>NC_138161.1:76787188-79187188 GCF_964165515.1 Mesoplodon bidens | reverse complement strand
CCCCAGAGGGTTCACTGCTCTTCTGTTTTGCTGCTATTCCTGAACTTCACCACCATGACTGTTATGTTGTCAGGGCAGCCTCTGTAAAATGACTGTAAAACTATGCTCTTGGCCCCAAAGTGAGGTTCATCCAAGCGGTCCTTGATGAATCGAACAGCTTCTTCGTTGCTGAAAGCATCCCAGAGGCCATCTGATGCCAAGATCATGAACTCGGGCTGGAGCTTGTCCAGGTCAAAGGTCAGGATATCTGGGTCTGGGATGACCACGTTGAGATTTTTCAGTGGATAATCCCCCAGGGATCGAGACATGGCCAGGATTCCCTGGACCCTCCAGGAGCCATTGAAACTGATGAAACCACCTGGAAAGATAGAACGAGCCCATTAGCTTGACCAGTTGCTCTCTCACACCCCGGGTGCGGTCCGTGTGTGTCTGCAAAGGGCTGACCTACTGCATGTGACCTATGTGCTCCCCTCACCCCACCTTGGCACTACCAGGAGGGACCAGCGTTCCTCTGCATGGCTTGAGATTTGACGCTCTATGGGTAGATCCTCAGGCCGTCATCCTTGGTATCTTAAAAGCCTTCAAGACCAAATTAATAAATTAATAAGAATATTGAGAGTAGGAGGTATGGATGGGTGAGGGCATCAGTTTTAACTTAAGGACACCTTGGCAGCTCAGTGACTGACAGCAGGGAGCCCTAGGGTGGGGATCCAGGGACAGCAGCAGAACAGCACTGAAAGGCAGGTGGATGGTACCAGAGAAAACCACTGGGATCCATCATTAGCTTGAGGCTGCCCTTGGGTGTGCCTATATCTCAAAACACCTCCCTAGATAGAATCAGGATTAAAGAATGGTGTATTTTAGCACAGTTGTTAAAGGCTCAGGCTCTCGGGGCAGACTGCTTGGATTTGATTCCTGGCTCTGTTACTTTTAGCTTTGTGTGACTTTGGATGAGAAACTCTTTCTGATCCTTGGTTTCCTTGGTTCCAAAATTGGGACAATAACAGTACCTATTCCATCGAGGAGTTGTGAGAAAGACCTCCATTGACAGGGAAGGCTGCCAAAAGGACACCCTTAAACCAAGTCTTAAAGGAGAAGGTCGTTGTTACCCACTAGACGGTGTGGACAACACTTGCAAAGGCACAGAGGTATCAGCTCCATGGTTCATTTGGTGGTTAGTAGTTTGGCACGGCTGGAGAGAAGCGGGGTATGGCAAGCAGGGGCCCAAAGATCTCATTAGCCTTTGAACTAAGGGCTTTTTTTTTTGGCTCTTTTGGAATCTGTGGCCACGAAGAAGGGCAAATTCAGGCCACTCATTTGATAGGAAATGTTACAAAGTCCAGTCCCAGCTGCCTCAGCAGCAGCCTCTGTACTGATCTACTCATGACTGGGTAAAGGAACATCTTCTCCCCCAGGGGCTCTCCCAGCAAGCCACCTTGTCCACTTGAACAAGACAGCACAAAGTCCTCGGAGGCATTCACAAACTCACCGGCTCTCTTTATCCTCTTCCTTTCCTTCAGCTGGTACGGCTTGTGATCATGAGACAAAGGAATGGCATTCCCGTCCTTGTCACACAGGACCCCACGCGAATCACCCACATTGGCCACGGTGAGGTCTTTATCTGACAACAGAGCAATCAAACACGTTGTGCCTGCAAAACAGGAGAGAGAGGCAATACAGGAGGTCAGTGGTGCTTTGAGGTTAGGCTGCTTCTCATGGTTACTGGTTCTTCAGTCATTAAAACTACTCCTGCTGGGTGAGAATTTGACTCCAGCCACTCTGAGAATGACAGCTGTTCACGTCAACAACACTGATCAGATCTGACAGTCAATTTTCTTAACCATGTTGGAGTCTCACTGAAATAGGCTAGGATAACATGATCATTTCCCAAATCATTGTTGTCTCTGCTACTCTTGATTTAAATGCAGATCACACTTAAAAGGATTTGGAGAGAATCAGAGTCAGCTTGAAGCTTCAGAGAATTGATACTTATTTTCTGCTGCTTTTTGGTGCTGAGTTTCTGTGAAATCCCAGTTCAAAGTGGGAAGGATGGGGGTCGGGTGGGCTCTTCAAGCAGGAGGGCCTGGAAGGACCAGTAAATGACAGATGCCAACAACCAGGTCCTATGGAGCCATGGGGAGCGGTGGGGAGCAGCCTATACAAACTAGCCTATATGGAGTCTGACAGCAAAGACCGGGGCCAGAAACAGGTCGGCGCCAGGGGGTGATGGGGGCGGACTGTAAAGGCAGAGGCAGGAAAACCCAATATGAGGACAGAAATGAGGTCTGTGTCGACAGGCAGTGGGGGATTGGGGTGGTCAGAGTCAGAAGGGAAGCAAGAGGGAAGAGCTGTTTGCCTGGAGCCCACACAAGACACAAAAGGACAAGCTCTCTCTCCTCAAACTCCTCATGGAATGAGAATGGATAAAAGCAAGTAGAGCTGCACAGTTTGGTCTAGTTGGAGGCCGCCCTTATTACCTGCCCGGTGCCCTCTGTCCAGCCCCTCTCCTTTCTCCTCCCCCATCTTCTGACAGTGTCACTGAGTATGCAAATACCTGCTGAAACGCACAACCCATTAAGCTCTGGCTTCAAACCGATAATGCCTTTCCTAGTTAAAATTATTCATCAATTAGTCTTCATTAATATTTAACCTCCTCATTAAGAAGGTCATATTCAATAACAGAATGCAAACTGCTTTTTATCTGCACAGAATGACAAAAAAGACTGTATTCTTAAATAGACATAAAGAATAAACACAGATTGATATCAAGAGCGGGGAGAATAATTAGCATTTTCAGCTATTATAGTTCTTATTGGAAATTCCATTCTAAAGCCTGTTTAACTCAAAAGTGCCTTGATCAGAAATGGAGACACATGAAATGTTGGTTAACTCACGATGTCTGATGTGAAAAGCCTTGTGAAAGGAGAAAAGACTAATCTCAGGATTATCAAAGCAAATAGCAAATCTTTCACCTTAAAAAAAGCTGTAAGAATGAAAATGTAAGCACAAGACGGACAATCCATATGATTAGAAATCATTATTCTCAGTTTTTTATATTAGTTGCATTTTGGTCTTCAACCATCCTCACTTTGTCCTCAAGCATCTGATTGTGTTAACCTGTCTATCACGATGAGAGCACCGATTCTCCTATAAGGCACACTCTTGGAGTTTGAAAGGTGAAATGGAGACACTGCGTTATTGGATGTTACATGGCTTGGGGACATTATATCAGTTCAACTCTTGAAGTTGTGTCTCTCAGAGGCCCTCTTCCCTTCTCACTCTGTGCACTTCGAGAGATCATGGCCCTGACCTTTGCTTCCACCACCATCTCACCTACAATGCTAGCCTGGTTGACACTCTTGAGGTCCATATCAACTGCCTGCTCGGCATTTCCATTTGCCTGTACAACATGGGATCCAGAAGAGCCTTTGGGGTCTCCATGTGAGGGAGGTGAAGGGATCCACCTGGATGAGCTATAAGCCGTTTCCCCACCCCCATTTCAGCCACAGCAGCTCTACATTCATTGTTAGCTTTATTGAGCTGCTGCATGTTCTTTTTGTGTGTTGTTTTTTTTTTAAGAGGGGAGAGGTAATTTCCATAGCTAAAAAAAAAACCTTTGAATTTTAATTGTATATGTGATTAAGAACCACTGAAGGGTTTTAAGCAGGAGAGTGACATGATGAGATCTGTGTTTTAGAAGATCATGTCAGTGGCTTTGTGGAAGATAAACTGGAAGTGGGGGGAATAGGGAGAGTTCATGAGGATCTGAATTAATGTAGTAAACACAGGGATTGAGGGTCGGGGACAGATTACTTAAGACCAGAACGGATAGGTCATAGAGAATAAGGAAATAAAGGAGAGGGGGAGGTCTAGGATAATGTCCTGGTATCTAGAAGGGGGGCACTGGGTACTCCATAGACAAGCACTTAAGGAGATGTCGGCTCGGGCTTTTGGGAAAGGCTTTCTCACTGAAAGATATATGATGCAGAACATGACCCATTTCTTTGGCCTCCTGTGGCTCCTGTGTTTCCCAGGGCTGTGGCAGCCATCTTGCACCATGAGGGGATATGGCTCAGAGTCAAGGTTCTGTGTCCAGAAGGGGGAGCAGAGAGGTGAGGAACCTGAGTCCCTGAGACATCACAGAACTGCTGAACCAGCCTGGACCCGTCCTGTTCTTGTTCTGCAAGACACTAAATGACTTTACTACTTAAGGCTTTTTACGTTGGATTTTTTGTTGTTGTTCCTTGTGGTATCATAACTGGTTCAGGGGCTTACAGTTCAATAAGGGGCTTCTGGGGCTTCCCTGGTGGCGCAGTGGTTGGGGGTCTGCCTGCCGATGCAGGGGACACGGGTTCGTGCCCCGGACCAGGAAGATCCCACATGCCGCGGAACAGCTGGGCCCGTGAGCCATGGCCGCTGAGCCTGCGCGTCCGGAGCCTGTGCTCCGCAACGGGAGAGGCCACAGCAGTGAGAGGCCCGCGTACCGCGAAAAAAAAAAAAAAAAGCAGCTTCTGGATGAGAGATTTAGAGTGTGACTGCTTTGCTTCACTCACATGTGAAGATTCATGGCCTGCTGATTCCTCTGTCAAGAACATGATCCCATTGCTTCTATGGGTCTATAAAATCTACCTCCTGATGTGGATTTCAGGAATGTACTGCTTTGAGAAAGTGGAAGTTGCCTGTGTCAACAATAGACTCTTAGACCGGGCCAAAATGGGTGAGCCCCAGGTTTCAGAAGGAGAGCTGCAGGCTGTGTTTAGGGTCACTGAAATGTCACTATTCCCTCTCCATAGAAACCTGCCTGTGTCCTGGGTGGAGGCCCAAGCATGATGGAAAACATTGTAAACAACTTATTGTTTGAGCTTTGCAGTCTTAGCTCAGGATTACAATAGACAATTTATAATCTAATCTTACATTACAGCAGAAACTATCTTGTGGCTGAGGAAAACTCCAGAAAAACATTATGCCCAAGAGGAAAGGAGAAAATCACTTTTTCTTTTGTATGTATGAGAAAAAACACTGCCAAGACTCTGGTTATTAGTTTTGAGATAAACTTAGCCATCATAGTACTATTTATCAGAAATACCAGGGTCTGACAATATCACTTAACTCTGAACCTCAGGATTGTCTATATTAATCATTTAATCTAGGTGATACCTTAATTGCAAATCTGGACAATATTTTGGAGCTTTAACCTAATAGTCTGACTTAGATAAAAAAAAAAAAACTGAAAAAGTAAATTCACACAGACTAGACTTAAAAATCCTAGCTGAGTGAAGTCTGGCAAATTATTTAACTTTTAAGCCTCAGCAAATGGTACCACCATCCACTTAGTTGCTCAAGCTAGGAGACATCCTTAGTTTTTCTCTCTTCCTCATTCCTGACATTCAATCTATCATTAAGTTCTGTCACTCGTACCTCTCAAACCCATCTTAAACCCCTTCCCTTCTCTTGTTCTCATCGGGCTGACTGTAGTCCAAGCCACCACCATCTCAGCCAGCATGCTGTTTCAGCTCTCCAGGTCCTGCATGATCTGCCCCTGCTGCAACCTGTCCAGTGTCATGCCTAGCGTAGCTCCTAGTCCTTGGCACTGGCTGACATGCACATGGTGATGTCTCAGTTCAAGTGTGACATCTTCAGAGGCCTTCTCTGATGGGGGATCTAATTTCCTCTTTATGTCCTTTATTGCCCTCACAACACACAATTATGTAAACATCTTGTGTATTTCTTTAAACAATTTATTTAATGCCAGTCTTCCACTGTACCATGTCAACTTCACAAGGGTAAGAATATCATCTGCTTGTTTTTCTTCCTATAATGCTGAGGTCTAGAACATCGCAGACCTCATATTTGCTGAATAAACAAATTAATAGAGGAGTGATAAACAATCACACACTCTCTCCTTGGTCCTGATCTGACATTATGCTAAGCTCCCACTGTCTTGCTCTGAGTATGTCAACCCAGTTCAATACCACACTGTACCACATCTTCTAGATACTGCCACAGCAGGGAGATAGCCAACTGTAGCAAAATACATTTTACACATTGATCAAAACATAAGGGCCCTCCTGTACATGTATAACCATGCTCACAGGCACACTGTTAGTAAGTGGAGAGAAGTTCCAGCCCAGGCCCGTCCCTAGCTCTTTCCTCCAGTCCAGGCTCCTGGAACAATGTTAATGAAACATGAGTAGGGCATCCATCCTCACCAGCTTCTAAAGCCATGGCACCTTAGGAAGCAATAAAAGTGCATCATGGTGGTCATTACATGAATAATCTCTGTCTACGTCTGACCTCAATTTGTACTTCAGCAAAGCAGGCATGTTTCTGTGTTGTTCTATTAATTCTTGTTTCCTTAGGGAAAACACACGAATGCCAATTATTCATCAGTCTATTCCTCTAAACCAGCCTTCTCTCTCTTGATTTAATTTCTAGGATGCAGACAAAGTAAAGGTACACAAGAAAATCTATTCTGGACTTATCTAAGTATTTTCATTGGATAATATCAGGCAATGAATTCATTGGATGAGTTGAGCTTGAGAAAAATGTAAATCCTAATGAGGATTAAGTAGTTTGGGATATCTCAGCCATCTTTTAAAACCCTAGCTAAAAACTTTCCCAGTTCAATTAATAACAAAGTAGTAATAACAATTCGTTCAATGCTACAAACACCACGAAGTGGCTAACAAACACACTTGCAGTTGATTTCCTGACACCTTAGGGTGGAGGAGAGGCAGGTATTATTCTTCCCTTTAAACAGATGAGAAAAATGGTACTCAGAGAATTCAAGTGTCATACTCATGATTACAATGCTCAATGCATGTGTACTGAATGACCAAATGACTAAAAACCCTGGGAATCCAGAATTATTACTTTAGTAATAATAATAATGATAGACCTACTGCTTAAGCATTTTACTATAACGCTAAACATTTTATTTACATTACGTAACTTAATCTGCACTACCTGTGAGAAGGCATAGTTATCACCACTTTACAGATGGGGAAACTAGGTCTCAGACAGTATAGCAACCTGCCCAGGTCACATACACGGACTGACTGATTCCACTGGGCCAAACTTTTGATAATCGACACTCCTTCTTGCTTTAAACTGTTTTCTTCCTACCCCCAGAAGGAATGATTTCTGTGACCAGTTTCTACATTTCTGTGTTTTGAATAGTCCCCATCAAATCTCCCCCTTTTGTAGTATTAACTGGCGCATGTCACAGAAAAGTTGGTAAACCAGGATAAAATTTGATCAGTGTGACGTGAATTTCCTTTAATATAATTGTGATTCTGGATTAATTTAAACAAAGCTGGTACATTTCAAATTCTCAATAATAATCAATCAGAAAGCACATGAACCTCCACAAGTAAAAAAACAAGTGACTTGGATTAGCATCAGGTCCTTTTCACCTTGAATATTTTGCTGGTTTTGAACAGGAACTGCAAACTCCGACGCCTTCGGGTAAGTAGGCCAGGTATAAGAAAAAGCTTATTACCCTCTTGGAGTAGCTTTACCCCTGTACTTTTGACAGAAACATGGGTTCTGAAGATGTTTTTCTACTCTAAGAATAGGCAAGCATGATGATAAGGGACAACTGACATCAGGTTTCAGTGTTGGGTCCACAACAGGGAGTGGTGTGGCTTGTGGCAAACTAGAGAACACTTGCTAAGGGGGCAGCATGTCCTCAGCAATGAAGATGGTTGCCATGTGGGAATGCAGGCCCACTGTAACCAGTTATTCAGATTTTTCAAGGGAAGCCATTTTTATGTGAACTCTCCTGACTTTTCAATGTTGACAACTTCTACTTAAAAAAAACAATGCAAGCCAAACAAAAGGCAACTGTAGGTCAAATGATTCTTTGACCCATTAGACTAGAAGCTTCTTTTAGGACCAGGGGGATGCCTTATTCATTGCTGTATTCTTATCGTAGTGCTTTGTACCCTGCACAGACCCTTAATGCTGGGAGGGGCGCTAAGGACTGAGGTGATGGTGAGGAAAGTGGAGGTGCTTTTGTACAACTTGTACTAATTGTAGTATTTGTACAATTCACACCTTCGCACTACGTAAATATATACACTCTTATTTTTTGAAAAATATTAACAGGGTTATCTAGGTGATGGGATTTTAGACCACTTTGTTTTCTTCTTTATGCTTTTCTGTATTGAGATGAATTTAACATTACTTAAAACCACAATTTATTCACAACGGTTCAGGAGCATATCCACTGCAAAAAGCAAAGTATTCAAGACATAAAACAGAAAAAGCAGAATTGACAATCACGGTAGTAGAATGGTACAGGTAAAAAAAAAAAGGCCCAGAGGAATAAGGCAGTGACAATGATGACAGCACCACTGTTGACAGATCAAGTTCAGATTCACATTCGCCCACCAGTGACTATCCATCAGTGACTCCGTGACAGACATGTGAGCCTCAGCTGCCTTCAGGCTTCCCCTGCACAGCCTTACCTGACCTCTGAGCAGTGCCATCTACAAAGAACAACCTGCCCTGAGGGCCAGTCAAAGCCCATTACCCTCAACCCCTTGCACTCCCCTCCCCCTCTTCCTGTATGCACACAGCTATGATTTAAAAGTTGGAGTCATGAGAATCCTTATTTTATGAAAGTTCAGCTTACTGCAACATTTTCTTATGTGACTGACACCGCAGCTTCACTTTTTCTGGGGTGGGGATGGGAGGCTGGGCAGAGCAGAGAAAGCCGAGTGCAGTTAACATGCCTTAGGAGCCCTGCTTCATGGACTCTCTCCCAAAC
This sequence comes from Mesoplodon bidens, assembly GCF_964165515.1. Lineage (NCBI taxonomy): Eukaryota > Metazoa > Chordata > Mammalia > Artiodactyla > Ziphiidae > Mesoplodon > Mesoplodon bidens. The sequence continues at coordinate 79,178,415 of NC_138161.1, read as the reverse complement.
AATGAATGCCACTCACTCATGCTAATAGTGATTCTCCTCAGTGACAGAAACTCTTTTGTAAGAGAATAAAGGAAATGGCCATTTTTTTCTTCAGGAAAGAAAGAAAGAAATTGGGGGTGGGTGGAGAAGAGGTGACACGGGGAAAGGAAGGGAAGGGGACACACACAGAAACAGAGAGAAAGAGAGACAGACAGAGAATGAATGAACGAATATTTCAGTGAAGGTGTTACCACCGCCTAAAAGCCATTCATTATACCCAGCAAAGGAGATTCAACACATTTATATGACAAGGAAAAATAGGTTTATCCTGATAAGATTTGACGATGAATGTTAGTTCAATAACACAATTCCAGGGCCTAGGTGACATCGAGGCCTGGAAACTGACAGAAATTATACTGGTGTGAAACATATTGGAAAAAGAGCAGGCAAAGCCAGTCATTAATGAAAGCATCATGGGGAATGATAAGATCAGTGCCGGCAGGGCTTCCAGCTGACACTGATCTCCCACAGCCAAAGCTGTGATGAGCCCTGAAACACAGATGAAGTACCAGGCAGCTCCCAGATAAGACTGACTCCCTGGCCCCATCCCCTGTCTGCACGATCTCTAAGTCTGCCAAAGTTTGACCTTCTCAGAGTCTGTTCACCAGTCTTGTAATAATTAATGCCACGGCAGAGACAGACCTGGCTGGGATGATCCAATCTCTGGAAAACTAAAGAGTAAGCTCTAATCTTTCCTTCTTTATGCCTTTTCTCTCATCTATTGCCTGAATCCTTACACTTCCCAGCTCTAAATTCTCTTGGAGGCGGGCCCTCTTTAGAATTACATTAATGTGCATGGCTGGGGCCGGAGAGTCACCGGACACAATTGTCTAACTCCGTGAAGGAAGGAGGCTACTGAAATAATACCAATTAACAATTCATACTATAAGTCAGTAGCTCCACTGTGATGAGTCTTATAGTGAGAGTTTGAAAGTTATTTTATGCTATGAGAACCTTGAATGGAAAGTGACTGGAAAGAAATCTATGTGTGCAGGGAGACATGTGCGGGCCAAATTGTGGGAGCTGCCATACACTGTCCATTCACCCCATGCCAGGCTCCGTGCTCAGTCCTTGGCACAGGCAATTTCTTTAACCCTAACAGCCTATGAGGTACTATTATTCCCATTTTACAGATGACAAAACTGAGATTAAGGGATCAGCCCAAGGTCATGTGGCTAGTGAGGGACAGAACTTACCCAGTGTGTTGTCAGAGTGTTACTTTCAACCTTGAAGCAGGCTGTGGCTAGTCCGTAGTTACTGTTTCTGGGGAAGCCAGAAAAAGGCATCTCTTCCTCGAGACACTTTACTAGCATCTCCATAAAAGGGCCATAATGCATGTTCAAGTTGACGACAGTGTGAATGGCATGTCCTAGAGCCGTGTAGTCAAACATGCACAGTGATGTGGGCAGCCCTGCTCCCGGGCTATACCCTGCCCCTGCCACCCCACTCCCGGCCTCGGAGGGAAGAGACCAGAGGAGAGGGTCACTCAATGAGGAATTTCTGCAGGACAGCACATGAGAGGTTTTCTACTTCACACAGAGACTGGCAGCAGCCCTAGAGCCCAAACTGGAAGAGTGAAATACTTTTTTTTTAAATACATCTTTATTGGAGTATAATTGCTTCACAATGCTGTGTTTCTGTTGTACAACAAAGTGAATCAGCTATATATATATACATATATCCCCATATCCCCTCCCTCTTGCATCTCCCTCCCACCCTCCCTATCCCGCCCCTCTAGGTGGACACAAAGCACCGAGCTGATCTCCCTGTGCTATGCGGCTGCTTCCCACCAGCCATCTGTTTTACATTCGGTCATGTATATACGTCGATGCTACTCTCACTTCGCCCCAGCTTCCCCCTCCCCTCCATGTCCTCAAGTCCACTCTCTATTTCTACGTCTTTATTCCTGCCCTGCCACTAGGTTCATCAGTATCTTTTTTTTTTTAGATTCCATATATATGTGTTAGCATACGGTATTTTTCTCTTTCTGACTTACTTCACTCTGTATGACAGACTCTAGGTCCATCCACGTCACTACAAATAACTCAATTTCATTTCTGTTTATGGTTGATTAATATTCCATTGTATATATGTGCCACATCTTCTTTATCCATTCATCTGTCGATGGACATTTAGGTTGCTTCCATGTCCTGGCTATTGTAAATAGTGCAAGAGTGAAATACTGATAGCAACACATCTGAGTGTTCCTGAGAACACATTAAGGCCTTCTTCCACCAAGACCTAGTAGGATGGCAAACTATCTTTGTGGGTTTCCAAAAAGAGGAAGCAGTGATAGGACATACCATATAGGGAGGGAGGCTCATGTGAGGCCCCCAGAGCGGGCCCAGAAAGAAGCCCCCCCACCATAAATGGGACCCCTTTAGGTCTTCCTTTGCAACCGAAGCTGCCTCAGCTTCTCTTCGTCACATGCTGGAGCGTAGAGTGGCAGGAGTAACATTTTGTGAGAAAAGGTCTATTACAAATTATAATTTTCTTCTCCTCTGAGATTTTTGCATAAGCAAAAAAATCAGCCGTTGGGTTTCCCTGGTGGCGCAGGGGTTAAGAGTCCGCCTGCCGATGCAGGGGACACAGGTTCGGGCCCTGGTCTGGGAAAATCCCACATACCGCGGAGCGGCTGGGCCCGTGAGCCATGGCCGCTGAGCCTGCGCGTCCGGAGCCTGTGCTCTGCAACGGGAGAGGCCACAACAGTGAGAGGCCCGTGTACCGCAAAAAAAAAAAAAAAATCAGCCATTGAGCTGGACACTGGCTGAATGTGAGGCAATGAACTTGATGACAAACTCTATTATTTTAAACCCTAGTGCTAGGAGTCTAATTCCAGATTTAGGTATACTTGGGCTCTTCCTCAGCAAACATACAGTAATTAATAAAATGACTAGAAGAAATAAGAAACAGTGTACAAGTGCCAGAAAGGTCTTTTCCACAAATGAGGTGTGCCACCCTAAATAAGACAAACAATCCATTTTATGAGGTGATGGGAGATGGGGGGAAGAGGTCATAATTCAAGCTTTTAGAATCTGATGGAGAATTCATTAAATTTTCATACTTCACCAAAGTTAAAATATAGATGCATCATCTGATGTTCTTGGACACCATTTTTAAATTGAAGTGTTTTTTAACTTCACACTTCAGCTGCAGTAATAATGTTTACTTCATACTTGAGTGTGGCCTGTGGACACCCTTCTAACGGTTCATTTTTAGTTCAGTATAAACATGTTAAAGAGAGTCACTTCCTATTAAACTGATCACATGTACTGGGGAGTCTTAGAAGAACCACAGCATGTCCTTTTGCTGCAGGAGCCTTCATCTCTCCTCTCTGGCATGACTACTTTGAGGTACAAGTAAGCACACAAGCTTCTTTGAAGCTCATTAACATACTTCTCATAACTTGCTGACATTTAGTTCAGATGATAACATGCTACTGAAATTAATTTCTAATTACATAATCACAACCTGGATGCTAAGTTCAGTATCTTTTAATGGTAAATAAAATTAATTTCATGGTTCTTTGATTCTTCCTACATAAGCCAGAGATGCACTGGCTATATTTTTTCATGTCTTCATGTTATTTAAGAATTCTTCAGTGAGATATTTCATTTCTCTTTAGGGTTCCCAGCAAATTACAAGTACTGTTTCTGCTTTATGAATGCTATGGGAGTGAGGTACAATAGGAACTTCTGAAAATGAGCTTTATTAAAAGGGGTACTTGCTTTTCAATAAAAGGAGAGAAAGGGCACAGAGAGAAAAGGGGAGAAGGCTGGGAATGAGAGGTGCAGGCTGATTCATCTGGTGCTTAGCAGAGAATTGCACTTTCTTTGACCTTTTTTATCTCAGCGCAGAGTCAACTCTTCCCTATTCTTTCCATTAAAAACAAACCTGGTCTTTGAGGTGATTATCTTTATTTAAATTACCATATAGCTAGCCATCTATTTATATATATACGTGTTGGAAGGATGACATCTGGAGATATTAATGGAAGTTCCTGCCCCATGTGTGTACATGACTGTCTTTCATTCAGTGTGAGGCACTCATTGTCCCAGGGAAGATTAGGATTGCTATGGCTGAAGTGCAAAGAGAAAGGAGGGGTCAGGTTTAGCTTTTGAATTTCAAGGAGATTGGAAACTCACAAAGAGACAATATTCTCAGAGAAAGATTTTTTTGAGCATCCATCAACCTCAGTTCTGGACTAAACCTCAGGCATATGAAGATGGAGTGAGTTTTCCTGCCCACGGGTCCTCTCTTCTTGCTCCCCTGACATGTAAGCCTGGGCAGGAAGGAGGGTGGTGATGGGGGGAGGTGGAGGGAAGACAAAGAGTCTTTTTTTTTTTTTTTTTTTTTTGGCGGTGCGCGGGCCTCTCACTGTTGTGGCCTCTCCCATTGCGGAGCACAGGCTCCGGATGCGCAGGCTCAGCGGCCATGGCTCACGGGCCCAGCTGCTCCACGGCATGTGGGATCTTCTGGGACTGGCGCACGAACCCGTGTCCCCTGCATTGGCAGGCGGACTCTCAACCACTGCGCCACCAGGGAAGCCCGACAAAGAGTCTTTGATGTGTGGATCTCCAAGAATTACATGAAGCTCAAAGCACAGGAGACCTAGACCTTGCTTTCCAAGGCACAACCCAAGAAATCAGAAACCTTTGCCCCAGTATAGAGAGGCAATGGCTGAATGAGCTCACTTGGACAGCCTAACGTGGAGTAGAAACGACAGCTGAGAACTGCTGGGCTTCTCCTGAGGGAGAAACGGCACCTCTCAGGAGCTTCGGAACATTCCAACCACAGGTCCTGGAGACCCCGGGTCACCCCAGCAGGTGCCATCCCAACATCCTGACATTTAGATCACCCCTAGGGAAAAGGGGGGGGGTGAACACATAAGCTCAACTTGGTTTTTACACGTAAGAACCTGAGGAAAAGTTGGGAAATTACGGTATCTTCCTGGAAATGAATATAGCAAGATTTAGTAACAGATCCAATATGGACTCAAAATCTGTTACATTCAGTCCTATGGAGACAAATTAAATTAAACTTCAACACATGTTTATTTTGTAGCCATGTAATATGTGTGCGTGTGTGTGTGTGCACCTGCCTATCGCACGTTGCACATCTTAAATTTTACCCTGGCATTGGCATAAATATTACGAAATTTAAATTTTAAAATGCTACAGCTAGTACCAACAATGTTTGATAACCAAACAAGACTTCCCTGGGCACTGAGTTTGTTAACACATACCTAACACTGAAGAATTCCAGATGGAAGGAGAAATTGTTTCCAAAGCCAAATTTGCCCTTGTGAATGAAGTACACCATTGGCAGGTTTTGCAGTTACACATAAATTATTTTCAGATGATCTTTTCCATCCAAACAGAACAAAGTCCCATTTAAAGGGACAAAATAAAAGTTGTATAATTATGTTTATTTAGGATAAATAAATAAAACCAAATATGATTTGGGGCCGATCTGATCCAATAATTAATTCTCCAACTTGCTTTCGGCTTAGTGGGCTACAAAATTGACTCTAAAGCTATGTCTCCAGGAAGACTGCTTCCTCAAAGACCTGATAAAATCCTGACTTTAATTCCATCTGGACACATGCCAAAAAAGTGATATCCCATCTCTATATCTACAGCCAAGAATATACAACCATGTTGCTTCTTGAAAATGACCGTCTTTCTCCTCTTTCTCTCTCACACCTCTGTGTCCTGTACCTAATAACAGTATAAGATTGGAAGGGTGTGTGTATTTTGACTAAATAGTTTTATGGCCTTTGTTCCCTTATTCAGTGCTGACTATGTGTAAATTACGAGGCTTGGTGCTGGAACAATAAAGATGAACAAGATACAGTCCTTAACCCCAAGCACTTACTGCCTAATGGCGAGATGGAACCAGACACTTAGAATCCAGCATGGTAAATGCTGTGACAGTGCTATGAGAGGCTGGGCATGTGGATGGCGGTGATGCCTCAGTCTAGGGAGATGGTGGGTGGTGGGGAGAAGTGCAGGGAGGATCACTGGGAAGAAGTGAGACCTTAACTCTCTTAAAGATGCAATAGGATAAGGAATTCACGTAGCCTAATTTGGTTCTTTGTACAAAGGAGGAGGTAAAGAAAGAATCTGTAGGATAAAAATGAATAAAGAGAGTAGGTCTCTACAGGGTACTTCTTTATATTTCATTTCAAAATAAAGACTAAAATAAACACTTGTTTAAACTGTGACTCGATAATGTCAATTCTTGAATTTTATCCTAAGGAAATAATGAGAGATATGAACAGAACTTCACGTATAAGAATTAACCTCACAGAATTAATTTAAACAACAAGACAATAGAAATAACCAAAATGAGTAGATGTATAATGCATCATGAAATATCCAAATAATAAAGTGCTGTATGAAGACTAAATATAGTGTTTCTGAAGAACATACATTCTTCAGTGCTCATAAGTGAAAAATAAAAACTGTACATAACATTTCTTTAAAATATAACACATTAGCATTTTACTTGGAAAAAACTGTACATAAAATATTATTCCAATTTCACTTACTTCAATAAATACATATGTGTATAAATGTATGCAGAAAAATGTTAGAAGGAAACAAAAAGAAAAGATTGGTTATTAAAGTTCATTTAAAAATTTTTTGAAAAAAATTTCTGAAATCTTCTACATTTAATGTGACGCATTTATAGAAATTATTTCACTTTTACCAAATTCAGGGCTTTTTACTTTCATGTTCCTTGATGTTAGGCATTTTTATCCTTCTGAGGGTCTTCTATCATGGTCTACAATGACTTGACTGGATATTTGGTTGAGCTGTTTGATTTTAGTCACTGAACCGACTTGGCATTTTAGTAACAAGCCTGAGGCTATGCCTCCCCTGTTTCCATTTTGGCTAATGTAGTTCCAGGAAAAGAAGGAACAGTATCAGGGGGAATGCCAGGCCCCAGACTCATCATGGGTATGGCTCAGAAAGCTCCAGGTTTGTGACACCACCCTTGTGTGACACCACCATGCTACATGATTAGATGCTACTGCCCAGAAAGGGACAAGGGATGACCCTAGAGGGCGGAGGGCAGCAGGACCAGGCTGATTCTGACACATTTCCTGCACAAGAAGCCTTGACAGGGGAGAGCCAGTTCCTCAAGGCAGTAGATGGTGAGTCTATTCTTCCTATGACCATTGCCGAGTGGGTGTCACATTACTGGAAGTGAGTCCTATTGGGGGAGGTGGGGTACAGGAGACAAAGGAGGAGTCCTCTCAGGATGCCAGAATCTCAAGTCACAAAGGGAGATGTCATTAACTAGACAAGCTACAGTGGGCCAGGCACTCTGCTTGTGGTTCACACATGCCTTTTTTTTCACAAAAATCCTGCAGGGTATACATTATCATCATCATCATCATCATCATCACCCCTATCCCTCCATTCTACAGATAAGGAACAAGAGACTCACCGAGGTCACACAGATTTTGAGTGGAAGAGCTGGAATGTGAACCCAGGGCTGACACCCTCAATCAGGCTTTAAAATTTTTCTCTAAGAAAACTTTATCAGGAGTGTGACAAGGAAGCAGTCACTTTTGCCAGCAAACAGCTTTATCTCAGGGTTCTGTAAAGTTTATATTTGCTTCCACTGAAGAACAATACAGGGCGATATACAAACTAGGTATTCAAAGAAACCTTTCTGGTACAGTATGCAAATGATGTATAAAATATTTTTAAAAATTGTTTGTTAATTCATGGCTGAGTTGGAAGATGAGTATGTGATTTTTTTTACATCTTTATTGGACTATAATTGCTTTACAATGGTGTGTTAGTTTCTGCTTTATAACAAAGTGAATCAGTTATACATATACATATGTTCCCATATCTCTTCCCTCTTGCATCTCCCTCCCTCCCACCCTCCCTATCCAACACCTCTAGGTGGTCACAAAGCACCAAGCTGATCTCCCTGTGCTATGCAGCTGCTTCCCACTAGCTATCTATTTTACGTTTGGTAGTGTATATATGTCCATGCCACTCTCTTGCTTTGTCACAGCTTACCATTCCCCCTCCCCATATCCTCAGGCCCATTCTCTAGTAGGTCTGTGTCTTTATTCCTGTTTTACCCCTAGGTTCTTCATGACATTTTTTTTCTTAAATTCCATATATATGTGTTAGCATACGGTATTTGTCTTTCTCTTTCTGACTTACTTCAGTCTGTTTGACAGACTCCAGGTCCATCCACCTCATTACAAATAGCTCAATTTCATTTCTTTTTATGGCTGAGTAATATTCCATTGTATATATGTGCCACATCTTCTTTATCCATTCATCTGATGATTGACACTTAGGTTGTTTCCATCTCCTGGCTATTGTAAATAGAGCTGCAATGAATATTTTGGTACATGACTCTTTTTGAATTATGGTTTTCTCAGGGTGTATGCCCAGTAATGGGATGGCTGGGTCATATGGTAGTTCTATTTGTAGTTTTTTAAGGAACCTCCATATTGTTCTCCATAGTGGCTGTACCAATTCACATTCCCACCAGCAGTGCAAGAGGGTTCCCTTTTCTCCACACCCTCTCCAGCATTTATTGTTTCTAGATTTTTTGATGATGGCCATTCTGACTGGTGAGAGATAATATCTCATTGTAGTTTTGATTTGCATTTCTCTAATGATTAATGATGTTGAGCATTCTTTCATGTGTTTGTTGGCAGTCTGTATATCTTCTTTGGAGAAATGTCTATTTAGGTCTTCTGCCCATTTTTGGATTGGGTTGTTTGTTTTTTTGTTATTGAGCTGCATGCACTGCTTATAAATTTTGGAGATTAATCCTTTGTCAGTTGCTTCATTTGCAAATATTTTCTCTCATTCTGAGGGTTGTCTTTTGGTCTTGTTTATGGTTTCCTTCGCTGAGCAAAAGCTCTGACGTTTCATTAGGTCCCATTTGTTTATTTTTGTTTTTATTTCCATTTCTCTAGGAGATGGGTCAAAAAGGATCTTGCTGTGATTTATGTCATAGAGTGTTCTGCCTATGTTTTCCTCTAAGAGTTTGACAGTGTCTGACCTTACATTTAGGTCTTTAATCCATTTTGAGCTTATTTTTCTGTATGGTGTTAGGGAGCAATCTAATCTCATACTTTTACATGTACCTGTCCAGTTTTCCCAGCACCACTTATTGAAGAGGCTGTCCTTTCTCCACTGTACATTCCTGCCTCCTTTATCAAAGATAAGGTGACCGTATGTGCATGGGTTTATCTCTGGGCTTTCTATCCTGTTCCATTGATCTATATTTCTGTTTTTGTGCCAGTACCATACTGTCTTGATTACTGTAGCTTTGTAGTATAGTCTGAAGTCAGGGAGCCTGATTCCACCAGCTCCGTTTTTTGTTCTCAAGATTGCTTTGGCTATTCGGGGTATTTTGTATTTCCATACAAATTGTGAAACTTTTTGTTCTAGTTCTGTGAAAAATGCCTGTGGTAGTTTGATAGGGATTGCATTGAATCTGTAGGTTGCTTTGGGTAGTAGAGTCATTTTCACAATGTTGATTCTTCCAATCCAAGAACATGGTATATCTCTCCATCTGTTGATATAATCTTTAATTTCTTTCATCAGTGTCTTATAATTTTCTGCATACAGGTCTTTTGTCTCCTTAGGTAGGTTTATTCCTAGATATTTTATTCTTTCTGTTGCAATGGTAAATGGGAGTGTTTTCTTGATTTCACTTTCAGATTTTTCATCATTAGTGTATAGGAATCCCAGAGATTTCTGTGCATTAATTTTGTATCCTGCTACTTTACCAAATTCATTGATTAGCTCTAGTAGTTTTCTGGTAGCATCTTTAGGATTCTGTATCTATAGTATCATGTCATCTGTGAACAGTGACAGCTTTACTTATTCTTTTCCGATTTGGATTCCTTTTATTTCCTTTTCTTCTCTGATTGCTGTGGCTAAAACTTCCAAAACTATGTTGAATAAGAGTGGTGAGAGTGGGCAGCCTTATCTTGTTCCTGATCTTAGTGGAAATGGTTTCAGTTTTTCACCATTGATGACAATGTTGGCTGTGGGTTTGTCATATATGGCCTTTATTATGTTGAGGAAAGTTCCCTCTATGCCTACTTTCTGCAGGGTTTTTATCATAAATGGGTGTTGAATTTTGTCGAAAGCTTTCTCTGCATCTATTGAGATGATCATATGGTTTTTCTCCTTCAACTTGTTAATATGGTGTATCACATTGATTGATTTGCGTATATTGAAGAATCCTTGCATTCCTGGAATAAACCCCACTTGATCATGGTGTATGATCCTTTTAATGTGCTGTTGGATTCTGTTTGCTAGTATTTTGTTGAGGATTTTTGCATCTATGTTCATCAGTGATATTGGCCTGTAGTTTTCTTTCTTTGTGACATCCTTGCCTGGTTTTGGTATCAAGGTGATGGTGGCCTCGTAGAATGACTTTGGGAGTGTTCCTTCCTCTGATATTGTTTGGAAGAGTTTGAGAAGGATGGGTGTTAGCTCTTCTCTAAATGTTTGATAGAATTCGCCTGTGAAGCCATCTGGTCCTGGGCTTTTGTTTGATGGAAGATTTTTAATCACAGTTTCAATTTCAGTGCTTGTGATAGGTCTATTCATATTTTCTATTTCTTCCTGAGTGAGTCTTGGCAGGTTGTGCATTTCTAAGAATTTGTCCATCTCTTCCAGGTTGTCCATTTTATGGGCATAGAGTTGCTTATAGTAATCTCTCATGATCTTTTGTATTTCTGCAGTGTCAGTTGTTACTTCTCCTTTTTCATTTCTAATTCTATTGATTTGAGTCTTCTCCCTTTTTTTCTTGATGAGTCTGGCTAATGGTTTATCAATTTTGTTTATCTTCTCAAAGAACCAGCTTTTAGTTTTATTGATCTTTGCTATCGTTTCCTTCATTTCTTTTTCATTTATTTCTGATCTGATTTTTATGATTTCTTTCCTTCTGCTAACTTTGGGGTTTTTTGTTCTTCTTTCTCTAATTGCTTTAGTTGCAACGTTAGGTTGTTTATTCGAGATGTTTCCTGTGTCTTAAGGTAGGATTGTATTGCTGTAAACTTTCCTCTTAGAACTGCTTTTGCTGCATCCCATAGGTTTTGGGTCGTCGTGTCTCCATTGTCATTTGTTTCTAGGTATTTTTTGATTTCCTCTTTGATTTCTTCAGTGATCACTTCACTATGAAGTAGTGTACTGTTTAACCTCCATGTGTTTGTATTTTTTACAGCTCTTTTCCTGTAATTGATATCTAGTCTCATAGCATTGTGGTCAGAAAAGATACTTGATACAATTTCAATTTTCTTAAATTTACCAAGGCTTGATTTGTGACCCACGATATGATCTATCCTGGAGAATGTTCCATGAGCACTTGAGAAAAATGTGTATTCTGTTGTTTTTGGATGGAATGTCCTATAAATATCAATTAAGTTCATCTTGTTTAATATATCATTTAAAGCTTGTGTTTCCTTATTTATTTTCATTTTGGATGATCTGTCGATTGGTGAAAGTGGGGTGTTAAAGTCCCCTACTATGAATGTGTTACTGTCGATTTCCCCTTTTATGGCTGTTAGTATTTGCCTTATGTATTGAGGTGCTCCTATGTTGGGTGCATAAATATTTTCAATTGTTATATCTTCTTCTTGGATCGATCCCTTGATCATTATGTAGTGTCCTTCTTTATCTCTTCTAATAGTCTTTATTTTAAAGTCTATTTTGTCTGATATGAGAATTGCTACTCCTGCTTTCTTTTGGTTTCCATTTGCATGGAATACATTTTTCCATCCCCTTACTTTCAAGTATGTAATTTTCTAGGGAGGCTAGAAACAATATGAAGGTGAAAAGCCCAAGGAGTAAGTAAGGGAGAAAGAGCTTCTCAGTTTGGAAACACCATCAGACACACACCTTCTCCCAGATCTCTGAGGGTAAGTCACTTTGGAAGGGGCTCTGGGGCATTTAGGATGTAATGTTTACAGTGCATCTGAGGGAGGGCTAGATAGTCTGCAGGGTTTGCAAAGGAATACCAAATACGTCTTCTAATGACCCTGCATGATATTAATTTTCAAACGCAGCCTAACCAGAACTTGGGCTGCATTTCAGCTGCTCAGTCTAGTACTCGGGGCACCTCCCCACAACTGGGGCATATTCCAGGCTGCTGGCTTGAGCCTCCATTTAATAAAACCTAAAGGCTCATATTTTCCAAGTGTGAAAAGAAAGCCTTAGCAGGTATAAGCCCAAGGGTTTAAACAGACACTCAAGGCATCAACTACATGAACATAACTGATAAAGGAGCTGGCTGGGTCAGTTAAGAACAAGGAGATTCTATAATTAATTAGGAAACATTGGGCTCTAAGTAGGTTTAAATCCCCTCTTGACCCCTGACTGTTTAATATGTGAACTGCAGGAGACATCTTTTGAACTGAAAAATAAGAACCTATCAAGGGGCATAACCTCCATTTATCTAAACACTATTCTCAGGATCCCTGGAAAGTCCTCCCTCTGGTTGATAGCTGAGAAATAGAGCTTCTCACAGCCCCACAGCCCTTTTGGACCCACCCTAAGTTGAACTGGCTTCTGAAGGCAGTTTTTTCACTGGTCTCCAGTCTATTTTCCAGGCAAATGTAATGAAGTCAACCTCTGACTTGAATAGAAAACAAGGTTTTTAAACATTAAGTATGATTCATGGAAGTGATTTTGTTTGGGGCTCCTCCAAGGGACTGTTTCCTCTACCTATTTTACTTTTTGGAGTTCTCAAATAAGCAAACAGTTTGTAGGAGCCACACACAGAGAGTTGGTTGTGGCCTACAGCACAAAACTGCTAGGCAGCAGAGACCTGAGGTGGGAGGGCATCTCAGCATGTGGTTTCCGTGTTGGTTTGGCCTCATACAGCCACTGAAGGAGCTCTAAACCTCAGGGTGGCATTGTTGTCGACTTGCTGGGTTTCTGCCACTCTGGCTGCAACAAGATTCTGGCTGAGTTTATTTATAAATGATGCTTATTTAGCCTCTGAACTCCTCTGCTAGCTAGCCTAGAGGCTGAAGTTATTCATTCATTTAGCAGGCTTTTAAGAAGCACTTTCTGCTATGCCAGACATTCTGACACGAGCTGGGGACTCAGCAGCAAAAGATGTAGTCTCTACATGAAGAAGTCACGGTTTAATGGGGGTGTCAGTGGGGAGGGAATAGAGAAACAATTCTATGATGGCCGAAGTTGAGAGAGGCAAGCACAGAAACCCACCTGCAATCATATGAGGAGCAGATATTTGAGCTGAGTTTTGACTGATGAATAGGAGTTAGCCAGGCAAAGCTGGTTGGGAGGAAGGCTTGAATTACATGTATGTATGGATGCTCTATGAGTCTATGCATGTGTGTGTATGGGGTGGGGGGAGTTGAATAAATAAATGAATGAAACGGGATTTTTTTCTCTTCTATACTTGAGAATGATTTTAAAAGTATTCTTTTATTATGATGATGACTAGGACATCTGATTTAACATGTCCAAATATGTCAAATCTCAATATGGAAATTAGTGACATTACGAAATGTCAAAGCTCTCATTGTCGAGCTGCAAATATGATTATATAGACCCACATGCTGTTTAAGAAAATTATATTTAGAAAGAAAACATGATAAAGAAGCATTCCCAACCTGACTTCAGAATGTTCACAAATCATCCATATAGAATTTTCTGTGATTACTTAATAAAGATTTCCACCATATGCTATACTGCCCCATTTCAGAACTGTAGTTAGTCAATTACTGTACTTAATTTTGGTCTATTTTCAGTTCATATGTTTAATCTTATAGAGAGTTAGGGAACACGTGCTCTTACATGCTTGCAAATGTAATGTGTAATGGGAAATTCCCAGCCTTGAAAAACTTAAATTAAGACCACATGCTATATCAGTCCTTTGTTATGATGGTTGGAAGACATCCAGCTGAGAACTTTGAAAAAGGAGGAGGAGTGTTTAAGCACTACTTACTAATTAAATCTCTAAGGCTATGATTTAGAAACAATTTTAAAACTATGTATTGTACTTCAAAATTTTGATTAAAAACTGCTGAACTGTCACTCCTTGAAAGAAATATCTTAATGTAAAGAAGAAAGTAAAGGGTTACCCAGAGATAAAAGAATGTATTTCACTAAGCACCAAGCCACTGGCCAGCTAACAGTTTTCAAAGTATGATCATGAACTCTGGCACATCCTTGTCACCTTAGAGAGGATACACAAGTGGAATAACCCATCTTAGACCCAAACCTGGTAGGTTTATACCCAGTTTCCAAAGGGAGTATATGTTGCTTGAGATCCAGGACCAACTTTCTGGAAGTCAACGTTTAAAGATCCAAAGGCTTGCAGAAATCAGATTTTAGCATTTATATTGGAGAAATTTATTTAATTCAGGCTCCATTTTGCTCAGCAGATGGGAAGCAGTTTTGTTCAATGCTTTCTACGTAAATTTACCAAATGGTAGAAATTTAAAATACAATGAGGTATAAGCCTCATAAAATTCCAAGAGAAATTGAACCTTGGAAGTTCCAATGCTAAAATAGCTTCAAGTGAAAAAAATCCATGCCTCCTCCTTACAGCTTCCCCACTCAGTCACTCTGCTTTCTAAGAGGGCAGAGCACCAAGAACCTGGATCATTTTCCCAGGAAAGTCCTCAAGGCTGTCTCTTAATTGATAAGAGGCAGAACCACTGAAGAAAATGGAAGACTTTTCACATGATTTTCAGACTAATTACTGAAGAGGAGAAACTGGATTATAATACACACCAAGGAGATGTGCTTACAGTAAAGAATGAAAAGGTGTTTGGATGTAATCAACTTTGCTTTTTAAAAGAAAAATAAAACTCTCAACTATACTTACTGTTGTTTTTTTTTTTTTTTTTTGCCGTACGCGGGCCTCTCAGTGTCGTTGTCTCTCCCGTTGCGGAGCAAAGGCTCCGGACGCTCAGGCTCAGCGGCCATGGCTCACAGACCCAACCGCTCCGCGGCATGTGGGATCTTCCCGAACCGGGGCACGAACCCGTGTCCCCTGCATCGGCAGGCGGACTCTCAACCACTGCGCCACCAGGGAAGCCCTATACTTACTGTTATATGCAACCTAAAACTAGCCCTCTGCTATAAATTTATGTGAGGTGATGTGACTTAGCCTCTTGCTGAAGAAATGGACACAAGAATATAAGTGTTAGTCACTTATATTCTTGGCAGGAAAAATGGACTTGTCAAGTATCTTTTTAGCTTTAACAGAAATCCCTTAAAACCATGGATCTCGGGCTTCCCTGGTGGCGCAGTGGTTGAGAGTCCACCTGCCGATGCAGGGGACACGGGTTCGTGCCCCGGTCCGGGAAGATCCCACATGCCGCGGAGCGGCTGGGCCTGTGAGCCATGGCCGCTGAGCCTGCGCGTCCGGAGCCTGTGCTCCGCAACGGGAGAGGCCACAACAGTGAGAGGCCCGCGTACTGCAAAAAAAAAAAAACAAAAACAAAAACAAAACCATGGATCTCTGCTCTGAAAGCCCTTTGAATTTCCAGTATTAAATGCATGTAGAATGCCCTGACTGGTGACCACAGGTTGATAATAAATAGGCAAAGGGACTGAAGGAAACACGAAAAAGGAGAAGAAAAAAAAAAAAAGATAAACAAGAAGGAATCCATACTCTGCATCAAAAATTCCCCCAAGCTCTGCAATGTCTTAACCAGCACCTGGCTGGACTTAACCAAACTGTATGACTATCTCGGTAAAATTCACCATTTACTGAAAGATAATAATAACAGCTCACATTTATTGAGCATCTACTCTGTACCAAACATTGTTCTAAGTACTTTAAACATATTAATTCCCATAGTCCTCACAGCAACTCAACTACTAATACTCTCATTATCCCCACCTTACAGATGGAGGAACTGACCCAAAGAGGTTAAGGAATTTGCCCATGGTTACATAGGTATTAAAGAGAGAAGATGGGACTTGCACTCAGGTACCCTGGATCGGAGGTCCACGATATTAACTTTTACAGGGTCTGGTCTTCTGTACTTAAATCCAAACCTTTAAGTTCCAGTTTCTCCCTATATTACTACTCCATATATGCACTCATAACCAGCCATCCCCAGAGGTGAACAACTTATCAATAAAGATAAGTCAAGTCAGTAAGTATATCGCATAAAGGGGATGATCAGGGAAGATCTCTATACCCCCTCACTGACTTAAATAATTAATGTTGTCCCAAAAGTAGTTCTGTATTTAAGATAGAACAGGTCAAAGTCGATTCTGATCTTCTCTTCCTTAGGAAGTCTGACTCAGCTTGATTCAGACTTGCTGGAATACCATTTCCCTTTTATTTCTGTGGTTTCTGGTGATGAAAATAAAAGAGAACATCACATGTCAGCCTATTAACTGGAGACAACCAAGAAATGTTGAAATCAGTTGGCTGGACTGCCACAACCGTTTCAGAGTGTGAGAGACTATAAATCAAAAAGCACTGCAAAAGAGACTAACATGTTCAAACCTGAAGGATGTCCTGAAGACGGCAAAATCATCCATTAGGATGTCCTGGAACTGGGAAAATGGAACAATCTGTGTAGTCACTTTAACTCTGGTATTCCTAGCAAGGATCGCCATTTATATCCATCCAAGACATGATCTTATTCAGTTGAGAAATACACCAATCATTCTGAGATGAGGTAAGTTTTAGCCTGTACTTCTCCCATTCGTGTCATGAGAATCCTGCATCTCCTATTCTTTTTCTTTTTTTTCTTTTTTTTGCAGCACGCGGGCCCCTCACTGCTGTG
Source organism: Mesoplodon bidens (assembly GCF_964165515.1). NCBI lineage: Eukaryota > Metazoa > Chordata > Mammalia > Artiodactyla > Ziphiidae > Mesoplodon > Mesoplodon bidens. Next base: position 79,161,584 of record NC_138161.1, on the reverse strand, counting down.
GCCTCTCCCGTTGCAGAGCACAGGCTCCGGACGCACAGGCTCAGCAGCCATGGCTCACGGGCCCAGCCGCTCCATGGCACGTGGGATCCTCCCAGACCGGGGCACGAACCCGCGCCCCTGCATAAGCAGGCGGACTCTCAACCACTGCGCCACCAGGGGAGCCCTCCTATCCTTTTGATTCATTCTTTCAGCGAGTATTTCTCTATCAACAACAAAGAGAAGCTGTAAGTATCTTGCCTTTAAATGATGAGACACAACAAGTCCTGTGCACTTGTGAAGACAGTCAAAACAACTTTCTAGAGACTTGAAAGCAATAGTTACTTCTCTCAGAATTACCTCTTTCCCCTTTTGGCCAAGGGGGCCTGTACCACGTAAACCATGAAAACTCCACATGTATTACATCAAGTTTGAGAGCTTCCTGCATGGCCTGCCACTTCTTTCAGTTTAGGTTCCTTACCTATTCAATAAGGAGAAGCATGCTCAAACAAAACTGTGAGATGGCCTGATTTTGTCTCAAAGGATCTCATACTCTCTCTCCTCCTTGGGGATGACAGTGGGGTTGGGTGTGGGATCTTAATCTCATTCCCCAGCACCCAACACTTTAAGGCTTTTCTGTCTACTGAGCCACTCTACTCGGGTCTATTTGCACAAGCAATGCAGCAATGCTCCAAGCCTCCAAAATCTCCCACTTTTCTACCCCTTCCCTTTCCACCATCCATCCCACTGCCCACCCCCTGTCCACCTTAGGATTTCTATTACCTTGGTTTGAAGATCCTAGGTGTTAGGTGAACACTGAATGATAGAAACTTGATCTACCAACACAAGGTCAGGAATCTGCAATGGTAGGATTTCAGGGATTGTCACATACCAGTAGGATCTATGTATTTGAGTAAGGGAATCTTTCTTGTGTTTTTTTTGTTTGTTTGTTTTTTTCGGTACGCAGGCCTCTCCCTGTTGTGGCCTCTCCCGTTGCGCTCCGGACACGAAGGCTCAGTGGCCATGGCTCACGGGCCCAGCCGCTCCACGGCATGTGGGATCTTCCCGGACCGGGGCACGAACCCGTGTCCCCTGCATCGGCAGGCGGACTCTCAACAACTGAGCCACCAGGGAAGCCCCTTTCTTGTGTTTTTCAAAGTATATCAGGTAGGTGATGACTAACTCCATTTATGTCTAAGGACAGTCCTTGTAATAAAATTGTGAGTCACTTTGGGTGTTCACAAATTGCTCAGGGGTGACCTGTTGAGTGATGGACAACGAACCAAAGCGAGAGTAGGAACTCTCTGTAAAATACTGGGATACCCAACCCAACAGGATGGAATGGAGGCAATTTCATTGCTTCCACTTACGGGCAAAGGGATGGGCTCCACTTTACCCACTTGGTTAAATCTACTGACATGACTACAAGAAAGTACTTTAAAAACTGGCTTCTTAGGTTCAAGCCCTAAAATAAAATGGGCTGGGGGGAAATTAGAGGTGGGAGAGAGACAGAAGGAGAAAAGGCCAGCTCTGTTAGACTTTGTTGTCTCTTCCCCTTTTTCCCCTAGGCAGAGAAAGATGCTACTGAAGCACCCTTGTTGCCCTATTTCACACTCCATGGCCCCTTGACAGAAAAGCTGTTTCAGATGTGACGGCACCATCAGCAGGTGAGCTAAATAGGCTGAACCCTTATCACAGAGCGTTGCTGTTGCTGCTTCAGGATGCAGAACACATGGCTGTCATCATCAAAAACAGGGAAGAGTGTCACGGAAAGAACGCGAGCTTTGTATTGGACAGCCTGGCCTCACAGTCTAGCTAAATGCCCTCGGGTGAGTGAACCAAGCTCTCTTGGTTTCAGTAACACATAGCAAGGCCTGAGAAATTATCTGGCACATAGTCGTTGCTCAGTGGTTGTTTGCCCCCTGTGGTTTCCTTTCCACATCACTACAAGGTCACCTTTACTGCCAGCTTGCACCTGTGGTATCTTCCTGAACTTTCTGCCTTAACTACACCTGACCTCTTGCCTAATTAGACAGATTAAGGGCATCTGACTCTTCCTTAGTACTTCTCAGAAACACAAGCCTCTCACCTGCCTGAATTTCTGCTGGAAGGGACCTCAGCGGTTGCAACTTATGCAGGTAAAGAAACAGAATGGGGGTGAATCATTTTGGGTCCCCATTTCAGGAGGGAGACTGGGATATAGTCTTTACGGACAAGTCTACTTGCCTAAGATTTCTTTCTCCTGTTCTTTTACTTGGAAGTCTTGTTTGACATCCTATTCCTTTTCTGAGGTCTGATGGATTACACCAAACGAATGACCTCTGGAAACCTTCCTTTCTGGTTCAAGGGGGGGCTGTTTCTATAACCTGTGTTGTGATTACAATACAGTAAGTACATTAGGGACCACCTTTCTTTCATTTCATGTAACTTAGGATTTTGATATATGGATTCTGTTTATGGGGCAGGACATATATAGCTTTGAAAAACACATTTGGAAGCAAAATTGTTGGAAGCTTGGGCCCATCTACAAGTCTGACTCTAAATGGTGGTTCTCTAAATACCTAAATTCCTACTTCTGTATCTCCTACTAAAAGATATAATTGTAATGGTGACAGGAGGAGGTTGCTGATTGGGAAATGATGGAGAGGTTATCGTAAAATGGAAAAGGAGAGAGTTTGGAAGGTTTTGACTGAGATAGGCATGAAACAGCTCATGGTGTGCTCTCGTGGTAATCAGCGGGGAGGAGCTCAAGAAAGTTTCCCAAGCTTCCATGGGCCATCTTGGGCCCAGTCTTTTCTCCATGGTTTCCCAGGACCCCAGGGAGGCCGCAGGGTGGGAGGTGGCGTGGGGTACTGATACCAGGAATATAATCAAGGCACATCCTTTTATTAAATAGTTGCTGAGGCAGAGAGGTTAAAGGCTCGCTCTCTTCTGGTTTCTCTTCACCAGTATTGCCCTATATCCTAGCAGAATAGCCAGGAAGGGAGAAATGCTATGAGGTGTGTGTGTGATAGTAGAGTGGGGAGATGGTTTCCACAAAATGGTATGTATAAAAATGAGCTCTGGGGGTAGTGATAAACAGCAAAGTCAAGAGAAAATGGTAATATATTAAAATTCTTTTCTTGGGGGGGCATCAAGAATGTACTTTTAGAGATTATTGTGAAGTGTCTTTTATGCTTTCAGATACTACTTTTGATATTAATACTATCCTGCTTGCATATGGCTTTCTTGTCTAAGTGCTTTCACGTACCTTATTTATTTGAATGTTACGACATCATTCTAAGGCGTGCAGGCTGATTTCATATGATTCCATTTTGACATCATTAGTGGAAATAATTAAGCTTTGGCGTGAGATGGGCAGGAGTTTCAAATCTTAGCTCCTTATTTACTAGTTGTATGCCCCTGGCCTTGGCAAGCTATTAGCCCTGTGAAACTCAACTTCCTCATTTGCTCACTAAATCTGGCTCTTTCGCATAACTGCCTGAGAGCATGCTTCAGAGGACACAATGAGATAACCTCTGTAAAACGTTGCCATAAGGAACACTCAATAAGTGCTATTTCCCTTTGTGTGAGACTTCAAATCCATATCTGCCCTTTCACATGTGAACTGCCGTTAGACTGTATAGTTAGGTTTTTTGTTTTCTGTGTGCTGGCTCTGATGCTAGAATTGAGATGAGTAAACAATAAGCAAATGATCACTATAAATGCTTAACGGCACTGTGAGTGTAATATAAAACCACAAGTCCATTGAATGTGATGAATTAGACTTCTGTTAGTACGGATGACCTCCCTGAATCCACACTGACCAGAGTCCATCAAGATTACTGCTATTACATGGATTGCATGTTAAGGAGTACAACCTCACCAGTTAAAATTTTGTAGGGCATGCGCACTGACATTCTGTCAGCACGCTGATAATTTTTTATTAATGACCGTCTCAGGCTTAGGGCACTCTCTCCTAACATTCTGCCATCTGGGAGAGCCTTTCTGTCTTTGGTGTCATGTACCCTAGTTTACTCACAGGGGAAGGACGGTAGGAAAAGGGATGGTTATCAGATTCTGCTTTGCAGGATGGCTGGGATTCTTAGTAACAGCTGATGCTAATCTAGCCCCTGTTTGTGCCAACCTGGAGCTGATTTTCTCCTGGATTTCTGGGCCCCTCCTCTTTCCCTTTCCTCCTTTATCTCTGCTCAGCGTCCTTTTACAGTCTACTTTGCAGAAGTTTCTTCCTCCACTGGTTTCCCAGCATCCTGTCCTTGGTCCCCTTTCTTGTCTTCTTCTGTACTTGCCTAGGATGGTCCCAGCCACATCCCCACCTGCAGCCACACCCGCCAGTATCCTTCTGCCTGCCAAATCTGTATTTCCAGCTTGCATATCCAACCTATCAGTACTCTGCACTCTGTTTTCCTACAGAGGCCTCAGAAATTTATTTTAAACATTTAAAAATTAATTTTAAAATGTCTTTGCTTTACCCTTGCTCCCTATTGATTTAGCCTGGATCAGAGAATGGCATCAACATTAATCCAAATTCAGAGACCTAGGAGTCAACATTGACACCTCCCTCTGTGCCCAGAGCTAATTACCCAGCAAGTCTTGTTAATTCTATCACTTTACTATCTCTGAAATTCCCCCTTTCCTCTTGGCACTCTCTGATTAGAAGAACATAGTGGCTAAAAGCATCAGTTTGGGGTCCGATTCCTAGGGTTTCTACTTAATAGCTGTGTGGTTATGAGTAAGGACCTTAGCCTTTCTGAGCCTTGGTTTCTTCATCTGTAAAATATGGATAACATCTGATTCGTTGCTTAAACGAGTAAGTGCTTGGTATGTAGGCCACAAGGAGCCCTCCACATAGTTATGTTTTAATCAGTTTCTCATCTCAGTTACACCAGTGCTTTGACTTGGGTGCACATAAGATTCACCTGGAGGGCTTGCTGAACCGTACATTGCTAGGCCCTATTCCAGAAAATCTGCATTCCTAACAAGTTCCCAGGTGATGCTGACACCGCTGCTCCTAGGCCCACACCTTGACTAAAGAAAGGCCTCTTGGCCTGCAACCTTCCCACTCCCAGGCCCACCTCCACCCCATACACAGCCATCTTTTTAAAACATTATCTAATCTTTACATAAAAATTGCTTGAACTTCCTAGCAATTGCTAAGCACTTTTTCTGTGGTCAGACATACTTCTAAGTAAGTGCTTGACATGAATGAACTTATTTAAAGCTGAGAACAGCTTGTGAGATACATATCTCCATTCTCCAGATGAGGAAACCGAAGCACAGAGAACTTAAGGAACCTGTCTAAGGTGACACAGGTAGTGAGTTTCAGAGACAGAATTTTTTTTTTTTTTTTTTTTTTGCGGTACGCGGGCCTCTCACTGTTGTGGCCTCTCCCGTTGCGGAGCACAGGCTCCGGACGCGCAGGCTCAGCGCGCATGGCTCACGGGCCCAGCCACTCTGCGGCATGTGGGATTTTCCCGGACTGGGGCATGAACCCGTGTCCCCTGCATTGGCAGGCAGACTCTCAACCACTGCACCACCAGGGAAGCCCTCAGAGACAGAATTTGATACCAGACTCCAGCCTTTGGCTCCAGAGGCCAGAATCTTAAACGTTATAATCACTGCCTTTCTGCCCTGTCATTTCCTCATCTTAAGATCCTCCAAAAAACAAGTCTATGGGATTTAAATCCGTCCCTTTGCATGGCCTATGTGACCCCCCAGGTGTCCTTTTGCACCACTCACTACGTTGTTCCCTGACCTCTAGACTGGTTACAAATTGGTTTGTCAAGTACACTTTACCCCACATGAAACACCTCCCTACCAACTCCTATTCATTCTTTATAAAGCTCAGCTAAGATAGTACCTTCTTTGAGAAGTCCTCCCAGCTCTTCCTCACCAACTGTGGATTAAAAGCCCTTCTTTTGTGAAAGCTCCCCTAGCACTTAGCTCTCTTGAAGCTATTCCACACACACCTGCTTACTTGTTGGACCCTTCACCAAAGAGTGAAGTTCAGGGCAGGGCAGACTCTTGTCAGTGCACCTAGAAGGCAGTTAAATATTATCTGTTAATGAGTGAATGTAAATTACATCCAGTGGCACTTCCAGGCTCTCTTCTCTTAATTCCTCAGTGGGTTCCTTCTTTGGGCTCCTTCAGGTTTGTGTGAAAACCAGTCTTGATGACATTTCTTTAAAAAAGATTTTATTTATGTTTATTGTTGAGTATTTCCCTCAAGGATAAAGCATAAAATGTAACAAATATCCATATACCTACTATGCAGCATTTGTTTGTTTTTTTAAAATTGAAATATAGATTAACAATATTGTGTTAGTTTCAGGTATATAGCAAAGTGATTCAGTTATATATTTTTCAGATTGATTTCCATTATAGATTTATTACAAGATACTGAATATACTTCTCTGTGCTATACAGTAAATACTTGTTGCTTATCTATTTTATGTATAGTAGTTTGTTAGTCCCACACACCTAAATTGTCCCTCCCCCATCCCTTTCGGTAATCATAAGTTGGTTTTCTATGTCTGTGAGTCTGTTCCTGTTTTGTATATAGATTCATTTGTATTATTTTTTAGATTGCACATACAAGTGATATTATATTTCTTTCTCTGACTTACTTCACTTAATATGATATTCTCTAGGTCTATCCATGTTGCTCCAAATGACAATATTTCCTTTTTTATGGCTAATATTCCATTTTGTGTGTGTGTGTGTGTGTGTGTGTGTGTACACCACATCTTCTTAACCAATTGTCTGTTGCTGGGACTTGGGTTGTTTCCATGTCCTGGCTATTGTAAACAGTGCTTCTATGAACACTGGGGTGTATGTACCTTTTCAAATTAATTTGCCTTTTTTCTGGATATATGCCCAGGAGTGGGATTGCTGGATCATATGGTAGCTCTATTTTAGATTTTTAAGGAAACTCCATACTGTTTTCCAGAGTGGCTACACCAATTTACATTCTCACCAACAGTGTAGGAGGGTTCCCTTTTCTCCACACATTTCCCAGCATTTATTATTTGTAGACTTTTTTTTTTTTTTTTTTTTTTGCAGTACGCGGGCCTCTCACTGTTGTGGCCTCTCCCGTTGTGGAGCACAGGCTCCGGACGCACAGGCTCAGCGGCCATGGCTCATGTGCCCAGCCGCTCCACGGCATGTGGGATCTTCCCAGACCGGGGCACAAACCCGTGTCCCCTGCATCGGCAGGCGGACTCTCAACCACTGCGCCACCAGGGAAGCCCTGTAGACTTTTTAATGATGGCCATTCTGACCGGTGTGAGGTGATAACTCATTATAGTTTTGATTTGCATTTTTCTAATAATTAGCAACGTTGAGCATCTTTTCATGTGCCTGTTGGTCATATGTACGTCTTGTTTGGAGAGGTGTCTGCTTAGGTCTTCTGCTTTTTTTTTTTTTTTTTTTGGCGGTACGCAGGCCTCTCACTGTTGTGGCCTCTCCCATTGCGGAGCACAGGCTCCGGATGCACAGGCTCAGTGGCCATGGCTCATGTGCCCAGCCGCTCTGCGGCATGTGGGATCTTCCCAGACCGGGGCACAAACCCATGTCCCCTGCATCAGCAGGCGGACCCTCAACCACTGCGCCACCAGGGAAGCCCTGCCCATTTTTTGATTGTTTTTTTTTTTTTTTGATATTGAGTTGTATGAGTTGTATTTTGGATATTAAGCCCTTGTCAGTCACCATATGCAAATAATTTCTCTCATTCAGTAGGTTGTCTTTTTGTTGATGGTTTCCTTTGCTGTGCAAACACTTTTAAGATCGATTAGGTCCTACTTGTTAATTTTTGCTTTTATTTCTTTTGCCTAGGGAGACTAACCTAAGAAAATATTGCTACAATTTATGTCTGAGAATGTTCTGCCTATGTTCTCTTCTAGGAGTTCTATGGTGTCATGTCTTATATTTAGGTCTTCAAGACATTTTGAGTTTATCTTTGTGTATGGTGTGAGGGAGCGTAATAATTTCACTGATTTACCTACAGCTGTCAAGCTTTCCCAACACCACTTGCTGAAGAGACTTTCTCCCCATTGCATATTATTGCCTTCTTTGTTGCAGATTAATTGACTATAGGTATGTGGGTTTATATCTGGGCTCTCTGTTCTGTTCCACTCATCTATGTGTCTGTTTTTGTGCCAATACCATGCTGTTTTAATTAATGTAGATTTGTAGTATTGTCTAAAGTCTGGGAGGGTTATGCCTCCAGCTTTGTTCTTTTTCCTCAGGATTGCTTTGACAATTCTGGGTCTTTTGTGGTTCTACGTAAAATTTATGATTATTCTACTTCTGTGAAAAATGTCATGGGTATTTTGATAGGGATGGCATTAAATCTGTAGATTGCTTTGGGTAGTCTGGCCATTTTAACAATATTAATTCTTCCAATCCAAGAGCATGGGATATCTTTCCATTTCTTTGAATCATCTTCAGTTTCCTTGATCAATGTCTTATAGTTTTCACCTCCTTGGTTAAGTTTACTCCTAGTTATTTTATTTTATTTTATTTTATTGGTGTGATTTTAAACAGGATTTTTTTTTTTTACTTTCTCTTTCTGATATTTCATTGTTAAAGAAATGCAATGGGTCTCTGAATGTTAATCTTGTATCCTGCTACCTTGCTGAATTCATTTATTCTAGGGAGTCTCTAGGGTTCTATATATAGATTATCATGTTATCTGCAAATAGTGACAGTTTTACCTCTTCCCTTCCAATTTGGATAACTTCTGTGTCTTTCTGCTCTCTGACTGAGGTGGCTAAGACTTCCAATGCTATGTTGAATAGACATGGTGAGAGGGGACACCCTTGTCTTGTTCCTAAATTTAGTGGGGAGGCTTTCAGCTTTTTACCACTGACTATTATGTTGGCAGTGGGTTTGTCATATATGGCTTTTATTATGTTGATATATTTCTTCTATACCCACTTTGGTGAGAGTTTTTTTTTACCATGAATGGATGTTGAATTTTGTCAAATACTTTCTTTGTGTCTACTGAAATGATCATGTGGTTTTTGTCTTTTTGTTAATGTGGTGTATCACAATGATTGATTTTACATATATTCGATTATTCTTTTGCCCCTGGGATGAATCCAGTTTGATCATGGTATACGATCCTTTTTGCGTACGGTTGAATTTGGATTCCTAATACTTTGATGAATATATATGCAAAAATCTTCAACAAAGACATTGGCCTGTAATTTTCCCTTTTGTAGTCTCTGTCTGGTTTTGGTACCAGGGTGATAGTAGCTTCATAGAATGAATTTGGGAGTGTTCCCACCTCTTCAATCTTTTGGAATAGTTTGAGAAGAATAGGTGTAAGTTCTTCTTTGTATGTTTGGTACAATTCCCCAGTGAGGCCCTCTGGTCCTGGACTTTTGTCTGCAGGGAGTTGTGGGTTTTTTTTTTATTGGTTTATTTGTTTACAGATTCTATTTCACTTTTCATAACTGGTCTGTTAAAATTATGTTTCTCCTTGACTCAGTTTTGGCAGGCTGTATGTTTGTAGAAACTTGTCCATTTCTTCTTGGCTGTCCAATTTGTTGGCATATAACTGTTCATAGTATTCTCTTATGATTTTTTTGTATTTCTGCAGTATCAATTGTTATTTCTCCTCTTCAATTTCTTAACTTGTTTATTTTGGTCCTCTTTCTTTTCTTCTAGGTGAGCCTGACTAGAAGTTTGTTGATTTTATCTTTTCAAAAAACCAGCTCTTGCTAGATAGCTTCAAGATGGTGGAGGAGTAAGACGTGGATATAACCTTCCTCTGACAAATACATCAAAAATACATCTACATGAGGAACAACTCCTACAGAACACCTACTGAACACTGGTAGAACACCTCAGACTCCCCAAAAGGCAAGAAACTCCCCATGTACCTGGGTAGGGCAAAAGAAAAAAGAAAAAACAGAGACAAAAGAATAGGGATGGGACATGCACCGCTGGGAGGGAGCTGTGAAGGAGGAAAAGTTTCCATACACTAGAATGCCCCTTCACTGGCAGAGAGGGGGTGGGCAGGGGTGAAGCTTCAGAGCCACGGAGGAGACAGCAGCAACAAGGGTGCAGAGAGCAAAGTGGAGAGATTCCTGCTCAGAGGATCGGTGCTGACCAGCACTCACCAGCCTGAGAGGCTTGTCTGCTCACCCGCCAGGGCGGGTGGGGGCTGGGAGCTGAGGCTCGGGCTTTGGAGGTCACATCCCAGGGAGATGACTGGGGTTGGCTGTGTGAACACAGCCTGAAGGGGGCTAGTGTGCCACAGCTAGTCAGGAGGGAGTCCGGTAAAGAGTCTGGACCTGCCTAAGAGGCAAGAGACCATCGTTTCGGGGTGCGTGAGGAAAGGGGATTCAGAGAACTGCCTAAACGAACTCCAGAGATGGGCACTAGCCGCGGGTATCAGCACGGACCCCAGAGATGGGCATGAATCGCTAAGGCTGCTGCTGCAGCCACCAAGAAGCCTGTGTGCAAGCACAGGTCACTATCCACACTTCCTCTCCCGGGAGTCTGTGCATCCAGCCTCTGCCAAGGTCCCGTGATCCAGGGACAACTTCCCCGGGAGAACACACAGCGCACCTCAGGCTGTTGCAACGTCAAGCCGGCCTCTGTCACCACAGGCTCATCCCCCATTCCGTACCCCTCCCTACCCCGCGCCTGAGTGAGCCAGAGTGACTGAATCATTGGCTCCTTTAACCCCACCCTCTCTGGGCGAAGAACAGAGGCCCTCAGGTTACCTACGTGCAGAGGCAGGGCCAAATCCAAAGCTGAACCCCAGGAGCTGTGCAAACAAAGAAGAGAAAGGGAAATTTCACCCAGCAGCCTCAGGAGCACTGGATTAAATCTCCACAATCAACTTGATGTACCCTGTATCTGTGGAATACCTGAATATAGACACTGAATCATCCCAAAATTGAGGTGGTGGACTTTGGGAGCAACTGTAGACTTGGGGTTTGCTTTCTGCATCTAATTTGTTTCTGGTTTTATGTTTATCATCTTAGTATAGTATTTACAGCATATTATCACTGGTAGATTTGTTTATTGATTTGGTTGCTCTCTTTTTTTTTTAATATATATATATTTTTTCCCTTTCTCTCTTTTTCTTGAGTATGTTATGTGTATGCTTCTTTGTGTAATTTTGTCTGTACAGCTTTCCTTTTACCATTAGTCCTAGGGTTCTGTCTAACCATTTTATGGGGTTTTTTTTGGTATACTTTTCAACACTTATTATCATTGGTGGATTTGTTTTTTGGTTTGGTTGTTCTAGTCTTTCTTTTTTTTTAAATACTTCTTTATTTTTTATTTTTAATATATTTTTTATTTTAATTATTCTATTTTTTCTTTCTTTTTTTCCTCACTTTTCTTCTGAGCCATGAGGCTGACAGTCTTGCTGCTCCAGCTGGGTGTCAGGCCTGAGCCTCTGAGGTGGGAGAGCCAAGTTCAGGACATTGGTCCACCAGAGACCTCCCAGCTCCATGTAATATCAAACAGAAAGCTCTCCCAGAGATCTCCATCTCAACACTAAGACCCAGCACCACTCAACAACCAGCAAGCTACAGTGCTGGACACCCTTTGCCAAACAACTAGCAAGACAGGAACACAACCCCACCAATTAGCAGAGAGGCTGCCTAAAATCATAATAAGGTCACAGACACCCCCAAACACACCACCAGATGCGGTCCTGCCCACCAGAAAGACAAGATTTAGCCTCATCCACCAGAACACAGGCACCAGTCCTCTCCACCAGGAAGCCTATAAAACCCACTGAACCAACATTACCCACAGGGGGCAGACACCAGAAACAATGGGAACTATAAACCTGCAGCCTGTGAAAAGGAGACCCCAAACACAGTAAGTTAAGCAAAATGAAAAGACAGAGGAACACACAGCAGATGAAGAAGCAAGGTAAAAAACCCACCAGACCAAACAAATGAAGAAAAGATAGGCAGTTTACCTGAAAAAGAATTTACAGTAATGATAGTAAAGATGCTCAAAATCTTGGAAATAGAATGGAGAAAATACAAGAAACATTTAACAAGGATCTAGAGGAATGAAAGTGCAAACAAACAATGATGAACAACACAATAAATGAAATTAAAAATTCTCTAGAAGGAATCAACAGCAGAATAACTGAGGCAGAAGAACAGATAAGGGACCTGGAAGATAAAATACTGGAAATAACTACCACAGTGCAGAATAAAGAAAAAAGAATGAAAAGAATTGAGGACAGCTTCAGAGACTTCTGGGACAACATTAAACACACCAACATTCGAATTATATGGGTCCCGGAAGAAGAAAAGAAAAAGAAAGGGACTGAGAAAATATTTGAAGAGATCATAGTGGAAAACTTCCCTAATGTGGGAAAGGAAATAGTCAATAAGGTCCAGTAAGTGCAATGAGTCCCAAACAGGATAAATCCAAGGAGAAACACGCCAAGACACATATTAATCAAACTATCAATAATTAAATACAAAGAAAAAATATTAAAAGCAGCAAGGGAAAAACAAGAAATAACATACAAGGGAATCCCCATAAGGTTAACAGCTGATCTTTCAGCAGAAACTCTGCAAGCCAGAAAGGAGTGGCAGGACATATTTAAAGTGATGAAAGGGAAAAACCTAAAACCAAGATTACTCTACCAAGCAAGGATCTCATTCAGATTTGATGGAGAAATTAAAACCTTTACAGACAAGCAAAAGCTAAGAGAATTCAGCACCACCAAACCAGCTTTACAACAAATGCTAAAGGAACTTCCCTAGGCAAGAAACACAAGAAAAGGAAAAGACCTACAATAAGAATCCCAAAACAATTAAGAAAATGGTAATAGGAACATACATATCAATAACTACCTTAAATGTACACGGATTAAATGCTCCAACCAAAAGACAGAGACTGGCTGAATGGATACAAAAACAAGACCCATATATATGCTGTCTACAAGAGACCCACTTCAGACCTAGGGACACATACAGACTGAAAGGGAGGGGATGGAAAAAGATATTCCATGCAAATGGGAAACCAAAAGAAAGCTGGAGTAGCAATTCTCATATCAGACAAAATAGACTTTTAAATAAAGACTATTAGAAGAGACAAAGCAGGACACTACAGAATGATCAAGGGATCAATCCAAGAAGAAGATATAACAATTGTAAATATTTATGCACCCAATGAAGGAGCACCTCAATACATAAGGCAAATGCTAACGGCAATAAAAGGGGAAATCGATAGTAACACAATCATGGTAGGGGACTTTAACACCCCACTTTCACCAATGGACACATCATCCAAGACGAAAATAAATAAGGAAACACAAGCTTTAAATGGTATATTAAACAAGATGAACTTAATTGATATTTATAGGACATTCCATCCAAAAACAACAGAATACACTTTCTTCTCAAGTGCTCATAGAACATTCTCCAGGACAGATCATATCTTGGGTGACAAAGCAAGCCTTGGTAAATTTAAGAAAATGGAAATCTTATCAAGTATCTTTTCTGACCACAACACTATGAGACTAGATATCAATTACAGGGAAAAATCTGTAAAAAGTACAAACACAGGGAGGCTAAACAATACACTACTAAATAACCAAGAGATCACTGAAGAAATCAAAGAGTAAATCAAAAAATACCTAGAAACAAATGACAATGGAGACACCATGACCCCAAACCTATGGGATACACCAAAAGCAGGTCTAAGAGGGAAGTTTATAGCAATGTAATACTACCTCAAGGAACAAGAAACGTCTCAAATAAACAAACTAATACTACACCTAAAGCAATTAGAGAAAGAACAAAAACACCCCAACGTTAGCAGAAGGAAAGAAATTATAAACATCAGATCAGAAACAAATGAAAAAGAAATGAAGGAAAGAACAGCAAAGATCAATAAACCTAAAAGCTGGTTCTTTGAAAAGATAAACAAAATTGATAAACCATTAGCAAGACTCATCAAGAAAAACAGGGAGAAGACTCAGATCAATACAATTAGAAATGAAATAGGAGAAGTAAAAACTGACACTGCAGAAATACAAAGGATCATGAGAGATTACTACAAGCAACTATATGCCAATAAAATGGACAACCTGGAAGAAATGGACAAATTATTAGAAAAGCACAACTTTTCGAGACTGAACCAGGAAGAAATAGAAAATATAAACAGACCAATCACAAGCACTGAAATTGAAACTGTGATTAAAAATCTTCCAACAACCAAAAGCCCAGGACCAGATGGCTTAACGGGTGAATTCTATCAAACATTTAGAGAAGAGTTACAACCGATCCTTCTCAAACTCTTCCAAAATATACCAGATGGAGGAACACTCCCAAACTCATTCTATGAGCCACCCTGATACCAAAACCAGACAAAGATGTCACAAAGAAAGAAAACTACAGGCCAATATCACTGATGAACAAAGATGCAAAAATCCTCAACAAAATCCTAGCAAACAAAATCCAACAGCACATTAAAAGGATCATACACCCTGATCAAGTGAGCTTTATCCCAGGAATGCAAGGATTCTTCAATATATGCAAATCAATCAATGTGATAAACCATATTAACAAATTGAAGGAGAAAAACTATATGACATATCATCTCAATAGATGCAGAGAAATCTTTTGACAAAATTCAACACCAATTTATCATAAAAAGCCTCCAGAAAGTAGGCATAGAGTAAACTTACCTCAACATAATAAACACCATATATAACAAACCCACAGCCAACATTGTTCTCAATGGTGAAAAACTGAAACCATTTCCACTAAGATCAGGAACAAGACAAGGCTGCCCACTCTCACCACTATTATTCAATATAGTTTTGGAATTTTTAGCCACAGCAATCAGAATAGTTTTGGAATTTTTAGCCACAGCAATCAGAGAAGAAAAGAAATAAAAGGAATCCAAATCAGAAAAGAAGAAGTAAAGCTGTCACTGTTTGCAAATGACATGATACTACATATAGAGAATCCTAAAGATGCTACCAGAAAACTACTAGAGCTAATCAATGAATTTGGTAAAGTAGCAGGATACAAAATTAATGCACAGAAGTCTCTTGCATTCCTATACACAAATGATGAAAAATCTGAAAGACATATTAAGGAAATACTCCCATTTACCACTGCAACAAAAAGAATAAAATGCCTAGGAGTAAACCTACCTAAGGAGACAAAAGACCTGTATGCCGAAAACTATAAGACACTGATGAAAGGAATTAAAGATGATACAAACAGATGGAGAGATATACCATGTTCTTGGATTGGAAGCATCAACATTGTGAAAATGACTATACTACCCCAAGCAATCTACAGATTCAATGCAATCCCTATCAAACTATCACTGGCATTTTTCACAGAACTAGGACAAAAAATTTCACAATTTGTATGGAAACACAAAAGACCCCAAACAGCCAAAGCAATCTTGAGAATGAAAAACGGAGCTGGAGGAATCAGGCTCCCAGACTTCAGACTATACTACAAAGCTACAGTAATCAAGACAGTATGGTACTGGCACAAAAACAGAAATATAGATCAATGGAACAGGATAGAAAGCCCAGAGATAAACTCACGCACATATGGTCACCTCATTTTTGATAAAGGAGGCAAGAATATAAAATGGAGAAAAGACAGCCTGTTCAATAAGTGGTGCTGGGAAAACTGGACAGCTACATGTAAAGGAATGAAATTAGAACACTCCCTAACACCATACACAAAAATAAACTCAAAATGGATTAAAGACCTAAATGTAAGGCCAAACACTATAAAACTGTTAGAGGGAAACATAGGCAGAAGACTCTATGACGTAAATCACAGCAAGATCCTTTTTGACCCACCTCCTAGAGAAATGGAAATAAAAACAAAAATAAACAAATGGGACCTAATGAAACTTCAAAGCTTTTCCACAGCAAAAGAAAACATAAACAAGACCAAAAGACAACCCTCAGAATGGGGGAAAATATTTCCAAATGAAGCAATGGACAAAGGATTAATCTCCAAAATTTATAAGCAGCTCATGCAGCTCAATATCAAAAAACCAAATGACCAAATCCAAAAATGGGCAGAAAACCTAAATAGACATTTCTCCAAAGAAGATATACAGATTGCCAACAAACACCTGAAAGGATGCTCAACATCACTAATCATTAGAGAAATGCTAATCAAAACTACAATGAGGTATCACCTCACACAGGTCAGAATGGCCATCATCAAAAAATCTAGAAACAATAAATGCTGGAGAGGGTGTGGAGAAAAGCGAACCCTCTTGCACTGTTGGTGGGAATGTAAATTGATACAGCCACTATGGAGAACAGCATGGAGGTTCCTTAAAAAACTAAAAATAGAACTACCATACGACCCAGCAATCCCACTACTGGGATTATACCCTGAGAAACCATAATTCAAAGAGTCATGTACCACAATATTCATTGCAGCTCTATTTACAATAGCCAGGAAATGGAAGCAACCTAAGTGTCCATCGACAGATGAATGGATAAAGATGTGGCACTTATATACAATGGAATATTACTCCAGCCATAAAAAGAAACAAAATTGAGTCATTTGTAGTGAGGTGGATGGACCTAGAGACTGTCTTACAGAGTGCAGTAAGTCAGAAAGAGAAAAATACCGTATGCTAACAGATATATATGGAATCTAAAAAAAAAAAAAAAAAAAGGTTCTGAAGAACCTAGGGGCAGGACAGGAATAAAGACATAGATGTAGAGAATGGACTTGAGGACACGGGGAGGGGAAGGGTAAACTGGGATGAAGTGAGAGAGTGGCATGGACATATATACACTACCAAATATAAAATAGAGAGCTAGTGGGAAGCAGTCACATAGCACAGGGAGATCAGCTTGGTGCTTTACGACCACCTAGAGGGGTGGGATAAGGAGGGTGGGAAGGAGACGCAAGAGGGACGAGATATGGTGATATATGTATATGAATAGCTGATTCACTTTGTTATAAAGCAGAAAGTAACACACCATTGTAAAGCAATTATACTCCAATAAAAAAATTATACTCCAATACTTTTTAAAAAATAACATAAAAGAAACAACAGTGTAATTAAAGAGAAAATACCTAGTTAATGCCAAAGTATGCAATAAAGAAAAATACCAGAACAAACACAAAAGACATACAGAAAATAAATAGCGAATAATAGACATAAATCCTACTTTATTAGTAATTACACTAAACATAAATGAATTAAACAGTCTAATCAAAAGGCAGAGTAGTAGAATGGCTTTTGAAAATGATCCAACTGTATCCTGTCGAGAAAATACTTTATATTTAAAGACACAAATAGGTTGAAAGTAAAAAGGGTGGAGGGAAGTATACCATACAATAAGAGCCAAAAGACAACTAGAGTGGCTGTACCAATATTAGACAAAATAGACTTTAGACAAAAATTACTGGAGGCAAAAAAGGATATTTTAAAATGATAAAAGGGTGAATCAATCAGGAAATTACAACTATTATATACATGTAACAGCAGAGCTCTAAAAAAACTGGAGCAAAACCTGACACTAGAGGAAGAAATAGACAACTCAACAATAATAGATGGAGACTTCAAAACCCCAGTTTCAATAACAAATAAAACAACCAGGCAGAAGCTTAACCAGAAAATAGAAGATTTGAACAACATTATAAACCACTAGACCTAACAGACTTCTATGGAACATTACATATAACAATATCAGAAGGCACATTCTTATTAATACATGAAACATTTTCCAGGATAGACAACATGTTAGATGGTAAAACAAACCTCAATAAATTTAAAAGGGTGGGAATCATACAAAGAATGTTCTCTGACAACAAAGGAATAAAATTAGAAATAAACAGAAATATTTGGAAAATTCAATATGTAAAAAGGACTAAACAGAAGCCTAACCAATAGAGCAAAGAAGAAATCACAAGAGGAATTAGAAAATACTTTGAGATGAATTAAAGTGAAACACAACACACCAAAACTTACGCATTGCAGCCAAGGCATCATTTTAAAGCTATAACGCCTATAAGAAAGTTTTGAAATCAAAACCTAAGTTCCCACCCTAAGAAACTGGATAAAAAGCAAACTAACCCCCAATGAAGGAAGGAAATAATTAAGATTAGAGCAAAAATAGAGAATAGAAAACCAATAGAGAAAATCAGCAAAAACTGAAGTTGGTTCTTTGAAAAGATCACCAAAATTGACAAAACTTAGCTAGATTGGTAAAGAGAAAAGACTCATTATTATGATCAGGAATGAAAGAAGGGACATCAACAACAATCTTACAGAAATAAAATGAATTGTAAGGGAATACTACGAACAATTTTGTGCCAATAAATTAGATAACTAGATTAAATTAACAAACTGCTATAAAGACTCAAACTACCTAAACTTACCCAAGAAGAAACAGAAAATCTGAATAGATCTATAATAGGTAAAGAGATTGAATTAGTAACCAAAAAACTTCTCATAAAAAGCCCACGTCCAGATAGATTCACTAGCAAATTCTACCAAACATGCAAAAAATAATCAATACCAATTCTTCACAAATTTCAAAAAAACAGAAGAGAAAGGAACACTTACAATTCATTCCATGAAGCTAGTGTTACCCTGATAACAAAACCAGACAAAGGCATCACATGCAAATAAAAGGACAGGCCAGAATCTCCTATAAAAATAGTTCAAAAACGCTCAACGAAATAGTAGCAAACAAAATCTAGCAACATATAAAAAGTAGTATATGCCATGCTCAAAAGTAATGTATCCTGAGAATGCAAGATTGGTTCAACATATGAAAATCAATGTAATACACTGTATTAAGAGAATAAAATTAAAAAACCACATGATCAATATGTTCAGAAAAAGCACTTGACAAAATCCAGTACCCTTTCATATAAAGATACTCAACAAATTTGGAATAGAAGAGAATTTGCTCCAGGCAAAGAACATCTACAAACAATGTAGAGCAAACATCCTACTTAATGGTAAAAGACCAAATGCTTCCTCTCTAATTGAGGAACGAGACTAGGATGTCAGCTCTTGCCATTTCTATTCAACATTGTACTGGAGGTTCTAGCCAGGGCAATTAGGCAAGAAAATGAAATAAAAGGGCATCCAAAGTGGAAAGGCAACATAGATGACATGATCTTGCATGTAGAAAGTTCAAAGGAATCCACACACTCACTCACACAAAAACTAAAACTGCTAAATGAGTTGGGCAGGTTGTAGAATCCAGTAGTAAAAATACTATTTGTAAATGCTAGAAATGAACACCTGAAAATAAAATTAATAATTTCATATGTAGTAGTATTAAAAAGGTAAACTACATAACAATATATTTAACAAAAGAAGTGTAAGACTTGTATGCTAAAAGCTACAAAACACCATTGAAAGAAATTTTAAAATATCTAAATAAATGGAAAGACATCCACGTTCATGGATTAGAAGACTTAACACTGTTAATATTACAACATTCTCAACATTGCTCTACAGGTTCAACTCAATCCCTGTCAAAATCACAGCTGTTTTGGGGGGGCCAGAAATTGGCAAGCTGCTTCTAAAATTGATATGGTAGTACAAAGGACCCACAATAGCCATGTTAAAAAATGAACAAGTTGGAGGACTCAGACTTCTCAACTTCACAACTTACTACAAAGCTACAGTAATCAAAAGTGTGATTTTGACATAAAGATGGACATATGAATCAATGGAAGAGAATTGAGTGTCAAAAATAAACCCTTATTCTTATGGTCAATTGATTTTTGACAAGAGCGCCAAGATAATTCAATGGGGAAACAGTAGTTTCTTCAAGCGGTGGGACAACTGGATAACCACATGTGCTACAAATAAGATGGATCCATGTGGATCCTTACCTCACACTATATACAAAAATTAACTTAAAATGGGTCATAGATCTAAATATAAGAATTAAAACTACGACACTCTCAGAAGAAAACATAGGGGTAAACCTTTGTAACCTTGTATTAGGCAATGGTTTCTTAGATATAACAGCGAAACACAAGTGATAGATAAATTGGACTTCAAAATTAAAAACGTTTGACTTCAAAGGACATCAACAAATAAGGGAAAGACAACCCACAGAATGGGAGAAAATACTTGCAAAGCACATATCTGACAAGGAATTTGTATCTAGAATACATAAAAAATCTTTTACAACTCAACAATAAAAGACAATCCAATTTTAAAGTGGGCAAACTTCTCTCCAGAGAAGATGCACAAATGGCCAACAGACACATAGAAAGATGCTCAACATTAGGGAAATGGAAATCTACAGTAAGATACTTCTTCATACCTACTATGACAGGTAAAATTAAATAGACAATAATATCTGTTGGCAAGGATGTGGAGAAACTGGAACCCTCATACATTTCTGGTAGGAATGTGAAATGATGCAACCACTTTGGAAAACAGTTTACTAGTTTCTGAAAAAGTTAAACATGGAGTTATCATGAGACCCAGCAATTGCACTCCTAGGTATATACCTAAGAGAAACGAAAATATGTCCACACAAAAACTTGTACATAGTTTACATACTGGGTATTCATAATATCCCAAAAGTGGAAACAACCTAATTGTCCATCAATTGATGAATGGATAAACAAGATGTGGATACCCATACAATGAAATATTATTAAGCTATAAGAAGGAATGGAGGACTGTTAGATGCTATAACACAGATGAACTTTGAAAACATCATTGTGCTAAATGAGAGAAACCAGCCACAAGAGATCTCAACTTGATTCCATGTATATGAAATGTCCAGAATAGGCAAACTTACAAAGATAGAAAGTAGTTTAGTGGTTGCCTAGGGCTGGAGGGTACGGAGGTGGAGAAACAGGGAATGGCTACTAAAGGGTACAGGGCTTCTTTTGAGGGTGATGCAAACATTCTAAAATTGAAGAGTGGTCTGTGAATATACCACGAACCACTGACTTGGGACACTTCAAAAGCATATATTTTATGGTCTTTGAATTATGTATCAATGAAGCTGTTTTATAGATAAATAAAAAGAAAACAAGCACGTATACTTCAAAGCACGTATACTCTGGCTTCTCCTGAGATCCTGAATAATCTTTGCTAAGAAGCAAAATGTGGTGTCAGACACCAAATTTGTTCCTCTAGAAAACTAAATCTGGTAGAAGTAATGTAACTGTCAGCTAGAAGCTAAGCACCCCAGCTGGGAGTCTCTGGTGTTTCATTTCATTGTCTTGCCCTTTCTGCAGCTGTTTACATGGTCCCCCTCAATCTGGACTGTATGTGTTGTGCAGAGGCTGCCTCTCTCTTCCCCTTTCATTCTAGTTTCTGCATGTATGGTAGCACATGGCCACATTTATCCAACTGAATCAAATGCAGATGGAGATGCAGAGGATTGCAACATCAGTAACGGTGTCTGTAACTGAAGCTTGGATAGCAAAATGATCACTGTGAAGCGAAATGAAACGATCGACCTAAGTGGACTTTTATGTGATATCTTATGGAGCACAGTCAGGAAAGCTCAATCCTAAACAACAAAATGCCTTTGGGGGCCTCTTCACCTTCTGAATGTTCACTCCACAGAGGCATCAAGCAATTTATTTCAGAACATTGGTAAGAGGACAGCAATAAAACCAGTCCTTGAGCCAAAGGCCAATATTAAGCTCTTTTCTATCACTGTTTTTATATTGTGTTTGTTTTGGGCTTTTTTGTTCTTTTTTTAGAAATGCCACCTCTAAGCAACTGGACATAGGTTTGAGGTTTAAAAGAGCAGAAGAAATGTTTGGGTTTGCTTAGTTCTGTGCTTGCTTTTCCTCAACTGTGATCCAAGGACTTTGAAAGGACCCCATTTTAACTTGAAATTCTAAGTACTTGTAAACAAATTCCTTCGGATGGCAGCAACTTATTTTCATCACATTCATCTAACTTTGTCTTTGGTTGAAATTGCCCAGATATGCTGCTGCAATCTAGAGTACGTAACTGTTAGAAGAGCTGATGAGCGACGTCCTGTTGAACGCGGCATTTCTGGATTTAAGACGCTCTGCGAGTGTAAGAAGCTCTAATTATAAAACGAGAAGCATCAGCCACAGTAGCAGCTGCAGGCATTAGTGACAAATGATTGTTTTGTACTCCTGCTACTTCTAATGTTTCAGGATGGTGTTTCCGAAATCACATTCAACTGACTTAGGATAAACAAACTCCACCCTTTGAAAGCACAAAAGATATCATCAATGGCCTGGCTCAAACTTACAGGGAAATGCAGGCCTAAAAACCAAATCTGCTCCCTCCACAACCTGCTCTCCTTCTATGTAATGATTCATAAATCAGTTTAAAAGAACCTCGTCATTTCTGAACAGCAATTTAGTGATTCAAATAGAGAATCAAACTCTACTGAACCCAAAGATTTTATTTTTATAGGATGCTAATGAGTGTGTATGAGAAAATGGAGAGAGTGGGTGTGTGACCACAGGGAAAGGAAGAGATTCCATCATAATTACCTTCTTCTCTCTCCCACTCTTGAGCTGCTAGTCCAAGAGCAGAGAAATTACCATGTGGTAATTTGTCTCCACCATTAAATAGTGAGCTCCTTAAAAAGACTGCATTTTCTTTATCTCTGCAAGCACGGGGCATAGCACAGCTTCTGCTCAAAAAATGTTCCTGAAGGAAGGGAAGAAAGGGAAAGGTAGGAAAAAAGGAAGGAAATTTGCCTTGTCTTGCCTAGTGAGCAGTGTTACTGTTGGCAGCCTGTCTCTGGCACATGATTAGGGTGTTTCTTGGGGAGAGAGGGAGGGAGGATGTCTGGAGTACAGGCTTTAAACTGTGGCATTCTTTTTTCTTTCTCATGACCAAAGAGGATATCAATTCTGGCTTGGACTGAGAAACTGATAACTTCATGGAAATTTGAGGAAAGGAAAGAAAGGAGAGCCAAAATAGGTTGGCAGCCTAGGCTTTGCAGCAGTTAGATACAATAATAGGGGGTATAGTCATTTTCCCTTGCTGTGTAACAATTTATTGTAAATTCAGCAGCTTAAAACAACACACATTTATTACTGCACAATTTATTTGGGTCCCAGGAGTCTGGGCATAACTCTACTGGGTCCTCTGCTCAAGAGTATCCCAAGGGTACAGCCAAGGTATCAACAGAACTGTGGTTCTCATCTGGATCTTGGTGTCCTCTCCAAGCTCATTCAAGTTGATGGCACAATTCAGTTCCTTGAAGTTACAGGACTGAGGTTCTCATTTTATTGTTGGCTGTTGGAGGGGTGGGGGTGGGCTCCCTGTCAACTCCTAGAGGTCACCCTTAGTTCCTGGTCACATGGGCCTCTTACAACACGGTAGCTTCAAAGCCAGCAGGAGTAGTAGGCGATGACTGCCCCATCACCTTGCTCATATAAAATAGCCCAAACAGGGAGCCACTAGCCCAGCATATTTGCACGTCCCTCCCACACTGAAAAGAGGGAATTATACAGGGTATGTACACCAGGGTGCTGGAATATTGGGACCATCTTAGAGTTCTCACTACCACAGGAGGTTCTGACAAGTGCCAAAGGAGGGCCAACTCATTCATCACTTAATAGAAAAAGGTATAGACTTTCCCTTGTGTTTCAGATTTCTATTGTTAGTCATTAAAGGATACTTCCCTTACTGTGGGCCAGGAATCCACAAACTTATTTATGGAAGAATTATAGGTAAATGAGATCCCAGAGTGATGGGAGTCTGGGCAGTTGCCTGGAGGTTGTGGAGCTTGAAACTCCTCTCTCCACACCAACAAAAGAAGATCCTTTTCTTTTTCTTATCAAGGATACTCAGACCTAACAAAAACATCAATTAAGCACCACAACAGCCAAAGGCAATCTAAATATCCTACAAAACCAATGCAGTTGCTAAGGCTATACCGCCAGAGTGACTGGAAAGACTTCAGTATGCCCTTCCCTGACCTCCTCCTGCTCCCTCCCACCCTGAAGTTGGTCTTTCCAATTCCCTTGCTTTTCATTACAGTTTAATCACAAAGGGATGGCTCTCTAAGGAATATATTGTTTAGTTTAGTCATGTCTTTTTTTCTTTCTTTTTTTTTTTGGCAGTACGTGGGCCTCTCACCACTGTGGCCTCTCCCGCTGCAGAGCACAGGCTCCGGACGCTCAGGCTCAGCGGCCATGGCTCACGGGCCCAGCCGCTCCACCGCATGTGGGATCTTCCCTGACCGGGGCACGAACCTGTGTCCCCTGCATTGGCAGGCGGACTCTCAACCACTGCGCCACCAGGGAAGCCCAGTTTAGTCATGTTTTATTTAACTTTTCAAAAATAGAACACTTCTTTATATATTCTTCTTCAACTTGTTTTTTTCATCTAATATTATATTCCTGAGATTTACCCATGTTGACATATGTAGCTGTAATCCATTCATTTTCACTGATTTATTGTATTCCCTTAATTGTACATAACATATTTATTTATCCATTTTCCTGGAGATAAGTATTTTTGTTTCCAATTTTTCTTTTCTAATTGTAAGCAAGTGACTACAAATATTCCTGCACATGTCTTCTGATACAAATATGCACATTTCTCTAAGAAAAAAACCCAGAAGATGGGTCTGTTGGGTCATGGCATGTGCACATTTTCAAGTTTGCTGAATAGTGCCAAATTATTTTTCAAAGTGCTTCTACCAAATAACATGCTTAACTGCAGAACTCTTGTTGCTCCACATCTTTAGCAACACTTTATATTGCCAGCTTTTTAATTTTTGTTAATCTGATATGGATAAAATGGTGTCTCATGGTGATTTAAATTTGCATTTGCTTGATCAGTAATGAGGTTGAGCAGCTTTTAAAGAGATATTTCTATTTCCTCTTCCCTGAAATGCCTGGTCGTGTTAAAATCATGTTCCTCAATCAGCTTTATCAAAATGAAGCTGTTATTTTGATTGCTACTTGATTGTCTCCTTTGCTTTATTTCTCAATTGCTTATAAAGTTAAGAAGGAAAAAAGTATTGTGTCCTATTGAAGAAATTAAATAATGAACAGGACTACGAACCAAGATGGCGGAGTAGAAGGACGTGCTCTCACTCCCTCTTGTGAGAACACGAGAATCACAATTAGCTGCTGGACAATCATCGACAGGAAGATACTGGAACTCACCAAAAAAGATTTGCCACATCCAAAGACAAAGAAGAAGCCACAATGAGATGGTAGGAGGGGCGCAATCACAGTAAAATCAAATCTCATAACTGCTGGGTGGGTGACTCACAGACTGGAGAACACTTCTACCACAGAAGTCCACCCACTGGAGTGAAGGTTCTCAGCCCCACGTCAGGCTTCCCAACCTGGGGGTATGGCAATGGGAAGAGGAATTCCTAGAGAATCACACTTTGAAGCCTACTGGGATTTGATTGCAGGACTTCAACAGGACTGGGGGAAACAGAGACTCTACTCTTAGAGGGCACACACAAAGTAGTGTGCGCATCGGGACCCAGGGGAAGGAGCAGTGACCCCAGGGGAGACTGAACCAGACCTACCTGCTAGTGAGGGAGGGTATCCTGCAGAGGCGGGGGGTGGCTGTGGATAACTGTGGGGACAAGGACACTGGCAGCAGAAGTTCTCAGAAGTACTTCTTGGCATGAGCCCTCCCAGGGTCTGTCATTAGCCCCTGGTGGGGCTAATGACAGACTCTGGGAGGGCTCATGCCAAGGAGCACTTCCTTGTACTATCTTCCCAGGTAGGCTCCAGTGTAGGGTTGCCTCAGGCCAAACAACCAACAGGGAGGGAACCCAGCCCCATCCATCAGCAGTCAAGTGGATTAAAGTTTTACTGAGCTCTGCCCACCAGAGCAACAGTCAGCTCTACCCACCACCAGTGCCTCCCATCAGGAAACTTGCACAAGCCTCTTAGATAGCCTCATCCACCAGAGGGCAGACAGCAGAAGCAAGAAGAACTACAATCCTGCAGCTTGTGGAACAAACACCACATTCACAGAAAGACAGACAAGATGAAAGGCAGAAGGCTATGTACCACATGAAGGAACAGGAAAACCCCCCAGAAAAACAACTAAATGAAGTGGAGATAGGCAACCTTCCAAAAAAAGAATTCAGAATAATGATACTGAAGATAATCCAGGACCTCGGAAAAAGAATGGAGGCAAAGATCGAGAAGATGCAAGAAATGCTTAACAAACACCTAGAAGAATTAAAGAACAAAAAAACAGAGATGAACAATACAATAACTGAAATGAAAACTACACTAGAAGGAATCAATAGCAGAATAACTGAGGCAGAAGAACAGATAATTGACCTGGAAGACAGAATGGTGGAATTCACTACTGCGGAAGAGATTAAAGAAAAAATAATGAAAAGAAATGAAGACAGCCTAAGAGACCCCTGGGACAACACTAAACGCAACAACATTCACATTATAGGGGTCTCAGAAGGAGAAGAGAGAGAGAAAGGACCAGAGAAAATATTTGAAGAGATTAGAGTCGAAAACTTCCCTAACATGGGAAAGGAAATAGCCACCCAAGTCCAGGAAGTGCAGCGAGTCCCATACAGGATAAACCCAAGGAGCAAAACGCCAAGACACATAGTAATCAAATTGGAAAAAATTAAAGACAAAGAAAAATTCTTGAAAGCAGCAAGGGAAAAATGACAAATAACATAAAAGGGAACTCCCATAAGGTTAACAGCTGATTTCTCGGCAGAAACTCTACAAGCCAGAAGGGAGTGGGACACAAAGTGAAGAAAGGAAAGAATATACAACAAAGATTACTCTACCCAGCAAGGATCCCATTCAGATTCAATGGAGAAATGAAAAGCTTTACAGACAAGCAAAAGCTAAGAGAATTCAGCACCACCAAACCAGCTCCATAACAAACGCTAAAGGAACTTCTCTAAGTGGGAAACACAAGAGAAGAAAAGGACCTACAAAAACAAACCCAAAACAATTAAGAAAATGGTCATAAGAACATACATATCGATAATTACCTTAAATGTGAATGGATTAAATGACCCAACTAAAAGACACAGGCTTGCTGAATGGATACAAAAACAAGACCCATATATATGCTGTCTACAAGAGACCCACTTCAGACCTAGGGACACATACAGACTGAAAGTGAGAGGACAGAAAAAGATATTCCATGCAAATGGAAATCAGAAGAAAGCTGGAGTAGCAATACTCATATGAGATAAAATAGACTTTAAAATAAAGAATGTTACAAGAGACAAGGAAGGACACTACATAATGATGTAGTGATCAAGGGATCAATCCAAGAAGATATAATAATTATAAATATATATGCACCCAACATAGGAGCACCTCAATACGTAAGGCAACTGCTAACAGCTATAAAAGATGAAATCAACAGTAACACAATAATACTGGGGGACTTTAACACCTCACTTACACCAATGGACAGATCATCCAAAATGAAAATAAATAAGGAGACAGAAGCTTTAAATGACACAATAAACAAGATAGATTTAATTGATATTTATAGGACATTCCATCCAAAAACACCAGATTACACTTTCTTCTCAAGTGCACATGGAACATTCTCCAGGATAAATCACATCTTGGGTCACAAATCAAGCCTTGGTAAATTTAAGAAAATTGAAATCATATCAAGCATCTTTTCTGACCACAACGCTATGAGATTAGAAATGAATTACAGGGAAAAAAATGTAAAAAACACAAATACATTGAGGCTAAAAAATATGTTACTAAATAACCAAGAGATCACTGAAGAAATCAAAGAGGAAATAAAAAAATACCTACAGACAAATGACAATGAAAACACGATGATCCAAAACCTATGGGATGCAGCAAAAGCAGTTCTAAGAGGGAATTTTATAGCAATACAAGCCTCCCTTAAGAAACAAGAAAAATCTCAAATAAACAATCTAACCTTACACCTAAAGGAACTAGAGAAAGAAGAACAAACAAAACCCAAAGTTAGCGGAAGGAAAGAAATCATAAAGATCAGAGCAGAAATAAATGAAATAGAAACAAAGAAAACAATAGCAAAGATCAATAAAACTAAAAGCTGGTTCTTTGAGAAGATAAACAAAATTGATAAACCATTAGCCAGACTCATCAAGAAAAAGAGGGAGAGGACTCAAATCAATAAAATTAGAAATGATAAAGGAGAAGTTACAACAGACACCGCAGAAATATAAAGCATCCTAAGAGACTACTACAAGCAACTCTATGCCAATAAAATGGACAACCTGGAAGAAATGGACAAATTCTTAGAAAGGTATAACCTTCCAAGACTGAACCAGGAAGAAATAGAAAATATGAACAGACCAATCACAAGTAATGAAATTGAAACTGTGATTAAAAATCTTCCAACAAACAAAAGTCCAGGACCAGATGGCTTCACAGGTGAATTCTATCAAACATTTAGAGAAGAGCCAACAGCCATCCTTCTCAAACTCTTCCAAAAAATTGCAGAGGAAGGAACACTCCCAAACTCATTCTATGAGGCCACCATCACCCTGATACCAAAACTAGACAAAGATACTACAAAAAAAGAAAATTACAGATCAATATCACTGATGAATATAGATGCAAAAATCCTCAACAAAATACTAGCAAACAGAACCCAACAACACATTAAAAGGATCATACACCCTGATCAAGTGGGATTTATCCCAGGGATGCAAGGATTCTTAAATATACACAAATCAGTCCATGTGATACACCATATTAACAAATAGAAGAAGAAAGACCATATGATCATCTCAATAGATGCAGAAAAAGCTTTTGACAAAATTCAACACCGATTTATGATAAAAACTCTCCAGAGAGTGGGCATAGAGGGAACCTACCTCAACATAATAAAGGCCATATATGACAAACCCACAGCAAACATCATTCTCAATGGTGAAAAACTGAAAGCATTTCCAATAAGATCAGGAACAACACAAGGATGTCCACTCTCACCACTATTATTCAACATAGATTTGGAAGTCCTAGCCACGGCAATCAGAGAAGAAAAAGAAATAAAAGGAATACATTTTGTTAAAGAAGAAGTAAAAGTGTCACTCTTTGCAGATGGCATGATACTATACATAGAGAATGCTAAAGATGCCACCAGAAAACTACTAGAACTAATCAATGAATTTGGTAAAGTTGCAGGACACAAAATTAATGCACAGAAATCTCTTGCATTCCTATACACTAATGATGAAAAATCTGAAAGAGAAATTAAGGAAACACTCCCATTTACCATTGCAACAAAAAGAATAAAATACCTAGGAATAAACCTACCTAGGGAGACAAAAGACTTGTATGCAGAAAACTATAAGACACTGATGAAAGAAATTAAAGATGATACAAACAGATGGAGAGATATACCATGTTCTTGGATTGGAAGAATCAATATTGTGAAAATGACTATACTACCCAAAGCAATCTACAGATTCAATGCAATCCCTATCAAATTACCAATGGCATTTTCTTGGAATTAGAACAAAAAGTCTTAAAATTTGTATGGAGACACAAAAGACCCCGAATAGCAAAAGCAGTCTTGAGGGAAAAAAGCAGAGCTGGAGGAATCAGACTCCCTGACTTCAGACTATACTACAAAGCTACAGTAATCAAGACAATATGGTACTGGCACAAAAACAGAAACATAGATCCATGGAACAAGATAGAAAGCCCAGAGATAAACCCATGCACCTATGGTCAACTAATCTATGACAAAGGAGGCAAGGATATACAATGGAGAAAAGACAGTCTCTTCAATAAGTGGTTCTGGGGCTTCCCTGGTGGCGCAGTGGTTGAGAGTCTGCCTGCTGATGCAGGGGACGTGGGTTCGTGCCCCAGTCCGGGAAGATCCCACATGCTGCGGAGCAGCTGGGCCCGTGAGCCATGGCCGCTGAGCCTGCGCGTCCGGAGCCTGTGCTCCGCAACGGGAGAGACAACAGTGAGAGGCCCGTGTACCGCAAAAAAAAAAAAAAGTGGTTCTGGGAAAACTGGACAGCTACATGTAAAAGAATGAAATTAGAACACTCCCTAACACCATAAACAAAAATAAACTCAAAATGCATTCGAGACCTAAATATAAGAGCAGACACTATAAAACTCTTAGAGGAAAACATAGGAAGAAAACTCTTTGACATAAATCACAGCAAGATCTTTTTTGATCCACCTCCTAGAGTAATGGAAATAAAAACAAAAATAAACAAATGGGACCTAATGAAACTTCAAAGCTTTTCCACAGCAAAGGAAACCATAAACAGGACGAAAAGACAACCCTCAGAATTGGAGAAAATATTTGCAAATGAGTCAACAGACAAAGGATTAATCTCCAAAATATATAAACAGCTCATGCACCTCAATTATTAAAGAAACAAATAACCCAATCCAAAAATGGGCAGAAGACCTAAATATACATTTCTTCAAAGAAGACATACAGATGGCCAAGAAGCACAAGAAAAGCTGCTCAACATCACTAATTATTAGAGAAATGCAAATCAAAACTAAAATGAGGTATCACCCTCACACCAGTTAGAATGGGCATCATCAGAAAATCTACAAACAACAAATTCTGGAGAGGGTGTGGAGAAAAGGGAACTCTCTTGCACTGCTGGTGGGAATGTGAATTGGTAGAGCCACTATGGAGAACAGTATGGAGGTTCCTTAAAAAACTACAAATAGAACTACCATATGACCCAGCAATCCCACTACTGGGTATATACCCTGAGAAAACCATAATTCAAAAAGACACATGCACCCCAATGTTCATTGCAGCACTATTTACAATAGCCAGGACATGGAAACAACCTAAATGTCCCTCAACAGAGGAATGGATAAAGAAGATGTGGTACATATATACAATGGAATATTACTCAGCCATAAAAAGGAACGAAATTGGGTCATTTGTTGAGACGTGGTTGGATCTAGAGACTGTCATACAGAGTGAAGTAAGTCAGAAAGAGAAAAACAAATATCGTATATTAACACATGCATGTGGAACCTAGAAAAATGGTACAGATGAACCGGTTTGCAGGGCAGAAGTTGAGACACAGATGTAGAGAACAAACGTATGGACACCAAGGGGTGAAAACGGTGGTGGGGTGGGGATGGTGGTGTGCTGAATTGGGCAATTGGGATTGACATGTATACACTGATGTGTATAAAATGAATGACTAATAAGAACCTTTTGTATAAAAAAATAAATAAAATTAAGTTAAAAAATTAAAAAAAAACTAATACTAAACTTTCTTTGGGTTATTTGTATGGAAATATGTTAATGTAAATGTTCAGACATTATATGAAATTCCTAAAAATCTTATTTGTTCTGGTATAATGTTATAAGTCATAATTCTAGTTATTATTTTAAAATGTATATCTCAGAAATAACTAAATTTCCTTGTCAATTGCATTATTATGAACTTTCATCAAAGCTTTAATCGTGGTCATTTTTAAGTCTTTTGTCATTTACAGACAGTTCTGGGTGTACTCTGATGCTTTTTCAAAAATGTTCCTATAAAAGGGTTTCATCTTCAAGGAATTCATGGAAAAGACTCTGACAAGTACAGGTTTCTGGTAACTGACTACTGCTGAACTGAATGAATAAGCATTTTTAGAACTCTAATGGAAAACAGATGAATAAAAGTGCTAACAAAAGATCAAGATGAAAAATAAATTAGTTACATGGGACTGAGTGAACTGATGAGGATGATTATAATTTTTTGACTATCTGTTTGAATAAAAAAAAATAATGAACAAATTTGACTACATAAGATTTCAGGACTTAAGTACATGTTCAAATAATTTGAAGTGCTAGAATACTTCAGAGTATAAACTTGAGTTATGCAGTATGTTGTCTTTTCTAGGTTGACCACAACATTTTACAGTTAGCTTGGCTTAAGATTTTAGAAGTTAAGACCAACTTGCCTTATGACATATTATCTCATTAATGTGTTATTGTGATCCTAGTGGACATACATCATGCAATAGATGCTCAGCAAATATGAGCAGATTGACTGATGATACAGTATGGCAAATAAAACAAACTACTCAAATTTATTTGTGAATTCATTCTATATACAAAACTCTTTCTAATAAATAGTGCTTTGATTCTGTTTTCCTTCTGAATGAATTTCCAGGTTTGTAATATTTTAAAGTCAGCTATTGACCTCACCAAAAAGTATCCAGAACTTATCCTCCTAGTTTAAAAAAAAAACCTCAGAATTACCAAAAATGTCTGAATTTGGATTGAGATTTTGAGCATCATATATAGTATTATCTAAAGTTGATAATCAACTAAATTCAGCAAATAGCCTTATCCTACACTCCAGTGTTTCCAAAGTGGTTTCCATGCAGTACCAATTCAGCTTTACATAAATAGAGGTTATTCACTAAAAGGGTTCAGGCTTTAGTAAGTTTGGGAAAACCAGGTTATCAAGTTAAAACAGTTAAACTCTCAGTCTTTATAGAGTCTTTAATGTACTGTCAAATGGTGGACCCCAAGTAGAAACATGGTTATGCAACATACCCCAAATGTTTTTCTAGAATACCTGGGTCCCAAGGTACATACATTGAAAATGTGCAGCTCTGCTTTGATTCTCTTGTCATCAGCTTCCTATAATAATATAATTCTTTGTTAAATTTTTTTCTGACCATTAAGTTGTATTTTTTAAGAAATATTATTCTTGGATTTAAATTTTATATCAGTTTTATAGTAATAGGCAGTGTGTAATAAATATTTACACTACAAGAAAAATAGTCATATTCCTGAAATTCTACACATTTCCTTTTTAAAAAGGTATGATTCAAGTTCATTAAAATGCTAATTAAATCTGATCCTAAACTAATTATTCTTTGTCATTAAGTGTAGTTTGACATTTTACATAATATGGTATCTTAAATCCAAATAATAAAAAAAAAACCAAAGCAATAACATTGGAATTTCATTTATAAAAATATCTATGCCATCTTTCATGTTAATAGAAAAATGACAGAAGCTATGAAAACCACTTGATATTATTACTGTTGAAGAAACAAAATACATTTGAAGATTTCTACTTGAAAAATTCCTGTTTAGAGCCAATTTACTTGTAAAATGAAAAGAGTGTTTTTTAAAATTGACTCGTCATGGTCTTTTACGTGTAAAGGCAAATCCTGTATTTGTGATTTGCCATGGAGCATTCTTCTATAAAGATGGTCCTTCCTGCTGCAGAGAACAGGCTTGCCAGCATTTAATCTATGAGGAAGCAAACACATTCACACACAGTCTACATGCAAATTTAATTTGGTTTATAATCTGCTCAGTTTCTTTTAAGATTGATACCTGAATTAAATAATGCCAGGATATAGGCCCCATTCATTCTTATAAAGACAGGCTGGCACCTTTGCACCAAGGACAAAATGGGACACGGCAGAGGATTTAAACGAGTGAATTACCCTCTCTCTTTGACCACTGAAATGTTTTCAACTTCCCATGACAATTCTGAGCTTAGTAAAATTATAACACAGTAGGCATAATGGGCACTTTACATCTGAGGTTGGCATATACTTATGAAGATGGAACCCAGTGGACTTTCAATAAAACCCTCAAATGTAGGCAGTTCATTAAGCTATGTGCTAGAACCTTGAGGGTCTTTGGAGAATAGGAAAATTGGTAAAGAAATGAAAATGCTGCTGAAGAGCCAATCAGTATAATAAGTTGAGTAAAGATGCTCAGACTCCATAATTGGGCTGAAAAGAAAATTGTAACCCTGCTCTATATCTAATCTCCGTCAAACCCCTTAGAGTTCCAACAATTTGCTGTTTACTGTCTTCTGTGACATTCCCTTTTCTCTTTAATTTTCACCATGGCATTGATTCAAACGTTCTTTAACTTGAACTCATTTGGGGGAGAGTTTTACCATGTTCCCTGAGCTAGCTGGAGACACACTCTCAACTCCCTCTTTCTAAGGCGTCACATGCAAAAACAAAAGCTATGAATCACCTCTCTTCATAGTTCTACTTTAAAAACAATGACGTATCCCATAAATCTATTCATTTCCAGATAGAAATACCAGCTGAAATATTTTAAACTAGTTCTTTCATGATCTGGCCAGATAAAAAGAAGAAAGTGAATTGTGTTTGGTTCAGACAACATTCCAAACATCATCTAAGAAACTGGGAGACAGACTCTTCTCCTCCAAATGAATACTTAATCCATGGGCATGTGCTATACTCTTAAAGATTCATTCACTGGTTAACCCTTCAGAAAGTTTCCGTATCATGGACATATCATTCTAATCAGGGCCCAGTCTAAAGAAAATTGAGAATTAGTAAAGCTGCTCTCGACAAGCTTCCCGTTCCCTAATCTGGTGTCCTATCACTGTGTCCTTCATGCTCAACCTTTTTTCTCTCCTACCAAAACCTATTTGTATTATGCTTTACTTCTCTGACAGGGACATGATGAAATAATAGTTTCCTGCAAAAAAGCAGTTCCTCATGTGTTTTCTAAGCCCTATTTAGAATTGCCCACTAGACAGTACAACCTGGATGCCCTGTGAGCACCTGAAACCTGAATTAACATCTTTCTCCCTCTCTCCCCCTCCTGCAACCTGTTGCTACTTCAGCGTTCTGTATCTTGGTTAGGTCATCATCATTCACTCATTTGCCTCATTTAGAAATCCGAGAGACAATTTATCACACTGTAGTAGAATTATTTGTTTGCATAGTTGTTTCATCCACAAGACTGTTAGCTTTTTTTTCATTGTGGTAAAATATACATATTTATCATTCTTTTCATTGAAGTATAGTTGATTTACAATATTGTGTTAGTTTCAGGTGCACAGCAAAGTGATTTGCTTATATATATATATATATATATATATATATATATATATATATATATTCTTTTTTTCAATTCTTTTCCATTATAGTTTATTATATTGAATATAGTTCCCTATGCTATACAGTAAACCCTTGTTGTTTATTTTATATATAGTAGTATGCATCTGTTAATCCCATACTCCCAGTTTATCCCTATCCCCCCCTTCCCCTCTGGTAACCATAAGTTTGTTTTCTATGTCTGTGAGTCTGTTTCTGTTTTTGTAAATAAGTTCATTTCTACTATTTTTTAGATTCCACATATAAGTGATATCATGTAATATTTGTCTTTTTCTGTCTGACTTACTTCACTTAATATGATAATCTCTAGGTCCATCCCCGTTGCTGTCATCGTATATATATACAACACTTCTTCTTTATCCATTCATCTGTCAGTGGACACTTAGGTTGCTTCCATGTCTTGGCTACTGTAAATAGTGCTGCTATGAACACTGGGGTGCATGTATCTTTTCAAATTAGAGTTTTCCAGAAAAGATGAAAAGACCGTTAGTTCTTTAGGGGAATATGATGAGTCTCTCCCAGAATACAGCACCACACAATACTGCCTAAATGAATACATGTTTGATGTTGATAGAGATCATAGTCAAACGCAATTAACTGCATATATATATATATATATATATATTTTTTTTTAATTAGCTGCTAGAATGCTCCCAAAGGAATTACAGAGTTGGGAAAGCTTCCATAACTGGGTATCCACTTTGCATGAAGCTTTGATAAATGAGTATAAACGGCTAATTCCAAAGCATCTCAGGAAGCCAGATGTCATAGGTGATATAGCCATATTTCTTGTTGACCTGGCCAACCATGAATTTAAAACCAGGAAAATCCTTTCCATAAGATTCCAAGACTGGAAATTCTGGGCCCTCCTTTTTCCAAGTGGGGATATACTTTCACAAGGGCATGCAATAAAAGGCATACACTGCATTCAGATTGGCTGGGGGTAACTCACAATACCCACCTGTTCTAATGAATAAAAAGGGTACTCAAGTTCTGTGAAGGGCAGTATTTGGCTTGGAGGCTGCCTGCACACACACTGAGCAGGGTTTTTTTCTTTTTTCATTCAGCAAATGTTTATTACTTAAGATAAATCATATACTTTGCCACAGTCTATGATTTTAATAAGATAGGTTAACATAGCTTGTCACAGATTTCATATTGAGGTATGTGTGCAGTGGGGAGGGCAGCTAATTAAAATGCAGTGTGTTAAGTGCTAAGATATATGTTGTAAAGGGAACTTTTTACGCACAGGGGCATCACTCCATACCTGAGTGGTAGAGAGAAGTGATATCTAGGCAGAGATCACCATCTTCTAAATACTTTGTTAATTAACTGATTATTTGTTGCTTTGCCTTCTTTTCTTTTTTTTTTTTTTTTTTGGCCTTGTGGTGCAGCACGTGAGATCTTAGTTCCCCAACCAGGGATCAAACCCATGCCCCCTGCAGTGGAAGCGCAGAGTCTTAACCACTGGATAGGCAGTGAAGTCCCGCCTTCCTTTCTTTCTAAAGGCAAAATTGAGCAGGTTTTAATTAGCCAGTCCAAATAACAGCTAGCTTGGTAAGCTGATTCTTGCTGAAGAAATACAGCAAACCAATAAGAGGATCATTGAATCCAGTTGGACAAAAAGAACTAGAGCTAAAATATTTACTCTGACATGAAACAGAAGGGCCCAGACCGGGCTCAGCTGCATGTCACAAGAAAGCCTTCTTCTGAAGACAGGTCCCAGGTGGTAGGTGTTGGAGCTAACTCAGAGGATTTAATTAGTGAATGCAGCTGAAGGATATAAATAATGACCAGTTTAGAAATGTGGCTGGCGTCTTCTGATCAGTCAGCGCCAGCATTAATAGAACACATCTGCTGGAAAATCTCCTTTAGGGTTTCAGATCACATTCAACAAATTGCTTTTACTATAACTGCATTATCTCCAGGCCTTGGCACAGAAGTTTTATGAAGAACTTGCACATATCAGTGCAACAACCATATTTCAGTCCACTGCTGACTTCACTGAGGTACCCTGTAAATACCTACTTAGTTTTCCAGTGAGTCTGGAAGCACTGAAGTGAAAGAAGGATCACCAGCATTATCTCAAAAATGAGACCGGGTCTGCAGTGGGATTCTAGGCTCAAACTGCTAAAACCTGGAAAGTAGACCCAGTATAGTGCAAGATTATATTATAATGCTTTTGGTGTGTATGTGTATGGGGGGGTAGAGAATCCACTAACGATTTTCCCCATTCACTCCCCCTTTGCTCTTCTCTCTACCAACTACCTTCCACACACCACACACACCTAGACTTATTGCTCCTTAATTTACAACTGTGACCTCTCCCCAGGGAGCAACTCTCTCCTATAACAGCTCCTTATATATGGAAGTGGCGTTGCCAGCACACAGCACTGGGGAAACTCAGGCATACTTACTTTGCTCCAAGCCTGGTTGAATTCAATTGCTTGGAGGTGGTATATTACACCTCCCCAGACATCCCCAGCCAGAAGATGAAGGCAAAGACAGAGATAATCTGAAAAGTTAGTGCTTATCCTACTATTCTACTTTCTACTACTATTAAAAATCTTGACTTGGAAAAAGGAAGTGTTATTGTTTGGCTTTGTGAGCCAATGGTATCAATTCCCTAAATTTGAGAATCTGGAGCATAAAAACAACATGGATATTTAACATTTGGGGGTTGATGTGAGAAACAATTCTGTTAAGTGACACAGTGAATGTGAATATCTTGTGTAACAGAATTTTAGGGAAAGATAAATCCTGGCAAGCATTGCTTCCTGCGCATAACTAAAAGGGTGTAGCAAGCCAAAATGTTTGCTTTTAAAGTACAAAGGATTCAGTAGGACATATAGCTTGCAGCTGGTTTTGAGCTTTGCTTTTGTGACTTTCTAGTTTAAAAAAAGAAAAGCTTTGGGAAAGAACAGAAAAGGACAGTCTATATACAGTCTTTTTATCTCACCACCTTTTCTGACTCAGACTAATTTGTGGTCAGAGGCAAGGGAGGAAGGTGGAATGAGTGAAATCAATAGGTTCTTACACTACTTTTTAAGAGGCTGCAGAAAGGGGGTATTGACTTCAGAGGGTGAGAGATGAATGAGAAGAGGGGTTAGGTTACAAATCTGGTCAGACTGAGATGTCAAAACATTTGCATTGAGATGATGTAGAAGGTCGATTTGCATCTGATTTTAAAAAAACAAACACTGCATCTCTGTTATGGGTACTATGTGGTCACACGTTTTTTAAATTTCTGAGTAAATTTATCTTAACTTTCCATATATAAGTTTACATAATAATAAATGTTTCATTCTCAAAAGAGGGGAAAAACTGAAACCGCCTATGGGGACAATACTGTGGGCAAACTAACCAGCACACTTCGTTTTACAATTCATCAACACCACCCAGGTACCTGGCAACTGATAAAACACTGCAGAAATTCCTATTAGCATTGACTAATCAAAGAGTCACTTGCAAAGGGATATTTTTTGAGACATTTCTCCCCCTTCACTGGCTGCTCCTCAGGCCCTGCAGTTTCTTATTTCCCCATGTTGATGTGGGCACCCTAGGGCTCAAGTCCACAGAACTCTTCCTCAGTTACACTTACTCCCTAGCTGGTCTCATCCAGTCTAATGGTTTTAAATATCATCTATCTGCAGATGATTTCCAAACTTTTATTTCCAGCCCTGATCTTTCCACTGAGCTTCAGACTCATACATTCAATTACCTGCTTGACCTAACTTAGCATCTCAGACTTAACACGTCCAAAACTAATATCCTGATATAATCCCAGCAAGTGTGTTCCTCTTGCAGTATTTCCTGCCTCAGTACAGTAACTCCATCCCGATAGCAGCTTGGGCCAAAACACTTGGAGTCATCCTACACTCTTCTCTCTCACCTCACATCCAATTCATTAGAATCCCCACTGGCTCCACCTTCACAAGGTACCCAGATCTCTCACCTCCTTGCTACCATTTGGTCTCAGCCACCTTCATTTCCCTCCTGACTTGGCTCCCTGCTTCCCTCTTCTCCCTCCTACAGTCTATTATCTGCTGCCAGAGAGACCACCTTGCTCAGCATTCTCCAATGGCTCCCATCTGATCACAGTGAAAGCAAGGTCCATATAATGGCCCATGAATGCTCTGCCCCCAGCTTGTAAATAGTGCTGCTATGAACACTGAGGTGCATGTATATTTTCAAACTACAGTTTTTCGAATATATACCCAGGAGAGGGATTTCTAGATCATATGGTAGCTCTATTTTTAGTTTTTTTTTTTTTTTTTTTTTTTTTTTTTTTTGCGGTACGCGGGCCTCTCACTGTTGTGGCCTCTCCCGTTGCGGAGCACAGGCTCCGGACGCGCAGGCTCAGCGGCCATGGCTCACGGGGCCAGCCGCTCCGCGGCATGTGGGATCCTCCCGGACCGGGGCACGAACCTGTGTGCCCTGCATCGGCAGGCGGACTCTCAACCACTGCGCCACCAGGGAAGCCCTTATTTTTAGTTTTTTAAGGAACCTCCATACTGTTTTCCATAGTGGTTGCGCCAACTTATATTCCCACCAAGAGTAGGAGAGTTCCCTTTTCTCCACACCCTCTCCAGCATTTATTATTTGTAGACTTTTTTTTTTTTTTTTTTTTTTTAGATGTTGGGGGTAGGAGTTTATTAATTGATTTATTTATTTTGGCTGTGTTGGGTCTCCGTTTCTGTGCGAGAGCTTTCTCTAGTTGCGGCGAGCGGGGGCCACTCTTCATCGCGGTGCGCGGGCCTCTCACTGTCGCGGCCTCTCTTGTTGCGGAGCACAGGCTCCAGATGCGCAGGCTCAGCAGTTGTAGCTCACGGGCCCAGTTGCTCCGCGGCATGTGGGATCCTCCCAGACCAGGGCTCGAACCCGTGTCCCCTGCATTAGCAGGCAGATTCTCAACCACTGCTCCACCAGGGAAGCCCATATTTGTAGACTTTTTGATGACAGCCATCCTAACAGGTTTGAGGTGATACCTAACTGTGGTTTTGATTTGCACTTCTCTAATAATTAGCAATGTTGAGCATTTTTTCATGTGCCTGTTGGCCATCTATTTAGGAGAGATGTCTTTTTAGTTCTTCTGCCCATTTTTTGCCTGAGTTTGTTTGTTTGTTTGTTTGATATTGAGTTCATGAGCTGTTTGTATATTTTGGATGTTAACCCATTCTTTGTCACGTTGTTTGTTAATCTTTTCTCCCATTCCATAGGTTAGCTTTTTGTTCTGTTGATGGTCTCCTTTGCTGTGCAAAAGCTTGTAAGTTTGATTAGGTCCCATTTGTTTATTTTTGTTTTTATTTCTTTTGCCATGGGAGACTGACTTAAGAAAATATTGATGCAATTTATGTCCAAGAGTTTTCTCTATGTTCCTTTCTAGGAGTTTTATGATGTCATGTCTTACATTTAGGTCCCTAACCACTTTGAGTTTATTTTTGTATATGGTGTGAGGGAGTGTTCTAATCACAATCTTCTACATTTGGCTGTCTAGCTTTCCCAACATCACTTGCTAAAGAGACTCTTTTCTCCATCGTATATTCTTGCCTCCCTTGTCTTAGATTAATTGACCATAGGTTAATGGGTTTGTTTCTGGGCTTTCTATTCTGTTCCATTGATCTATATGTCTGATTTTGTGCCAATATAATACCATGCTGTTTTGGTTATTGTAGCTTTGTAGTATTGACTGAAGAGTGGAAGGGTTTGTTCTTTTTCCTCAGGATTGCTTTGACAATTCTGGGTCTTTTGTGGTTCTACAAAAATTTTAAGATTATTTGTTCTAGTTCTGTGAAAAATGTCATGGGTATTTTGATAGGGATGGCATTAAATCTGTAGATTGCTTTGGGTAGTCTGGCCATTTTAACAATATTAATTCTTCCAATCCAAGAGCATGGGATATCTTTCCATTTCTTTGAATCATTTTCAGTTTCCTTTATCCATATCTTATACTTTTCAGTGTGTAGGTCTTTCACCTCCTTGGTTAAGTTTATGCCTAGGTATTTTATTTTTTTGACACGATCTTAAATGAGATTTTTTTTTTACTTTCTCTTTCTGCTATTTCATTGTTAGTATAAAGAAATGCAACAGATTTCTGTATATTAATCTTGTATCCTGCTACCTTGCTGAACTCGTTTATTCTAATAGTTTTTGTACAGAGTCTTTAGGGTTCTCTATATAGAGTATCATGTCATCTGCAAATAGTTACAATTTTACCTCTTCCCTTCCAACTTGGATACATTTTATTTTTTTTTCTTCTGATTGCTGTGTCTAGGACTTCTAATACTATGTTGAATGGAAGTGGTGAGAGTGGGCATCCTTATCTTGTTCCAAAATTCAGAGGGAAGGCTTTCAGCTTTTCACCATTGAGTATTATGTTGGCAGTGGGTTTGTCATAAATGTCTTTTATTATGTTGAAATATGTTCCCTCTATGCCCACTTTGGTTAGAGTTTTTATCATGAATGGATGTTGAATTTTGTGAAGTGCTTTTTTGTGTCTATTGAGACAATCATGTGTTTTTTGTCTTGTCTTTTGTTAATGTGGTATAATCACACTGATTGATTTGCATATGCTGAACCATCCTCGGGACCCTGGAATGAATCCAACTTGATTATGGTGTGTGATCCTTTTTATGTATTCTTGGATTTGGTTTGCTAATACTTTGAAGAATTTTGCATCTATATTCATCAAAGACACTGGCCTGTAATTTTCCCTTTTTGTAGTGTCCTTGTCTGGTTTTGGTACCAGGGTGATGGTGGTTTCATAGAATGAATTTGGGAGTGTTCACTCCTCTTCAGTCTTTGGGAATAGTTTGAGAAGGATAGGTGTAAGTTCTT
Source organism: Mesoplodon bidens (assembly GCF_964165515.1). Taxonomy (NCBI): domain Eukaryota; kingdom Metazoa; phylum Chordata; class Mammalia; order Artiodactyla; family Ziphiidae; genus Mesoplodon; species Mesoplodon bidens. The sequence goes on along the minus strand of NC_138161.1, from coordinate 79,119,942 downwards.
CCTTGTGTGTTTGGCAGAATTCCCTAGTGAAGCTGCCCAGTCCTGGACTTTTGCTTGCAGGGAGATTATTATTATTATTATTACTTTTTTTTTTTTTTTTTTTTTACCGATTCTATTTCACTTCCAGTAATTGGTCTGTTCAAATTATCTGTTTTTTCTTGACTCACTTTTGGCAGGCTGTATGTTTCTAGAAACTTGTTCATGTCTTCTAGGTTGTACAAATTGTTGGCATATAACTATTCATAGTATTCTCCTATGATTTTTTTGTATTTCTGCAGTATTGATTGTTATTTTTCCTCTTTCATTTCTTATTTTGTTTACTTGGGTCCTCTCTCTTTTCTTCTAGGTAAGCCTGGCTAGAGGTTTGTCGATACTGTTTATCCTTTCAAAAAGCAGCTCTTGGTTTTATTGATCTTTTCTATTGTTTAATTGATCTCTATATATTTCCTCTGATCTTTATTATTTCCTTCCTTCTGCTGACTTTGGGTTTTGTTTATTGTTTTTCTAAATTTTTTTAGGTGGTAGGTTAGGTTGTTAATTTTTCTTGTTTCTTGAAGAAGGCCTGTATCACTATGAACCTCCCTCTTAGAACTGCTTTTGCTGCATCCCACTGATTTTGTAAGGATGTGTTTTCATTTTCGTTTGTCTTGAACTATTTTTTGATTTCCCCTTTGATTTCATCCTTGATGCATTGGCTTTTCAATAGCATTTGGTTTAGTCTCCATGTGATCTTTTTTTTTCCCCTGTGGTTGATTTCTAGTTTCATACCATTGTGGTCAGAAAAAAAATGCTTTGAAATTATTTCTATCCTCTCAAATTTGTTCAGGCTTATTTTGTGACCTAGTACGTGGTCCATCCTAGAGAATGTTCCATGCACACTTGAATGTGTATTCTGTTTGTTTTTTGTTTTGTTTTGTTTCCGAGGTAGTGGCCTGTAGATATCAATTAAGTCCACCTGGTCTACTGTGTCATTTAGGACCTCTGTTGTCTTGTTGATTTTCTGCCTGGAAGATCTGTCCTTTGACGTCAGTGGGGTGTTAAAGTCTTCTATTATTGCATTTCTGTAAATTTCTCCCTTTATGTCTGTTAGTATTTGTTTTATACATTTAGGTGCTCCTATACTGGGTGATATATGTTAATGAGTGTAATATCCTCTTCTGGTATTGATTCCTTTATCATTATATAGTGTCCTTCTTTGTCTTTCTTTATGATCTTTGTTTTAAAGTCTATTTTGTCCAATAGAAGTATTGCTTTCCCTGCTTTCTTGTCATTTCCATTTGAATGAAATATCTTTTTACATCCTCTCACTTTCAATCCATATGCCTTTCGCCCAAAAGTGAGTTTCTTTAAGCAGCATATTGTAGGTTCTTGTTTTTTATCCAATCTGCCACTGTTTGATCAGCACATTCAGGCCATTGACATTTAAAGTAATTATTGATAGGTATGTACTTACTGACATTTTAAACCTTGTTTCCCAGTTGATTTTGTAGTTGTTCTTCATTTCTCTCTCTCTCTTTTTTGTTTTCCTTTTGTGGTTTGGTGGTTTTCTTTTGTATTATGCTTGAGTTCCTTTCTTTTTGTTTTTTCTGAATTTACTGTATGTTTTCAATTTGTGGTTACCCTAGTTTTCAAGTACGTTGACCCATAACTATATCTATTTACTTTAGACTGATAGTCATAAGTTCAAACACATCCAAAAGATCTACATTTTTTATTCCCTTTCCCCACATTTTGTGATTTTTGATATCCTATTTACTTCCTCATATTTATCCCTTTGTTGTTCTTTGTAGTTATAATCACTATTACATTTTTTTGTGTGTTTTTAACCTATGTACTTACTTAAGTGATCTTTAATCCTTTCATATATTTGCCTTTCCTACTGTGATTTTTCCCTTTCCTATAGATTCTTGCTTCTCTTCTATTCAGAGAAGACCTTTCAATATTTCTTTTAGGTTAGGTTTAGTGTTGTTGTATTCTTTTAGTTTTTCTTTGTTGTTGTTTGTTTTTGTTTGAGAAGTTCTTTATTTCTCCTTCTATTTTAAATGATAATCTTGCTGGGTAGAGTATCCTACGTTGAAAGTTCTTTCTTTTTAGAACTTTGAATATATTATGCTACTCCCTTTTGGTCTGCAAAGTTTCTGCAGAGAACTCAGCTGACAGCCTTATGGGGATTCCCTTGTAACTGACTCTTTGTTTTTCTCTTGCTGCCTTTAGAATCCTCTTTATCTTCAACTTTTGTCAGTGTAACTATGAAATGTCCTGGTGTGGGTCTGTTTGGGTTCATCTTGTTTGGGACCCTCTGTACTTCCTATGCCTGGACATCTATTTTCTTCTTTAGGTCTGGGAAGTTTTCAGCCATAATTTCTTCAAATACATTTTCAATCCCACCCCCCTCTCTTCTCCTTCTGGAACTCCTATTATGCATAGGTTGGCATGCTTTATATTATTTTACAGATCTTGTGTATTGCTTTCATTTTATTTTTTTATTTGTCTTTCTGTCTGCTGTTCTGATAGGATAAATTCCATTATTCTATCTGCCAGATCACTTATTTGTTCTTTTTCATTATTTATTCTGCTATTCATTGCTTCTAGATTAGTTTTTATCTCAGCAATTGAGTTGTTTAATTTTGATTGGTTCCTCTTTACAGTTTCTAATTCCTTGTTATGGTGATATGCCTTTCTAACAATAATCTTTCTTAGTTCCTTTAGGATTTTTATTACCTCCTTTTTGACTTGGGGTGTAGTAGACTAGTGAGGTCTGTTTCATTATTTATTCTTTCAGGGGATTTCTCTTGTTTTTTTAATTGGGAGTAGTTCCTCTGCTTTTTTATTTAACTTAACTTTCTCTGTCTCTATGAATCTAGGAGAAACAGTTATCTACTGTGGTCTCAAAGGGGTATTTTTAAGTGGGACCATCCCTGTATAGACTGTGTGAGTCCAATATTTTTGGTGTGAGGGCTGTTTTTGGTATGGATGTCAGCCATGTCTTTCCTCAGAGTGTGCTGGCCATTATCCCCTTAATAATGGGTGTGATTGGTATTGTGGTATCCAGAGCCTGAACTGGATTTTGGGCAGGACCTCCTCTTTGCTCTGTGGCTGCCACAGCCCCGTCAGGGTGGGGTCTGCTCCCCAGTTGTTGCAGTAGAGACCCTGGGGTCAGATTTTATAAGCCTCCATTGCCCAAAGGAGCAATACTTTGTCTCAAAGGAGTGTTGAAGCATGTGAGTCCCCTGCGGACACAGCGAATCTATGTGCTGTTTATGTAGGTGTCTGCAGTTCTACCCAGAAGGAGCCCAAGGTCGCATCCCTTTCTATGTTGTGTTTGTCCCACACCTAGTGTTAGGCTGGTGCTGGGGGCTGGGGCGTTGTGGCTGCAGGAATTGAGGTGATTGTGCTGCTGCCTGGGACTGGGCTGCCTCTGAGAGGGCTATTCTAGGACCTAACCTCCCTGCCCCCCACCAGATCCAGCTCCAAGTTGTGGTGTGAGGTGGGGGGAAGTGGACAGCTCCCGCCAGGAAAGGAACTGCTGAGTATTCCTCCCCAGAGGCTGTCTGCTGAAGACACACAATTCTGTGATGCTACCTGGTGTATGTACCAACGAAGTCTGTCATTGTCAGACCCACCCCCAACCCTATTCCCTGCCATGTGCGAGCAGACAATGGGCTCCAAGGTTCAGCTTGGATCACACCCCAGGCCCTCTGGGTTTCTCTGGGCAGCTAGAATGAGTCCTCTCTCAGGGCCTGTCTGCCCAAGTTTCAGCACCTAGCTGCTGTGAGTACTGGCAGCTCTGCTTGGCACACATGTTGAGCTGGGAAGTGCAGTGAGGTGGCAGGTGGCAGCGCACTGGTCTTTTTTGGCACTGATTGCTAGCAAGCCAGCATGTGTGCACTCCTTGGCATCAGAATCCAGGCTCCTCCAGCCCCTCTTTCTGTGCCAGTGGACCTCTCAGGATGTGAGGGGCTTCCCAGAGTAAGGGTGTGCCTGTGCAGACACTCCCTCCTTCACAGGTCCCTCCCATGATGCCTTTTTGTCCCATCCCACCCAATTACGTGAGGATCTTTCTCGCAGGTTTAGTTGTATAAGAGATCTTCTGCCAGTTACCAGTTGATTTTCTGTGAGAATTGCTCCACATATAGATGTATTTTTGATATCTTTGTGGAGGAAGGTGAGCTCCATGTCCTCTTACTTCACCATCTTGATCAGCCACCCCCCACCCTGCCCTTAACTACTTTTAGGTATACTTTTCAGTTGTATTAACTATATTCACATTGTTGTATAAGTAGAACTTTTTCATCTTGTAAAATGGAAACTCTATACCAATCGAACAAGTCCCCATTTTCCCCACCCCTAGCAAGCACCATTCTACCTTGTGTATCCATAGATTTAACTACTCTGGATATCTCATAAGTGTCATCATCCACTATTTAGCTTATTTCACTCAGCATAATGCCCTCAGGTTGATCTATATTGTAGCATGTGATAAGATTTCCTTCTTTTTAGAGGTTGAATAATATTCCACTGTATGTACATACCACATCTTCTTTATCCATTAGTCTGTTGATGAACATCTGAGCTATTTCTACTTCCTGGCTATTGTGAATAAAGCTGCAATAAACATGGTTGTGCCAATACCTATTCAAGATCCTGCTTTGAATCATTTTGGACATATTACCAGAAGAGAGATTGCTGGATCATATGGTAATTCTATTTTTAGTTTTTTGTGGAACCTCCATACCATTTTCCACAGTGGCTACACAATTTTACATTCCCACCAGCAGTGTACAGGATCCCAAGTTTTCCATATCGTCACCAACACTTGTTATTTCCTGTTTTCTTTCTTTGTTTTATTTTTTGATAGTGGCCATCCTAACGGGTATGAGGTGATATCTCACTATGGTTTTGATCTGTACTTCTCTAATGAGTAGTAATGTTGCATATTTCATATACATGTTGACCATTTATATAATCTTCTTCGGAGAAATGTCTATTAAGGTCTTTTGCACATTTTTCAATCAGGTTTTGTTGTTGTTGTTGAGTTGAAAAAGTCCTTTGTATATTGTGGGTATTAATCCCTTAATAGATGTATGATTTGCAATTGTTTTCTCCCATTGTATAGGTTGCCTTTCCATTCTGTTGATTGTTTCCTTTGATGTGCAGAAGTTTTAAAGTTTGATGTAGTCCTATTTGTCTATTTTTGTGTTTGCTGCCTGTGCTTTTGGTGTCATATCCAAATTATTGCCAAAATACAATTGTTTACAAAATACAATTACAAAACACAATGTCATAAAGCTTTTCCCCTATGTTTTCTTCTAGGAGTTTTATTGTTTTATGCTCAAAGTTTACTTTTTAAAAATAATCACATAAGCAGACAGTTAATTATTAAGTTCATCTTTTTTTGATCTTTATTAAATTCTGCAAATTTTTAGTGTTACTTATGTTTTTTTGTTTTTTGTTTTTGTTTTTTTGAGGCAAGGAATAGTGACTTTATTTGGAAAGAAGATGGGGGACTAATGTCCTAGAGTACCATCTTATTGGGCTCTGGATGCTAGTTTCTTTTATAGAACAGAGAGGGGGAGGAGGTGAGGAAGTAAAGTAAAAAGGCCATAAGTCTTGCAAAACATCTCCTGATTTGGCCAGCCTCGGGGAGGGGGTGTGCTAATTTCTTCTTTCTTGCAGCCATTCACAGGTGGGCAGGGTCAGAATGTTTCCCTGTGACCAACATTTGTTACTTGTAGACTTTTTGATGATAGCCACTCTGACAGGTGTGAGATGATATCTCATTGTGGTTTGTTTTTTTTGTTTTTTTTGTTTTTTTTCTTTCTTTTTTTTTTTTTTGCGGTATGCGGGCCTCTCACTGTTGTGGCCTCTCCCGTTGCGGAGCACAGGCTCCGGATGCGCAGGCCCAGCGGCCATGGCTCACGGGCCCAGCCGCTCCGCGGCATATGGGATCCTCCCAGACCGGGGCACGAACCCGTATCCCCTGCATCGGCAGGCGGACTCTCAACCACTGCGCCACCAGGGAGGCCCTCATTGTGGTTTTGATTGGCATTTCTCTAATAATTAGAGAGGTTGAGCATCTTTTCATGTGCCTGTTGGCAAGCTGCATGTTGTCTTTGGAGAAATATCTATTCAAGTCTTCTGCCCATTTATGATTGTGTTGTTTTTTTTTTGATATTGACTTTATGAGCTGTTCAATGTACTCTTTTACTTCATCTGCTAGTGTTGGAGGGTCTCCTGCAGAGGCGGGAGGGTGGCTATGGCTCACCGTGGGGACAAGGACACTGGCAGCAGAAGTTCTGGGAAGCACTCCCTGGCATGAGCCCTCCAGGAGTACGCCTACTTATGGTATTTTTAATGCAGTTTTTTTTTTTTAATGGTAAATTCATCAACCCTTTCATTTACAGCTTCTGGATCTGAGGTCATACCTAGGAAGGCCTTTCCTACCCTGAGATTATAAAACTTATTCAGATTTCTTCTAAGGTTTTTTATACTTTATAATCTTTGTTCCTTCTGAAATTTATTTCAGCCTGTCTCATTTTTGCTTGTCTAAATCCTATCTATCCTATCTTTCAAGGCCCAGTCTAAAGAATAATAATTAATCCTTTGTGGAGGACTTATATTATGTTCTAAGTACTTTACATGTCATAACACATTTAATACTCAGAAGAGATCCATAAGATAAACACTACTATTTTCATTTCATAGATAAGGAAACTGAGTCACAGACAGCTTACTGAGTAACTTGCTCAAAGTCATTCAGTAAGTGACAGTTAGGATTTAAACCCAGGTAAGGCTGGTTGAAGATCAGATTTTTAATCATTATGCTGTGCTACCCTCTCAACTACCACTCTTTCTATAACACTTTCCCACACTGAGCTTGAGATGGACCTCTCCTTTCCCTAAACTCTAGAAAACCTGTATCCCTCACTTTTTAAAATCTTAGCTCATAGTTAGTTGCATATGTTTAATGCTTCTTTAAAAAGTAGTAGCTTTCATATCTAGTTCACCTGATATTTCTCACAGAAACTAGTATTATGCAGAAGGCTCAATATGTATTTATTGGGTGAATAAATACATAAATTAGAAAAATGCTTAAAATGTAAATACCTTAGGAAGATTCATATTAAATTCACATTAAGTTATGAATGGTTGATAAAAGATCCTTTCCAATACTAAATAGGAGAGAGAAGAAAGGGAGCTTGAGGGCACTGATACCTAGTGATGTTTTGATAGGAGGAAAAAAGAAGGCCTGGAGGCATCTTAAATTTTTAAAAATATAAATAGCTAGCTAGCTAGCTAGCTAGAGAGATAGATAGTTTTACAGCTGGGCCTGATATACAAATATATAGTACAGAGTTTTACATTTTTTTCCTATCATTGGGAAAAGCTGGTTTTGTTTGCTTTAAAACTACAGGGTTTTAGTTCCTAGGGTGTTTTCTGCAATCTAGTCTATAGCATACTCAGAGAATTGGCCAAACAATAATTAGCCTGTGATTCTTAGAAGAATAACAAGTGAAAGGAAGAAACAATTATTGTTATTAGACAATCAGAAATTACAATTATTTATAGACGATCATAAATCTTAATAGTTTGAAGTAGACTCAAGCCATGTTACTGAAATTAAATTCCTAGGAAGAGTTTATAATACACCTGGTTTTTAGGAAGTAAAATTCTTCAATGATCTGGAATTTTTTTTCAATTGAGGTATAATTGACATACAGCACTGTATTAGCTTCAGGTGTAGAACATAATGATTCAATATTTGAATATATTGCAAAATGATCACCACAATAAGCCCATTGCCACACAGTTACAGATTTTTTTTTCTTGTGAGGATTTTTAAGATTTTCTCTCTTAGCAACTTTCAGGTATGCAATACAATATTATTAACTATAGTTGTCATGCTGTACATACCCCTACCTCTACAGCCACCAATCTGTTTTCTGTTTCTGTGAGCTTGTTTTTGGTTTTTGGGTTTTTTTTGATTCCTCATATAAGTGAGAAATGATGTGGTATTCTTATCATTCCCTGAAAGAAAGCACCCAGCATAGCCTTTAACATGGTCATTGATGGATTAAAGTCAGATGTATCTTTGAGCTGTGTAAAGTGTTGACAGAAAGAAAAAAAAATCAAATAATTTGTTTAAGAATGTATTCCACACAGTGCTACTGAGGAGAAATTCCTAAAATGATTCCAGTGAACCTGGAATCAATCTAAATGATTATTTCTAACTGGTAAATTTCTCTAGCAAGTCTTATAAAAATGGCAAAAGGCTACCTACTGGGAAATAGTTTTTGTTAGAAATCAATTCAATCAATGTAAATAAATCAGAAATGTGAAAAACAAACTACTCCACTGGAAATGTACTTTTAAAGGCTTCTAATAACATTTTGTTGTTGATGTTGCCAAGTTCACTGGCCTTCTTGATCTCATTTTTCTTGATTTGCCTTATATATCTGACCCTACTTACTGGTCATGTGTTTGTGGGGTTTTCCTGGTCACTTTTTTTCTGTGTGATTTTTTAAATAATTTTTTTTAATTGAAGTATAGTTGATTTACAATGCGTTAATTTCTGTTGTACAGCAAAGTAATTCCATTATACATAGATGTATATTCTTTTTAAAAAATATTCTTTTCCATTACGGTTTATCATAGGATATTGAATATAGTTCTCTGTGCTATACAGTAGGACCTTGTTGTTTATCCCTTCTATATATAAAAGCTTACATCTGCTAACCCCACTCTCCTATTCCATCCCTCCCCCAACCCCCTCCCCCTTGGCAACCAGAAATCTGTTCCCTATGTCCGTGATTCTGTTTCTGTTTCATAGATAGGTTCATTTCTGTCATATTTTAGATTGTACATATAAGTGATATTATATGGTATTTGTCTTTCTCTTTCTGACTTCACTTAGTATGATAATCTTTAGGTCTATCCATGTTGCTGAAAATGGCATAGTTTCGTTCTTTCTTATGGCTGAGTAGTATTATATTATATATGTACCACATCTTCTTTATCCATTCATCTGTCAATGGACATTTAGGTTGTTTCCATTTCTTGGCTATTGTGAACAGTGCTGCTATGAACATAGGAGTGCATGTATCTTTTCGAATTACAGTTTTCTCTGGATATATGCCCAGGAATGGGATTGCTGGATCATATGGTAGTTTTATTTTTAGTTTTCTGAGGAACCTCCATACTGTTTTCCACAATGGCTGCACCAACTTACATTCCCACCAACAGTGTAGGAGGGGCCGTTTTCTTCACACCCTCTCCAGCATTTGTTATTTGTAGATTTTTTAATGATGGCCCTTCTGATTCGTGTGAGGTAGTGCCTCACTGTAGTTTTGATTTACATTTCTCTAATAATTAGCGATGTTGAGCATCTTTTCATGGGCCTATTGGCCATCTGTATGTCTTCTTTGGAGAAATGTCTACTTAGGTCTTCTGCCCATTTATGGATAGGGTTGTTTGTTTTTTCAATGTTGAGTTGTATGTGCTGTTTGTATATTTTGGAAACTAAGCCCTTGTCAGTCATATCATTTACAAATATTTTCTCCCATCCTGTAGGTTGTCTTTTCATGTTGTTTATGGTTTCCTTTGCTGTGCAAAAGCTTGTAAGTTTGATTAGGTCCCATTTGTTTATTTTTGTTCTTACTTCTGTTGCCTTGGGAGACTGTATTGCTCACTTTTTGAAACTCATTTCTTTCTTAGCTTCTGATAGATGCATGTTCTTGAACTGCTTCTAACCTCTCTGAATGCTGCTTCACTAGCTCCTTTGCTACACCACCTTCTCCTATACTTTGTGTGTTTCCTTCAAGGTTCACTCTTTGCTTCCCCATCCTTCACTGCATTTTTCTTTAAGACATATTTTGAATTACTGCTTCAACTTCAAACTCTTTATTAGAAATGTGAGTGTCTGTATGTGTAGCTCTGACCTCTTATCTAATTTCTGACCTCTAACCTCTAATTACTTAAAGAACATGTGTTTTCTTTCATTATCAACTTGCTGTATCAAGGAGCTGTTCCTTTCCACGACCTGTTAATTTAATCATCTGTTCATATAACAAACATTTACTAAATGTCTACTATGTGCTAGATTATGTGGTTGCCAAGGTGAACACAACAGATCCCGCCCTGGAGTACCTCAGTCTTGGGAAGGAAAAATACCTAAATTAGTACTTAGAATACAAATACACAAAAGATGTTGAATCCATAAAACTGCCATTTTAAGGGTTACAATTAGAGTTTGGCTGTACATCCTCTCTTGATTCTGGGAAGGAGATTTTTGGTAAGACAAATGTAAGAACCTAAGCTTTATTTTTGTTGAAGTCCTGAACAAGCAAAATGACCCAAATTATAGAAGCTTCAGGTCAAGACACTGGCATCATAAAGTGGGCAGGTGAACAGAACTTTGAAAGTTACTAGGTGAACTCTAAGGAATTACAGGAAACTATGTCATTCCTGAGGTCCAAGTTGGGGGATTAAGATGGTTGCATCCAATAAATAATTGTGCCTGGCATAGCAGCAATCTCCTAAGAGTATAGCAGATGGGAGGGAGGAAGAAATTTTCCTCTACCTTCTAAGTTCTTCTGGCTGGTCAAAGAATTAAACTGACATGTGACAGATCAACAAGAGAAAATCAAACAAAAGTTTAATAACATGTATGCATGGAAGAGAGCTAGGAAAACTGAGTAACAATGGCTGAAACCCCTACCTTAAATGCCATCTTCAAGCTAAAAACAAAAGAAGATGTTGGGGTAGTGGCTGGGGACTTCAAAGGGCAAGAAGGCAATTCACATGGAGATGGAAAAGCAAACACATGTTTGCTGGCCTGCAGAGACAATGGGACACAAAATGGACCCTGATGAGTTTCCCCCACTACGCCTGACCTATGTTCTTTGCAGATATCTCTGGTGATGGCTCTATAACAAGAACAGCCCCTCATCTAAATTCTTTTAGGCAGTTAAGGGACAGGTAACAAGAACTTCCTGAGTCTTTTGTTTTTTCAAAAATAATCAACTTAAATTAATCTTTATGCCAAAGAGACATATTTTGGGGTAGCAAATTTTGCTCCCTATACAGAAATCATAGCGGCAAGGTGAGAAGGCTGGAAAGAAAACTCTGAGCACATGTGATCTGATACCCTAGGAAGCAATAGCTGGGTTTTGAGAGATTCTTATTTCCCTCTGTCTTGTTGGTACAATAATCTGGATTCAAAATGAATACTATGAGTCATAAGCAGATTAGGGCAGTGAAATATGGCTTACTAAGTGTAATACAATATGACACAGAGCTTTACTAGACTATAGGGTCTGGAACCAGACTATTAGCAGTAGAAGGCCAGTGTGGCCACATACATGTGTGTGGTCTAGAGCAAGTTACCCTACCTTTCTGTGTTGCAGTCTTTTCATCTATAAAAATGAACATATTAATTATTACTTCCTCATAGGGTGTTTGTGAAGATTAAATGAATTGCTACATCTAGAATGCATAAAAGCGTACAGGCACATAGAATGTACTAAAAAATCTAAACTATTATTAGTATATTTGCATTGTACCGCTCATTGCACCATAATTGTGTTTGTTTTTCCAAGAGGTAGCAATCATGTCATATTTTGAGTGGCATTTACTGAGAAAGCATGGCTCCATTCACAAGCAGCTTTTTAAAATTTCAATAGAGTCATAAAAACTAAAATCAATCCTCTTAGAGGGCAAGGTCTTTACTAAAAAGCCATGTACCTTGGTAACTCATTATTAATAAGAGCAAGTATGAAATAACTTTCAGGTCAACCCCCTCAGTTCTGGGCTTACTGGGATCATATCACTTTATACCCACAGTGCTTTACAAATTATCCCTGTATTACAGTGATATAACTTAATGGTCAATATTTATTCTTCATAAAAATGTACACTAAAGAAAAGGTTTCTAGTAGTCTTGCTAACACTGCCAATGACTTTATTCATTCTTGCTCAATTTCCTAAAGTGTCACCTAGGCGCTCCAAGTCTCCCCAGACATCTCTTCAAAGATGCCTGTCAAAAATCTCCCTCAAAAAAGTCCTTTTGAATTCTGTGACTCTAATGAAGGTGACAACAAAGTCATCTTTATGATTTGCTGTGAAAGAAAAAAAAGGGGAGGGAAGAGAGAGTGAAGTACAAGAATAACAATAAGAACTACATCAGATTAAATAATATTTTATGTGTTTTGTTCCTGTTATATTAATTTGTACATACTTTTTGCTATTTGGCAAATAAATACATGCTCTAGCAGGGATGATAATAAAAACATTAACAACCAGCAAGGCACAGATGCTAAACAATTAGAACAGATGCTGGCTGTAAACAACTAGAACAGTGAGTCCCAGGTGAAAATCAATCCTGTTGTACGTAAGTATGGCATTTGTGGTCATTTCAAGTACAATGTGAGGCAATTTCATTATGTTGTTTTTAATGCGGAAATTGGATTGTAGAAATGTCTTCCAACACATAGAAATTTTTTCAGTAATGTTATTTGTCTTGAATACAAAAGCTACTTACATATTCAAAGTAATTTGTAAAATAAGAGCCTTTAGTTACATATTACTTTCCTTCTATTATATTTTCTATTATATTCTATTATAGCCTTCTATTATATTTTCCAAATAGGCTCTATGATATTCTCTTCTGAATTTTTTCATCAAACCTGTTTCCTTGTGTATGAGACTAGGATCCTGCTTCCTGTGGTCCTGAGCCATTCTAAGTCCTGGTAGGTTCTTCAGGACATGAATAATTTTATTTTGAGATTGCTAGTAATAGGTTTTTATTATTTAATCTAGAAGAAGTAATTTATAATACTAGAAAAGCAAAACTGAAAAATATATCTGCTTGTTTGCTTCCTACTTGTCCAACTGATTTTTTTTCCTTTAATCCCATCAAGAGAATTTTAGAGCCAGAATAAAACCGGCTACCAACACCTGGAATTACTCAGTCTTGTTCCAGACTGATCTAAGGCTGTCCTTAAGATGACAAGTTAGTCATTAAACCAGACCACTTGGCATCTGAAAATGTGACTGCTTGGAACTGTCCAGATTTCCTATGCCATACTTAAATAGCCATAAATGACACATGTAAAAGAATACAACAAATAGTTTCCCAATCTGGTTTCCCCTGACAGCATCCTAACTTCTGCCAACAGCATTATCATTCTCCCTTTCACTCAAGGTCAAAAACTCAGAAGTCATCTCCAGCGGATACTTAACAGATACAGAGATATCTTCATCATTTTAATAATGGGTCAGAGGCAGAGTCTACCTCCTGCTACAGACACTGAAAAGCCCAGATACTCAGTTTCACAGCCTCCCTTGACAGGGAACAAAATTTGCCAATCCAAAATATCTTTTTGACATGCAAATTATTTGGAGCTGAAAACAATCAAGACCCAAAAGACTCAGGAAGAAACTTCGACCTTCTCCCTAACTGCCTGAAAGAATTTAGATAGAGGGCCTGTTCCTGGAATACAGCCATCACCAGAGATATCTGCAAAGCACATGGGCCAGGTATGGTGGGGGAAACAGCAAGGCTGAGAAATCGAATCCATTTTGTGTCCCCTTGTCTCTGTATGACCCAACAAACATTTGTTTACCAAACATTTGCTTTTCCATCCCCATGTGAATTGTCTTCCTCCACTCTGAGGTCCCAAACCACTACCCCAACATCCTCTTTTGTCTTTAGCTGAAGATGGTATCTAAGGTGAAGGCTTCAGCCATTGTGACTCAGTTTTCCCGGGTCTCCATGGACAATAAAAACTCCATTAGCCAGAACATTTGAGACTGGTGGTTGCCTGATATCCAAGTTCCAGATTGTCTTTTCATATAAAACACATCCATCAGGTATTATCTGGAACAGTTCTTTTCAAAATGTGTTCCCTGGACTAGCAGAGTCAGTAACACTGGGAACTTAACAGAAATACAAATTTTCAGGGCCCACTCCAGACTTACTGAATCAAACCCCATGGTGGCGCCTAGTTCTCCAGATGATCCCGACGCATGCTGCAGTTTGAGCACCACTGGTCTTGGCTATACAGTTTCAGGTTCTCTAAGCAGAGTAAAATGTCATCCATTTAAAGACAAGTGCAGAAAACAATCTGCGAGCAGAATACTTCTTGATTTTTTATATATTTCTCCCTATTTATTCATTCAGTCAGTCACTCAATAAATGCCACACGTGTTCTAAAGCACTTAGTATTTAAGTTAAATTACACAGAGAAAACTCCTAGCAGAAGGTGTGGAGAAAAGGGAACCCTCCTGCACTGTTGGTGGGAATGTAAGTAAGTTGGTACAACCACTATGGAGAACAGTGTGGAGGTTCCTTAGAAAACTACAAATAATAGAATTACCATATGATCCAGCAATCTCACTGCTGGGAATATATCCGGACAAAACCATAATTCAATAAGATACATGCACTCCTATGTTCATAGCAGCACTGTTCACAATAGCCGAGACATGGAAGCAACCTAAATGTCCATCAGCAGATGAATGGATCAAGATGTGGTACGTATACACAATGGAATATTACTTAGCCACAAAAAGAATGAATAATGCCATTTGCAGCAACATGGATGGACCTAGAGATTATCATACTGAGTGAAGTAAGTCAGACAAAGACAAATATCAAATGATATTGCTTATATGTGGAATCTAAAATATGGCACAAATGAACCTCTCTACAAAACAGAAACAGACTCATAGAAAACAGACTTGTGGTTGTCAAGGGGGAGGGGGGAAGGAGAAGGATGGACAGGGAATTTGGGGTTGGTAGGTGCAAACTATTACATTTAGAATGGACAAAAACAAGGTCCTAATGTATAGCACAGGGAACTATATTCAGTATGCTGCAATAATCCATAATGGAAAAGAATATTTTAAAAAATAATGTAAACAAAACAAAACAAAACAAAACAACTCCTAGCCCCAGTGGAACTGGCATTCCAGCAAAGGATGTTCCAGAGAGCAGCTGTCTTCGTGGGGGTCCATCTTCCCATGGATGTCCATCGGCATGTTTTACATGGGGGCCAGGAACACTTAGTTAACCTCACAAGTAAATTAAGTGCAGGTTGGTTAGAAGAACCTCCTAAACAAACTTAATTTTTAAAATATTGGCTTATTTATTTCTGATCTCTCATATAATTCCTATTTCGTTTCACCAATTACTCCTACTGTTGTCAACAGCAAAAAGTAAGAACAACCTAAATGTCTAATAGTAAATGAATGATTAGTCATAACAAATTAAAGGCCCATTACAGGGACTTGTTGGAATAACCGAAATACCCCAAATTAGTGGATGGCTTAAATAAATGATAGTAAAGTTATAAAACAGCATGTACAGAATAATTCCAATTCTATAGAAAATAATAATATATGATTACATATGTATACAAAAAGGATTCTGGCAACAAATATATATGATGGTAGAAGCAGTATTTGTCTCTAAATAGAATTATGGATTTTTAAATCTACTTTTGGTTGTCTGTACTTTCTGATTTCACTAGAACAAACCTCCATTGCTTTTATATACATAAGATAAACATTAAAAAATAAACCACACCCCCTCTGCCAAATCTGAGCTTATAGAGGATTTGTGGTATGTTTTCTATTCTAAATGTTCTAATTCATCTTAAGGCAATTATGTTTTCTTGCCCTTATTTGTTCAATTTTCAATTTTTATGTATAAGGCTGAAGTACATTTAGCTCATTCTGATTTTTAGACAGATTTTTCCTTCTAATCCCTTAATTTGAAGCACTGAAGTTGTTCTGACTAATCATCAGTGGGAGGGTTTTTAGGTTATTACAGGTTATTTTGAACCTTCAGCTTACTACAATTCTTCCCTACTGTTGGGCATATAGATTGTTTGACTTGATGCTATTGCATGCAGCCCAGATACTCCCTTTCTCAGCCTTCCTTGACAGCTGCAACCAGCACATGATCCAAGCCAGGCAACCAGGCAAACCTGCCCTAGACTCTGAATCCCAAGCAGTCATACAAAGTCGCACAAGGCCCCATGTGGCTGCAAGGAAGGCTGGCGAATATAGTTTCTATTCTAGACAGCATTGTGCCCAAATAAAAATCAGAGGTTCTAAGATATGAGGGTGGGCAGCCAGAAATCCCTAGCCCAGAAAACAATCCCTAAAAGGAGGTTACACTCAAGTTCCCCTAAAAGATCATCATTCACGGCATGAAAGTAGAAATCAACCACAGGAAAAAAAATGAGAAATGATTACATGGAGACTAAACAACATGCTACCAAAAAACCAATGGGTCAATGAGGAAATCAAAAAGGAAATTAGAAGATACTTTGAGACAAATGACAATGAAAACACAGCCATACAAAATCTGTAGGATGCAGTTCTTAGAGGGAAGTTCATAGCAATGCAGGCCTTAGAAAAATCTCAAACAACCTAACCTACCACCTAAAAGAATTAGAAAAAGAAGAACAAACAAAATCTAAAGTCCTTAGAAGGAAGGAAATAATAAAGATCAGAGACAAAATAAATAGAGATTAAAAAAATAGAAAAAAATCAATGAAACCAAGAGCTGGTTCTTTGAAAGGGTAAACAAAATTGACGAACCTCTGGCCAGGCTCACCAAGAGGAGAGAGAACCCTAATAAACAAAATAAGAAATGAAAAAGGAGAAATATCAACCAATACCACAGAAATACAAAAAACCATAAGGGAATACTATGAACAATTATATGCCAACAAATTCAACAACCTAGAAGAAATGGACAAGTTTCTAGCAACATACAGCCCACCAAAAGTGAATCAAGAAGAAATAAATAATTTGAACAGACCAATCACTAGAAGTGAAATAGAATCTGTTAAAAAAAAAAAAAAAAAAAACTCCCCACAAACAAAAGTCCAGGACCAGATGGATTCACAGGTGAATTCTATCAAACATACCAAGAAGAACTTTTACCGATATTTCTCAAACTCTTCCAAAAGACTGAAGAGGACGAACACTCCCAAAGACATTCTATGAAGCCACCAAAACCAGATACCAAAACCAGATAAAGATACCACCAGAAAAGATAATTACAGGCCAGTATCTTTGATGAATATAGATGCAAAAATTCTCAACAAAATATTAGCAAAACCAAATCCAATAACACATAAAAAAGATCATACACCATGACTAAGTGGGATTCATCCCAAGTTCACAAGGATGGTTTGACATATGCACATCAATCAGTGCAATGCACCACATGAACAAAAGAAAAGACAAAAATCATATAATCATCTCAATAGATGCAGAAAAAGCATTTGACAAAATTCAACATCGATTCATGATAAAAACTCTTATCAAAGTGGGTACAGAGGGAACATATCTCAACATAATAAAAGCAATCTATGACAAACCCACAGCCAACATAATACTCAATGGTGAAAAGCTAAAAGCCTTCTTGCTAAAATCTGGAAGAAGACAAGGATGCCCACTCTCACCACTTCTATTAAACATAGTATTGGAAGTCCTACCCACATCCATCAGACAAGAGAAAGACACAAAGGTATTCAAATTGGGAAGGAAGAGGTAAAACTGTCATTATATGTAGATGACATGATACCATATATAGAAAACCCTAAAGACTCCATACAAAAACTACTAGAACTGATAAACTCAGTATGGTAGCAGGATACAAAATTACCATACAGAAATGTGTTGCATTTCTTTACACCAACAATGAAATATCAGAAAGGGAAAGTTCTAAAAAAATCCCTTTAAAAATTGCATCAAAAAAAAAAAAACACTTAGGAATAAACCTGACCAAGGAGGTGAAAGACTTATATACTGAGAACTGTAAGACACTGATAAAGGAAGTTGAAGCTGATTCAAAGAAATGAAAAGATATCCCATGCTCTTGGACTGGAAGAATCAATATTGTTAAAATGGCCATACTACCCAAAGCAATCTACAGATTTAATGTGATCCCTATCAAATTACCCAAGACATTTTTTACAGAACTAGAATGATCCTAAAATTTATACGGACCCATAAAAGATCCAGAATTGCCAAAGCAACCCTGAGGAAAAAGAACAAAGCAGGAGGCATAACCCTCCCAGACTTCAGACAATACTACAAAGCTACTGTAATCAAAACAGTGTGGTATTGGCACAAAACCAGACATATGGATCAATGGAACAGAACAGCAAGCCCAGAAATAGACCCACACACCTACAGTCAATTAATCTTCAACAAAGGAGGCATGAATATACAATGGAGAAAAGACAGTCTCTTCAGCAAGTGGTGTTAGGAAAGTTGGACAGCTGCATGTAAATCAATGAAGTTAGAACATACTCTCATACCATACACAAAAATAAACTCAAAATGGCTTAAAGACTTAAATATAAGACATGACATCATAAAACTCCTAGAAGAGAACATAAGTAAAACATTCTCTTACATAAATCATACCAATGTTTTCTTAGGTCAGTCTCCCAAAGGAATAGAAATAAAAACAAACAAATGGAACCTAATCAAACTTATAAGCTTTTGCACAGTAAAGGAAACCATAAACAAAATGAAAAGGCAATCTATGGAATGGGAGAAAATATTTGCAAACAATGCGACAAACAAGGGCTTAATTTCCAAGATACACAAACAGCTCATACAACTCAACAACAAAAAAACACACAACTGGGGCTTCCCTGGTGGCACAGTGGTTGAGAATCTGCCTGCCAATGCAGGGAACATGGGTTCGAGCCCTGATCTGGGAAGATCCCACATGCCACAGAGCAACTAGGCCTGTGAGCCACAACTACTGAGCCTGCGCGTCTGGAGCCTGTGCTCCGCAACAAGAGAGGCCGCAATAGTGAGAGGCTCGCGCACCGCAATGAAGAGTGGCCCCCGCTTGCCGCAACAGAGAAAGCCCTCGCACAGAAACGAAGACCCAACACAGCCAAAAATAAATAAATATTAAAAAAAAATCACACACACACAACCCAATCGAAAAATGGGCAGAAGACCTAAATAGACATTTCTCCAAAGAAGTCATACAGACAGCCAGTAGGCACATGAGAAGATGCCCAACATCACTAATCATTAGAGAAATGCAAATCAAAACCACAATGAGGTACCACTTCACACAAGTCAGAAGGGCCATCATTAGAAAGTCTACAAATAACAAATGCTGGAGAGGGTGTAGAGAAAAGGGAACCCTATTACACTGTTGGTGGCAATGTAAGTTGGTGTAGCCACTATGGAAAACAGTGTGGAGGTTCCTCAAAAAACTAAAAATAGAATTACTGTATGATCCAGCAATCCCACTCCTGGGCATATATCCAGACGAAACTATAATTCGAAAAGATATATGCACCCCAATGTTCATCGCAGTGTTGTTTACAATAGCCAAGACATGGAAACAACCTGACAGATGAATGGATAAAGAAGATATGGAACATTATACAATGGAATACTACTCAGACATAAAAAAGAACAAAATAATGACATTTGCAGCAACATGGACAGACCTAGAGATTATCATACTAAGCGAAGTAAGTCAGACAAAGAAAGACAAACATATCTTATCACTTTATACATGGAATCTAAAAAAATGATACAAATGAGCTTATTTACAAAAAAGAAACAGAGTCACAGACTTCGAAGACAAACTTACGGTTACCAAAGGGGAAAGGTGAGGCAGGGATAAATTAGGAGTTTGGGATTAACATACACACACTACTATATATAAAATACATAATCAACAAGGACCTACTCTATAGCACAGGGAACTCTATTCAATATTCTGTAATAACCTATACAGGAAAAGAATATGAAAAAGAATGGATATGCATATATGTATAACTGAATCACTTTGCTGTACACCTGAAACTAACACAGTATTGTAAATCAACTATACTCCAATATAAAATAAAAATTATAAAGTAATCAAATTATAAGTAATAAATTATCAATAATAAAATAAAATAAATAAAATATGACACAAATAAAATGACACAAATGAATTTGCTCATATGCATGAGAAAGAAAATGTTCAAAGTGAAATTAACTGAACTGAAAAAGAAAAAGGGGGAAATGGAGGGGGGATTGGTATGGGGCAGGAAAAAGCAGTCTTTGCATGTCAGTCCCTGATGGGAGAAAAATGAACTAATAAAAGAGTCCGGAATGGCTCTGTCTTCGAAATGAGGGACAGGTGCAATCCCGTCTATGTCTGGAGATACCATTTGAATGTTGTTTTTATGGCTTGGGTATGCCTGAACTGCTGCTCTGTGTTCTTACTATGGCATCTGCTCCTCCATAAATCACAGAGGTTGATGATTGTAGTTCTCATGTCTAGCTGCACATCACTTATCCTGGGAATCTGGGCCCCTCCCCATTTACCAAATAGGTCTCCAGGGTTGAGGTCCATGAGCTATAGTTTTACAAAGCTCTCCCAACCACCCAAGGTGGGCAGACTGCCAATGATGCTTTAGAATCATTACCAGAACAATATTTTCCAACTGGCAGACCTGGGGCAGGCAAGAGGCAACTTTTTCTCCACTCTTCTAACCCTCTTTAGTATGAAAGGTTGTAGTTCAGCTCCCATATTTTCTTATCTGACTTCCTTTTCCCCTACCCAACTCTGCTGTAGTGAATCAGATAATTTATCCAACTCTAGAGTAACTGAGATTAGGAAATCCTGCTCCATAATTCATCTAATTGCTGACAAGCCTTGGGATATTGTTGCTAGGTATCACCTGAGACCAGAATACTCTATAACAAGTTTTTTGCTCGACATTCATTATTGAGGTAATATCAGAAATACCATTTTTACTTTTAAGCATAGAATAATATCAGCTAACAACTACCCTATGCCGGGCACTGTTTATAATTCTATATCCTCATGTATAAAACAAAACAAAGGAAAAAAAAAAACCTCATCATGACAAAAGTAAACACTGTACCTGGGTCAACAATTCAGTTACAAGTTGGAGACAAAACGGCCTGGAAATACAGAAGTAGTAGCAGTCAGGTTCTGGCTTAGTTTATGTCCTGGAAGCAGTTGTTTTAACCTGTGCAGCACTGCTTTCCCCTGGGGCGCCACCTGTCTTCTAAGCCATGAGGTCCACGGTGTCTGCCTACCCTCCCACAGAGGGCTGAGGTAGATGCGCATATGGTTCAGGCTGGCCAGAGTTCTTTCTCCTTGGCACAGCTCTTGGTTTCAAAGATGAGCATGTGAGCCACACTGGCCAAAGTCTCCCCCATGGATAACAGAAAAGAGAGGCTCCTTCTAACTCTGGAATCACAAGCTGTGAATATTCTTTGTGGCTCCAAGGAGGAAACTATTTGCAAGGGACAAGAATAAGGTTAACATGCAAAGAGAAGCGGAGCTCAGAGAGAGAGAGATAAGAGCTTTGATATCATTTGAGACTTCAATCAAACCATTTATAAATCAAGTGTATCCCCTGGACTTTTCCACTTATGGAACCAATAAATTTCACATTCCATTTTTTTTTTCTTTGCTTAAATGAGTCAGAATGGAATTTCTGTAGGTTGGAGAGTCCTGGGCCCCAATTTTGATGAATTGAATGAAGGTGACACTTGCCATTTTCCTAATTTTACAGACAGTGCTGTTCATGTGCTTCTGGTTACACTGAAATTAACACTGGGAATTCCCTGTAGACACTTAAGGAATAAAGCTGTAAGAGTTTTCTCAACCATTATCACCTCCAAACACTTAGCTTGATCAGACTTGGGAGCAGGATGTAGTTAAGAGGTGCCTCTTTGGGATTTCCCCGGCAGTCCAGTGGTTAAGACTCTGTTCCCAATGCAGGGGGCACAGGTTCAATCCCTGGTTGAGGAACTAAGATCTCTCATGCCACATGGTACAGCCAAAAATTTAAAAATAACAAATAAATAATAAAAAAGAGATGCCTCTTTGTGTATTATGAATTGCCAACCCAACCCATATCTTCAGTCTTGTTATTTCTTAAACATGTATAGTATAATGGTTAGGAACTTGGGTTCCAGAAACACAGACTGCCTGGATTCAAATTCTGGCTTTTCTACTTACTAGTTACAGAACCTTAGGCAAGTTACTTAACCACTTTTTGCCTCAGTTTCCCTAGGTAACAATTCCCCATGTAAAATAATAATACTTATCTCTTAGGGCTGTTGAGAGAATTGAACATGTGAAGCGCTTGGAACAGCGTCTAGTACATAGAAGTTGTCAATAATTGTTGTCATTATTGGTTATTATATTACCCAGGGAACCTAGAGATGGCACTCTCTTCATAAATTTACTATAAATGCATGTACATATACATACGTATAAATGTTTATACTGACTGCAACATAATGAGATGAATGGTATACATTTTAGAAATTAGACTGGTCACTTTCTAGTTAAGCACTTTGGGTTCTCATTAGTACATAAATGGCTTTAGATTCCTCTTGTGGGTCTTTCCCATAGGCCATAGCTCTTGGGACTTCAGTTAATGCCCAGGTTCCAAGAATTCCACAGAAAATGAGACAGTGTGACCTTCAGGAGATTCTAATAGACACACAGTGAATCTCGATAACTCCTAGAAAGACTTATATATATATATATATATATATATATATATATATATATATATATATATATATATATAATGTAATATAAAATGTATGTAAAATGTATATATTATATATAAAATATATATAATGTATAAAATGTGTATATATATAAAATGTATATATATTATATATATACTTAATTTCATAAAATAGTTACACAATTGCCCAATAGTTACACAACCCCATTTTCTGGGTTCCTTAAAATGGTGATTAGGCTTCAACTAGTATCTGCAATTGGGCATCTTCTTTGCCTAACCAAATCCTAGGGATTCTAATGAAACTCAAATGATTTTGTGAAAGCTATAAATTTAATGCACTGTATCTAAACCATCACACCACCTTTCTTTTTTCCTGAGATCTTATGGTCTGAAGGTTCCAATATTAGAAAATGGAACAGTGGCTCTCAACATCTCAAAACCAAAGAAAGTGAATCAAAAACATTCAAAATGTACTCAGGAAGACTCATCTCTCACCTAAACTTAATTCTTCACCTTTGTTCCAGATTATCTAGAGCACTGGCTCTGAATGGGGGCATTTTGAATATTTAGGGGAGCATTTTTGGTTGTCACAATGACTGTGGGTTACACACACACACACACACACACACACACACACACACACAGATGCAAGGGTCAGGGACACTAGAGCTTCTGCAACATGATACACAGTCCTGCAAAACACTTTCCCACATCCCACGCACCTTTCCAATAACAGAGGTGAAAAACCTGTTTATATGTATAAACAAAAAGTATCTTTGGAATGGCTTTATTATACACTGAATCTTCCAGGAATGCAACTACTGTGCAAATTAAGAGGAACTTGCAATCTGTTTTGTTTCGAACTTTATGACGAGTTAGTCCCATCTTGGAAAAATCACTTCACCAACAACAGCACCACTCACTGTATTTGAGTTGTCAAAATAATTCAACTGTCAGCCTGCATCTGTAGCTGCTGTACTTATGGAGGTATTGCCAGCATTAAGCGCAGGCATCTGACAACTCCATTATGACTTTTAATGTATTGGGGCCTGAATATTTATATATTGAAATACATGAAATACATGCAATTTTACTATACATTACTTTTCCTTTGTTTTTCCCTTTGTATTAGGGCATTTTACTGAACTTTTAAAGCATTATGCATGTAGGTAGATTATATTATCTACGGATTTCTTTTCAGGATGGTAAATAGAGTGCTAAAAAGTATTTGTTATAAAAAGAAAGTGCTGGTTTGTAAGGGTGAGAATTACTGTTTTAGAGTATTAACAGAGTGGAAAGAAATACTCAAATTGTTTCTCTCTAAGACTTCCCACTGCAGAGGAACTTATTACAGGGTAATCATCATGTTGATTTTACAGGACTTGGTGCTATAAAAATTAAAGAAAAAAAAGGAAAACCAGACAGGTAAGTAAACAGATTAAGAAATATTGTTAGGAAAAACTGACTTCAACATGAGACGCTGAAGTCCTTATACTCTTCAGATGTCAGATTTTCCTAAGGAATTGTTCATTTTGTTTCAGTCTATTTTCTCCTTTCTTCCCCTTGACATAAGAAGTGAGTACAGATTGGGATTGACATATGTACACTAATATGGACAAAATAGATAACTAATAAAAACCTGCTGTATTAAAAAAAAATAAGATATACTTTTTCAAACTTCAGAAAGTAAATCAGTTAACCATCAAAAAAAAAAAACAGTGAGTACAACATTCACTTCAATCAATACATTCTACAAAAGAATCATGCCTTCTCCCTTTCCATAGCAAATATCTTTTTCTAGTAAAGGTCTGATTACCCTTAAAATCTGCTGCTCATGAGATCCACAGAACTAGTTTACAAAGTCACAGACATTTCCTAGCCTCTTCTCAAGCATAAAGAATCGTACAGACATCTTTGGCTAACCACCACCACTATAAATTCTATATGAAGCAGGTTAGTAGTGCTTAAATGTTGGCTCCCAGTAAAGTTTTGGTAGTTAAAAACTGGCTATTCTACTCTACTCAATTGTTCTGAGATCCTGAAAAAGTTACTTAACCTCCCAAGTTTGTTCTCCCATGCAGAAAGGAAGATTAGAAAACATTTTTTTCTTTTTTAGTGCCTGCTTTTATAGCGTACACACCAAAATAAGAAGCATGTTTCCCTTTGCTTACTACCCCAGGATGCTCAGCTAAACTTAACTGATCAGTTTAAGCAGCTTGAGAATCTCAGAGGAAAGATATTTCATTCCGTGTTGCTAATTATTGACTAGAACTGCCAGACTAAAAGCCAAGAAAATCTGATATTTAACATCTGCTTCTAAAAGTCAGGAATCTACAGCAGCTGTGAAGTGGTTCTATTGGTTTTGATTTTGCTCAAGGTAGAATCTGTTCTCATTTCAAGAACAAGGTTGATTTTCTCATATCATTCACTTACCGCTTAACCTGAATGCTTCCAGACCTCACTTTCTTGTGGATGTCATATAAACATAAATAACTCAAATGCCATGCTCTTGATAGAACTTGTGTGTTCCATGGGCTTCATTCACCCTACGGTGTTTTCCCTATTTCTTCTCTCTTGCCCAGGTTCCCTCTATTCACCAGAATGCTTATGGAAGGTGGTAATATGGTTGCCATTCTTGGCAGTGTCTACGTTAGAGATCCCATTATTTCTTCCTCAACAACAAGCTCTTTTTAGATAACCTGCCTATTCCAGAGCCAGGGAAGAGAAGTTCTACTAAATATGAAAGCCTGCACCGTTTGCCACAGCTGACAGGACCAGAGGAATTGATCTACATAATGAGCTGAGCCAATCAGTTTCCCTAGGTCAAGAATCTAAACCAAGACTTCCGGGTAAGATGGCGGAAGAGTAAGACGCGGAGATCACCTTCCTCCCCACGGATACACCAGAAATACAGCTACACGTGGAACAACTCCTACAGAACACCTACTGAACGCTGGCAGAAGACCCCAGACCTCCCAAAAGGCAAGAAACTCCCCACATACCTGGGTAGGGCAAAGCGGAGAGATTCCCGCACAGAGGATCGGTGCCGAGCGGCACTCACCAGCCCGAGAGGTTTGTCTGCTCACTTGCCGGGGCGGGAGGCGCTGGAAGCTGAGGCCCGGGCTTCGGTCAGAGCGCAGGGAGAGGACTGGGGCTGGCGGCGAAAACTCAGCCTGAAGGGGGCTAATGTGCCACAGCTAGCCGGGAAAACTCTGGAGCTGCCGAAGAGGCAAGAGACTTTTTCTTCCCTCTTGGTTTCCTGGTGCGCGAGGAGAGGGGATTAAGAGCGCTGCTTAAAGGGGCTCCACAGACGGGCGCGAGTCACGACTGAAAGCGCGGAGCCCAGTGACGGGCGTGGGACGCTGGGGCTGCTGCTGCCGCCGCCAAGAAGCCTGTGTGCGAGCGCAGGTCACTGTCCACAACGCCCTTCCGGGAGCCTGTGCAGCCCGCCACTGCCGGGGTCCCGGGATCCAGGGGCGGCTTCCCTGGGAGAACGCACGGCGCGCCTCAGGCTGGTGCAACGTCACGCCGAACTCTACCGCTGCAGGCTCGCCCCGCACTCCGTGCCCCTTCATCCCGCCCGGCCTGAGTGAGCCAGAGTCCCCGAAGCGGCTGCTCCTTTAACCCTGTCCTGTCTGAGCGAAGAACAGACGCCCTCCGGCGACCTACACGCAGAGGCGGGGCCAAATCCAAAGCTGAGATCCAGGAGCTGTGAGAACAAAGAAGAGAAAGGGAAACCTCTCCCAGCAGCCTCAGAAGCAGCGGATTAAAGCTCCACAATCAACTTGATGTACCCTGCATCTGTGGAATACATGAATAGACAACAAATCATCCCAAATTGAGGAGCCAGGAGTCAGTGCTGTGCCTCTGAGGTGGGAGAGCCAACTTCAGGACACTGGTCCACAAGAGACCTCCCAGCTCCACATAATATCAAACGGCGAAAATCTTCCAGAGATCTCCATATCAACAGCAGCACCCAGCTTCACTCAACGAACAGCAAGCTACAATGCTGGACACCCTATGCCAAACAACTAGCAAGACAGGAACACAACGCCACCCATTAGCAGAGAGGCGGCCTAAAATCATAAAAAGTCCGCAGACACCCCAAAACACACCACCAGACGTGGACCTGCCCACCAGAAAGACAAGATCCAGCCTCATCCACCAGAACACAGGCACTAGTCCCCTCCACCAGGAAGCCTACACAACCCACTAAACCAACCTTAGCCACTGGGGACAGACACCAAAAACAACAGGAACTACGAACCTGCAGCCTGCAAAAAGGAGACCCCAAACACAGTAACATAAGCAAAATGAGAAGACAGAAAAACACACAGCAGGAGAAGGAGCAAGATAAAAACCCACCAGACCTAACAAAT
Organism: Mesoplodon bidens; assembly: GCF_964165515.1. Classification (NCBI taxonomy): domain Eukaryota; kingdom Metazoa; phylum Chordata; class Mammalia; order Artiodactyla; family Ziphiidae; genus Mesoplodon; species Mesoplodon bidens. The sequence goes on along the minus strand of NC_138161.1, from coordinate 79,092,992 downwards.
GAAGAGGTAATAGGCAGTCTACCTGAAAAAGAATTCAGAATAATGATGGTAAAGATGATCCAAGATTCTATTTCCCAGATCCAAAATCTTGGAAATAGAATAGACAAAATGCAAGAAACAGTTAACAAGGACCTAGAAGAACTAAAGATGAATCAAGCATCGATTAAAAACACAATAAATGAAATAAAAAATACTCTAGATGGGATCACTAGCAGAATAACTGAGGCAGAAGAATGGATAAGTGAGGTGGAAGATAAAATAGTGGAAATAACTGCTGCAGAGCAAAATAAAGAAAAAAGAATGAAAAGAACAAAGGACAGTCTCAGAGACCTCTGGGACAACATTAAACGCACCAACATTCGAATTATAGGGGTTCCAGAAGAAGAAGAGAAAAAGAAAGGGACTGAGAAAATATTTGAAGAGATTATAGTTGAAAACTTCCCTAATATGGGAAAGGAAATAGTTAATCAAGTCCAGGAGGCACAGAGAGTCCCATACAGAATAAATCCAAGGAGAAATACGCCAAGACACATATTAATCAAACTGTCAAAAATTAAACACAAAGAAATCATATTAAAAGCAGCAAGGCAAAAACAACAAATAACACACAAGGGAATCCCCATCAGGATAACAGCTGATCTCTCAGCAGAAACTCTACAAGCCAGAAGGGTGTGGCAGGACATAATTAAAGTGATGAAAGAGAAAAACCTGCAACCAAGATTACTCTACCCAGCAAGGATCTCATTCAGATTTGATAGAGAAATTAAAACGTTTACAGAGAAGCAAAAGCTGAGAGAGTTCAGCACCACCAAACCAGCTTTACAACAAATGCTAAAGGAACTTCTCTAGGCAAGAAACACAACAGAAGGAAAAGACCTACAATAACGAACCCAAAACAATTAAGAAAATGGGAATAGGAACATACATATCAATAATTACCTTAAATGTAAATGGACTAAATGCTCCCAGCAAAAGACACAGATTGGCTGAATGGATACAAAAACAAGACCCATATATATGCTGTCTACAAGAGACCCACTTCAGACCTAGAGACACATACAGACTGAAAGTAAGGGGATGGAAAAAGATATTCCATGCAAATGGAAACCAAAAGAAAGCTGGAGTAGCAATTCTCATATCAGACAAAATAGACTTTAAAATAAAGACTACTAGAAGAGACAAAGAAGGACACTACATAATGATCAAGGGATGGATCCAAGAAGAAGATATAACAATTGTAAATATTTATGCACCCAACATAGGAGCACCTCAATACATAAGGCAAATACTAACAGCCATAAAAGGAGAAATCGACAGTAACACAATCATAGTAGGGGACTTTAACACCCCACTTTCACCAATGGACAGATCTTCCAAAATGAAAATAAATAAGGAAACACAAGCTTTAAATGATACATTAAACAAGATGGACTTAATTGATATTTATAGGACATTCCATCCAAAAACAACAGAATACACATTTTTCTCAAGTGCTCATGGAACATTCTCCAGGATAGATCATATCTTGGGTCACAAATCAAGCCTTGGTAAATTTAAGAAAATTGAAATTGTATCAAGTATCTTTTCTGACCACAATGCTATGAGACTAGATATCAATTACAGGAAAACAGCTGTAAAAAATACAAACACATGGAGGCTAAACAATACACTACTTAATAACGAAGTGATAACTGAAGAAATCAAAGGGGAAATTAAAAAATACCAAGAAACAAATGACAATGGAGACACGACGACCCAAAACCTATGGGATGCAGCAAAAGCAGTTCTAAGAGGGAAGTTTATAGCAATACAATCCCACCTTAAGAAACAGGAAACATCTCGAATAAACAACCTAACCTTGCACCTAAAGCAATTAGAGAAAGAAGAACAAAAACATCCCAAAGTTAGCAGAAGGAAAGAAATCATAAAAATCAGATCAGAAATAAATGAAAAAGAAATGAAGGAAACGATAGCAAAGATCAATAAAACTAAAAGCTGGTTCTTTGAGAAGATAAACAAAATTGATAAACCATTAGCCAGACTCATCAAGAAAAGAAGGGAGAAGACTCAAATCAATAGAATTAGAAATGAAAAAGGAGAAGTAACAACTGACACTGCAGAAATACAAAAGATCATGAGAGATTACTATAAGCAACTCTATGCCCATAAAATGGACAACCTGGAAGAGTTGGACACATTCTTAGAAATGCACAACCTGCCAAGACTGACTCAGGAAGAAATAGAAAATATGAATAGACCAATCACAAGCACTGAAATTGAAACTGTGATTAAAAATCTTCCATCAAACAAAAGCCCAGGACCAGATGGCTTCACAGGCGAATTCTATCAAACATTTAGAGAAGAGCTAACACCCATCCTTCTCAAACTCTTCCAAACAATATCAGAGGAAGGAACACTCCCAAAGTCATTCTACGAGGCCACCATCACCTTGATACCAAAACCAGGCAAGGATGTCACAAAGAAAGAAAACTACAGGCCAATATCACTGATGAACATAGATGCAAAAATCCTCAACAAAATACTAGCAAACAGAATCCAACAGCACATTAAAAGGATCATACACCATGATCAAGTGGGGTTTATTCCAGGAATGCAAGGATTCTTCAATATACGCAAATCAATCAATGTGATACACCATATTAACAAGTTGAAGGAGAAAAACCATATGATCATCTCAATAGATGCAGAGAAAGCTTTCGACAAAATTCAACACCCATTTATGATAAAAACCCTGCAGAAAGTAGGCATAGAGGGAACTTTCCTCAACATCATAAAGGCCATATATGACAAACCCACAGCCAGCATCGTCCTCAATGGTGAAAAACTGAAACCATTTCCACTAAGATCAGGAACAAGACAAGGCTGCCCACTCTCACCACTCTTATTCAACATAGTTTTGGATGTTTTAGCCACAGCAATCAGAGAAGAAAAGGAAATAAAAGGAATCCAAATTGGAAAAGAAGAAGTAAAGCTGTCACTGTTTGCAGATGACATGATACTATACATAGAGAATCCTAAAGATGCTACCGAAAAACTACTAGAGCTAATCAATGAATTTGGTAAAGTAGCAGGATACAAAATTAATGTACAGAAATCTCTGGCATTCCTGTACACTAATGATGAAAAATCTGAAAATGAAATCAAGAAAACACTCCCATTTACCATTGCAACAAAAAGAATAAAATATCTAGGAATAAACCTACCTAAGGAGACAAAAGACCTGTATGCAGAAAATTATAAGACACTGATGAAAGAAATTAAAGATGATACAAATAGATGGAGAGATATACCATGCTCCTGGATTGGAAGAATCAATATTGTGAAAATGACTCTACTACCCAAAGCAATCTACAGATTCAATGCAATCCCTATCAAACTACCACTGGCATTTTTCACAGAACTAGAACAAAAAATTTCAAAATTTGTTTGGAAACACAAAAGACCCTGAATAGCCAAAGCAATCTTGAGAACGAAAAACGGAGCTGGAGGAATCAGGCTCCCTGACTTCAGACTATACTACAAAGCTACAGTAATCAAGACAGTGTGGTACTGGCATAAAAACAGAAAGATAGATCAGTGGATCAGGATAGAAAGCCCAGAGATAAACCCACGCACATATGGCCAACTTATCTTTGATAAAGGAGGCAGGAATGTACAGTGGAGAAAGGACAGCCTCTTCAATAAGTGGTGCTGGGAAAACTGGACAGGGACATGTAAAAGTTTGAGATTAGATCATTCCCTAACACCATACACAAACATAAGCTCAAAATGGATTAAAGACTTAAATGTAAGGCCAGAAACTATCAAACTCTTAGAGGAAAATATAGGTAGAACACTCTATGACATAAATCACAGCAAGATCCTTTTGGACCCACCTCCTAGAGAAATGGAAATAAAAACAAAGATAAACAAATGGGACCTAATGAAACTTCAAAGCTTTTGCACAGCAAAGGAAACCATAAACAAGACCAAAAGACAACCCTCAGAATGGGAGAAAATATTTGCAAATGAAGCAACTGACAAAGGATTAATCTCCAAAATCTATAAGCAGCTCATGCAGCTCAATATCAAAAAAACAAACAACCCAATCCAAAAATGGGCAGAAGACCTAAATAGACATTTCTCCAAAGAAGATATACAGACTGCCAACAAACACATGAAAGAATGCTCAACATCATTAATCATTAGAGAAATGCAAATCAAAACTACAATGAGATATCATCTCACACCAGTCAGAATGGCCATCATCAATAAATCTAGAAACAATAAATGCTGGAGAGGGTGTGGAGAAAAGGGAACACTCTTGCACTGCTGGTGGGAATGTGAATTGGTACAGCCACTATGGAGAACAGTATGGAGGTTCCTTAAAAAACTACAAATAGAACTACCATATGACCCAGCAATCCCACTACTAGGCATATACCCTGAGAAAACCAGAATTCAAAAAGAGACATGTACCAAAATGTTCATTGCAGCTCTATTCACAATAGCCCAAAGCTGGAAACAACCTAAGTGTCCATCATCGGATGAATGGATAAAGAAGATGTGGCACATATATACAATGGAATATTACTCAGCCATAAAAAGAAACGAAACTGAGCTATTTGTAATGAGGTGGATAGACCTAGAGTCTGTCATACAGAGTGAAGTAAGTTAGAAAAAGAAAGACAAATACCGTATGCTAACACATATATACGGAATTAAAAAAAAAAATGTCATGAAGAACCTAGGGGTAAAACAGGAATAAAGACACAGACCTACTTGAGAATGGACTTGTGGATATGGGGAGGGGGAAGGGTAAGCTGTGACAAAGCAAAAGAGAGGCATGGACATATATACACTACCAAACGTAAGGTAGATAGATAGTGGGAAGCAGCCGCAGAGCACAGGGAGATCAGCTCGGTGCTTTGTGACCGACTGGAGGGGTGGGATGGGGAGGGTGGGAGGGAGGGAGATGCATGAGGGAAGGGATGTGGGAACAGATGTATATGTATGACTGATTCACTTTGTTATAAAGCAGAAACTAATAAAAAAAATAAAATTTTTTAAAAAAAAAAGAAAGAATCTAAACCAAGAAACAAAGTCAAGATGGTGGTCCAGTGTAACAATTATTTTAAATGGCCACAAATGCTTTGATATTCCTTCCCCAAAGAGATGAGTCTCTGTTCCTTCCACGGGAGCCCGGGCAGGCCTTTGACTGCTTTTACCAAGAGAATTTGGCAGACGTGACTCCCAGGCTAGGTAAAAAAAGGCACGCACCACCGTAAAGCAATCATATTCTAGTAAGGATGTTGGAAAAAAAAAAACAAACAAGATGGTTGAGACATAGAGGAGGAAATATTACTTATCACAATGTCCTCCATTAAGAAATTAGAAATATATTTTTCAATTTTGCATAAGCATAAATTGCTATATTTTATTAAGAATTATCTATTTGGTACACATTATTAAATATGTACACAATACTCAATGTGCATTTTGACTTATCTTGTTCATTCAAATAAAATGCTTTCCCCTTAAAACAAACAAACAAAAAAGGCATGTAACTTCTACCCGGATCTTTTGGAATGATTATTTCTTGGACCTTCCCTCCTAGGACACTCCCTCCCAAAACGCTGCACTGCCTAATAAAAAGTCTATCTTTTGGCCCCCGTATTAATGAGCCCATGTGTAGGCACTCAGGCCAACAGTCCCAAGGGAAGCCCAACCTTTTAGCAGTTGTTACCAAGGTGCCAAAAGTATGTGTGAAGAAGCTATGTTGGAAGTGGCTTCCCCAGCCCCAGCCATTTGAGTCTCCCAGCTGAGGCCTACACATCAGGGGGCAAAAATAGGCCATTCCCCTTATACCTTGACCCCTAGAATCCATGAGCATAAGAAAATGCTTGTTCTTTTTTTGCCAGAGAGTTTGGGGTGGTACATTACAAAGCAGTAGTAACTGAAACAATTAATCACATGAATGACAGTGCCCCAGAATGAAGATCCATACAATCCTATGAGGGTTTCTAGAGCTGCCTTGGTTATATGACTATTCAGCTCTTCCTTAAATTCCAAAAGATTCTGTTCTTCTAATAAACCTTTTTTCTTGAGATAATTTAAACAGATTTCTTCCTTATAATCCAACATGCTGTAAGGGTATGTCCATCACAAATTGTCCACAACAAAGGTGCCATCTCCCAATGTAACCAAAGCCGCCAATTCTCGAGGAACCCAATGGGTGTCAGGGCGTTCCCAAGCAGTGGTGTGAAATTGGTCCTCTACAGCACCTTGACCCCTCGGTCCTACAGTAGCACTAAGTATGCCCAGAGTCTCCCACAATGGGGACTTTAAATTCCTTTAAATTTCTTACCCAAATCCCTGTTCCCACTGGGGCTCAGATCTAGACTAGGAGTTAAGCAGAGAACAGACGATATCTGTGATTGGAGGAGCAGCACTGTCCAAAAGTGACACTGAGGGCTGACTTCAACTGCCTGGATGATGAGCTAATTAAGAACTAAGGAATCTCCCAGCGGGAGGGTTGCCCCAAACTCAGCTTTCCATGGAATCTGGAGTTTCCTCCTCTAGACTGAGGGGCTACAACTTCCTGTGGCCCAAGGTCTTCAGGGTCTGGGAAGCGGGTATTCCCAGCTAACAGCTGTAAAAAGCTGGCATATATAGTTTGAGAAGTTAATGTGTTCCATCACTGAGAAGAATGCTCTCACACTTGCTTACAGAAAAAGGAAAGTAATGTAGGGTGTGAAGATATGGTTTCTCTACATTATATAGACACCATGATGTGTCCAGTAGAGAGCCCTGGCCACGGACATACCTCTCTGTGGGGTGCTGGAGTATGGGGAACCTAGACCGTCTCTTGCTAATATTGGCCTTATAAGTTCTTTCCTTCCCTAGCGAAGCCTCGCTATTTCTGCATGCTTTGTGACACTGAGAAACTTGTCTTAAATTCTGGTACATGCTAGGTGGTAACTGAGACAGCATCCCTGGCATGACAGTATCACCACCTCTCCTTTGTCCTCAGGTGCTCATCCATCCCATATATTAGGAAGCCATTAAAAAAAAAAAAGATCCACTTCTCCGTCCCTTAGCCAAAAGTAAAATAATAATAATAAAATTTTTAAAATCCCATGCATGTAACCCCTGCACACTGCTTTACACGTATTATGTCATTTAATCTTAATAGCAATCCTATTCTGTAGGTACCACTGTTTATTGGCCCCATTTTATATTTTGTTATTTTTCTAGGTTCTCTGATATTTGGGTATTTGTTAGCTCTTTAAATTTATAATTTGTTGTGGTTTCTTTTCTCATGCTAAATAAATCTTCATTTTACGCCTAATGTTTATTCTTTTTTCCTAAAGACGATTCCGCAAATTGTGTAAACCTCAGCCCCCAGAAAACCTGGGCTTGTCCCCGTCCTGCCTGAGGTACCTGACTGACCTCTAGAACACGAGCAGCCTCTGGGCTCTGCAGTCACCACCACCCCCTTCCTCTCTTCCATTCCTTCTGATTACTCCCCAGCATCCACCGACAGACGTGGGGAGCACAGGCAGCAGAGCAGGTTAATGACCGAAATATCAGAAGGCTCTCCATGAGTAACACCACACTCTATTTCTTCAAAGAAGCTAAGTGTTTTCCAGAGTTCCACAACCTGATTTCCACTAAGGCTTTGAGGCAAATGTAGAAGAGGACAGTTTTATTGTTTACTAGGCAGGTGTGTGCTGGTTTTTATAAATGGAATGGTTTTTACTATATAATACATCACTGAGGATTGTTCAATTTATCCTGATGGTCAAAAGCCTTGAAAGACATTTACGGTTTTGGGGGTTTCCTGAGAACCTGCATCATCAACACAGGCATCTGAAATAAAATAAAAAGCTATACATTAATAATACTTGGAGAATATTTATTTATTTTGGGTGGCTGTACATGCATTTTAAGATTCAGTTTTTGGTGAGAGAAAATGGTGAAGAATGGAATGCAAGGGCAAAAATTCGTATAAAATATTCTTAGAGAGGATACTTCATATCCTATACTTTGCACAGCACATCCATTTGGGTAGATACAAATGATGAAACTTGTTCATCCAGTAGAAAAAGATACATGCGAAAACTTCAAGGGAAACAAATCAACAATGTTCCAAACATGCCCCAAATATTATCTGAGAGAACTTTATCCATTAAAGCTACCAGTATATACTTTCAATCTCCACTTACTAGAAGGATAGAAAGAGCCAAGGGAAACAAACTTCCAATATGATAATGAGAATAGCAGTCCCTCAAGTTATAAGTACTGGGTTTAGAGAATATAAAACGTTGTTAAAAATTCATTTGAACCTCACTATCATACTATAATGGGACATTGCCCAATACGTCAAACCACATTTTAATGATGCCCTTTCAGGTACTTTAGTAAGGAAAGCATCTGGGATGATGCCTAAGCTAGTCTCACCCTCTAAAAATGTTTGCTCTAAAGCAGCGGTTCTCAACCTTGGCTGTGTACTTGGATCACCCGGGAAGATTTAAAAGACACTGAGGCTTGGGCCCTACTGCTCAGATACTCTGATTTAATTGGTCTGGGTGAGTCTGGGCAGAAGCCCCCCAAGGTGATTCTATATGCTACAAAAATTGAGAACTATTGCTCTAAGTTTCTCTACCTCAGCACTATCAACATTTTGGGCCAGATAATTCTTCACTGCAAGGGGCTGTCCTGTGAGCAGGTTTAGCAGCATCCTTGACTTCTACCCACTAGATAACACTAGGCCTCACTCCCACTCCCCTTCCTCAGTTGGGACAACAAAAAAAGGCCTCTAGACATTGCCAAATGTTGGGGGGAAGAGATAGAGGCAGGTTGGAAATCGCCCCAGGTTGAGAACCACAGCTGTAAAGAGTATTATAGCAAACTGATTTGATTATTTGGGGCTGGTAGAAAACAATTCCTGACAAATAAAAGCAGAGCAAAAGAGAACCTCACCAAGGGGGAAAAGCGGCGAGGTGGGTGGTGGTGATGTGATGAATTGGGAGATTGGGATTGACATGTGTACACTAATATGTATAAAATGGGTAACTAATAAGAAACTGCTGTATAAAAAATAAACAAAAAATAAATTAAAATAAATAAAAAAGAAAATATCAAAAAAAAGAACCTCATTTGAGGCTTTAGTAAGCAGGACCCAGTGGGTACCAGCGAACAGGGCACTGATCGACAAAGCACAGAATGCAACCGAGTACCCCCAAACGCTTAGAGATATGGGGAAATGCTGAGAATGTCATAAATTCAGTAAAACTTCAAAATATTCATTTAAAAATTAGCACAACTGCAGGGATTTACAGATTAGAAGTGGATTTGACTACATCTGTCATATTTTTTTTTTTTTTTTTTTTTTTTTTTCTTTTTGCGGTATGCGGGCCTCTCACTGTTGTGGCCTCTCCCGTTGCGGAGCACAGGCTCCGGATGCGCAGGCCCAGCGGCCATGGCTCACGGGCCCAGCCGCTCCGCGGCATATGGGATCCTCCCAGACCGGGGCACGAACCCGTATCCCCTGCATCGGCAGGCGGACTCTCAACCACTGCGCCACCAGGGAGGCCCTACATCTGTCATATTTGACCTCATTCCATTTTGTAAAGCTTTCGTATTACCAGAAAAAAAAAATCTGCTAAAGTCTTGTCAGCAGGCAACTATTTTTAGACAAGCTCATTTTCTTTGGTGGCTCTGAAATACTGATTTCCCCTACAGGGGAAGGTTTACAAGGAAGAACAGTCAACCAAAGAGGCTTGAAGTTACTGATATTACAACAGAAAGGGAAAATTAACCCACCTAATTGTACTCTGAGCACTAGAGCTTCCTACATTTTATTTGCAAATGCAATTACACCAGGCCCATAACACTTTCAGGTATGATTTTAAAACACATGCAAAAAAAAAAAAGTAGGCAAATTTGGCTGTTTATTTCTTTCTATTTATATGGGCCAATACTTTTCAAAAGCTGAATCTTGAGTGCAAAAATCAAATGCATCTCTAATTCCGTGACGGACGGCATTTTCATTTTTCCTAGTGCCTTAACCTCAGAGTGATTTTCCTGTAGATCAGAAAGCAATTTGAAGACTGGTAGGTTAAAAACATATGAGTTTTCTCAAAAACAATGTTTTTCTCAAAACATTTTAAACAAATCTAGCTACAAAGAAACGGTCCCTAGGAAATGAGGGGAGAGTTACTTGTTAGTTCTATCCACTTTTTTCTTCCACAAATGCTGACACAATGAGAGACTCACTTGTGCACTGCTGTTTTCTTTAAGAACAAAGAATTTGAGATGGGGATTTGGTAGAAAAGTAGAAGACCACAAATAACGGAAATTATGGCATTGTAAAAAGTGGAAGAGACGGACAAGATCTTCAGTGACTTCCTCATTTTCACTTCTTTACTTTTTTCCTACACAATAGAAGAGACAACCAAGAAGCAATAAAGAAGAACAGGAAACATTTTTTTACTGAAGATAACAGCTGAGTTAAATATAAAAACAATTTATCCAGTTATTCTACCCATCCATTTAAAAAACTAACAGAACAAGTCATCAAAATTTTTAATAAATATAAAAATTAAAAATGTAATAAATTTTAGAACATAGCCAGTTAAATGAAAGAAACAAAGAAAAATAAGATGAGGGGTGGGAGTGAGGGATTGTAGAAGGATGAGAGAGAGAAGGAGACAGAGATGGAGAGAGAAACTATTACCATCTAGAGGGAAATACCTGAATTTTGAAGTATTCAGGGTACTGCTGTGAAAACTAAACTGCAGTTTCACAACTGTTGAGGTACTGAGTGCTATGGTCTGAATGTCGGTGCCCCCCACAAATTCTCATGTTGAAATCCTAATGCCCCATATGATGGTTTTAAGAGATGGGGCTCTGGGGAGGTGATAAGGTCATGAGGGCAGAGCCCTCATAAATGGATTAGTACTCATAAAAGAGACCTGAGAAAGCTCCAGAGCCCTTCCACCACGTGAGCACACAGGAAGTCAGAAGAGGGCCCTCACCCGACCATGAGGGCATCCTGATCTTGGACTATCAGCCTTTAAAAACCATGTGAAATAAATTTCTGTTGTTTATAAACCATCTAGTTTATGGTACACATATTCCTTGACTTATGATGGGGTTACATCCTGATAAATCACCCTCGTAAATTGAAAAATCGACAATGCATTGAATACATCTACTGAACTTCATAGCTTAGCCTAGCTTACCCTAAACGTTCTCACAACACTTGCATTAGCCTACAGTTGGCAAAATCATCTAACACAAAGCCTATTTTATAATAAAGTGTTGAATATGTTATGTAATTGACTGAATACTGTACTGAAAGTGCAAAACATAATGGTTGTCAGAATCGGTTGTTCACCCTCATGATCGTGTGGTTGACTGGGAGTTGAGGCTCGCTGCCCCTGCCCAGCATCATGAGAGAGAATCCTACTGCGTATCTCTAGCCTAGGAAACGAGCAAAACTCAAAATTCAAAGTACAGTTTCTTCTGAATATGTATCACTTTTGCACGATCATAAAGTCAAAAAATCATAAGCCGAACCATCGTAAGTTGGGGACTGTCTATATTATGTTATAGCAGCCTGAACAGACTACAACACTGGACACTGTGTTAAGATGTTCTAGAAGGAAATATTCTCATGAGTTAGAGAAGTCAGAAATGATATTCAAAACATTTAATAACTGATACATTGAGGGCACTGTCTCTGGTCAAATGCAATGAAGCTGCAGGTGTGGGAAAGGATGCTGGGTGTAAATACCCTAAGGCTACTTGGTACTGAGTGCAGGGCTCAACATTCTAGCTTTGGATTTAAGGAAGCAGGATGTAGGTAGTGATTAGGAAATCAGAGAAAAAGATGATGATACTAGAGAGAGGAGATAGAGGAGCTGGCAGAGTCAAAGTAAGTATGTTTACAATGCAGACTGTGGTAGCCAGCCTCCAAGACTGCCCCAAGATCACCACCTCCTGGCATTCATACTTTTGTGTAGACCCCTCCCACAGTGAATTAGTGTTGGTCTGTGTAACCAATAGTATATGGCAGAGGGACTTCCCTGGTGGCGCAGTGGTTAAGAATCCGCCTGCCAATGCAGGGGACACGGGTCGATCCCTGGTCCGGGAGGACCCCACATGCTGCGGAGCAACTAGGCCCGTGCGCCACAACTGCACCCTAGAGCCCACGCGCCTCAACTACTGAGCCCACGTGCCCCAACTACTGAGCCCACGTGCCCCAACTACTGAAGCCCACGCGCTCTAGGGCCCGCATGCTGCAACTATTGAGCCCGCGTGCTGCAACTACTGAAGCCCATGCGCCTAGAGCCCGTGCTCCACAACAAGAGAAGCCACCACAGTGAGAAGCCCGTGCACCGCAACAGAGAGTAGCCCCTGCTCGCCACAACTAGAGAAAGCCTGCGAGCAGCAACCAAGACCCAACGCAGCCAAAAAAAAAGTAGTATATGGCAGAAATTATGGTATCTCACTTTCGGTATCAGTTTACAAAAGACTGCAGCTTCCATCTTGGGTTCTCCTGGGCTCTCTCTCTTAGGTCACTTACACCAAGGAAAGCCAGGTAGCAAACAGGTTGTGGAGAAGCCCATGTGGAAAGGAACTGAAGCCTCTGGCCTAGAGCCACATGAGTAAGCTTGGACGTCACACTTCCAGCCCATCTTTAAAGACTAGCTGACAACTTGACTACAACCTCACAAGAATACCAATCAGCATTCTGGACACTCAGAAGCTGTATGAGATAATAAACATTTATTGTTTTAAGCTACTAACTAATTTGTTATGTAGCAAGAGATAACTAACATACAGCATTAGAGAAAGTAAAAACAAATAAACATAAAAACATGCTACAAATACACTAAACTCAAGGAACTGCTTTTCTATCCAGGGCAGGGTAAGAAATGTAAAGGAGGTTGATGGGGCCAGAATTTTGCTGGTTTCTGTTATGTCCTGGGTAAAAAAGAAGGTAATTTATGCAAAGTGCATGATAGTTAATCCTCTCTACCATGAAAGCAATTGGAAAAATACACCTATATACCAAGCTGAGTATACGCCAAGTAACAACAAATAAGAGAGAGGCTATTGTTGTTAGAGTGTCCACCAAATGTCCATCTTTTTCTGTACGTTATCTTTAATCCTCATAAAAAGCCCCATAAAGTATAGCATAAGGAATTACCATGGAGCCAGTTTGGCTTCAAAGATTGGGCTCTTTCCACTGTACTACACTTCCTTGCCAAAAAAAAAAAAAATCAGTAGAGGTTTGGCTGTAATTAAGGAAAAAGAGAATCTGAGTAAAAGGTCAATTAAAGCAGCAAGTCAGATAACTTGTCAGCCACAGGAAGACCAAGCTCAGGGTGAAGCAGAGGCAACTAACAGGAAGTGAGATCAGAATCTGCTGAATTCCCAACAGCTTGCTGCCCATGAATCCTGTTCTCTTTCAGATGAACTTCTCTTTTTCCCTGCAATAAGGTCAGCCCCCTCCCTGGACTCTGGGATCAGTTCTGGCTCAGGGCATGAAGACTACCAAAGAACCCAGGTGCTCACTGGCACAGTACTGAGCTGGTCTCACAGCTGACCTTCTCTGACCTTGGCATTGCAGTTCCATGATGGCTGGCCTTGTCGCTGAGTTCCTTTCTTGACTTATTCCTTGGATATACATAACTTAGAGGTAAAAAGCTTTACTGAAAACAAGAAGACTGGCTTTCTGCATTATTATATTCCATTCCTAGTACTGAAGATAAGAGGAAATGTACTAGGAAGGTTTTGTTTATTTTTATTTATTTTTCATAAATTTTTCAAATTAGAAAATACATGGACAAAGTTAAAAATTCAAACAATACAATATGAAGGTTCAGTGAAAAAGTAAGTCTCCTTTCCCAGCTTCTCCTCTCCAGACTAACGACTGCTGTATGTTATCTATGGAAGATAATTATTTTTTACACATATGAAAAGCTGGATTTTACTGTGCCACTCAGGTTGAAGGGCCTAGGTACTTGAATTCAGTAGTTATAAAAATGAGGATTAGTTAATTATTTCGGTTTGAGCTGGAAAGCTGCCAACTGTCATATCAAACAAAGCACCCTCTCCTTTTCTTACATACGTCTTCTACTACATGTAAGATTTTTCTCTAAATGCTTTTGAACACTCTGCATTGCCACATGCTATACAGGAGCTTTGAAAACCATGAATAATCATGTTTTTATAGATGGTTGTCACACACGAAATGACTATAAGATGAACTCACATGTATTTCCTATAAAGTTGTTTTAATATTTCATTTGTTGTGCTCGTGTGACAAATCTCCTGCATAGCATTTCATACTCTCTCAGTCCCAGCCACTGGTACGGGGACCAGCTCAGCCAGAAGCAGCCTTTGAAACAGGAGGAAAAGGGGCAGGGCACAACCTTTAAAAGAATGACATAGCCATAGGACATGACAAAAATTGGTTAGAACCAACTACGTCCAAGATGGCAGAAGATTCAACTTGCAGTAGACCTTGAGCCTCATTATATACTCAGGTAATACATTAGCTAAATGACACACCACCAGTGCCATGACAATTCTGAGGCTAGCCATAAAAGGCCAAAAAGCGGGTGGTGGCCCATTTTCTGGAAATCTCTACCCCTCTTCTGAAATACTTGGAATAATCCTTCCACTCATTAGCCTATGAAATTACCCAGCTCATAAAAAACTAACCACGTCATATTTCGGAGCTCTCTCACCTTCTGAGATGGCCCACACTCTGTCTGTGCCGTGCGTTTCTCTCTAAATAAATCCACTTCTTACCTATCACTTTGTCTCTCAATGAATTCTTTCCGCAACAAGAAATCAAAAACCTCAAATTCACCGGGAACACCTTGGCCTGAACCCTTTATCACTTGCTCCCTTCCCTGGAGCTTCCCTGATGCCAAGGTGTGGGATGTCCCCAGAACCCACTCAGCACTCAGGCATATGTAAACCAGAAGTGGAGCTACCGTTGACAAATGAGGGGATGAGACTTGCTGCTAAATGCTTCCCCCTTCACCTCCTGACGATGGTTCTGGGATGCTACTCACAAGCTCCCTTAGTCGGGTTAAGCAGCAGTCACCCTCAGGGGAGGCCAGCTCCACTCTGTGTCCTCATGGCAGCTTCCCCTTGTTTCTCTTTTCCCTCCTTCCTGGTTCACTCCCAAGGCCCCTCACTCCTGTTCCTTCAGCTGCATTCCTAGATTAACTGTCTGCACTCAAGCCTTTTGTTTCAGCCTCTGCTTTTGGGAAACTCAAGCTGAGATATGTTGCTCAATGTCCAAAGTACAAGGTACCCTGTGAAAAAGTCTCCATCAATTTTAGTATTAGAAGTCTCCAATGAAAAACTGTTTCATTTTGTCTGTTCTTTATGGTTAGTGCATTTGTTTCCTTCCTCCGTTTTGGCTTTGATTTTCTGTTTTTATTTTAACATTATTATTGTATGTATAGCAAATCGGACTTTCAGGAAGCAAGTAGGATATAAATAACAAACGTGTAATTTGTGTTACCTCCTTGAATGAGAATGACTGAGATCAGAGGAATGGAAGGCCCTGGCTCAGGTAAGGAAGAAGCCAGCTAAGGTGTCATTTTGAAGCACCTCTTAGAGAACAGATTTATAGGGACAGTAGTCCAGGTTAGCAATAAATTCAAAGGGAAAAGACCTCTGACTTGACTGTCCTTCCCCATTTCTTAGACTCTCGGCACCTAGCCAGAACCAGGCACACAGTAAATGTTTGTGTTGAATGAACAGTGTTTGCCCTAGTGATTTCTACATAGCTGATTTACAGTTCCCTTGGACTGATTACAGAACTACAAGAGCACATTCAGGTGCCTCTTTAGAGTATATACTGCAGAAACCCCATCAAACCAGCACCAGAAATAGCCTAAGCCACATAGCCTTGGGACAAGGACATTAAGTAAAGAAAGAAACACAAAGAGAATTCCTCTGGGCAACAGAAGGTGGCTTAAAAACAATGCCTTTCAGGAGGCAATTTACCAGATGAGACTGGAATATCTAGTAGCTTGCGAAGATTGAATTTCTTGCAAAATGACATTAAACAGCAGTCCAGCTGCCTGTGATTACAGATCTTCCGAGTCTGAAAGTCAGCCAGAGGATGCATTTTGCTTACATCTCACCACTACAAATGGACAGTAACAGTACATTAGAAATTCTGGCACTTCAAAAACTATCCGATTTTTCCCTACAGACTGAAGGTCTTACCATTAACTTGGATCTCATTAAGATTTATTACAAGCATTCCAACAAGATCTACGGAAACTTGGTTACAAAATTCCCATAGTACAGAAAGGAAGAGATACAGATGGCAGCGGCATCCTGTCTCTGGCTGGCCGATGCAGTCTAAATTATGACCACCTGGTACAATTATTTTCTTTGAAGTGTACACATTTTCTCCAGGACTTGTAATCAAATACTACTTTAGAGCAGGTAGTAACATTACTTCCCTTGTGGCAAACAATGACAACTTGATTAGAAAGATAAAACACAGCTCTAGTCAAATGTTTTAATCACCAGAGGCAGCACGTCCCAAATGTTTTTATGACCAGAGGCAGCACGTCCTTATTCTAAACCTCAGTATTAGCCAGCAGTTTCCAGTATCATCAGCAAAGTTCTTTACAATTTAAATTTTTATTTGCACACTGCAAAACTTGGATCAATTTATTCTCAGAGTGCATATGAGGCTTTCTATTAAAAAGATACCTTGAAGTTGGAAAATGTGATTTTTAAAAAAATAACTCCCCATCATATCACTTTTACAAAATTCAGTCTGAATTATCATTTCTTTTCTCTGTGGCGGGAGAGATCTCATAAGAAAACAGGTGATGCTGATAAGCATATTAATATAAGCTAATTTATGCAAACTAAAATTAGTTGGACAGCGACACTTAGAATATGGAAGGTGATGTTACAGCAGAGGTTAAGAATAGCTTTGTATAGATGGCCAACAGGCACATGAAAAGATGCTCAACACCACTAATTATCAGAGAAATGCAAATCAAAACTACAGTGAGGTACCACCTCACATCAGTCAGAATGGCCATCACTGAAAGTTTACAAATAATAAATGCTGGAGAGGGTAGGGAGAAAAGAGAACCCTCCTACACTGTTGCTGGGAATGTAAATTGGTGCAGCCACTATGGAAAACAGTATGGAGGTTCCTCAAAAAAATAAAAATAGAGTTGCCATATGATCCAGCAATCCCACTCCTGCACATATATCCAGAGAAAACTAATTTGAAAAGGTACACACACACCAACGTTCATAGCAGCACTATTTATAATAGCCAAGACATGGAAGCAACCTAAACGTCCATTGACAGATGAATGGATAAAGAAGACGTGGTGTATATATATACAACGGAATACTACTCAGCCATAAAAAAAGAATGAAATAATGCCATTTGCAGCAACTTGGATGGACCTAGAGATGATCATACTAAGTGAAGTAAATCAGACAAAGGCAAATACCATATGATACCACTTATATGTGGAATCTAAAATATGATACAAATGAACTCATTTACAAAACAGAAGCAGACTCACAGACTTAGAAAACAAACTTATGGTTACCAAACGGGAAGGACGGGAGAGGGATAAGTTAGGAGTTTGCAATTAGCAGATACAAAGTACTATATATAAAATAGATAAACAATAAGGTCCTACTGTATAGCACAGGGAAGTATATTCAATATCTTATAATAAACCATAGTGGAAAGGAATATGAAAAAGAATATATATACATATATATAAAAAACAATCATTTTGCTATACAGCAGAAATTAATACAATATTGTAAATCAACTATGCTTCAATTTAAAAAATTTTAAAAAAAAAGAATAGGTCTGTATAAGGCACTGGCACATCACCACAGTTACTGAGCAAAGAAGAAAAAAAGCATCACTCACAATAAACCTGCCTTTAAACATGCAACTGACATTCAAGACAAACAGTTCAAAAGATTTATGGGTTCTCTTATGATTTTCTGATTTACTTAAGAACTCTTTCTCAATCCCAAACCTAATTCTTTCCTCCTCTACCCATTCACTGTCCTCTGAACACACACTCTGTAGCACTAATTCCACTGCACTCTAGTTATCTGTTTCTACCACTGTCACTCTGTCCTCCCACTCCCACACAGACCTGCACATGCACGTATGCATGTGCGTACACACACCTGGAGTGAAAGGCCACGTGGTCATCTGGGCATTCCCAGTGGAAGGCACTGTGCCTGGCTCCTAGGCACTCGGTCAATGTTTACAGAGTAAATAACTGAATGAACCAATGAGCGTTAAATGAACTGAGCACAAAATCACACACATTGTTAAAGCTGGGAAAGACTTCAGAAAATATCTAATCCAATGTCCTTTTTTAAAGTCGATGAAACCAAGCAAAGAGAGGCGCAATGTCTCACCACAGACATAGAAACCAACCCCAGGGCTGGTGAATCACATATTTGGGTACTTTCAAACAGCCATGGTAGATAGTTTTCTAGTTTGTAGATGGCAAAGTCACTCTGTTTAGTTGCTACTCCCCCCCACTTTATCTTTTGATTTTTTAAATCTATGATATAAAGGGGGAAGTATAAGAATTATAACTGAAACTCAAATCAGTTTGGTTAAAAAGATTGGTATTACTGGCCAGAAAGAAGTTATCAGTTTATAAGTGGATTTTAACTACCTCTTTTAGTCCTCTGCTCCCACTGTTATATGACTAATAATTGGCTGCATTACAGAAGTCTTCATTATGTTTTTGTTAATCATACCACCATTCTCATCTTTTCACAGATAAGAAACAGACCTCCAAATTCAGGGATTCTACATAGTGACAAGAAATGAAACACGAATAAATGAGAGGGGCCATGCTGAAAATGTTAAAAGGTTATGGGAACAATAACTGTGGCATATCCATTCAGTAAAATACTATGCAGTCATTACGAATTACTTTTGAGTAGCTTGTAAGAGCATTGAGAAATATGATTATATTTCAGCGTTAAATGAAAAAAAAGGTATAAAATTGGGCACAAATTATTAAAACCCAGCAGAGAAAAACGACTAGAGGTAAATATACTAAAAGATGGTGGTTATGTTTTGGTGGTGGAATTAGAGATTATCTTTTCCTTTTCTATTTTTCCATATTTTAAAATGTTCTAAAATGTATTTATATTACTCTCATAATGGAAAAATAAAACAGATTTAACTTTTTACAGAAATTCAGAAGTTGGTGTCAGAGGTTACACAACCAATATTAAATTTCCCTTTATGACGTTTTTCTTAAGTTTCCCTGTTTTTCTCTTCCTTTCGAATCCTGACAGAAAGCCTCAGTGAGAACATCTTTTGAGCCCAGAAATAAGGTCCTGATTGAAGATATAAATTAAGGAAACCTAAAGCCACCTCTTCCCTTAGGACCTGTTTGAGAAACAGACTGAGAAATTCACTATATTTGTTAGAGTGAAGAACTTTCTGCAAAGGTTTTTTACTGAATTTTTTATGTTCTTAGAAAACCTGAAAGGGCCCTAAATAATTTACAGTCTCTTTCCTGGGTTTGGTTTCTCAACGTGTGTTCAATTTTTTTCTCCATGACAGTAAATGGTTTTCCTTTTGAGATCACTGATTACTCTGACGTTAATGGCTCAATTAAATCAGAGATGTAACTTTTAGGTACCGTCTATATTAGGAAGAATAAAATAAGCTCAGTAGGAGGGAACCCTCCTGCTACTCCCTAAATTGCTTACAGCACATTCGCCACCCTTTTAAAAAGCTATTTCTCCAAAAAGTACATTACAGTACTTGTGTCTCTTCATGGCAGGTAGCTTTGCTTGGGCTCAGCTCTCACGCATTTCTAATGTCAGGCTACATCAGGCAATCACCAAGCAAAGGCTAACAAATTAATGCTACTCCTCCTTCCTCACCTCCTCTGGGAAAATCCTACATGATTGCCTGACACCTGTCAATGGATCTGCAGGCCCCCAGCTTTAACTGATGCCCAAATGAACACAATAAACAGCTGGCTGAGTTTTCTCCCTCATCTGCACCGTCTGGTCCGCTTTCTACTCGGAAGTGTTCTTTCTACATGGTAGAAACATGTGCTCATTGGAAAGCTGTCTGGGTTTCTAGTGAACTGTAAGAAAAAATAAAACCTTTGCTGGTCTTAGGTTTAACTCTGAGAAGGAGATCAAAGCAGCAACTTAGGCAACTGTCCCGAGGCTAGAAGCAAGATACCACCGCTGGACTGCCCACCCTCTTACAGGCATAGCCAGCTCTTCCCAAAGGGAGAAGGAGGCGCTTTCTACTTCTGTTTCCCATGCCTTAGGGTTCTTGATTGCACAACAGAGAGTATCATTCTCAAATAAATGGGCCTACTCTCCTCACAATTCCCTCAAACACAAGGCATTACAAATCACACTACTTTAACAAGGGAATGTGTAGATTATTTATGCCCAAACTTAAGAAAAAATTATAAACGATTTGAGATTGCTTAGAGAAATATGAATAATGTACAAGCATAAAAATAAATAATGCAAGAAAAGATTCCCTCTCAGGCTGTTTCAACCCTTCAACTTTTGCCCACTATGACAAATAATAAATATTGAGGTTCATGATGCTCTCTGAGACGGTGTGAAATGCTATTTTGATCCCTTCAAGTCATGCAACTATTTTCCTTGGAAATTTCTCTCTGCTAAACCCAATCTATTGAAATGTGTATGAACTTGTGCTCCCATTCAAATAAAAACATGAATGGATCAAATGCAAACCATATCTTCTCATGCTAGATTTTGCTTAGCATTAGTAAGTGCTAATAAAAATATCTAAGCAATCTTAACAAGAATCCATGAACGATGGCTCAGAACCTTTCCTTCCAAAATCTAGTTTTGCTTCATTCACACAGTCTCACTGCCCTTCCCACCAACAAGAGCACGCCTGGGCAAATTCATGTGCAGATGCCAGGATAGCTAAGCGGTGGTCTTCTTTTAGTCAGATATTATAAACAAATTACATGGGCTGTCTTGGGAGAGAGGAGAAAAGCAACAGAGAAAGCAGAAGATTCAAGAAGAAGCTAAAGTGCAACCTTGCAGAAACTATGGCTACCTGAGTTTTCCACTGTCAAGATACCAGAATCATAGTTTTAGAAATGGAAGACATCAATGAGATCCTGTTCATATGTTCAATTTATAGGGAAATAGGCTTTAGGGAGGTTTGGTGACTCATTCAAGGTCATATATTTGGTTGGCAGCAGAGCTAGGAATAGAATCTGGATGTTTTGGCTCCAAGACCTCTTTCAATTATACTACAAAACATCTTTATTCCTATTAACAGTCAAACTTAAAAATAAACCATTTGGATGAAAATCTTTATAAACTGGTTTATACAATATTTATTTATTTATTTATTCATTTATTCATTCATTCATTCATTCATTCATTTATTTTGCGGTACGCAGGCCCCTCACTGTTGTGGCCTCTCCCGTTGCGGAGCACAGGCTCCGGACGCACAGGCTCAGAGGCCATGGCTCACGGGCCCAGCCGCTCTGCGGCACGTGGGATCTTCCCAGACCGGGGCACGAACCCACGTCCCCTGCATCGGCAGGCAGACTCTCAACCACTGCGCCACCAGGGAAGCCCACAATCCCTATTTTTATATACAGAATATAATTAACATTATTGAATCGTTTCTCTGTGAACGAAGGCCACCGTTATGGAGATCAATGATGTCAACTCTGTAATACAGGGTCTGTGAAGGCTGGTTTGACTTAGAGTATAGTGCAATGCTGGGGATATGATGACTTCTTTTTATGGATTTCTATGGATTTACTCTTTGCTCTTATACCTTGCTGCTTTGTCTGCTCTAAGTATAAGTATCATCCCCTTCCCTCACCTTCTAATTCTAATTCTACACCCACGTTTTCTAAAGTCTATTCCCTAGAGTCACATGAAATGCAGACAAATGTATATATTCATTGCAGCATTACTCATAGTAGCAAAAACAAAAACAAAAACCATCATTGTCCAACATAAGAAATGTTTAGTGAGTAGTACTTTCAAAGAACAGATATTATGCAGCCACTAAAATTACCTTCACATGAAGAGGTTTTAATAAAATGAAGTGCTTAGCTAATAATGTTAAGTGAAAAAAGCAGGATATAAAACTGCAAGACATCAAAAATGCTCAAAATCTCAAATCTCAAAAATGCTTAGAGTGAGCAAAATATACCCAAAATGTTTACAATGGTAGGATTACAGATAATTACTAGTTTCTTATTAAACCCTTCTACTTATTTCTATTTATTTCTGCAATAAAATTGTAACACTCAAATTCAGAAAAAGAATTTTTAAAAAGAAAATGTCACATTGGAAAATATAACCTAACTGGTCAGAACTATATAAAATAATAATATATAAATCCCAGGTGAGAAACTATAGCCTCTGTGACATGGTGTGGTTGCACGTGGCTTTAGCTTTCTTCCCATTTTTTGCTGGATTTCAAGTACGTCAGGTTGCTGGAGAGTTGAATTGTGAATGAGTAAAGCATTAATATATATATGTATTTAAAGGGGGCGAGAGGATACTGAGAGAGAAAGAGAAAGGAGGGAGAAAAGGTCCTGAGCCAGTGCTTTTAGACAAGCATCTAGGGATTTTTTTTCATTAACTGCTTTTAGAAGTTTAGAAGCCACAGATGGTGGTAACTGTCATTAAGTCACTCAGGCTGATTTATCAGTGGATGAGCATTAAAGACAAATTAACCTCTCAAGAGACCATGATATTGTCTAATTAACAATTAACTACTTCCTAAAACTGGGAGAGCTGAATTAAGAATGCAAGGAAGTAAAACTGGGAAAGCATGGAAAGCTAAGCAGTTTAAAGCAAATGAGTGGCTTAGTGTAAGGTGTTTGTATCTGAAGGTGTTAGATATTATTACCAATTTTCTGTCCTGATTCCTTTGTATCATGATGAAATTTTTTTCTATTAGATAGTAATAACTATTGATATTTTCTCCTCTTTTTTGGAATAAAATCATTCATATGTTCATATATGGGTAGTGGAGGAGAAGGCAGTGTTTTGATTTCACAACTCACAGTGACATTCATGTGTCACCTCATGCAGGAATGACCAAGGGCAAATGGAGCCTGGAGCGGGTGATTTAAAGGTAGTTGTTGCCTGACTTCTCAGAGCTTCTGAAGATATTTTTAAGAATTTGCCTCTGTCTTCCCAAACACTGCATGTCAAGAAAAAACTCAACTAGCACTTTAAACTGGTCTCAGTGGTAGACAAGATCCAAATCTGTTCTCATTCAGCACTAGTGGCATTTGCAATATGAAGGACTAAGGACTTCCCCAAATACAATATATTTTACTATCATAATAACCCTGTGAGATTTTATTAGCCCAACTTTATACATGAAGAAACAGAGGCTCTAGGCATTAATCATACCAGTATTAAGCTAGAGGAAAGGCTGGGAATTTAGATCCTCTAACTCTCAATCCTGTAGTTACTTCCACTATTTCATGCTGTAGAGTTTATTGATAGATTAATTCCATGCCAAAGTATTTGTTCCTAAGGGTCACGTACAAATGTACCTCTGCAGATTAGATTAATCATTGCTCAACAACAGTGCAGGTGAGTGGAAAATTATTCCTGAGGAAGGAAAAGTTGAGTGGTGGGAAGTTGCAGCTGATGTTGATTCCCATCTTGGCATCCCCTTGGGTCCCTTCATCACATGGACTGCATCTCTCTTCTTCTCACAAACCCATGTTCATTGTTTGTCCCTCAGGGTTTAGGCAAATCCCTCCCCTAAAGAATTCCATTGAAAACTTGAGCCACTTTCATTATTCCTTTACACCACATCCCCTCAGCTTAACTTAAACAGCTTGTGCATATTACAGAGCATACTTATTTCAAAATCCTCAGGAATTTTTCTTCAGAAGTCATATATCTATGTTTCAGTGCCCAGCTAGACTTTATTAAGGAAGGTCTCTGTTTCCTTTTTCTATACTCATACCCCTTTCTTCCAACTGCCTAGCATATTGCTATGCATTCAACAAATGACTACTGAGTGAATGAGAACCTGCATTAATATGGTGAAAGCCCAGCTTGATTAGCAATGAGGAGGTTGGAGTCCCAGCTGTACAACTAAGTAACTGTGTTACTTGAGGCAAATCTGTGGGTCTCAGTTTTCTCATTATAAAATGGTTATGGGTAATCCTAATATTTATATGGAACCATAAAAGATCCAGAATTGCCAAAGCAATCCTGAGGGAAAGAAAAACATAGGAGGAGGCATAACCCTCCCAGATTTCAGACAATACTACAAAGCTACAATAATCAAAACACTGTTGTATTGGCACAAAAACAGACATATGGATCAATGGAACAGAATAGGGGGCCCAGAAGTAAACCCACACACCTATGGTCAATTAATCTTTGACAAAGGAGGCAAGAATATACAATGGGGAAAAGACGGTCTCTTCAGCAAGTGGTATTGGGGAAGTTGGACAGCCACATGTAAATCAATGAAGTTAGAACACTCCCTCACACACCCTACACAAAAAATAAACTCAAAATGGCTTAAAAACTTAAACATAAGACATGACACCATAAAACTCCTAGGAGAGAGCATAGGCAAAATATTCTCTGACATAAACCATACCAACGTTTCCTTAAGTCAGTCTCCCAAGGCAATAGAAGTAAAAGCAAAAATAAACAAATGGAACCTAATCAAACTTATAAGCTTTTGCACAGTAAAGGAAACCATAAACAAAATGAAAAGACAACCTACGGACTGGGAGAAAATATTTGCAAATGATGCAACCAATAAGGGTCTAATTTCCAAACTATACAAACAGCTCACACAATTCAATAACAACAAAAACAACCCAATCGAAAAATGGGCAGGAGACCTAAATAGAGGTTTCTCCAAAGAAGACATACAGATGGCTAACAGGCACATGAAAAGATGCTCATCATCACTAATTATTAGAGAAATGTAAATCAAAACTACAGTGAGGTATCACCACCTCACAACAGTAAGAATGGCTATCATTTAAAAATCTACAAATAATAAATGCTGGAGAGGGTGTGAAGAAAAAGGAACCCTCCTACAGTGTTGGTAGGAATGTAAATTGATACAGCCACTGTGGAAAACAGTATGGAAGTTCCTCAGAAAACTAAAAATAGAGTTGTCATATGATCCAGCAATCCCACTCCTGGGCATATTCCCAGACAAGACTATAATTTGAAAAGATACAAGCACCCCTACATTCATAGCAGCACTATTTACAATAGCCAAGACATGGAAGCAACCTAAATGTCCACTGACAGATGAATGGATAAAGAAGATGTGGTACATATATACAGTGGAATACTACTCAGCCATAAAAAAGAACGAAGTAATGGCATTTGCAGCAATATGGATGGACCTAGAGATGATCATACTAAGTGAAGTAAGTCAGAAAGAGAAAGACAAATACCATATGATATCACTTATATGTGGAATCTAAACGACAACATAAATGGACATATCTATGAAACAGACACAGACTCATAGGCATAGGGAATAGACTTGTGGTTGCCAAGGGGGAAGTGGGGTGGGGGAGGGAAGGATTGGGAGTTTGGGAATAGCAGATGCAAACTATTATACATAGGATGGATAAACAACAAGGTCCTACTGTATAGCACTGGGAACTATATTCAATATCCTGTGATAAACCATAATGGAAAAGAATATGAAAAAGAATATATATATATATATATATATATATAACTGAATCACTTTGCTGTACAGCAGAAATTAACACAACATTGTAAATCAACTATACTTCAATAAAATTTAAAAAGTGATTATGGGGACAGGAAGTAGATGGACTATTTGACTTCTATGATCTCTGAGATGCTATGAAAATTTAAATATTATTTTGATTGGGCTGATCATAGCCTTACTTTACTCCACTGGGGATGAGAGAGGACATGAATGAGAATTCCAAAGAGAAGAATGTTAAACGCAAGACAAATACAGAGACCAAATAAATAAATACCCAATAGGCAGAAGAGAGCCATTGTGTCTGGAAAACATAATAAAGCAAAGGAGAATCAGAGAGAGTAGAGATGTTGTCCTGGGTGAGGCTAGAAATGGGTATCTATCATGTGGATGTAAAGAGGTTCAAAGGTTGAATGAAAATGTGGACAGCTTAATAACTAGAAAAACTGCATCAGTGGTTAGGCATGTGCAGCATTTTTTTAAAAATCTGCTCTTCTGTTTGCTATTCAAGCTTGAAGTCAAATGTTAAGAATGTCAGCATTGAGACTGTTTAAGATCATGTGAAAGAAAATAAGATGTAAAATAACAACTTCCTTGTAGAAATAAAAACAGAAGCTCCTGGTATTAAAAAGGAAATTAATACTACCAATGTTTGACCATTAGAAACCTATTTTCCCATATTTTTTCTCCATTTCTTGCGGGGGTGGGGGCGGCGGGCAGGGGTGCTATGACAATTTTAATCAAGATATTTTTCCTGAATAAGTTTAATTTTATTAAAGATTTTAATAATTCCAAGTAATACTGCACTGGTTTCATTAAAATTAGGTTTTAGCCAACAAACCATGTAATAGATAAAATGGTGTTGTAAGGAGGTCTCTCCAGGCCTTCATTAATAAGCTCCTTCGGATAATATGAACTTATGGAAGGCAGTGAACCAAAGTGTCCAGTGTGGTGTTAGGGGCTAGGATTCATCTGAGGAGCTTAAGGAAAAGAAAGTGAAGTTCAGCTTGAAACTTCAGGAAAAAAATGGTACTGCTTTAGAAAAGAAGATCTCTGAAATTAAAAAATAACACTTGAAGCAACTAACAGTTCTTGGATTATCGGATGTAAAAGTTTTCAGCTGGTATCCAAAATTGAAGTGACACTTTAAAAGATTAAGTCAACAGGAGCACGTGGTTGATAAAAGGCCAGAACAATTCCATTTAAAAAAGAGCCAAAATTTTAAAGGGATTTGATATTTAAGAGCCATTTTTAGAAATCTCCTGATGAAATCTTTGATACTAAAACTGCAGAGAAGAAACTTACTGTTAATCCATGTTATGTAACTTTGAATCCAGTCTGCCCTTCATCTTCTACCAAAGAAAAGGACCTAATTTAACCAAAATCTAAAAGGAAATTTTTTTCAGGGAAAAAACATTGTGTGTGTGTGTGTGTGTGTGTGTGTGTGTGTGTGTCTATTAAAGACCAACATACCTGCTTCATCATAGGATACAGTCAATTTTTCTAGCATTTCTCGGTCAATTGATAGAATCTGCTGTTCGAGGATGGTCTGGTAAGACAATACACTATTTTCTTTGTCTTTCTCATAGTCTTGAAGATGCTGTTTAAGGGCCTCTGGGAGTCGAGATTTTACATATTCAGCTGCCGTCTGCAGATAAAACAAGTAGAGAACCCCATTAGTATTTCTCATCTTAGGCTTTTCACTTCCCCTCAGGTGCTGTAGTGAGAACTCAAAGTACTGTGGAACCAACACTTTAGACAACCACATCCTTGTCACTGTAGTCATTTTTAGACTCCACTGTACCAAGTAAGGTTGATCTTCAAATACACAGAATTACAGACCTCTAAGAGTTTCCTATCAGGTTTAAAGGTACAAAAGATGATGGGTTGGCATTCATGGAGTTGAACTCAGAGTTTCAGCTATTCCACTGAACCCAGAAGGTCCTGTGATAGTAATTTTACTGGATATAAATCTGACTCGCCCTAATCTAGAATGCATAAGCTAGTAACTCATCTCAGCAGTAAGCCATCCTATGCTGTGGCATCCAAACCTCTGCTTTGCTTTGTTGTTCTCTGCTCATTAATGCTTATGCAGGAACTCTTGTGAAGTAAACAAAAAGGAGAGCCCTCTGCTAGGGCTGATAACGGAATAATAGGAGAAACAGAAAACGAAAAGAACTAAAACAAAGATGCCTCAACCTGAAAAGAACTGTTCACCACTTAAATATCTTGGCCTTTATATATATTATTCTTAACTTTTTTCCCGCTGCTTCTACATTATCTGCACAGTGTACTCCCAACTAGTAACATCTGAAATTACACACAGTGACTTTCAACCAGGTAAGCAAGCTTCCCTTGGAGGTAGGAAGAAAGACATCTGTACTTTGAAAAAGACCTTCCCAAAGATTCTGATACATTCTTCTGGTGGACTGGGGCCATAGCACACTCTTCTCCCTTCCAGTTAAGAATCACAGTTAAAGTTAAATAGAACTTTAAGGGAGAAATTAAGTAATACGGCAGCATGTATGACTCAGGAGAATTGAAATTCTTAAAACATATCTCTTGAGAATGCCAAGAGTTTTGGCATCTTCTTACAGTGCAGTCCTCCATCATATGTATAGGGTCTAAGGTTGATAAATAAATGAAGGCATACATATATTGTTTAAAATTATACTCACAATCACTAGAAAACTAAAATAAAAGAAACTGTTAAACAGGATTGTCTCTGGGGTATGGGCCCAGAATAAGGTGAAGACACATCTACATAGTTTAATATTTTTTAAAAATTCCTGTAATTAAAAAAAATTATCTTTAAAATATGTTCTTTTGGTAAAGAACCTTCGTAGTTTTCCTTCTAAATGTTAGCACAGTTTAGGATGAAAAGAAACTTGCCAGAACAATGACAACTGACTTCTCAGGAAAAACTCACTGGAAAGTGGTGGAAAAATTATATTTCAGTCTTCAGAGTAGCCAAATATAGCACACAACACTTCATTTCCAGAGTTATATTTGGATCTCCTAAGTCGGTTGCTGATGAAATTACAACTTAAAATATCACCAAACACTGTTCATTTTCTCTGCCAGCCAGCTAGTGCAGAACAAATAAAATTATTCCATAGAATGTAAATGGACTCAGCACATTAGCACAACATATTTAATTCTAGAGTTTCATAACAATTTTCTCCTGACAATGGAAAATGAAGAGACATACTGCAGAATAACTCTTTTAAAATTCACACTACCTTGCTATTCAGTGTAACACGTGTCTTTAATTTTTTTCCTTGGAAATATCTATGAGGTACAGGAAATAATTCCATAATGCACATTTAACAAATACTGGTGTATTCAGTATAACTGAAAGCATACCACACATTTCCTTCCTATTGTGTCCACTGATTTACTCTTTTAATTCAAATCATGGTCATGGTGGAGGTCTTGGAAACGGGCCTATATTTTTTACTATAGCGGAGTTAAATTTTGGCATTTCATTTCTAAAACAGTATAACTTCATGTATAGTCAGCCCTCTGTATCTGCGGGTTCCACATCTGTGGATTCAACCAGCTGCAGATAGAAAATATTTGGAAAGAAACCCTGCCCCATCAGCCCAGGTAGGTACCCTCAGAGAGCACCAGAGCTCCTCCAACATGGCCCTCAGCCTTGCCCATCCCATCGGGTACCCTTGGCAGGCACTGGCATCCCCCCAAAGCGGCTCCCGCCCCAGGGGTCAGCCCGGCACACCAGAACACCTGCAACAGTTGTAGCCAGTCCTTACAGCCAGCTGTACTGGGGGCCAGCCCTGCACACCAGTGTGGCCTCAGTAAGAGGACCATTTTCTTACACCACATACAAAAATAAACTCAAAATGGATTCAAGACGTTAAGGCCTGAAACCATAAAACTTCTAGAAGAACACACAGTCAGTACGCTCTGTGACACTGATCTTATCTTAGCAATATTTTTTTGGCTCTGTCCCCTCAGGCAAAGGAAACAAAAGCAAAAATAAACAAATGGAACTACATCAAACTAAAAAGCTTTTGCACAGCAAAGGAAACCATCAACAAAACAAAAAGGTAACCTAATGAACAGGAGAAGCTATTTGCAAATGGTGTATCTGATAAGGGGTTATTATCCAAAGTATATAAAGAAGTCATACAATTAAATTTTAAAAATCCATTTAAAAAATGGGTGGAGAACCTGAATAGACATTTCTCCAAAGAAGACATACAGATGGCCAACGGACACATGAAAAGATGCTCAACGTCATTAATCATCAGGGAAATGCAAATCAAAATCACAATGAGATATCACCTCACACCTGTCAGAATGGCTGTCATCAAAAAGACCACAAATAACAAGTGTTGGTAAGGGTGTGGAGAAAAGGGAACTCCTGTGCACTGTTGGTGGGAATGTAAATTGGTGCTGCCACTATGGAAAACAGTATGAAGGTTCCTCAAAAAGTTAAAAATAGAACCACCAAACGATCTAGCAATTCCACTTCTGAGTATTTACCCAAGGGAAAAAAACCCACTAATTCAAAAATATATATACACCCCTATGTTCACTGTAGCACTATTTACTATAGCCAAGATATGGAAGCAACCTAAAAGTCCAGTAATAGATGAATGGATAAAAGAAGATATGGTATATATATGTACAAAGGAATATAACTCATCTATAAAAAAGAAGGAAATCTTGCCATTTGCAACAAAATGGTATTATGCTAAGTGAAATAAATTAGGCAGAGAAAGACAAACACTATGTGATCTCATTTATATGTGGAATCTAAAAAACAAACAAACAAACCAAAGAACACAGAAACAGACTTATGGATATAGAGAACAAACTGGTGGTTGCCAAAGGAGAGGGAGTGGGAGGTTGGGTGAAATAGGTGAAGGGGATTAAGAGGTGCGAACTTCAAGTTATAAAATAAATAAATCATGGAGATGTAATACACAGCATAAGGAATATATAGGCATCCCTTGTTTTATTGTGCTTCAATTTTTTGTTTTTGTTTGCTTGTTTTTAAGAATTGAAGGTTTGTGGCAACCCCACATTGTAAGATAATGGTTAGCACTTTTTAGCAATAAGGTATATTTTTTCAGAAAGTCTTCATTTTAATCCATGAAATTGTTTCTGCCAATCGTTGTTTTTTTTTTTTTTTTTTTTTTTTTTTTTGCGGTACGCAGGCCTCTCACTGTTGTGGCCTCTCCCGCTGCGGAGCACAGGCTCTGAACGCACAGGCTCAGTGGCCATGGCTCATGGGCCCAGCCGCTCCGCGGCATGTGGGATCTTCCCGGACCAGGTCACGAACCCGTGTCCTCTGCTTCAGCAGGTGGACCCCCAACCACTGAGCCACCAGGGAAGCCCTGCAAATCGTTTTTTTTTTAACTTTTTATTTTATATTGGAGTATAGTTGATTAACAATGTTGTGTTAGTTTCAGGTGTACAGCAAAGTGATTCAGTTATACATATACATGTATCTATTCTTTTTCAAATTGTTTTCTCATTTAGGTTGTTATGTAATATTGAGCAGAGTTCCCTGTGCTATACAGTAGGTCCTTGTTGGTTAGCCATTTTAAATATAGCAGTGTGTACATGTCAATCACAAACTCCCTAACTATCTTACTCAGTGGACTCAGCGGATGAAAAAAAATAAAGTATTTTTAAATTGAGTTACATTACATTGGTTTCTTAAGACATAATGCTATTGCACACTTAATAGACTATAACGTAAAAATAACTTTTACACGCAATCGGAAACCAAAAAATTCGTGACTCACTTTATTGCAATATTTGCTTTATTGCGGCAGTCTGGAACCAAACCCACGATAGCTCGGAGGTATGATTGTAGTCGATAATATTGTAATAATTTTGTATGGTGACAGATGGTTACTGGACTTACTGTAGTGATCATTTTGTAACGTACTCGATTGTCAAATAACTATGTTGTACACCTGAAACTAACATAATACTGTATGTCAACTATACTTCAATTTTTTTAAATTCCAAAAAAATACCAGAGAGTTCCCAAAAGCAAAGAGTGAATTTGTCATGCCAGCAACTATTTACATAGCATTTACATTGTATTAGGTATTATAAGTGATCTAGAGATGATTTAAAGTATATGCATAGGTTATATGTAAATATTACACCATTTAATATGCAACTTGAGTGACTCATATTTTGGTATCCAAGAGGGTCCTGGAACCAATCCTCTGTGGATACTGAGGGACTACTGTATAGAGTTCTTTCCTCTGGGAAAGATTTTTAAGAGGAATAGAAAGAAACAACTCTAGCAAAATACGAGCTTCTATCAAGATATTTCAAGAAGTCACCTTTATACTGAGGTGATTCTCTACATGTATTCAAATATCAGTCAAAACCTTATGTTCAAGCATAAACCTATGCCAAAAAACAGGATGTCATACAAATACCTTATGATCTCACTTATATGTGGAAAATAAAAACAAAACAAAACCAAAACACAAAAGCCAAACTCATAGATACAGAGAATAGACTGGTGGGTGCCAGAGGTGAGCAAAATGGGTGAAAAAATAATAAGTCCTGGGGTTATAATGTACAGCATGGTGACTATAGTTAATAAGGCTGTATTGCTTAGTTGAAAGTTGATAAAAGAACAGATTTTAAACGTTTTCATCACAGGAAAAAAATGCATAACTATGTGTGGTTAACTAGACCTTATAGTGGTGATCATTTTGCAACATATACAAATATTGAATCATTATGCTGTACACTTGAAACTAATATGTCAATCATATCTCAATAAAAAAAAGGCTGCCATATTATTAACTGAGATTGGAATTATTGCACAAGTGATAGATAATACAAATAGCAATTTAAATTTTAAAACTTCACTAGAATTCTAAAAATGAAGTGAAAAACAAAATTAAAATATAGGATTACTTATCTATTCTTTAATCAATGATAAGTGCTACTAGAAGTTTAAGTCCTAAATTGCATATTCTTATAACCTAACTATCAGAAACAGTACTTTGTTACCATTTTCAGTGTCTTGCATTTGTGCAGTACTTTATACTTTTCTGAGCAATTTATCATTCTGTTATCATTCTGTATCTTCAAAATAACTTTGAGTGAAAGTAGGCAAATTATGGATTTGGCCAATCCTTCACATCCTTCAAAGTAGGCTCAAATGCTATAAACTCTGTTAGTAAACCCACCTAATAGCAACCAACAGTCTTTCAAGTATTTGTAGAGGTACAGGTATTTTAGCTCCCCAGTTTGGCTGATGTAAAGACTGTATCTTACACATCTTGTGTTCTCCCAGCACCCAGTTCAGCACTTTCTACCACAGAAGCTTAATATCTTCACTGTATCCAAGAATCAGGGACTTTGAGATAGCTTTTAGAGAAAACTTTTGGACAGTTCATAATTCTTTGCCTGCAATCAGAACTTCCTTTCATGATTCTAGAAACAGCATACAAGTCTGGTTTTCTACTGGCAAATGGAAGTACACCTGGTCTTCAATCATTATTGGAGCCATTATTTTAGGAAGTAAATGGCTGAAACCCAAATCATCATTCACATGCCAACATGGTAAATTATGTACTTCATATACAAAGCTGTATATGAAGCTTTATTTAACGACTTCCTCTCCATAATTGTTTGATCTTTTCCATTCTTGCCTTTATTTCTTCATTTGGCAATGAACTCAATTCTGCTAGGGATTCTCTAAGCAGTCATGTAGAATGCCTCAGAATTGTGTCTGAGTGAAGGGTTGCCTTGAGGGGTGTTAACTCCTCCTGGGCATTCCGGTTTTGCTTGTCTGAACTGCTGAGTAGGTTCCCAAACATACCCCATGTGGTGGCAGAGAAGCCTCAGGACAGAAAGGGGAAGACACAGGTTCATCAGTTCTTCCGGTTACACCTGGGAAGATGGTTAACAGCTACAATAAAAAGATGAGCTAAAAGCTTGTGAGGTAGGGCACAAAAGGTGCCCAGAGCACCTTCTTACAGAATGTGCATACATTCATATTACCCATGCCAACTTCAGTCTGGAAGACAGAAAAGGGTTAGAGTATCAACCCTGTAAAAGGACTCAATGGATGAAAAAGATAAAAGAAGCAGAATGATTGAGGATCTAAATTCTGGGAACCTAGTGGATAGAATGCTGACCTAGTAGGTCATTATGCTAAAACGCTATTTACTATAACAGTTGAATGTTCTTTAAGAAATAACCAGTGTATATGAAAGAGTTTGGTGGGGGACAGGGAGGGAGAGTGCAAAAAAAAAAAGTGCATTTCAAAAGCTGCTAAATGCTTCACAGCTCATCTTAAAAAGAAAACCTGTCAGCCAGCCAATTCTAATTTATTGAGCGTCTGCTGAGTGAAGCACATTAGATTTGACACTGTTGGGAGAACAGACCTCTGCCATCAACCTGCAGTTTTTTGTTTTTTTTTTTTTTGTTTTTTTTTTTTTTTTTACAGTACACGGGCCTCTCACTGTCGCGGCCTCTCCCGCTGCGGAGCACAAGCTCCAGACGCGCAGGCCCAGCGGCCACGGCTCACTGGCCCAGCCGCTCCGCGGCATGTGGGATCCTCCCAGACCGGGGCACGAACCCGCGTCCCCCGCATCGGCAGGCGGACTCTCAACCACTGCGCCACCAGGGAAGCCCAACCTGCAGTTTTAACATGCAAACAGCACACACAGGTGAAACACTGGAAAAACATATTTTACAAACCAACACAAAAACAGACATGAATCTTGAGATGAATTTTGTTTAACATATGAGCTACTGTGAGTGCTGAGCGGCCTCTAGGGAGAGAAATTAAAGAGGGCACAAGGAAAAGAATCAGGAAATCATTCCGGTGGAGTTTAAGGATCAGTTTCGAGGTAAGAAGTTCTTGCTGGAGGAAAGAAAAGCAATCTAGAAAGTAGTGAATGAATGTGAGTTCATGGGGAGAAATCATAAAAGAAGGTGATGAAACTAGGAGTCTGAGAGAGCTGGCAGGTGGAGAAGTTTTAACTCCCTGTTAAAACCGGGAGCTTTGATTTGTAGCAGTTAGTAACAGGAAACAACCGAAATGTCAAAAAGAGTGAGTCAATTATCAAATCTTGTCTGAGTAAGAATGTGCTTGGAGTTGAGTTTAAAATGCACTGAAAGAGAGAAAGATTAAAGCAGGGAGACAAGTAAAAAGTCTGAAGGAAAGGAAAATGGCCTTCTACACTGTGATTGGAATATAAATAGGACACTTTGGGGACAGCAAGTGAAAAAAAAAGTAACAAAAACTTAAAGTAATTTACACTTTTAACCTAGTAATTGTCTTTCCAGGAATTTATTTTAAGAAAAAGTTAAAGATGAGCATAAAGTCTTGTGTAGCAAACATGTTTATCAAAGTATTATTCAAGATAATGAAAGTTGGTCTACAAATTGGTTAATTACGTCATGGGATAGCCAAGAAATGGAACACAATGCAGCTATTAAAAATCATGTTATAGGGCTTCCCTGGTGGCACAGTGGTTGACAATCCGCCTGCCGATGCAGGGGATACGGGTTCGTGCCCCGGTCCGGGAAGATCCCACATGCCGCGGAGCAGCTGGGCCTGTGAGCCATGGCCAATGAGCCCGCGCGTCCGGAGCCTGTGCTCTGCAATGGGGGAGGCCACACAGTGAGAGGTCCGCGTAACGCAAAAAAAAAAAAAAAAAAAAAAATCATGTTATGAAAGAATACTAATAATGTAGGAAAACGTTCATAATGAAGAGCAGATTACAAAGCAGTCTGTTTACGACACATATGAGGGGAAAATGGTTGAATTACGTTAATATGCATCATTAGTTATCTCAGACTAGTAAGAGTTTGGTGATATTTTTTCTCTATGCCGTTTTCTTCATTTTCCAAATTTTCTAAAATAAAAAAAATAGAAAAATGATTGACCACTTTCTATGTGCCAAGCACTGTGCTGAATGCTTCACATGTGTTTGCTTATTTCACCCTCATGACAGCACTTACTGGTTTTCACAGATGAGGAAACAGACTCAGAGAGGTTAAGTAATTTATCCTTGGTTACGCAGTGAGTCGTGGATTGGAGCAGGAATCACCAAATTCTTTTGAACCAGAAAAGAAAAAAATTTTTGTATTTTAAAAAGAAGGCAATGCCTACTGTGGTCCCTTCTTTTGTAGGGTAAAGCAGCCCCAGACTAGGATAAAGCCATTGAGAAGAGAATAAAAGAGCACATGAGCAAAGCTTGGTGACAGATGGAAAAGAAAAACCCATAAAATGGCTTCGGTGTTGCAAAACTGGAAGCTAAAGATGATGGAGATGCTACTGAAAACAATGGGAAAACAGAGTACAGTGAAACATATTAAATTTACTTTGAACACTTAACTGTAAGCCTGAAAACCATCCACCTCTCTGTATTTTATGGAATATCCACCACCCCTTAAAAAAAGAAAAACCTCTAGGAGGAAAAAGTATTATTTTATAGAACTCCAAAGAAAAATATCATACTAATGATTTTGGTTACAAGTTCCAGGGAGGCAAAAGCTATTTCCAAGTAAAGATATTAAATGATATTAAATTAAATTCTAATAGAGCCTCCATTAGAGAAAGATCAGGAGTAAATTAGAACTATGTTCAAATCACTTTTAGTATTTTTCTCTAGGACTTTGCAAAGGGTAAGTTACTATTCATTTTAACTTTAACAGACTTAAAATAAAAATAGGCTTCTGATGTCCATAACTATGAAAACATGCCTTACAATTTTTATTTAGTACTGCATATTTCATAGTTGTAGGAGGTTTTTTGCCCCCTTCTTTTCAATCAAATGTTCTATTTTATTACCAAGTCTAAGACCTAGTATACAGTATACAATTTTATATTTTAAAAAATTAGGTATGGTATTCAAAGGAAAGAAAGCTTCCCCTATACTCAATAAATTCTTACTTAGAAGATATTTTTAAAATCAGGGAATGGATTTTATCATTAAGTTTGTAATGAGTTGCTATAAATGTTGATCCTGATTTAAAGACCCAATTTCAAAGCAAATTTGAAAAACCAACAGATGAGATTCTAAGATTACAAAACCTTGAAAATGCATCTTAAGAAGAAATACCCACTTTTGCCTCAAGGATGGTCCAGGCTGTGCTTTGCCAAGATAAGAAGTTTCAGGATTTTAATATCTTTCCAATTATCTGATTTTATAAATTACCCTTCCCCCTTCATTTTATTTAATGTGCACACACACACACACACACACACAGTAATTTGGCAGAGAAACATCCTCAAGCTCCACTGAAATGAATGGGACGAATAATTGATGGCGGCGCCTTTCAGTTTATATTTACACAATATATATGCCTGGCTTGGAACACACAGTGCTGCTGCTTCTGATATGAGTGTCGATTATGATTGGACACAGGCTTCTAAGACTGGATCAAAAGGAGACTAAAGCAAAGGGGCTGATCCTGGGACCCATGCTAAGGCTAAATTTAACATTGATGCCACACACAATAAGGTTCTATATCTGGCTCCGAGGGCATCTGATCAGTGACCCTCTGAGGAGAAGCAGATTTTGACAATGAGGAAGACACACAAGGGAGGTTAGGTGGGAAATCAATTCTGCAAATACTGAGTAGAAAAGAGCTGAATTTTAGGAAACAGTACCTCAGGGATGATCGCTAGGTATTCAGGAGATAAAAGAGAGATCATAAAGCAGATCATTCAAAATTCGTGCCACAGGAAGACAGAAGAGAGAAGGAGGTAATATTTTTATCGCAGACAAGGTTGCCCTGCCCTTGAAGGGAGGTGAATGCACATGTGCTGAGTTGACAGCAGCCAGCATGGACAGCATGTGAATTTACCTAGGTCCACCTTGGCATCCATCTTTCTTAGGGTAACATACCATGGCCTCTCCCATTGCGGAGCACAGGCTCCGGACGTGCAGGCTCAGCGGCCATGGCTCACGGGCCCAGCCGCTCCGCGGCACGTGGGATCCTCCCAGACCGGGGCACGAACCCGTGTCCCTGCATCGGCAGGCGGACTCTCAACCACTGCGCCACCAGGGAAGCCCCTACCATTAACTTTTGACAACTGCTCTTTGGCTCCAGGCACTTCAAAACAAAGTCAGAGTGAGCGCCCTTGCCCACCAGCAAGAGGACAGAGGCAAGGGAGTTGTTCTTTTCTCTCGCCTGCCAAGAGTGTCATTTCTTTCCCTTTTTAGTCTTTGCCACCTCTAACCTGGAGGGGTTATTTAAATAAGAAAAACCTCTTTGAGAGGACCATCTTGCACTCCTGAATTCATAATTCTGCCTCAAGAAGGCAAATTTGATTCCTTCAAGACACACGGCATCAGGAAAAAGTCTCAGACTTAAAACTGAAGTGTGTCAATGCTATCCTATGCTTATTATGGAGATTTGAGATTGCTCTGGAGAACCAAAGCTGTGGATGTGCAAATGCTAGTCAGTTGTGTGGCAAAATGACCACCACAGAGGGCATAACACTCAGCATGCTAGGGACTCGGAGCCATATAACCTAACCTACTTAATATGGAGAGTGAAGTTTTCATTTAGTTTAAATACTAAGATGATGACTGCTAAGTTATAGGTTCAGGACAATTCCTCCAGGATTCCTCAAGGGACAAACCTTTAATAACTCTATCAGTCATCTGATCCATATGTAATCTGAGGCATATTCACATGGTAGCACCAAGCATGCTATAGCATGAAAATATAATTAAAACTCCATTTCTTGAATGATGGCTTCCCTGACAGCAGATGGAGGCTTTATATATATATATATATATATATATATATATATATATATATATAGAGAGAGAGAGAGAGAGAGAGAGAGAGAGAGAGAGAGATCTATATATATATATATCTCGCAGTACGGCGGTATCAAATACTGTTTAGCCATGTGGTCCATCTTCCTAATCCTATTTTCTTGGTGAAATCTACATTCAAACTCTAAGGGATTAAAAATTTATCTTTTTACAGTCTAAAGAAAAGTTGAGGTTATTTCGCTACTACTACTACTAAAGTGATGATTAATAAATTCTTTGGCCCTCAGTTACCACACATATTCCAGAGAGTCAGGGGGAACAGGCCATACTATATTAGTTCCACGGTCCTTCTTTTTTTTTTTTTTTATTTTAAAGCACATACACACACCTAAGTTCTCCTGAGAGATGGCAACATAAAAACTTCCAACCAGTAGAGTTCTTCATAAACCTGTCGAGAAAACAAGCAGCACTCAGCCAGAGTGGTCTTATTAAATTTGTGTGATAGGTGAGTTCCTTTGTCTTCAGCAGTTATAAAAAGAAGTAAGATATTGTTTAACATTCTATACACTTGAGATCATTAGAAGAAAAACAATAGAAAGAAAAATATTTCCTATTTGAAAGGAAATTAATTACTGATAAAATTCCCTTCCATTTCTGAATGTTGGGCTATAAAGCTTGACAAAAATTTAACTTCCATGAGCGCTATACAAATGTATTCTAGAAAGTTCCATGCTAACTAAAAATGTCCTTGGGGATTCAGGAAGCCAATGGGACCAACTGTTATAACGAATTATAAAACACGCATGAATTATTAATCAAAAAGGACTCTGTAGCTATGACAATAGAGCAGTCCCTCAGGGAGTCATTCAAAAGCTCCTTGCTGGCAACAGGGCCAGAGAACCCCTCCTGGGCCTCACTTGACTCCTGCCCATAGCTTCCTATCAGGCTCTTTAGGGAGCACGTCCAGAGAGCAGGTGTAGCCACAATGGTAGGGAACCACAAGGCCAATGCCAGTTGGGTTGATGTCCCCAATTTGACATGGCTTTAAGAACTGCCTTCAAGGGACTTCCCTGGTAGCTCAGTGGTTAAGAATCCGCCTGTCAATGCAGGGGACACGGGTTCGAGCCCTGGTTCAGGAAGATCCCACATGCCACGGAGCAACTAAGCCCGTGTGCAACAACTACTGAGCCCATGCACCACAACTACTGAGCCCGTGAGCCACAAGTACTGAAGCCCGCGCACCTAGAGACCATGCTCCGCAACAAGAGAAGCCACCGCAACGAGAAGCCCACACACCGCAATGAAGAACAGCCCCCACTCGCAGCAACTAGAGAAAGCCCACGTGCAGCAACGAAGACCCAACAGAGCCATAAATAAATAAATTAATTAATTTTAAAAAAAAGAAGACCCAACAGAGCCATAAATTAATTAATTATTTATTTATTTTTTAAAAAGTGCCTTCAAAACCAGTATGAGATTTAGGCTCCTTGTATGTGCAGTGGGGGGCTGGAAAAGGGTCCATCTTTCTGTCCAGGAATCTGGTCTAATGTAGTGTGATTTGAGGAACACGAGAAGGATCCCTGCCCCCAAATCATTTTCCCTTTTGGCTTTGAGCCCTGAAATTCTAACATTACAGCTTGCAACCTCTGGTTTATGCCAGTTCTTCCCCTTCCCAAAAGGCAAATATTTTAAGGAAGAGTAATACACCAAGAAATGGTCAGTCTTCGTGTGGACATGTTGATCAGATTTTTACACACAGGGAGGGGGAATGAGAAGCAGGAAAGCACCCAGAGAAATCCCTGGGAATAAGGTGTAAAGTTGGCAAGTAAAGGTCAGGAAAGGCAAATATTGTCTACTCAGAAATTTAACCCTGTACAGAGGAAAACACAAAAATCTGTACTGCCTGAAAGTTTTATTTAGTCTTCACCACCACTGGCTCTACCCACAAGACCAACCATCAAAACTATTTTGAGGTTAACCTGAGAAGGAAAATGTAATTTGTTGCATCTCACACGTAGGTCAATAAAGAATGCATTCGGTAGCCATCTACCGCATATTGTTTTTTTTTTCACTTGCTAAATTTATATTTTACCCCTTTCCAGACAGGATATGAGGCAACTGATCACAACACTGTACTTTCTATGTTAATTAATTTATAACATTGAAACTAAAGATGGAGTAACTTTAATATATTCTAAACATTACATCTTAAGGAGCCTTCACAGTGCCTTTTATGTTAAAGGTGCACAATATATGTTTTTTACATAAATGAATGAGTGAAGTCAAACAACATGACCAATCTCAGTGGCACACTGTTTTAAAACTACTCCTGTACAGATAGGAGTCATCGCTTACGTTGCAAACATATCTTCCAGAACAAAAGCTATTGCTGCCTCACTAGAGCTGCCACAGCACTGCCCTTCATCAGACCTCTACTACAGCTCTCTACCACTTCATTCATAGTGTCTCCATCTAGTCATCTATTTGTCTCATCACTAATTTATGAGCAACTAGCAGGTAGGACAAAAGTTTTTTCACATACAACGGTTTCCCTAACATCTAGCCCAGTGCAGGCATGCTGGAAGAAAATGATGGGGAGGGGGTGCTTTAAAACTAGGCTTAAAACCCTGTGAGTGATCACTTTATATAGCCACAAACATAAAAGAGAAAAGGACCAGGCCCCCCTCTGATTCTTTCTATCACTCTGACATTTGCCGTAAGGCATATAGATGTCATACTATTTTATATTTCTTGGGCACCAAATCTTGTTTAATACCAGAAACAGGACGGCTGGTTTAGGCAGAGCCAGAGTTTATCTCAAACCAAGAAAGTGTTTCTTGTAATTTATGGATAATTTCGAACCTAAATGAAAATCTGACGAGAGCAATGGATCCTCTTCCCAGAAACACACACAAAGTATCTAGTGTCCCATTTTAGGAACCCAGGTATGAAGTTCATGAACCGGATCACCTTGAAGTCTTATTAGATCCAAGCATGAAAAGGGCACTAGGTACAGGGCTGTAGTTTTTCCTACAAAATGATGTGGTTAGACTTGATCAGTATTTCTCAAGGGTGGTACTCCAACCAACTGCTTCCGAAGCACCTGGGAGGGGGGAGGGGTGTCTTAAAAATGCAGGAGATGGGTCCTGCTCCATAGTTAGTAAATCACAATTTTTCAGGTAGGACCCTAGAATCTGCTTTTTAAACTTGTGCTACATTTCAACAAGCTCACTGAAGGGTGAAACCCACGGTTTCTACCCCTTGGAGTTCTGATTTTATAACATCTAGGCACATGTATTCTTACAAAGCTAGACAACAAATTCTGATGTACATCCAGAGTTGTACCAGACTCTCCACAATAACAGCCCTCTGCATCGCCCGGAACTCAGTTTGGCAAGCAAACATTTTTAATTCTTGTAAGAACCTTGACTGTGTGCTGCGACATTCCCACACGGCCTGTCTACCTTCAGAGCCACGGGCTTTTTTTACGGCATCAAATTGCCAATCTGCTCAGCCTTTGAAAGGGTGAGCCCTCCCTAAAGCAACCTAACTGACCTTGAATACTTCTGATACCAGGAGGACCTGGAACCCTTTTCCAACAGCTTGTGGACAATCAAGCAAATATCAGCAAGCTGTGTGAAATAGGCCACAGGATGACCTGTGGCAAAGCACCTTGAACACCTTGGTCCTCTTGACCAAGCCTGGGCATGATCAGAGCACTAAGCTGACCTCTGCTGGGGACGGCCAATGGAATTGTGAAGCCTGGATAAGAAAAGCAAAATGCAGCAGAGAGGAAAGCAAATCAGCATTCCCAGCAGTGTTGCATAACTTTGCATACAGAGTTTGAAAGGGTATCTTATTTTAGCAAGAGAAAAATGGGATATCTAATTGTGTGGAAAAGCTATAATTTCAGCAGTGAATGCACCTGCTTGTGTAAATATAAAACGACACATTTTAAAATCTGAATGGGCAAATAGTTAAGAGAAAAATATACCCTTTCCCAAGTCCTGATTCACCTCCAAAAGACGACAGCAGTATGAGCAGGCGTGTAGTCATGGGCTAGAACTAACCCTTTCGATTAATACTTGAGTGTCTACTGTGTGTCAGGCACTGTGCTAGCCGCTAGGAATAAATGGTGGGCACAAGTCAACATGTCTCTGCCCTCATGGGCCATTAAGCCCAGACCCACCCTGAGAATCCTTCTCAATACAGTATTCCAGGCAGCAACCAATCAACCAAAGTTAGCGTAGGAGATGAAACCTGTTCATGAGCCTTGGTCTAAATCCAGGGTGGCCAACTACAGTAAAAACACCTGTTTTTGTGAATAAAGTTTTATTTGAACATGACCCCACCCAACTGTTCACATATTGTCTATGGCTGCTTCTGAACTTCAACGGAAGCATTGAGCAGTGAGATAGAGTCTGTATGGTACACAAAGCCTAAAATATTTACCGTATGGCTCCTTACAGAAAAAGTTTACCAAACCCTGGTATAGATGAATTGCCAAACTAAAGCAAAATTAGCAGACGTGTGTGTGTATGTGTGTGTATACAATTGACGTTGTTTAGCTTGCATTTATTATTTGCCCTCACATATTTAGCACTATGTTGGGTTTCAGGTGTACTAAAATCAGTTGTACAGAGTTGTCACCTTGAAAGAGCTCACAATCTAGCTACAGAAATGACTAAACAGATAATCACAAAACAATTTGATTAGTTCTAAAACATAAGTACATACAATTCGCTATGTAAACCCAACAAAGTGATTGAAAACTCTAACACCCCAGAGAGATTTCTTAAGCATTCTATTGCTTTCCACTTGACCACACAACCTAAAAAGTCAGGGAGAGTCTTGGACATTGCAGTCCTTTGGCAATCCTCAGAAGAAATGAGTGGATAAA
Source organism: Mesoplodon bidens (assembly GCF_964165515.1). NCBI lineage: Eukaryota > Metazoa > Chordata > Mammalia > Artiodactyla > Ziphiidae > Mesoplodon > Mesoplodon bidens. The sequence continues at coordinate 79,049,515 of NC_138161.1, read as the reverse complement.
AATGTAGCCAGACAATATAAAGAGTGGCTGCTTGAACTTGATGTAACATTAAAAATGAAAAGGTCATTAGGCATTCTAAAAACAATGGGCAACTGGTGATGCCCCATAAAAAACTAACTTTAGCAACTTTGAATTCTCCAAACTGTCCTTTGTCAGGAACCACATAATCAAGAGAAAATGAATAAGGTTCCAAAGAGACATGTAAAGTTTGAATTAGGATTCACAGTAGATTGGCAGGGACATAATAAATTCATAATTATAGTAACCCCCAGCTGCTTCAACCTTAGAAAATAATGAATTGCCTAGGGAGGGCTGCTGTCTCTGAAATGGCAAGCAAAAGCCATCTGCTATGGAACAGTGTCCTGTCTTTAGGTCCTATATCCAGACAGTCCATATCCAAGGGAGACCCACCTCGAGATTTATTGTTGCAACAAGCAATTTCCAAATGTCATAAATCAGTATGGAAATTGTTAGACAAGAAAAAGTATAAACTTTGCCATTCACAATACTCAATTATTAATTTCCTTTTATTCCCTAAGGTAGTATCTGTGATTCTTTTTCAAAACATATTGATCTGAATGCCCTAGGATAAAGAAGTCATTAAATAAGTCAACATGACTTATGACACCCACTCAACAAACCAAGCTTTCTTTTCTAACACAAATCATATGTCCACATTCAGGCAATTAAATAGTGAAGGTTAATAGAATGTTAGAAGACAGGTGGCTGGCCATTTTTGCTTTGGATAGCTATTTATAAATTGAGTTGCCAGCTCTGAAATCATTCTTTCGAGAGATGTATGAAACAAAATTTTATATATAACACATTTTAACTTAATATTTTAATCGTACCCTTCCAAAGAACTAGATAAATTCTCAGGGCCCTTTTTTGGTTCTACAGTTAAAGAGAAAATTAAATTTGGATATGTATGTGTGTATCCTATGTAATTTTTCAAGTGAAAGTTCTATAAATGATAGCTCAATTCCATAATACCTCATTTAACAAGTGCCATCAGGGAATGAAGAGTTCCACATAAGTGAATGTCCCATTTAACTCAACTTTACTACTCTAAATGATGAAAAATTATTTTAACCTCTTTTGACGGAAATGTTTCTAAATTGAAACACATACTTCTGCAGTTTTTCAAAGAGAATGCATGGAAGAAAATTCAGCATTTGGGGGGTTGATTTAAGGCCATTTTTGGAACATGAAGGGAGGGCTGTAACGTGCATGTCTCCTGCATATGAAGTTGGTTCCTACACCAAATCACCCTGGTTACTGTAAGAAGCTCTGGGTTCTCCTTCCATAGGCAGATAATGCTGCTTCTAAGTGGCTACTTCAGGCACAATTATCTACCCTAAAGACTTGGAAAATGTTTAACTTTCTTATTGGAGAGAGGTGCATGGGCTTTGTGATGTTTCCCCTTAGTCCTTTTTTGTTAACCTCCTGGTCCATTATAGTGCTCCAGATATCTGAAATAGAAAAATAAGGTCTATCCATCAGATAAATGGAATATAAAAAGTCAGCAATGTGAATATTGAACGCATATCTATACTTTTTATTAGAAATCATAAAGAACTTCCCTTTAGATTCATATACTCCAAGAAAACCCATCAAAACGGCATGAATGGGCTTCCCTGGTGGCGCAGTGGTTGAGAGTCCGCCTGCCGATGCAGGGGATACGGGTTCGTGTCCCAGTCCGGGAAGATCCCACATGCCACGGAGCGGCTGGGCCCGTGAGCCATGGCTGCTGAGCCTGCGCCTCCGGAGCCTGTCTGTGCTCCACAACGGGAGAGGCCACAACAGTGAGAGGGCCGCGTACCAAAAAAAAAAAAAAAAAAAAAAAAAAAAGCATGAATAAAACTGGTATCTTTTTTTTTTAATAAATTTATTTTATCTATTTATTTATTTATTTATGCTGCGTTGGGTCTTTGCTGCTGTGCGGGGGCATTCTCTATTTGCGGCGAGCGGGGGCTACTCCTTGTTGCAGTGCACAGGCTTCTCATTGTAGTAGATTCTCTTGTTGCGAAGCACGGGCTCTAGGTGCATGGGCTTCAGTAGTTGTGGCTCACAGGCTCAGTAGGTGTGGCTCATGGGCTCAGTAGTTGTGGCTCACAGGCTCTAGAGCACAGGCTCAGTAGTTGTGGCACACGGGCTTAGCTGTTCCGCGGCATGTGGGATCTTCCCGGACCAGGGATCGAACCCATGTCCCCTGCATTGGCAGGTGGATTCTTAACCACTGCACCACCAGTGAAGTCCCCAAAACTGGTATCTTTATATCTGTGATGTTTATAATGCACATGGATGGGTCAACCAACATATGGGACTCTTATGAAAATCTAAATGGTGTTGGTATGATTTGTCTTATGAAAAGTTATATAGCTTTACATTCTTACCCAAATATTCATTAATTGAGCCAAAATTGAAAACACATCTTTCATCTCTGGTTCTTTAGCATTTTGTACAATATCAGGCATTAGGTAAGCACTCAAATGCTTGGTGAATAAATGAATCAAAAGACTTCAGTGTCACAGAAACATTTTAAAAATTCAATATCCAAATTTTAGATAATCAGTTTACTTTAAATCACTTAAATTACTAACTATATTTTTCTCCATTTTATAAGAAAAAAATCGTATGCAATCTCAGAAGTTAGAGCTGTATACAGTGGATGGACCATTTGCTCTAGTATCTGTGCTACTAGTTTTCACTATTCTCTATATGAGCTAAAGCAGTTAGAAAAGCAGTTAGAGTCTGGAAAGTTCCTAAAGTCATAGTTTAAATATTTTTATAAACAAGCATTATAAAACTTTCCAGTTTTATTCTATTACATACTGGAACATATAAACAATATTTAGTTCCACACATCTTATTTGCCCAATTAACGTTTGAAAACATTATTTGTGATTGACCAACTTCTTAAAATATTAAGAAAACAAATGTACAAGGACGAAAGAACAATACCAGGGAGTTTTTCTTGACTCTCTGTTTCTGGAAACCAACATGAAACTGGAAATTTCACATTAAGGAACAGTAATCATCTTAACTTCTGTATGGTTTTAGTTAAGCATGAGCCTGTAGTTACCCTTTTCTTCCACCAGATGGCAACCATGAATCAAGTGAAATAACTTTCATGATACTCTAGAGGGAAACTAAAAATGTAGTGAGGAGGGATGGTTGTCCTCGGGTAGACTAGAGGAGCAATTGCTAAAATTCAGTTATGAAAAGCGGATAACTGCCTGTACAGGGCTGCAAAGCAACCTTAATAATTCATTCAAGTATTCATTCCTTCAACATAATTACTGAGTGTTAACAATGTTCCTAGCATTGTGCTGAATATAGAGAGCAAAAATAAAGTCCTTGCCCTAAAAGAGCTTATGACTTAAGGAAGCAGATGAGTGGTAAAGAGATAACTACAAATGAGTACAATAAATTCTATAAGTGAGAAGCCTTGGAAACACCACGTCACAAGAGATACATGAGCTGAATCTTGAGAGATGTAAGGAATGAGAAGAACAATGGGCTGGGTGGCAATCCAGGCAGCCAGCATAGCCCATACAAAGACAGAGGCATGAAAAAGCCTGGTATGTTTCAGGCTAAAATTGGGTTGTAAGGCTAGAATGAAGAGTGTGTATGTGTATTTCAAGGGGGGAGGAAAAAAAATGGAGGAAATAGAAGATGCAGAACTAACAGCAGGCTGGAACCATGTATGTATACTTAGAACTTTACTTCTATGATACTGAAAAATAGTGATAGCTAATACTTATTGAAATTTTTCTATATGCTGAACACTAGACTAAACACTCAAATGTACTGGTCTTATTTACTTCTCATTATGACACTCAAAAATATGTACGACTTTTAGGGTTTCCCTGTTGGCGCAGCGGTTGAGAATCTGCCTGCTAACGCAGGGGACTCGGGTTCGAGCCCTGGTCTGGGAAGATCCCACATGCTGCGGAGCAATTAGGTCCGTGAGCCACAACTACTGAGCCTGCGCGTCTGGAGCCTGTGCTCCGCTACAAGAGAGGCCGCGATAGGGAGAGGCCCGCGCACCGCGATGAAGAGTGGCCCCTGCTTGCCACAACTAGAGAAAGCCCTCGCACAGAAACGAAGACCCAACACAGCAAAAATAAATAAATTAATTAATAAAAAAATATATATATGTACTACTTTTATACACATTTTTCAGATAAGGCCAAAAATATTACTTAACTTGCTTAGCTTAGTAAATGGTAGAGCTGGAATTTCAACCCCAAGTCACTATTTGATTCTCTGACCAAATTATTAAATCCATAGCTTGAAAAGAAACTTCTTGTAGAGTCTACGATACACACAAATCCCTAAAGTGTTTTAAACAAAAGAATGGACCACCAGGTTTATGATTTAAAACAGCAAATGGGGGGCTTCCCTGGTGGCGCAGTGGTTGAGAGTCAGCCTGCCGATGGAAGGGACACGGGTTTGTGCCCCAGTCCGGGAAGATCCCACGTGCCGCGGAGCGGCTGGGCCCGTGACCCATGGCCGCTGAGCCTGCGCGTCTGGAGCCTGTGCTCCGCAACGGGAGAGGCCACAACAGTGAGAGGCCCGTGTACCGCAAAAAAAAAACAACAAACAAAAAAAACCCACAGCAAATGGGGCAGCAGTGTGGACAATGCAATGATACAGGAAAAGTCCAGCAGGAAGGAGATCTGAGGTAGATATACGTACTAAGTTCATCATATTAAATCAGATGGAAACAGATAAATTATTTTCAAACACAATTGCCTAATAAGGCCTTAAGCTGACTTTATCATGTTGAGATTTAAAAAAATTTTTTAATATACAATTTCTAGGCTGCAAGGTTAACTATGCCAATTTGGGGCCTTATAAACTAAATATTTCTTAGAGAAATTCCAAGGTATGATTGAGTCAAGTTTCAGTTGTTCTTTTTTCAGCTTAATTGAGGTATAATAGACATATAAATTTGTAAGATATTTAAAGTGTACATCATGGTGATTTGACATACCTTTACAATGTGAAAGGATTCCCCCCATCCAGTCAATTAACACATCCATCACCTCATGGTTTCCTCCTCCTTCTCATTATCCTCCTCCTCCTTCCTCTTTTGTGGGGGTGGGAACATTTAAGTTCTACTCTCTTAGCAAATTTCAACTATATAATTTAATTGTTCTTTAAGTAGGCAATAATCAGGGAAGGGATGACTTAAAATGACCTATATGATAATTTACTTTTCTAATACACTTGGTGGAAGAAGGAAGAAATATAACGTTCTTGCTGAGCTATCTCATGGATTTTTGAAGCAAATGTGATAGATGGATCTAAGTTTGAGAATGTATGAAGAAATGGAGTTATTTTCTCTATGACTTTAAAAGAACAGTTGAACCAATTTATAGATGTTACTTTAAAAAATAAATCTCCCAGCTAATTCCCAGCATTCTAAACAATGTGTTGCAGCATTGTCATTGGTCTGTCCTCAGGTTCCCACTGTGGACCGGCTCCAATAACAGTTTCTCCTACCACCCACCTACTTTCAAAACCTGTGGAAATGGCTAGGCATGCTTTCCTTGGGCAAGTCATTCTATGCCATAGTAAACTGTGGGACAGTAAAGTTTTCCATTGTTCTAGCTTCTTCTGGAAGGAATCCCCAACAGGACTAGGAAATATGCGTTCCAGGTCACACTGCAATTTGCCGCCTCTGTTGGCTATGTGCTCCTGCACACACTCCTTAACCTCCTGACCTCAGTCTCCTCATCTGTAAGACAGGGGAGTGGGCTGAAGGAAAAATACTGGGTTGGAGGATCTTCAAAAATCCCTTTCTGTCTTAAATTTTATTCCACAAATTTTTTTGGGGGGGCCCAGCCGCTCCATGGCATGTGGGATCTTCCTGGACCGGGGCACGAACCCGCGTCCCCTGCATCGGCAGGCAGACTCCCAACCACTGCGCCGCCAGGGAAGCCCTATTCCACGAATTTTTAAACTGTCTGTATGTTTGTATGTATTTAATATTTCCCTCTGTCACACCATCCTACTTTGGAGGTGCTAATGAGTAATTTAAGGCAGGATACAAAAAAAAGTCTATAAAACCTATGTAAGTGTAGGGCCTGAGAATTAACTATAATTTGACAGACTAATCACAGAGAAAAAAATAATAGTTCACAAGTTGTTTATATCTGTTTTGCAAACTTTCTGTTTTGCAGGTATCATGTTAAGTAGTAATCTCTCAAAGTTAAATTGCATAAGCCTAATGAACAGAAGGCATACTGATTATCCAGATGGTTAAAAATATGGTTATATTTTTATGTATCATTGGAACAGAAGTTTCTCTAAAACCTCTATCTTAACTTCAGTGACTTACAGCCATCAGTTGGCAGTGTGAAGCCATTACTGAATTAACAGAACCAGCTCAGAAATCAGATGGCTTCAAATTCCTGCTGTCACATTAGCAACAATGAACAAATCCATTTATTAAATAACAGCAATTCTCTTGTTGACTCTTAACGAAAAACGAGACCTAGTGTGACTGATTTTCAGCACTACAAGAGTATGGTGTTAATAAGCGGTCATGAGTTAAGAATCAAGTAGGAAAACACTTGTTACAAATTTTAAAAACACAACACTTTAGGGCAAGCACCCTTGATGCCAGTTTAAAAAAAAAAAACAGATTCACATATCATCAGACTTAAACCACACACTCTTCATTTTATGTATATCTATACCTGTAAAAATAATATTCAACAATAATTTAAATATTGAAATACACACACTTAGAAGGTATCCTGAACTTGTGGCATAACAGTTTCTACAGTTCAATGACTGTTTATGCTAATTCATTGCCCTCTGGAGCATAAAACATTTGGATGAATCTAGAATTTTAAAAATAGTACAAAGTGTTGAAGTGCTTTAAACAGACAATAAGCATTTTACTCCTGTTGTGTCAAATATTTCCCTCATGTGGTTTTGCATTCTTTTATCATTAAGTGAAATGCATGATAAATGAGAAGAGTTTTAATTCAGAGATGACTATGAAATGAATTTAAATTATTTTACTAGCTCCTGGGAAACACATTTTATTAAAATTTATTCAGCGTTTACTTTTCTTTTAATTCTGTGAGACTGTAAATACTTGGAGATTTAATTATTTCAAACAAAAACATATGAGCTGCTATTAGAGATTTTAAAAATGAACTGAAGTATTCTGGCAAACAGAATGAAAATGTTCACAAGCGCTAACATTTATTGAGTGTTTACTATGGGCCAGGCACTGAGCTAAGAACCATACATGTATTCCCACAATGAAAGTACATAAAAATTGGGAAGAAATAAAATCCACTTGACCAGCCCCCAAATTACACTAGATTGGCTTTCTTGAGTGAAATCATTCCACTTCAGAGTTATTCTATCAAACACTGCATAATTATTACTCCATATGGGAGTAATATTATTTCACCTATGTGAAATAATAAAAAAATAAGTAATTTAAAAGGTCATGATCAATAAAATAATTATGGTGACCAATAAATTAAACTCTCCTAAAAGGGAAATAAAATAAATATTAGGCAGGATTTATTAAGTCCATTTGGGAAACAAAAATCTCAAACTATTTCTAATATTTCATATTTCAGGTTGTTTTGCATTATAATGGACCTGCCATTAGCTCAAAGTACCCTGTATGTTAAGAAACAATTCTGTTGGGGCTTCCCTGGTGGTGCAGTGGTTAAGAATCCGCCTGCCAATGCAGGGGACACGGGTTCGAGCCCCTGATCCAGGAAGATCCCACATGCCGCAGAGCAACTAAGCCCATGCGCCACAACTACTGAGCCTGCGCTCTAGAGCCCGCGAGCCACAACTACTGAAGCCTGCGCGCCTAGAGCTTGTGGCCCCCAACAAAAGAAGCCACCACAATAAGAAGCCCTTGCACGCCTGAAGCCTGTGTGCCTAGAGCTTGTGGCCCACAACAACAGAAGCCACCACAATGAGAAGCCCTTGCACCACAACGAAGAGTAGCCCCCGCTCGCCGCAACTAGAGAAAGCCCACGCACAGCAACGGAAGACTCAACGCAGCCAATAAATAAATAAATAAAATCTATTTTAAAAAAAAGAAAAAAGAAACAATTCTGTTAATGCTGCCACCATATTTCAAAAAAAAAGACAAAACACACCATTGGGAATACTAAACATCTGAGAAATTCTATTCCCTTACAGCTGTTTAGAGAAGACACTGCGTAAGTTCTTCACGTGTTGTTAGAATGATACTTAGGGTTAAATGAATCTTGAGCCACTAAAACAATGTCAAAAAATTCAATGAAAAATTCTCCCTCAATTCCCCACACATGACAGTTGTAATAGAGGAGAGAAAGAAACAGATAAACAAAACACTTAGGTCAAGGATCCACCTCAAATTTGACCCAGATGAGTCTTAGGTTATTGCTGAACCTTTGAATGTTTCTTCTACAGGCCTTGTTGGCAATGGTGAGAGCACTTGGAGAGCAACAGTGGCCTAGGGCACAGCAGCTGGCACCTCCAGCTTTACTAAACATTTGCTAAAATGTTTCTCTGATCTTTCTACCAGGCAATAAAACATGAACCATTCAAAGGGAAAATGCATTCTTTAAGGGCTGATTTAGCACAAGGGCCTGATGACATTTTCCAGCAGTGGTGCAGCTAGTAATTAAATATCAAGGTGTTAATGACCTGGCTGATTCAATGAACTTTGATTTGGTGCAATTAAGACTCCTTCACTGAGGCTCATTCTTCTCTGGGGTTCCTGAGGTGCAGAGCTCAGGACAAGTAGCTGGGAAAAGCAAACGGGAGTAGCAGCTTCTACTATTTATGCAACGCTACTTCAGCTCTGCCTAAGCATACACTATCTCCATATTTTCCAATGTCTCTGCTGCAGTGCAGCATTCCTGGCCCGGCAAACTGTAACTGACGGATCCCTATTCTTTCGACCACATGAAACACCAAACACAAGAAAGAGGCATTTATATACACATACAGATGTCTGCAGCCAGTCACTCCCTAGCCTCCTCCCTACCAGAAAGGTTACCCCAGCTGTTGCAAATGACACCATTATTCAAAGATGTAGCTTGAGGAGAGATGAGATTAACAGATTAGAATCTAAACTACATCCTGCAGGATGAGAGAATTAAGTGATTGTCAATATAAAGATCATAGGAGTCATTATTTATAATTAAAAGGAGTTGAACAGTCCTGCAGACTACACGTTCTCATGACTTTAAAGAAAAAAAAAATTGTATTGTACACTTCGAGCAATAATAGATGAGAAACCCTCTCCCAAGGCTTTTTTTTTTTTTTTTTTTTTTTTTTAGCCACCAAGGAAGCAAGGCACCAGGCATGAAAAAGCGGAGGTGGAATAGTCCAGACTTTCCTCAAAGTCCTACCAGTTCAGTTCCCTGCACGTCACAGCAGCCTGGCCTTCAGTGAGCTACACCCAGGTCCTCACAGGTGCATGGATTGTGTGTGGATCCTTACACGGATTGTGATTTACCTTCAGGGTTTGGGGTGTGAAGCTTTTGTCTTCAAATAAATATTTTGTCCCCGTCTAGATACATTTATATGATAGAGAGAACACCATACAACCAACAAAAATAATGATGTAAAAGAAGTTTTAATAATGTGAGAAATTTACAGTATTGTTCACTGAAAAAAAAAAAGTTTACCAAACTGTCGCTCTGGTGTGAACTCACACACACATAAAATAAGGATGTACGTCACTACACAGAACTACTATCAACAGTGGTTCTCTCTGGTGGAGGAATTACATGTGAATTTTTTTTCTTCCTTAAGTTTTTTGTATATTCAAGGATTTCTACAATGAATACATATTACTTTTGTAACAAAAAATCTTGAGTGAAAAGAAGGGAAGAAGGAAGAAAAAACAATAGGTGGATAGGTGGTACCATCTCTTTCTCCCAGAGAAGAGTGAGCAAGGGAACACTAAATGTGCAACCTCTTAAATTTACCCCTTAAATGTTAACCTTCCCTCCTTTCCAATCATTTGACTCTGGTTGCAGCAGGAAACCTACCAAAAAAGCATTTGGGGTGGGGAAAAGCACAGCAGGCACAGATGTAACCAACAGAAAATCAAGGTCTAAAAATAGAAGAGGCAGCAAGAAGTCCTTGTACACTGTATAATACCAGCACAGAGGGGGATGCCATGAGGCATGCATTTTGAACATAGCTTAATGGTTTCTGCTTTTTAAAAAACTGATCATCTAGATTTCTTATTTTTCATATCCTCAACTTGCCAACTTACATTTAAAATGAATAATGTGCTAAAGTTGAAAACATTTACTCTTCTTACCCACTAGCTTCAGAAGAAAAAAAAAAGAAATTCCCTGTAGGAACAGGATTAATGACATATGGTAATTACACCATTAGGTTGAAATATCCATAACAACATAAACCTCCATTAAACACATTTCTCAAGAGGCACTTTTATTAAAGAGAAATTCAGCCATTTTAAATTCATAAACAGAAGGCTTTGCGTCAAAATCCTTTTTTCTGTGATCAGATTGTCAGAAGTCATTTGTTCCACCATTCCTGGGCCAGAAACATTTCAGATAAAGAGAGAAAGTTAGGTTACAGCCCAGGCAGGAGACTTGCAGATGCAATATCTGAAGCTCTCAATTCAGAAAAAATTGTCAAGGCAACAAAAAGAATGTACACTTTCTATCTGGGTGCTATGAATTCTTGGTCAGCTGTGGGTCATTTCCCACCACCTCCCAGGCTCCCACGTCTCCCATTCCTGCAAATGATGAGTGGCCTGTGCAGGGAGGGAGGGGAGGACACTCAAAGAGGGACAAGGAAAACTGATGGTCGAATGACAAGAAATGAAACACAGTAGAGCCCTTGCTCTCCTCTTTCAGAGGTACTTTGCACCACGTATCATCAGGTTTCTGAAAATACCTAACTCCTTTTCTTTTGGTTTTCTAATAGTTAAAATTAATTTATTCTTTTTTCAAAATTTATTTCATTTATTTATTTACCTATCTGCTTCTCTTATTTTTGTTCCAACTTCATTTTTAATTGCTTTGTTTACTATTGGGCTTAATTTCGTAAACCATTTTAAAACTTTTCTTAAAATAGGTAAGATATAAACCCCACATAAACAATAAAAATAATTTATTCAGATTATAACATTTCAAATGGTAATAAGATAAAAATAAATTGCTTCCTATAATATTTCTATCCAACAGCTCTACTCAGTTCATAATCAGTATATAATACAAAGACTACAATGTTTTAAAATATGATGTTATTAGAATCCCTTTTACAATTCTATCAAAAAATAAAATAAAATACTTAGGAATAAGCCTGACCAAGGAGGTGAAAGACACATATTGAGAACTATAAAACGCTGATAAAGGAAACTGAAAATGATTCAAAGAAATGGAAAGATATGCCATGCCCTTGGATTGGAAAAATTAATATTGTTAAAATGGCCAAATTACCCAAAGCAATCTACAGATTTAATGTGATCCCTATCAAATTACCTATGACATTTTTCACAGAACTAAACAAATAATCCTAAAATTTACATGGAATCACAAAAGACCCAGAATTGCCAAAGCAATCCTGAAGAAAAAGAACAAAGCTGGAGGCATAACCCTCCCAGACTTCAGACGATACTACAAAGCTACAGTAATCAAAACAGCATGGTAGGGCTTCCCTGTTGGTGCAGTGGTTGAGAGTCCACCTGCCGATGCAGGGGACACAGGTTCCTGCCCCGGTCCAGGAAGATCCCACATGCCGCGGAGTGGCTGGGCCCATGAGCCATGGCTGCTAAGCCTGTGCATCCGGAGCCTGTGCTCCGTAACAGGAGAGGGCACAATGGTGAGAGGCCCACGTACCACACACACAAAAAAAAAACCCCAGCATGGTACTGGCACAAAAACAGACATATGGATCAATGGAACAGAATAGAGAGCCCCCCCAAAAAAAATAGTGAGCCCAGAAATAAACCCACACACCTACGGTCAATTAATTTTCACCTAAGAAGGCAAGAATACACAGAAAAATATGGAGAAAAGACAGTCTCTTCAACAGATGGTGTTGGGAAAGCTGGACAGCCACATATAAATCAATGAAATTAGACACACCCTCACACCATACACAAAAATAAACTCAAATAGCTTAAAGACTTAAACATAAGACATGACACCATAAAACTCCTAGAAGAGAGCACAGGCAAAACATTCTCTGACATAAATTGTACCAATATTTTCTAAGATGAGTCTCCCAAGGCAATAGAAATAAAAACACAAACAAACAACTGGGACCTAATCAAACTTATAAGCTTTTGCACAGAAAAGGAAAACATAAACAAAACAAAAAGACAACTTATGGACTGGGAGAAAATATTTGCAAACGATGCCACTGACAAGGGCTTAATTTCCAAAATATACAAACAGCTCATACAACTCAATAACAAAAAAACCAAACAACCCAAGCAAAAAATGGACAAAAGACCCAAATAGACATTTCTCAAAGAAGACATGCAGATGGCTAATAGGCACATGAAAAGATGCTCAACACCACAAATTATCAGAGAAATGCAAATCAAAACTATAATGAGGTACCACCTCACATGGGTAAGAATGGTCATCATTAAAAAGCCTACAAATAACAAATGCTGGAGAGGGTGTGAAGAAAAGGGAACCCTCCTACACTGTTGGTGGGAATGTAAGTTGGTGCAGCCACTATGGAAAACAATATGGAGGTTCCTCAAAAAACTAAAAACAGAATTACCATATGATCCAGTAATCCCACTCCTGGGCATATATCGGGACAAACCATAATTTGAAAAGATACATGCACCCCAATGTTCACAGCAGCACTATTTACAATAGCCAAGACATGGACGCAACCTAAAGTCCATCGACAGATGAATGGATAAAGAAGATGTGGGGTGTGTGTGTGTGTGTGTGTGTGTGTGTATACACACACACACACACAATGGAATATTACTTGGCCATAAAAAAAAGAATGAAATAATGCCATTTGAAGCAACATGGATGGACCTAGAGATTATCATACTAAGTAAGCCAGACAGAGAAAGACAAATATCATATCATTATGATATCGCTTATATGTGGAATCTGAAAGAAAAAAAGATACAAGTGAACTTATTTCCAAAACAGAAAGAGACTCACAGACACAGAAAACAAACTTATGGTTACCAAAGGGGAAAGGGGGGTTGGGGGAGGGATAAATTAGGAGGCTGGGATTAACATATACACACTACTATATATAAAATAGATAGGACTTCCCTGGTGGCGCAGTGGTTAGGAATCTGCCTGCCAATGCAGGGGACATGGGTTCGAGCCCTGGTCCAGAAAGATCCCACATGCCGTGGAGCAACTGAGCCTGTGCGCCACAACTACTGAGCCTGTGCTCTAGAGCCCACGAGCCACAGCTGCTGAGCCCGTGTGCCACAACTACCGAGGCCTGTGCACCTAGAGCCGGTGCTCTGCAATGAGAGAAGCCACTGCAATGAGAAGCCCGTGCACTGCAATGAAGGCTAGCCTCAACTCGCCACAACTAGAGAAAAGCCCACGCACAGCAACGAAGACCCAACGCAGCCAAAAATAAAATAAATTTATAAAAAATAAATATATAAAATAGATAGCCAACAAGGACTTACTGTATAGCACAGGGAACTATGCTTAATATTATGTAATAACCTGTAATAACTATGCTTAATATTATGTACTAACTTATATATATTCTTTTTCAGATTCTCTATATATAACTGAATATATTCTCTCTATATAACTGAATTGCTATGTTGTACACTTGAAACTTACACGATATTGTAAATCAACTATACTTCTATAAAAAAATTTAACAACAGAAGATCCACACACCCCTGATGTTCACAGCACTATTTACAATAGCCAAGGCATGGAAGCAACCTAAATGTCCATCAACAAATGAATGGATAAAGAAGATGTGGTATATACATAGCACAGGGAACTATATTCAATATCATGTAATAAACCATAATGGAAAAGAATATGAAAAAGAATATGTATATATATGTATAACTGAATCACTTTGCTGTATACCAGAAATTAACACAGACTGTAAATCAACTGTACTTCAATAAAAAATAACAAGAAAAATCAAATAAAATATGATGCTATTAGAAAACAACTGCAGGGGCTTCCCTGGTATTCCAGTGGTTAAGAATCCGCCTTCCAATGCAGGGGACACGGGTTTGAGCCCTGGTCTGGGAAGATCCCACATGCCACGGAGCAACTAAGCCCATGCGCCACGACTACTTAGCCTGCGCTATAGAGCCCGCGAGCCACAACTACTGAAGCCTGCGCGCCTAGAGCCCGTGCTCTGCAACAAGAGAAGCCACTGCAATGAGAAGCCCGTGCACAGCAAGGAAGAGTAGCCCCAGCTCACTGCAACTAGAGAAAGCCCACACACTGCAACAAAGACCCAGCTCAGCAAAAAATTAATTAATTAATTAAAAAAAGAAAAAGAAAACAAGTGCAGATGTGCCTCACTTTCTCAGCTGCAGCAAAATTTTAAACGACACTGAATTTGTGTTATCATAACCCCTCATGAATGCTTTTATAGAAAAAAAATCTGTTTTGCAAATACTGGGATCCATACTGTTTTGTTTTCTTTTGTTTTGTTTTCAAGGGGAAGAACACTAGCACTTATTAAAAGCCTATCATAACCAGCAGTGGGTTAGGTGCTTTCATCATTTTTATCACTTAATGCTCAAAGCCATTTCACAAATGAAACTGAAGCATAGAAAGAGTAAATTCTCCTAGGGTCATTTAGCAGTGACATCTGGGGCTGAAATTCACACCCAGTTCTTTTCTGCTTGGAAAGACCGACTTTTCTAATATGCACGACCCTCAGGAATACCTGCATTAGGAGCAGCCATGTCAGAAAACATTTACCCAATTAGGTACACGGGTAAGATGTCATGAATTTTGGCCTCAGGATAAATGAACTTGGGAAGAAAATTTAGGCTAAGATCAGTCATAAGCACAAAACTCAAAAACAGACAAATGGCAATGATAATAATTTATCAAATGTGAAGGTTTTTATTATCAAAGAACATTTGAAGGTTTCTGTACCTATGCCCACAACACACCTGAGAGGCAGTGAGGCAGGTAGTAGCGCTACCCTCTTCTTGTAGCTAGGGACACTGAGGAATAGGGCACCAAGTGACTATCCAAGAATGACCATTAGTCAGGGGCAAAACAGAAGCCAGAAACCAAGTTTCTTAATGTGGTGTCCAGGGCTACTTCTCCTATGTCATCCAGCATTCAGGAAATGTTTTTTATCAAAATGAAACCGACAACCGATAGCCTGAACAGGTGTCAAGCATTCTCAGTAGTCCACACTTTAAGCAGATATTGCATTGCAGTGGAAATACAGTGGAGTTTCTCAATTCAGCCCATTTCTGCCTAGCCAAATTGTTCTATGTCACAGTATGCTCATTACCATATTCACTTTCTTGCTTTCTTGAAGAAAACCTCAGGTAATTTGTCTTGGAGAAAACATTGTTATTAGTAAACTATTCATAGCCAAAAAGGCTTTCCTCCCTCATCCTACTGACCCTCTCCATTTCTCTGGGATCCCTGCTTTGAAGTAGAATAAATAAATAGAGGGATTAACTGCTGGGGATGAGAAAGCAGAAAACGAAAGATTCCTCTGTGAGTGCTCTTTAGGTTTCTGATAACTAGAAGCTCTGAGAGAGCAGAACTGACCACTTAGAGAAAATATTATACACAAACTTCTATTCCAGTAAACATGGATGATTCCCAAAGTAGTCTTGTTAAACAAATTCTAAGCTCTACTTGGGAAAACAGTCAAGCACCATCTGAAGAAGATGACAACATTCTGGAAGAACAGGCTTAAGTCATGCTCCTGTAAAACACTAAGTCCTAACCAAATGTAATATTTCATTTAGCATTAGTGACTACTGCTATTTAATTAGGGATACATGTGCACTGCAAACTTGGACAAATAGTGATACCTACTCTTTATATTCCCTCTGCCAAGAATGCCTCCCCAACCCCGAACTAAGGTAGGTGATCCTGCCTCCCCCAACCCCATCCTATCATTTTTCTTATCCTATTTGGAATTGTACACTTAAGTGTTTGATGTTTGTTTCCACTACTAGATTGTAAGCTCTGTCTGTTAAGCTCACCCCTATAGACCTAGTGGCTGATGTAAGTGCCTGGGGAAAACAGCAGGTGTTCAGTAAATAATTGCTGAATAAACTTAATAGATGAAGGAGGACTCGTGAATTCCAAGGGGCAGGTGCAGCTTCCCACTGGATCTCTACTTTTCTATGACAATTTTTCCAACCCTTGAATGAAGAAGGTTCTTCTTTGAGTGAGGTATATAGGTTGGTCAGTCAGACTGTGCACCTTGGCAAAGTACCACAACCACAAAAGCCTACGCCTGGGGTGTGGACATGGCGTGTATTTGTACAGACTGCAGGCTGCTGAAATTAAAAGGGAGAGAAATGCTGTCTCCCTGGGTGACTCTCATTTTTCATTTTAAATGTTTGTCCCCCACGGTCTTGATTACTGCCATTTATACATTTAGTTAGGAGAGCAACACAAATTGGAAGCTATGTATTATTAATAATTCCACCTTAACTAAATAATAAAGCATGCATTAACTAGACACAAAACAAAGTCCCCCGGAACAACCTATATAAATCTGTTGGAAATGTTTGCTTCTTCAAGGACAGTCTATTCTCTGTTCTGGCTCATTCAGTCCCTGTACCTCTTCAGAGCAAAGGGAGTCAATTCCCTACACTTGTATAGTACTTCATGGTTTACAAAGTACTTTTTTTTAAGGTCTGCTAAATTGAAAGTTTCAACTGAGATACCATGGTTGTGAAATTCCCACTTGAAGTTCCGGGCCCACAGGCAAATTTGTAAAAGAAACATTTAACAACCTGCTTTCCATTCTAAATAGACCTAACCCACATTCAAAATGAAAGGGTCAAGAGAATGACAATTAAGGGTTTCCGGGGAAGATTTCTTGGGAGAGTGCTGTTTTGTGTGTCCCTTCCCACACGTAACACAGAAGGCAGGGTGCAGGTGGTGGATTCATCTCCCTTCACTTCACGTCAGGAAAGAGGGGCTTCAAAAGGACCATTCGGAAGGCCTAGCATGTGTCCCTCAGTTTGGAGTTCAGGGGATGAATGTCTGGCTTCCACCTGGGAGAGCTAAGAGCACAAGAGCTGAAGGAGAGATGGGACGACAAGGTGACCATGCTGGACTAGCCTGCGCCCCAGCACTTGTGCGCCCCAGGATCCCCCTTGAGTACTTCCTGTGGACAGATGTGGGCCACACGGGGAGAGAGCTAGTGTGACAGAGAAGCCACTGGATATGTCCCTGGAGGATGGCCTGGAGGGGTGAAAGGACTCCAGACAGAGTCTGTATGGAATGGATTGCTGAGAACCAGGAGGTGAGGAAAAAGCACTGCTTACAGCATGACTAAGTAAAATGTAGGGGACAGGGGAGTGGCTGAAAAATTCACAAAAGTGGCCAGGAGAGAAAGAGGAAGCACTGAAAGCATGAAGCCATTTTGTGTCACCATCAGACAAGAGGACTTCCCTGCCCCTCTCTTTCTTTTCCTCCCTTTTCCAGCTTATACCTTGGCAAGATCAGAAACTTAAGGTAGGGTTCCCAACTGCAAAGGTCTTACCTGGGGGAGGGAAGCAGGAAGAAGATTTACTTTCAAATCAAGTTTGCAGTTGTAATTACCTCATCAAACTGGCCATTTTACCCTCTGATCTGAGCCTGTATTTGCAACTTAAAAGTCCCCGTAATCAAGTATATAACTTACAAATTGTCAGAAAGTCATAGGACTGCCCGAGCTTTCATCCTGGGGTAGGGGAAGAGCTTCCTCTCCTGAATACATTCTAATTGGACAGTGAGAAACAAAAACCAAGATGCTTTCTGATTAGATCCCATGAACCTTGTTTGTGGTTACTAGATTAACTGAAACTTTTTCAGTAGCAAGTCATATCCGAAACCCAAAAAATATCTGTCACAGACTCAGTTGTATCCCCTAAAACTCATATGTTGAAATCCTAACCCTCAGTGCATCAGAAATGTGACTGTATTCAGAGATAAGGCCTTTAAAGGGTAATGAAGTTAAAATTAGGTCATTAAGGTGGGCACTAATCCAATATGACTGGGGTCCTTATAAAAAGAGATTAGGACACAGATTCACACAGAAGAAAGACCCTGTGAAGACACAGGGAGAAGACAGCCAGCCATCTGCAAGCCAAGGGGAGAGGCCTCAGAAGAAACCAGTCCTGTCAACACCTTGATTTTGACTTTGTAGTCTCTCCAATTGTGAGAAAACAAGTTTCTGCTGTTTAAGCCACCTAGTATGTGGTACTTTGTTACCAGCCTATAAAAATCACATAAAGTGTAACAGTTTTGCCACCAGCATGTGTAAGTCTCCCACTTAAAAAGAAAACTCATCAGCAACAGAATACAGACACAACTACAAAGTAAAGGCTGAAAACAAAATTTTATGTAGGTTATTTTTTAGGCCTTAAATGTGGTTGTTCAAACAGTTCCTCTATGAATCACTGTATAATTCTCCCTATTTTAAAAATATCCACAGTATGTATTAAATACCTATGATATCACACCAGACAACTTCAAAGACACAACTGGAAGTTATTCTGCTTTTCCAACTGTACTTTCAGGAGAGCTTCTGGTTAGAAGAGATAACACAGTCTGGCTTTGATTCTGGGCCTTTACTGAGGTTGGTATATTAAAGTGACACAGGTTAGGGTTTTTTTAGCTTTACTTTTAGGCATGGGACGTTCCTTATACACACATCTGGCAAAGGCAAAGATGCAGAAAAATGCCTCCTGGTCCATCATCCTTCAGAGCATCTATTTGTACAACATCAACCCATTTGCCTCAGGTAGGAAACCTAACAACTCTGGCTTTCTTGATTCACCTGCAAAACAGAAATACGTGCTGTGAGGCATCCTGGGAGGATGCTATAACAAGGAGCTATAACAAGCTCCTTGGAATATACTTGAAATAAAACAAGCACAAGTGACTTGCCTCTTAAAGAAGTGCCTCTATCAGTTCATGCTCTACCCATGCAATATTCAAAACAAGTCAGGAGGGCTCAGGAGAATGTCATCACGAAGCCCATCTATTTGGGTCAGAGTGCAGGCCTGTGACATTAGTATTTGAATTTTTAACCCATCACCTACAGCCACCATTGCCACAGCAAATTCATAGCAGAGCCAGAAAAGAGCGTTCTCAAACTGAAACAAATAGCCCCCTACTTGGCTGAAGGAAGCCACAGCCAGCACAGCTAGCAGAATTCTTCTGCTCCAAAGTCAACTCAGTATGCACTTCCATGACTGGAATTTTTCAGCACTTGTGTAGCTATCTTGGGGAGATCTAAGAAGTCCTTGTCCTCAAAGAGCTTAAATTCTTGGTGTGGAGTCAGCCTTATTGAAATGAAACTACAGAGAGCAATCATGTGGTGGAAAGAGATATAAAATAGCTCTGGTTCCAGGCCTACTATTTATCAGTTGTCTCATCTCAAACATGTCAGTTTCCTCACTCCACTCACCTTTGAACAAAGGGCCTGGCCAGATGGTCTGTAAACTTCAGTTCCCAGATTCTAGAACTCTAATCAAGCATCAAATTGCATGGTACAACCTATCACGGTTCAGAAGTCATAAAGGGAGGTGCCACTGCAGCCCTCTAGAAAGAGAGGGATTCATCTGAGTTATGATATTTATTAGCAGAGAAAAAGAAACCAGACGAACAGGGCAAAGGGGCACTAGTTACAGAGACAGCCTTTCTGGCTCCATCTGCATTAGGTCCCTGAAGGAGACTCTTAGGACCCTTGTCTCAAAGGCTATCTCTCTCTCATCCTGCTTCCCTCACCTCTGTCTCCACTTTGCTATCAATAGTATTCCTGGCTGTTAGGTTTCTGAATCCAGAGGTTTATGGCTGTGAGGTTAGCTTGCCTTACAGCTTGAGTAGGCTTAATCTTCCACCACCATCAACCCTGGCAAGAGAATCCTGTAAAGAATGCCAGCTCCCTGTAAGAGTAGGATGAGCCGAACTAGAAGGTGGAATTTCTGTCCTCTCTGGCCCTATGCTTACCTAACTCTTCAACCCTGGACCACCAGTCACTTAACCTCTCTAGACTTCAATTTCCTCCTTCAGAATATCTGCTTTAGTTATATCTCCACTTTCATTTGAGGAACCTACATGACATGATAGACATGACTAAACCTTAAGGTTCTCTAAAAACTTAAGGGAGTTATTTTTATCCTTATTATTAATGGTACAGATGTGAGGACTTATTGAGATGATGAATTAGTAAAAGAGTTTGGTATTCTTACTTCTAGTAACAGCGGACTAGTTTACAGCAAAACAGTCTCCTGAGAACACAAGGACTCACTTACTAAAACACTTTACAGTTGCTATAAAAGTTGAAGACCACAAATTTTGTTAACAATGACTAAATTCGAATAATATGCCCAACTCATCTGAATTGTTGCTTTGATCACCAAATGGATAGCTTAAAGTAAAACTGTATTGCATTTCCATCTGTGTGCTCTATAATATACACATACTAAATAAATTAAAAACCTCTCAAAAATGTCATGATTCCTATTTCCAAAACTCACTGGCAGCATGAATTGGAATGAGAAATTCAATTTTATGCATGCAAATGTGACACTTACAAATAGGGGTTTTAGTGAACTGGTAAATCAGATCTGCAGAACAGCAGCTGTTGCAAATGGCCATGATGCTCCTTGTTTGATAACAACGTGTGGTTTCTACATTGAGAATTCTAAGCTGATTTCAATGATTAGAAGTAGCTTCCTGATTTCCTGAATTTTACAAGTTGAGTTTGTTTGGACAGATGCAGTTTATGCTTAAAGGAAATAAAAAACAAACAAGAGGAGATAGTCTTTTTTCCTACTTTTGTTGAGCCAGGTCAAAATGAACTTCCAGCACTTCTACAATGAAGTTTTATGTCAATAAACAGCTGACCTGAATAAATAATAAATATTTATAATATTAAATAAATAGCAGACCTGAAAGAAAATCTAAATGTGAATTATTTCATAGCATCAGACATAAGTCAGAATTTAGCTTGTCACTTTGCAAAAATGTTATAACTGACCTATCTTGGTCCCATATGGAGAAGTCAGCCTAACTATTATATGACTGCTCTGTGCTTTATGGTATGCCACAAGGTGCTATATATTACAGTTAGATTGTGGTGGGCATATGCCAGTACCTCTATCAAGCCTTGAAATAGCAAATGCTTTCCAGGCACCAACTATGCTGAGGATGCTGTATTTTTCTAACACTTAAGCCCCATGGCTTATTAAACTGTTTTATTCTGTCCTTGAGAACAATGTATAGGTAGGTACTGACTTCCACATCTAGAAGTTGCCCCATTCATTATAAGGGTAGATTTGGCTGGTTAGACTTGATTCTCCCTCTCCCTAGGACAGAACTTGTCAAAACTAGGGATGATTTCCTTTCTGGGCTAGACCTTCCTTTAATTCTAGAAGTTTTAGAATATAAAGAGATGAGGAACAGCCAAAAGTTTTTAATGTTCCTCTCAAATACAATATTTAACTGCTTCCCACACTGCTTTAACCCTCTGCAGAAGATTGGATTCTTCAATGTATCCAAAATTTCTAGGCTTCAAGCTGATGTGGCTGGGTTTTTCTCATAGCTCATAGCCAAGCACTGTGGGAGTCATCAATTGACTGTTCCAAAGAGGATCATGATTTTCCCTAGGGCAGAAATCATGGCTTGATGGCAACACCCAATCACATCCTCTTTTGTCATTTAGGAGAGAGGTTAAACCTTAACTAATTTATTTTCTAAAATAAACAGAAACAGTGAATCTAATTTCTAAAGAGAGACTTTTAACAAGGCATTTGCAGAAAAATGTATACCTTCTTTGCTAAAGTAACTCATCCTCTGGGAAACGGGCACACAGATCGCGGTTTAACTTGCCTAAGAATAACAGAGTTTGATAATTCCACCCACTTCTCCTGAGAAGAAAAAAAAAAAATCATCTTCTGAAGGTGTCAGGAGTCCCAGAATCCACGAAGATTGTCCTGAGACTTTATCATGCTCAAAGGTTCAAATGCACCCCTACAAGCTTTGTTGAAAAAGACTATTTTGCCCAGCAGAGAATCATTCTTAGGTCATATCAAACAAGGGTAAGCCCCTACACTGCCTGAATTTCTAACTCAGCCTCAATATTCAATTAAAAGTGAGGATGACCGAAGAGGAAACTGATATTTCCTTATGGCTAACTACTTTTCTTTTTTTCTTGAAGTACAGCTAACTAGTTTTCTATTTAATATTCTAGCACCCAGGTCAATATTCTTTGATGTCACATGATTTGAGAGCAGTGGTGAGACAACAAAGCTACTTCCCAAGTGTTGTCATGAGTTAAACCCACTTAATAAACCAGTTGCATATACTATGCAATGACCTAAAACTTGCTAAAATAAGGCCATGTTTTCTAAGTCATCTTGACTGACTAACTTCTAAAGCCCTTTCTTAAGAATCAGGAAATACAATATGGTTCTCATGAAGCTCTTCCAGAACGATAAAATATTCATTCAAAAAAATATCTTCAAGTGGAAATAAGGCAGGAATCAGCCTAACTGGGTTCTGTAATGTGTGACTCATTTCAATTTCCTGACTGCCTTCAAGGCGAGCTGCCCAAACTCCTTATGATCAAGCTTTATTGTGACATCTAAAGTGAGATCTTAAAAGGCAGAGTGACTTCATTTTCAAATAAAGCTCATCAGTGAATAGGGAATACATCGATTGCTTTTAGAAGTGAACTTTCTCCTTTGTTCCATGAGGTTACTCTTGATATAACCAGACACAAATTGTAGTTACTTTGCTAGTAAAAATAAATAAATAAATATAAAAGTTAATTTTATAGCAACTCCAATTGGACAGGCATTAATTTCACTCCAGAGAAGGGGTAAATTAGTAACTTTAGTAGTTTATTCATTGGCGATTTATTGGCAATCAGTTTATTTACTGGCAAATCAGGCCCAATATACAAATACCTGTCCTTATATTACCCAAATTTCACTACTAGGATATGGTCAACCTCACTTTATCACATGCTTTATGGGGAGAGAATCCACAACTGTCTTAACTATGATTGTATTCCTTTTGCCTAGCACAGAGCCTGACATATAAGCAAACTATATAACTTTTATTCTTTAAGAACCATCTAAGTTTGCTTATCTGTAAATACCCAAAATGCATAAATTCTTTCAGTTTTTACTGTTGTGGGAATGACTACATGAGAGGTGACTTCAAGGTAGATACTGAGATATCCAAATTCAATCTATATCATTTAAGTATAGTCAGAGTTGTATGGTCCTAAGAATAGGAAAGAATATAAGATCCCATCTAGTTCGTTAAACTTAAGATGGAAGAGCCACTTACATAACAGGAACCAAAAAGATGCAAGCCTTGAACCTGGTGGATGATGGAGGCATTTGGATCGTGTTATAGTCAGTTTCTAATGTATGAAGAAAATCTGGGGGATGAGTAAAATAACTTTATAAGATTAGCATTCCAAGACAAAGATTCCCTCACCACCATCCTTTGATTGCTAAAAGAGATTGTCCAAAACTAATATTCTCAGTCTTTAAAAACTCTGTGTGTGTGTATGTGTGTGTGTGTGTGAGAGAGAGAGAGAGAGAGGCAGAGAGAGAGAATGGCACACCAGTCTTTTTTTTAAGACTATGTAACAGCCACACACTTGCAAGGCATATAAGACCCTAAATTCTTAAGCTGTAGAGCATGCATGATTAGTCTTGCAGAAACTTGGGTGGGGCGGGGGTGGGTGGGATGTGGGTGACTGAGGATTTAATGTGGCAGGATATGAAAACTAAATGCATAAAAGCAACTGCTGGGTTTCAGCTGTCTCAACAAAATATGCAGTTCATCCTTGGGGGTTGGGAGACCACATACTGCATTCCTAAAAACTAAGACCTTCTTATGTACAGGAAAGTAAATGGGCTTTTGTGGTCCTAGAGTTTTATCCATTTAGAGCTTCCAGATGGGTCATAAACCTTATTGTGAAAGAAAAGGCGAAGGAAAGTCCTTCCAGATTGGAGGTACCAGGAGCCTGGGAAGGGGAAGGGGCAGGCTGGGGGTGCAGTGGGTCCCTCAAGTCGATCCTGGGGGGGGGGGTCTGGCCCTTATTTCCATAAAGCCTTCAGACCTCTTAGCAGGGTGACCATAATGAGTATTCTGGCTCTGGAACATGCTGCCCTTGGCTGGCACCATGGTGCCTGCCTGCAGGGACAAGGATTGTGGGCAGGCACTTCAGAGAGACCCTCACAGTGAGAGACCCAAGCAGTGGAGCGCCACTTCCGCCTTGGCAAAGTAGACAGAAGAAGCCCTGGTGACCATGACGACAGCTCAGGACCAGACCTCTCCTTGTGCTCCCAGGACCATTTAAACCCTGGACCATATAGTGTGTGTGCATGGGTGTGTGTGCACGTACGCAGCAGTGGAGGAGAACGCCAATAACAACTGACATCAGATTCTTCAACAACCCTAACAAGAAGGGCTCAAAAATCAATTTAATTTGAATGATAAAAAAGACAAGTAATGTTTTCTTGAGCCGAAGTTTCATAGAGCAATTCACACCAGCTACTCACTTATTAACGTTCTAACACAAAACAGGAAAAAGCAGACATAAGGCATTTGGATTGCAGCTATTTCTGACAGGAGAAAAATTTTTCTTCAGTCTGAAAACAAACGATTAAACTTTTAGCTTTTGTATAACAAGTAAAACAATATGTATAAGACACCCTCTCCCTTTATAAGAGCCTTCTCTATGCCTGAGCCTATGAGGGTACATACTGTAGGCGGCATGAGAATATAGCTGGGATATACCTATTATATCGGGTTTTTTTTTTATCTTTAAGACAACACTGTCAAAATGGTCACAACCAAATATCCTATTTTGGAAGAAAGCCCAGTTCTTAAGTGGCCTCAATAATAACCTCAGATAAATGAAAATGCAGAAGAACACAGTGGTCACAGGCCAGATGGAGGGGAAAAGAAAGGAGGAAAAGAAGCCCTTGGAAAAGGCTTCTCAGTCAGTCCTCCTGCTGAATCAAAGGGTGTACAGAGCTGGCCCTAAAAATAACCCATCTAATCCGACTCTTCCTGTATTTAGTGGGTTTCACCA
This sequence comes from Mesoplodon bidens, assembly GCF_964165515.1. Taxonomy (NCBI): domain Eukaryota; kingdom Metazoa; phylum Chordata; class Mammalia; order Artiodactyla; family Ziphiidae; genus Mesoplodon; species Mesoplodon bidens. Next base: position 79,024,231 of record NC_138161.1, on the reverse strand, counting down.
ATTTTATTCTAAAACTAAACAGAATAGTGGTTATGATTCTCACGCATACAAAAAAAGGGAATTTCAAAGCCATTATCCTAGTCTGAGAAGATTTCACAATCTTTTTCATTAACCATCCAGGGTTTAATAACCCTTCTCCATAATCTCTGTTTTATTCCTGGCACTTTACTTTAAACCTGTCTCCTCTTCACTGGTATGTATCATTGTGCTTCCAGGTCTAACAACTTGAACATGGCATTTTGAAATTTAATGCTTATTGCCTAATGTTATCTATGGCCATCTAATTTCTGATCATTAGCAAACTTGTTAGGAATGAGTTTTGTCTCTTTTCTGGATTCAAATTATCCCAAACAACAGTAGTTTATTAGTTACTAGATCTATGAAATAACATACTTCTTATTATTCTCTTTCAGCCAAGTCAATGGTGAACTATTCATGGTCCCTAAAGTATCATTTTCCAAAATATTTTTTAATTATAGAAATATAATCTATCCAATGTGTGTTTTGATGTGGACATTTTTAATATCAAACAAAAACTGTTAAGGAAAGATACATTTAATCTATAATTTTTCTATTATGTTAGAATATTTACGCATGGTACCGCTTTTTATATTCAGTTTTGTTTTTCACATCTGAAAGACATCCCTGATCCTACTCTGAATTCTGTTCTTTTTCTTTTTTTTTTAGATTGCTTCTCTCTAGCTGTGGCGTGTGGGCTTTTTCTTCTCTGGTTGTGGCATGGGTTCCAGAGCACGTGGGCTCTGTAGTTTGCAGCACGCAGGCTCTTTAGTTGAGGCACGAGAGCTCAGTAGTTGTGGCGTGCAGGCTTAGTTGCTCCACGGCATGTGCGATCTTAGTTCTTGGACCAGGGATCGAACCTGCGTCCCCTGCATTGTAAGGCAGATTCTCTACCACTGGACCACCAGGGAAATCCCCTAATCTGAATTCTTATCTGCTGTGATGCTTTGCAAACAGATTAGAACACACATTTTCAAAAGGTTTGGGCATGCTGCTTTTCCAAGGTACTATATAGACAGATCTTGGCTACCCAGAAGTTATTCTGGACTCATTCACATCTGTTCAGCCATTCATTTTTCAGGAACTATTTGTTAAGCATCTATTCTGTGCCGGTACTACTGTGCTAAGTGCTGGGCATATACATCGGTGAATAGCTTTTGGTCTGGTGGGAAAGATGAGCAAGTAAGCAGGCAATTACCATATGGTGTTGTGAATGTCATAAGGATACATACAAGATAAGGGTACTCAAAGGAGGGGCAGCAAACCAATTTTTCCTAGGGAAAATGCCCTTAGCAGGTGAGGGTAAGAAGGAGTTAGTGTGCATGCGTGTGTGTGTGCAGGGGATCGGAGGGAGGGCACAGAAGCATTAGGACAGGGAGCTGGGGAAAGTTTACCTGATGGTCAAAGGACTTAAATCTTGATGTATAACAACTTTTACTTAATGATTTTGGTTTGAAATCTACCTAGAATTTTATTACAAAGAACAAGAGGATGATAATTTAATATATTCTTTATAACTCAGGGCCATCACATTGTTGGTATGCCTTATATCACAGGGATGTCTTTGGGGTTCATTGGGACTTGCCACACCTATACTGTATGGTCCCAAATTGGCTTTGAAATCACGTCCTTTTTCATATGGTGGTCTCTTCCTCTGATCTGCTTTCACTGTTTCTGCATGTAGGTGTCCCTCACCACCCCACCTTCCTTTTTGCTTTTAATACCTGTGGACATGGAAACCAGAGAACCAGACTTAGGAAAATCATGTTTAATAGAAAACATAAGCTCTGAGTGAAGCTGGAAAGGACTTTAATGATATCTATTTTAGTCATCCAGGGATCACTTTGCTTGCTGTCCATTGATTACTTATATTCAAAGTAATCAAGGCCAGAAATGCAAGTTCTAGAAAGGTCAACAATCTCTAAAAGAAGAAACACTTTCACTGATCTGTCACTTTATAGTTTGCATAACAATGTAAGTTTAGATGAATCCAGCTAGAACAGACTATTTATAATGTCAGTACACTGGGAGGTTTCTTTAATACCTTTCAGCAACTGTGGGACTGTGAGACCAAATGTGTTCCACTAATGCATGTGCAGAATGCCTACTCAATGTCACTGAACCAAATACTGTCATGTAAGCCTCTAAGTCAACGAGAACAGATGATGATAAATTGCAGAAGGAACAGAAACGAATGGCATTAGAAGCATTCAAGAATCCGAATTCCTTCTCTTGTCCTCAGCACCTGTTCTCTAAGTACTCTTGGGAATTATGTCTGTGTTCTCCACCATTAAGTTAAGCTTAGACCCATGCACAGATATGGCACAAGAAACAGCTGATGAGCAAGTGTCCCTATAGCTTAAAAATTAAAGTCACAGACAGAAAGAGGTATGGCGCATTATGTTTCTAAGTCACTTTTTAAAAACTGGTAGTGGGCAAGTTCTCTTTTCCCTCCTATTTGGAGGGCCTGATTCCTCCAATAAGCTCCATGAACTTAATCATGCACATAACCAGCCCAAATGCCTTTCTGATACCTAGAAATGGAACAAGAAGCATATGGAGCAAAAAGCAGTAGCTGAAGTTGGAAGCATATGTTTCTCAAAGGTGTTGCCAGAAAAAAAAAACTGGAATGTGAAATTAGAACTCAACTGGCAGCTGTCTAAAAAAATATACTTTTTTAAAAAAGGTGGATTTCAGAATGTACTGAAAAGAGACACGTAGGCAGGCATCTTGTTTGAAATCTGAGATCATGAAAGTTGAGGATGACAAAAAGTATTTTTAATCTATATTTTTCTATTATACTTAAATGAGCTACAACACAGCAAATGTGCTACACTTTAGCATCTAGCCCAATATTTTTATTTTGATTATGCACTGAAACCACTACTGTGGCAAGATTTTCAGTAATTTCTAGTAGCCAAAAATTAGTTTCAGTATTCATGGTATCTAATAAAGAATTTATATCCAGAATATATAAAGAACGATTACAATTCAATAAGAAGAAGGCAAATAACACAATAAAAAAAAAAAAACTGACCGAAGACTTGGGCACTTCACAAAAGATATATATAAATAGCCAACAAGCACATCATTAGTCATCAGGGAAATACAAATTAAAACCACAATGATATACCACTACACACCTATTAGACTGGGTAAAGTTTTAAAAGAATCACCATGCCAAGTGCTGGCAAAGATGTGGAGGAACTTGAATTCTCATTCACTGCTAGAATGAAAAATGGTACAACCATCTTGGAAAACAGTTTGTCAGTTTCCTATAAAAGTAGACATATACTAAATATACAACCTAGCAATTCTACTCCTAGGTATTCACCCAAGAAAAATGAAAACATATTTCTGATCAAACATTTGTACATGTAAGCAACCTAAGTGTCCATCAACAGATGAATGGGTAAAGAAGATGTGATATATGTATATGTATGTATGTATGTGTATATATATATATATATAATGGAGTATTACTCAGCCATAAAAAAGAATGAAATAACGCCATTTGCAGCAACATGTATGGACCTAGAGATTATCATACAAGTGAAGTAGTTCAGACAGAGAAAGACAAATATGATATCACTTATATGTGGAAACTAAAAAATAGACAAATGAACTTATTTACAAAATAGAAACAGACTCACAGACACAGAAAACAAACTTATGGTTACCAGAGGATGGAGAGAGAGGGATAAATTGGGAGTATGGGATTAACAGAGACATACTACCATATATAATACAGATAAACAACAGGATTTACTGTATAGCACAGGGAGTTATATTCAGTATCTTATAATAAACAACAATGGAAAAGAATTGGAAAAAAAAAGAATATAGATATACCGAATCACTTTGCTGTACACCTGAAACTAACACAATACTGTAAATCAACTATACTTCAATAAAAAAAATTTGTACATGAATGTCCATAGTAACTTTATTAATGGTAGTCAAACATTGGAAACAACCCAAATATCCATGAACAGCTGAATGGATACATACTACTCAGCAATGAAAAGGAATGAATTGCTAATATACAGAACAACATGGCTGAATCTCAGAAACATGCTGAGCAAAAACAAGCCAGGCATAAAAGAGTACACACTGTACAACTCCATTCAGATGAAATTCTAGAAAACACAAATCTAATCTACAGTGACAGAAAGTATCAGCAGTTGCCTGGGGCCAAGAATCAAGGTAGGAAATAACTGAGAAGGGGCACAACGGAACTTTTTGGAGTGATGAAATGTTCTATATCTTGATTGTCGTGGTGATTACACAGCTATATAAATTTATCAAAAATCACTGAAATATACTTAAAATGGGTTTGTTTTATTGTAGGTAAATTGCACCTCAGTAAAGTTGATTTTAAAATGTTTCATGCTAACAAAACTAAAAAATATTACTGAAATCATATTTTCTTCAACTTCTCACAATACGGTTCCCTGTCTACTTCTAGATAGCCTAGGTCCCTACACTTAACTGGAATATAGAATTTATCTATTTTGCAACCTCATAATTTCACTTTTTGTACATTATCTCCTTCAAAACTCATTAATACAACTCTACTAGCTGTTGAGAGGCCAAGAACTCTGTGTACTCTTATTTGAACCTCTGATCTTCTTCCTCTTAAACATAGCCCGGGTATATCTCATCTATTTTGAAAAATTCGTAAGTCGTTTGTATGGAATATTCATATGTTATCCACAGAACATTTTAGCTACAGGACATCCCACTAAACATCTCATCTGTCCCCTGAAAACCTGTCTCATATTCAAGTTACCCCATCACAGCATATAATGCTGCCAAATACACATCTCAAAATGGTTATCAAATCCAACTTTTACAAAAGGAAACTCAGAGTTATTTATTTCACTATTCTTCATTTCCCACAGCCATTCTGTTTCCCAATCACCCTCTCTCTCTAACGGAGGGTCCTGTACTACATTATAAAATCTTTTGGGAAGGAATCATTTATTATTTCACACTTTATCCCTCACGGTACCTAGAGCAGTGCCCCGAAGTTCACAAATTCTTAGTAACTGTTTGTTGCATCAATTAGTACATCAAGCTATCAAACAATCTGCTATAATTAACACTTATTCAACAATTTCTATCTGACACACTTCAATCTGAGCAAATAACTCTCCAGCATGGATAGTCACATTGTTATAGAAGGTCACAGGAGACTCAGAGAAGTAAATTGGTAGAATCGGTGAAATTTCAGGTCTTAGTGGAGGAAAGAGAACGCCTTCACAATCCCTCAGACAAGTGCCTCTTGGTATCTTTTTCCCTACTTTTAAGAGTTTGCTCTCCTAGTGCAGAATCCTGTTAACGGACGGCAGCTCCATGGTGGTATAAAGAGCACCAATCCTGAACAAGGCTTTGCTCTAAGTGCCTCAATTTCTCCCTCTGTAATTAATGGGTAGGGTTAAAAGTTAAGATAAGAGAAAGCTCTTTGAAAATGCAACACCAACAATTATAAAGGATTATAATTGCCTAACAAGTAAGAGGTGAGGAGGCATGGATTTGCTCAGAAATGGCAAATAGATCCTACCTTGCATAATAATTTGCCTGACTGAAGCACTACTTTAGGAAAAGCTTAAGTGAGGTTTGTCCTTGGCCCAGGAGGGGGCTTGAAGACTAAATACCCCAGGTGATCTCTAAATTTCACTCAATTTTCAGGGTGTGTGATTCTAGCCTTAATAAAACCACACATCTTATGGCTTTGCACACATCATTATCCAGGTCTTCCCAAGCTTGTTAAATCACAACTATCCCTTCTCACTACTCCCCTGATTTAACACAGATTAATCTCATAAACTGAGAAGTCTTTTTACCAGCTTCTCTGCTTTCCTTCCTGAATGTAGAGATACAAACAACCCTCAGGGGTTCAAGACACCCCCTCCATCATCACAAGCAGCAGAATCAGTATTGGGATGGGATTAAAGCCAAATGGTCCGCATGGTAGGAAGTGGGACAGACCATAGTTCTTGGTCCAATCTGCATGCCCCTTTTGGATTCTTCTGTTAGAGTCTATAGAGGTTGCCGATCCGCCTTTGAAATGCCTCCTCCCATGTGTAATAAGGCTGCCTCTTGCTTGGTAGGACCCCTGCCCTGTGAAGGCTTAGATTAGAAAGTAATGCTAGTGCACTCTTCTTTCTCTTCCCTGGGGTTTGTTTTCCCATACCACAGGGCAAGAACCTATGATAAAAAGTAGAGGATTGGACCTAGTGAAAGGAGTGGAGCCCAGGGAGCCTTCTTTTAGTCAAAGTCATAGATGAGATGGATAAAATGAGTACTCACAAGTGGTAGAGGCCAACCCATCAGAGGTAGGCCTTCCACAGAGGGCTTTGGGATCAAAGCCCACCAATAATGAACAATGTGCATTTGCTAGGAAGGGCAGCACTGCAGAACTCCCTGCAGAACCGACGGCAGTACTAGATGGCTGGGGTTGAGAGCTGGGGTCCTGCCTGGCCACCCCTCCAACTGTCTCCATTGGAAACATACAATACAACCTTACTCTAAATGTCATCACCCTAATAGTGAGGTATACTCCTACTAATAACACACTCAATGACATTAATCTTTATTCAGATCCCTTACTTGCATTCTGCCAAACCTAACAGAGAGGGAAAGGGTGAGGTTATTTGTATTAGAACAGTACAGTCATGGTAGGAAAATGCCAATAAAAACCCTAGTCCTCCATGAAGCTACAGATGTACAACCCTGATACTCAACCATCACACATGACAGCTATTTTTTTTCCCTCATTATAAATGATTGGATGCTAATCTATCCTGTTTGGTCAATCTCTTTAACCTTCAAACTCTATAAAAATACCATAATGTTGAAGCACTTTATAGAGTAAGTTCAAATTTCAGCTCCTGAATACCTGAGTTCAAAAAATGCCTTTTGAGTACCATAAGAAATGGCTCACCATAGTGTATATCATCTTGGTTACCTGCTGCAGCCTGCAACCAAGATGCAACATTAAATAATGTTATTTCAATTTCTCTGAAAAAACAAAAACAGAAGCACAAAAACCAAAAGAAACACATCATAAGAGCTCACTTAGCACACGCAGTTGTTATGAAAACTTTTAAACACACACACATAAAAAAATTAAATTAGATTTAGGAAACAACTGAGTTTAAAAAAAATAAAGATAGAAAAGCCATGGAATTAAACTGAAAGAAGCTTGGAAAGTTTCAAGTTTTGATTATTTTTTGAGATTGGGAATCCATAATAGAGAACCTTATTGTTCTTCCTGCATGTTCAAGGTTTTAACAAAACAGCTGGATTCTTCTTTTACTGTGGCTTGAAGGGGAAAATAGCTAATTTCCATGACAAGATTTGACACGACATGATGGGACATATCATGACAAGAAATGGATTCTTCAGCCACACGCCCTTCTTTCTTCCCAGGACTAAGGGGTATTAACTAGGCCAGAGCACCACCTCAGCTACAGGGATCTCATGGTTTTCGGAGAACCAGTTACTCCTGCAGATGCTGAAGAGCCCCCCACCTACCTCTAGGGGCAGAATTTAGAGCTCCAGGGAAAAAAGAGCTGATTTGCAAATTGCTATAAACAAAGCTCTTAATGTTGCATTGTTGACTTCTAGCACTCCCTCCCCTTGGCTTCTATGACAACTGCAGCTCTCAGATTTTCCTCTAAACTCTTTAATTTCTCCTTCTCTGTCTTCTTTATGGCCTTTGGTCCAACCTCTCTTTAAACAGTTCTCTCTTTAGCCATTTCTTCACCCTGAACTCTCTCCATGGGAGAGAACTCATTTATTATCATGGTTTAAAAAATCACCTTCAAGCTGATGTTCCCAGATTTCTATCCTGAGCCCAGGCAACTCCTGAGCTCCTAACTCCAATCGGTCTAATGAATATATATATGAGACCAATGTTCCAACACGTCAAACTCAAGAAGTCTAAAATTGAACTTAACTTCCTTCCAAGGCCAGGTCTTTGTCCTCTATTGCCTGTTAGGTCACAGCAATCATCTCAAATGAAAATTAAGAAGCCCTCCCCACATCTATTATCGGCACCTATGATGTGTCATATCTGTGGTTCCCATGCCATAGCCTACGTGCAAATCTCTCCTCCTCCTTCCTTCTTACACTATTGCCAACAGCCTCTCTGCACCATTCTCTTACATCTCCAGTTGATCCCTTACTTTACCACTATTTATCTCCCTTTTCAAAAAAAAAAAAAAAAAAGGCCTTAGAGGCTATTTAGAAAATTTAAAGTTCTTAGCAAAGCACTCAAGGACCTTAACAATCCAGCCTTATTCGCTCTTGCTAGACTAATCTGTTATGAAATGTTTCTGAGCACCCTTTACTCTTGTCATTGTTTGTACATATAAGGGTTCACCCACCTTCACATTTATATTTTTATTCATTTGTGCTTCTTTCATGCCATCCCCTGAGCCCACAATGAATTCCCTCTCCTCACTGTAACATCATATTCACTGTTCAAGCCCCAGCTCAAATACCAACACCTTTGTGATCACTCTTGGAACTCTTGTAAAGGAGAGCAGAGAGCCTATACCTCTAACAGAGTACTTATGGGACTCTGCCCATCACTACAGTTAATTGTTCATGCATTTAACTGCCCTACTTGGTGGTGAACTGTTTGAGAGCAAGGACTCTGTCTTGGTAATCACCATATTCCTACACTATTTATCTCCGTGCATTCACATTATGTAGGCAGGCCTCCATAAATATTTGGTGAGTAAATTTCATCAATCCTCTTTGCTTCTCTGTTATGATTACAGTTTCTAAATATAAGGTATGCTTTTTAAAAAGGAAAGTAGTGGTAAGTGGATTACACTTAGTCTCAACTTCTGTCAAGCAGACTTTCTTCCTCAAGTTTACGGGTGTTTACAAAATAGCGCTCAAAGAAACTGATAAACAACTATCCAACAAAAATTATTTCTTTGTATAAACATGACATCCATTTCTTATTGCTCCAATAAGAGCAAGAGTAACAAGGATCCATACTTCTTCTTTGTAAGTCATTTTAAGGTCAAATGTCCACAGTAAAAGCAATTCTTAGGTCATGACTTTCATTATAAATAGACCCTAATATAAACATGATCTAATACTTAGAAAAGAAAAGCTAAGGCCAAGTTTCTTGAGTTTACTGTAACCATTAAGGGTCATTCAAGTATAAAGACTAGCAAAAAGTCAAAACTTTTTAAGGTAAACAGTGGATACATTCAAATAGGTTCATATTTCAAATGAGGACAATATAAAGAAATAAAAAGATTTTCCTTCTTTGCTGAATATTCTCCTTTTGCCCCTCCAGAATCACCCTCCACCCTCTACAGTGCTCTGCCCTGAGATGCTGATCTGTACAGCCACTGTCAACTGGACTCCCTGCCTCCTGGCCTCTCACTGAGTTTGACTAATGGGAAGTAGGAGATCAGAGGGTGAGAGGACAGGTAGGTTGAGACATTTATCTCCTTGGACACCCCCCGTGCCAGACCACAGACTGGCAGTGGCTCTGTTCCTGTTCCTGTTGAACAGTCCCCCTCTCATATCTTCAGCTCTTGCTGGTTTCCAGTAACACGATACCTCTTCCCCTTAAGGCTTAGGGGTATTAAGAGTTTCCCACTGTTGCTAGCCCAGAAGTCCTTCACCATCCCTTTTTGATTTCTCTTAACTCTATCACACTTCTGTAAATGATTCTTCCATTAAACATAGTGACAATACTTGGAAAGGAATTTGGCAAGACAGTTTATGATGAACAAGATAATTGCATCTTAGCAATAAATACAATAAAACAAAATATAATACACACATACCTAAGAGCAAAAACACTACACTGCCAATTCAGAAAAATGAAGCACAGAACAAATGAAACTATAAACTTGAAAGAAAAAGAAGAAAGCATGCAGATACTTTTTAAATTTTTATGGTAACCTCATATCATAAAAAACCTTTTTATGATAATCCAACAAAGGCCCTCTTCTGAATGAACATATTAGAAAACTGGAATATACATACTCATCCTTGTCCACCTTTTCTCGAAGCTTCTTTAGCTGTTTATTTTGGCTGAACTTCAAGTTTTGAATTATGTTCTCAAAGTATTCATCTTCCCTGTAGCTCAACTATATTAATTTAAAAGATTTGGGGAAAAATATTAAAACCGGTATCTTCAAAGTTTTTGCTAAGTAACATTAAGAGATATTTTCTTAAATTATATCACTTAATAAAGTTAACAGAAAACATTAAAACTTGCCAAAGAAAAGTTAAGTTCCAACTAGCTTAGTTCTATATTACAGATCACTGCTGCGCTGGCTAAATCACTACTTCAGTCTATTCTTTTGTAATTAATCAAATGAAACTAAATGTCAAATAAGCTTTTCTAGATTGATATTAATTCTTACAGGACAGATAAGATAAAAGCATTCATATTTAGTACCTACTATGTTATAAGAACACTGTTATAAGAACTTCATATATCACATATATGATATATGATATGATAAGCTCCTAAATATTATTGCTTAATTATTCTTAGTTTTGATGTGATTTTTTTCTAAGTAGACTGAAATTAATGTTGATAAGAAAGTTTAATTTTCATCCTAAATTACTTATTTCTCATTATTTATATTTTTACAAATCCCTGCTACTGTTCTAGTGTTGTAACCCAAGATATTATCTCAAACCTGTCTTCCATCTCTGTTCTATGGAAGCTATGCTTTTGTTGCATCCAACTCTGTATTATGTTATTTTCCCAACATACATAGACTCGTATGTGGCTCCAAAGAGTGCCCCCAGTAATCTCTGCCTCCTGGTATTTATGCCCTTGTATAATCCCCCCCCCTTGAATGTGGGCTGGACCAAGTGACTTGTTTCAAATGAATAGAATATGGCAAAAGTGATGCTTCTGGAGTTATAAAAACACTATGAAGTCCATCTTGGGTACTCTGTCTTGCTCTCTTGCTTGCTTTCTCTGAAAGAAGCCAGTGCCATGTTGTAATCTGCTCTATGAAGGCCCATACAGCAAGGAATTGTGGGAAGCCTCTAGGCAACAGGCAGTGAGTAACTGAGGCCTTCAGTCCAACAGTCCACAGGAATTAAATTCTGCCAACAACCACATAAGTGAGCTTGGAAGTGGATCCTCCCCCAGACAAGCTTTCAGGTGAGGCTTCAACATCAGCCAACACTCTGACTGTAACCACACGAGAGATCTTGAATCAGAAGCACCCAGGTAAGTGGTGCCTGGATTCCTAAGCCAGCAAAACTGTGAGAAAATAAATGGTTATAAATGGTTAAGCTGTAAACTTCTAGGATAATTTGTTATGCAACAATAACACAATACTAATACACATATATCACCAGATATGTAAGTCAGTTCCTTTTTGTTTTTTTAATCGATAGCCCTATAGACATACAATCTGCAGAAACTAATAGTGCCAAGGGAAGGATATAAAACTTTAAAACATCAGAACATATGGTCTTTCCTTAAAATTAGTATTAAGAAGCAGCAGGAAACAGAAAGAAATCTAGCTAAAATTAGGGATTATTCAATGAATAGAAGCCTAATAGGAACCCACTGAGAAATGAGAGGCTAAAACTGATTGATAAAGGAAAACTAAGATTTTAAAAGGTTTAAATGAGAAATTAAAATGTAAAGCACTCAAATAAAGAGAAAATGCCTTACAAATAATGTGATAGTTTAAGAAGATTTAAAAATATGTTTTCTCTAGTTCTGTTTTTCCCATCAAAAAGCAGTGGGAATAGGGTTAACCAATACTAGAATATTAAGAACAGAAAGCTGTTCTTAAAGGGAACCAAGTCTAAGAAAGAGAAAGAATGAAAGATAATACAAAAAGCTACATAGATTCCAATCTGTAGATTTGATGACTTGCTCTTAGGATACTAAAAGAAGGTGCATAAGTCTCCTGATGACCACTTGTCATAATTGTTTAAAACAAAGTATCTGTAATGTATATAAATTATAAATATGACTGTGGTTTTGAGTATGACTGTTAAAAGAAGGTAATCCTAGAAGTTACTGATTTGTAAGCTTAATTTCAATGATGGGGGAAGGGGGAGGAGTCACAAAAAAACTAGGAAAATAAAATAGAGCTCTTGGAACTATTAAATGGGCACTCAAGTGATTGGAAGGTCAATATTCCACATTTATCAATGAATCAGTGTCGGCCTGTAAGAACATAATGGTCCAAGGTGAACAGGATTCATTTTGGAGTGTAATGAGATTGAGAATGACCGATGGACAGGTCATGCTCTTTATAGTTGGAGTGGTAGGGCCACAATGAGAACCCTAATTCAGAAAGACATTGTTGTATATTAGAACTAGAAGGAAAATGCAAAAAGAAATTCAGTAGAGTAACCTTATATGAAGTTAGATTAGCAAATCACACAGTCAAAATTACCGTTAAGATCCTTAAAAAGGGTCATGGAAATACAGACAGTAACATCTCTGAGAGTCTAACTCAGCCAGTCTTTCCTCCAGCACTGGAACAGACCTTTATTTTTCTGCTGTGAATGAGATGAAGAAGTTGGAGCATGTTGCACAAAATCACATATCTTTCAACACCAAAATCACACCCATCACGGCAAGAGGCTCACAACTTAAGAGGCATTAGGAAAGCAAGATGACTGAGGAACAGCAGGGTCACATCTCACATCACAGGTGCACTCCAGGAATAGCACAGGGGAATCTCTCGTATCATGAAAGATGATGTCTGTCTGTCTGTCTCTCTCCTGTCTCTATCTCAATCTCTCTCTCTCTCCTCTCCCTCCCTCCATTTCCTTCTCTCCCTTTCTCCCTCTCTCTCTCTCCACTCCCATAATATTATGTGCACATGACAATAAACTACTGCAGTTGAACACAGTGGAAAAGATCTAGTTATAATGGCAGCTGATAGCAATGTAGCACTGATATTTTTAAAAGATAAGGTCAGTAAGAATTTGGCCCAATGACTCGAGCTCACCTTCCCAATGCAACAGACCATAGTCTTCCCCTTATCATCTTTCCCTCTTCTACACTAGGATTATACTAAGTACCCTACAACAGAGGATAGACACATCAAGGGGATGGAAACAACACTGCTCTAAAAGTCAAGTGACCTGGGCTCTAGATTGGTTCTACCCTACACTAGTTGTGTGAACGGGAACATGTCCCAAGACTTTTCTTGGTCTCAGCTTTCTCTTTTTAGAACATAAGTATATTATCCTAGACAATAATCTCTCTAAGGTAATTTTCAGCTCTGGATTATGTCTTTCTTTCCCATATATCACGTTTTGAAATCTTTTTTTTTTCCTAGTACATAATGACTCTCTTGTGAAGTGTTACAGCCTAATGCTTAAGAGCTTGGGCTCTGAAGTCCAATAAATCTGGGTTCAAATCCCAGTACTGTCACTTTCTAACTGTGACAGTGGGCACGGTTGCTAACCTCTCTGAGCTTCTGTTTCCCCTTCTAAAATGGGGACAATAATATCCCTTTTGCAATAGGATTGCTATGAAGACAAACCAGATAATATATATAAATCACCTACTACAGTGTCTTGTACACTCTAACTAAATGTTATTATTGATGATGATGTTGTTACTGGAATAAAAATGTATTAAATGTCTGGTTAAAATGATGCCCCAGGCCTTAACTAAAGAACAGAAGAATGGGAAGCAAATGATTCCTAGGATATCAAACCAACACCCTTGCTTCATTAGCTCCTTGTGCCAATCCAGAAAGCTCTCCAAATCAAATCCTGTCCAAGGTATCATGTCTATTCTGGCTTTATAGTCTAGGATAGGCTTCCAAAATATGGATAGTGGTCTGTGCTTAAATGGAAGTAGAAAACCTGTTTAAAACTGAGATTATTTGCATGTATGAGGAAAAAGTCAAAGAAGGTTATCTGGGATTTTATTCTGCTATAACAATCACACATACCCCTCTTATCAATTTTTCTTTTATTAAGTTTAAAAGGTATATTTTAAAAGGGAGAGGAAAAAAGAGGTGAAATACTTAGAATTAAAATTCTGCTAATAAAAAGGTTGAGGACAAGAATTTACAGGCCATCCAAGAGAGTTAATTAAAAACAAATTATGGGGGCTTCCCTGGTGGCGCAGTGGTTGAGAGTCCGCCTGCCGATGCAGGGGACGCGGGTTCGTGCCCCGGTCCGGGAGGATCCCACATGCCGCGGAGCGGCTGGGCCCGTGAGCCATGGCCGCTGAGCCTGCACGTCCGGAGCCTGTGCTCCACAACGGGAGAGGCCACAACGGGAGAGGCCACAACAGCGAGAGGCCCGCATACCGCAAAAAAAAAAAAAAAAAAAAAAAAAAAAATTATGTAAAAGGTATTATGATTTTTAAAAACCATAATTAGCATGTTTATTTTAGTTAGCTTCTGTCCATCAAAGAGAAATTTAATCCCAAAACACAGAACTACTTCAAATTCAAAAAATGTAACTTAGTGACATTGAAATGAATAGTTTTTTTTAAAGTCTGTTCTCCTAATAGATATTAACCTAAGAAAACCCTGCTCTTACATGGTATGTACTATATATCCAGTTTGTATAAGAAAATGGATTCATTTGGCTGATAAATTGCTTTAGCTGATGAGTTTTCCATTCATATCAATTTCTGGAACACTCTGAGTTTCCACTGTTCTTACTGTTCACTCTAAGTAGCGCTGTATTTCAGTATATTTTATCCACAGCTTGTGCTGCCCTAAATCTCAGTGGATTTTTGTCCTCAAACGCCATGTTCTTGATTTTTGTTGCTGTTGTTGACTTTCACTTCGCCACAGCTATTGGAAAATAAATATGACTTCAAAGGAAAATAAAGATGAAATCAAATAAATGTCTTAAACACTTATCTTGATTTGTCTTACCTTTGAAGGTAAGACAGGGCTCAGAAAAAGTAACTGCTAGAGGACCTTGGTTCCCTAGTCTGATTCTATGGCCCCCCAAAAAGGTTTTATTTGCCAGTACAAGGTACCTAGAACTAAGAATAAATAGCAATGGGGTGTGACCAAAAAAAGAGCAAAATAACCACAAGACAATTTTTAACTAATTAACAGTTTTAACTAATTAATATTAATTACCTTTGGATAATTAAAAGGAAAACAGAACAAAAACATCAATAAAAGTCTTCCATGAGTAATTTTTACAATTTGTCAGTTTGTTGACAGGAAAATCTGAGCATGTATTATTCCTGCAGATAGAGTTCTGAATCTAGAAGACCTGATTCTACTTCTGACACTACCTTCATAGCCTTTAAACATTTATTTAAGTTTTATGCCTCACATTCCTTTGAACCTCTGATCAATCAGACAGAGTAAAAAGATACAAAATATCCCCTTCCTATAATACATATATAGTAAAGACTTTCAAACAGAGCAAAGAACAGAGAGGAATACTACAGATATTAAATTTCAAGTTAAGGACCACTTCCTACAGAATAGTGGTTCTCAAATTTTAGCATGCATCAGAATCACCTGGAGGACTTCTTGAACAAAGAAGACTCCCTCCCCAAGTTAAATTTGTCTCCTAACAATTTCCAGATGATGCTGATGTAGCTAGTCAGGGGACCACACTTTGAAAACACTGTTTTAGAATTCGGGATGGTATGCCACATCCACTATCCCCACTGTCGCCCTACCCAGGAGGGTTGGGGTAGATAACCAACAGCCAAACAATTCTAATCCATTCACATAATACCCAGTTATCTTTCTCTCTGGCTTTCATTCATTCACTACAAAACAATCTTATAATATCCGAGAGATCCTTTCATTATAAAGTGAAAGATAGAGCTTTTCATTATCCATCTTTCCTATAAACTCTAAGCAACAAGTTTCTTAATAAAGCTCATTAGCTTTTGGTAAGCAGCCCCTCTTTTATCCATTACTGCCAATTCAAAAATCTCACGAAAATTTATACATGGTGCCTATCTTTCCTTTTCTGAATTTAGTAATGCCAAATGCTGCAATACTTAAATACCAAGACAATTTGTAAATATGGGTAGTTTTCACATTATTTTATACAAACTTGTGTATTTTGCTTAACCATGTATTATATCAAAGAAACTTAACTGCTCCCCTTCAATTCCATATATTCTTTTTCTGATATACAAGTAATAGGAGAGAATTCTGATAAAATGGCAGAGTAGGGAGCACCAGGAATCGGTCTCTTCACCTAGACAATAATTGCACCAGCAGAATCTGTCTGATATAATAACTATTTTGGAACTCTAGACTCTGTTGAAGGATTGTAATTTCTAGAGGAAGACTTGCAGAATCAATTTCAGCTCTTAACATAGTAACACTTGCCCATCTCTCACCCCCAGTCACATGGCAGGCAGCTGTACACCTGTTCCTGAAACAGCTTACACACAGCTTGTGGGAGTTAGGGTGAGAAAAAAGAAGCTTGTCTTCCAAATACTGGGGATCTGTGGACTGATTTGCTGTTTGAGATCACAGAGGTGCAGACAAAAAGTTGGGCAGCCATTGTTGTTGCATCTCTCCCCATTCTTGTAAGCCACTCCCCCTCCAGCAGAAGTGACTTTTGGGGGGATTTAAAGGGCCAGCAACATTTTCCCCCCTTCATTTTTAACTTTTTCCTCTTTTGGAAGCCAGACATTAAGAACTAGGCATTAAAAAACACAGGGAAAATTAGAAAGTGACTGCACATGCCCAGGGAGAGGCTCAGAAAAGACCTAAGAAGACATTACATTTATATCTCCTTGGCAAAGAGACAGCCTACAACTATCAAACAAAGCAACAACAAAAACCAGCAAACTCTTGGGAAAGGGGAGAATCTGATTTGAGTTACCACATCATTAGGTTCAAATGTCCAGTGTTCAACAACAACAACAAACAACAAAAATCACAAGGCATTCAAAGAAATAGGAAAATATGGCCCATTTAAAGGAACAAATAATAACAAATCAATAGAAACTGAACCTGAAAGAGACCTAACGG
Source organism: Mesoplodon bidens (assembly GCF_964165515.1). Lineage (NCBI taxonomy): Eukaryota > Metazoa > Chordata > Mammalia > Artiodactyla > Ziphiidae > Mesoplodon > Mesoplodon bidens. The sequence goes on along the minus strand of NC_138161.1, from coordinate 79,007,237 downwards.
AAGATATACTAGATAAAGACATGAAAACAACTGTCTTAAAGATGCTTAATGAACTAAAGGAAGATGAGAAGAAAGTCAAGAAAAGGATGTGTGAATAAAATGGAAATATCGATAAAGACACAGAAAACCTAAAAAGAAACCAAAAAGAAATTCAGTAGCTAAAAAGTACGACAATCGAAATGAAAAATTCACTAGAGGGATGCAAAAGGCAGGTTTGAGCAGGCAGAGAAAATAATTACTGATCCTGATGACAGGACAATGAAAATTATTTAGACTGAGGAACAGAAAGAAAAAAGAATACAAAAAAGTGAACAGAGCCTAAGGGACCTGTAGGATACCATCAAGTGGAACAACATATGCATCATGGGAGTTTCAGAAGTAAAAGAGAGAGAGAGAGAAAGGGGCAGAGAGAATATTTGAAGAAATAATAGCTCAAATTTTCCCAAATTTGATGAAAGACATGAATATAATCAGCCAAGGAACCCAAGAAACTCCAAGTAAGATGAACTCAAAGGGACACACACTGAAACACATTTTAATCAAACTTTAGTAAGACAAAGACAAGAGGAGAATCTTGAAAGAAGCAAGAGAGAAGCAAGTTACCACATACAAGGGATTTTACTACAATTTTTTTAAAAAGGGAAAAACGTAATAGACATTCATATTAAAAAATTTAAGAAACACAAAAACATATAAAACAGTCAGTCAAAACCAACTATAATCCCTCCACCTGAAAATAGCTACTGTGAACTTTTTGATATATTCTCTTCCAGTCATTTTCAATGCATATAAATAACATTTTATATTAATTTTTGCCTACCTAACAAATTGTAAGAATTTTAAATATTCTTTTAGAATGACTTAATAACTTCGTAATATTTTATCATATGGATGAGCCATAATTTAACAGTACACAATAAAACGCATAGAGAAGTAGAGCTTTAGCCTTGGTACACACAGGAAAAGTGTTTTATTCATGCATTGCTTTTGAAGAGGGTCTTTGCAATACCTTTGAAAACCACATAGCTGCCTGACACACTATAATAATGTTTGGAGTTCATTTTTGCACTGACATCGACCATTGCTTATCCACAGTAGGTTCATCCAAGACAATTTTTTTCTTCCCTCCAAAACAAGGCAAAGATGGAAACAAGGTCTGGCTAATTAAATGGATGAATAAATGAGTGGATGGATATATAGAATTTGATAAAGAGAAACATAAGTATAGGTATAAATATAAATATATACCAATAGCATACATATATATTTTATAGTGTTATATATCTATCCATAATTCCTAGTATATTATAATTTCTCTTTGACTTGCTGTCTCTCCCATTAAAATATAAACTCCTACAGAAGAAGTGGCATATCCTATCCTTATTTATCCTCCCCCACCACATATATCTAACATGTGCCTGATATATGGTAAACGCTTAATAAATGTTTAGTGAATTAAAAAATGATAATCAAAGTAATAGAAAATATCACCCTTAAAAACAATGGCTACGGGGCTTCCCTGGTGGCACAGTGGTTGAGAATCCACCTGCCAGTGCCAGGGACACAGGATCTAGCCCTGGTCCGGGAAGATCCCACATGCCGCAGAGCAACTAAGCCCATGCACCACTGAAGCCCGCATGCCTAGAGCCTGTGCTCTGCAACAAGAGAAGCCACTGCAATGAGAAGCCCGTGCACTGCAACAAAGAGTAGCCACCACTCACTGCAACTAGAGAAAAGCCCGCGCACAGCAACAAAGACCCAATGCAGCCAAAAATAAATAAATAAATTTATTTCTTTAAAAAAAAAATAGCTACCATTTATTAAATATCTACTAAGATGGTTAAATTTTATATGCCAACTTGACTAGGTTATGGTGCTCAGTTGTCTGGTCAAACGTTAGTCTAGATGCTACTGTGAAAATATTTTGTAGATGTAATTAACATCACAATCAGTTGACTTTAAGTAAAGAAAATTACTCTCAATAATGTGGTGGGACTCATCTAATCAGCTGAAGGCCTAAAGAGCATAAACAATTACCCCAGAGAAGAAGGAATTCTTTCCCAAGACAACATAGAAATCCTGCTTAAGTTTCCAGGTTGCTGGCCTGTTCTACAGATTTTGGACTTTCCAGCCCCCATAATCACGAGTCAATTCCTTAAAATTAGTCTCAATACACACACACACACACACTCCTATTGATTCTGTTTCTCTAGAGAACCCAACACGCCTACTATTTCGTACCTTACCTTAGGCAATGAATTCCATATACATTGTCTCCAGTATTCACAACAGTCTAACAAGGTGGGTATATTATTCACCTTTTTACAGATGTGTAAGACTTAGAAAGTTAATAGAAAGGTTAATTAACTTGTCCAATGTCCAACAAGTGAGTTCACAGATAGCAGGGATGAGTCCAAACTCTAGTTGTCTGATTCCAGAATCCATGCCCTTTCTTTCATGCTTTCTCTCTTTTCAGAGCAAGTGACATGTTATCTAAAGCCCCTCAGTTCTTTAACTTTGCAGACTCTGGTATTCAGTGTTAGCCTAGCGACGTAAAAGCCTTAAATGGTATATACATGAAGGGCAGAAGAGGAAGGAGCATCAACAAGTAACACAGGAGAAATGCAACTCAAGGTTATCCACACAAATACAAAATGTCTTCTGCATCTGATGATTGAATCTAAAAATGTTGGAAAAGAAACTAAATGTGTAAAAAAGTAAATAAATAAAATTCTTTTTAAAAAAAAAAAAGCTGTCTCCTTCCAAACTTCATTTTTAGGACATGCTAATTTCATCTTCAGAAAAATCACAAAGCGTGCAAAAAATTACTATTTAAATTCTCGGCATCACAAAACGGTTTGAGTGTGAACTGTCTCCAGAAATCTAGCCAATGCAGAACACTGGCTATACATATATATATATATATATATATATATATATATATATATGCACACAAACACATACATACATATACATATATATATATATATATATATTACACACACATACACATATACCCACACACAAACACAATAACAACAAAGATGGAAAAGTAAAATAGGTGTCATAAATAGGTACAGTTCATATACTACGTGAACTACGTGAACTGTTCTAACAGTGCCTTTCAAGCTCTCTTATCAACCATTTTTTTCTATAGTCTCCAGAAAATGAAGGAAAATGTTATCTTTATAACATTTCTGAAGAGCTGCCTATCCTTCTTTTTTCCTGTACCTGTGTTCCTTACCCTGAATTTTCTAAGATATTATCAGGGAAATATCTAAGATGGTTTTGGAGTGAAACAAGAAGATTAAAATACTCTACTCCTAAGAGATACCACCTAGGAACTATGTTTCCACCATTCCTAACAACTGTGTGTCTGCTATATATTCATAGCAACGGTTTCAAATTCCAGGGTTGTGGAATGACTGCAAAAGGTTCTGAAAATCCATGCACACCACCAAGCATTGTCATTAGACTTAACAAATTAAAACAAACGTACACACTCTGAGAAATATTTAATTTTTCAAATGGATAGATATGTTTGGAATTGGTTAAATCCAAACACATTTTATGTATTTCTGTTTTAAAGATTCAGAATTGAGCTATACATTTACCTCCCATCCTTCTAAGAAATCCTATGAAAATAAGACAAATAATAATTATAAGCATAAATATAGCATTGAAAAAATCAATTCTGAGGAAATTTTTGGAAAATGAGTAAATGAGATCAAACTTATCCAAAACAAGCACAGAAGAGTTTCCTCACACCCTATGAAATAAGATGAACAGTTTTCCACAAAAGGTTCTTAAAAATTGGTCTGATCAGGGCTTCCCTGGTGGCGCAGTGGTTGGGAGTCCGCCTCTCGACGCAGGGGACGCGGGTTCGTGCCCCGGTCTGGGAGGATCCCACATGCCACGGAGCGGCTGGGCCCGTGAGCCATGGCCGCTGAGCCTGCGCATCCGGAGCCTGTGCTCCGCAGCGGGAGAGGCCACAGCGGTGAGAGGCCCGCGTACCGCACACACACACACACACACAAAAAAAAATTGGTCTGATCAGAGTTCTAAGGAAAAAAAAGGACATAAAAATGATAAAAATGTCATGATAAAAATCACTTTTCAATGATGCACAGACATCCGCAATATGTATTAAGGAACTACAACTCATGAGACACGGTCCAAGCACTGGAAATAAGGTGACCTATGAGCAGAGACCAGAAGTAAGTGAAATCTGGGGGAAAGCACTCAGGCGGAAGGAAGAGCAAGTGCAAAGGCCTGGGAATAAATATCGATATGTGCTTGCTGTGAAAGAAGAACAAGGAGATCAATGTGACTAGAGATGATTGCGTGAGGAGGAGAGTTTTAGAGGAAAATGAGTTTAGGGTAGGGTAGGTACAGATCTTGTAGCCCATCACAAGGATGTGGACTTTTAGTGGAAATGGATGCTGACTGGCTGCTGTGGAGAATGGGCTGTAGAGGGCCAAAGGTCGAAGAAGAGAAACAGCTAGGAGCCTATGCAAAAATAGCAATAGATGGCAGTGGCTTAGGCTAGGTGGTGTAATCAAGGAGGTGTCTAACTACAGATATATTCTGGAAGGTAGAGCCTATAAGACTTCCCAATGAATTTGATAACCTCAAGGTTTTGGGGTTTTTAACATCTTTATTGGAGATAATTGCTTTACAATGGTGTGTTAGTTTCTGCTTTATAACAAAGTGAATCAGCTATACATAAACATATATCCCCATATCCCCTCCCTCTTACGTCTCCCTCAGACCCTCCCTATCCCACCCCCCTAGGTGGTCACAAAGCACCAAGCTGATCTCCCTGTGCTATGCGGCTGCTTCCCACTAGCTATCTATTTTACATTTCGTAGTGTATATATGTCCATGCCACTCTCTCACTTCATCCAGCTTCCCCTTCCCCCCACCCATGTCATCAAGTCCATTCTCTACATCTGCGTCTTTATTTCTGTCCTGCCCCTAGGCTCTTCAGAACCATTGTTTTTGTTTTAGATTCCATATGTATGCGTTAGCATACGGTATTTGTTTTTCTCTTTCTAACTTACTTCACTCTGTATGACAGACTCTAGGTCCATCCACCTCACTACAAATAACTCAATTTCGTTTCTTTTTATGGCTGAGTAATATTCCATTGTATATATGTGCCACATCTTCTTTATCCATTCATCTGTCGATGGACAGTTAGGTGGCTTCCATGTCCTGGCTATTGTAAATAGAGCTACGATGAACACTGTGGTACATGACTCTTTTTGAATTATGGTTTATCAGGGTATATGCCCAGTAGTGTAATTGCTGGGTTGTATGGTATTTCTATTTTTAGTTTTCTAAGGAACCTCCATACTGTTCTCCATAGTGGCTGTATCAATTAACATTCCCACCAACAGTGCAAGAGGGTTCCCTTTTCTCCACACCCTCTCCAGCATTTATTGTTTGTAGATTTTCTGATGATGGCCATTCTGACTGGTGTGAGGTGATACCTCATTGTCGTTTTGATTTGCATTTCTCTAATGATTAGTGATGTTGAGCATCCTTTCATGTGTTTGTTGGCAATCTGTATATCTTCTTTGAAGAAATGTCTATTTAGGTCTTCTGCCCATTTTTGGATTGGGTTGTTTGGTTTTTTGATATTGAGCTGCATGAGCTGCTTGTAAATTTTGGAGATTAATCCTTTGTCCATTGCTTCATTTGCAAATATTTCCTCCCATTCTGAGGGTTGTCTTTTTGTTTTGTTTATGTTTTCCTTTGCTGTGCAAAAGCTTTTAAGTTTCATTAGGTCCCATTTGTTTATTTTTGTTTTTATTTCCATTTCTCTAGTAGTTGAGTCAAAAAGGATCTTGCTGTGATTTATGTCACAGAGTGTTCTGCCTATGTTTTCCTCTAAGAGTTTTACAGTGTCTGGCCTTATACCATGTTCTTGGATTGGAAGAATCAACATTGTGAAAATGACTATACTACCCAAAGCAATCTACAGATTCAATGCAATCCCTATCAAATTACCAATGGCATTTTTCACAGAACTAGAACAAAAAAATTACACAATTTGTATGGAAACACAAAAGACCCTGAATAGCCAAAGCAATCTTGAGAAAGAAAAACGGAGCTGGAGGAATCAGGCTCCCAGACTTCAGACTATACTAAAAGTTACAGTAATCAAGACAGTATGGTACTGGTACAAAAACAGAAATACAGATCAATGGAACAGGATAGAAAGCCCAGAGATAAACCCCCGCAGATATGGTCACCTTATTTTTGATAAAGGAGGCAAGAATATACAATGGAGAAAAGACAGTCTCTTCAATAAGTGGTGCTGGGAAAACTGTACAGCTACATGTAAAAGAATGAAATTAGAACACTCTCTAACACCATACACAAAAATAAACTCAAAATGGATTAAAGACCTAAATGTAAAACCTCAGGTTTTATTTTGCCTGATGAACTGGATAACTCCAATATTTTTTGGCTCGAGCACTGGAATGTTAGATTTGCCACTTAATAAAATGAGTAATACATAGGAAAGTTCAGGTTTTCAGTCTGGGGGCACGTTATGTTTGAGATATCAAGTATACAGTGGGAGATGGGCATTCACAGGAGAGGCTGAGCTAAATAGGTAAACTTTGGGTTTATATGGATGACATTGAAAGCCATGAACCTGGATGAGATCACCTATGGAATGAGAGTAAACAGAAAAAAAGAGAGTTGAGGAATGAGCCCTGGGACATCTCAGTATAAAGAGACTGGGGAGATGAAGAAAAACTAGCAAAGAAGTAATATCCAATAAGCTCAAAGGAGAATCAAAAGAAAGGGGCATGCATCTTAGAAGCCAAATGAAATAAGAGAAAGCTATCATTTGTCAGTTGCTACAGAGAGCTTAAGTAAGCTGTACAAAAAGAATTAATTGCAAGGTATAGTGATATCAAAGTCACTGGTGATGCCAATGATACTGTCTACTCGTTTATCCCTTCTGGAAAAATTACTTGAGGGAATGCTGCAGCCAAATGACAAATTAATCCAAATTTAAAACTCAAGAGGCCTTCCTTGGTGGCACAGTGGTTAAGAATCCACCTGCCAGGGCTTCCCTGGTGGCGCAGTGGTTGAGAGTCTGCCTGCCGATGCAGGGGACACGGGTTCATGCCCCGGTCCGGGAAGATCCCACATGCCGCGGAGCGGCTGGGCCCGTGAGCCCTGGCCGCTGAGCCTGTGCGTCACTCTGCAATGGGAGAGGCCACAACAGTGAGAGGCCCGCATACCGCAAGAAAAAAAGAATCCGCCTGCCAATGCTGGGGACACGGGTTTGAACCCTGGTCCGGGAAGATCCCATATGCCGTGGAGCAACTAAGCCCGTGCGCCACAACTATTGATTCTGCGCTCTAGAGCCTGCGAGCCTCAACTACTGAGCCCGTGGGCCACAACTACTGAAGCCCTTGCACTTAGAGCCCGTGCTCCGCAACAAGAGAAGCCACCGCAATGAGAAGCCTGCACACCGCAACGAAGAGTAGCCCCTGCTCGCCGCATCTAGAGAAAGCCCACGCACAGCAACGAAGACCCAATACAGCCAAAAATTAATTAATTAATTTTTAAAAATAAAATAAAACTCAAGAAATGGATGTTATAACAGGTATGAAATAGTTGTGAGCAATGAATCCAATAAAGCTCAAAGTTAAATATATGTAATTATTATACTGTAGCTGTAAACATTTATATAATTTAAAATAAGAAAATATTTTTAAAGAAGAAAAAACAGACATATAGGTTAAATACACCTGTATGTATAGTGATGTGGAAATAAAATTTTAGATTATTTCTATAAAATATTTGAAGTTTTGCAGAAAGGGGGCAAGAAGAAAAGATAAATTAAAGCATGCTAAATATATGTTCATTTAGAGGTTACAGATTTTTTTAATTTTGATATATATAAAGTATATATGTATTGATTAAAAGCCCACCACTAGTAGAAAAGTAAAAGAATATATAATTTTCAAGCATTTTAAAAGAAATTAATAAAGTCAAAGAGAAAAGGAAGCTAAAATAAAGCGCACCAAAAAAGTATCAGAAAACACAAATAAAATGGCAGGCATTAGACCTATCATATCAGTAATCAAAGCAAATGTTAACTGTTTAAATTTTTTAAAAGACCATCTGATTGAGTAGAGAGCTGTTAATATAAAAGACAACCCTAAAACCAAATAACACAAAAGGGTGGCCACAATGTATCTGGTATACAAACAGATTAACTATGACGATATTCATAATACTGTAAATTTAAAGCAAAATAAAATTAAGTGGAGCAAAGATAGATATTTTACTTTGATAACAGGTATAATCTAAGAAGATATAATAATCACAAACTTTTATATACCAAACTACAGAGCATCAAATTATATTAAGTAAAAACTGAGAAATATGAGAGAATCTCATGAATCCAAGATACCAGTGAGAGATTCTTGTCTCAGAATGTTAGCTCCTCAAAGAAAAAATATGTGAGAATCAGAATAATCCAATTAACAAACCTGATTAATAAACAAGTTTGTACTTTTGACTCTTTAGAAAATTCATCTACATTTGAATATTCTTTTCAAATATCCATGGAATATTTCCAAAAATTGATCATTTAATAAGCCACATAGAAAACTTTAATTCCTAAACTAAGAATGGTTCAGTGATGTTCTCTGACCCAAAGACATACAAATCAAAACTGCTAAACAGAAAACAAAAATTCTAATCAATTAGAGATTCTGACACTAGAAAGTAAGTCATGAGCCACTGAGAAAAATTTAATTCAAACTATTTGAAATTAATAATAAAAACATTATACTCTCAAATCTAAGCAAAGCAGCCAAAGCTATACTCAAGGGGAAGCTAATTCCTTGGTCTGAAATGTGTCTCCTTTCATTCTTTGTAGTTTGAAATCCAATTCATTAAAAGTCTCCAGCTTATCAGCAAAACAGTTTTAGACCTTCTATTGGACATTAATTTTCCTAACTCTGTACTTCTCAAGCACCTTTTAAAAAATCACTTAATTTCACATTTACATCATTCTGCTTGGCTTTACAGACACTTGAGTTCATGTCCACCTCAACCCAGTAGACATCCTGCTACCACAGTATAGGGACCATGCTCTTATCATACTTCTACCAGCTCAGGGCACAGCACAGTTGGAGTCACTGTCTCTAGTGGTAAGAGCATAGGTTTAGAAGGTCAGGTAGACCTAGGTTAGAATCCTAGCCCTGTTCTTTTCTAGCTGTATGACTTGGGGCAACATGCTTAACCCTCTAGGCCTCCTTTCTCATTTGTAAGTGGAACTAGTATCATCTATTTAGCAGGTTTACAGAATAAAACACCAAGCACAATATCTGAAACATAGCCAGTTCTAGATAAAGGGAAGCTATGGGGAACACTGAGAAGTTAGATGAATAAAGGAAAAACCTAAGGGATAGATAAATAGCGGAAAACCATGGCTAGTGGAGCTGAACATACCTATCAAATCTGGTTTGGCCAGTTAGTTACTTAACATCTCTGAGTCTCCTTCTGCACATCTCTAATTCTGTACAGTTGTTGTAAAGATTAGAAACTGGAAATACAAGACACTTAGTAGGGAGTCTGGCATATACTAAGTGCACATAAATAGTAGCTCTTGTCATCACTCCCATACTGCCTCAATTTATAGGTCTTCATCAATGTCTGCTGAATTGAATTAGAACTGTACTGTCAGAATCTCACTTGGGTTAGCCTGGTCCCCTGATAACCCAACAAGGACGAGAAATGAGAGCAAGCTATCAATTTAGTGAGGCAAGTCCTCAAAACTCTGCCCCAGTATGTGACGGTGGTTCAACAGGGGTCAGAGTAACTAAGGCCTCAGGATTAAAAAACAATCTCAGATGAGGTTATCTTGCTGAATAATTTGTTAGGAATCCTTTTCATGAAGTTAGATCATTAAAATTGGCACCAGAGCAATCTCTGTGAGACCCCTAGGCAGGTCTCATTCCTCATTAATATAAATTAAATTCCTCAGGAGACACTGAGTCTTCCCACCTGACAAACAGTGTTGACATTTTGCTGGATTTCCCTCTGACCTTTCTGGACTTAAGAAATATCTCCAAATATTAGCTATGAATAAGCTATTATTTTGGTTTTTACTTCACCACTATCCCTGAGAGTAAAGCAATTTTGTCTACACTTTGTTTTTTAGAATGACCCTTCATTTAATGTGTCACCTTCCTATTATTCTTACACATGAGGTCCTGCATGCCAAAAGAAGAGCAAGTGTGAAGGGAATGACAATTCTAAGGCATTTTCTTTATTGGAGATCTTTTTTCCTCCATTAAGTAAAGACAGGTGATTTTTTTTCTTCCTTAAAAGTCAAAGCTGGGCTTCCCTGGTGGCGCAGTGGTTGAGAGTCTGCCTGCCGATGCAGGGGACACGGGTTCGTGCCCCGGTCCAGGAGGATCCCACATGCCGCAGAGTGGCTGGGCCCGTGAGCCATGGCTGCTGAGCCTGCGCATCCGGAGCCTGTGCTCCACAACGGGAGAGGCCACAACAGTGAGAGGCCCGCGTACCGCAAAAAAAAAAAAAAAATCAAACCAAAAAATCTTTCACTCCCCAATCCTAAAAATATTAAAGGTATTAAAATATCAGTTACTCCCTTTTGTTGGTACTAATGGATTTCATTAAATTACACAGTTGTAAAATGTTAAGGGGGAGAAAGGTTTTTGCTAAGTGAGTGATTGGGTGGAGGTGGGATGCTGAGAATATTGTTATTAAAATATGCAAAGATGAATGTTCACCAGGGATAGTGCAGACTGGAGCTTTTAGCTCTGCCATTTCCCTTTACCCAGCTGTCAGTCTATCTAATTATCACAGTGCCATTCTAGCAGATGAATTTTGATGAATTATAGAGTCTTAGAGTCAGAGGGATCTTTGAGATCACCTAATATAACCCACATATTCCAAATCAGGAAAATGAAGTCTGGAGAGGAGAAGTCATTTGCTCAAAGCTTTAAAGCTCATTAGCTGTCAGAGCCAATGTCAGCATTGAGCTCTCTTGGTCTCTTGGCTCCATTTCACATTTCTTTATATTAGGATGAAGGTAAAGACTACCTCCACTCCAGAGGTGCATGGTGGGGTCATTGCAGAAGACTAAGAAAAGCAAAAAGGGACTATCTAGTCAGAGACTGCAGAGGCATCATCTGATAATGAATCTCTACAAAAGTCAATAAAAATAGAAACGTCAGCCATTCACTGTGACTAGACTAGTAATCATCACAGGTATAAGAGGTGTTAACAGTCAAAGAAAGGGTGCGCATAAAGCTACACTCATTGTGAGCACCCAACGGTTAAAACACAAAAAATAAAGCACTATTTCTACTCGGTCATGGAGCCATCTGATTATCTAAAATTTCGAAATGACCTTCTAATAAGGCTGACAAGATCATAATGAAGTGATTCCCATTAATGTCGACTTGAGTTATGATTCTGTCAAAATTTCCTTCATAACTCCAGACAAAGTTATCAGAAACACAAGGCTCTCATCCAATAAATATCTTTTCTTTTTGACCATAATATTGTAAAGAATGATTTTTGTCATTTTAAAACACGCTGGTAGTGGAAAATGAAATGTGAAGCATCATTGCTCACAACTGCTCCTATACTTACTTTTTAAAGGGGGTAGGAAGGTTACCATCTTGAACATGTCATCAATCTTCAAGATAACACATTTTTATCCTAAGAATTGATTTCCTATGAGTAAATGAAAGTAAAGTTCCTTTTAAAAAATAAATATAATTTTTGAGGAATTATTTGCCCAAGATTCAAATATGTCTCTGAAAACTTAAATATGGTCACTAGTGAAAAAAGAAAAACATGAATGAAAAATAAGATTAAAAATTTAAGCTTTTAATTTAAAAAGTACAGCTGAATTGATTTATAAATAAACTATAATCCTCTAAATTACCACTTTTTTTTCAACCTCTGAACTTCCAGTTAATATACTGAAAGGCATTGGAAGTTAAAGATATTTTTCCCCACACTACTGCTTAACTCTAGGTAAATAATTCAAAGTAACATTATATGGAAGGAATTCAGAAACAGTGATAAAAAATGCATTTTCCCCCAAATTCAATCTAACAAATATTACTGAGCAACTTTCTCCTAAATATTTCATGAAATCAGTCCCTGAAGGAATTTTCAGTCTAGTTCTGGACTAAATTTTAAAAATAAAAATAATAATAACTATGATACTCAACCTAATATGGGAGGGGAGAGGTGAATCAGAGAAGCTTAAAGAAACAGCAGCATTAGAGAGGGAACTTCAGGGAAGGGCAAGTTGTTGAAAGATAAGACAGGACAGCAAAGAGCAGAATGAAGCAATGCCTTGGTCCTAACATAGCAATTAAAAAACTTTGGTTGGGGGGTAGGGGTGTCATACTAACAATATTAGACCACTTTATACTGTCAATTTATATAAAGCATTTTCTCTCTCTTCTTCTTCTTCCTTAACAGATATTGGGGGTTTGGGTGACACTCTTGATGTCCCTACTAAGACAACATACTCAAAGGATGAAGAGCCCCAAACAAAACAAGGCACTCTTTTATAAATTTCTCAGAAAAGCTATGAGTGTCACATTCTAAGATACAGAATGGATAACTATTATTCCCATTGGTCTTTCACAAAACAGATTCAGAAGGCATAGTGAGGACCCAAATGAAAACTACAGGTGAAGAGTAGCACTGCGGGAACTCGGACAGGTCTTCACAAATGACGAATAAAGAGCTTTTCCCACCAGGCTCACCAAAGTGAGGACAAAGTTCAGAGTGAAGCTGTACACAGTAAGGTCCCAGGATACATCTAACCCCTGTTCTTAAGCAATAATGTGAATGTAACATCAGATAGAAGCTATGAAAATTGACTTTTCTTCCCCAAGGTACAGTATAATAAAAGACATAGGAGAAGACATGTAGTTTAGCAAAAAGAATAAAAAAAGAAAATAATAATTTAACAAGGTTTTATGAAGTGAATTACAATACCATACTAATCTAGACTTTCAAAATCATTAGGTCCACACTTCTAAATTGATCATGATGCTTGATTATGGGAAAAGCAAATCTCCTGAAGGCAGATTTGTTATTTGTCGAGTATATATTTTATGCAAAAAAAAAAAGAAGAAAGAAAAGGAAAAAGAAAGGTATACTAACAAAATGGGCAAAGCCAACGTGCTTTGTGGTTGTTCGCCTTGTTGCTAAATAAGATTCCACATCTACTGGACTGAAGAATGAATAATAAGCCAGGGATCTGGGGATTAGATGGTTCTTATCTCAGCTCCACCACTAACTAACTGGCTTTGTAATCTTGGGCAAGGTACCTCACCTCTCTAGGTCTTTGTTTCTGATCTGAAAAATGAAGTGATTCAACTGGATAATATTTATGGGTCCTTCTTCTCTAATTGAGTCTATTAATTACCAAACGTTTGGACATATGTCAAGGAATTCAAAAGACTACATGAGCCATTTTCCCTTAATAGAATATTATAAAACTTGTACATGTGAAACCTAAAAAGCACACAGAACAGGTAAGTCAAGCTCCATGAAACCAATATAACACCCAATACTTACATAGAAGTTTGCTGTTTCAAAGTGCATTTTCACTTATCTTCCACACCTTGAAGACACACTCATATTATAAGTACTTGGAACAGAAACAGAAAGCAATTTGCAATGCTGGAGATATTAAAATGGCAATAGAGTTTCAGTGTAATGTTTGTACAGGTGCTAGAAGTATTCGCTACAATGATTATCCAAGGCCCATAATAATTTTACTTCGGCAAAATTTACGAAACAAATTACATAACTCAGCTAAAATGTCCTCCAAGTATGGTATATTGTCTTAAACAACAATGAAGGTTAAAGATGACTTAGGGCTTCCCTGGTGGCGCAGTGGTTGAGAGTCCGCCTGCCGATGCAGGGGACACCGGTTCATGCCCCGGTCCGGGAGGATCCCACATGCCACGGAGCGGCTGGGCCCCTGAGCCATGGCCGCTGAGCCTGCACGTCCGGAGCCTGCGCTCCACAGCAGGAGAGGCCACAGCAGTGTGAGGCCCACGTACCGCAAAAAAGAAAAAGATAACTTAGAAACTCATAGGGTCAAGCCTTTACTTTGGGATCACTGACCAATCTATTGGGGCATGGAGGGCAGGGGATAATCTTGGTCTATTGGTTTGATTTAGGAAACTGCAAATAAAAACAATTTCATTCACTTTCACCTTCATATTTTGACATCTGGAGACCAGTTTGTGGAATCAGGAAAATGACAGACGAGACTGAACAGGAAATGCTATTTGGTTCATGTCCCAGGGATCTTATTTAACAAAAATGCTGAGTGAGCTATTTCAATAGCTCAGCTAGAGGGAAGGCATTCACTATATGCTATTTATGATGCTTTTAGAAACATCCCAGGAAGTATACATTTTGGGAACTTATACACATTCCTTTAGGCATTTCCCTATGTTGGTTCCCTGCCTTCTACATAGAGAAAATTTTTATCCATAACAAAAAGGAGAGATGTTATAATTTCCAACAAAAGTATCAATATATGCATTTTGATGATAATAAGAAAGCAAGTTCAGTATATTTCGAGGTACTAGGTCAGGAAGTGAAGATATCACACTTCTGAGAATTACTGAAGACAGCCTTCTTTGGTCTGCTCTGTGATACTACATTTAACATGCATTGATTGTATATATACATAATGTATATGTGTACATTTTTATAGTTTTACACATTATATATGTATAAATTATATGTATATTATACAATTTTACCTGAAAACTATTAAGACAAATTACCGTGGGGATCTTTTTCAAAATACCACACACTTAGATTAAAAAAAGAAATACAGTTATACAGCCAAAAGAATAGTGATTTTACTGAAATGACTGATACCTATTATCCTATTACAAATAAATTCCAGGAATCTAATGATTAATTGTAATCTCCCCTGCTTCCAGAAATGATGACATGTGGTAAAAACTTGAATTCTATCTTCTTTCTGATCTCTTTAAAAAGTGCTAAGAACTTGGGGCTTCCCTGGTGGTACAGTTGTTGAGAATCCATCTGCCAATACAGGGGACACAGGTTCGATCCCTGGTCTGGGAAGATCCCACATGCTGCGGAGCAACTAAGCTCGTGCACCACAACTACTGAGCCTGTGCTCTAGAGCCCGTGAGCCACAACTACTGAGCCCACGTGCTGCAACTAGTGAAGCCAGCGCGCCTAGAGCCTGTGCTCCACAACAAGAGAAGCCACCACAATGAGAAATCCACACACTGCAACGAAGAGTAGCCCCCGCTTGCCGTAACTAGAGAAAGCCCACGCGCAGCAACAAAGACCCAACACAGCCATAAATAAATAAATAAATAAATAAATAAATAAATAAATAAATAAAACCTATTTTTTTAAAAAGTGCTAAGAACTTAAGAAACAAAAGAAACATTCAAAGAGAAGTAATATCAGTTGTTGAGCAGATCCTTGATAATTCTAAGCCAAATTATAAATTCATTTTACTGACATTCATTTCAGAATATCAAACCTCAATCTGTAGCAGAAAGTTTTCTACACTTTGCATTGTTTGGTTTGAAGATACATTAATGTGAGTTTAAAATATTCATAGGGAAGTTAATTAGGCTTAGAAATAAACTTGTAAATTCTAAAATATATTTCCTTCACATGATAATAGTCCAGGCATGTTTTACTCTATTCCAATGATGTGCTGCTATTCTAGAGGTGGTTAATAACCTACCTGGCCTTTACTTACATGTTTATATCTATATTTTTCTTCACAACGTTTCTTTGGCAGGTGGGTGGGCATGACATGCGGCTTGTGGGATCTTAGTTCCCCGACCAGGGATTGAACCCAGGCCCTGGCAGTGAAAGTGCTAAGTCCTAACCACTGGACGACCAGGGAATTCCCCACAAATTTTTTTAAAAAATAAATCTATCGGGCTTCCCTGGTGGCGCAGTGGTTGAGAGTCCACCTGCCGATGCAGGGGACACGGGTTCATGCCCCGGTCCAGGAAGATCCCACATGCCGCGGAGCAGCTGGGCCCGTGAGCCATGGCCGCTGAGCCTGCGCGTCCAGAGCCTGTGCTCCGCAAGGGGAGAGGCCACAACAGTGAGAGGCCCACGTACCACAAAAAAATAATAATAAATAAATAAATAAATAAATAAATAAATAAATAAATCTATCTATTTATTTATTTATGGTTGTGTTCGGTCTTCGTTGCTGTGCGCGGGCTTTCTCTAGTTGTGGCGAGCAGGGGCTACTCTTCGTTGCAGCGTGCAGGCTTCTCATTGCAGTGGCTTCTCTTGTTGCAGAGCATGGGCTCTAGGCACGCAACGTTCAGCAGTTGTGGCGCTGGGGTTCAGTAGTTGTGGCTCTTGGGCTCAGTAGCTGTGGCACATGGGTTTAGTTGCTCCACAGCATGTGGGATCTTCCTGGACCAGGGCTCGAACCCGTGTCCCCTGCATTGGCAGGTGGATTCTTAACCACTGCACCACCAGGGAAGTCCCTCCACAACTTTTTACTAAGGTTTTTCTTATAAAAGTTTAGCAATTAGGGATTAGGAGAGTGAGCCTTAACTGTTCATGCAACTGACAGAATGATTTATGATACCTTAGGTCAGGTCAGAGGAGGGGTGGAGACAGGCAGTGGGGGGGGGCTGGAGGCGTGGACAGGAGATAGCAGGACTGCCAGAGCACACATGCTCCTAACCTTCTGAGTGCCTGTCTCACCCCTGCCCTGCCAAAAGTCTGATATGCTGGAAGGGGATACAGGTAAGGGAAAGGATAAGTAGAGCATCTGCTTTGCTTCACAGGTAATAATAATACTGACCCTGATGACTGGAAGAGAACATCTTGGGGAGATGTTAATATAAACTCAGGAACAAAGGGTTCTGAGGTCCTATAAGCTCAGGGAATGCTACACATTAAATCTCCCTCCACGGGACTCTGCACATTGGCGCAGTAAACTTTCCAAGGTTAAGAGTAAAGAATTCTGTTTTACCTTATTTAGTGGTGTTAAAACTGTATTCATCTATTAAGCTTTCCCTCAACACTAATTTGGGAAGATAATTTAGAAACCCTGAAATATGTATGAAAATGGCCCAATTCCATTGTATGGGGGCTCTGTGCCAGATTCTATTATGTGTATGGGCACTTTAGTAGAGTCATCACATTTATAAGAACATCCAGCAAAAACTAAATTTTATTCAAGTACAAGGTTATTTACTTGGTAATGGTGCCATAGTGATTACTAAACGCATTAGTCTACTCAAAAGCCACCGACAGCATTGCTAAAACTATCTGTGCCACTGGGTCCCTTACAACACACAGGCCACAAAGCAAAATGGCTGCTTAATTGCTACTCTGGAGAACTAAGGTCACTTGCTATTCCTTAAATGTCTTTTCTTTCCCATCTCCATACCTTTGCTCTTGCTTTTTGCTCTGCTTGGAATATGCTACTATTAGGTCTCCAAATGTCAGTCTTATTAACTCATGTAGACCTGCCTATCTAAATGCTAGCTCCTCCATGAAGCCTTTCCAGATTGTCCACAAATGGCTGGCTTCTACCTCCTTTAAAATATAACCCCAACCACTGTGTATATCTCTTAAAGCAATAATCATAGTCTTGTTACATGACCATAGTTTTTCTAATCTCATCCTCAAATTAGATGGTAAATTCTTCAGAGATAGGAACTATGTCTTTCCCCTATATAGGTAAAGAAAAATGTAGCCATTTGTCTAAGGTCACACATAACTAGTACATGGCAGTGTTGGGATTCACACCAGATCTGTCTAATCCTAAAACCCAGGCTCTTTCTCCTATCCTCCATCGCCTTACCACCTCTTAAACAGCAAGGCAGTGGTTCCTATGGCAACAAAAAAACATAAGTCTCCTCCTGTTGGACACAGGCAGCATAAAAGTTCTATCTTTCTGCCCTAATTCATTGCCTGGCTTCTGACTCAATGTTTTAACTCTACCTTCTGCTTTTAAACCTTTATTTCTCCAAGCATATTCTGGAAAATAATAGTAATGAGAGGTATAATTGTTTTTTTTAAAAAAACTAGCTTTATGGGAAACCGTAGGCTAAACAAAGTTAGACATGTTGGTTGCTTACTGCAGGACTCTGAGGATCACTTAATACGCTACTATGCAGCATTATACACAGCTTTTGTATATATATTTTATATTTTTAGAAGGTACAGGATATTAACACATATTTTGTTTTATATCAATGAACAAAACTATCCTTCATAAATTTCATCTAATTCAATATAGCTGTGACTTACTTTAACGGCATCATTTTCACAATATAATACATACATACAATACATAGCAACAAATTCATTTCAAAACCATTTAATAACATATTTAAATAAGAAATCTCACAACCAAATACTGTAGGATTTAATGTTACTAGTATTTAAAACTAGCAACAATCTACTTTGTGCCAGCAAGTGAGTGATTAAGTGCTACCCACACAATGTCTGACATTTAATGAGGGCGTCACATGGATATAGAATATGTTTCACTCAATGATTAATATAGGCTCACAGTATTTAGTTTATACTTGAACATTTCATCTTTTCTTCCCCATTGCTGAACCCAGCCGAGGACATGGGACAAATGTGATGACTAAAATCAGGAAGTTTTGATGAATGAAACAGATGAGAAAAAGACTGACTCTTCAAGGACAAATGAGACTTTTCCCCCGTTATCATTTTTAGACTAGATGCATTTATTTAAAGTAAACTAAAATAACATTGGTAACCTCTGAGGAGGGCAACTGGGTGACCTGGGGACAGCAAGAGAGGGAAACTTTTCATTTACACACTTTTACATCTGTATGGATAGAACTGTGTCCCCCAAAAAGAGAGATGTTCAAGTATTAATATCCCCGATATCTGTGAACGTGAGGTCACAGTGGATTCAGGTGGGCCCTAATCCAATGACTAATGTCTTTATAAGAAGAGAGAAAATTGGATACAGACACAGAGGGGTACACAGGGAGAACCCCATGTGATGACAAAGGCAGAGACTGAGGTGATACAGTTGTAAGCCAAGGAACACCAAAGATATCACCTAACCAGCAGAAGCTAGAAGGGGCAAGGAAGAATTCTTTCCTAGAGCTTTCAGAGAGACCAGGCCCTGCCAACACCTTGATTTCAGACTGGTAGCCTCCATAACTGTGAGAGAATAAATTTCTGCTGTTTAAAGCCACCCACAGTTTGTGGTACTCTGTATGGCAACCCTAAGAAACTAATACAATACCTTTCAAATTTTACACAAAGTGACAATACCATGTATTCAAAAATTAGTCAAATTAAGATAAAGGAAGCTCAAGGGAATGAAAACACAAGCCACAGACTGCCAGAATAGCAAAAGATATACCTGATAAAGGACTTAACTAAAATATACAAAGAACTCTTAAAACTGAACAATAAGAAAACAGACAATCCTACTAAAAATGGGCTAAAGACCTTAATAGATACCTCACCAAAGAAGATATATAGATGGCAAATAAGTATATAAGAACATGCCCCACATCATACGTCCTCAGAGAAATGCAAATAGGGAGGGAGGGAGGGAGGGAGGCTCAAGAGGGAGGGGGATATGGGGACATATGCATGCATATAGCTGATTTACTTTGTTGTACAACAGGAACTAACACAGTATTATGAAGCAATTATACTCCAATAAAGATCTATTAAAAAACAAAAACAAAAAAACTTGGAAACAGAAAAAACAACAACAACGAGATACCACTATACACCTATTAGAATGGCCATAATCTGGGACACTGACAACACCAGATAAATGATGGTGAGGATGTGAAGCAACAGGAACTCTTTCATTGCTGGTGGGAATGCAAAATCATACAGTCACTTTGGAAGACAGGCAATTTCTTACAAAACTAAATGTACTCTTACCACACAATCCAACAATCGTGCTACTTTGTATTTACCCAAAGGAGTTGAAAATTGTGTCCAGACAAAAATCTGCATGTGGATATCTATAGTTGCTTTATTCATAATCACCAAAACTTGGAAGCAACCAGGACGTCCTTCAGCAGTAGGTAAATAAATAAATAAACTGTGGTACATCCAGGCAGTGGAATATTATTTAGCACTAAAAAGAGATGAGCTATCAAGCCATGAAAAGCCACGGAGGAACCTTAAATGTATATTATTAAGTAAAAGAAGCCATTCTGGAAAAGTTATATACTGTATGATTCCAACCACATGACATTCTGGAAAAGGTAAAACTATGAAGACAGCAAAAAGATCAGTGGTTGTCAGGGGTTAGGGTGGAGGGAGGGATGAATAGGCAGAGCACAGAGGGGCTTTAGGGCAGTGAAACTGCTTTGTATGATACTACTATGGTGGATGCATGTCATTATACATTTGTCCAAACCCACAGAATACACAAAATTGAGGAGTAAACCCTAATGCAAACTATGGACTCTGAGTGATGATGTGTCAGGGTAGGTTCCTTAGTTGTAACAAATGTACCATTCTAGCCGGGGCGGGGGCGGGGGGGTGTTGATAATGGGTGAGGCCATGCATGTGCAGAAGCAGGGAGTATATGGAAAATCTCTGTACCTTCCACTCAATTCTGCTGTAAATGTAAAACTGCTCTAAAAAATAAAGTCTAATAAAAAATTTTTTAATTATTAAGAATCCAAAAGTTCTACCCTTTGTGATATTATAGTTTAGTAACCATCTTGAACCCATGACTAACATATGCATACTTTTCCTCAAAGCTTTTGATGTTCCGTTGTTTGTTCATTCATTCACTCAAACTTCAACTAAGTGCTTACTTTAGGCCAGATGTGGTAACCTGGGAAAGGTTCTAGAGAATTCAGAAATCAGATACTTCCTGTCCTTTAGGATGATGTCTACTCTTAAAAATAATCATAGAGGAAATATATCAACTAGTAGTAAAAGCATTATTCATGTATCTTGGGGAATTAAGATTAAGATAAAACTTTCAAGTGCTACTCAACCATGTATATGAGACGGATTCTATTTCTCTTTCCCTCTGTTCAAAGATTAATAACATCAAATATATATTATTTACTTGACTGGTTCAAGAAGCATCTTGGGAGATAAGACAAAAATTACAAGAGAGTGAGGTCATTGGGTATGTACCCCAACATGGAAACTCTATCAAGAACTCTGAAAAAGGAAGAATAAATATTAAAAACAAAACAAAACAAAAAACCACTCAAGAGAGTAGTTGAAAATGGAAGCAGACTCTGAAATCACTAAAACTCTAGTGTTAAGAGAATGAAAACTGGAGATGAATGAGTCATATGACGTTGGAGGATTCTACTATCTTAAGAAAGAAGGGGAGGAGCATCTTAAAATTATTCTGAAAAGATACAGGTCAAGAACAGAATTATGTACAAATCAGGCTCAACTGTCCTCCCCTACCCTCTGTTCCTATGCTCTTGTCAAATTAAGAAAAATTGGTAACTGTTTCCAGAAATTGACAGTATAATTCAGTCGTTTGCTCATCATGAAAAAAACATTGGAAGAAAACACTTAAAAGAAATGGTACCCTTTCTTGGAACCAGGTCCTCAATCTTCTTAGAAGTGAAAATACAGCAAAAGTAATGGACATCATGTAACATGCATCTTCACATCCAAAAGATTACTGTCCTGTAGTTAAAACCTTTGCAAAAAAATAGTACAGTCCTCCTTAGTGCTTGATTAGTTGTACACATTGGTATGCTTCAAGATAGAAGAACATTACCTTAGAGAGAGAGTGGTATTTTTTAAATGTTGCTAAAAAAGTAGGAAAAAAATAACAAGCTGCTCTCTATATTAAGAATCACGTGCAAGCAGGCATTTGAAAAACTACCATAAAGGAAAACAAAGAACTACTGTTCTATGAAATACACACCAAGTTTCACTATATCCCCAAATCCTCATATGACTATATTTGGGGAGTTGAATGTGCATCACCGGAAGAGAATGGAGGAAAGGGATAAAGCTGCAAAATCTGGGTTGGAGGGGAATAGGACTGTTGGACTGCACCCCACAGGCCTACAAGGCCTATGCTTGCCCAGCTTCAAAACTGAAGAAAGAGCCCAGAGTCAGCAACAGAGACATCAATGGTTTAACAGATGGGGGAGCTTACCCATCTGAAGCAAGGTCCTGGAGCAACACCCCACCATGTGAGGCTAATGGCGGGCAGGACATGGTAGCAGTCTTCGCTCCCACTCCCAGGGGTAAGGAGAAATTATTAGTTATTGGGGAACTGACGTCAGGTGGGCTCACTGGTTACCAGGGAAACCAGTAGAGGGGCACGCCCCTCACCGCCCCTTTGATAAGAATGATCACTAGCTGGGGCCTGGGGCAAGTCCATAGCAAAGTCAGTCTTGTGCGTAAGGTAACCATGAAGCAGACACTGGTCGTGCAGGGGACATACGTAGAGAGCCAGAGAACAGCCATCTTGAGTGGCCTGACCCTACAAGGACTAGTGGTAACGTGTTCCTGCTCAAAATGCCCAGAATCAACTTCATTAGATCAACCTTAAGTTATTGGCAGATTAAGAGCTGGTTTTAGCAGAGGACAGAGATACTGTAGGAAAACTTTTTGTTCTGCTTGTAGTGGTATTTGATAGAAACTTCAGATGCATTTAAGTTAGGCATCAAATGCATTTAAGTAAAGATTCCTTGCTTTAAAAAAAAGAAGAAGAAGAAAGAAACTGCAGAATGCTGTTTCCCAAGTAATACAAAGTAGTAGGAATACATATTTGGGAATAGAATCATTTGAATTGCTACTAACTTAATAGCAATGAAACCTCCCACCACTTCGCTGCAGTAAAACATTACGGCAAACCCCCTTCTAGAGGATGGGAAACTATTATTGCATGTCTTCTCCAGGAATGTATATACACAATCAGCAAGTGTTCTTCTCAAAAGCGCCAAATAAGCCCTTGCAAGGAAGCTTGTTGTCTGAACTCTTCACCCTACATAACTTCTGAATTTTTCTCCTCTCTATTTTCCTAATTTTAACTTAATTGGGTGTGAATCCAAAAACACGGTGTTTCCTATTTGCACTTGGCTGCAGAAAAAAATTCTTAATATACTTTAGGGAATGTAGGGGTGAATGCTGGAAGTAAGAGAATGGTAAAAGAGAAAATAATAATGGCTAAACAAAACCAAGAATACTGTTTCTCTCCTTCTACTGTTGCCAAGAAGATGGTATAAATTTCCTCTCCTTGTGGAGAATTACCCAATTATAGGAAAAAGCAGGCTCTCTGCTCATGATATCAAAAGTGGATATTTTAGAGTGCTACAAGCTGTCCTCTTAAAACGGGGCCAGAAAAGAGAAGCGTGGGTACTGCAGCACTTGAGGCAGGAAGTGCCGTCTCAATACACATCAATCATACCTTTGTCATCACCTCTCTGTTCCCTGATCTCCTAGAGCAGCAGTTAGCAATCACGGTCCCCAGAGCAGCAACATCAGCACCAGCTGGGAACTTATTGGAAATCCAAGTTATGGGGCCCCACCCTAGACCTACAGAATCAGAACTCTGGGGGTAGGACACAGGAGTCTGTTTCAACAAGCATTCCATGCGATTCTGACTTGATTAACCATGTCCTACAGAAACATACTATCTTCCAATTTATTCTGGCTTTTAATCACAAGTGACTGGAATTGTTACTAAACATTTTCATGTGTATACATTCTCCAACTAATTTATACGATCCTTGAGGCAAAAATTCTCTCTTCCCTTGTCCCCTTTGCTTTCCCTCGCCCATCAGTACCTTACATAGAGCCAGTAAGCAAAAGGAAACATAATGAACATTCATAATGACAGGAACTGGGGAGAGGTCCTTGGGGAGAGCTCTCTTTTTGAATATGATACTCCCATCTACCTGAGATAGATCTATTTCTCTTAACTATGATCCAGGAATAAAAGGACCCAGTTCTCCAATATACAGGCTAGAGAGGATTCATTCATTCTCCGGATAGAACTGCTCAGCTTCAGAATTTGGGTAATCCAACTGAAAAACAAATTAAAAGTTGCACAAAATATTTCCCCCAAAGGCTTGGCAACCCTGAATACCGAGGGAAGAAAGAAGAGGTAGCACTTCTTTTTCAGAAGCACACAGTAGGGGTCATATACATGAGAATGTTCATTAGTCACCCCTGCGGCTAGATATAGCCTTCCAAACACTTTTAATATGAAAATGCTGTTCTGTTTGCCTGCTCTTTCTTTGCTATGTCCAAAACATAAAAGGCGAATAGTTCCCCTCACACACAGGGTACCCTTACTAACCTTAAGCAAAGTGGAACTAGTGGCTCAGTTGCTACTGATTCAGGTTCTGAGTTTAATAAATGTTGGGAGCTTAGTGGTGGTTCCTGGGGAGGCTTTAACCACTGGGGAATTCCGCCACCTAACATGAATAAATGAAATTTGTTCAGATGTGTTTGTTAGATTTGAGCATGTATCCTATTAAACTGAATGTGCAGAGATGATCCACATTATGATAGAAAGGATCACCTGTGCCTCCCCTGTCCTGGACCTGATTTTTTTTTCTTGGGGGGTGAGGGTGGGGATTTGTACTTTTTTTTTTGTAACTGAAGTATAGTTGATTTATAATGATAGTTTCAAGTGTACAGGAAAGAGGTTCAGTTACATATATATATACATATATATATATATATATATATATATATATATATATATATGTATTCTTTTTCAGATTCTTTTCCATTATAGGCTATTACAAGATGTTGAATATAGTTCCCTGTGCTATATAGCATGGACCTGATATGTTTAAGAAGTGTCTGCACACTTAAAAGTAAGGCTTCTCCTAGGTTCTTCCATTTCTCCAATTAATACATCTGTAGGTATCTTCTTTTGGACTGAAAATGTGTGCCCTGAAAACTTACATGTTGAAACTCTAACCCCCATGGTATTTGGAGGTGGGGACTTTGGGATGTAATTAGGTTTAGATGAGGTCATGAGGGTGGGGCCCTCATGATGGGATTAGTGCCCATAAGACATCAGAGAGTTTACTCACACATAAGCTCTCTCTCCCTCCACCATGCGAAGACAAAGCAAGAAGGCAGCTGTCTATATACCTGGAAGAGGGCTTTCACCAGGAACCAAATCTGCTAGCACCTTGATCGTGGACTGCCCAGAACTGTGAGAAATAAATATTTGTGGTTTAAGCTACCCAGTGCATTGTATTCTGTTACAGCATCCTGACCAGACTAATATAGACCCCAACCGTGAACTTCCCTTTCATGGCTCCTTGCTAGACCTCTGGTCCCAAATCCTTAGTAAAGATAGGAAAACCTTTTGTTTGCATATGCCAGCGCATGTGTGAGCTGACTCATCTGCATGCAGTCCAGCTGGACCAATGTGAGCAGTGACCTCTGGAGAGGAGATGGTAGGCACTGGGTGCCTAGACTCAAAAAACAAAATAATTTCCACAAGCCAGGCATAATCAGAAGCAACAGAGAGCTGCCAGACTGAAGAGGAAGTGTACACTGAGGCAAGAGGTGTCTCAGCAGAAATGACTGCCATCCTCAGCTTGCCAGGAACCTGGAGTTGGGAAGAACTCTAAAACTGACAAAGGTCAAATTTCTCTCCACCTCGGTGGAAATGGGGAAGGTACTCTGCTGACAATTAAGTTAACCAAAAAGAGTTTTTAAAGGGTGAATATTTCTAACTGACCTGAATTTGAAGACAGATTTATACCCATGACACACGTGGCTCATAATAAATAGCCCCCTTAAAGGAGTATTCTTGTCAAATCTAGGTCTCTGCAGTGAAACACCAGAGCAAATATTAGACTTAAAAAGTAATGCAGAGCTTCCCTGGTGGCGCAGTGGTTGAGAATCCGCCTGCCAATGCAGGGGACACGGGTTCGTGCCCTGGTCTGGGAAGATCCCACATGCCGTGGAGCGGCTGGGCCCGTGAGCCATGGCCGCTGAGCCTGCACGTCTGGAGCCTGTGCTCCGCAACGGGAGAGGCCACAACAGTGAGAGGCCTGCGTACCGCACAAAAAAAAAAAGTAATGCAAAGCTTTGTCCTTGGCTGGATTCTTGCAAACCTAGATG
Organism: Mesoplodon bidens; assembly: GCF_964165515.1. Lineage (NCBI taxonomy): Eukaryota > Metazoa > Chordata > Mammalia > Artiodactyla > Ziphiidae > Mesoplodon > Mesoplodon bidens. The sequence goes on along the minus strand of NC_138161.1, from coordinate 78,981,083 downwards.
CTCTAGAATGTAGCAATGTCCCTTTCTCTTTGACTACTTAGTAGACTTTCCTTTTCCTTTCTAGTTAGGGGTCTTCAGCTTATGATTCGTTGCCTAGGTGCAGAAGTCATTCTCAAAGAATATAAAAAGAGCAAGAGCTTTTTGTCACATGCTAGGTCCAGACTGCTGTGTGCAAGACAAAAACAACATGAAGACTTTTTTCATTCCCTTCTCTGTCATTAGGGAAAATGGGACACGCCCATCTCCCAATAAGGCAACTTCGACCACTGTAGTTACGCCCTCACAAAACCTCTGTATTAAAAGGACTTCTGGTAACTCGATTCTGAGTATTTAGAAGTACTGAGCTTCCAGGGGCTTGTTGTTTGCTAGGAAATCAATTCCTCTAAGTATAAAATTCAGTGGTGCTGACAAACGTAATAGCACAGTGTCTGCAGTAATATACAGTAGCATTTCAGAGAGGAGATTTGGGCTTTGGTGAGGAGCACAGAGATGAATTTCTGCTAACATCTTGTTTGCCAATTCTCTCCCATAAATCATCTATGCTGAGGAAGCTAGGCAGGATGTACATATTAAAAAAAACACTAAAGTAATCAGGATCTCATTCAATATCAATATAATTTTCCTTGTTCTCCTTCGACTCTATGGCAGCATAGTTTGCTGACATCATTTCAGGTAACAAGTGTGGCAGGGAGAGTGCACACACACGCAAAACATACAAAACAATAGTCTCCACGTCCTTCCCTCAGAAGCCCTCAAACCCTTGAATTACTGTCACAAGTCACTCAAATTTGAAGTATCAGAGGTAGAAATCTTCTACTGGAAATACTTAACAATTAGTGTCATCATGAAGGGTAAATTATTTTGCATGATTTGTATACAACTTGTACACTTCCTACAAAAAGCAGACTTGATTCAAAGAATTGCTGGACACAGGTGCCACAGAGGCCGTCAAGAGCCCCATAAAACTTATGTTCTCACACTTTTCCTAAAAACGGGAAGCCCCTTAAAGCACAACAAGACCAGGGCTTAGAGCAAATGGGAGGTGTAAAAAGTGTATCTTTGATTCTGAAAGGGAAATGCACAAAAAGGGCTAAAGTTTGTGTGTGCAGTCATTGAATATAGGGGTCTTAAAGGTAATCCAGGACGAGGAAGAGGAAGAAATGAGCTAAGATACTGAAGCATCACTCATAGCCATTCTGGCTGTACAGCATGGTGGTTACTAATACACTGATCCTGGAGATACACACAGCCCTGGGTTCAAATTCCAGCTACTAGTTCCATGACCTGGGCAAGTTTTCCTTATCCTAAATGTGCTTTCTCACTTATAAAATGGAGTGAGAGGAATAAAATCTACCTTATAAGGTTGTTGTAATGATTAAGTGAGAAGACCTGGAAGCAGTGAGCATAGTGCCTGGCACACAGTAAATCCTCAGTAACTTTTGCCTCTTTTTATTTAATTTCTAAAACTCCCTCCAAATCCTCTTCTGTTAAGTGGGCATCCAACCCAAAAGAAGAGTTTTCATCTTACTTCTTGAAAGGTGTGTTAGAATCTTAATAGGGGGAATGAATTGACATTTAGAGACATACACGCAGGGCACTGCCAAGCAACATTTTATCATGACCACAATGGAATCAGATGTAAAGCTGCTACAAATATCCAGAAAACTAATATTTTTAACATCTCAATATTGAAGATAACCTTGATATTTTATAAAGCTCTATAATGTTATTCCAGCCAAGTAATTCTACAAAAGACCAACCAAGTACCACTCCCTTAATCTGTAAAATGCAAAAGGGGGAAACTAGATCAAAAAATTCATTCCATATCAATAAGTCTGTCTTTTAAGAAACTGAAAGCATGATTCTATGCTAAGAGTTGCAACTCAGGTGTTCTAGTTTGAATATTTATAATAGCCATAGTTCCAGATATATAATGCTGTATAATAAACCCAAAGTGGCTTCAGACAATAGCAATGTTTATTTTGTTCATGAATCTGCAATCTGTACAGGGCTTAACAGAGACAGTTTATTTCTGCTCCACTCAGCATCTGCTGGGCCAGCTCAAAGACTGGGGGCTGAAATCCTCTGAAAAGCTTACTCACTTATATGCCTGTACATCATCTAAACTGGGAAAACTCAATCAGCTAGGAGCTGGAACAGCTGGGGCTCCTCTGGCATTCCCCCTCTAACTCTGTGTAGTCTTCCATGTGATCTCCCCTACAGGGCAGAATCAGGGACCCTGGACTCAGGACTCATAAGGCACAGGTCACAAGAAAGGAGGAGAACCAGGAGAAAACTGTATTGTCTCTTATGGCCTCACCTTGGAAGTCACCCATCAGTAATTCCACCACCTTCTACTGATCCACCCAGGTTTAAGGAGTGGGAACAAAGATCTCCCACCTCTCACTGGAGGACTGTGAAACGACAGTGTTTCTGTAAGCTCTTTCCTGTAAGAAGAGCATACAGGATAGGATATATATTAGTGGGGCCATTTTTGGAAAATGTAATCAGCCACAGTTAGCTTCCACACAATGAATCAGTCAGGGTAGTTGGTTACAAGCAACAGAAACCAAGATTAGCAGACTTAAATTTAAGAAAAGAAGAGTTGATCTGAAGGGTATTGAGAATTCTAAGACTTAAAGGAAAAGCTGGAAGACTGGCCTGGAAATGAGTCAGAATCAAGCAAGGCTGAAGGGAAGCTGGGAAACAGGAGTCTGAGCCACAGAATTATTCAGCTAAGACACCTTTCTTACCACCAGTCTTGACTGAACAGTGACGTTGGTGAGCTCTCAACACCACAACCACTAACAAGAATAAATTGTCTATGATTCTTTGAATCACACCCTCAAGACTCAAAATTCTGAGTAATTCTGATTGGCTTAGCCTAAGTCACATGCCTGAGACCCAGCAACAGGTACAAGGAGGATCTGGTTCTGGAGGAGGAATCCCGCCTCCCACAAGGGCCCGTACAGTAAAGAATTCATCCCAAATAACAAGAGAGGTTCGGTAGCCAAAATCCCAACAGATGTCTGATACACACAGAAAATTAACAGTCCTCTACAGCTTTGAATTGAGGGAATTCCCTGGTGGACCAGTGGTTAGGACTCCACACTTTCACTGCCAAGAGCCCGGGTTCAATTCCTGGTCGGGGAGCTAAGATCCCACTAGCTATGCAGCACAGCCAAAAGAAAAGAAAAAAAAAAACCACGTTGAACTGACAGATCATGCCATTTTCTGGCAGTAAAGAGTAAGAAGGGAGCCTGGTTAATAACCAGGTTTCAACCTGGAATAAAGGCCAAATCCTCAATCCACAATGCAATCCACGAGGATAAGAAAATTCCTCACAGTGAACTGTATTAAGTTAACTAAAATCATAATTCTACTGGAGCAAGGTTGAATTCTAACGCTATGGATATCCTACACATAGAAATGTGCTTATTCTCTTCATAGAGGATAGGCTTGTACATACCCAGTGCAAGAGTGGGTAATATTTCAAAGTCTACCTATAGGTCAGCTGTTCTGAATTTAAAGCAAAATTTTCCAAACAATGATTAAATTTCTAGGTTGGTATATAAGCATCTAATTAGTCTAAAAATGTCTGCAGCTGACTAGAGCCAGTAATATTGTCTACAAAGTGTAAGCAGTATTTAGAACATGGCTTGTACATGGGAGGGATGCCCACATGCTTGAACACCCTTGCCTTAGTCTTGGCAACAGAAAGACTCTCCTTGCCTCATCTTTACTAACAGCAGGAAAGGAGGTACCCTGTTATGGTAGGACAAAAAGATTCTCCATGCCAAGGTGACTGTTCCTTTGGAAGGAAATTTCGCACATTGATTTTTTTAAAAATCATGTTAAACACCACCGAAACATTAAGATAAAGGAGCTATCGAAAGCCTTCATAACTTTTGAATGCAAATGTTGATAAATAATGGATTCTCTCCAAACCCTAAACAGTACCGTCGACCCTCTGTGTTGGTGGGTCCGCATCCGTGGTCTCAGTCAACTGTGGACTGAATTTCTGAATCCGCAGTTGCGGAACCTGTGGATACAGAGGGCCAACTGTACCATGTCATTTTATATAAGGAACTTCAGCATCCACAGATTTTGGTATCCGTGGGGGTCCTGGAACCTGGAGTGACAACTTATAGCTAATATCTTTATTGAATATGTAAAACTAGTAGTATATTTAGTGTTTTCTTACATTAAAAATAAATTAAAGCACAGTCTAGGGCTTCCCTGGTGGTGCAGTGGTTGAGAGTCCGCCTGCTGATGCAGGGGAAACGGGTTCGTGCCCCGGTCTGGGAAGATCCCACATGCCACAGAGCGGCTAGGCCCGTGAGCCATGGCCGCTGAGCCTGCGCGTCCGGAGCCTGTGCTCCACACGGGAGAGACCACAACAGTGAGAGGTCCGTGTACTGCAAAAAAAAAAAAAAAAACACAGTCGAAATATTTACTGTGTGCTATGTCTCAAGCACTAATTCTAGTTATTCCTTGTCCTATAAGTGAGCACAAAATAACGGAGAAAACATCACCTCTATGAGGGCAAGGACCTGACCTGTCTGTCCTGTTCACTGCTATGTGCCCAGTTCCTAATATGCAACGTATGGCGGGACTCAATAAATACCGAGTTGTTGTTGTTGCAGCTTTAAAGAGATGGAAGAGAGAGAGGAAAACAGAAAAAAGAAGAAATAATAATAATGGATTATTTTTTAAAAGATATTCAGGCCAACAATATCTGTAAGGATTGTTCATTCATTTCTTCTGGACAGGTGGATGCAATAAACAACCCCCTAAACCATTCTCCTCCAAAATTCAGATGCCTCATCTCTTTGCCCCCCAAAAGGACAGAAAATGACCAACATATACTTCTTAAACCCCTGCGGATTGCTAGCTGTTAGCTTCAGTGCATACTAAAAGCCCATATAGCCTTTCAATACTACAGGAATTCTCACTTTGGGTAACGACTTATTTCTCTGGAAATTGTTCTGTGTAAGATGGAGAAAAGATCTGTGTTACATATAACACAACTTTAGTGTTCAGGGACTGCTTAAAAAAATAAATAATAGATTAAGAGGATGCTTTAATTAGCACACATAAGTGGACATTTCCTGCTCAATAAAAATATTCCAATTATGATATCTAAATATACCACATGAACCACAGTAAAAAGGGACACTTTAACATGAATTTTTAAAATGACACCTGAAGGTAAAATACTGTTCAGTATTATACAGAATAAGAAAGGGGTGGGGGAGGAATGAAGGGAAGGAAATAAGCACATAATTTAGCTACAGAGCCTGCTGAAATAAAATAAATCACTAAATCTTAGGATTAGAGATAACCTTGAGACATACCTGACCATCCCATGTCAGTTTAAAAACTATCCAGGGAGATTCAATATTCTACAACCTAGTCAGATTAATAGGGTAGAATTATTGGTATTCTTAGTCTTCTTTAGATGGTTGAGGTACTTCATTTAATAAATAAGTATTTCTAAATGATTTCCTTGTCTAAGCTTAATCTCTTCATGTTTCAGTCTTAAAATCATTTCCTTTTATTTTGCCCTTAGCAGAGATGAAGAACAGCTAATCCCCAAAGGCTAAAATCAAGACACTTCATGTGTATGAAGACTCTTACGATAACATATCACCTTTCGACTCTCCCTCCTCTGGAATAAATCAGATCTGTCCCTTCAACCTCTTTTTGTTTTGGTTTTTAGATCCCACTGCTAAATACTTCTTGATTCTTCCAAACCATCTTCTCTTCCCACTCAAGTTCAAATCCAAAAAAGGATTAGAACAGTCCAATTATAAGAATATAGTTTAGAGAAGTGTAGCAGCAGACTTTGAAACTGAAGCCTTGACATTTATATATAAATATATTTTTAAATATATATTTTAAAGCTGGGGTAAGACAGGAATAAAATTTCTAAAGCATCCCAGAATAGATCCTTGGATTTCAAACCAATTACTCTGAAGTAATCTATTTAAATTTCCAGCTCTGATTTCAATCAAAGGTTCATGCTATTTAATGTCTGAGAAATTACAAAGGTGTGCTCAATACATGAGTGGGCGGGTCCCACTCATCTACCGAGATTTAAAAATAACTACTCTTTCACACAGCTGCCTTCACTTTTATTATTATCGTTATTATTATTATTATTATTATTACAGGATTTGCCAAGAGCTAAAACCATGCTACAATACTTTTTAAATGAAATATTACAAATATAAATTTAAATAATTCTCTATTATTCTGTTTTCGTAAACTATATGTAAATGCCTATCTTATGTGGGAGGACCTCAGGAAGTCTAATTACCAGCTTCAGACAACAAAGTACAATCTTAAGCCTTAAGAATCAATGGCTGTAAAGCCACCATTACCTGCCCAAATACAGAAAAGACGAAGAACTGTCACAGTTCATGAGTTACCATGGAGACCACCAGTGTTCTGTGCGTGTCCACCACCTGGTCTGTACTGTGGGCCTTAGGCTACTGTGATGTCATCAGCTAATGATTTGCTGGTGATTACTATGCCCTGCACCAGAGCCTGTGGCTCTTAATTATTACAGTGGCATGATTTTTTAAATGTATGATGAATTTAAACTATTTAGACACTTGTGCTATCTTGACTCCCAAAAAAACAATCTTGTATTATATTCTTATATTTTTGGGTTACTTTAGAAGGACGGTTGCTTGTTGGCCTTTGACCAACCTTGACTCAGTTTTGGCGAGGAGGGCAGGACAACTTCTTACCATGATGAAGGGGTAGTTAACAGCACTCTGCCCTGAGAGACTTTACCTGGTATTTGAGCCTTCTACTTTGTGGCCTGCTTTACAGGGTTCGTCATCCTCCTCCCCCTCTTTCTCCTATACTTCACGGCAGGTGCTGGCAAGAAATACTAATCCAGTCCTCAGGGGCAGATTCTCAATTGTTGCTACTACAAAGATAGCTATCAGGAGGGACCGAGTTACAGTGACAGCTGGACAAGAACAGCATGTGATTCTGGCAACAATGGACAAGGCATGACTAAAGCATCCCACAGCAAGACCTGAAGTACATGCAGGGCTTCTGAGCTCTATGCAACTACATTCTTTCTAGAATTTTCTTGACTAGAGAGAACATTCACATACCCAATGATGTCTGCAATATCCTTCTTCTGAGTACTGAAAATAAGCCCAATTTACATCCATACAAACATTTGTATACACAAACACACACACCCAGCACCAAAGGCAGGAAGTATAAAAGAAAAGATTCATATTTTATTTTATTGAACATGACTTAGTTTTTTCACATTTTCACATCTCTAAAAGCAATATAGGGGCTTCCCTGGTGGCGCAGTGGTTGAGAGTCCGCCTGCCGATGCAGGGGACACGGGTTCATGCCCCGGTCTGGGAAGATCCCACATGCCGTGGAGCGGCTGGCCCCGTGAGCCATGGCCGCTGGGCCTGCGTGTCCGGAGCCTGTGCTCCGCAACGGGAGAGGCCACAACAGTGAGAGGCCCACGTACCGCAAAAAAAAATAAAAATAAAAATAAATAAAAATAAAAGCAATATATGTCATATAATCATGATTCTCATATCTGAAGAAAAACAACAGACCTCATGAAATGAAAACACAAGTTTAAGTTTCTACATGGAAGAAAACACCATATATACCATTAAAAGCAAAACAGAAAAAATATTTACAACATGCCTAACATAAGGTTTATATCCTTAATACATAGGAGCTTTTACAAATCAAACCAAAGACGAGCAAACAACAGGGAACTGGGCAAAGGATATGAACAGGAAATTCACAAAAGAAGAGGCAGAAAATTTTATGTCTAAATATATAGCTGTGTTGTTACTATTACGATCATCTTAAAGCCCTACCTCCACCCTAATGCTCCTAAAAATCCAGTTATTAATGTGAGCTGGAGAAAAGGGAAAAAAGAAAGCACCTTCTCTGTCCCAGGCACTGTACTACTACACTTCCTGAACAGGAGTTCATGAAAACCTCACAACACCCTGGGGAGTTAGATATCATTGTACAGATGAGGAACTCTAGCATTAGAGAAGTTGAATGATTAAAGCAAATTCTCCAAGCAAGTGTGGTAAAGCCCAGATTCCAAGTTCAGAGCTCTGATACAGCTTCTACTCACAGCACAACTCTAGAAATCCTATTCCGAAAAAAGATTCCCCCCCTGAGAACAAGGGGCTGGACCTCAGAGTTTTAAAGCCAAAGCACTAACTTAAGGGCAAAGGCATCAAGTTTCATGAATCTGAAATGTTTGTATCCAGCTACATAGGAGATTTCTTAAAGTCCTGTTTGCAATTTTCTCACTTTAGAAAAGGAGAAATTGTCATACTAACTATATTTAGATTCAAAGATTGTGTGTTTGATTTAAAATATAGATAACTTTGTACTAAGAGTGAAACCATGACTTGAAAAAAAACAATTCTTAAGTGTCACTAAACTTTGTCCACATCAGTAAGATAAAGCAGTTGCAGTTACTAGATCCCTATTCCTCAGATTTAGTTTTAGATGGAAATAAGCCAATGGGGGGGGGGGGAAACACACTTTTATTGAAACACATTCAAGGAAGAGGGGCAGTGACAGTTAGGTCCTGCTCTGGTGTCCAGGAGGGAAGGAGTATTAATGAATGGGCTGAAACAGGCCAGGACTCCTCCAGTGACTGTTGTGGCCATGTGGCACAGGTGAGGCCTGAAACTTGACCCTAATGCTCCAACTGCCCCTGCACTTCAGTCTTAGGAGGGTGCCTTGAAGACAAGCCACGGTCCAGGAAGTCACCAATATGGCATCTGCTGCCAGCCACCTCTCTTGCCAGGTGAAAAATGATAGAACCTTCCTTCTGAGTCCAGAGTTAGGAGAACAGAGTGGCGACAGGCAAGAGGTGTCACTTGCGAATCTGTCCACTATATACAGAAAAATAGGCCTCCTACCCTTTTAAAAAATATCAGGTATTAAGGGTGCTCAGTTTGATGCATGTGACTGGATTACAGAGGATTAAAACAGAGTGCCTCCACTCCCTCAGTCTTAGAAGCCATTCCACAATATCAGTGTAAGGCATATATAATACTTCTCAACTTCCATTAAAGATTGGTATTTCTCCATAGCCTTTTTGTAGACCAGCATGGTCCTTTAAAAACCAACTTTATTTTTTTCTGGACAACCAAAATGTAATCCAGTAGGAAATCAAATAGTTTAGGGTATTTAGCCTGAATTCTGATCAGTTTTGAGAATATGTTAAATATGTTAAAGTGTTATAGACATTCTGTCCTGGAACTCAGCCTCCAAAAAAGTGGCCAGTTAACATGACTAAACCAAAATGACTCTTTTCAGCCCAGCTGCTTAACCTTTAGACTGATGGCATGCCACCAACTGCAGTGCATCAGCCACATTTCACCATCCATTCATCAAAACAGTATCATTATTTTTTTAATAAATTTATTTATTTTTGGCTGCATTGTGTCTTCTTTGCTGGGCGCACGCTTTCTCTAGTTGCAGTGAAAGGGGGTATTCTTTGTTCCAGTGTGCGGACTTCTCATTGCGGTGGCTTCTCTTGTTGTGGAGCACAGGCTCTAGGCACGTGGGCTCAGTAGTTGTGGCTCGTGGGCTCTAGGGCACAGGCTCAGTAGCTGTGGCGCACGGGCTTAGTTGCTCCACGGCATGTGGGATCTTCCTGGACCAGGGATCAAACTCATGTCCCCTGCATTGGCAGGCAGATTCTTAACCACTGCACCACCAGGGAAGTCCCAAAACAGTATCATTATTTTTTAACCATCATAACAAAGGAGAAAATGAATCCTATTTTCAAGTACTTCATCTACAAAGATGAAGTTTACAATTGTCTGTTTGCAATACTGACTAAAAAATATTTTATGCAGGACAAAGGTTTCTTCTAGAGTTAAACATCTAAGGAAAAGGGAGTGAAGGGAAGAAGGCCAGGAAATACGAGGTATCAAGGAAACTAATATAATTCTAATTACATCATAACGGTGCAAAGTGTGTGTTGGGGGAGGGAGGGGTGAAGACAGAGAACCTAGGGTAATGCTTAGATACATGTCCTCAAAATCTGAAATAAAAGGATAGAAATGCTAACAGCTTAACAAGCCTGTTTGCCCTCCTGTAAGAAATAGAATATGGAACTGATTTTAGGCCAAAATGTAAATAGGAATCTTATTTTCAGATTCCTACTAAATCAATTAAGGCAACAGGTACTTTTAAAAGTTCATGAAAAATTCAACAACAGTCAGGTAATTTCCAGTAACAATATATTATTTGCTGATCATCTTTTCTCCAGTTCTTTTTAAAGCTGCAAAATAAATGGATTCTAAGAGTCTAAAAAGACAATCAGAAAAAGCTTTTGTTTGAGTCTAAAAATTAGTCTGAGAGATTATGAATGAGAAAAAGAGAGGTAATCAGATGTCTTATTAGTTGCTCAAAATACCTGATGAATAAAAATAAGGCACCTAAAATACAAGGGGGAATGAATTCTTTGGGGACAGATGGTTTACCATCAATATCACCTCCAACTTTTAAGACAGATCTATTAAGTGGTTTTAAGCTGAAAATCTTAAAGACATTCAATGCTTATATTATGTGGTGATATGTATCATTATTTCAGTATTAATATTCTCATCAGGAGCACATCATCATCTACAATATGAACTAAGGCTTCAGTAGCTTGAGACTATGATAAAATCTAGCAAACAACTCCACCGGCCTCTATAATTTATAAAACTAATAAAGTTAAATCATCCCATTAATATTAAAATCCCAAAGAGTGTGTCTGCATGACCATTCTGCATAGCACTAAATACAAAGCAGGTATTTTGTAAATAGAAGGCTTTTTACTCTCTTGATATTCATAAGAGCTTTAGCTAAGTACCTTTCTGGGCATGGAGAGGAGAATTCCCTGACTATGTCTGATGGGGGGAGGAAAAAAGCCACATCAACTGTAATAGTTCAGGATAACATAAGAGATGCCTTACTGAATGAGACTAATGTCAACTAGGTATTTCGTCTCTGACAGAAATATCAAAACGCATTTTAAAGTGCTGGTCGGCAACGTAAAATAGATAGCTAGTGGGAAGCAGGCGCACAGCACAGGGAGATCAGCTCGGTGCTTTGTGACCACCTAGAGGGGTGGGATAGGGAGGGTGGGAGGGAGGGAGATGCAAGAGATATGGGAACATATGTATATGTATAACTGATTCACTTTGTTATAAAGCAGAAACTAACACACTATTGTAAAGCAATTATACTCCAATAAAGCTGTTAAAACAAACAAACAGGGCTTCCCTGGTGGCGCAGTGGTTGAGAGTCCGCCTGCCGATGCAGGGGACACGGGTTCGGGGACACGGGTTCGTGCCCCGGTGCGGGAAGATCCCGCATGCCGCAGAGCGGCTGGGCCCGATGAGCCATGACCGCTGAGCCTGCGCGTCCGGAGCCTGTGCTCCGCAACGGAAGAGGCCACAACAGTGAGAGGCCCGTGTACCACAAACAAACAAACAAACAAACAAAAAACGCATTTTAAGAAAAAATACATTGGCTTTCCATGACAACTTCTGATGCTATGAGACACACATGTAACACTGTCTATTTCTTTAATAATCCACTATGAATCTACCATCCACTACTTAATGCATATTCATTTAATAAGTCCGTATCGCTCACTGGAATAAAGAATTTCCTAGTTGTATCTTAAAATCTGCTAAAAGACCCATTTACCTTATAATTAAATTCAGAAAAAGGCAGAACAATTTTGAAACTAATCCAAGGGGGGCTAATTACTACAATAGCAAAAGATATTTATCCTAAAATGGTTTCATCTTAGGCAATCTTACAGCTTAGACTTCAAAGCCAACAATAAAAATACAATCCCCATGACTTTTCATCGACCCTAAAATTAGTTTTTCAAAGCTTTAAAATGTTTTCATGATTTGAGGAACAAGTTTGTTATTTGCCCTATTCATGTACTTCATGATTTTGTAAACCTGGATCATGTCTCCTCTGGGACTTCATCTTTCTGGAAAGTCAGCTTCCTGGTTAGTCATTATACTGAAGCTACTTTAAAGCTTCATTATTGACTTTTCCAGAACACCTCAGCTCTATGCTTTACGATATTTGGCCTCAGAACTGGATACATTAGAAACAAATTATGGCTAAGACAAAAATACTGGAATTTCAAAATTTTTCCTCTTTTTTTCAAAATCCCTTCTTTGGCTGGTTTTTACTAGCCTGTATAAATCTACCATGGGTCATCTTCATCTACAGACAACACACGGTAGATTAAAGTGCTAGACTTTTACCTGAAGCTTAGACACTTGACAGGTTAAAGGCCATCTTTTTGGATTTTTCAGTATATGCATTTCTTTAAACTTGCAACTCTGAATTCATTACCAATTTTTCTACCCACTTATAAGATATAAACTTCCTACACAATCTTGGTTAATACTTTATCTAGAAATTTCTGCAATCTGCTACCTTTAATTTCCTGTTGAGAATAAATTGCTCTAGTTTCCCTGATGAAGACTCAGCCTTCCTTAGGCCTTTCCCTGGAGATAAGAAGGGTCTTTTCTGGAAATGGCACCATGTCTGTGGTGATGGTTTCCATGAGGATAAGACTCATGTCTTATTGATCCACTTATGCCCAGCACCAGCAAATAGTAGTTGCTCAACAGCAGTTGCTAAAAGAATTGATCAAGATTTGAAATCAACTATGATGAAGTGTAAATAAGTAGATTATTCTGGAATTCTGATTTTTATTTATATATCCTTTGACACCTACCTTCTGGGGCAGTAGCAAATGGAGGTCAAGAAAGACAGGGGGAAATGAGGATCTAAGATCTCCTTGGAACATGATTTTTTAAAAAAAGAGTCAGTTGGACTGCTATAGTTCTATATAGGGTGGTAGCAAATCTAATAGAATTCTGAGAGAGGGAGGCAGAGACTCTGAGATGGTCTGTCAGGTAACTTTCAGGCACTGCTGCAATCAGCTTCCTCGCCTTCTCAGGCTTCCTTCATCTCCTCACATCCATCCAGCTGCTTTTTCCAACTCAAATATTTCAATTAGATTAGTTAACTTCCTCACAGAATGAACATTCTCACCCTGAATTCTCCACAGGAGCTCTCAGGGAACTATGAAATCCCTAGAACTGCACCCTTGACACCTGGAAGAGACGAGTTTTCAAGGGGAACCGGGGGACATAAGGTTTCAGGCAAAAGGAAGAACCGTTTACTTGAAGAATCGGGCTTGTGTGATCAAGAAGCCAACTATTGATTATAAACTGTTAAGGTTCAAACTGCAGCAACATACTTGATAGCTCTCCAACCTATACGGTGCCCCTCCCAATCTAATAACTTCAGAGTCACACTTGATGCAGGTACTTGGACACTTTTCACAATAGCACATGACCTCAATCAGGTCTAGGACCAGGGGCTGGAGCTTTAAGAAGAAATGTTAACCTGTTTCACCACTGCCTGATGAAAGCAAAGCTTTCTCCAGATGGCAATAATGATGGATGATGTTAAATTTCTGTAGGAAACTATAATTTAATAATAAAAGGCAGTTAGTGAGGGGAAGGGGAATATACAAGTGCCAAGCAGAAAAGAGTGAATTAGCTGACTGGCAGACAGCACTGGATCTCCCAGGAGCTGAGAAAGAAGGCTGGAAGGCTAAGGTAGAACCAGATACCTGAGGACCTCTGGTTTGCTATAGAGTGCTCTGAACGTGGTCTCCTCTCCAAGTCTGTATTTGTAAAATGCTACAGACTTCACCTTAAAATCACTATTTTAATATGTGGTCTTTTATTTGAAGTTTAAAAAATTTTAATTTATACTTGTCATAAATTGACAAAAATACCCAATATGTGAAAATGTATTAGTGGAAGCGTCTGGCAAAATAAAAGCCATGCAGGTACTGTATCTGAGAAAGGCTAGTAAATGAACACGTTGAATGACTGTCAAAATTAGTGGAGTATCCTCCTGCTGTATAACAATTTGTCTGATTTGTGTTTTTAAAGGAAATGACAGTCTGTTCTTTATTTTTCTCCTTAGCAGAACTATAACTTAAAATAAAATAGAAGGAAAATTAAAGCAAGAGGTAGTCTTCATACTAGTGTTTTTAAAAAGCTAATTATCATTTTATTCTATTGCCACTTCACTTGAGCTTTTTTTTTAACTACTTTCCCGAATATAACCTCTTCATTTTTATCCATAGTTTTCCCTGAAAACTAAGACTCATGTGGAAATTTGACAGTATTACACTTTCAGAATTCTGTGTGTGTGTGTGTGTGTGTGTGTGTGTGTGTGTGTGTGTGTGTGTAGAAACAAGGATAGAGACTAAAACTTTCTGTGCATCTTCTGTGTAAGACTGTCCCCTCATTTCAATATTTCAAATATAATTATTCACCCTCTGCTATGAACATCCTATCTCATTCTGAATCAAAACCCACCTGTCCTGTTTCACATCTCCTCAGTGTCTCACTTGACTTTCCTAATAGTCACTTGTGCTTGACTGATAGTTGGTTTCTTTCCAGAAAACATAATTGTACTTTGCTGGCCTTTCAGTGCCTGAATCAAAAGGATGACTAATGTAAACATTCCATGGGTTTCCAGGCAACCCTGTCAAGGAAGACATTTTTTACTGCAGGGTAAAGACACTTTTATCAAATCAGAAGTTCAACCCCCTTATCAGGCCATCCGTGCTCTTCTTACATGTTTTGGGATAGAAGAGCTTATTTTCTTTGATGAAATACTAAAAGTAATTTTGGGAGCAGTTGAAATATTAATAGTAGTAACTATTATTCCTCATCAGCTTCATTAGTATCATCATTATCAGTGGGGTAGGCAGAATAATGGTCCCCAAAGATGTCTAAATCCTAATCCCTGACACCTGGGCATGTTACTTCACATGGCAAATGGGACTCTGCAGATGTGATGATGTTAAGGATCTTGAGATGGGAAGATTATCCTGGATCTTCTGACTGGGCCCAAGATAATCACAAGGTCCTTCTAAGAAGGAAGCAGGAATGTCAGAGTCAGAGGAAATTTGATGACAGAAGTAAAAACTGAAGCGACGCCACTGCTGGAAGGGGGCCATGAGCGGAGGAATGTGGGCAGTCTTTAGAAGCTGGAAAAAGGCAAGAAGCAAATTTCCCCTTAAAGCCTCTAAAGGAATACAGTCTTGCTAACACCTATTAGCCCCATAAGATCCATTTTCAGAAGTGTGACCCCCAGAACTACAATAATAAACTTATATGATCTTAAGTCACTACAATTTTGGTAATTTCCTGCACTAGCAGGAAACTAATGTAATCAAGAGGTACACCAACCCTATAAGGTAGGTGTTATTATCCCCACTTTACAGATGAGGAAACTGAAGCTCAAAGGCACCTCAGACAGCAAGTAACACAGCCAGGAATCGAATACAGAACTGTTGGCATCAAAATTCACCTTCTAAATATATAATTACACTATAATGCCTATAAGACCAGCTGGCATGAAGAAAATAATGATTTAGCATTTCTTTATATCAGCCGCTAAGCACTTGATGAGCCAGCTTAGGTAGGTGACTACCTACCCTATCTAAATGGTCCAACATCTTGGCTGTTCCGTGTCAAAGCTACCAGTATTTTCAGAGTTGTATCCATCCAATAGTATGGAATTACACTATATTCTGCCTAGTACATAGTTGGTCCTCGTTAAGATCCTTACTCTATCATTAAAGCTTCCATTGTTATCTTTGGGTTGATGGCACAAGAAGGCTGTAATGGAGAAGAAAGAACACTGGCCTTGGAGTCAACAAATAAACATTCTACTCCTAGCTGTGCTACTAACGATATACTATGTAACCTTCCACTTTGATTCAACCTCTTATCTGAAAAAAATCAAAGCCAAATGATATCTTAAGGACCTGCTATTGACTGAATATTTGTGTCCACTGCTCTCACACCCAAATTCATATGTTGAAGCCCTAACACCCATTGTGACGTTATCTGGAGGTAGGGCCTTTGGGAGATAATTAGGTCATGAGCATGGAGTCTCGTGAATGGGATGAGAGCCTTCAAAAGGGTCATGAGACAGCCTGCTTCTTCTCTCTCTTTCTGCCATGGGAAGCCACAGCAAGAAGGCAGCTATCTGCAGGAAGAGGGCCCTTATCAAACATCAAATCTACCAGGACTTCCCATCCTCTAGAACTGTGAGAAATAAATGTTTACTGCTTGAGCCATCCAAGTCTGTGGTTATTTTGTTACAGCAGCCCAAACTGAATAAGACAAGATGCTGTGAGATAAAAAGTTCAATGACTTCATAACTTCTAGATCTACACAGGGACTCCATTCCTTCCACTAAGTGCTATGCCTAAATCTGCAACTTCTGATGCAATGATTCCAGCTGGGTGTCTTATCACCCATCATGGGTCCCTTATCAATCTGCCTCCTGTTAATAATACCACCACTGTCCCAAGTCTCTCAGATATATTTTTACTCTATATTTTTACCTGTCTTTCATTCCCTGTATTCTATCAGTCACCACATTCAGCTGCCTTCTTCATGCAATTAGGGTATGTTATTTTCAGGAAGATAAATATGGCAACAGGAATTTGGATATGGAATAGACTGGCATCCACAAGGCAGGTCAGAAGTTTGTACTGGTTGTGGGAATGAAGGGAAAAGAACAAAGTTCAAGAAATGATCTGGGGGAAGATACCTGGAAGTGGTAACTGACACTCACTTCTTTAAACAAGTTTAAACTCCTCAGGCTGGATTTCAAAATCTGAAAGTACCTTTATATCTAATCTTATTAGATATTTCCCAGATTTGGTCCTCACTGTTCTGATGGTTCCAACCCAGTCCAGTGCCTTTTATCCAGAGATGTGCATATGACCCAGCACACTACCTCTTCTGGCCACTGTGGTTGGTTAGAGTTGACAGGCAACCCAGGCTGGATGAATCAGAAGTCAACTTCTGGGCTTTGTCTGGAACTGTTGAGAAGAAGCTTACTTTGCAATAAGGTTCCTTATATTTCCCAATCTGTTGCTTCTGGCACAATTCATCAGTGAAACTCACTGAAAAAACTAGGCACATTCATTCCTAAATGATTTCAGCCATCATCAGGTTTTATATGCAAACAACAGGTTTTATATGCAAATGTGTGCTTCCACACACATTATACCAGACCATCCTCACAACAACCCAAACATCTGAAAGATGAGGGAAGTTTACAAGACTTGATCAAGGTTACCTGGGCTTCTGCATCCATGTTCTCCCTCTTCCACTTCACTACCTCATGAACCCTCTCACAAATGTTCATAATTTTTCATGCATCCTTCAGGTGTTCTCTTTTTCTCCATTCTCATGCAGTATTCTTAAAAAGTCATCTCCCACGGGCTTCCCTGGTGGCGCAGTGGTTGAGAGTCCACCTGCTGATGCAGGGAACACGGGTTCGTGCCCCGGTCCGGGAAGATCCCACATGCCGTGGAGCGGCTGGGCCCGTGAGCCATGGCCGCTGAGCCTGTGCGTCCGGAGCCTGTGCTCCGCAACGGGAGAGGCCACAACAGTGAGAGGCCCGCGTACAGCAAAAAAAAAAAAAAAAAAGTCATCTTCCCAAAATGCTCATATTAAGCTAGGGGTGGGGTGACTCAGAAAGGGATCATTTGTGTATGTGATTCAGAAAGGGATAACTTCTCACATCAAGCAGAGTTTTGCTTTTCTTTTTTGTTTGTTTTATTTCATAGGCCCTAGAGAGTACAGCTGGACCAAGGGTGGGTAAGAGTCACAGAAGGTGAAGTATGCTATAAAATAAAGATAAATGAGATCAAAATGTAGAACTACTCTTGACCTTCCACTGATATTTCTCAGATGAAGAAATTACTTCTCCTGTTAGACAGTTGTTACTTGTCTAATCTCAATCGATCAAAGTAATCTAACTTGCATGTGATACAGGAAGGCAGAGAATCACAGAATGTGGACATGGAAAGGCTATGGTGGTTAACTAACCCAACTGAATTAGCCTGGACCTTGCCATTTGCATGTGACAGAAGAAAGGACAACTCAAACTGACTTTAAAAAAACAACAGGGGTTTCCCTGGTGACGCAGTGGTTGGGAGTCCACCTGCCGATGCAGGGGGCGCAGGTTCGTGCCCCGGTCCGGGAGGATCCCACGTGCCGTGGAGCGGCTGGGCCCGTGAGCCATGGCCACTGAGCCTGCACGTCCGGAGCCTGTGCTCCGCAACGGGAGAGGCCACAACAGTGAGAGACCCGTGTACCGCAAAAAAAAAAAAAGACTTTATTGGTCAAATATCTGAAAAGGCAGTAGTAGATCCAGGTATCTACTGGATCTGCTTTCCTCCACAGAGGTTCCATCTCTAGTGCTCCTCATGTGGAGGTTTCTCCACAATTCCAGCCTTCCATTCTACTTAACTTAGGAACCTTATTGAAAAGTAATTTCTTCTCAACAGTTCCAGACAAAGCCCGGAAGTTGACTTCTGATTCATCCAGCCGGGGTTGCCTGTTGATTCTACCCATCCACAGTGAGTGGAAGAGGAGGTAGCAATTAATTGGCTGTGCTGGATCACATGCACATCTCTGGATAAAAGGGACTGGACTGGGTTGGAACCATCTGAACAAGGAGGACCAAATCTGGGAAAGCAGCAACTCCCTAAGAATAGTGAGGAATGGAAGCTGAGCAGAAAAAACAAATGTTTACCACACCAACCCCTTATTAAAGATGGAGAAACTGAAGTGCCCAAAGTCAGAGGGTTAGGACTATCCTTCACTCAGTAATTCATTCAGAATTTAAAGAGATAAATTAATACCACCTACACTGACAATCTTGGATTTTATTTACCTGTTCTGTACTGTTTAACAAACACTCTCTTAAGCCTGTATTTTTACTCAAAATATAACTAATATAAATAAAGGGAGAGACTTCCGATTAAGGGTACTTTATTCCCTTTCATTTTAAAAAGCAAACATAGAAATAAAGAGCTAAGACTCTACTATGAATCATTACACTTAAAGCTGCTTTGAAAGCTACTTGTCCTAAAATGGAGGCACTGTTTTACTTAACTGCATATACGTGTGTCTGTGTGAACGTACATATATATCTGGTTCCATATTCTATAAATAGTTCACATTATATAATACGGATAATTTTCCTTTTAGGACCCTAGGCTCTGCCCTTTTTCATATCAACTGTGATACCCTAAATGCTTCAAAAATAACGAGACACATTATTTTTCTCTCTGTTAACACTTAAAGTCAAAGCTGGGATATTAGAGAGAGCTACCTAAAGAGTTAGGAAAGGGAGAAGACACAGGAAAAGGCTTTCACACCTAAAATGAGGAAACCTGGAGCAGAAAAGAATAAGCAAGCGATATCTATATGTGTGTATCCGAAAAAAGGGTTGAGGGACAGGAGAAAAGATCCACAGAAGAAAATAATCAGTTGGGGAATGGGGGCTAGAGAGTTTAAGCCACAAGGAGGACTCTGTCTTACCACTATAACAGCATTTATTATTTTAGGCTGTAATTATTTGTTTATATGCTTGCCTCTCCCACAAGCCTGTAACCTCTTTAAGATCAAGGATCATGCCTTGCATTTCTGTATTCACAGGACTGGCACAGAAAAGATACTCAGTATGAAAGAATGAATGAATAAACAGAATATAAATGAATGGAGTCCACACAAAAAAGGACTGTTATACATATGAAGTCCAGAAAACAATATGGTCTCAGTTGTAAAACAAAAGACAAGAGATCACTGGGTGTTCTCATTACATTTTTAAGGCAGCCACTTTAATTACATGACTCACTCACAGAGTCTACCCTTGATGATCCAACCAGAAACACAACCAAAACAATTTTAGCTATATATCAAAGTTGGAGTTCTGTTTTGTTTTAATTCGAAACTTGTGATTTTTCTGAATGATGGTTTAAAACCTAAGGACTGTTAAGGCGAAAGATCAAATGTGTTGAATTTTATGAAAAGTACATTTAAGAGTTATGATAGTACAATTTTCAGGGCCCACACAGTCAGAATTTTAAAGAATGTAATTAGAAATAAGAAACCATGACCTTTTGGAAGCAAAATGTCCATATTTTGTCTGGAAACAAAAGGCATTTTTTAAAAAGAAGTATAACATCAAGAATACTGACCTCTTTCTTGCTTGCTTTCTTTCTTTTCAAGTGGTAGAAACTTTCAAAGTTCAGGGTTTCTTTGTTACTTTTGGCCAAAAGAAAAAGGTTGGAAATTTAGAATCAAACATCAAAATACACTTTTGGAAAGGAGTTTCAGAAATTTGTTTAAAACTATAGAAAGGAAAATACTAGTGAAAAACCAACTACAAAAATAATCTAAGTAAATCCACTATTATCTAAGAGGAAATAAATAGGGAGAAATAGATTACGTGAAGAGCTAGAGGATCAGAAAAAGAAGAAAATCCACACTTCTAAGCTGGGTATTCAAGGCTTTCCATGATTAGGATTCAAAGACTGGTTCCACCCTTATCTTTCACTGTTCCCAAATGCCTCCTGTGGCACCCAGACAGGTACTATACCCTAAAAACACCTTACCTTGTACATTTACCCCATACAGAAGGACTGGGAAAACATCACCCAGACAAGAGTCTAAGATCAGACCCCAGAGATACACCAACTGGCTCTGGCTCCTTCAAATGAGTTCCTGCATTTCAGGTAAACATGCGCAACAGGACAGTTCTTCCCCAGAACTCAGTCTTCATTTTTAAATTAACTGAACCACATAATGGGGGTCAAGCTATCTATCTGGTTTACATGTCTCAGACATTTCTACAGTCTGAAAGAGAGATCTCTCTAAACAACTTGGTACTGCCTGCCTAGCATGCCAAGACCACCTGAAAATTCAGTAAACCTTACTAGTTGGGCACATACTAACTTCACACTGCTGTCAGCAACTGATGTATGTGGATTCATAATTATAAATACCTGTGTGTGTAGGGAAAGTCCAGGTATAGGCAGAGAGAGGTTAATAAAGGTTTGACATTACATGCTCTCTTCTTTCTTAGTACTATGAAAAGGAGAAACGTTTTGTTGTCATCTGTCAAAAATGAATTAAACTGTAAACAAATCCAGTGCAAACTACCTTTACTTTCACAAATACTTTGTATCAAAATACTCCTGCTAGGGCTTCCCTGGTGGCGCAGTGGTTGAGAGTCCGCCTGCCGATGCAGGCGACACGGGTTCGTGCCCTGGTCTGGGAAGATCCCGCATGCCGCGGAGCGGCTGGGCCCGTGAGCCATGGCCGCTGAGCCTGCGCGTCCGGAGCCTGTGCTCTGCAACGGGTGAGGCCACAACAGTGAGAGGCCCGCGTAACTCAAAAAAAAAAAAAAAAAATTACTCCTGCTAGCTTGCTCATAATGTATGCACCTTGTGAATCACTTCATTGACAAAATTTCAATCCCAAATAAATTATTTTCAGCACCTAGTCAGCATAACCCAAATGTACCCATTATCACTCAATACTTTTCAGGTGTATAAATTATGGTAAAAATGATTTTTAATATTTTAATGATTTTAGTATTTTTATACTTGTATAGTTGACCAAGATCAAATATAAATGATACTAGGATTATCTTCCTTTTCATATTTTCTATTTTTAATTTCACTAGTGTGATCTATAGCATGAAAAATTAAATCTAGGTTGATTACTGGGAAAGGTAAAAAGTTCATATTTTCATCTCTATTTAAATCTACTGAAAATTTAGAAAGATTATGATGGTATATTCCTAAAGTAGGTAGAATAGGTAGATTGAACATTCCAAGTCTTACAGACCAATAAATAAGAAAGAACAAAGTACTTTCTTTATCTGAATAATGGCCCCCCAAAAGATACGTCCACGTCTTAAACCTGGGAACATGTGACTTTTACCGTATATGCAGACAACGGTGTGATTAAGGATTTTGAGAAGAGGAGTTTACCTTGGATTATCAGGGTGAGTCCTAAAAGCTATCAGAGGGGATTTTCAGAGGAGGCAATATGATCATGGAGGCAGAGATTGGACCGATGAGGCCACAATCCAAGGAATGTCAGGAGCTTGCCGAAAAGGCAAGGAAAGGATGCACCTCTGGAGCCTTCACAGGGAGTACCGCCTTGCCAACACCTTGATTTCAGACATCTGGCCTCCAGAACTGTGAGAGGATGAATTCCTATTGTTTTAAGCCACCAACTTTATGGTAATTTGGTAACAGCAGCCACAGGAAATTAATATAATACCCTAAAGAATATGTTTTTAGTTTACTGGGGGAATAACACTGGTTTTGGAGAGCCCCAAAGAAAACAAAATATAGATACTATTGTATTATAAACATATATTCTATGATAAACCACCTGAAGTGCCTACCTAAGTATCCATATAATACAATTGGAAAAGTACAATATTAAGTACAGTCAGCATAGTTGCTGACTGACAGTGAAAAGCTGGGACCCTTCCAACTAGTTAGTTCAAAGGAAATGAGCTGATTTTTGCAGCATAAGGGTCTGACTTTGTGCATTTGGGTCATATGTTTCATTGGATGAATAAGGTCAAGATAAAATTACCAACCCACTGAATCCTGAATCAATAGATTACTCAAATGTAAAGATTTTATTTGAAGGGAAAAATAATAAGACAACAATTGGGGGAAGCTCTCCCACTGCTATCCCTTGTCACTGATCTATCTCCTTCAGGAATGAACATGCTTCATTAAAATAGAGTAGGCTTTTAAAGAGTAAATACTTTCCTTAATTGCTTTGCAGAAGGAGACTATACAAATACGTGATTTTTTTTTTTTTTTGGTAAGACAGAAGACTGCACAAGAAAAATTTAGTTGTCCCATTTGCCCTTGATTGTCCTGGATGCTCAGATGCCCCAGCTTCTCTAGCTTCTGATGTTGCCATAAATATTACTTCTCAAAATGGTTTCTTATCAACAATTTCCTTCTGAGGAGCGATAATAGACAGCATCTTCCTTTATGAAACACTTGTCATGAGCATTAAACTCACAGAGTTTAATACAGCCTAACTAATCTTCATTTGCCCTGAAGATTAAAGCTGAATTTCACTTGATGGTTCAGAAAATGATTATCTATTTGCCCTGAAGATTAAAGCTGAATTTCACTTGATGGTTCAGAAAATGATTATCTATAAAACAGATTATAGGACCTTTTCTTCATCAGAGAGTTCTAATTATCCATCCCTTGGTGGAGGGGGGGGCGGGGAATCGACATGATGTCAAAAACAACAATGAACTCACTGCTTTCTATGAAGAGCAATACCAGGGCTTATACACACAGAAGGTCTTGGCTCAGAGAATACAGGCTCCAGCAAGCCTCACTCTAAGGAATAATGGTAGAATGTCCTTCCCACCCTCCTGCCCCTTTTCTGGCTTCCTCTCTCTCCATTCCCCGAATATCTGATCTTTCCCTCTAGCTAACTAATGGCCTACTAAACACTTTACCCAAGATATCTGCTTTATAAAACGTCCTATTCTCTAAAATTTATCTCTTTTCTTCCCCCACCAAAGCTTCATGTTATGGACCTAGAGAATATTATGCTTAGTGAAGTAAATCAGACAGAGAAAGACAAGTACGTATGATATCACTTACATGTGGAATCTAAAATATACTACAAATGAATTTATATACAAAACAGAAACTGATTCACAGACATAGGAAACAAACTTATGGTTACTAAAGGACAGTGGAAGAGGGACAAATTAGCAGAATGGGATTAACAGATACAAACTACTATACCTAAAATAGATAAGCAACAAGGATTTACTGTATAGCACAGGGAATTATACTCAATATCTTATAATACCTATAATGGAATATAATCAGAAAAAAATAACTGAATCAGTAGGCTGCACACCTGAAACCAACACAGTAGTGTAAATCAACCATACTTCAATAAAAAAAGGTTTTTAAAAAGCTTTATATTAGATGTTCAACAAATGCTTTCAATATTTTAATAAGCTATTTTTCTCAAAGATAATGTACCTCTTCCAGGAATATCTAACTTTCTAAAAGGAATAATTAACCTCAATTTGGAAAGCACTGGACTGAAGCAAATTAACCCTGCCAACCAGCCATGGAATCCACTGGCAGAGGTAATTTATTTCTATTTTTTTTTTAAAAAACGGCATTTGAATTGCCGATTTTCACATAGTTTGGGCTCATCTTTGGACATAGCCCTAAGCTTTTCGAAGAAAAGAATAGAGTCACTGCTTTGATGCCTTTTTTTAACCCTAGGTGATAGACAATCAAAAACACATCTACTTAGGTAAATACAGATTCATCAGAAGCAGGTACTGTCTTTAATTTTTTTTTCAACATCTTTATTGGAGTATAATTGCTCTACAATGGTGTGTTAGCTTCTGCTGTATAACAAAGTGAATCAGCCATACGTATACACATATCCCCATATCCCCTCCCTCTTACGTCTCCCTCCCACCCTCCCTATCCCACCCCTCTAGGTGGTCACAAAGCACTGAGCTGATCTCCCTGTGCTATGCGGCTGCTTCCCACTAGCTATCTATTTTACATTTGGTAGTGTATATATGTCAGTGCCACTCTCTCACCTCGTCCCTGCCCACCCCTCCCCCTCCCCACATCCTCAAATCCACTCTCCACGTCTGCGTCTTTATTCCTGTCCTGCTCTTAGGTTCTTCAGAACCTTATTTTTTTTTTAGATTCCATACATATGTGTTAGCATACAGTATTTATTTGTTTTTCTCTTTCTGACTTACTTCACTCTGTATGACAGACTCTAGGTCCATCCACCTCACTACAAATAACTCAATTTCATTTCCTTTTATGGCTGAGTAATATTCCATTGTACATATGTGCCACATCTTCTTTATCCATTCATCTGTCGATGGACACTTAGGTTGCTTCCATGTCCTGGCTATTGTAAACAGAGCTGCAATGAACATTGTGGTACATGACTTTTTGAATTATGGTCTTCTCAGGTATATGCTCAGTAGTGGGATTGCTGGGCTGGCTGTCTTTAATTTTTAATCATCTCTGATGGAAGGGGCTACGCGTCTGATTTTCTAAACAAGATTCCATTATCCCATTCTCCTATTTAAAAAAAAAAGAAGCCTGCCTACAAGATAAGTGAAATTTAACATCTCTCAGGACTTACAGCTGTGTAATATTTCAAATCCTTTGTGACAGAAGGAGGAGAGTAAAACTAATGTGCAAAATAACATATTTACAAGGATGTCTCCTCAGGAATGGGGACTGAAGGGATATAGAAACACTTGCAGGAATGATTAGGAAAGAAATTACTCTCTGACAAGTATGGGGAAGGACAGAGAAAGGATGATGACAAAAAAGCAACCTTCCTTAAAGTGCAGTAAGCTCCTTCCTCTGGTGGATTCAGCAGTGAAGCCTTGAAATGGAGCTACAGACTGAGGGCCGGCTAAGCAGCCCTGTTCCCTGCACAGCCCAGAAAAAATTGAAACTGTCTCCAATTCCAGCCCAGGCTCTGGGACAACCTAGAAATTGCAGGTTGGGACTTCCCTGTTGGTGCAGTGGATAAGAATCCGCCTGCCAGTGCAGGGGACACGGGTTCGAGCCCTGGTCCAGGAAGATCCCACATGCCACAGAGCAACTAAACTCATGGCCACAACTACTGAGCCTGCACTCTAGAGCCCACGAGCCACAGCTACTGAGCCTGCATGCCACAACTACTGAAGTCCGCGTGCCTAGAGCCCGCGCTCCACAACAAGAGAAGCCCGTGCACCGCAAAGAAGAGTAGCCCCCACTCGCTGCAACTAGAGAAAGCCCGCGCACAGCAACAAAGACCCAACGCAGCCGAAAATAAATAAGATTAAATCTTTAAAAAAAAAAAAAAAGAAATTGCAGGTCTCCTGGACCAGAGGCCTCTGCCTGCCACTCAAATACAGGGTAATGCCGAATGTGAGAGAAGGTCTGGAGAATATTCCCTACTGGACATGCCATGCGGCTCTGGAAAAGGCTCGAGACTTTCTAGGTCTAGGGCAGCCCAGAGAATTCTAGGGCAGTCCAGGCCAGCCAGGAAATTAAGCAATAGTACATGGAGAGGTGAGGAAAAAAAATAGAGAGTGATCCCAGAAATGTCAGGGCCAGAAAATGGCACAAATATTTATGTTTAATAGCTGCCCACATAACTGATAAGTCCTTTATTACTAACTTGACATAAAAAATGAAGTCACTGGGCTGTAGGGTGTCAATTTCTCCACTCTCCAGATGCACTCTCCACTCTGCAGAAGTACTGGAGAGAGAAGGCAGTAGTTTTGGAATAATGAAATTAATTTGTAAAATGTCTGTGAATAAAATTGAGAGGTCTTCATGGGTAACTTGAAGGGGATAATTGAGGACGAAGGATCTTGGAGAACAGCTAGGTTTCTAGCTTCAGTAACTGAGTAGATGGTGGTTTTGACAAATGATGGGGGGGAGGATATAGAAGAAAAATTAATTCAGCAGGAAAGAATGAGAATTTCATTTTACACATGTAGAATCTGTGAAGCTTTGGGCTATCCTGGTGGCAATACCAAGGAGACAGGTGGCAAGATTAGAAGCATGCTCACTCAAGACCCCAATCTGGGGATTATGGTCAGAGAACAGAAACAGAGAGAGTGGTTGAGATGCCCCTCTGTGTATACAAAAGAGCGGGAGCCCAAGACATAACCTGAGGACACCAACAGAAAGTTAAGATGCAGTCAGAGGAAGAGGAGCCTGTGGGGATGTGATGGTTGACACCAGAACACGTGGGAGAACACACTGTTCCAGAAAGAAAGAGTTAAGAGCTTCAAAAGTGGAGAAGTTATAATAGTCTCAAATGCAGCAGACAGCTCTAGAAAAATAAAATGGGCGGGGGGGAAGGTACACCAGATTTGGAAACTGGGTCATTGTTGACCTGGCAAGAGCAACTTCAGTACTCTGTTGTGTGCTAGAAGCCTAACGACAGCGCACTGAAGAGGGAATAAATGTACAAAAGCTCCATTTATCCTGAAAGTTAAAAAAAAAAAAAATCTACCAAGCCCCCCAAAACAGAATTATCTGTACTCCATAAATCATTGTCACCCAGAATTCATTCATTAATTCAAGAAGACATTTAGTAAATATCTACTATGTGTCAGAACCCATATGATGCACCAGGATATACAGATGAATAAAAGATGAGCCCCGCCTTTGAGGAGTCTACAGTTACAGAGACACACATCCATTATCACCTCTTTCAACTTAACCACACTGCCTAGACTCCATGACAATACATAGTGCTAATTACAGCAACAGAGCAGGAAGAAAGTACCTGGAGAACATAGCAACAGGGGACACCAAGACAGAAGTTACACATGTACTTGGAATGGAGGAAGGGGTGGGGATGGGGGGAAATAGGAAGGGTCATGTGGGGTCGACAGTAGGGGCATTCCAGGCAAAGAATCTGGAAAGGACTGAATATTGGCCCAGATCTGTGAGATATTTAGCATATCATGAAGGGATTTTATACCAACCCAAGAATTTCGGGGTAGGATTTTGGGGTTTGTTGGGTTGTTTTGTTTCGGTATGTGTTTGTTTGGTTTGGTATGCCAGAACTTCACCATTATTTCCAAAGCAGAAACACCAGGGGCAAAGAGAGAACATGTACTAGGAAGGGTAGATAGGTTCCTAGGATCAGATCCCCCTATAAATGAGATCAAGAACAACGCTTATTTGAAGTCTTACGTTGTATTTTATGCAAATTCTGCATTCTACCCCATATTCGTTTTCTATATTAAGCAATGTTTTTAAATTAATATAAAATATTGGTTTTCCTCTAAAATTTTTAGGTAAAATTGATGCCACAGCAGATGCACCATATTTACACCCCTCACATACATACCCCTACCCACCCACCAGTTTCAATAATACATGACCCTGAATGAGTGTCATATATTAACTTCAAACATGACTTTTGACTGTGGGAATCAAGCATTGTGATGTGACTTTTCACGAATATAATTCTGGATCCATGATAGAATATGAAACACTATCAGGTTAGGAGTTTTAAATTTACATACTTTGCTTAACAGCAACATTACATTAGCTTCAGTCTGAGTTTTTGGTTTATTTATTCCTCCCTTCTCACTAATGTTTTTGATCTCATATCATACTGACCCTGTTATAATAAGTCTGTTATTGTAAACCACCTCAAGTCTATTTTGAAGTAAACTAGGCATATAAAATTAGCAAAAAAATAAGTCATATGAGATTGGCAAATAATCAACATCATGATGTTCTAGAATTAGATAATAGTGATGGTTGCACAACTTTGTGGATACACTAAAAACCACTAAATGATACATTTTAAAAGGGTAAATTTTATGGTATGTGAATTATAAAATTATATACCGATAAAGAAAATATTTTTAAAAGAGCACAGCAAAAGCACTATGCACACTGTTAATGTCAAATATACTTTATAACTAACCAACTGATTTCACTGATAACCCACATACAGTTATATGGTAATTCTCAGTTATTCAGCTATCCTAGGTAACAGGAGGTTGTTGTACTTTTAAAAGTTTATCTTATATGTCATAATCAGTTTTTGAAATATATCTTTCAAATTGAGCAACTGAACGATACAAACTTTTAAAGGAACCTGATGAGGTATAAAGTATCTAATGCATGACTGTAAAACTTAAGAGACAATGAATAATATAAAACAAATATAGGGCTTCCCTGGTGGCGCAGTGGTTGAGAGTCCGCCTGCCGATGCAGGGGACATCGGGTTCGTGCCCCGGTCCGGGAAGACCCCACATGGCGTGGAGCGGCTGGGCCCGTGAGCCATGGCCACTGAGCCTGAATGTCCGGAGCCTGTGCTCCGCAACGGGAGAGGCCACAACAGTGAGAGGCCCGCGTACCGCAAAAAAAAAAAAAAAAAAAAAAAAACAAATATAAAGTATCTGCAGAGATCTCCCAAGACAAAAAGGCCAGACTTTATATAACAGAAGTTTGTCTTAAAGCAAAATAACTGCAAAGAAAGAGGCAACAAAACCACATGTAAAATTTATATTCTATTAATGAGGTGTAACTTCACCATATGTCCACCAGCTGTTCACAAACCACATAATTAAAGCCATGGATGAACAAAGTTCTAGACAAAAAGACTTGAAATATGAAAAGCCAAGTCTTTTTTATTGTGGTTCATTATTTTAGCTTGAAGACTTTAGAACTTTTAAAATAATATATGTGTTTCATCCTCAAGGAGACACTTCCTTTCCATTTTCTTTACTGGGAGATAATCTTATCAGATGAGACAGTTAAATTTTAACCTAAAGATTGTATTTGAGTTCAACAAATGGTCCTGACACAACTGGACACACCTACAAAAATTAACTCAAATGGATCACAGACTTAAATGTAAAATGTAAAGTTATAAAACTTTTATAAAAGGCATAAGAAATACAATGAGTAAGTTCTGAGCATCTAATGCACAGCATGGTGACCACAGTTACCAATATTGTATTACTTGAAAGTTGCTAAGAGAGTATATCTTAAATGTCACGACAAAGGAAAATGATAATTATCTGAGGTGATACAGGTGTTAACCAACCTTACTGCAGTAATCATTTCACAATATATATGTATATCAAATCATCATGTCGTATACTTTCAACTTATACGATGTTATATGTCAATTATATCTCAATAAAGCTGGAAAAAAATTTTTAAGTGTTAGAAATATTTATACCATGCCCAAATCTAATTGAAAATGGACCACAGACCTAAATCTAAATGTAAGAGTTAAAAATATGACTTTTAAAAGAGAACACAGGGGGCTTCCCTGGTGGCGCAGTGGTTGAGAGTCCACCTGACGATGCAGGGGACGTGGGTTCGTGCCCCGGTCCGAGAGGATCCCACATGCCGCGGAGCAGCTGGGCCCGTGGGCCATGGCCGCTGAGCCTGCGCGTCTGGAGCCTGTGCTCCACAGCGGGAGAGACCACGGCAGTGAGAGGCCCGCGTACTGCAAAAAAAAAAAAAAAAAAAGAGAGAGAGAGAACACAGGGACTTCCCTGGTGGCGTAGTGGTTAAGAATCTGCCTGCCAATGCAGAGGACACGGGTTTCAGCCCTGGTCCGGGAAGATCCCAAATGCCGCAGAGCAACTAAGCCCGTGTGCCACAACTACTGAGTGTGCGCTCTAGAGCCCATGAGCCACAACTACTGAGCCTGTGTGCCATAACTACTGAGCCTGCATGCCACAACTACTGAAGCCCATGTACCTACAGCCCGTGCTCTGCAACAAGAGAAGCCACTGCAATGAGAAGACCACACACCACAACGAAGAGTAGCCCTGCTCACTGCAACTAGAGAAAGCCCGCACGCAGCAACAAAGACCCAATGCAGCCAAAAATTAAAAAACAAATAAATAAATTTATTCTTTAAAAAAAGAGAGAACATTGGCGTAAATTTGTGACTTGGCTCAAGCAATGCATTCTTAGACATAACAACAAAAGTACACAAGAGACAAATATATAACTATATATTTTCCCAATAGACTTGATTGAAATTAAAAAACTTCGTGCTACACTTAAGTGATACCATCAAAAAGTGAAAAGAAAGACAACCCAAAGAATGGTAGAAAATATTTGCAAATCATATATCTGATAAGAGAATTATACCCAGAATATATAAGGAACTCTTACAACTCAACAATAAAAAGATAACTCAATTCAAAAATGGGCAAAGGCATAAAAAGGAACAAAACTGGGTCATTTGTAGAGACGTGGATGGACCTAGAGACTGTCATACAGAGTGAAGTAAGTCAGAAAGAGAAAAACAAATATCGTATATTAATGCATATATGTGGAACCTAGAAAAAATGGTACAGATGAACCAGTGTGCAGGGCAGAAATAGAGATACAGATGCAGAGAACAAACGTATGGACACCAAGGGGGGAAAGTGGCAGGGGGGTGGGTGTGATGAATTGGGAGATTGGGATTGACATATATACACTAACATGTATAATGATACAATTATCACAATAAAAATTATTTAAAAATTCATGCATATCAGATTTATGTATTTTCTTTTTTTTCAAAGATTTTTTTGATGTGGGCCGTTTTTAAAGCCATTATTGAATTTGTTACAGTATTGCTTCTTTCCTATATTTTGGTTTTTTGGCTGCGAGGCATGTGGGATCTTAGCTCCCCAACCAGGGATCGAACCCGTACTGCCCCCTGTATTGGAAGGCGAGGTCTTAACCACTGGACCGCCAGGGAAGTCCCAGATTTATGTATTTTCATAAACATCTCTGTGAGGTAAGGAAGCTATCTAGAGCCTGGAGGATTAGCTGTTCTTTGTCCTTCTCTCTGTGGTGAATGACTAAGACTTAAACAGAGGTTCCTAGGCCCAGAGTGTTTACCAAAAAAAAAAAAAAAGATAACATACTGCATGGTTCAATTTATATAATATTCTTGAAATGGCAAATATGGAGATCAGATAAGTGGTTGCCAGGAGTTAGGGAAGAGGAAGGGAAAGAAGTAACTGTGGCTAAAAAGGGTAACACAAAGAAGTCTTATGTTGACGGAACTGTTCTGTATCCTAACAGTGGTGTGATCACATATACATGTAATAAAACTGCATAGAATTACACATGCATACACACACACTCACTCACTTACAAATAGGTACATGTAAAGCCAGTGAAATCTGAATAAGCACTGTAGATTGTATTAAAGTCAATTTCCGCATTTTGTGATACTATACTATAGTTATTCAAGATGTTACTTTTGGGAGAAAATGGGTGAAGAGTATAGGGCATATCTCTGTATTGTTTTGTACAACCGCTTGTGAATCTACAATTATCTCAAAATAAAAATCTTTTTAAAATTCAGCTGAAAAACACAAATGGATGGTGAAAAACAGAAAAAATCCAAGAGTTTTTGCAATAGCACATTTTAGTACACGAAAGAATATTTTCAGATGTGTGATCATTTTTATATATTTGTTGTTACTGTGATGTGGCATATATTTTACTGAGTCTGACCCTCAGAATTCTAGAGGTGATGACCAGTGCAGGTATTTGTGATGGCAAAGCAGAAACTAGCACTAAGTGTACGTCAGTTGAGGCTGTGAGGTGAGGCGCTGTTGAAATCATACCCCAAATTCTAAGACTTCACTACTGTAAAAAGAAATAATGGTAATATTAGATTGAATGATTACAAACAAAATCTTAATGTCTTTAATTGCAAAGTCAAAATGCTTTATAGATTAAAAACTAAGGGTAAGATATTCTACATAAGAATATCAGTGAAATGAAAACACATTTATAGAATATTTAAGATGATTATACGTCCATGAGAAAAATATCACAATTGGTTCTGTTTCCATGGGGACACTGGCCTAAGACTCAGGAGCATATTGAATGCCCTGGCAGAGGCTGTGGGCTAGCCATCAAAACCTGATCTTCCCTCTTCCACAGTAATGGCTACGCAGGGAGGAGACTACATTTCCCAGCCTCCGCTGCAGCCAGGCATGACCATGGGACGAAGTTCTGGCCAATGGGATGGAAGTGCATTATGTGGTAGTTTCCTGGCACCTCCCTTAAAAGACAACTCTGATCCCTAAGGCTTTTTGTTTGTTTTTTCTCTCTTCTAGCTCAAGATCCTAGGCTCTGAACACATCCACATCCTATAGGGTAGTAGGAAAGGAAAGCAAATACAGGAAAAAGAGTGGCACAGCTAAAAAAACTCAAAAATTAATTAAATTAAACCCACCCAAATCCCACCAACCACTATAATAACAGCTACTATTTTACAGAGTGCCCTGAATAGACGTAGCATTGTACAAAATTATCTATTTTTATCTCCATAATAACCCTATAAGGTAAGTATTATTCTCCATTTTAAAGATGAAGAAGCTGAGGCTCAGAGACAACAAAGGCTTCAATCTGAAGAGACATAACCCTTACCCCCCTTTTTACCCAGAGACTCTCTCTACCTCCTCTAGTCTGTATCCCAACAGGTCTCAGAAGGATTCTAGGCTGAGACGCCCTTAAAAGTCTGTTTGTGTTTTTATCCATACTCTGCCACTGTGATTCTCGGAATAAATTCCACTTATATAGAGAGAAAAGAACCTGCTTTAAGTTCTACCCATGGAACTCAAAAAACGATGTGTCGTAGTAGTAATACGCTCAGGTCACCCAGGCAGTGAGTGGCAGAGGGAGGATTAGAAACCAGATTTTTCTGGCTCCAAAGCTTGCACTATGATCTACTTATACCCACACCACAACTCCTGCTGCTAATATTGACACTGTCCTTTAGAACTTAATTTTAGATGTTTAAAAGTCTAACTTCTAACAATGCCTCACACTTCAAAAAAAATTCCATTTCTATAATTTGTGAGATATGAAATAGGAGGGCCAGGAATAAAATTTTTTTAAAGAATTGTTACCTAATAATTGGAGAAATTCTTTTTATAACTTTTTAAGTATAGAGGAAGTCAAAGACTACTCTAGGGGAAAAAATGGAGTGCAGAGGAATCTAAATATTCTTGGCTCTGAGTTATATGCCTTTTGAGTCTGAAAGAGCCAGACAAATATTTAAGCAGAGAAGGAAAAAAATATATACTTTTAGTTAAATGGCGAGTTATAACTAGGCCACATCTCATTTTTATGTCCCAAAGTGCTTAATTTAGAATCGGATTTTAAAACCAATCCTCCACAGGCCAGGTCTGGCCCTTCCAGTTGGCACCTGGACATCAAACTCATAACAATCTGGAACAACTGAAAATAGCTCTGGGCATTCAAACTATCATACAGTAAGGAAGGTCAAATTTGAATTAATGTATTTTAAGCCTGCAAAAAGGGTTTTATACAAGCCTTAAATGAGAACAGGAAAAATAGAGAGAAGAATGACAATTAAGCAGCCAACCCAACCTACATCCCCATCAGCAGCGAAGCCAGAGCTTGCTCACATTTTCACCACTGTCTTCATCATAAGGCACCTCAGTTCCTAGCTGTGTGTTGTCGCTGCTCTAACTACAAAGCCATTTTTTGCATTTTCTACTTATTCTTGTCCAACGACCTTCACTATTTATACATTTTCTACCGAATGAAGTCCAAATTCCTTTGTCTGGCAGCCAAACCCTTTCTGACTTGAATTCAACCTACCTTTGCAGGTTTATTTCCCATTATTCTCCTTCATGAGTCCCCATTGGAGCCACACAGGTCTACTCACTGTTGAAAAGGCAGGCACATTCCAGCCCAGCCGCCTTTGGTAATGCCACCAGCATCCCTCCTACACTTCTCCACCTGGCTGAATCCTTCCCATCTTCAGGGACCAGCACAAGGTCCAGCTCCTGCATGAGTCATCCCCAGCCACCCCAGGATGCATAAAAAGTCTCTCTCCCTCTGAAATCCTATGCCAGTTATGTAATATTCTCAACCACTCGTTTGGGACTCATCATAAACTCTCTCATACTAATATTTCTTTATCTTATTTCTATGTCTTAATTCCTCAAATAGATCTTAAGTTCCCTGCGGGAAAGAACTTTAGTCTTCTTTATCACTATATTTTATATTACCTCTAACCAGGAACAAACTAATGTTACATGAGCTCCAGCTAACAGGATTTTAAAGCATTCACGCAAGGATGCTAAGCAAACTGCTATCTGAAAGCCAAAGAGGGGAATATATATCATCAGAAAATTTCAATATTTCATTGTTTCCACATTTCATAATATAAGACAATAGTTTCTTTAATCAAATTAAAACTAAAGAAGTCCTAGTCTGTTATCAAGCCAGGAAAGGGTAACTACTGAAGACAAAGCTATTTGCACCTGCTGAAAAAAGCAGCAATAAGTTTAATCGCAGCAAATAGGTTTCTCTGCTTGACTCTACATAAAATATGACTGTGCTGCACCCTGCAGTCTATGGAAGAAAAGGATAACAAGAAAGCCTATTCAAAGATTAATCAATGTTTGGGCAGGAAATAATTTTCCTGCTGTTTTAAAAATACTAATCAATTTTCCTCCCAATGTTGTTATTACACACTGAGAATACACAATTGAGTTGTACCTGCAGTCACCATTTCATATATGGAAATAGAGTTCTGCATTCATTTTCCTTATTCTAGAATCAAAGAATATGAAATGAGTGTCTATAAAACCACAGTACTCTATAATATGACCTCTGATCTTCTGAAAATAACCTCAGTAGTTAAACCACCATGTTCACTGAGTCCTCCCTGTGAGAATACGGCTGAGTTCTGGGATAGGCCTTAATAAGCAACCTCCCAAGCTCCCTTTTAAGAAGTATGCTATCAGGAGAAGAAATATACAGATAAAGGAAGTCTTGGACTCTGGGAATTCCACGTTGACCCACAAATGTAGATCCAAATTCCCAAGACCAGATTCCCAAATTCCATTTCTGCCCGGGGTCCACACTGGGATAATTCCAGGTTCAAAGACCTAGTAAGCAAATGGTCACACTAGGCCTTCCTGTGGATTCCAGAACACTCAGGTAGACCTTATGGAACCCGATGCAAACTGGGATTCAACAAAAAGTCCCCAAGATGAGTAGACACACATTTTCCCCCCAAGAGGATTCCAGAAATACCTCAATATCAATGCATTCTTAAGACCATGTTTTGCAAATATTTCATGGTGTTTTCCAAAGGTGCTGCCAAAGGAAACATTTTAAAGGTACCATTAGCAAATGAAGCTGATGTTCCTACTGGAGACCACTCGTAGGAAGATGGTATGTGGAATCCTTAAAAAATGATACAAATGAATTTATTTACAAAATAGAAAGAGACCCACAGACATAGAAAGCAAACATAGTTACCAAAGGCGGGGCGGGGGGGAGCGGGTAAATTAGGAGTGTGGGATTAGCATATACACACTACTGTATATAAAATAGGTAACCAACAAGGACCTACTGTATAGCACAGGGAACTGTACTCCATATTTTGTAATAACCTATAAGGGAGAAGAATCTGAAAAAGAATAAATAAATAGATGTATCTCTCTGAATTACTTTGCTGTGCAGCTGAAACTAACAAAACATTGTAAACCAACTAAACTTCAATAATAAATAAATAAATAATTTTTTAAACAAAGAAGATGAAATGCTCTGGGAAAAATCCTCTTAAAAGAAAACAATTTACCTTCACTTAAGCCAGCATTTCCCCAGCTTATCTGAAATCCTACTAATATTTCTCTGGGGCTATCCCTCTTCACCCCATGGGTTTTATGCACTCTATGTCTCATCTCTACTACTAAAGAAATTCAAATAGGAAAGATGCATACATTCAAGTTATATATATATATATATTTTAACATCTTTATTGGAGTATAACTGCTTTACAGTGTTGTGTTAGTTTCTGCTGTATAACAAAGTGAATCAGCTATACATATACATATATCCTCATATCCCCTCCCTCTTGTGTCTCCCTCCAACCCTCCCTATCCCACCCCTCTAGGTAGTCACAAAGCACGGAGCTGATCTCCCTGTGCTATGCGGCTGCTTCCCACTAGCTGTCTATTTTACATTTGGTAGTGTATATGTGTCCATGCCACTCTCTCACTTCGTCCAGCTTCCCCTTCCCCCTCCCCATGTCCTCAAGTCCCAAGTTATATTTTTGGTGTCACTTAGGGAAAGGTGTACCAAGGCACCTCCCAAAGTGACATTCATTACTTTGGCAAATTTGCCATAGTATAGAGTACGTGCAAATTCAAAACTGAATGCATCAGCACACCAGAGATTCCAGACTTCACTGGCAGATCCACAGTAACCACAGGCTAAGTACAAAACCAGAATGTCAATTTATTAAATTACAATTAACAATAAGTGCTCACAGAAACACCTACATTCTAACCTGCAGGACCCACCCATCCCCTCCCTCTGCTAGATCCACTTGGGAAGCCAAGTCATAAAAAAATGGTGAGCACACTAACAGGGGAAAAAAGTGGTTAGATGAACTGCATTTTTAATGGCCAGACTAAGAAAGCGAGCCTGATGTGTCCATCTCATAATGTCTTGTTTTAACAATAAACCATAACAGCAATGAGCAAAAGATTGGTCTGGGGGTAAGAAGCTTTTACTCCTTAATCTCTAGCAGCCCTAAAACTCTTCTGTCCATTCCTGCAGATGGGCGGTTGCTGCCTTTTCAATCTTCTCTAAAGCGTAGTGAAAAACATTAGAAAGCTGAATTAATTTTTATGATCTATGTCGTACAATTTGAGTAAAAACAGTGAGTTTACTATGCAAACACAGCTCCAGAATAGGTCTCCTAAAACCAAGCCCCCTTTTAACCCCGAAGCCCCTCCAATATAGAAAATCTGGAACTCCTTCTGTATCATAATCCTTAACACCCATTGGCAACTCTTGCCCTAACTCCATCTCCTTACTAGGGATGGTCTCATCAAAGATATTAAAGTTAGGTCCATTACTATGGCTGCCTCCCCTTACACAGTAATTTGGTCAATGCCCATGTTTACCTTTAGAAAACAAGGTTTTGGGGTTTGTTTGTTTGTTTTGGCTGCGCGGGCTTTCTCTAGTTGCGGCAAGTGGGTGCTACTCTTCGTTGTGGTGTGTGGACATCTTATTGAGGTGGCTTCTCTTGTTGTGGAGCACAGGCTCTAGGTGCACAGGCTTCGGAAGTTGTGGCACACAGGCTCAACAGTTGTGGCTCACGGGCTTAGTTGCTCCGCGGCATGTGGGATCTTCCCGGACCAGGGCTCGAAGCCGTGTCCCCTGCATTGGCAGGCGGATTCTTAACCACTGAGCCACCGGGGAATTCCAAGGGTTGTTTTAATGTCTATTTAAGGATTGAAATGGATTTGACATGTTTAGTCCACCTGGTATTTTTCTTTAATTGGAAAATGTCACAGTCAAAAAAAATCAAGACTTCTGGCTTCTGACTTCAACTCTCCTCCTAAAAAACCTGGAGAGTTTAGCCAAATCGGACAAGGATGTAGCTAAATACAACAAGCTGAAGCAGAACACAGCTTTTCCTTTACATGGGTCATGCTTCCTCTGGTGCTCACCCTGACTGACCACCACTCCCTGTTGCCTTACAGTCACTCTTGGTAGATAGCTACACTTGCCAGCCCCTGCTTGATCCAGCATGGGTTGATTTCACAATTTAATTCACAGAGCCCAATCTTGATGCACAATGTTTTCAAGTTCTTAAGGGTGAGTTCATTGCATTGCTCAAGTTTTCCTTATATAATTTGCCATTCCCTCTGTTACTCTATAACCATGAAAGGAAGGCAGGAAGGCAGAAAGGCAACCAATCTGCCTAGGAGTTTAAGGCAAAACGAATCCTGGAATCCAGTGTTAGATCCTTTAACCTGTGAGCTAAGGTCAATCAGAAGGGACCTACCACATAGTACCCGAAACCTCCTTTTTGCAACTTATTTCTAGTTTTCACTCTTCCATTTCTACCCCATGAACCTAAATTATGAAGCTTTCTGTAAGTATCTCCTTACTCTACCCCAAGACCTAGCTATATTTGCAGACCCCAGTGCAAAAGGAAAATTCAGGGCCCTTTTTCACAAATTGTTAAAAATTGCAAGATAGTGACAGCTGAGCATTAAACCAAGTACAGGGCTCTTCTAAATGTGGGAACCTGAGCAACCACACAGGTCACATGCTCATGAAGCCAGCCCTACTCTCTTCCTCCCTTCTAACCAAGCTCTACAATCTGTTTCTGGCCTCCAAGGATCCTGCCCTTGGCTTGGCAATCTTAATCTGACCTCATTTGCTTCTGACTCTGTTTGCTGCAAGAAAGACAAGAATTCCTTTCCCTGGCAAAAAGACTGGCCTTCTTGACAAGATGTACAGCATAGCATTTACATCCACATGGTCTGTAACCCCAGTGCTATTCAATGAAGCAAGAGTCATTTAAAAAAAAAAAAAAAAAAGAGGGCAAGCATTTAAGGCCCAAATGAAATGTCATTTTGTTAGACTTCCTTCCTTACATGCACAATTTTACCTTGATAATAACAGGGACTTGAAGTCAAGGAAACTCATTTGTTTGTCTTTTATAAACTCATGTTTCCATTCTTATTTATCACCTATATAATCTATACACTTATAACAATATCATTTTTATTTACCTTTTTTTATTCCTCCCTTCTTTTGCCATTCAACCAACAGACCCAGATGGTCTTACATAAGGTTTTCCAAAGCACAGCACATACACAAGAGATGTTTTTAGATGACATAAGGGTCCTATTTTTATATGTAGTTAATTACTTTAAAGTGAATTGGAAACAATATAATGAAACAAATATGTAATGAACAATTTGAACAAATATAATGAACAATATAATGAAATCAACCTGTGAATAGTTATGAAAATTTTTAGTGTATTTAAGTAAAATAAAGTCAATTTAATGAAAAATATTAAGAAAATAACAGTAGGAGTGGAGCTCAGAAAGTAAAAAATGTCAAGATGGGGCTCAAATAATTAAATGTAGAAAATACTGCCTTAGATTATAGGGCAAGAGAACTCTGTTTCTTAAGATAAAATGAGCATTTGTGTCTTTTTCCTCCAGTGAAGCTGATATCTCCTTAAGAAGAGCAGTGGAATACCAATTTGCATTTAGAGAACATTATTTGGGGTTTCCATAATCCTTATCAAATGAGACTGGTAAAAATCCACAAAGAGGTCAAAAAGAAACCAACCAGTCTAAGGACCTTAGAAATGCTTGAAATGTACATGGTAATAACCAAGAGTGCTTCATTGACTAAAGCTGGGCTGACTAGAGGAGTCCATTCAGAAAGCACAGAAGGTGTCCAACCTCCACTAAGCTAGTCTACTAGTCATGTACAAGGCAGATGCTACAGGGACACCTATATGCAACAATGACACTAAACTTCCAGTGCTGGCCCTGTCATGGGTGAATCATGTGACCTTAAGTGCTATGGAGGGAATGTGTGTGTCCCCCCAAAATTCCAGTGCTGAAGCCCTAACCTCCAATGTGATGATATTGGAGGTGAAGCCTTTGGGAGATAGTTTTAGAGATGAAGTCATGAGGTGGAGCCCCTATGATGGGATTAGTGCCATCATAAGAGGAAGAGGAGGAGACTGGAGCTTTCTCTCTCTCACTACCAAATGAGGACACAGCAAGAAGGTGGCCAACTGAAAATCAGGAAGAAAGCCCTCATCAGACACAAAATCTGCTGGCAATCAGACACCTTGATCTTAGACTTCCCAGCCCTGGTCGTCATTTCCCAGCCAGGGATCACTAGGATTTAAGGTGAGGCTACCAACACTGGCTTGGAACATGTCAGGCACTGCGCTAGGTGCTCCAGATTTAACCTTCACAACAACCTATAGATTTAAGTACTACTACAATATCCATTTTACTGATAAGCAAACCAAACCTCAGAGAGCTTAAGCTTTGTTAAGATAACATAGGTGGCAAATAAGAGGGAGCTGGGACTCAAATCTAGATTTCTTATACCTCTGCTCACTGCTTCACAGATTCTAAGCCTCTCACAAACAGCCTGACCCTAGAAGGTGGCCTAACAGATTATTGGTGGAAAAAAGCAAAACAGTTCCCATGAACTAGCAATGCAGAGGGCCTTAGCCACCTGGCCCTCAACCTTTCTGTACCCAGCTTTGTGTAGCAGGGGTCAACCTAGCTTGCTTAGATTAACTTGAAATAGTATTTTAAACAAAACATCTTATTACATAATTTTGAGCTCTTTAAGCTTAATTCCACTCAAATTAGATCACGATACTGGGGTATCACAAAGGACTGCTGGCAAAAAGAAAATGTATATAAACAAAGCCTCTACTGCCATCAACTCATATTTGAACCACACCTAATACTCCCTTGCCCCCAACTCACCACTGATTTTTATTAAAAAGTTAATTCAGACCATACACACGTTGATTTTTAATCATGTGGCCACTAATGAAAAACCCAGATTCTCCCTGGCAACACATGAACCCTGTTTAAACAAGTGCATTCCTATGCATCTAATATTAAACCCTCTTGGGTGCTGTCCAAGGTAGGTGCAGGCTATAGCTGATACTGTTCAACTAAATTCCATCCCCAACACCTAACACAGTTCCTGGCATGGAACAGGAATTTGCAAAATGTTTTACTGGTTTGTAATCTGTGCTAAAGTGGGCAATTAGAAAGCTTCTTTAAATAGTTCTTAAATACTCTTAGGTCTGCTACTGCTGTAACCTTAGGCATGCTTACAAGTAGCAAACTTAAGGCTATTTTTAAACTACTTAAACTAGTTTTGAAATTGCGTGAGAAAATATAACATCAAGACTCATCAGAAAAAAATCTGGAGTAAAGTTTTTAAGTCTTAATTTTCCCCACTGTAGAATGTGTAACTGTACATTGAGGATAGAATCTGACCTATCAACCTCACATGGATCTTGAGGTCAAAAAACTCATTGATAAATGCAAAGACCTTAGAGTCTAATTTCCAGAGCAACAAAGTATAAGTATGATTT
Organism: Mesoplodon bidens; assembly: GCF_964165515.1. Classification (NCBI taxonomy): domain Eukaryota; kingdom Metazoa; phylum Chordata; class Mammalia; order Artiodactyla; family Ziphiidae; genus Mesoplodon; species Mesoplodon bidens. The sequence continues at coordinate 78,939,591 of NC_138161.1, read as the reverse complement.
GACTTATTTCTCTTCTATATGAGTCCAAACTCCTCTAATCCATTTAGAAAACGAAAAACTAAACTTTCAGGGTGGCATGGGATTACTATAAAATCCTCTCACTCCCAGGAAAAAGTTTATAAATTACCTCCCTTCGTGGCTTTACTCCACCTCAAACTCATGCCTCCACAGGAAAATTTATATGGTTTTTCTCTTTTTTTTGGCTGCACTGGGTCTTTGTTGCTGCGGGCAGGCTTTCTCTAGTTGTGGCGAGCGGGGGCTACTCTTCGTTGCGATGCACGGGCTTCTCGTTGTGGTGGCTTCTCTTGTTGCGGAGCACAGGCTGTAGGCGCGCGGGCTTCAGTAGTTGCAGCACACAGGCTCTAGAGCGCAGGCTCAGTAGGTGTGGCTCTCGGGCTCTAGAGCGCAGGCTGAGTAGTTGTGGCACACGGACTTAGTTGCTCCACGGGCATGTGGGATCTTCCCAGACCAGGGATCAAACCCGTGTCCCCTGCATTGGCAGGTGGATTCTTAACCACTGCGCCACCAGAGAAGTTCCTATATGGTTTTTCTTTCTGATCTAGTACCAGATTGTGATTTAAAGCTCAGAGTCAATCCTTCCTTGGGAAGGTTATAGAAGGATTAAATGACCTAATCTATGTACATCATAAGGACCACAGCTGTCTCAGAGTTGACATTCAATAAATAGCAGCTTTTATGACAATGACCAAAAGGATAAAAAGGATGAGAATGATGGTAACAGAAGAAAATCTTTCAGTTTCATTTTAAATTAAACTAAAAACCACTGTACCCAGAGAAACGCCTAACAGAGAGGAAGCTAAGTGCACAAAGCCAAGATTCATCACACCAGGCTTTTGAAATTCCTTCCTGTTTTCTCAACCGCCCAAAGGATTTCAGTCCTGTTTATGTGACAGGTCAATCCACTTGAGTTTCCCAGGGCTGAGAAGCAGCTGTCAGGCTTCACCTTTGCAGGCTGAGGTGCAACATGTGTAAAGGACACCCTAATGTGTTTAAGGAACACGCCAGAAAAAGTGTGCAGATGATGGACCCAAAGCTTGAGATTTCTGGTCTCATTAATGAACTGGAAAATATCTGTATATTCATTCTGTACCTCCCACCCCCTGATAAACCAAAGCTACTGCTCCCGTAATAACTCTGCCTCCCAAACCCCTCTTAAAGCTCAACCATCTCTCTGCCAGCTGAGTAGAGCTGACAGGCTACACATGCAATCCTGTTCCACTCTGTCTACCTGCAGGATGCGAAGGGAGGCAGTGAGGCAAGAAGGGAACAGAAGGCCCCCAATAAGGGAAAAATAAGACATTTTTTAAAGGTAGATGGAAAAGAGTAAACTGTGTTTGACGTCCACTTCAGAAACATGAAAGCAAAGGAGACTCCCTTTCTGGTAGTTGAGTTAGTTGTCTGGCAGCCTCCTTAACCATAGCTTTGCCTTGTTTTATTTTGTTTGTTTCGTTTGGTTGGGGTTTTTTTGGTGGTTGTTTTTTATTGATTGATTGATTGATTGATTTTGCCTTGTTTTAATTAGAGGAATGTGAAAGGAAGGAGAGTCTAAGACAAGTCAAAGGTGGGACACGCAAAAAAAAAAAAAAAAAAAAAGGGCTTCCCTGGTGGCGCAGTGGTTGAGAGTCCGCCTGCCGATGCAGGCGACACGGGTTTGTGCCCTGGTCCGGGAGGATCCCACATGCCGCAGAGCGGCTGGGCCCGTGAGCCATGGCCGCTGAGCCTGCACGTCCGGAGCCTGTGCTCCGCAACGGGAGAGGCCACAACAGTGAGAGGCCCGCGTACCGCAAAAAAAAAAAAAAAAAAAAAAAAGGTGGGACAAAACCTGGAAATGCCACTTCTACCAGCTATTTGTGGACTGGAAAGTGAGGTGGGTAAATGCCAGGTGTCCTCCCCTCTCTCATCCCATTCAATCATTCATGTAATACACATTTATTGACCACTTACTGATGTCAGATACCACAGAAGCTGTCAAGGACACAGAGATAAAGAGCTGGGTCCCGGGACTTCCCTGGTGGTCCAGTGGGTAAGACTCCACTCTCCTAATGCAGGGGGAGCAGGTTCAATCCCTGGTCAGGGAACTAAACTCCCACAGGCGGCAGGGCGTGGCCAATAAACACATAAATAAATAGAGCTAGGTCCCTATCCTCCAAGAGATGGGTGCTTTGATAAACAAAAGCAAGAAAGGAGAGCATTCCAAGTTTAAAAACAACAGCTACACTTAACTGGTAGAAAAAAAAAAGATATGCAGAGGTAGGCAGCAAGTGCAGAGCATGTTCTGGAAGACTGAGGAGACCAGAGTCTTCTACTACTCCCTCTTCCTTGGGCCAGTAAATGACAACATGTACCATGTTCTCACTGTGTGATATCCCTGCCCTAGAATTAGCGCTTACTTCTAATCACTGGTTTCCTTTATTAAGGTAAGAATGGCAATGCTATTGAAGGTACAAATATTCAGACTCAAATGCTTGAATTAAGAGCTTTTTAAATTTTTTTTTAATTACACAACTCTCTCAGTGTATCTAGATACTTATTACTTAGTTGTTTTAGCCAACTTGGCTATAAATAAAAGGTGTTTGGGGTTGTGCTTTGGTTTCGTTTTTAGTGGTTCTACCTAACTCTGTATTATGAAAGGTTTTCTTTTCTTGAGGTCAGAGCAGGTTATGGAATCTATGGAAACAGTGCAGGAGACTCAAGAGCTATGGGTGGGCAGAGCACAGAGATGGTACCACGTGTCCCAGGTATGAATATGGCTCACTCCCTACCAAAAATTACAATTCCTACACACCCCCAGCAACATTTGCTGGCCCCTTTCTATATGCTTAGTTTTCTCCCTAGTACCCATCACTATCCAACATATCCTACCTTTTTTTTTCCTAACTTATTTATCTATTTATTGTCTATTTCGCCCTTTAGAAGATAACAGATTTTGTTTTATTTTATCACCACTGCATCCTTCTCACCCATAATAGTGCCTGGCATACAGGAGGCATTCAGTAAGTACCCACTGAATTTATGAATTCTGTGGGATAGTCCCAATTCTAAATACTTTGTCACACTGTCCCTGTAAACATATCCCTACCTACATCATGTGTCAGGATTTACAGTTTGGCAATTATGGTCAAGCAAGACATGGAATAAGTACATGTATAGGTAAAGTAGTTTAATATCTGCTATTCATAGTTCAAAGTATCTTATTACCTGCTATTTGTAGATACTTAAGTATCATCCTTAATAGCATCAAGAAGTACTAACCTACTAACCCATATGGTTTCTACACACATTAATCTACACTTAATTAATCACATTAAGTCATTAGTCAATTGGATAAGGTGCAGAAGCCTGTTTGAAAACACAGTCTAAAAGCCAGCCCTTTGTCAGCCACTGTGATTTGGCCACATTTATACTTTCTGTGCTACCTCTCCAGTGTCTTCTTTAAAAGTAGAAGTCTTGGGGCTTCCCTGGTGGCGCAGTGGTTGAGAGTCCACCTGCTGATGCAGGGGACACGGGTTCATGCCCCGGTCTGGGAGGATCCCACATGCCGCAGAGTGGCTGGGCCCGTGAGCCATGGCCACCGAGCCTGCGTGTCCGGAGCCTGTGCTCCGCAATGGGAGAGGCCACAACAGTGAGAGGCCCGCGTACCACACAAAAAAAAAAAAGTAGAAGTCTTTCTGGGTACTACAATATGCAGATATTTTCCTCAATTCTGCCACTCCTACCCTTGGAATTTAACACACACACACACACACCTTATACCAAAACTCTTCCCCAGTAGGCATTCTGTATATGAAGGCATGCATACTCCTACAAAGGGGGAAAGGAAGAGTGTAACAAGAAGAAATATTCCTGTTACAACTAACGAAGCCTCTTTAAACATTAAGATTTTCAAAAGAAAAAAAGTATCAGCCTGTGAAAAAGAATCTCAGTGGAAAAGAGGATTCTGCTAGAAGCCAGCCCTTGCAGAGGCTGACCACATACATTTGCAGATGCACAATTCCATTACCTCCTCAACAACCTAGCCACATTAGTCTCTGGTCAAAGGACCAGAGGGGGAGGGAGGAGGGCTGTCCGCCTTTCTAAACGGGGAAGGAAAGCAGCCAAGCAAAAAGAGTCTGAGAAAGAACAATGGCCTCCTGGTGAGAAAGCGTGTTAAGTAGGTCAGTATTGGAACCGCATTTTGTTGCACACAAATCCATCATTGTTCCTCTGTATTTTCTTTTCCTTTTCTTTCCCCCTTCTTTTCTCTCCTCTGCCCTATTCACTATTACTGTCATCTCATGTGAGTTTTTTTAAACCATGATATATTTGTTCAATTATCTGTAGACCTAGAGCCTCTTCATCAAATTAGCTGATCTCTATTTATAGCTGATAATTCTGTACAATGAATCTAACGAAAATTCCTGAGAGTGATAAAATTAAGTCAAATTTTGCATTGCTGTTTTTGACCCAAGGATTGTTGCCACTATCCAAAAATGTGTTTCAATGAGTGTTATAAATATACGTTTTCTTTTAAAGATGGTACTTTCCAATAAGAAAAACTAGGCTGAGTAGTATCAGGAGATGACATTTCCACAATTTCCTTCACTCCAAGATCACATTATCTTAAAAAATTAACTTTGAGAGACAAAAAGACAGAATAAATCTAAATAGACTTTGAAAAATGATTCTATCAGGGAGGGAATTCATCTATACCTGGTAAGTATAATCACAGAAAATGTGCCGATATATTTTTAGCAATTAATATGTAAAACTGCCAAAGGTTCTCTAGTGTGACTTTTTTTGTTGTTCCTATTAACACATTTCCATAGTCATTAGTTACACAAAACATTTTATTTCATTTACTATACTTGACTTACCAATTGGCCTAATGGCCTCTAATGATATTAAAAAGTGTCATAAAGAAAAAATTAAAACATATAGCATCACTAAGCCAGGGTCTAACAAAGGCCCCAAACCATGTTCTGAGCCATGGATCGAAACCTACTTAAAGCCCAAGCTGCAGTTCATCATAACTCTTTCAACAATTAAGGTTAAAACACCTAAATGCCAGTGCACTCCTATGTCCATCATAAGACTCATCTCAGAAGCAAGACTAACACTTTTACCTACGGTGAGACCACGTCTGAAAACAACGAATCCTGACAGTCAAGTCAAGGCATGGGTAGCCAAGCTAACCAGGAGGGCCAAGACTAAGCATCCTCTTGCAGAATAGGGCCTAGCAGATCCCACAAGACTAGGCAGAAAGTGATCAGATCCATGCAGATCAGCTAGGCATTTAGGAGCAGCTGGGTTTCAGAAGTCTAAGCAGAGGAACTTCCCTGGTGGCACAGTGATTGAGAGTCTGCCTGCCAATGCAGCAGACACGGGTTCGATGCCTGGTCCGGGAAGATCCCACATGCCGCAGAGCAATTAAGCCCATGCACCACAACTACTTAGCCTGTGCTCTAGAGCCCACATGCCACAACTACTGAAGCCTGCACGCCTAAAGCCCGTGCTCCGCAACAAGAGAAGCCACTGCAAGGAGAAGCTCACGCACTGCAACGAAGAGTAGCCCCCCGCTCACCGCAACTAGAGAAAGCCCGCGTGTAGCAACGAACACCCAACGCAGCCAAAAATAAATAAAATTAATCTTAAAAAAAAAAAAAGTCTAAGCAGAAAGGCAAGCTCTCACCTAGAATATTCAAAGGTTGGCAAAAGCAACCAGAATGAGAAGTAATAATAAACCCTACTCATACGGCAGAAGCTGGATGCATCCTGCCCTGTTTTATAGCAGTTACTGGGTATGAGTTAAAGGTTCACAAATATCAACCAGAGCTAAAAAGAAGCTAGAAGCCTTTGTGCATTTCTCTTCCAACGAATGATAAAATTATTGCACAACACCAATGGCTCAAAAAGTGTCAAAAACGATACTGGCTCAGAAGTGTCGAAGCTGTTTTTTGTTTGTTTGTTTTTGCGGTACGCGGGCCTCTCACTGTTGTGGCCTCTCCCGTTGCGGAGCACAGGCTCCAGACGCGCAGGCTCAGCGGCCAAGGCTCACGGGCCCAGCCGCTCTGCGGCATGTGGGATCTTCCCGGACAGGGGCACGAACCCGTGTCCCCTGCATCAACAGGCGGACTCTCAACCACTGAGCCACCAGGGAAGCCCTCGAAGCTGTTTTAACAGTCAGATATTCTCATCTTCCCTCTCATCCTGTCAAATTCTATTGACCCAGTCAGCACTGCCAGCCAAAATAATGAGGGAGTTAAACATTAACTAAGAGTGCTGCTCTAAGTGACTTTGAAAAGGTTACTTAACTTCTCTAACCTGTTCCTCTGTCTTGGAAATGGGGAAAAATAATACTTGTTTCACTGGGTTGGAGGATGCAGTAATGCATGAAAGCACTTAGGGCAGTCCAGGCATATAGTACAAGTAATCAGTACAAGTGAGCTGCTATTGTTACCAGCATTTTAGGTTAAACCATTAAAAATGCCATTTGGGGGACAGCTACAAGCAAAAGAATCAAACTGGACTACTTTCATACCATATACAAAAATAAACTCAAAATGCTTTAAAGACTTAAATGTAAGACCTGAAACCATGAAACTCCTAGAAGAAAACACAGGCAGTGTGCTCCTTGACATCAGTCTTAGCCACATATTTTTGGATACACCTCCTCAGGCAACGGAAAGAAAAGCAAAAATAAACAAATGGGACTACATCAAACTAAAGCTTTTGCACAGCAAAGGCAACTATCAACAAAACAAAAAGGCCACCTACTGAATGGGAGAAGATATCTGCAAATATCTTAATATCCAAAATATACAAAGAACTCATATAACTCAACAGCAAAGAAACAACCAACTCAACTGAAAAATGGACAGAGGACCTGAGTAGACATTTTTCCAAAGAAGACACACAGGTGGCCAACAGGCACGTGAAAAGATGCTCAACATCATTAATCATCAGAAAATACAAACCAAAGCCACAATGAGATACCACCTCATACCTATCAGAATGACTATCATCAAAACAACAACAAATAACAAGTGTTGTCAAGGATGTGAAGAAAAGGGAAGCTTTGTGCACCGTTGGTGGGAATGTAAATTGGTGTAGCCACTACAGAAAACAGTATGGAGGTTCCTCAAAACTTAAAAATAGAACTACCATACGATCCAGCAATTCCACTTCTGGGTATTTTTCCAAAAAAATAAAAACACTAATTCAAAAAGATATATGCACCCCTATGTTCAATGCAGCATTATTTACAACAGCCAAGATATGGAAGCAACCTAAGTGTTCATCCACAGATGAATGGATAAACAGGATATGGTATATATACATACACACACACACATACACACACACAATGGACTATTAGCCAAAAAAAAAAAAGAATAAAATCTTGCCATTTGTGACAACATGGATAGACCTAGAGGGTATTATGCCAAGTAAAATAAGTCAGAGAATGACAAATACTGTGTGATTTCACTTATGTGTGGAATCTCAAAAACAAAAATAAAACAGAAAAAGACTCATAGACACAATGAACAAACTGGTGGTTACCAAAGGAGAGTGGGGGTGGGGGGGAATAAGTGAAATAGGTGAGGGAGATTAAAAGATACAAGCTTCCAGTTATAAAATAAATGTCATGGGTATGTAAGGTACAGCAGAGGGAATACAGTCACCAATACTGTGATAATTTTGCATGGTGACAGATAGTAACTAGACTTTTCATAGTGATCATTTTGTAATGCACAAAAATATCAAATCACTATGTTAGGCACCTGAAACTAACGAAATTTTCTAAGTCAATTATACAATATTTCTAATTGAAATAGGTTTTCCAATCTATACTGCTCATGAATAATTACTATCATGATGCTCAATAAAGTTTGGAAGAAAGTTTAATTATGGAGAATCAATAGGCAATTTTTTTTAAAAGACAGTGACTTTTAAAGAATCTAAAGATAACGGCGTTGGGCTTCCCTGGTGGTGCAGTGGTTGAGAGTCCGCCTGCCGATGCATGGGACACGGGTTCGTGCACGGTCCAGGAAGATCCCACATGCCGCAGAGTGGCTAGGCCCATGAGCCATGGCTGCTGAGCCTGCGTGTCCGGAGCCTGTGCTCCGCAACGGGAGAGGCCATAACAGTGAGAGGCCCGCATACCGCAAAAAAAAAAAGGCACATTGAATACATAATTCATTTTGTACCCTCCCAAAATTCTTCAACAATGCTGGAATCCAAATGAAAACTTACGTCTATAGTCTACCTCCACCAAGTGGTTCTTATGCTATATTAAATGACTCTATGTAATGTCACTAAACCACACATCTCAGTGTACATTAGAAAGTTCCATTTTTAAAAAATTCTTATAATTTAAAAGAATAAATTTAGACCAATGGAAATTGAGCAATTTGTCTGAAATCAGACCTATTAAAGACTGGTTTAGAATCTTGGACTCAGAGGATATAATTTTAGACTCAGTGCTACCATCTACTGTAATTATGGCACTCAGTTTATACTATGGTACATTTCTTTTCAGCTGCTGTTCAACTTAGCCACCAAGGTTGTTAAACACCAATATATATATCACTTTTGACCAAACTCTAAATATCAAGGCAAGACTTCTGGCAGCTCACCAAAAAAGACAGGGCAACAGAAGTTAGAACTGTGCACAAGTAAGACAAAGGAAGGCTTGTTTTTTCTTCTCCCGAAACACACCGGAAGATACCATCAAATGAGAGCAGAAGAAAAGCAGTCTGACAAGACCAGTGGAGCTGAAAGGCAAAGAGAATTAGACTTTTAATAGTAAAACTGTTGCATTTCTCTGTGGGCTATAATTTTCAGAGTTTAAAAAACTACCAATTGATTATTTTAGTCAATATTTTGATGTACAAGAAACGCTACTAAATGGGATAAGGAGTTGAGAGAATTGTAGGGCAGTGAGCTCAACAACTCAGTTGAACATTAGATCAAAGGCACTTCAGTTTACTAGAGCTATGTTGCAAAGGCTTACGTAGGTAGACAAAGGCTTTCAAATAAATATACTGTCCCAGCGGTCTGCATGAAGCACTAATTTTATACAAAACATATCCTGGATCATTCTTCTTCTTAAGCTTAATAGTTTCAACTTCACCACCAACTGTTCTTAAGCTGCTGTTTTGTCTTTGCTCCATAACCTTTCCTTTGTGTTGCATATTACTCTTGAAGATTTCCTAACTCTTTGCCAAATCCAGTTCACTTTGCCATCTTTGCAGCATCTGGCAACATTAAACTTTTTCTTCAAACTCTTTCCTCCTTGAACTTCCCTGACTTATACATTCTGGTTTTCTCATACTATGATTCCATCTCTCTTTCAATATTCCTTTTCCTTCCATCTGCTGACTATTCCTTGATGAACAGACTGCATTCCATGATTTTAACCAACAACTCCACACAGTGGGTTCTCAAATCTCAGGTTCCAGTCCCTGTTTCTACCACCCATTCCAGGCTACAGCCAATAAGAGACACTCATCTGGCCAACTGTCTCCTCAACCTAAATATTTATGTCTAAACCTGAACTCCCTCTTCCAAACCATGCCCCTCCCTCACTCAAACCAACTCCCTTTCTCAACTTCCCTGTCTTCCTCAATGGCACCACAACTCTCTCAGTTACTAAGACACAGATATTTAGAGACACCTCTGCCTCTATGGGTACTTCAGTCCATTAAGGTACTGAAGTCTTTACTTACAGGACCAAAATTAGAACATGATCTACAAAAATAAGAAAAAAGAAAAGTGCCACCACAGAAGTAAAGCAATTAAAGAAAAACAGTTTGAATATTAAAATATTGGGATTTCCCCCAAATTACTACAGTTTGAGGAACAGAATATCTGAAGTACATGCTATGTAAAAATCCCGATGTATGGTTATCATACACATCCAATGACTGTCACCCCTATTTTAGCAATTCTTGTCTTCACAGCCATCTCTTCCTCTTTACTAACCAACACCACTGCTCTAGTTCAGGCTTTCATGACCTCCCATCTCAATAAGTCTTGCCCCTCTTCCAATCCATTTTGCCCAACAACCTCTGACATCAATCAGTGTCTAATATTTATTATGCCATTCATTTACCCGAAGACCATCAACGACTCCTCAAGCTCCATAGTCTGGCATGTAACTGTACATCCCCCTCCTGGTGGTGGGGTCGGGGAGCTCTTTCACTTCAGATAATATCCTCACAGTTCACAGTTCTCATGCAGGTATGAGATCAAGAAATAACTGGTAGATTCAACTCCCATCTACAACTTCCTTTTCATTTTCTTTCTCTCCTATTTTCCTCTTCATAACTTTTCTTTTCTACTACTTTCTCGTACTTAATTTCTTTTTCACCTCCTTCTCTATGCTGATGGCTCCAATTAGAATTTCTAATCCCTAGGAATGTTAAGAACTAAAAAGATTATCAATAATTGTTCTAATCTGGGGCTTCCCTGGTGGCTCAGTGGTTGAGAGTCCGCCTGCCGATGCAGAGGACACAGGTTCGTGCCCCGGTCCGGGAAGATCCCACATGCCGCGGAGCGGCACAGGCTCCGCAACGGGAGAGGCCACAACAGTGAGAGGCCCGCGTACCGCAAAAAAATAATAATAATAATAATTGTTCTAATCGATAGTTAGTAAGAAAGACTCAGAACAGAATGGAAAGTGGAAGGAAGGAAATCTTAGCTCTGGAATAATTGTGTCCCCCAGGTTCTCACTGAAATTCTAAAACAAAGTCAGGAGTGAGGCCATAAAGCTCTCAGATCTGACAATGGAGGCCTCTTTGAGGATGAATGGTATGGCTTGCTGCCCTTTTATTCAGGAATACAGGGTAGCATGAACATAATGCTTCTCATAGTTTTCTAGATTTTCCCCTCTCTCTCATCAGAAGCTAGACAGAGCCCTGGGCTTTCCTCTGGTATAGATATATATCATATGGAAAAGAACTCAATATAAAACTAAGGAATCCTGGGAAATGTATACACTATCTTCCTCTCTCCCATCAAACCAAGGATACCTTGTCCTTACAGAGCCTGTAATTAGTTGGGGTTGGGTTAAAAAAAAAAAAAAAAAAAAAACTTCTCTGCCTTTCTTAAATCTCAAATTTTAACTGCATTTTCTTAGGCTATATTTACATCTTCAAAGGAAAGTGAATTTTCTTTCCCTCTTTATAAAATGCTCCGTTTTTCACAGAAGAGAAATACAACAATTCTCACTGCACTCACAAATATTTAAAGTCCCAATCAAAAGTCTGTGGGTTCACCTAAAAATGAAATTGCTGTTCACTGCAGATATACTCACATATACACACAATTCTTTCTCCTTGTCCCTGATACTTTTTACTCTAAAGAAGGAGAAATCAGTTTATTGACACCTAGGTATTCTAAAACTTCTCCCTTACCCTGTCTCTCCCTTCACTGAAGGAAAAACTGGGGGCTCTGTGCAAAAGGGAGGGTCATTTGTATTCCAACAGCATATTTCTGTGAGAATGCAAAGAGTAGAGCAGGAATAAAAGATGATGTCCAGGGAACAGAAAAGGAGTGTTTACATTTAGGATTTCTCTTCCTTTCAGTTCTTGGCATTTAACTTAAACACACTCTACTTGCTAGGGAAAAAGGGCCCAAAATAATTATAACCTTTCACGGCTCCAGTATCTGTCCACAGGTTTCAGTGTATGCCCTGCCCTGGGCAAAATGTAAAATGTTTGGTTTGTTTTAGCAAAAGTCTTTTTTCTGCATTCTTCATCCTTCCCTTTCTCTTTGATTATAACTATATCTCCCAGAAATCTGGTGTTTTCTGCACAGGTCCTGGGAATAATTTCTAATGAAGATGGCAGATATTATATTATGAGGTTATAAGACCAGTTATTCATTGAACAAATGTTTATTAAGCACCCATTACGGACAACTTGGACCTTCCTCAAAATGTCAATCATTGTTCCTGGGAGAGAAAAGTTCTGTAATCAAAAGGTTTTTTTTTTTTTTTAACATTGGATTAAGCAGGTTTCTCAGAACCTTTAATATGCTAATGAACACCTGGGACTCTTTAAGAGGCCGTTCTGGCATGTAGGGGCTCCCAGACTTACTGACCAGCACTACTTTTATTGAACACCTATTTGCAGCTCTGCAAAATGGTCTGGGAAAAGTTGTGCTTGGAGAATTCAGGGAAGGCAGAGGGCATCTACACTGGAGTAGAAGATTTAGAAATAGCCTCATGGAGGACCATTTGAGCCAGGTCCTGAAGGATGGGTAACATGTGACTGCGCAGAAATGGGAATAGGATGCCAAGTATGGGGAAGCTCTGAGCAGTGCCCCTCTGGTCACTCCGTTTGGGTCATCTACCCACTTCGCTTGGGCTGAAGCTAGTCCGCCCTGTCCCGCGCCCCAGGCTGAGGGAGTGTCTATTGCTCAGAGCCCACCAGGCCCCAGATGCCCAGACAGCCATGAAGACCCAGCTCTGAGGAGGAGGGGAAGGCAATGAAATGTGAAGGTGGAAGGTTGTGAGTTTACTTCTCATCCCTCCCCAACGTCCTTCCAAAGATTTCCTTATTTTAACTCTCTTTTGGCCTAAGCAAGTTAATATATCTTGCCAGTTAGTTTTTAAAATATAAAATCCTTGAGAATAAAAAACCTTTACTTTCCTTTGTATCTCTAAACAAAATTTCTCAAATGTGTAAACTATACTATTGCCCCGTTTTATTTGTTTCAGATGTAGAGAGCTGTATGGCAAGCTGTCAAAAAGTACTGCTTTCTAGAATAAAGTAGATGTATAGTGTGTGCAGATTGCTCCATGGACTCACACTCACTCCCTTCATTTCTGACTCTCTAAGGCAAAGGTCATTAGAGAATAATATTTTTGAATTTAAAAATAAAAATATGTGGCTTAAATGCAGGCATGAAGCTAAACCAATGGGCTGCTACAGAAGTGTGAGGGGGTAGGGAGTATTGTTAGTGTTTGTAGAACTGTGCCAAAAAAAAAATTGTTTTCATCTGATTATAAACGCAATGCCTATTTATCATTCAAAAAAAAAAACAAGCAACAACTTAGAAATGTAAAAAAGCCAAAGAAGAAAATTAAAACTACCAAGAGGTAACTTCTATTTAATAATTTCTTTAAAACTGAATTCTGGTAATTTAAAACAGACTTTAAAATTATGGTACAATACACATAACAAGAAATTTACTCTCTTAACCATTTTTAAGTGTACAGTTTAGTGGCGTTAAATACATAAAATAGATTTTGATGTCCAGAAAACTTGGGTTTCTCAAGCCGTTTCAGGAAAAAAAAAAAAAAAGCCATTTGGCCCTTAAACAACAGCAAAACGCTATTTATTAACACTACATAAGGGGATAAAAGGGATATCCTTACAGAATATTTAAGTAACATCTTAATAAAACCATTCTGTCCTTGAAGGAAAAATGCTGCATAAATAAAAGGCATTATAAACATGATCTACTTTCTCCTAAGGTTGGCAGGGACTTTCTCACATTCCCGTTTCTTCACTTCCTGCCAAACACAGCTGTGTGCTACAGGTGCAGAACCTTAATTTAGCATTTGCTACCTGTAACCAGAGTGTTAGAAATCCTGGCCAGCAGCCCCATCGCTGACGTCACACACTAAGCACACCTCTAAGGCCACACTTGCCAAGTAGCCCCACCCTTCCAGGAAAAGGAGAACAGCCTGATCTTTGCACACCCTCTTGGTTACACTGCTCAGAATCTCATAGATTGAGTGCAGTTCTCCAAAGGAATAATTCTATCAAACTTGTCCTTGGAAAATCAAGCAATGTATAAGTACACAATCAGAGAACCTCTTGGCCCCTATTATTTCAAAACAGCAAGCATAAAGAAGCCTTTTTCTAAAACCACACCCATAACTTCAGCCTCCACTGAAAGGTACCCAGGCACTCTCTTCCCAGAATGCAATGCTTCTGAGTCTTCCTAGTATAAAACAGAGATGTCATCTATTTCATTTTATGAAGAAAGAAAAAGGAACAACAGTTTGAGTCCCCTACCTGAAATCACTTGGAAATCACAGTGACAACTTAGGAAAGGGACAGTGAAGGATCATATTCTTTTTGACCCAATTAATGGACACACTGTCCTTAAGGAAAAGCAGGAGGAGAGAAGAAGGAAGAAAGAACAGTTCTTGGCCACAAATCACCATCAAAGGCTCAAATGTTCACACGTATTTGGCTAAGTGCCCAATGCTTAGACTCAAAGACAAACATCTTTGGGCAGCTGAAGGGCATGGAAGGCACCAAAGTAGTGAACTGAGAGAAAAGTGTCCTCCACAAGGTCTGAAGCAGGGACCAGCTTAGGAGGAGCAACAGCAATACCACAGTCCAGGGGAAGCTGCTTTGGGATTGAAGGGATAAGGTGATGCCCACCCAGTGCCACGCCAAGTGCCTGGAACGTCCAATTTGCCCATTTGTAGACAAGCCTGCTGCATTCTTTTTACAGGTCTTCACGGGCTTTACAGATGGTCGAGAATTATTGTTTGCTATGATACTACTAAGTGCAAGGGTGGCGTTACAACACCCTGGGGAAGCTGAGGCTTAGAGAAGTAAAGTAACTCTCCTGAGGTTCTCAGGTAGAAAGTCACACAGCCAGGATTCAGAACCAGGTCTGCCCGGCTCTGAAGCCCACACCTTTTCCACTCTTCCACTGTGCTGACCTCACAGAGGACACAGGTTAGGACGTTCAACTGAAGCTCATAAAGAGAAATATCTTATTCATAATATATTAAAACAGGAGTTGGCAAATAGAAAAAACTCACTTTTGTTTTCTCTTACAACCCTTTAAAAACATTAAAAGAAAAAAAATTCTTAGCTCATAATGCTGTGCAAAAACTGGCTATAGGCCCAGTTTACCAACCCCTGGGTTAGAAGACATGGTCCAAGCAAAGCTCAGTGATTCTGATGGATGAGAACTGTAGCACTGACTCAATCTCTTGATTTACCTAGGCACTTTTCACTTCAGAATGGAGAGAAAAAGAGAAAGCTAGAAGAAGATCAGTACTCAATCTAGTCAGTTCTTATACATTCTATTATTAAGTGTAAGGAATAGCGGTCCCTCCTTCATTAGAATGGTTTTAGAATCTATCCAGCATTCATTTCATTTATCTCCTCATTCTGTTTCCACGCTTTTGCATATTCCAACTTAAGCATTAATCTGTTACTGAGAATCAATGCTTTCTGCAGTCTAATTAAAAGTGACTATTTCAGAGGGCCATAACATAATGAACAGAAACCTAGGGAGATTCGAGTTGACCATGGGCTCTTTCAGTATGATCAAAGACCTCTCTGGGGTTCTGCTATTTAAAATTATAGAAAATATTTTCCATTCACTTTATGACACTTGTAAAACAGGCTTTTGAACACTCCCTGCAACTTGCAATAATCATCAAGTCAACCTAACAGATGTTGCAAACTGGATCCAGTTCATCAACACTAGAGCACATAATAAGATGCATTTTAAATGGCATTCAGATTTCACTATGCAGGCAAAAATAATCTACAATTTATGACCTGCTTAATATTCTCGTTAGATACTAAAACTTGCATCAAGGATTTGCTCTCAGACCATCCTTAAGCATACATTAGCCATGTGCCTTGTCAGTTGTTGGCTGGCCAACCTCTGCCTTGGTCTGGGCAATACAACTTTAGTGCCAGGTCCAAGTGTCTCTGGTTAAAATATGTTCAACTCTGCTGATTTATGCCCAGATGCTTGGTAGCTACAGCGTGGTAACAGAAGATGGCCACCGGAGACCAACGCAATAGCAACAAATGTTATTTTCACTGCTGAGCTAAACATGTTGGTAACCAGAAGACTCCAGATTCCAAAGGCCAGGGCCTAATTTCATAAGTCCGCATGGAGAACCACATAGCCTATCCTACAGGTAAATATATACAGCCCAATTTTGATCACAGGAACAGCCAGCAAACCAGGACAGGAGTGAGAGCAATAAAAGCAGCTCCCTTCTTGAATTTTGCCCCTCTTGTCCAATTGCATAATTCCCTCTTATGAAACCCAGGACAGTCAGGAAAAAGACCTGGCCCAAGACCTACTAACACAGATTAAAACAAGACTGGAAAATAGTGACCAACTGCAAAAGCCAATTAATTACAAGGCGCAATGAAACAAGGAAAGTGCTTCCTTGTCTACAAAGCTCATGGCAACCTCAGTCATGATGAAGACTCCCAGCACCTACGGGCTTGGAAGTGTGCATTTTACATACAGTATATCGTATAATCATCATTAACTTGTAAGATAGGAAATAGCACCCCCATTTTACAGACGAAGAACTGAGGCTGGAAGAAACACAGCCAAGATCACACAAGTAAGAGGGCCAGGCCAGGGATTCAAACTGGGTCTGTCTGGGATCAAACTCGCCCTTTCATTTCATCAGGCTTGTTCTCCCACAGGAAAAATAACAAAGCAGAGCATGGAATAGAGAACATAGAACATTCAGGAGTTATACAGGCAAGTGGTATTAGTAAAGGCAGCAGGGCTCCAAGCTCAGGCCAGGACTCTACCATTCCATGGGAGAGATGGCAAAAGCAAGCCAGGATGCAAGGGCCAGAGCTGCAAACAACGTCATACTTGGCACCAACCATCTTCCCAAAGTCAGTTCCCAACACCCAGCACTGTCAACATGAAGCTAGAAACCAAGTACAAAGTGCAGAGAGCTGGGACTCAGCGCCACGGAAGGTAACATGGACCCCACCAACCGAGAGGCTGAAGCTGTTTAAGTACTGTCTGTCTTGGCTCCAGGTTGGTCCGGGAACTAACGTTGAGCCTTCAGGTGAGAAACTCAAGATGGAAACAAAGAGGGAGAGGGCAGGGGTTACGACATAGGACTGGCAATTTTTACCTCAGGGCCATGGCAAATCCAATCAACTTTCCTTTCGTTTCTTCACGTCAATGACCTTCGCAGAAGGCCAAGTCTCTACAATCAAAAGAACAGAAGGGGACTTCCCTGGCAGTCCAGTGGTTAAGACTCCGTGCTTCCACTGCAGGGGGCACAGGTTAGATCCCTGGTTGGGGAACTAAGATCCCACGTGCTGCCCGGCGCAGCCAAAAAAAGAAAAAAGAAAAAGAACAGAGGGAATCAGGATAATGATCTAAGCAAACTAAAAAAAAAAAAAGTATTTTGCCAGAATTAGATCAGAATTTTATATTTCCCAACACCAGCCCCGTGCTGGCAGAGCCAGGCATCAGGAGCTGATTCCGAGAGAACCCTGGTGCCAGGCACGCCAACATCAGCAGCTAGCATCCCCTCCCCCCACCGCCCTTGCCACCAGCACTCTCACCCTTCTGCAGGTTACTGCCACACTTCCTACCCAAGTCATCCAATCAAATGTATAAAGCCAGTCCTGAATTGTGGGAGGTGGAAGGCAAGGAAGCTGGGAGCAGGGGTGGTGAGCAGAAGGGAAGGTGTCCACGAAGGTATAATAACCTTCCTCTTCTCTCCAGAAAGAAGCTACTTTACAAACACAGAGTGGAAGGAAGGGGCAGGATTTCAAAATTCAACCCCTGATTCACTAGGCTATGACTGAGGAGAGATCCAGCTGAGTGCACTGGGCTAACTAGATGATTAATCAGTCCCCTTCTCTGCTCTGTGACGAAATCCACTGTCTCAAGACTTGTAATTACATCCCAGGTGTCCTCAGGCACCTGAAGGTGACAGCCAGGCCTGGCAGAGCTTCGGGTCTGGCCCTTCTGGGCTGGCTGCCTCTCCCTCCAGGTCAAGCGACACCACTGTTACAGGCCTGAGAATAAGTCAGCCGGGGTCAAGGGTGGGGCTGGAGGGTGAGGTCAAAGGTCCTCAGGCAGCCCCACCAACCTGACTCTAACCTGTTAATAGATTCCTGCCTCTCTCCATAAGCCATGCACCCCACTCACTCCTCCCACAAGGAGGAGAATCCCAGCGAAGGGAGAGGGGAACAACCAGATCCCTCCCCACTACCCTCAGCCCAAAGAGGGAAACAGAATTGAACAGAAAATCTTTAGAACATCTAAAATCCTACACCAATAAAGTGCAATTGCTGGATTCAATCTAGATAAATCAGCTTTCTCAGTGAGATAAATGGGCAGTTTGAAAAAGATCATTTGCTTCAGATACAAAAGATTAATTGGAAGAGATTTTTTTTTGATCATAGAGATAAAAGAAATCTCAACAAGTTATCTGGTCAGACAGGCAGTAGTCAATCTTCTTCATAAAGCTCTCCTAGAAATCACACAGTTAATATCATTATCTAACAGCCTTTGTAAACAAGAAATGATTCTTTAGACATAAATCTCTAAAACTGCTTTAACTTTACACCAAATGCCTACTACTTCATTCTCAGTGGAAACAAAAGATACTATCCACAAAAAAGTATCCAGAAATTTTTTTACCTCAGTCTGTTCTTCTCCAAAATAAAGACATCCCAATTCATAAATGTTTCCTCAATTCTTTCAATATTTTCTTTCTTTCTTTTTTTTTTTTCCTGAACCCTCCCCCAAACTAATTATGAGCTCAGGACTGATCATTTAATTATTAGACAATACAGCTGGTGATAGTTTTCACCAAGTTAAAATGGTTTTTATCTCAAGTGTGTTTTCCATGCAACACCAGTTAATGTTTTGTTTTTGTCTATTTTCCAACTAGATGTCCCAATATAAAACAAGGAAGAATATGCAGAAAAGAGAAGCAGTTGGTGTTGAAAACTCAACAAACACCTAAGCTAATTTACAGAGTGACTGAAAAATAATCCACTTGAATCTTAAATCAAAATGCAGTAAGGTGGAAAATGGCACATGACTACACAACATAAACTACCAAAATTATAAAAACGGTTAATGTACTGCAATAACGTTGCTACTTAGCTGTTTGTCACCATTACAGATTGCAGAATTATTTCACTGTTGCAGGAGAAACTGATTTTTTGAAGACAGGCCCCGATTTGTTTAAACACCTATGTGCTACCACAGCTAAATAAAAATGTTCATCGCAGGTGGACTTTCCTAAAATCATCACAAGATATTCTGATCCAAAACTAAACATCATGGCAAATTGCTTTTCTTAGTCACATGTATTAGACCAGCTTCTCTCAACCTTGGCTGCAGGCTGGAATCACCTGAGGAGCTTTAAAAACTACTCATGCCTGAGCCCCACCCTCAGAGATTCTGATGTAATTGGTCTGACATTTTTTAGAGCTCTCCAGGTGATTCTAATATGTGGGTAAGGCAGAGAACCACTGCCTTAGACAATATTAAACATATCAATTAAAAATAATGTATTACAAGCTTACTGTATGCCAAGAATTGTGAGTTACTGAGTAAAAGGAAAAGTGTAGGACAGACCCTGCCCTCAAAATCCCCAGTTTAAGGGGGAAAAAGACATGTAACTCAACAGTTACCACACAGTGTGCTAAGTGCTATGACCAAGGAGCAGAGAGCAGTGAAGGGAGCCCAGCAGGAGGGCATCTAACACAACCAGGCAGAGAGGGACTGGTGTCAGGGGCAGCTTCTCCGATACCACGATCAGGCTGTGTCAGCCAGGAGAAGAAAGTTTGGAAAGGCATCTCAGGAAGAGTGACCAGAATGTGCAAATACCCAGAAGCTGGAGTGTGTGGCTCTCTCCTTGGAGCTCTGCATTTGGTTCTTTACAGGTGAGGCAGAGAGTGGATGTGAATACAAGAGGGAAATGAGGCTGGAGGGGTTTTCCAAGGTGCCAAGAGGCCCCCAACTGGTAATGTGAATGGACCAAGTAGTCTGAGTGTAAAGCAATAGTTGGTGTAGCACCAGGCCCAACCCTAGGCAGAGCAGGGAGGTGGGGGGAAGGGGGCGTGCAGGGAGGAATGGCTGCTGCTTCTTAGCTCCAGTCAATGTGAGAATAAAGGCTCAATATTGACACATCTTCCAGATTTTCAAGGGATGCCAAAAATCTGGTCCTTAAGTGAAATCTGCAGGTTTTAAAACATGGAGCAGGAGAAATAAACAAGTCTGCAAGCCAGATACTGTTCACAGAGCTGCAGGTATGGGCCACACCTTTTCACTACATTATGGAAAATTACTTAAGGATTTTAAAGGGGTGAAGCCAGCAGTATCCAATTTAGGTTCAAATACATTTTTAAACGTGAAATTGAACTGCAGTGTTGCAGACAGCAATCTGATAAGTCCAATCGCATAAAGCTTTCACCCCACAGTAATGCTAGTCAAGGTGCCACTGTTCTGAAATTAGGCCCCTACTTTTTCATTTTTCAGATTCAATACAGGACCTTCTTACTTTTCACTGTGGACAGAAAAACTCTGGTAAATATTAAGACCACACCTATTAGGATTCAAGGTAGTGTAAATTATAGTCAGATCTGAATTACATATGCAGCTCGAGTACAGAGGTGGTAATCGAAAATCACAGATGATCTGCCACACTGTTCTAGGGCTCTAGGTCCCGGGCAGGGATCCTCTGTAGGCTGGGAACACAGCCAGCTGTCCAAGCAGGACAGCCTGACAGGAGGGAGTGGAAAACCCAGATGCCAGGAGAAGGTCACCCAGTCCCCAGAGAGGACTTTGCTTCCTTCATTTGGGCACCACCTCGACCTCCTCCCCAAAGTCAATTTTGCAAATGTAAGGGAAGAGGCAGATCCCTTACACAGGGTGATCAGTTGTCAAATACTGTAAGGGCCAAATGCAAACAGGAATTCTCCACGCTCTTAGTATCCATTTAAAGTCACAAGGCAAAAGCTCCATGCGTAGCAAACAGAGCACTCATAGAAGATTCTCAAAAAATCTATAAAAGGGCACTTGGCTTAAATGTCCCAAAGGTACATTTCACAAACATAGTTGTCTATAAACAAAATTAGGAAGTGAGAACATTTGTATGACCTCATAGATTTTTAGGAAAAAAAAATCCTAAATCAAAAACTGGGCAGTGCTAAGAACACATCACAGACACACGGCTACAAGTGATTCTCAAATCAAATAAATGGACAGAAGTCCTGTCCAAAGACAGACAGACAGTTTATCTAGTAAAATGCTGTTTGATTTTTTTCCTTCAGGTTTTAACAAAAAGAGAAAACAAAACGTATCATTACCATGTCTGGTAAAATGCCTGTAGTCTCTGCATGTCATTTCTAATTTTAGATATGGAAATGGGATTCTCTCAGGCATTCTGACTTCCAAAGAGCGGTTGCTGAACCGTGAGATATTAGAATCTCTGAAAGCTTGGAAATTACACAATAACATTTATAATTCAGCAAAAACAATGGTCCTTTCTTTCACAAGGAAGAGGCTCTTTAAAGTTAAATTACATTTAACAATCTCTACACTGTCTCTCAAGCATTTTTTAAAGATTAAATGTTACATAAACTCATAAAAGACCTCTAAAGGCAGAGAAAGGGAAATACCTTTAACTATGAAGACTCAAAACTTAATTTGAAAAATTGTCCTCCATCCATCAATTGTCATGCACAATTAAACAGCTAAATAAAGAAAGCATAGCAGTAAAATCATTAGAAGAGTTTCTTTTTTCAGCAAGAAAATAGTCACCTTAGTGAACCCATAAAGCATGTATTAGAATGTATTATGTTAGAATGTATCAATAACAGGAACACTTCATTAAGTCCTGTCTAAACACATCCAACATACAATTTTAATTTTTCCTTGATATAGAAACTAATATTTGTGCAGTTTTACCAGTGGTTTCTTTAAAATATGACAGGTCCTTAATTTCTGAAGCTGTTATTCAAAGAGGATGTAACTTTGATTAAACAAATCATCAGATGCTGAAATAAGGATGGTCCTTCCAAGGAGAGGGGCCTAGATTAATGACACCACGTCAGGAAGAAGGAAAATGGATTGTATGAGTATATGACTGCCTATTGGGGGCGGAAGGGGGACATACAAATAAACATACCTCTTTCTACTGGATTAGATTTTAAGAGCAGCTGAAATTTCCCCTTTGCATATTTTACACTCAAGGGTTCAGTTATCACTTTAATGCTGCAGCCAGACCAGCTGGCCAGCACTGTTTCTTCCATTTTCACCTGTTTGGGCTTACTGAAAACTCTAGGAATCTTGCAGTTAATCCATGAGGGGATTTTGCCATTCTCTTTAATAGAGTCAGTGTTCTACCTCCAAAGGGCCTGTACAATCCCACCAGTGGTCTGAGTAGTGAGATTTTTTTAATTATGCTTTTTTTTAACCAAAACTCTATATTTGTT
This sequence comes from Mesoplodon bidens, assembly GCF_964165515.1. Lineage (NCBI taxonomy): Eukaryota > Metazoa > Chordata > Mammalia > Artiodactyla > Ziphiidae > Mesoplodon > Mesoplodon bidens. The sequence goes on along the minus strand of NC_138161.1, from coordinate 78,917,365 downwards.
TCTTTAAAAAAAATAACTTTTTAAAACTGCTTTGCCCCAGGAGGACTATTGCTTTTGCCTAGACAAAAGTGAGATTTAAATTCAGGTCTCTGTGACTTTCCAAAGCCCATACTATACCATTACTGTCTTTCTATCATACCACACTGTCTTCTAGTGTGACTTTATTAGGCATATTTAGAATTTACAATATAAATAATGTGTGCATATATTTGTATCCATATGCATGTTTTCCTAAATACATCTGCCACTTCCTTGCTCCTCCATAGGAATACTGAAGGCTGAATGAGAACAGGGCTCCATAGACATTCATGCTCTTCCCAAGACCTAGCTACCTACCTTTTAAAATGAAAGAATCTAATGAAAGATTGCTTACCTGCACAGAATCACATCAGCATCTTTAAAACTCATTTCTGAACTCTGGTTCATAGATTTCTAGCCACTTGCTTAGATGGACGGCATACCACAGCCTAGCCACATGACCACCACATCCTTCTCTCCTAATCACACCACCAGGCACTACCACAGAGCCCAGAGAACACCTGTGAGATAGGCTGATACCTGGGATCCTCTACCAGAGTGACTGCACCTGGACAAATGTCTTCTTAAGCAGCAGAATACAAAGAAACTTTAAGGGACTAAAAATAACTGCACACGTGGCAGCTGGGGCAATTATGAACAATAAGATACAAAAAGGCCACAAACCAACTGCCATTACCTGAGGTGCTGGTAGCAAAAGCAGGGTACTGCTTATGATCCCTGCACACAGCACCACAAAGGGGGCGGGGAGGGCTTCCCTGGTGGCGCAGTGGTTGGGAGTCCACCTGCCGGTGCAGGGCACGCAGGTTCGTGCCCCGGTCCGGGGGGATCCCACATGCCGCGGAGCGGCTGGGCCCGTGAGCCATGGCCGCTGAGCCTGAGCATCCGGAGCCTGTGCTCCGCAACGGGAGAGGCCACAACAGTGAGAGGCCCGCGTACCACACACACACACACACACACACACAAAAAAAAAAAAAAAGCGGGGCGGGGAGACCACCTAAGCTACGCCTCCTGCCCAACCCATAGACCGGCCTCTGCTGTTACCCCTTTTAAGGACCCAAGCAGCTCCTCTCAGGAAGCAAGCAGGGGCACCTGTTTCTTGTTCTCGCTCCCTCGTGCTGCAGCATGAGCCCTGATAAAGCCTTACCTGGATTTCTCACCTGGCCTCTTATCAATATCTATTGATTAAAGGGTCCAAGGGCCTTGGTTTGTAACACCTGGGGTGAGTTTGGGGACCCAGGGTAAGAGAAAGTAGGGCAAAACCATGAGGGCAGAGTTGTGAGAAAACTACAGCTTTCCAAAACATTATAGAATCAAAAAGACAAAGATGAGCCTTTCCAATGTAAGGAATCAGTTCAGGGAGGAGGACAAGACATCCTAGGGGGTGCCATCTAAGTAGAGGATACTGTCTTAATTCCTAGGACAGGACGTCTATGGAGGGGATGCTGGCAGAACACGATGAGACACCAAGGTGCCTTCTGTGAAGGGACAAGGAAAGCACTTCTGAAGCTAAGGATGGGAGGGGAGCTACGGTTTGTTTCCCCAGTGACCAAGGCAATGGATAGAAATAGCACCAGCCCAGATTAGACAGTAAAGTAGGAAACTAGAAGGAGAGCTGGAAATGCCTATGTAAGTTCAAACTATGTGTGACACGGAGCCAATGAGAAGTGAGCAATGTGAATCTATATAATATTCTAATTTGCACAGAAGTCCCCAAGTTCCTGTACACTATAGAGAGTTAAATTATCTCAGGCTGAGACACTGTGCAAGAGGGAGAACACTAAAAGAGAAGTGCGCTAGAGGCAGAGGACACCGTTTGCAAAGGAAAAACAAAAACCAAAACAACACTGCAGAAGTCACCTGAGTAAATTCAGAAGCATACAAGTTACCTCAGCACAAACAGCCAGGCACTGCGCTGCTGAGGACAGAGCAGTGCCGAGTTTCATCACATCAACACAAGAACCCCTTGGCACAGGGATCATTTGCTGATGTACAGGAAACTTAGAAAACGTCTATGGTTCTGCTTTAAGCACTCCTCCTCATGCGAATGGCCAGGAACTGGCAGTCTTCAATGGACAGTGTTCTCCACCCAGGTTGCAGAAATTAAGTATTATTACTTCTCCAGCACTGCAAGATATAAAATCTATTTACTTAAATTTTGCTTTGCTCCAAGTGCAAAATGCCCTTCAAGGCAAAGGTTTTACGTTCATATTCAGAAAAGGTTATTTGGCCCTAAAATGGATAAACCTCCTAGATAAAAATCACCGATGTTTGAGATGATCTAGGTAGGTACGATAAGTAACCTGGTAAATATTTTTGCCTTTTCTCTCATCATTACTAAAAGGGAAAAAGAAAGTGCCTTATGAATATTACTAAACATTCAGTAAATGTCATCAATCCCACATTGAAAAGACTTATTTGTAGGTCCATGTTTTCTCAAATAAATTGTGAAAACTGACTTATAGCAATGTATAACACTCACTGGATGGGCTTGATACACAGAATAAACAGAAAATTAAAACTGTATGCAGTCTTATTTTTTTAAAAAACGGAACTTGTGAACTAGCTCATTTAAAAAATCTATCTTATCAAAGTTTATTTTAAAAATTGTTTAAACTGCTGATCACTCTTCCCTACCCAAAATAAAAATACAGAAAATATGTGAAAGCCATAGACTGATAAGGATACCAGATATTCCTGTCCTTAGGGTACTTTGTTAACCCAAAGGAGCCTAGGTGCAGAATCAGAGGTGAAGCATCAAATAGGGGGGAAATAAAACAGCATCTTAGGTGAGAGTTTTAATACATGGCAAAACACACATCTGGCAAGTGAAACTATCAGCAGAATTGCTAAAATAAAAATGACCACAACTCTGGTTGTTTAAATATTGCATGCTATTCTTTAGGAGTAAACAGAGAAAAATTTTTTTTTAATTCAGCAGAATTTTTTCCCCACAATGGCCCACTGGTTTTTGGCCACAAAAAATCTCTTGATACTACTTTAGGTTATTAAGAAAATCTGCCTCAATAGATCATGTATTTTCAGAAAAAAAAAAGTACTGGGATTTTGACAATCAGCTGAAGGTCACAAAAAATTGATATAAGTAGAACGTAGGTCTCTCCCTGTTTTCCCAATCCACCACACAACAGTGACCTACAGACAGGAATGTTAATGATACAATTAAAAGTTCTCTAAAATTAAAACTGTATGAAGGGAAAAAGCCTCAGAAGAAATCATATTTTAATATAAAAACAGTGAAGGTTAAAAATGGTTACCTCTAAATTGAATAATATTTTGAGGTGATAACAATGAGACAATTTAAATATTTTAACTATTTTTAAAATCAGTACACATATGTTTTTTCTTGAAAAACTGAAGGAAAATGTAGCATGCATAAAAATAATATTCAATTATTCATGCAATAAATAATTTGAATAAATAAATGTTCATTGAGAACCAAATCCATGCCAAGTATTGTCCTAGGCACTGAGCATAGAGCAATTAACAATGAATCCCTGTCCTTAGGAGGTTTATTTTAATGGGGGGGAGACATAATACAGAAACAAAAATGTGCCAATAGATGCTGAGTGGCATGGAGAAAAATAAACAGGGTAAAGGGGATGGGAAGTACCAGGAAATAGAGGGCAAGTCCTATTTTATATATGATGGTCAGAGAAGGCTTTTCTGATAGGTAACATATGAATAGAGATCTGAAAGAAGTGAAGGAGTAAGCCATGTGGATATCTGAGAAGCACAGTCCAGGCAAAGGGAATAGCAGATGCAAAGGCCCTGGGGCATGAACATACTTGGGGTGTTGAGAGAAAGGGTAGGCAGGGTGATGGTGTGTGTGGGAGGGGTGATGGGAGATGTCCTTTTGTTTATTCTGGATTATCCAAAGCATTTAGAATTAACTGGCTTCAGAAGGTAAAGGGTAAGAAAAGCAGGAAGTGAGAGTGAAAAGACAGGAACTACATTTCATTGAACTCCTACTAAGTGACTGATAAAGGACATTATCTCATTTAACCCACTCCTATTACAGCTGTTGTTACAAATGAGGCACAGAGAAGTTAGGAGACAGCTAGTAAGTGGCAGAACCTAATTTAAATGCAGATCCTTCCAACTCTAAAGTTGAAGTCCTTAATCATTATGCTTCTCTGTTTCCTTTAGACAGCCAAAGGTATCAGCTGTAAAAGGGAGAATCTTCAAACTAACTGAGGTCCCACAAAGGGAAAAGCAAAATTACACAGCTGATACCCATGTGATATTTCTATGTGTACATTCTAGTCAGCGTTTATTTCTTCAGATCACACAAAACAAGGCACATAACATGCTAACTGACGTAAAAGATACCTTCAAAAACTGAGGATGAAGGATGAATTAGGAATCGAAGTAACAGAGTTGCAGCCCAAAAATACCTGTCACGGAGTCTAGGCAGCTCATTCTACCCCTTTCCCAGGCCCCACCTCTACCTCCAGCCCTTTGGCAGATGCAACCTCCCAGAAAGAGAGTTATAAATATGGAAATCCAAAAGGAAAAGGTGATGGAGGCAAGAGATGCTTGCAGATTTTCTTTTGCTTTACTCCATTTTTACATAAGGGCACCCATGCAAACACCATATACCTTTGTCTACAACGTACATAAGCTGTTCAATGAAAGTAGTAGAGATTTATTCCTTTTAGTATTTCCAGACCAGCATTTTCCTCAGCTCCCAGCTTTGAATTAGGAGGAGGCTGAGAGGGGAAAGTCTTTGGTTGCTGGTTGGTTCCCTGATTGAAAAGAAAATATTCCCACTCTCTGCTGTAAGTTCAGATTTAGGGGAAAGTAGTACAGGGATTTCCCTGAGATTGACCTCACCAGTTATTTCTCTAGGGAATGTTTTGCATACAGTTGAAATCACTAGCACTGGTTAGCAAAGCCACTGTGAGATCAAACAGCTGCAGGAAAAAACTGCTGGGGGAGCCCTGTGAGGCTTTGCAAAGAGGTAACTGGGGGAAAGTTTGCAGTTTTCCTAAAAGTAAAAGATAACAAGAATACAATTAAGCAGTGACTGAAGATAGTTTAAATTCACCTGGGGAAATGTACTTGTAAATACGATTTGGATTACTTTAAAACTGTTCAACATTGTGTCGCGATAAATTTGCTATACAAAGCTATTCATTAGTGTTTTATCTTCTAAACCAAACCCAGAAACACCACAAATGCGCACAAGTAACATCTCTCATTTTGCAGCTGGAGAAAAGGAGACTGGTGATGACGCATGGCACTGCCAAGTTGCACATCATGGTCAAAAGTGGGATCTGAGACTGTTTTGCTAAACTTAGAGCAGTGGTTCCCACCTAAGGGTAATTCTGCTCCCCAGACAATATTTGGCAATGAACACAAACAATTTTGTTTGTCACAACTTGGGGTATGAGGGTTGAGCAGAAGCCAGGGATGCTGCTAAACATCCTACAATGCACAAGACAGTCCCCACAACAATAAAGGATTATCCAGCCCCAAATGCCAACAGCAAGTGGAGGAATCCTGGTCTAAAGTTAACTAGAAAGGGGGAGTACCTGTTGTTTGAGGGGGGAAAAAAAGGCAAGTTGGGAAAATTACTGGGGAAAAAATACTTATTGATGGATCAGAATTTTACACAGTCTGCTATCCAGGTGGTACTTTCCCATTTTCCAGTCCATAAGTGATATTTCTCCCTAGAAGTGTTATTCCCTGCAAGTTTGGTGAGGTGCAGCAGCTATAGCAGAAGCAGCTTTTCTTTCCAGTTAGATATGGACCCAGTCAAGACAACCAATGCTAATCTCCCAGGTGCAGCGACTGCCTCATAGCAGATCATTTTACCAATCATCCCCTGGGTTTCTTCTTTCCATAAAGTGAAAATACCATTCTTGCTTTCAGAGGGTGTTGTTTGGATTAATCAGCCCCTTAAGAACGTCATGTTTGGGCTTCCCTGGTGGCGCAGTGATTGACAGTCCGCCTGCCGATGCAGGGGACACGGGTTCGTGCCCCGGTCCGGGAAGATCCCGCATGCCGCGGAGCGGCTGGGCCCGTGAGCCATGGCCGCTGAGCCTGCGCGTCCGGAGCCTGTGCTCCGCAACGGGAGAGGCCACAACAGTGAGAGGCCCGCGTACAGCAAAAAGAAAAAAAAAAAAAAAAAAAAGATGCAAATCAAACTACAAGGTGAATAACATCTCTTCCCACCCCCAGACCAAATGTTTTTCAGTGAATATTCTGACTTAAAATTTCATATGATTTGCATATGGCTGAAAGCTAGAGTTTTGTCATGAGGAGAGTTGTTTGCAGAAGGACACCAGTCACGGTAGGGTTCTCAAATTCCTCAGCCAAGTCAGAATGCATTTTTCCCCACTCTGCAACTATCAGATTTAATACAGTGCTCCTCTTTTCTCTAAGTAGTTCTACAAGTAATTTGACATGCCAGACCACAGAACTTGAACATATATAAAACATTAAGACAATCCTCCCATAAGCCAAAAGTTGAATCTTCCCAGAAAAAAACAACAAAAACAAAAATCTCCAAATTCAACATCTATGGAGTTCTTTCAAGGAAGAATTAAATTTCATGGAAACAAACATAGGGGAGCAGAACTTGCCATCTCAAAATGTGTTTCTTTGGTGCATTAATTATTTTAAGCTGGTTCTTTTCTAAGAAACAGCAGACATGGGGAAAACTCTGAAAATGAACGTTTCTTTTCTAAGAAACATTTACATTTTGTAAGGCAAATCTCCATCTGTAAGGGTGTCTTCCTCAATGTACCATCAAGAGGAGGATGACCAAATCTCTAGAAATTTACCAATGGAAAAAGCAACAACTTAAATCTGCATCACAACCTTACCTGTGTTGACCGTGCTCTTCCTGGTGACCTCCCAGAACTCACTCTCCTCACCCTCAACATCCTCTTTCCTCTTTAGCTGAGGATGGTATTTACATCAGGGCTTTGGCCATTTTGGAGAGTTACTCAGTTCTTCTGAGTCTTTCCCATGTTATACATGTTATTAACCTTTTGTTTAATCTTCTCCTATTAATCTGTCTCATGTCAATGTAAGTTTTAGATCAGCCAGAACCTAGAAAGGCAGAAGAAAATCTCCTCCCAAACATAAACGCGCACACCACATAACTCAGCTGAAATTAAATAACATCACACAACTTTACACGTGGAAAGAAGCAGCTCTCACCATATTTTCTATCACAAAACCCATGAGAAAGCTGGGGGGAGGGGTGGGGAAGAGGGGGAGGATGACAGCTTTTTATTTGGCAGGGTTACCATAGGTTACCTCACACCCCACATATAACAACCTGAGGCAGAAACCTGTAAATGCAGCACTTGAATCATCAAAATCCCTCTCTCCAACAGTGAACTCTATCATCTATCAGCCTCCAACTCTATGGCCCCTCCAAGTTTGCTTAAGAAAGATCCCATTCAGCTCCCAGGATTCCATTTTTCTAACATTTGAAAAAAGTAACAGATTCTTAAAGACTTGCAAATTTCAAATCTTTTCTTTCTCTCTATCAAAAATGCCATTATCTTACTCCATACTCAAGGTAATAGAGCATAACTCTCCACTCCTTAAGTGTGGGCTACACATAGTAACTGCTTTCCAAACAGTACAATATGAAGGTGGGGGGGGGGGGGCAGTGGTGGATAACTTTACAGTGGAGAAAACTGATAAAAACACTATCTCACCTGATGATTAAGGTCAGGATCAACAGTCATAAGTCATATTGGTTATGTACCCTTGATATGATGGTGCAAAGGAAAAAATGTTGCCTGCCATTCCAGTTCTACAAGGATCAGACCATTAGCCACTGCAGCTGCCCACCAACAGTGTCCCCTGAGGGGAGTATAGGATGAAGAAAAACAGGACGCATTCTGTGCTTTGGATATACCAGCCCCTAGATAGTTAAGATACATATCTAAGGAAAAATGTCAATGACCCCAGATTCTTGCATCTTCCCATACATAGCAAAGCACTAAAGTCATTAAATTCAGATGGCTCTTCTTTGTGATTAGCAGTAATCTTTTGATGTCCAACTACTTTTTTTTTCAGCCAAAAAAAATATATACATATATCCCCCGGCTCCTTTGGAGCAGTTCCTCAGAGGTATCTGAGAGGCTATCTCCTGGGCTCGAGTCCTCAATAAGGTCCCTGAATAAAACTTAACTCACAACTTTTTTTTTTTTTTTTTTTTTTGCGGTACGCGGGCCTCTCACTGCTGTGGCCTCTCCCGTTGCGGAGCACAGGCTCCGGACGCGCAGGCTCAGCGGCCATGGCTCACGGGCCTAGTCACTCAGCGGCATGTGGGATCTTCCCGGACCGGGGCACGAACCCGTGTCCCCTGCATCGGCAGGCAGACTCTCAACCACTGCGCCACCAGGGAAGCCCCTTAACTCACAACTTTTATGTTGCTCATTTTTCTTTCAGTCTGCAGTTTTGGCAACCACGAAGAGACCCAGAGCAGACATCTCTCCTTAACCTGAACTCTACAAGGATCCAGAGCCTTGCTAACAGCAAGGGCCACTTGTGCCCGTCCGCCTCCTCAGTGAGTCCAGACGATTGGGTGAATCTCTCCTGGGTCTTGGATCTCCCATTATTAGCTGATGATCCTAAGTTTTATTTGGTGGTGGATAAAAGGTAACTGACTCCTCAGTTGAGAGACGCTGAGGAGGATATACCCAGTTGAAAGACACCAAGGAAAAGTGCCCCAGTTGAAACGTTAGATTAATTAACGTTAATTAGGTTAGCAAGGGAACAGGAAGAAGCTGAGAGGAAAGTCAAGTGACTTCTTCCCAAGAAGGTGAAGTCCCAGCAAGATGAAAATCTTTACATGCTTATTAAGAAATCGGATACATGAAACAGATGTTAATGGCATTAAAACAAAGGTTTTAATAAATATTACCGAAGGTTGGGTGGGCCAAAGGAACCCCCTACTGGTCCTCCTAACATTAAAGGGCCCCAAACAAGCCCACTCTTTTTACTGTATTTAAAAAAAAAAAAAAAATTAAGGCTATTAAGGCTAAAAGAAAATTACACTGAGATACCTGACCTGCAATTGATTTGCACCATTAATCAAGGTAAAGATTGACCAAAGGGCTTGGGTACCTTGGCTCAACCCTTCACTGGCGACCCCAAAGCCTTTTATACAAACAGATAAAATGGCAGGGAATAAAAGGAAAGTTTCTGGGACTCCTTGTAAGACCAAGACTTGCTGATGGGATCCTAATGGAGGCTAAAGTTAAAGGTATAAGAGTTGATAGACTTGAGATAAAAGTTTATTAAAAATTGGTGTATTTGAATGGACTTTATGTAGGATGGTTACGTCTCTTTTGCCTGATTATACTGTGGGACAGACATTATATCTCACTGGGGAATGCATCCCCTGCCTGCTGTTATAAGACAGGGCATATAAATCTGCCCCTCAGACAGTATTAGACATACTAAAGGAAACCAACAGGGTTATCTAAGCCCACACAATATGAAGTTAAAACTGTGGTCTAGGGGCTTCCCTGGTGGCTCAGTGGTTGAGAGTCCGCCTGCCGATGCAGGGGACACGGGTTCGTGCCCCGGTCCAGGAAGATCTCACATGCCGCAGAGCGGCTGGGCCCGTGAGCCATGGCCGCTGGGCTTGCACGTCCGGAGCCTGTGCTCTTCAACGGGAGAGGCCACAGCAGTGAGAGGCCCGTGTACCGCAAAAAAAAAAAAAACCTGGGGTCTAATATTCAGGGGCTAATAAGAGCAATAATGGAGGGGTTTTTTAACCTCTAGGGTAAATTGGTCTGAGTTTGACTTGTACACTCAAAAAGAGGGCCTTTGTTGAATGCCTCGCACAAACTTTTGAAGGCATGATACATTGAACCCTGAAGTTCTAGAACATAAAAATCTTTTGATTTCCAGTTTGGTTGGAAATCTTCTCACTGATAGAGAGAAACAAAATTTTTTAAATGTAGTTAGACAAATCAATCTTTTGATATCATTTGGGCAATAACCCAGTTCTTTGGGGAATTTAAAGCACCTGTCTTTAACTTGCAGCTATCTACAAGTCAGAAATGTAAATACAGTCCACAATGACCTGAGACTGAGCTTAATTGGTTAAATCAGGTAGAACCTGAAACCAAAAAAAAAAAAAGAAGGGGGGAAAAGGCCTTTTTAAACTCAAAGTGCTGAAAAGGCTCCCTCACCCAAAATCTAATTCACAGCCTCCTTAAGGATTTATCAAGAACAAATACAGATTGTTAAGTCTCTTCTGCAAAGAGTAAAAAGCCTCAGTCATCTGAGCAAATAAATTTAACTTATTCCAGCTGTTATTTAAAAACTAGTAAGTCTTGTATTAAAATACCTGACTCATGACTAAGTTTTAAAATGAAGCTATGCAATCTCTGGTTATGTCTGTTTATATGTTTGTGTGTCCATTAGAGATATATCAATATTATGTCTCTAGCTCCAGATGGTATTCTCAAAATTAACTTGTAAAAGAGCTCTATTTAATTGATGTAAAAGTAAGTGCTTATACTTGAAGTATTGAAATTATTATATGCATTCAATTTGCACTATTCAAAATAAGTACAGCTGGTCCTTGCCTAATCATATATTCTAAAATATTCAAATTGTTTATTCCTTCAAGATCTAATTCAATTTCTATCTGCCAAATAAAGAATAATTCAACAATTGTTTGAAAAAAAAAGTAAGTGCTTATAAATTAAATATTTCTAAATGTAATAGAAACTAACCCAAATGAATTTTGAGCTCATGTGATCTGGGAAATATTCAATATTAAAGTTTAAATTTGTTGGTTTAATTAATACAGATGTCTTTGACTGCACCTAGGTTTACTAAAAGTCAAATAAGGTCATATTATCTCTGTTATCAAACTTATCAGCAAGAAAAATAGCTTGGGATGAATGATGACTTGGTCAAGTGTCTCATGAAATTTTCATGGGTAATCTAAACATAATCATTGGGAACAAGTAAATTAAGTAAATATAAATGGAGTTAAGAGCTTTTAGGTGAACTCTTTAAGAATAATTATGTTTTATGGTATGCCTACTTAAAAATAGTTTCTCCAGAGTTTTAGTAACTTGAAACTTTAGAAATTTGCTAAGTTAAATGATGGAAGTTTATTAAATACCTAGTTCATTTCCAAATAAAATAAGATACTGAAACATTAATTATGGAACAGAGGCTTCCTTTTACAAAGAAACTAAAGATATTTACTTTAACATTAATAAATATGTTTGGTGCCACAATGAAAATTGTTCTAATAAAAACACGTTTTTAGAAATCATAAATAGTATTTATAAGTTTACCAATCTACAAAATGCTAATGTAAAAAATGGTTCATAATTGCTTACTTTTTAGTTTTCATTAGAAATTAAGGTTTTTAAAGGTTAAGAATTCTAATTAATATATGTAATTAAAACTACTAAATTAATAAGGAAAACATTTTTGTATGTAAGAAACAAAAAATTATAAGGAAAGGAAATGAATTTTGTTAAGACAGAGGAAAGTAGTTTTGTCCTGGAGAAAAATAAAAGAAAAGTAAGGGAAAGCATAGGGCAAAATCTGAAGGTAAAAAAAGGAAGTTATAGAAGGTTTGTGGGAAAAGAACTCTGAGAAAAGAGTTTTGTGCACAGTCAGGACTCACTAAGATTAGAACAAAACTTAATTGAGTAAATAAATTTTAATATTAAAAGTAAGCTGATACAAGAGTTTGGTTTTCTCTCTGTTTTCTTAGACTATTGATCTGCTTTTGATAACCAACAAAATATTTCTCCACCTTTTAGAAAGTTACTCTACCTTTTAAGTGATCTGTTGTAACTTTCTGTATTTGCCTTTAAAATCTTTATTGTCACCTTGGTTAAGTAAATAAATATTGTTTCACAGTGACCTATGATCCTATTTGACCAAGTGTTTTAAAACTTTTTGATATCTTTGACAAACTTCCCCAAAGTCAAATTGTAAATGAATTTCTTTTGACCTCAAGCTAACTCTGGGATGCTTCAGAGGGCCCCTGAAACACCCCAAAGAGAGATATTAAACTAATTAGATTTATTTGGTATGTGAAATTACATGGGAAACATTGTCAAAAAAGTGGTGATAAACCTTCTCATGGTATATTGTATGGGTAAATGTCATTAATATAGGTATTCTAGAAATTATATGGAATTCCTAAAAATCTGGTGTGTCCTGTATGTTCTGGTATAACGTTATCAGTCATAGTTCTAGTTATTATCTTAAAATGTTGTATATCATCGAAATAACCAAATTTCTTTGTTAACTGCGCTGTAAGCAGATCTTTAACCATGCCGTTTTAAGTCTTTTGTCACATATAGACCAGTCATTGTTTTCTCTGATGCTTTTGCAAAATGAAGATCTTCAAGAAGATTTATAAAAAGAACTTTTTGACAAATACAGGTTTCTGATGACTCTTAGATCATACCACTAAACTGGGTAAGAAATTATAAAACTCTACTGGAAAACCTGCTCACTTCATTCAGATCAACAAGAATTAATTAGCTGGGACTGAATAAACTGATAAATATGATTTATAATTTTATAAATTTTGTCTGAAATATTACTGGCTTTTAATCTTTGTTTTCCAGAAAACCTTTTCTCTTAACGCTATGACCTACAGCAAGTTGATAAAGTATACCTTTGTAAATTTAGATAAAACATTTATCTTTTTCTCTCTACCTGATCCCTCCAGAATTTGGCTTCTCCAGCTGGCTCCCCTCTAGACTTGATGGCTTATTGAGATCCAGACTGCAACTAATTATACTAACAATTGTTTAATTTGTTCTCTCTTTGTTGTTTTCAAACTACTTATGCTTTGTGTCTCTCTCTGCTGTACTGTGACCTTATTAATGTTACTGGCTATATTACTTATATCCTATCTATTTTATAAGACTGTTCTCTCTTGTATTACCTGAGGTGTAACCAGACCTCCAACAAAATTAATGATAGCTAAACGTCTTGAGGCAATCAATCACATATATAACTCTATATAAAACTAATTGTAACAGTGCAACTCTAGATATGGGAAGAAGCAACAGGGAAGAACTTCCCCTGGATCATAACAGACTAGTAAGACAGATGATCCAGAGGATTTTAGGTTATTAAGAGGTCCTAATCCAGACAAAGCACCGAGGAAGATCCTCGCCTCACTGGGAATACGCGTTCCTAGTGGTGTGGGACAAATTGGTCATGAAATGCCTCCCAGACGTTGGTAGAATTTATGACCAACAGGGGCACCATAAAGAAAAAACTACTGCCTGCCATTCCAGTTCTACACAGATCAAGCCATTAGCCAGTTTGAATGATCCCAGATTGTTGCATCTTCCCATACATAGAAAAGCACTAAGATCATTAACTTGAGACATCTATTCTTTGTGATTAGCAGTAATCTTTTGATGTTCTTTGACTATATGTTTTTTTCCAGCAAAAAAAAAAAAAAAAAATTCACCCTGGCTCTTCCCTCACCTCTTCGGAGCAGTTCCTCAGAGCTATCTGTGAGCCTGTCTCCCAGGCTGCAGTCCTCAGTAAGTTACCAAAATAAAATTTAACTCACAACTTTTACATTGTGCATTTTTCCTTTAGTCAACAGTAGGATAAGAATCGCACTTTAACTCTGTGGTCTTCTTCCCAAAAAAACCATAACCCCAATTTAATCAATCATGAGAAAAACATCTGACAAACCCAGATGGAGAGACATTCCACAATGAGTTTTCCTGGCTGGTAATCATCTATCAGTGTGCCTGGAGGCTGATGCATCCTGGGGCTATGGAAGCTCCCCATTTGGGACACTCCCAAAGAGACCTAGAGACCTGCTTCTCTTCATTGGCTACTCCTGATTTGCATCCTTTATAATAAAACTGTAATCACAAGTATAGCACTCTCCTAAGTTCTGAGTCATTCTAGAGAATTATTGAACCTGAGGATCTAGTGGAAACCCCTGGATTCATAGCTAGTTGGTCAGAAACACAAATGGTCTGGAAACCCCAGAGCTTGCAACTGTGTCTGAAATGAGAAGAGTCTTGTGGAGGACTGTTAATAATAGCAGAAACTGGATGTGGAGTATATGGAAACCCTCTGTACTATCTTTGCAACTTTTCTGCAAATCTAGAACTATTCTTTAACGTTTACTTTTAAAAATATACCTTGGGGCTTCCCTGGTGGCGCAGTGGTTAAGAATCCGCCTGCCAGTGCAGGGGACACGGGTTTGAGCCCTGGTCCAGGAAGATCCCACATGCCACGGGGCAACTAAGACCGTGCGCCACAACTACTGAACCTGCGCTCTAGAGCCCGTGAACCACAGATACTGAAGCCCATGCAAGCAGACCCCGTGCTCAGCAACAAAGAGAAGCCACCGCAATGAGAAGCCCGCGCAGTACAACAAAGAGTAGTCCCCGCTCACCGCAACTAGAGAAAGCCCGTGCACAGCAACGAAGAGCCAACGCAGCCAAAAATAAATAAATAAATCTATTTTTTAAAAAAAGTAGAAAAAAAATTAAAATATATCTTTATATTAATTCTAAGCTACCATCAAATATGAGTGATGTTCAGTACAAATTTGTTACCTAAGTGGTCATACTTTTTATATCATGCCACAGTATCTCAAGAATTACCATAAACTACATGGCACTAAGAAAAATAATTAAAAGTTAATTATATGAGCATATTACTTTAATCACCTCTCATTAGCTAACACAAAAATTAGTTATGTGTATTAGGCCTCACTTTGATTTTTAATCCACTTGCTTCACTATATTAAGATAAGGCTCTCATTATCATTCTCCCCAAAGGATAATATTATGTATATTATCCGGGTACATGCTGAGATTTGACTATGACCACAACAGTTCAGCCATGAAAATTAACACATATCCATCAATCTCAGACTTAGAAGAAACTGCGAAGTCCCCTCACACTGAACTCCAGATGCTGGCCTGTGAGGTCCCTCACGATCTGGCCCTTGTCTGAACATCTCCATCCTTCTCTTCCTGGAGCATAACAAGTTCACTGCCACCTTTGTACTATCTGGTCCCTCTGCCTGGAATGCTCTTCCTCTAGATCTTAATATAGCTGGCTCCTTTTTGATATTCAGGTCTCAGTAAAATGTCACTTAATCCCAGAAGACTTTCCTGTCCATCCAATCTAAAGAAGCACTTCTAACACTCTATTTCTATTTCTCCTTGTTTATACTGTTTATCATGTTGCTAATCACCACCTGATATTTTCTAGTTTATTTGTTTTTTTTAATCTCTTTCTCCCTACCTAGAATGCAAGTTTCATTAGAACGGGGACCTTGCCTACCTTGATCTATCTCTAATCGCAGCCCCTAGTATAGTGCCTGATACAGAGTAGGCTCTCAATGAATGTTTTCAGAACAAACAAATGAATGAAATGGAACTAGACTTACAGAAAATCATGCAATAAAACTAAATCAGAAGCTATCAAGAGAAAGGAACTTTATTAAGTAAATAAATTTATTAAATGCTAACTATGCTTCAGGTTCTTCAGATACCTTATCTCATCAAATATTTACAAAATCTTACAAAGTACATAGTATTATCCCTATTTACTATTCACAGATGAAGGCTAGGAAAAGTCTAATAAGCAGTTCCGTGACAAAAGTGACATGATTTCACATCTGACTGATAAGCCTGTGCTCTTTCCTTTTTTTTTTTTTTTTTTTTTTTTTTTTTGCAGTACACGGGCCTCTCACTGTTGTGGGCTCTCCCGTTGCGGAGCACAGGCTCAGCGGCCATGGCTCACGGGCCTAGCTGCTCCGCAGCATGTGGGATCTTCCCGGACCGGGGCACAAACCCGTGTCCCCTGCATCGGCAGGCGGACTCTCAACCACTGTGCCACCAGGGAAGCCTTCCATTCTTTAATGTATAAACCCAACCCAATTCTTCACTTTATGACCCTCTTTTAAAAATGGTCTCATGACAACTAGCAGTCTAGTAGAATGCTGATTGCAGTGACTGGGACCTTAAGCCTGATAAAACTAGTGACTGAGACCAGAAGACGGAGTAGCACTAATCCAGCTGGGCACAGTAAATGAAAATACTGTGAGCTGGTGAGGTGTTCACAAGTCAAAGACCTTCTGAATTGCTCTGGCCAAAACACTCAGCTCAAATTCAACTGAAAGATGACATCCTAGAGCCTAGAATGCTCTACGAACACTGTACAATATGAAAATAACTCTACCAGATCAGCTTAACTCTGACTAACCTAATCCTTAATCATTTCCTTCCCAAGTCAAACAGACACACTTTGACTACCGTGGATGAGAAAATACAAAAGTTGTTATATATGTAAATCTAAATGCCAACCCTTAAATGACTCAGATATGGCTGGTCTTCCCATGGTAGGCTCAGCCATCCCTCAGTGATTTCCCTGCAGCTTGACTCTGTCACTCTGTTCCATCTCCCAAAAGAAGATCCAACTGCACAGGGCATTCTCAAGTAATGTAACCCTCAGCAATATCTCATGACAGTAATACATCTTGTCCTCAGAGCATTTCCACCATGTCACAGGCTCTCCCTCATGTCCCTCTGCTTTCCAAAATCTGTGCTCCCAAATGGGACCCTCTCCGCTAGGCAGAGCCTACACAAAAAAGATACTCAGCTCTCTAGATGCACTGTTTCTCTGCCAGGCCAGTTTGCCTTCCCCAGCTTACCTTCATCTTATTATATATTTACATACAACATATTTGCAAAGAACTGCATTACATTTTTATCCTGAAAAATTCTTATAATGTGTAAACATAGTTAAAGAAGCATACCTAATTTCTAAGGTGCTACAGAAGAATGAGAATACTAGCAAAACTTTAAATGCTAAAGATGATCATCTGAACTCTCAAAAACAAACCAATGTCAAATATACAAACATCATGTCATTAATTAGTGTTAGACTTCATCAAAATAGGTTAACAACAGTTCATGTAACTAAGAAATATTATCAAAGCTCTATCTCACAGGGCTTCCCTGGTGGCACAGTGGTTGAGAGTCTGCCTGCCGATGCAGGGGACACGGGTTTGTGCCCCGGTCCGGGAAGACCCCACATGCCGCGGAGCGGCTGGGCCCATGAGCCATGGCTGCTGAGCCTGTGCTCTGCAACAGGAGAGGCCACAACAGTGAGAGGCCCGCGTACCACAAAAAAAAAAAAAAAAAAGCTCTATCTCACAAAGCACCAGGCCCATAGAATTATACAGATGAATTCTACCAAATCTTCAAAGGAATGGATAATTCCAATGTTTGCAAGTAAAAGGTAAAGAGATTTAAAATTCTTTGTAAAATGCCAGAATGACTCTGTTTTAAAAAAGATTAAAAAACCATAGCACCATCTCACTTACGGATATATGATTCATACTGTTATTCAGATTAAAATGTCAGTACAGAAATCCTGATGAAAAACGAGTCAACAGAATCCATCAATACTTTAAAAGAATAATACATGCATGCTCATGTGAGGTTCATACTAGTAAGACAAAGATAGTTCAATATTAGGGATCTACCAGTGTAGTTTATTTACCTCATTAGCAGGTCAAAGGAGGAAAAAAAAATGATAGCGTTTATAAATTTGAAAACATGTTTGATAAAACTCAACATTAAGTCCTAACTTCAAAAATTCTTAATAAAATGAAAAAGTATATATAAGTCCCTTAACATGATTATATATGTATGTATGTAAATATAGACATAGTCCAAAGCTTATATCATGATTAATGATTAAATTCTAGAAACAATCCTACTAAACTCAGGAACAAAACAGAGATGCACACTATCATCATTATTATTTAACATTATTCTAGAAGGCAGTAACTTCCTGGTTACATCAAAGGCTTGGAGAATTTCCGGTCACCCTCAGAACAACCACAGAGCCAGATATACTGGTCAGAGTGGTTTCTTGATGATACACTCTTTCCCAAGCAATTGCCACTTTTTTCTTTCCGCTCTAGCTTATCGAAGATCAGCAACATCTTTTCTTCAGCCTCCCTTAGGTAAGGTTTATCTGGGACAAATAAAAGAAGTACTTTCCTTTCAACTAACCCAGCTGACGAGTGATCTATCCAAAATTCAGTGCTTACTATATAGTAGGAGCACAAATAAAGATTTGTTAAGATACATTAATGTTTGAAAGGGAGATTACACAAGGCAGTGAATTTGCCTTTGGGTGAGAGAGCATGTGGGGGGCGGGCGGATGGGGATGACGACGAGGACACAAAAACAATGTTTTAAAATACTATTTAATAAGTATTAAGTTCAACTTCTTTTGAATTGTTAAACACACAAGGCAAGCTTCAGAGCCTTCACACGCTTCTCTGTTTTATTGGGAAGAAGTATGTGTAACCTGACCTCATTTATACTGTGCGGGTGTTTTTGTGTGTGTTTGTTTTTCCCATTTTCTCTTTCAATAGTGAGTGCTATCTAATATTCATTAAGGCTCCAGATTTTTCTGCAAAATACTCTTTATACCTGATGAACTATTCATATAGTAGAAGATGGTTTGCTTAGCCCTTTACAACTTTTTCCAGTCCATTATCAGTATCAAGTTCCAATAGCCACATAACTCCAGCAAACGATACTATATATGAATGAAACAGTATGGCAGAGGAAACAGTATTAAACTATTTTAAAAATACAGTGAAGATACAGACATATACATTAAGTATCCTAAAATTAATTTGCTACAAGTTACCCTGGTAGAATGAAAACACTGCAAGTTCAAAGATGCTTCATCCATTATTAGGTAGTTTCTCAGGCAACAGCTGAATCCAACTTATTTATTTTAAGTAGTAGTTCACATACAGTATATATTCTTTCTAGATACTTCTGACCTAAAATAAGTGTAGGATTCTCTTCCAAATCCCTTTTTTGGTACTTAAAAAAGCTTACTGCTAGAGCCATCTCTTTACCTGTAAGGTATTTCTTGGGTCCAATACCTGATTCCCAAGAACGAAGTTCTAAAGTCAAGCATCCCTACACAATTATAAACAGTCTTTGGGAAACTCTAGGAGACAGTGCAGAACACTAGGATTCAAGAGTGAAAAAGGAAATATGACAGAGAAACGCTCAAGTGAACATTTCAATAAAAATATGTGTACTGCTTTATCCAATAAAATATATAAAAGATTTTTTTTTTTTAACGAGTGAAAAAGGAGAGACATTTAATATCGGGAAGGGGGTGGTTTCTAGTGAATGCAGTCAACTGTGGAATTTTGACACCTCCACTATTTAATTTCTATACATAGTATATGATAAATACCATTCTCTTCCTGAGAATTACTAAAACGTGTGCATGTACAACTGCCTCACCATGATGAAATATCTGTGCCTGAAGAGATGCAGTGAGAATTTGGAAGTCATTTGGTCCTGAAGCCTTTGGACAAAAGCTGTTCTGAGAGGAGGCCTCTTTATGAGTTCTGGACTCATGCAGCCTTCTTTGATGATAAACAGACCTAGCTTTGGAAGTATGTACATTTCCACAGTTGCTCAGAAGTCCCACTGGACCATGAACAAGTCATAGTAATTTTTAAGAAAGATTACTTAGAGTTTTGTTTTGTTTTTTAGCAATCACCACTTTAAAAGAAAAAAAAGTTTTAAACCTTCCAGAAACTTTAAAATAGTGTTAAATTATAGAACAACACAATTCAATAAACAACCTCACTTCTGCAGTATATTTAAAAATTAAGAAAAAATTGGAATATGATCAATAATATTGTAATAACCTTGTATGGGGACAGATGGTTACTAGACTTATCGTGGTGGTCATTTCACAATATATGCAAATGTCAAATCACTATGTAGTACACCTGAAACTAACATAATATTGTACATCAAATATTTCAATTTTTTTAAATACTGAAAAAATCTTTGAAAATAAAAATGTTAATGATTGAAAAGCAAAAAAAATTAAGTAAAAATTAAACAGGTTATATGATTAGACATAAAAATACTTGAAGCATAAACTCTATAAAGTGAGAGGGAGGATGACAACTCTCTTTTTTCACTTAACAACTCTTCTAAGCTCTACACATTTAAAATAAATGTTTTCAACTAAAACATATTACTTTTGAAATCATAAAAATACAGATTCAAAAAGAACTTTTAATCTAAATGAGGTTTTTAAAATAGGTTAATCACATTCATTTAGAAACAATCTATTCTAGGGCTTCAGAAATCAACTAAGAGTTAATACAAATACGTTGTACGCTTTTTCCAAAAAAAACCGTTAGTCTAAGAAACAAATAAATCTAAACCTTTCCACAGAGGCCAGAAGAACTGATTTCTCAATCCATTAAACTCTTGAAGCACAGGCCCAGCTTTGGCAGATTATCAGAAGTCTTCACTATGCTAGTTAGTTTTGTAGGAACCACACTGTTGTTCATATGCACTGAAATTTTCATAAGTGATTGTGACTAACATACAGTCACTTGATGTCCTATAACAGTTTCAGTCAACACGTTGTTTGTGGTAGTGCTGAAAAATGCACCCCCAAATCAACTTTATTTTATTTATTTTGTTTTGGCCTCGTTGGGTCTTCGTTGCTGCAGGTGGGCTTTCTCTAGTTGCGGCGAGCGGGGGCTACTCTTCCTTGCGGTGCGCGGGCTTCTCCTTGCAGTGGCTTCTCTTGTTGTGAAGCACGGGCTCTAGGCGCACAGGCTTCAGTAGCTGTGGCACACAGGCTCAGTAGCTGTGGCTCGCAGGCTCTAGAGCACAGGCTCAGTAGTTGTGGCGCACGGGCTTAGTTGTTCCACAGCATGTGGGATCTTCCCGGGCCAGGGCTCGAACACGTGTCCCCTGCACTGGCAGGTGGATTCTTAACCACTGCACCACCAGAGAAGTCCCAAATCAACTTTAGAACAGAAGTTAGGATGGGGCAAACCTCTACATGAAAGGTCACACAACTGTCATGACACCCTGTAGAAGAAAGACTTATACAGAAAAAAAAAAAAAGATAATAAGCACAGCATTTACCTGATAAAACTAAATAGAATGAGCCTTCTCATGGCCACAGGGTTTCTTCTTGGGGTGAAGAAAATACTCTAGAATTAGATGGGTGATGGCTGCACAACTTTTATGAATATATTAAAAACCACTGAACTGTATACTTTAAAGGGGTGAATTTTATGGTATGTGAATTATATCTCAATTAAAAGAAAACTAACTAACTAAATAAATCTCAAGAAATAAAATACCAGCCAAAAATGAGGAAAGACGTTCTGACATGCCTGCACAATATTTTAGCAGAGCCATTAGCTGGGCCCAGGAAGTTAAGCAAGACACACAAGGCAAGGCTAACACACTGGTGGTTTCAAAGTTAATCTGTTCCATACTTTGATTTCAAAAAGAAGATATATAAAGAGCCTCAAACTCAACCCCCGAATTTTTCTTCTTCTTCTGAGAAGCTGCCTTCTGAAAAATTACCATTGGTTTTCTGAATGTGCCCAGACAAAAGCAGGGTAAACACACTGCAGTCCATTACTTCCAGAAGTGGCCAGTCCTTCAGCCTAATCACGTCGGTCGATGGCAAGAGATGAGGGCCTACAAGTGCACCCAGCATTGTGCAGCCTTCCTCCACCACAGGATTTCTTTCATGTCCCCTGAACTCTATTGAATGTGGAATGCTTTTAGAGAGGACATCTAAGAGATCCGTGTGGCTGAGCCATTTTCCTTTTCTTTTAGTACAATGGACTCCTTTTTGGTTTCAATGGACTTTTACAGTATAGATAAATAAAAGCAAAGAACACATCACCTATTTGCAGAGGAAGAGCTACAAGATCACTCAGTCTATCCATGTCCAAATATAACAACCCACAGGACTGAAATCCCTTTCCAGGAAATGTGCTTTTGAAAGCAAAAGAAAATAAAAGCATATAAATAAGGCCATCCCTAAGGCTGTAACTGTCCGTCATACCTATTAAGAGTTTACATAAAGCCATAAGGGAAAAACTTTTTTTTTTTGCTAAAAACTAAAGGATAATGGCCTGAAGGGAACATGAGTGGGGCACTGGTAATAGTCTGTTAAGTGTTGACTGCACGAGTGGGTTCAGTTTGTGAAAATTCATCAAGCTATAGAATCATGAGTTGCACTTTTTTTAATGTGTGTATGTCCATAAAAGTCAAAAATAAAAAATAAAATAAATAAAAGGGAAATCGAGTTGCTGAATGAATAGTAAAAACTTCCTTTCTAA
Source organism: Mesoplodon bidens (assembly GCF_964165515.1). NCBI lineage: Eukaryota > Metazoa > Chordata > Mammalia > Artiodactyla > Ziphiidae > Mesoplodon > Mesoplodon bidens. Next base: position 78,895,116 of record NC_138161.1, on the reverse strand, counting down.
ACTAAACCAAACCATACAATTTAAGAGTAACGACGATGATGATGATGATGATGATGATGACAACTTCAGCTAACACATAATAAAGCACTATAATGCCAGGCACTATGCTAAACGCTTTACCTACACTTCCCCTTAAAATGAAATAATATATTCTTGTATTTTAAGAAAGGACTGCACCATGTATGACCTATAAATATGTCTGTCTAAAACCCAATACCTGGCAGGAACTGGTACAACCCGATATTTCGTTTCACAGTAAATTACCTTTGAGTGAGTCTAAATCCCCTATACTGTCTAGAAGGACAGGACCCCTTCACCCACCCGGATACACGTCCACACCCCAACAATGCACGTAGAGTTTGAAAAGAATTAAACTTCCTGCTGTTTCTCCGCTTCCTCTCCACGGAGGGTAACTTCATGAAAGCTGGACTAGAAAAACAACTGTTTCCAATCCAAACCTCCCTCACTGCTCCATGCATTCAGTCACTCTTATAATTCCACAGAATCCTGGCCTCTTATAATTTGGCAGAAGTCTGGCTAGGCCTGCAATTCTTTAAGCACATTTTTGAACAAGAATCTAAAGTAGTCTTTGCCAGGTACAAGGAGGAAGCAAGAGAATGACCAGTTTCCTTTTTGCATCCTGGAAACATCTTAAGATCAAATCCCCACTCATTTCACTTCAGGAGCTGATGAATTTTGTTATAATGGCATTATATTATAATACACTGCTACTAAAATTTAAATGTTTAAAAACTAGTCATCAAGCACCTTCTATTTGTTAGACACTACAGGGTTCTTTACATCCTTCATCTCAAATTAATCCCCAAAACAGCTAACATTTACTGAGTGCCTACCATGTGCCAGGCACCACTTTAAGTGCTTTACATGCATTAATTCATTTAATGTCATAACAGCCCTATGAGGTGAATACTATTATATTTCTTCTCATTTTTCAATTGAGGAAACTGAGGCATAGAAAGGTTGAGAAACTTACCAAAGGACACACAATGAGAAGCAGCAGAGGAAAGATCTGAAGGCAGGCAATTAAGTGTGCGAGTTCACAGCCTTAACCACTGCACTCCACTGCCCCTCATCACTCAGAGAAGCAGATATTATCCTCCTGGCAGAGAAGACAATACTGAGTTCAGAGTATATAATTTATTTGCCCAAGGTCAGACAGCTAGTAATGGATGGGCTTGGAATCAAATCCGGGTCTACAGGATATCAATGTTCATGCTATCGAGTTGGCCAAAAAGTTTGTTCAGGCTTTTCCGTAAGATGTTATGGGAAAAAACCTGAACGAACTTTTTGGCCAACCCAATATTTCCATTCTCCTCCCGGCCTACTGGAGTGAGTGATAAAATAGAGCTGACACCCAGCTTCTCTGCAGTGAACGAGAATGGAAAGAAAGCCATCTAAGACATCTTCCCCCAACACCACTGCTTTCTTCCTCTAAGCTTCAAGACCTTTTGTATAGTAATGTTTGCTTTTTTCTGAGTTTACACAGCTTTTCGACAGCACAAAGTGGCAAAGAAAAGAGAGCACAGTAACAGGAACACGTGAGCTATAAGTGACTGCAATAAAAAATGAAACCAGGAAAAGCATTTTTAGACAGTTTACTGCAAAAAATTTATAGTAAGCAGACCAACTAAGTCCTCTTATTGTGCATTATATACAAAAAAGAAAATACTCTTTTTCATACCTATTCTTTAACCAAGCATAGCCTTCATTGTGTTATCCAAGTGCTCTGGATGTGTTTGAGAGAGTCTCTGGGCCCAAAGCCTTTAAAGTTCTCTAGACAGGTTTTCTGCAAAGTCTGGTTCCTGAGGATAGGGCAAGGTTTCTCTCCTTTTGGTGTTATTAACATTTTGGGCTGGATACTTCTTTATAGTGTGGGGCTGTCCTAAATACTGTAGGATGTTCAGCAGCATCCCTGGCCTCTACCCACTAGACACCAGTAGGACAACTTTCTCCCATGCCCCCTGCAGTTATGACAACCAGCATGTCTTTAAACATGCCATAATCCCCCCAGGGGACAAAATCATCCCATGTTGAAAACCACTGGGACAGGTCTCCAGTTCTAATAACTCAAGTTATTCTTACTTTTGGCCCCCTTTCACTTGTGTTCTTATCTATATTATTCTCATCTGTACTTGCTGCTTTATAAACACTCTTATTTGTTTTCCATATTCAGACAGGGGCCATGTTTATATTTTTGTATCTCCCACAGCCACAAGTAATTCATTCTGTTTAGAAGGCTCAACAAAAATGTCAAGAAACCGAGGTGCTCAGTGATTCTGAATAAAGAGTATGCAGAGGCTTCCCTGGTGGTGCAGTGGTTGAGAATCCGCCTGCCAATGCAGGGGACGCAGGTTCGGACCGTGGTCCGGAAAGATCCCGCATGCCACGGAGCGAGCGGCTGGGCCCATGCACCACAACTACTGAGCCTGCGCTCTAGAGCCCGCGAGCCACAACTACTGAAGCCTGTGTGCCTAGAGCCTGTGCTCCGCAGCAAGAGAAGCCACAGCAGTGAGAAGCCCGCGCACCGCAACAATGAGTAGCCCCTTCTCTCCGCAGCTGGAGAAAGCCCATGAGCAGCAACGAAGACCCAATGCAGCTAAAAATAAATAAATTTTAAAAATAAATTTTAAAAAAAAAGAGTATGCAGGAGTTCCTTGTACTAGTCTTGCAACTTTTCTGTAAGTTTGAAATTATATCAATATAAAAAGTTACAAAAACATTACTAGAAATAGGGGAGAAAATATTTGCAAATCATTTATCTGATAAGGGGTTAATATCTAGAATATAAAGAACTATTAAAACTCAACAATAACCAAAAATATATAACCTGATTTAAAAATGGACAAAAGACTTGAACAGACATTTCTCTAAAGATGATTTACAAATGGCCAACAAGTATATGAAAAGATACTCAAGATCACTAATCATTAGAGAAATGCAAGTCAAAATATGAGCTATCACCTCACACCCCTTACGATGGCTACTACTTAAAAAAGAAGTGTTGGTGAGGAAGTGGACAAGTTTGGAACCCTTGTGTACTGTTGGCAGGAGTGTAAAATGGTGCAACCACTATGAAAAATAGTATGGCAGTTCCTCAAAAAATTAAAAACAGAACTACCATATGATCCAGCATTTGCACTTCTAGGTATATAATCCAAAAAAATTGGAAGCAGCATCTCAAAGACATATTTACACACCCACGTACATAGGCGCATTATCACAATAGTCAAGAGGTGGAAGCAACCCAAATATCCACGTTCTACAACATAGATGAATCTTTTTATTTTTTACATCTTTATTGGAGTATAATTGCTTTACAATGGTGTGTTAGTTTCTGCTTTATAACAAAGTGAATCAGTTATACATATACATATGTTCCCATATCTCTTCCCTCTTGCATCTCCCTCCCTCCCATCCTCCCTATCCCACCCCTCCAGGAGGTCACAAAGCACTGAGCTGATCTCCCTGTGCTATGCGGCTGCTTCCCACTAGCTATCTACCTTACGTTTGGTAGTGTATATATGTCCAAAATAGATGAATCTTGAGGACATTTTGCTAAGTAAAATAAGCCAGCCACAAAAAGACAAATACTGAATGATTCTATTTATCTGCGTTATCTAAAGTAGTCATTCATAGAAACAGGAAGTTGAATGGTAGTTATAAAAGGATTGAGGTAGACAAAAATGGGAATTACTGTTTAACAGATACAGAGTTTCAGTTTCTCAAGATGCAAAAGTTCTGGAGATCTGTTGCATAACAATGTGAATATACTTAAGACTACTGAACTGTACACTTAAAAATGGTTCTTCAGGGCTTCCCTGGTGGCACAGTGGTTGAGAGTCCGCCTGCCAATGCAGGGGACACGGGTTCGCGCCCCGGTCCGGGAAGATCCCACATGCCGCGGAGCAGCTAAGCCCCTGAGCCATGGCCTCTGAGCCTGCGCGTCCGGAGCCTGCGTGTCCGGAGCCTGTGATCCGCAACGGGAGAGGCCACAACAGTGAGAGGCCCGCGTACCCCCAAAAAAATAAAAAAAAAGGTTCTTCAGATGGTAAATTTTATGTTATATGATTTTATCACAATTTTAAAATATTTTAAAGAAAAGAAAATATTTTAGAAATTATTTAGATTAAGTTCTCATTCTAAAAGAAGTAGAAAAGCAACCAAAGAACCTTCATAGTACTAATCTTCTCTGATTCCCTGATGAGATTAATCTGATAAACATTTATGGGGTACCCACTCTGTATAAGGCACCAAGGTAGTACAGTATATCTGAAGGGAGACATACAATAACTAAAAGGTAAAAACAGGCATAATGCTAACCCAAACATTCACAGCCATAACTTCTACCCAATTTCAGGAAGGTAAAAATGTTTTTCAACTCAAATTTAACACTGCCAAAGGGAAATGTACTCAACTGCTTGAGGAAATATCAAGTTTTCATCCTATAAGACCTCCTCTTTCTCTGGAATGGTGATTAGTGATAACTGCATGGGTGAAAAGAACCACAAAGCAACTTCTGTTTCCCCATGGTTGGAGGAGCTGAGAAGGTGGTAGCTAACAGAGTTACCTGTTAAGAATTGAGTTACTTTGGTTTTCAACATGATTCAAAAAGCTCCCCAAAGTAGAAAATGTCCATTTTGTACATGAGAAGTCCATAAACTCCTCATGCTGGATGTTTCCTAAAATGCCATTCCTTCTACTCAATAATTAGTGTAGAGGAAACATATATTTTGATGACATTAGGTAGAATAAGATAAAGTTGATGACATTTATTCCTTTCTAAGGTACTCCCACACTATCAGTAAGCTATTTTCTGTTCTGTCATGCAACTTATCTGACACGTCTCTCCTTTGAGTACAAACCAAGAATGTTTGAGTTCCAAATCTCAAGTCTATGAATCACCGTTTCTACACCCAGGCAGCAGAAATTGTTCATTTATATTTCCCTACTCTTTGATACTCACTAAATACTATGTATAATTTTATTTTGCATGATGCCTTTGGGAGGGAAGCTATAGATGGAACTTTTTTTTCAGTTGAGCTCTAGGATGTTCTTTTGTACTTACCTTTGAAAGCTGAGGCATGCCTAATGCCCTAAAATCCATAACAACCCAACCAAATAATTGAACCACCTTTGGAAGGGCAGACTGAGTTAAAGCAGAGAATGTTGCCTAGCTTCCTCTGAAGAGCCAGCTTCAATTCTCAAAATTCCTGCCTTACAACCAGAAATAGTCACCTGTCAAACTGATGAAAACCACTTGCCTAGGCTAATCTTCAGAATTCTATATATTTAATCTGCATTTTCTTTGGTCATTATTTAAAGGGCTTCTGGATGGACCATACATTGCACAAGCCACCAGAGTTGATGAGAAAAACAAAGAGTAAATACAAGTGAATGGTGTAAATAAATTACTTTATCTCCTCAACTTGATTCCATTCCCATGTACTTGAAACATTTATTACAAATAATCTAAAGTGTTACAAACTGAGTGTTAACAGTACCTCAGAAATAACCCCCATGCGAATGCTCTGCCAAACCTTGTCCTTGCCTATATAAAGACAGTATGGCACAGAGAAAAGGAGGGCTTTGGAATCGGGGCAGACAAGGGAAATATTTTCATCCCAGCTCTGCCACTTATGGGCACACAGTAGTCTGAGCTTCAGTTTCCCCAGCTGTAAAATGAAGATAACCACAGCTGCCTCAAAGGACGATGAGGATTCAGTGACAGAGCATCAGTGAAAGCACCTGGCATGTTGCAGCCACTCGACAGTCAGAATGAGCAGGGCCCTGTAGTTTCCAGCTGATAGAATGATAACAAACGCAGTCATACAATTCGGTGTTTCCTCTTCATTTTCAAGGCATCATTATTTCTAGAATTATTGCAAGGCGTTGTTATTATCAGAATGCAAGCGTCTGGAACAGTGCAGACACACCGGAGAGACTTCACAGAGGCATGAAACCCAAGGAAGTTGAACTCTGGCTGGAGAGGAAAAGTACCTTAAAAATGAGTCATAACACAAAATGTTCAATTGTCTGTCACAGATCATAAGTTCAAAGGAGGGGATGATTACTTAAAGCTGACTTACCAAGCAAGAATCCACAGAAGAGCAGGAAATTGAGGGAGGCCTTGGAATAAGGACAAGACACAGCTATGGGGGAAAAGGAATGAGAAATCTCTCAGAGAATGGAATACAGCTCTTAACAAGTAGCAGCAGTGGGCATGTGTACCCATCAGGTATTCAGGGAATAATAAAGAGACCAATTTTACTGCAGTGCAGAGCTTTGTGTAGGAGAGCAACAGAAGATGAGGCTGAAAAGGTAAAGTAGTCAGGGATGCCATTAGGAGAACTCTACAAATTTCAAAGAAATAAATCATGGTTGGTAGAAATCACAGACTGTTTAAAAGAAACAATGTACAACCCAGTGAGTTTAGAAGAATGATCTATCAGAGACATCAGTGAGTGGATTGGAAGGGAGAGTGACCAGAGACTAAGCGACCAGTTACAAAGCCACTGTCACAATCCTAGCAGGACGTGATGAAAAGCCTGAATTAGGATGGTGGCAGCATGACTATAAAGATGGAGACAGAGATGAAAGGTATGACACAGTCTCACAGACTTGAAGAGGGAAGAAGCAAAGGTGACATGGTAGTTTCAAGAGTGGGAGACTGAGAAAAAGCACCAAGACAGAAAGAGACAAGTCTGGAGATGAAATTAATCTATGAACACAGGAGGCAAATTTGGTTTCAGACAAGTTGTTATGGAGGTGACACCAAGAAAGAAAACAATAAGTCAGCATGCAAAGATGTGGACTCTAGATGGGAAGGAGAGCCCTCTGCTCAGAAAGGATGGCTGAATCCATGGAAGCTGCAAAGATTCTGGTGCAAAGAAACAAAATGGCACCAGCACACTGAGTACAGCTGTCCTCAAAACCCAGGTTCATAAGGAAGTGAAAACCTAACAAGTCAGAGGAGGAAAAGAAAAACATAAGTGTGTCACCAAGGCTGGGGAGATGAGTCTTAAGAAGACAAAGGTGGTCAAGAAAGCCAGATCCTACAGAAAAATCTATGAAGATGAGGGCTGGAAACAAGCCATCACACGTGACAGTTATGAGGCCTCTGGAGACCTGCAAAAAAACAGGTTTGAAAAAGAGTCAGATGATAATAGGAAATAAGTAGAAAGAAAGCAGAAGCAGTATCTACAGTCTCTGTTTTCAAAGGCACTTTTCTAAGAGAAGTCTCTTTCAGATTTTTCCTTTGGCATACAAGAACATGTGGTTTTAAGAACATGAAAGAATCTGATAATACAAACTGTCCTTAGTGGTCTCAGGCCCTGGTCTTCTCATCCACTCTCCTTGTTTCATCTGATTTCTTGGTTACCCTGTGCAACCTCTCAACGCCTCTTATTTTTTGGCTATACTCCTAGCCTCTCTCAGTAAGAGAGAGTCATGTCTAATCACTCCTACCCCTTTCACTTCTTATTCTCTTTTTTCACTCACAACATAGAGACAAGGATAAAAGTCAGATTTTACAAGAAAACCAAGATTTAATAACCATCCTCTTCTGTGTTTTCAAAAGAAGACCATCTTCCCAAAAGTACATTAAAAAGATACTCCACATCATTAGTCATTAGGAAAACGCAAACTAAAACCACATTAAGCAACCACTTCATGACTATTAGAAGTACTAAGATTTAAAAGACTGGCAAGGATGCGGAGCAACTAGAACTCTCATACACGGAGGATGAAAACGTAAGATAGTACAACCACTTTGGACTAGCAGTTTAGCCATTTTTTTAAAGCTAATATACACCTACCGGGACTTCCCTGGTGGTCCAGTGGCAAAGACTCCATGCTCCCAATGCAGGGGACCCGGGTTCAATCCCTGGTCAGGGAACTAGATCCTGCATGCCGCATCTAAAAGATCCGGCATGCCGCAACTAAAAAAAAAAAAAAGAAAAAAAAAAAGATCCCACATGCCTCAACGAAGATCCCACGTGCCACAACTAAGACTCAGCACAGCCAAATAAATAAATAAATAAAGAAAGAAAGAAAGAAAGAAAGCTAATGTACACCTTCCATACGATCCAGCCATTCTATTCCTAGGTATTTACCCAAGGGCAATGAAAGCAAAAGTCAATACAAATATTTGTCCATGAATGTTCACAGGCAAAAACTGGCATCAATTCAACTGTCCAACATCATGTGAATGGTTGTTCAAATGTTGGTATATCCATACAACAGAATGCTAAGCAATAAAAATGAATTAACTATTGACAGATGCAACAACATAGATGAATTTCAATGATTATGCTGGTGCGGGGGGCCGGGAGGGAAGCCAGGAAGAAAGGAAGTACATACTGTATATTTCCATTTATATAAATTCCATTTACAAAATGCAAACTACCTCTATAGTGACAGAAAGCATATTAATGGTTGCCCAGTGATGGAGGGATTGGAGGATATTGGAAGAAAGGTATTACAAAGGGGCATGAAGAAATTTTGAGGGTGATGGATATGTTCATTATCTTGATGGTGGTGATGGTTTCACGGGTATATATAAAACTCATCAAATTGTATATATCAAATATGTGCAGTTTACTATATGTCAGTCATATCTAAGCTGTTTTTAAAAAGGACAGTTGGGACAATCAGCAAAATTGGAATATGGACTGTGTATCAGATAATATCGTACCAATGTTAAATTTTTTTAAATGAAGAAAGTGGATATCCTAATCTCCATTAACAGACAGTCACCATGAAGGCTGGAGATAAGGGCTTCTCTCTGGTAAAGTGGAAACACCACTTGGGCACTCCCACTGTTATCCTATTTTTGAGAGAGAGAAAAAAAAAAACTAGCTGTCCTTTCCATCAAAGAATTCCCTCTTATGCGATATTTCCAAAACACATGCCTGCCTGTACTCTTTCATGTCTAAAACTGCTTGCATTACATAATCCTTTGGGGATAAAAAATTTCCATCACTATGTGGCTCTGTGGACCAGAGCAGGGTCTATGGCTCTAATAGGAAAATGTAAAGAGCTTCTCTGGCCACTGTCAGGATCCCAGTTCTTTACTCACGTGATTTCTTCATCAGCAGCCACTAGGATCTCATAGATACTTAAAATACAAGCTTCCTTTCCAAGAATTCCTTGCTGCTCAAAAAGTCTCATTCTTAGACAAACCCAGGAACAGACATTTATCAAAAGAATTTAGTCCTGAGGTACCATATGAGACACTCAGGAGAGACACCAGGAAAGTGGGAAAGGTCAGAATTCCTGATTGGTCTCTCTTCTGAAATTGCTGGAGAATAAAATCCCCCAGGGTCTCAAGCCATAGGCAAGAAAGAAATAGCAAGTATAAACTACTTCTGTGTATTTATGAATACAAATGACCAGGCTGAGTGCCCATCTCTGTATTCCCATCTAGCGTCAAAGATATGGCTGGCACTTAGATTAAAAATAAAGTATTCAATATGGCATTATAATTATCTCTCTAAAATTAACTGTCAAAATAATCAGGATAAATTAATCTTACTCCTAACTCCAAAAAGCCACATGTTTATTTTGCTTTGTACTTTTAAAACTTTAAGAAACTAAATTTTCTCAAAGTGATCACACAGAAATATATAACACGCTCTCTCTAAAAGAAGTAAGTTCCTGTCGTCACCTGAAAATCTCAAAAATATTCTTCAATTTCTTATTCTATTATCTTACAGAAGGTACAGTGAAATGGTACTATTTACAAATTTACACAAATTCAAGATACTCTTTTATATCATTTAAAACACCTTAAAACTATATGTTACCTGCACATACTACATTTTATTCTATACTATATGTTACTTGGGATATTATACATTTATAACTACATATTGCTCTACAGAATAAGAGGTACAACATCACATATGCTGTTCTTTACAGTCAATTTGAGGGAACATTCCAGGGAGATTTTGGCTATACATGATCTTGTCTTTTTACACCAACTTAGGACCTAACCCCCTCAGTATGAGACTCTTCCACAATCAGCTGCCGTTTTCTTACAAGACATGTAGTAGAAATTAGGGCAAGAATCTTCTTGAAGTCCCGGGGGAGAAAAAAGGATAAACTTTACCAAAACCGGCAGAGGTGCCAGGGGAAGATGGCTCCAGACCTTCCACTCCTCTGGAACCAGAAGGAGGGATTCCTACATGCATCTCATCTTGCTAGGTCTTCCACAACCTGCAGAAGCAGTATCCTGTAGGTCACACACTATGCCTATTGTTTAGACTACTAATGCTTCCTAGGACATTTTCATGAGATGGACCTAGTGATGACAATTTTTTCCCCAAAGAAGAAAAGACAGTGTTCTTTGTTTCATGTAATCAATGCACTCTGGCTTTCAGCATCATATCTACACTCAGTTCTAGTCCTTTCTTGTGACTGTTCATTCTCTATATTACTATCCCTAGAATATCCTTTCTTCTTTGGCTCTTACTTTACCATTGGTTTTCATCTTTCATTATATCAGTAAAGAAAATTTAGCCCTATTGTCCATAAACTGAAGCCATTTCACATTCCCCTCATCTCAAACTTTTTAAATAATCTCAAATACAAAAACATGATAACACCCACTATCATGAGTATTACAGAACATTGTTCTATTCTAACTAGTCCATTGAGGCAGGAAACAAAAACAAAAAGTATAACTATTTAGAAAGTAGGAGGGGCTTCCCTGGTGGCGCAGTGGTTGAGGGTCCGCCTGCCGATGCAGGGGACACGGGTTCGTGCCCTGGTCTGGGAAGATCCCACATGCCGCGGAGCGGCTGGGCCCGCGAGCCATGGCTGCTGAGCCTGTGCGTCCGGAGCCTGTGCTCCGCAGTGGGAGAGGCCACAACAGTGAGAGGCCCGTGTACCGCAAAAAAAAAAAAAAAGAAAGTAGGAGACACAAGTACATTATTTGTAGACAATATGATTGCATATCTTTATGGGGGAAAAAATGTAGTGAATGAATCACCAGAAAAGCTACTAAAATTAAATGGGAAGTTTACTCAGTAAGTACTTCTACTGACTGGCAATAATCAGTCAGGAAAACAACAAAAAGATGTCCTTGTTGTAATCAATTTATAGCAGGAGAGGTAAGATGAGTACTCTATAGGCACACACAGAATTTATTCCAAGTGCATTCATTTGTCCTACAGAAAAACCTGAAGATTTTAATGCCCTCCCTTCTCCCTGTAGCCGAGACCAGTGCCAGAATGCCCTGCTCTAAAATGTGTACAAAATTTTGAACCTCCCAGGAATCTCCTCTCCTTGGCCTGATTCAAATATTTTTAAACAAAATAATAAAACTTAATGACATTTAATAATTAAGGGACAAAAATCCTACTGAATTTGACCAAATTCATTTTCTGAAACAGGAAGATGGTAAAATAGAAATGGATAGCCAACAAAAGACCAGCTGTGATACTTCCACATTTATCAATAGCATTAACTATACTGAACACACAGTCATATATTAGAGAAAAAAAAACACCTGTTACTCTCCAAACACCCAGGTCCCTCCTTGTTGTGTCTTTACAGAGAACAGAGAGAAAACCTGAATTATTTAGGAAACTACCTCCTCATAGTTTTTCAAGACTTCCTGGAACCCTAAAATACCAAATTTATATCTCAGCTTCCAGGCAAAGTCACCCCTAAGCCAATTCGAAAATAAGATGGTTTATCCTTTTCTAAAGTCTTCTAAATTTCCCCCCGGCCTTGTCAGTGTTATATACTTTACAGCAACATTCTTCAACGAGGTTGAGAATGTGTAGACAAGAAATGTTCCAGGCTAACTTCTCTGAGCCCCCTTCCCACCTGTGGGGCCCAACCAACAAACATTCCCACTTCCCTTTCTTCTAGATAACAAAACTCTAGTTTCATTCACCTTTCTAGGCTGTCATGACCTCCAGAGGCAGCTGGGCTCCTCCCCAGACATGGGGTGAATTATGTTGGGTCAGAGTTCATCAGCATGGTGATGGTATTCCCATGGCCAAGCCATTGGTTTAGACACGGACACAATTCTGGCCTAGGAGATGTGAGGGGTAGTTTCTAGGAAGGTTTTCCTCAGGCTTTAAGAATGCAGGACAGGTACAGTTTCTTTTTCATGTCTCTGGATGTAGTTATATGAAGACTTGAAGTCACTGAGCTGCTGAATTAACCGACCTTGGAAACACGTACTTCCAGGCCATTTGTTATGTGAGATAATAAATGTCCCCAGAGTTTAAGCTGCTTCTACTTGAGTATTCTGTCACTTGCAACCAAAAACTTCCAAATAATGCACCACCTAGATATGCAGCTCAAATTTACTCCAGCTGAAGCATTTAAGTCTCTGACAATGGACATAAAAGACAAAACCAGTCAATCTGTAAAACTGGAAGAGGACATTTCGTTTATTGCCAAACTAGCTCTTTACAGAAAGGAGGCATTATTGATTATCTGGAAACATTATTCTGTCTTCGGTTGAAATTATCCTGTATCTCCTTTTTCTGAGATGAGTACTTCTCCCGTAAATTTGATGTACCTATTTAATATGGGGGGAGGAGATATTTGATTACCATAATCTTACTGATTTACAAATGGTAACAACTTAATCCTAAATTATCTCTGTTGAGGCCAGACTAAAAGAAATAGGCTTAAACCAAAGGGATGTAGTTCACATATAAAGACGATTTTCCTGAGACGATTATAGAGAAAAAAATTCTCCAGGACCAATGTGGAATCTCCTTGATGAAAGTCTTTAAAAATAGATTATTCATGTAGCTGTGAAGTCTTAGGCACTATATTTGGATTACATGACAATTCAAGATCCCTGCCAGGCCTATCTAAAGAGAAAATTTATCTTCTTTCTAAACAGAAATTTAGAAAAACATCTAAGTGTTAAAATAAAAGAGAAGTAAAAACTTCTTAATCCCAAATTCTGGGACAGTTATATTTATCACCTACCTGTGCAACTCAGTTCTTATAGCAAATTCATCTCGTTATACTAAGGATCAAAAAGGTGAACAGTATGATCGAAATCTATGTCTCAATTTCTATAAAATCCTGACAGTGTCAGTTAAGAGGCTTATTGGCCAGAAAATGTCCAGTGACTAATTTAACTAAGAGTTAATTTATTTAATTAAAAAGAGAAATGAAAGCACTTACTAGATTAAAAAGGAAATGGTATATACTTATCAGAATAAAACAGTTTCTGACCTATGGCAATTCTATAACTAAGAGAATAAAAATTTTGTAATGTTTTTAGGTTTAAAACTTTACTGCCCAAGAGTAGTGCTGAATATACACTGTCCTGTTAAAAATACCATTTCAAATATTTAAGATTTATTACTACAGGGCATTAAAGCCCCACTCACATTTATAATGACCAACAATGTTGAAATGCAAATAAGTATTCACTTCTCTAGGGAAGTCATAAGGTTTGCTGCATAATGTGCAGTGGATAACTGGTCTTCGGCTTAGCAACTAAAACACACAGATTATCTGTCAGCTGCTCACACAGGAGCAGAACAAGGAGGGCAACAATGATGGACGGTATAGTAAAGAATGTGAGTCTCAGAAATACAGCCTATTGCTATGGTGACTTACACTTTTGTAGAAATTATAAAAAGGCACCCTTTCCAAGTGATTACAGGCCCAGAGATGCCTAACTTGCAGATTTATATTAAAAACAGATTATAACTAGCCATCACTAAAGACTAGGCTTGACTAAGAGAACAAAGTATTAAGTAGTCTTCTGGAATGGAAACACAAGACGTAGCATCTACTCAAACTAAACATACCAACTCAGTATTATAAACAAATGAAAAGGGACTTCCCTGGTGGTCCAATGGTAAAGAATCCACCTTCCGGTGCAGGGGACTCGGGTTCGATCCCTAATCGGGGAACAAAGATCCCACATGCCGCGGGGCAACTAAGCCGTGGGCCACAACTACTGAGCCTGCGTGCCTCAACTAGAGAGAGAAAACCCACACGCCACAACTAGGGAGAAGCCCGCGCACCACAACGAAAGATCCTGTGTGCCACAACTAAGACCCGACACAGCCAAAAATAATAAATAAATAAATAAATAAATAAACAAATGAAACAATAGTATTTTGCTCTTTTAAATTTACAGTCATTTATGTATTAGGAAATTATTTTGGCCCTCAAAAAAAGGGGGGGGAACAGTGCTTCAGCATAAAGAGAAATTATGCAAATATACACACACTCCTACATACTTATTTTAAGTCAAGCCCTTGGCACTTTAAAATAAAATATAAATCGTTATTGTTTATTGAGACTGGCTATGTTAATGCCACCATAACATCTATGCAAGCCTTTCATGAGTCAAGAGGCAAAAAAGTCAGGGATCCTCTGTAGTGGGTTAGAGATTCTGCCAGCAAAGAAGGGGAGTGGCTGAGAACGGCTGTTTAAGTGTGAGTCACCACCTGCTCTGACTTCTGACCTCTAATTTTTTTAACTTCAGAACTTTCTCAGGTAGTTATAAGATCTACCTACCAAGGTTCCAGCATAGAGTTTTCAAGAGCAACATGTCACAGGGACATGGGGACACAACTGTCAAAGAAGAAACACCAAGTCTTACTGACTAACACAAGAAGACCAGGCAGGGTCCACCTAGCAATGCTATCTGCGCTTTATTGCCCAAATTATGAGATTTGTAGAACTCCAACCAGAAACTGATAGCACAGGCTTTGGAGGTAAATAGCTCTAACTTTGAATCCCAGTTTCAAATCCTAGTTTCACCATCTATGAACTGTGGACAGTCCTTGGGCAAATTACTTAACCTCTCAGTGCCTTAATTTCTACATATGTAAAATGTGGATAACACAGTACCTACCTCAAAAATTGTTATGATAATTAAAATTAGGTAATATACGTAAAGTACTTTAAACACTACCTGGCATATTATACATATTCAATAATTGTCAACCATTATTAATATCATTACTACCAATAATAGTGGTTTCTTTACTTCTCTTCTGATCCAGAAATCCCACTTCTGGAAACCCACCCTGGAGAAATAATCCAAACTACAGTAAAAGCACAAAAACACTTATTACAATGTTATTTATAACAGTGAAAAGTTAGAGGAACCTAAATGTATACCAATAAGGAAGCAGTTGAGTAATTTATCAAATATCCATTCAGTAAAATATCACTCCATCACAAAAAAATACGTTAGAAATATAATAAAGAATTAGGGAGCAAAATAACTAAGGGTTTACAGGATTGTACAAAGTGAAAAAAAGCCAAGATTTAAACTATATGTATAACAATGTAAAATTATATTTTAAATGCATATAAAAAAAGACGAGCTAGTAATACACCAAAATCATAACAGTGGATGTGACAGGATAATGAAATTTGGAGTGATTTTTTTTCTTTTCTATACTATCTATCATGGAGTCATACTACTCTTATAATTTTAAAATTAATTTATTTTTAAATATGTTTAATTTGCTGCAGATTTACTTTCATATTTATTAAATAGGATTATTAAAATGGTAATAAAAGTTAAACCACAAAACTATATTACTGAAGTAGTTCAAGATTAAAGTAGAAATAAGAATAAAACAAATGCTTCAAGTATTAACATTCAAAATTAAAATATCCCTTTTTAAAAATCTGAGTCCCGGGCTTCCCTGGTGGCGCAGTGGTTGAGAATCTGCCTGCTAATGCAGGGGACATGGGTTCGAGCCCTGGTCTGGGAGGATCCCACATGCCGCGGAGCAACTAGGCCCGTGAGCCACGACTACTGAGCCTGCGCGTCTGGAGCCTGTGCTCCGCAACAAGAGGCCGCGATAGTGAGAGGCCCGTGCACCGCGATGAAGAGTGGCCCCCGCTTGCCACAACTAGAGAAAGCCCTCACACAGAAATGAAGACGCAACACAGCAAAAATAAATTAATTAATTAATTAAAAAAAAAAAAAACTCCTACCCCCAACATCTTCTAAAAAAAAAAATCTGAGTCCCTGACGAATTATGTGCTTACATTTATTTATTTTTATTTATTTATTTATTTATTTATTTATTTATTTATTTATTTATTTATTTTCAGTACGCGGGCCTCTCACTTCTGTGGCCTCTCCCGCTGCAGAGCACAGGCTCTGGACGCGCAGTCTCAGCGGCCATGGCTCACGGGCCCAGCCGCTCCGCGGCACGCGGGATCCTCCCGGACCGGGGCACGAACCCACGTCCCCCGCATCGGCAGACACACCCCCAACCACCGCGCCACCAGGGAAGCCCCATATGTGCTTACATTTAAATTGAACAGAGCCCAGGGAACATTTTCATCTGAGACTGAATGATATACATATTTTTTTATTTTAAAAGCAGTGTCAAGGAAATGAAATCATTTAAGAGATATGAAGATATAGTGTTGTTTTTTAGTCTTGGGAAAACCATACCTCATAACAAAGCCTAAATTATTCCTGGTAACAAAGTAAAATAGTAATAAATGCCTTTCCATTTGAATAAATCAGATATTACATACAATGTATATTTTCATCATTTTAAAATGTATCCATTTAGATAAGGTATGACAGAAATAATGGTTTACAAATTGGGGAGCTAAACAGTCAACAAACATTTTATGAATCCCAAAAAACATCTAAATATACAGGGAAAAAGGGAAACGAATTTACAGCCAAACTCACACTACTCTCACTACTGTCCAAATTTGCTCTTCTATCAACCGCCCTCTATCATGTTGATGCTGCCACACTGGGGACCCCCACAGCAGTCTCACTACTTCAGAGGGTCTCCAATTCATCCCTTCCCCCTTTCCAGCAATGGCCCACAGCCCTGGGTTTCCTCTTCACTGCTCTGGCCCAGGCTTTCCCAATTGACACCCCCACACACACACACCCTTTCTATCTTGTTCATTCACATCAATCCTCTATGTAGATTAGAGGAACAGAATTACTAAAGCATGGATTTAAAAGCCATTCCCTTGCTCAGAAATATCCAGTGGTTCTCCAATATCTACAGCACATGGGCCAGGCTGCTCAGTGTGGCTTTCAGTGTCAGTGCTGACAAACGTTCCAGCAGCATCTCCAACTCCTCACCTGGGTATACCGTAAACTCCAGGCTAAGGCTCCTCAACTGTGGGTCCCAGCACACATGTCACTGTGTATCCTGTCATTGTAAGTAGTCACAGTTTGTAACCAATAATGGCTCAAGTACCAAAAACTTATGAATTATTTACTTTTTAAACTAAGCTAGAAAGGATTCAGGTTTATGCCTATAATGTCTTCTCATGTACCTGCGTTAGAAATGGGGGTGGAATTTCTGCTAGAACACTGTGAACTGCCTATCATTCTGGGTTCCCCATGGAGGTGTGTTACACATGAAATCTCATCTGTCACATGAGTCCACATAGTGGAAAGCTGTTCCAAACCAGGGTTCCTCAAAGAGTGGCATCACCAGAGGCACCTTCCACCTGCGAAGGGAACAAGCAACCTGCCTCACTTCAATTTAATTGGTCAATAGTTAAATTTTAAAAGCCACCTTTCTGTTCATAAAGAGCCAGGGGAGGGGGACAGAAGGACTCTAGAGGCAACCAGAGACTAGAAGAAGAACTTTGTTAGAACCGTTCTACTCCATCAAGATGGAGATAGATTATCAGCAAGTTGGAGGCCAAGAATTTCATTTTATGGACTTTCTACTCACAGTGCTGATATGAAGTTTCTTTTTTAAACAAATATACTTAACTTTAAAAAAATAGATATCTAAAAAACAATATGGGACTTCCCTGGTGGCACAGTGGTTGATAGTCTGCCTGCCAATGCAGGGGACACAGGTTCGAGCCCTAGTCCGGAAAGATCCCACATGTCATGGAGCAACTAAACCGGTGCGCCACAACTGCTGAGCCTGCGCTCTAGAGCCCGCAAGCCACAGCTGCTGAGCCCACGTGCCACAACTACTGAAGCCCACGCACCTACAGCCCGTGCTCCGCAACGAGAAGCCACCACAATGAGAAGCCCGCGCACCGCAACGAAGAGTAGCCCCCGCTCTCCACAACTAGAGAAAGCCTGCATTCAGCAATGAAGACCCAATGCAGCCAAAAGTGAATACATAAATTTATAAAAATAAATCTATAAAAAACAATATGAAGTATATCATAAAACAGAAGGTACTTAAATATGGAAGAAAAATGAGTGGGCTTCTAGATTACAGCATATGGGGAAAGCCTGCTCTAAACAAATAGAGCTACCTGCTTTTTTTCCAGCTGTGACTGCATTTTACTTCCTCTGATCCATTTTCATACTTTTTCTTCCACCCGTGATGTCATCTTTTCATCCTCCCTCCACCCAATCTGTCTACTGAAATGCTAGGATATAGTCAAATGTCAGTTCCTCTTCAAAATTATCCAAGACTCCCCAAGCTCCCTCAGTCAGGCCACCACTCTCTTGTAGGTGGTCCAACTGCATCTTGTAGTTCTGCTATTTTTTAAAAACCCATCTCTTCAAGTAGACGGAATGCTCCCTGAGGACAGAGAATATACTGATTCATCTTTGGGCAACACAGAGAGCATAACTCTGTTATGCCACAGACTATACAGAAAATGTTGGTTTAATTAAACTGAATTTCTAAACAATCTGTTGAGAAGATACACCATGATGAGCAGTCAGGATCCTACATTCACCTACAAACAGCTGCTAAGCACAGGACAGGAATGGGTTATTAAAGAGAAAGTACGGGGCTTTCCAGGTGGTGCAGTGGTTAAGAATCCGCCTGCCAACGCAGGGGACAAAAGTTCAAGCCCTGGTCCGGGAAGATCCCACATGCCACAGAGCAAATAAGCCTGTGCACCACAACTACTGAAGCCCACGCCTAGAGCCTGTACTCCGAAACAAGAGAAGCCACCGCAATGAGAAGGCCCCCGCTCATCTCAACTAGGGAGCCCGTGCACAGCAACAAAGACCCAACGCAGCCAAAAATAAATAAAAATAAAATTAATTAATTAATTTTTTTAAAAAATGTAAAGTGCCTCCCCCTTTTGGGGCCGAAATGTTAATGTGCCATTTTAAACCAAAATAACCTGAATTTTCTCTTAAACCATAAGGCATTTGTCCACACTAAATCTACAGGCTTCTTGTACATCAGTGATGTGGGAGCCCAACATTTACTAACGTCAGTTGTAACGTCTGGAAGGCAGATCATTCATTATGACACTCATAATTTATTTATTTGGAAGTAGTATATCTTATTTCAGAGAGGAGCCAATGAAACTTACATAACTTACATAAATACATACACCACAAGATAAAATGACATATCTAAGACGAGAAAGAGAAAAATGGGACAAAGGAAAACTAAATGTAGGAAATATAAGCTGTCCTGGGAGTGAGGTTCATGTACCAAATTAATAAAATTCTGCACACTTGCTAGAGGTAGGTCAGAGGTTTGGCTCTAACACTTCTGGCAGCCAACAAACACAGGATGATCCAATCAGTTACATGATTCAGCATCCTTAAGATAAAAACAAAAAGCTCCTAGAGAACTCTCTCTTCCTTGGTCCTCATAAAGAGGATATTATATACTGTAACAAATAAAGTCCTCAGTGACATCTCTAAAGTTGATTTGTCAGAGAGCTTTGGGAGACCATCCCTCATAACAATCCTCACAAACAAATGCCAGCACACAAGTCAATAAATGCAAAATGACAGAGAGGAAGGAAGAGGAAGGCAATCAGGGCAAGGTGGAGTCCAGGTACACAGCTCCCTGCAGGTCTAGATTTATCAGAGACAGATTTTATTCTATCTAGACTAACCTAAAATCCAGAGGCTTCAGGCATCTAATTCTCTTTGAAATTATAAACAAAACTTTATGTGCTCATGTCCATTTTTCTGGGGGATATGTCGGTAGTTTCATAACATCCTCAAAGAGAAGCATGACTCAAGAAAAGTTAAGAACCACTCATCTAAAGAACTAGACGGTATATATCCTCCATAAGCAGTTTGTCTTCTGAGCTTCTGAGAAGTGCTAAGCCTAAAGACTATAGCCCCTGACAAGCACCAGAAGTATAACTTCTCTCTGATGCGAAGTGTGGAACTCTAAGCTTAAACTGCTGGCCAAGTTGTGTGTCAATTTTATGATACAATGGTATATGACCTTTAATACAGTAATGTCCATAAGCATATAGAACACATAACAATCATTCTTCTATATAAGTTTCAGCCATGAACATTGACAAAGGTGCCTCAAACGGTCAGTGATATTTCTTCTAGCTAATATAAAAAGTTTAAAACAAAAAACACATTTTGCCTTTGGATAAAAATTATAGATAAGCACCAAAAACAATTTTCTTAGATAGACAGTATTTTGTAATTTAAAAAATAACCTTTCCACATTAGTTGATACAATCTAAGCTATTTTTTTCCTTTTTGTTATTTTAATTTTCATTATACAGCAAAAGAGTCACTGCCATAGCTTTAGACACACACACACACACACACACACACACACACTTTCAACCATCCACCCATAGTATGGTGGTTGGAATGTTATCAAGGGCCCAAGGGAATCAAGTAAGGAAGCTGGCCCATAGCACCTCTAAAAAAAACATGGCTCATTAAGCTATCATCCATCTGGAAGTCACAGCCATCCAGAGTCTGATTCTCAGCATAACAAGTCTGGAGACATAGCTTAGTCAAAAATACACAGTTGAACATAGCTTTGTCAAAAATACACAGTTGAACAGACTCAAGAGAACTAACTCATGTTAACAACTCAGAAGAGGCTGAAGTACAAGCCAGAATACCAATTTATCAATTAATCATAAAGAATATTCCTTTTCACTAATCAGAAAATTTGCACCTGAAGCCAGGATGCTACTTCCCCAATGCTAGGATACCTGGAATCCTAAATTAACAATCAGTTCACCGGAAGTTAGAACAAACAGTGATAGAGAGTTCAGTGGATACCTAATGAGTTATCTATATCCAACATACACCTTTCTAGTGATCAAAGTTGTGGCTTTCATGTGTAGAGTCTCCTTCCTTCCCTTGGATACTGTTGCCCCAACACTACAGACTTCTTGGTCTCTAAGCTTTCTTCTTCCACATCCTTCTCTCCATCAAGTATTTTCTAGATAGGGTATTAATACAACTGATGACAGTGAACCTCACATGCATTATTATCCGTATTTTTCAGATTAAAAACTCCCAGATAAAGCTGCTTAAGCAACTTGCCCAAGGTCACAGCTAGTTTAAGGCAGAGCACAGATTCAAAGCCTACACTTTTAACCTTACACCGCTACCACTTGCAGTAAATGATGCCTTCAAGGTGTCTTTCCCAGGGCCTCGCACCTTCCAATTTGATTTAAATGACCCTCTTCAGTATTCCAGTAACACCCTAAGCACACAATGACTATAATTTCTGGTACACAGGTCTATCTCTCTCACCACACTGAAACTTTCTGAGAATGGGAATCATGTCTCATTCACCTCTGTATCCCTAGGGTGCTATCTATTTACCTATGTAAATATGCAAACTAATTTGTCCACTGGTTTAATATAAAGCTTATCAAACTGAAGGCCTTGAATAAGCCATGCAAGGAAGGGCACAACTTCTCCTGCCATCAATAAACATCTCATCTAAAAAACAGAATGAAATAGATATACAAGGTAGCTTAGGTTCCTTCTGTATCTAAAAGCACTACCATTGTACATGGGTCCTGATTTTTAATAGCCTATCTTATTAGTTTGAATTATTAGGAATAAAATTAAATTCCTCATCATCTTCCATACCACACTACTACTACTCTCTACATATATGTGTATGTAGAGAGTTCAGAAAAAGCTTCCTCTTTTCTGAAAGGTGATAACTATCATCTACACCAAAATCAAACAGTGGCACCCTCCTCTGGTGAATATTAAAGAAGCTAAACAACACAGAAGACAAGAATTAGATGGTTGGATTTTCTTTGAATGAAAGAAAAAGGAAGAGAGAAATACCTAAGATTATTTGTCATCACATTCCCAATAGCAATTAAATAGCCTTTTTTATAACTCCTTATTTTGCCCTAAAACAAAGCCAGAATGAATGAACTGGCTATGCACTGTAGGATGTTACAGACAGAACAATTGTTCTGTTTTTCAGGGTACTGATAATATTAATTATTTTGCAAACAGCAAGCTTTTTAATATAAGGCACAATGAAACTCATTTCATAGTTTAGCTAACAATGATGATCTCCTTTATTATTTAAAAATTTAACAAAAAGCCCTATACATGTAAAATATTTTTAGTTAAATAAAAGCACTTCGCATGTCCCTTTTCTGAATGGTACATTTGCCAGAATACTGGAAATTTTTTAACCTGAAATCTGTTGGAGTCTTCAATATTCATGTTTTAGAATATCAGCTTAGAAGAAAATTTTAAAATACCCATTCACTTACATGTGCAGGCTCAAAACATGCCAATACAGCACACCCTGACGAGCACAACCCAGAGTTTCACAACATTAATACTACATCCAGACCTTTAAGTTAAGAATAAAACTGTACTTTCTAATACAAGAATCAGATCATCATCTGCCAACAATTTTAATGTAAAGTATATAATAAATATAAGCTTTATTAAATGATTTACAACAGTCGAGGCACATAAAATGAAAATACAGACATTCTGACTCAGGCCAGAAAACAGATCAGCCATTATATTGGCAACCTTATCTTTCAGATATGTTTTTTACCCAAATACACAGCGTCCCTTCCCTCAATTAACTTCACAGCTTTCACCTACCCAAGGAGAAAGGAAAGAACCCCATACTACACAAGAGGCTACAAATTTACAATCAGTGAGAAACCTTCGTTTTGAAACACAGAATATAGAAAGGGCTAGGGTGGATGGAAGATAGCAAAAACTGATTTCAGCTCTACCAAATAAATGTTCCAATCAAGTTTGCCATTCCTGGCAAAGTTGGTTCTACCAGGTAGGTACATACAGTATGTGGGAAAGATTAGCAGAGGGTTGGGTGAAGTGACCTTGTATCAAAGAGAGAATGCAGTTAAGATACCCAGTTGAGAGCGTTCTCAATGTTCACCCAAAGTAAAGTCCAAAGAACAAGCTTGAAAGAGAATGATATACCCTACAGCCCACCCAGAGACCAGAAGCGGCAAGAGAATAGAGGGGGGAAAGTTGGATGGGAGGAGGGGGCGGGGGGAGGAGGAAATGATGAAGAAGGGGTGGTGAAGAGGGGGTGCGGGGAGTAAGAAAGTATGCTTTAAAAAAAAAAGTATGGGGCTTCCCTGGTGGCACAGTGGTTGAGAGTCCGCCTGCCGATGCAGGGGACACGGGTTCGTGCCCCGGTCCGGGAAGATCCCATATGCCATGGAGCGGCTGGGCCCGTGAGCCATGGCCGCTGAGCCTGCGCATACGGAGCCTGTGCTCTGCAACGGGAGGGGCCACAACAGTGAGAGGCCCGCGTATAGCAAAAAAAAAAAAAAAAAAAAAAAGTATGCAGCAATGAAACTCTTTTCCAAACTGCCAAGTTTAGAGAGATGGGGTGGCTGGCCTGCTACTCTTTGGAGCACCGCTCTGGAGCCACATTTGCCACTCACTTCGCCTGGGCCGATGTCCAAGGACCAAAGCCAACTCTAGCCCCGACCTCCAGGAAATCTGAGCCCCGACAAGCAATCAGGGTGCCGCAGAAATGCGGGAGACGGACTTGAACCGGCCTCTAACCATCTCTTGCTCCCACATGAACCCCAAATAAAGGAATTTAGAAGCAGAGAGACGTCTGCGTCCCACGCCGGCCAGGGCGCAGGGGTGAGATCTGGGCACCGCTACCTCTGCGGGGATTGCCACCTCTGCAAAGGCCAGAGGCATCTCGGTCCCGTGCCTCGATCCAGCTAAAAGCAGGCGGCCAGCGAAGCGCTGCTGTCAAGTGGCCGGATTGCACTTGCAAAGTTAATGGAATTGGGAAGAAGCGCAGCGCTGCCCCTCGGGTTCCTCCTCAGGGCGAAAGAGCTGGAAAGGAGTCAGAGCTTCCTTCACCCTTACTAAGTCCTCACTGATTCGGCTCTGCAGATTTTATCTTTCTCCTAACGAGAATCAAAGATTTCTTCCTTCTTTGCGCCTAGCTCGGCCTCAAACCCCAGAACAGGGGCGCTGAGGCCCTGGGCCAAAGTTCACTGTAGAAACCGTTAACTCTCCCAGCAAATCTAACACAGTCATTTGCTGGGCTCTGGCCTTGGGAAACCTAATAAATTATGAGGCACGAAATAGGTTATGGATGACCCTTCCTCCCCCACACTGGACCCTCAGTACAAGAGGCCTGGATCCCGCGGTGTTTCTGGCAACTTGGCCACGTTTGGAACTAGTGGCTTTGTCCAGCCCGACACCAGGTCATCACCACGCCCCTCGCACTCAGGTGCTACCCAACACGCACACCACGTCCTGTTGTTTACACATACACAAACACACACACACACACACACTCAAACAAAGCCCCAGAGAACTCCTACCTCGCCCCCGTGCCCGTCGAAGATCCCGAAGATGGACGGATGCGTCTTATTGGCTAGGTCCGTAAGAACTTCAAAGCGGTCCTCCATGTGGTCTCTCCGGCCCTGGATGGAATACACGGCCACATTGTGGCTCTTGAATTCCCAGGTCTTGGAAAACTCGGCCTCCAGCACATCGAGCCCTCCCAGTCGGTCGTTCTGCATTATCTCGGCCACCTTGCCCTTCACCATCTTCACGGCGTCCCGGCTGGACTTGACGATGGTCTTCACCTCGTCCGTGTGGAAGAAGTAACTCCACAGCGCCAAGCTGATGCACAGCAGGAAGAGCGTCTCAGGTCTCAGCAAGAAGTAGCGCATGATGCGACCCAGTAGAGACAGCAAAGTCATTGTATCCTCTATCATTTATTATCACTAGAGCCCCAACCACCAGCAGCGACGCGCGCCCCGAAAGCTCGCCGGGTCCCGGAGCACTGCGGGGACAGCCCGCGGGGAGGGAGGCGGAGCAGCAGCCGAGGGTTAGGGGGAGGAGGCTCACGGAGCCGGGCGGGAGACGGACGAGCAGGCAGCTCCGAGCCCGCACGGTGAACAGAGGCAGTTTCCCTTTTGTCTCCCGGCCTCTGCGGCCCGGAGGCCCGCGCCCAGCACACAGACGTCTGAGCCCGCCGCCCGCGCCGCCTCCCCTCCCTACGCCCCTTTGTGAGGCAGCGGCTGCCGAGACGCCGGCGGTGGCAGCAGCAGTCGCGGGTGCCGGGGCTGGACGAGAGAAATCAAGTTAAAGTTGCGCCGGGCGGGTCTGCTGCGGTGGGCGGGAGAGTTCCGGGGCGCTGCCGCCCGCGCGGCGCCTCCGCGGGTGCCCCCTCGCTGCTCCGGGGAGCGATCGGCAGGTGAAGAGGCGCGAGGCGCTAGAGACCCGCGGGTGAGGGATGCACGTCCCCTTGGTCGCCGCCGCAGGGGAGCGCAGAGCGGGCCGAGCTCTCCGAGTCCTTCAGACACCCAGGGGGCCCCAGAGAATAAAAGTTTTGCGGGAGCCTGGGCAGAGGCGGGGATACGCGGAGCCCGGGGACGCAGCACGATCGGCGCAGAGCCGCAGGCGGCCGGCCGGGCTCTGCCTGCCTCGCCGCAGCACCTCCCAGCTCCGCTCCGCTCCGCTCTGCTTGGCTGTGCTGGGATCGGGCGCTCCCTCCTAGCGCCGCCGCTCGCGCTCGCCCCGCCCAGCGCTCGCTCGCCCCGCCTCGCCCCGCCCCTTGAGCCGGGACTCGAGGCCCGGAGGTGCTCGGGCCGAGCTGTCAAAGGCCGAGGCAAATCGGCGGCGGCTGGCGCGCTTGCAACTGCGGGCGGTCCGGACGAACCGAGGGGGGAGGGAAAGGGCGCGTCTGCAGCCGAGCTCGAGTGGATGGTCTTGTCTGCCTCTTGTGCGAGCTCTCAGGACAATATAATACTGACCCTGGTAGGCTGAACGGTGGTTTCGCGGGATCCACTGCTACCGGCTGGAAAACAGAGGGCCGCACGTGAGCGTCTCCCCCTCCGGCTGGCAGCACGGTAGTGCGGTCCCCGCGTCGCCCAGCATAAGGCAAGCGAGAAGGGACGCATTTCTCCTGGCTCGCAAAGCGAGGCAGAGAGCTCGGACCCTTGGTTTTCTGGGACAGAGGGCTGCCGGAATCTCCCGAGAGGCTGAGAGCGAGCGTCGGCCCTAAACACCTCGCGACGAGAAAAGACCTCCCGAGAGCAGCGGGATGTGAGGACACAGAGCCACGTGGAGGTGCGCTCTGATGATAACCTCGGTAGCGATGAGGCTGGGCTGGCCTCTCTGCGAGCTACACGCCCCTGGAGCGAGGACTTAACCACGAAGGCTTTCCCGGGTCGCAACCCTTCCATAGAGAGACACGGAGCCTCCTAGTGGAGCCCCCGGGCGCTCCTGACCCTGCGGCGGGGCTAGGGCTCCGACTCCGCTGTTCAGGTTTGCAGGTCCCTTTGAAGCTCCGAACTAGCGGCCTCCTACCACCTCCTCAGTCACCTCAGGAGAAGGTGAAATGGGGGCAGGAGTCTTTCGTTAAGCAGAAGTGAATGGGCTTCCAGAAGCCATCAAGGATAACTTGTTGAAGCATGGGGCAGGTGTCGGTGACCTTGAAGATGCTGGGGGGAAAAGAGAAAAATGTACAAATCAGCTTAGAGTACGGAAACAAGTGAGCTTTAAAGGAAAATATTCACTCTTGCTACCCCTGTCCGGGAAGAAGAGTGCTGATCTGCAGCTTCCAGTTCGCTAGACTCGAGAATAGAGGCTGCCTGATTCCCAGCCCAGCCAGAGGCTGTCTCCCCAAACATTCCTGCTTTGGAGTGATCCCGACTAAGTTTAAAAAAAAATAAAAATAAATTAAAAGGAGTAAAACACTGGAAGGAAATACACCAAGATGTTAACGATGGTTAACTACAGTAATAAACTATGTGTTTTTCATTTTCTGATTTGAGCTTTTATCTGTTTTCTACAACTTTTCCAAAGTTTTTACAAAAGTCATAGATTGTCATCTTAACCAGAAAAAAAAACTTTGACATTTAAATGGCATGTACAATATGATCTCAATTATATACATAGGCATAGAAAAGGAAGGTAATGTGAAGAAATGTTAACAGCGTGTTATTTTTGACAACTAAGATATGGTCTCCTGTTCTACTTTGCACTTTTTGGTATTTTCCACCTGATAAATAGAGAAAATAAGCAGTTTAGAAATAAATGAGATCGGGACTTTCCAGGTGGTGCAGTGGTTAAGAATCCACCTGCCAATGCAGGGGACACGGGTTCGAGCCCCCGGTCCGGGAAGATCCCACATGCTGCGGAGCAACTAAGCCCATGTGCTAAGCCACAACTAAGCCAACTAAGCCACAGCTACTGAGCCCGCAAGCCGCAACTACTGAAGCCCACGCGTCTAGAGCCGTTGCTCTGCAACAAGAGAAGCCACCGCAATGAGAAGCCTGCGCACCACAACGAAGAGTAGCCCCTGCTCGCCGCAACTAGAGAAAGCCAGCACGCAGCAACGAAGACCCAATGCAGTCAAAAATAAATTAATTAATTAAAAAAAAGATTGCCCCTTCGTTTAAAAACAAAAAACAAAAAAATAAACAAATGAGATCATTCTGTTCAAAAGTCATTAAGTGATGAGGTTCCAAAATGAGCTAATGAATTCAAAGGTTAGGAACTATAAAGCAAAGTAATGCATTAGTGTTATGAAGATAAGTTTATGATATTTCTTACTGTAAATTAGCAAATGGATTTAGGGTGCATTATCAGTCTCTCTGTACATGAATCTGTTTCTCTGTGGCAAAGGCAACTTGCAGATAAGCTGATCAAGACTTCAAAACTACAAGTCAAACCAGGCCCTGGGGTAGAAAAATTCCAAACCTAGGGGTCAATCCAGCCTGTCCACAACATTACTGCATTGACGATAGCAGCGAATATTCATGAGAGGCATGACTTCTGTTTCTTCCATACCTAAATAAAGAAGAGAAAGGACCACACTGGTCTCTGGAGGTTAAATAACAAAAGGAGGGCTTGACTTGATTAATAAATCTAGATATCCTGCAGATTCTGTGGAGATTTGCTTTGACATTTACATCTAAATAGTTCATTTGTGTGAAAATCAATAAAATTATTTTTCAAGCAGACCCTATAGGCATTTTCTTATTTCTATTAAGAAATTAATCTAGTTTCATAGTGATTTCTTAAACACCCTAAATGAGCTTTTTGTTATAGTTTACTGTGAATTTTTTAATCTTTATAAATCCATTGTTTATTGTATGACAGAACTGAGACCCTTTAGGAAATAATTATTATTTGAACCTTAGGTCTTTTTTTTTCATTTTTATTGTAGTATAGTTGATTTACAATGTTGTATTAGTTTCAGGTGTACAGCAAAGTGAATCAGTTATGCATATACATTTATCCATGTACATATATCCACTCTTTTTTAGATTCTTTTCCCATATAGGCCATTACAGAGTATTGAGTAGTGTTCCCTGTGCTATACAGTAGGTCCTTATTAGTTACCTATTTTATATATAGTAGTGTGTATATGTCAATCCCAATCTCCCAATTTATTCCTCCCCCTGTGAATTTTAATATGTATGAGAAATAAAAAAGACCTTCCTCTAGTGACAAACATTTGCATATTCCTTGGGAGGGATTGTAAGAAGACAGGGGAGCTGTTATCTCTGTTTATAAATTCAAGGAAAGTGAGGCACAAAGATGTTAAATGATTATCATAATTCAGCAAATATAAAATTGGAATCTCAAACTCAGTTCTTCTGACCACAAATTCAGTACCCTAACATCCATTGATTGCTCAATGACACCGAGATGATTAGTCTAATTTTTATACTTTTCTAGTAACATTTCAGTAGATCTCTGTTATAGAAATCTCAAAAAGAATACATGGGTTCTTTTTCCACAATTCTGACTTAAACCTTTGGGATAATGAGTATTTACCTCACCCATCAAGGATATTTGCGGGGCAGAAGACAAGTGCAAGTAAACTGTCCTTCATCTTGACGTAGAAGTCTAAAAGATTTGTTGCTAAAGTAAAATGCTATCTGAATTTCAGAGGGAAGAAAAGATTACCATAGAATGTACATTATGCAAATACTTTACCATTACAAGTGACATGGTAATGAACAGAGAGCTAATTGCAATCCTAGGCTTTCATGAGATACAATAATAGTGGTAAATAGTTACCAGGTAATTACCATTTTCAACTATGCAATTAACTCATGTCAACCTTGCGAGTATATAAAGAACATAAAATATGGTGTATTTTCAGAAAAAATTTCAGAGTTGTAGCTCTTAGGTTCAAGAAATCTTTATAACAGTTTGATAACAAATCTATGTTCTAGTGTGATGGTGATCCATGATGTCCTCATTTCTTTTTGTTTTTGCCACCTATTGCAAAGTTATAAAAATCATATATGTCAGCTGAGCCTCTGAATGATGAATGTAATAAAAATTCCCTGAAATAAATTTTAAATGAATCCTTTATATAGAGAGAAATTCTCTGCACATTTTAAAATTTCCCAATTACCAGTTTGATTTGTATTCTTAAATTGTTCCTGCCATCTGCATATAAATATGTACTGAGTATTAAGTAGGACTCTTACTATTATTCTATCAACATACATCCATATATGTATAACCTTTTAAACTAGACATACAAAAGAGTGCATGAAAGTATTGTTATGAAGCACAACAACCATGAGTACTACACCCATAAAGCTGACCTAAAACTGGACTGTGACCAATCTTTGCACTAACCTAGGAGTTCTTTCCCTATGCCACCTCCCTACCTGTCCTCCACAGGTAGCTACTAGCCTGAGTTTTGCATTTTATCATCCCTTTGCCTTTTTAAAAATAATATCATCACATATGTCTGCATCCATAATTAATATATTTTTTAGTTTTGCTTGGTTTTGAGCTTTATAAAAGGGTACCCTACTGTATATAGTCCTCTGGTACTTGTTTTTTCACTCAATGTTATATTTCTAGATCCTTCCATATAATTCAAACATTTCACTGCTATATAATACTCCACCTTGTGACTGATCTATAAGTTATGTATTCATCTTCTCTGGTCATTTGAGTTTCCAGTTTTTTGCTATTATGATCAATGATTTCATGAATTATTTTTGTACTATCTCTTGGTGCATATATGCAAAAGTTTCTCTAGGATATATAGCCAAGAATTAAATTAATGGATAGTTGGGAATGAAAGTGTTCAACTTTACAATTTAGGGCCAAACTGTATTTGAAAATACATTGTTCCTGGGCTTCCCTGGTGGCACAGTGGTTAAGAATCCGCCTGCCAATGCAGGGGACATGGGTTTGAGCCCTGGTCTGGGAAGATCCCACATGCCGTGGAGCAACTAAGCCCATGCACCACAACTACTGAGCCTGCACTCTAGAGCCCACGCACCTAGAGCCCGTGCTCTGCAACAAGAGAAGCCACCGCAGTGAGAAGCCCACGCACCGCAAGAAAGAGTAGCCGCCACTCGCCGCAACTAGAGAAACCCCTCGTGCAGCAGCAAAGACCCAAGGCAGCCAAAAATAAACTAAATAAAATAAATAAATTTTTTTTAAAAAAGAAAGAAAGAAAATACATTGTTCCCATTCACATTCCCACCAACAGTGTGATCAAAGCTCCTTAATATAATATGAGGGACCATTACTATAAATTCTATCTTAAAAGTGATTTTCAAGATTGGTCCCTTTGGAAAATGGTTGACAATGATCATGACTATTAACCATTTTAAATATTCAGCGCTTCTCAAACAACCTTTCTAGATGCAACATTTAAATGCTCTTTACAAAATGAATCTGTTTTAGAAGTACAACAAAGAAAATAAATCCATCATTTAAATAAATATAATAATATGTCAATCTGGACGTATAATTTTCATCTTAGGTGTTCTGTCAAATGGAACTAATGTGACAGACACCAATCATGTGTAATATCATTTTATTTCACTGTTCTCCAAAAACACATCCTTTTCTACAACCCAATTTTTTGTATTAATTACAGAGATACATTAAGGATACTTGTTTCCTGAATACTTGTTTTGTACCATTGCACCTAGTCTGTTTACAAAAACCACATTTATCCTAAGAATCCTTCATCTAATTGCCCTAGGCTTCTCTATCATAATTTTCAAAGAAGCTTCCTAAATTATAATGTTAATTTAAAGCATTACCTAAATTTTTTATTCTAATTAGCACACATCAACACTCTAGCTAATTCAAATGCGAGATATTTGAATAGTTGAATCATCCTGCTTAAAACCCTTAAATGACTTCTCGCTGCTCTTAGAATAAAGACAAAAAAGTCTTAACTATCTCCTTCTCAGCCTTATCCCATGCCAACTGCTCCCTCAGCCCACCCACTTCAACCACATTTGCCTTCTTAAAATTCCTATAAAGCATGGAGTTCCCTCTTGACTGGGGTCCTTTATTCGTGCAGTTTCATTTAGCTGGAATGCTGGCTTTTCCCAAGCCCACTCTGCCACCCACACTCCTAGTTAACTATTATCTCTCAGATCTCAGCTCATATATCACTCTCTTAAGAGCCCTTCCTCACTCTGTGGTCTAGGTGAGGTCCCTCTTCCCCACTCTCACGGCACCTTCAGAGTGTTCATCAACGTTGTAAATATATATTTTTTGTGATTTTTAAAAATTAACATCTGTTTTGTCATAAAGAACAGATTTGTGGTTGCCAAGGTGGGAGGGGTAGGGGAGGGATATACTGGGGATTTGGGATTAGCAGATGCAAACTACAGGATGGATAAACAACAAGGTCCAACTGTATAGCACAGGGGACTATATTCAATATCCTGTGATAAACCATAATGGAAAAGAATATGAAAAGGAATATATATATATGTATAACTGAATCACTTTTCCATACAGCACGAATTAACACAACATTGTAAATCAACTATATTTCAATAAAATAAATGTTTTAAAAATCTATGTCTGTTTCCCCCCACTCTCATTGTAATTTATATGCTCCACAAGGGCAGGAGTTGTGTTTTGTTCTCCATCGTAACTCCAGCACCTAATGGGATCCCTGGCACACAGTAGGCATACTATAAATATTTGTTCCTGAATGAACAAAGGTAGTTATTCTAAAATCATTATTCTAGCCCTGGTAATAGGTGAAACTCATCAATGTGCCTTTCAATCCTAGACAGCAATAAAAAGAAAAGTCAAAAAAATAACTCACCCATGGATAGTTGAAAATTGACTTTAGTAACAGATAGAAAACATTAAAACCCATTCAGATTTTTTTACTTCTTTTTTCATTTTTGCTTATCTTAAGATCATACTTTCATTATAGACACAGGGAAAGTCTTCACAAGAACAAATATCTTTACAAAATGAATGTCCTTTGTCCATTTTTCTACTAGGGTATTTTTTTTTCTGAAGTGTGAACTTTTTTTATATATAAGGCTGATATTTTATGTCATTCAAGTTGTAAATACATTTCCCATCTTGTCATTTGTCTTTCCATTGTTTATTTTATTTTAAAAAATATTTATTTATTTGTTTGTTTGTTTTTGGCTGTGTTGGGCCTTCGCTGCTGCACATGGGCTTTCTCTAGTTGCTGCGAGCAGGGGCTACTCTTCATTACAGTGCATGAATGAAGCTGGCTTCTCATTGTGGTGGCTTCTCTTGTTGCAGAGCAAGGGCTCTAGGCACGCAGGCTTCTGTAGCTGTGGCACGTGGGCTCAGTAGTTGTGGCTCGCAGGCTCTAGAGTGTGCAGGCTCAGTAGTTGTGGCACACAGGCTTAGTTGCTCCGCAGCATGTGGGATCTTCCCAGACCAGGGATTGAACCTGTGTCCCCTGCATTGGCAGGCGGATTCTTAAACACTGTGCCACCAGGGTAGCCCCTTTCAGTTGTTTATGATGCTTTGAAATATAAAGAACTTTATTTGATTTTTGTTTTTGTAGCTTATATTTTATTTTTATAAAGTCAATTTTATCTTTTCCTTATAATTTGTGTCATTTAAATCATGCTTAGAATGGGCAAGTAAGCTTTTTATTCCTCCATGCACACCAGAATCTGCAATGCACTAAGGGTGAATTTCTCCAGCTATTTTTCCTACCACCCCCAAGACAGTATAGAGTATAACCACTCATTTACTCATTCATCTATTTATAACTTTATCACTTATTCAGCACTGTACTAGGAAATAGGCAAAACTGACACAATTCCTATCTTCCTGGAGCTTATTGTGAGAAGTTCTTTAACATGCAATCATTCATAAATATACTACAGATTGACAA
Organism: Mesoplodon bidens; assembly: GCF_964165515.1. NCBI lineage: Eukaryota > Metazoa > Chordata > Mammalia > Artiodactyla > Ziphiidae > Mesoplodon > Mesoplodon bidens. The sequence goes on along the minus strand of NC_138161.1, from coordinate 78,861,787 downwards.
ATGTTCCTTAACAAAAGCATAAGAATGCAGTATATACTTCCTGTGGTGAACTTGCCAATTGTAAAGTCAGACAACAGAGCTGGCAACCCTTCTGTAATGGAAGAGATTTCCATTCTTGGATTGGTTCTCCCTGAGCTGGTTTTCACTACTTCCACCGTGTTGATCTCTTGTCACTTCCACCGCCAAATCACGTGCTCATCTCCACCACTCAAAACACACTGTGGGGCTGGGCAAGTTATTTAATCCCTTTACACCTCAATTTCCTCATCAGAAAAAATAGATATAATTATCATACCTATTCCATAGGTCAGTTTAAGGATTATAGGAGCTAATATACATGAAATGCTTGGAACAGTGCCTGGCAAATAGTAAGCACCCAACAGATGTGAATTATTCTTAGTTGAAGGGGATAAATAAGTTTATAGGCAACTCTTACAAATAGAGAGCAGGGGATGATAAGACCCTATCTGACACAAGACATTTGGGGATTTTTAGGAGAACAAAATTATATATGGCAGTAGGAATCAGGAAGGCTTCATGAAGGAGGGAATGTGAGGATTTGGGATAGAAGGACTTGGACATACAGAAAAAGGGGGTTAAGATAAGCAGGACAGAGTTCCAGAAAGAAAAAATGTCACTCACTCTGTTTATTCACATAGTCTCAAAGAAAAGAAAGCTTAGAAGACTAACAGGAGATAAAGCAGCATTGGTCACTTGGCACTGTATTTTGAAGAGCTTTGAATAATAAGTTTATATTATTTCATTGGCTACACAGAGAAGCTGGCCATTTTTGAAAGAGGAACAAGATCAGAATTATGGCTACTAGAATATGATTAAATCCACTCAAATTCATCATCATATTAGGGAATGATGCCTCAAAACTTATACCGTGCATTTGCACACCCATTTTCATAGCAGCGCTATTCAGGATAGCCAAGAGGTGGAAGCAACCCAAATGTCCATTGATGGATAAGTGGACAAATAAATACAATGGAATACTATTCAGCTTTAAAAAGGAAAGATATCCTTGTTATATACTGCACGGTGGATGAAAATTTAGGACATTACTTAGTGAAATAAGCCAGTCACAGAAAGACAAATACTGTATGATTCCACTTATTTGAGGTATCCAGAGTAGTCAAATTCGTAGAAACATAAAATAGAAAGGTGGTTGCCAGGGGTCGCGGGGAGTGGATAATGGGGAATTACTTTTTAATGGGTATAGAGTTTCAGTTTTGCAAGATGAAGAAGTTCTGGAGATTTGTTGCACAAAAATGTGAACATACTTACCCTATTGAACTGTACACTTAAAAATAGTTAAGGTGGTAAATTTTGTTATGTGTTTTTCAACAATAATTTTAAAAAGACTTAGTCCTTGCTCCTGGTGACTTCAGCATTTCCCACTAGAAAACTGATTTGGAATCCTTTCTGAAAGAAGAGTCAGCCTCATCAACATTTATTTATGTACGAATGGTGTCAGGTCCATCTTTTATGCAAAGTCTTCCTTTAAAACAGGCCGATCACATCTGGACTTAGTGCCTCCACAGTTACAATTCTATGAAAGTCAAGCTCAAACCAATGAGACTTTAGCACCAGAGTATCTAGAAAGACATTAGTGACCTCAAAGGTGTGGCATCCAAACATGAAGTGACTGCATTTAGGATCGATGTTGAAATCATGATTAGCCTTTTGGAAAGAGAAAGGTGTGAGCAGACATAATGTCAGTATAAAATATCACTCCACTGTGATTGTAAACACTTACTGCTCAGTGAAAATGTCTTTTGATAAGAATCCATGCTTGCTAGATGAGACCCAGTCAGAAGTCAAAGAGAAGGTCTGATTGCTGTGATTATATGTTTGAATCTAATTTTGAAATATCTGTAATCCGACAATAGAAATATCCTGAGGTTTGGGAACTTAAGAGAGGAACACATTCTTATCTGGGATTCATCCCAAAGATTAAGAGTTACTGAACAATTAAGCCTCATCATTCACGCAGATGATTCTCATTGGGAGTAAGCGGAGAGGAGGAGAGAAGAGAGCATTTATAAGAAGTAGATGAGAGGGCTTCCCTGGTGGCGCAGTGGTTGAGAGCTCGTCTGCTGATACAGGGGACATGGGTTTCATGCCCCGGTCCAGGAAGATCCCACATGCCGCGGAGCGGCTGGGCCCGTGAGCCATGGCCGATGAGCCTGTGTGTCTGGAGCCTGTGCTCCGCAACGGGGGAGGCCACAACAGTGAGAGGCCCATGTACAGCAAAAAAAAAAAAAAAGAAGAAGTAGATGAGAGAAGGAGGGATGTGGCTTGATAAAGCCTATTTTTAAAGCTTCCTTTTTATTTTTTAAAGAAATACAAATGTAACAGGGTGGGTTGAAAAGAAATCTTTTTTTTTTTTTAATTTTTTGTTCTTTATGTTTTCCTCTTTTTGCCTTGGGAGGAAAAAAAAAGGTGGGGGAAGCAGTTTCTGTGTTCCTCTCTGTGAGGAAGAACCTCCAGACCTCAGGCTCTAGATATCTGGGCTTCCTTACCCGGGGAAGGTGCTAACAGCTTAGTCAGAGGTATGGAGGCTGTCCAGCAGACCACCCAGGTTGGTGTGGAAGGTCTGTGCCTGTGAGAGAGACTGAGCCTGGAACTGGAAATGGGATGGAGAGCTTCTGGAGAGGAGGAACACCAAGGGGCCGGGCCATAGCAACCTTGGGGCCTGTGTGAACTCCTGAGGACTGAGCACCAGGTTCATGAACTTGGGAGTCCAGGTCAGGCTCAGAGGCCCAACCTTGAGACAGAAGGAGTAGAAGCCATCATGAGATATCTCCTGCTGCCTCTGGGGCAGCCAGTGCGAGCTGACCTGGACACAAAGCCAGGCCAGGGAGACCTGCTTCAGATGGGCAAAGACTGGATGGCTTCGAGGAGAGGCTTCCTTTTCAGTCAGGATTCCTTGAGACTCTAATCTACAGGGCTGCTTTACAATTGTTATGATCCCCAAGCACTTACTTTTGGAGACCCCACCTTGCATCATAGAAAACGTAATGAAATTTCTTTGGCCAAAACTTTTTTTTCAGTTTTTATTATTTTGCTTCTGAGATTATTTTCGTATGCCTAGTTCATTTAATTTATGCCTGGCTTTAATTTCTGAGGGAAATATTATACATATTGTAAAAAAAATTTTTTGAACTGTTTTCAAATGTGACAGTTTCTTAATGTTAAATTTACTTATTAATAAATATGCAACAATAGAATATTTTCCAAAAGTTTAAGTAAGCATTTATTCATTTTGATTTGGCTGGCTTTTTTAAATTTAACATCTTTACTGAAGTATAGTTGATTTACAATATTGTGTTAGTTTCAGGTGTACAGCAAAGTGATTCAGTTATATATATTCTTTGTCAGTTTTTTTTTTTTTGGCTAAAGCTTGTGGAATCTCAGTTCCCGGCCAGAGTTTGAACCCAGGCCATGGCAGTGAAAGCACCAAATCCTAACCACTAGATCACCAGGGAACTCCCTAGATTATTTTCCATTATAGGTTATTACAAGATATCAAATATTGTTCCCTGTGCTATACAGTAAATCCTTATTGTTTATCTATTGTATACAGAGTACTGTGTATCTGTTAATCCCAAACTCCTAATTTATCCCTCCTCCCACTTTCCCCTTTGGTAACCATAAGTTTGTTTTCTATGTCTGTGAGTTTATTTCTTTTTTTATTATTTATTTATTTATTTATTTATTTATTTATTTATTTATTTGACTGTACCGGGTCTTAGTTTTGGCATGCGGGATCTTCGTTGCAGCATGTAGGATCTTTAGTTGCAGTGTGCGAACTCTTAGTTTTGGCATGTGGGATCTAGTTCCCTGACCAGGGATCGAACCCGGCCCCCCTGCATTGGGAGCATGGAGTCTTAGCCATTGAACCAGGGAAGTCCCTCTATTTCTGTTTTGAAAATAAATTCATTTGTATCATTTGTTTTTTAGATTCCACATATAAGTGATATCATATATTTGTCTTTCTCTGTCTGACTTAGTAGATAATCTCTAGGTCCATCCATGTTGCTGCAAATGGCATTATTTCATTCTTTTTTATGGTTGAGTAGTATTCCATTGTATAAATACACACCACATCTTCTTTACCCATTTATCTGTTGATGGGCATTTAGGTTGCTTCTATGTCTTGGCTATTGTACATAGTGCTGCTATGAACGTTGAGGTGCATGCATCTTTCTGAATTAAAGTTTTCATCTTTTCTGGATATATTTGGCTAGTTTTTTTTTTTAAACGAGTGATCTTTTTTCATCTTTAGTACTTAAATAGGCCCCTGAAAAGCTTGTGGGTCCTAACACTCTGACTCTATGGTCTAATGGATAAAATATTCCTGGATGTATCCTAGGAAAAGGGAAGGGGCTAGAAGGCTGACCACATTCCATATATTATCAACCTTGATGAGTAGAAAGCTCAAATCAATCAATAAATAAATGGCAAGGACATGAACTAGGTAGTCTTATTTTTCCAAATCCATTTATGACATCCATTAAGATGTCTTTATACCCTACTACACTAGGCACCAACATTTCCTCCACTTTGCCCCCAGTGTGTGCTAGACTCTGCCACCAGCAGGTTACGCTTCTTTGTAAGAGAAAATGATATACTGTCTTATCCTAGGTCCCCTAGAAAACAGAGCCTGAGGCAAAACTAATCTGCCAACACTTTATTTGGGAAGTGCAATACCAGGAAGCAAGAACAGGGGGAAAAGGGAAATGAATCCAGAAAAGAGGGAAAGCGAACACAACGTGGTACATTACCAAGCTGGGCACAACTACACCACAAAACACAGCTGGGTGCTCATCTCTCAAGAAACTATATGGGAACACTGCATCTCAGAACAGTTCACAGGCAGAAGAGGAGAGCGATGGAGAAGTATTTGTTTGCCTGCTTCTTCACATCTACTCTTTCTTATTGGTCAAAGTTCACCCCAAGGGGCACGAACTCCCCCCTACTTCTCAGTTGTTACCTGGCCCTCTGGGCAGCTACTGGACATGCCAAAGCCTATGTCAGCGGATGGGGCTTCCTCTGAGTGAGTTATAGAGTAAGAGAGAGCCAGCAAGAACCAGGAACACTCTCTGCCTGCCCACCTACAGCCTCACAGGTTGTATGGTCAAACCAGCATGTCATGGGGCCTAAGCAGGTCCTGCAGTGCGTTGTGCCTCGGTAGTGACAATGAGGCCCCAGGGGAGCAGATAAGAAGAGTGCGGGGTGAGGCCTGAGGTGTGGTGCTCATGAGTTGTGCTGTGAGCAGAGGGGACTGGAGGAACTTCTACAGAGAACCCCGCTGCCAACCTGGTGAAAGGCCACAGCACAACTTTCCAGGTGAGTTCCTTTTGTGAAATCTCTTTGCAGCCTATAAGAATGTGCTTCGTGCCAGACGATCTTCCCAGGGGGTCATCAGTTGCATTAAGCAAGAAGCCATCTAGGAAGGTTCATGAACTAAGTCTAGTCCACACTCAGCTAGAAAATAGAGATCAATGCAGGGCAGCATAGGTATACGCCACAAAGCATCTTCCCAGTCAGCTTTTTCCTGGTAGGATGCCTCTTGATTTCAGCGGTCTTTACTATACTCACAAGGTTGTGCAACCATCACCACTATTTAATTCCAGAACATTTTTATCACCACAAAAGAAATCTTGCAGGCATTAGCAGTCACTCTCATTTGCTCTTCCTCCAGGCCCTGTCAACAACTAATTTATTTTCTCTCTCTTTATTTGCCTGCTGTGGACATTCCGTATAAATGGAGTTATACAATACGCGGCCTTTTATGAATGGCTTCTTTGACTTAGCAGATTTTCAAGGTCCATCCATCTTGCAACATGCATCAGTGCTTCATTCCTATTTATGGCTGAATAATATTCCATTGTTTGTATATACCTCCATTCATCGATGCTGATGGACATTTTGGTTGTATCCACTTTTTGATACTTCTTGATTTGAACACTCAAGCTCCATACAATGTCATATCTCTTGAAATAATGTTTTTCAATAATGCTTATATAGGAAAAATTTATATTTCCATCATCAAAACTTAATACAATATTTTAAACAAAATGATGTAGGAGAAAAGTAATGGTTTATATTCTAAATAAAATTGGTAAGATGTCAGAATCACACATAGATATTCTGAAAAGCATGCTGAGTGTCAGTGAATGGGAGGTCCAGCTGAGCTGTTGCTGGAGCAAAACATCATAGTCACCCATGGTGCGTAAGGTTTATGGTAAAAAGTTCCTCAAAAGCAGAAACCTAAGACAAGGATTCAAGTGCAGATCCTTTATTTGGCTAAAGATCTGTGAAATACCAGTAAGGAAATCAGTGTAGAACATATGCCTCAGAGTAACTCTGGGGGTGGGGGTGGGGGTGGGGGGGTGTATTAAGGGTATTAAGCGGGGGTTATTAAGTGGTCTTTATCCACCCACTCCCATCAGTCATTGGGTGAGGTCTGCTCCCAGAGGGCAGTAATTGGAAGACAAAGTCCTAGTGAGCTAGAGCAGACTGTGAAAGCCCTCAGGCAAGTAATCTCAGGTGCTGGCTGCTGGAAATCAGCTAGCTGCCGGAAAGGCCAGAGATATAGGTGATCACAGTGTCTGCTACCGTCTCAGTCAGGGTTCTCCAGAGAAACAGAACTAAGAAAACCAATATATGAGAATATACAGGAGATTTGTTACAAAAATTGGCTCATGGGCTTCCCTGGTGGCGCAATGGTTGAGAGTCCGCCTGCCGATGCAGGGGCCGCGGGTTCGTGCCCCGGTCTGGGAGGATCCCACATGCCGCGGAGCGGCTGGGCCCATGAGCCATGGCCGCTGAGCCTGCGCGTCCGGAGCCTGTGCTCCGCAACGGGAAAGGCCACAACAGTGAGAGGCCCGCGTACCGCAAAAAAAAAAAAATTGGCTCACATGGTTATGGAGGCAGAGAAGTCCCACAGTCTCCCATCTGCAAGCTGGAGAAGCAGGAGGAAAGCCAGTGGTGTGTGTTAATGTTTCATTTTAGGAAATGCTTAAGCACTGACCAATAGCCATTACAGTTTTTCCCATTTAAGATAATGGCAAATAGGACCCCAGTTAGTGTTTGCTGCGTATAACGTCTGATTTTCAGGACTGGAGTACTCGTGTTCAGAGGCAGATGCCTATTTATATAATCAAGCGCTCTACTTTAGGTCAGATCCCATAATGGAAAGAGACATCCTTGCACACTGTTGTAGGTGGGAAGTGCCTCACTGCAACAGCCTGAGAGGAGAGTGTCCAATGAGGAGGAAAGCAGAGGGGCAGTGACTGAGCGGTGGGTGAAATGTATTGCTGAGCCCCCCTGCGATGTAGCTAGCCAGAGTGTATTGAGCTACACTTCGCCCGCAGGCATTTCAATTTGTCTTTTGCCGAAATGGTCTTGGGCCCACAGGAACTGGGGTCTGTCCATATGACCATAGGAACTGTTTACCAAACAGCTTTGTCCTCTGAATTTTCAGGACAAATTACAGATACAGACATAGCAATTTATCATCTACTGAATAACTCTGTCAGAAATCCTTAGTAAGCCATTAATAAAAGATCATTCCCAAAAAGGCACTCCTAAAATAAACATCAAAACAGAAGATATTTTTCTATTTCCCAGGTCCTCAGCTCCTTCCCCCACCTCAGAACAAGTGAGGGCCACGACACATCCTGCCAGCATCTGGGCATCGCTTCTTCCCTGGGCAGCAGGTCCCCACGGCTGCTAATGACATCTTGAGTTGGGGTGGAGGGGCTGGGGCTGGAGGTGGTGGAAGATGCAGAGAGATGGCTCCCCAGGTGAATCAGATATCCACTCTGTGGCCAGGGGACCACACCTCTCCAACTGCCAACCACAGAGTAATTGACCAAGGGCCCCTCGCTGAGGTCCACGGCTGAGCTTGTGTGGAGGCCAGGCTTCCCTCGAGCTGTTCCCAGCCCATGACTGAGTGCTACAGGGACCCTAAGTACCAAGACAGGCCCTGCCCTGGGAGACATGGGACTTCCCTAGCCGGTGACTTCAGCTCCAGGATTCCCTGACAGCCTTGCTGAACCTTCCTTAGACCGTAGGTGATCTGGGACATTTCCACCTACCCTGCATCCTTCAGAGTCTGCATCCTTCAGAGTCTGACTTACATCACAGTTTGACGGCTCTCCCAGCTTATCTGCCTTCCTCCCCATTTTCTCTCACACAGATGTTTCCCTTAATAAAATCCTTTCGCGTCTAATCCCATTTTGGCGGCTGATTCACAGAGGACCCAAAATAACACACTTTCCTAGTTTATCACCACTGATTTAGATTCTCTTTACCCAGAGTTTCTCGCATTGCCTCAGAAAAAGAAAGCTTATAATACTCTGTTGTGAATTCTTCAGAATATTCCTCTAGCCAAGTGGCTGGTTTTCTATGAAGTTACCTGCTACTCTTTACAATTTGCCCTCAGAATAAGCCCTTCTAGGCTTACCTCCCCAGCTTTAATTCAACTGATTAATAGTTATTCTCTAAATGGTGCCATAGTCACAAAACCTGAAAGAAAAGAAAAAGCAGTTGGTTTCCTCTACACTTCCCTTTTAAAATAAGACAATCAAAAACATTTATTTCTCTGTTACATTTTTGCTCACTGAGATTTTAAAACAAAACAAAGAATACTCCTAGGTTCTAAAACACTATTCGCTGATGCGGTGTTTCTCAACTTTTACTGGGTTTAGAGATCCTTCAGGGATCCAGTACTTGCCCCAGGAATACTTACATAGGCAAAATTTTACACAAAAACTCTAAGCTAAGGGTCTTTCTAGGCTAAGGGGCATTTCAGAATATCCTAGTTACTGCTTTTAACGAATATTTTTTGCTTCCTAGTCTCAGCTGCTTTTGAAAAGGGAAAGTCAAATTTGCCCACATTGATTCCATGGAATCTGTGTGTGAGTCAACAAATATAAGTCTATATAACTTAAATTTAAATGTAATAATCATTTTTTCACAAAATCTTCCTGTCTGAAGCAGAGAGTTTATGGAGGAGAGTGCAGAAGATAATGTGGGAATATGGAATACAGGCTCTGGAGACAGACTTCCTGGGTTTAAATTGCACACCGCCGTTCCTTAAATATACCAAGCACTCTCCCGCATCAGGGCTTTCACACTTGTTGTACCCTCTTCCTGGACACCTCTTCTCTCAAATACTTCCATGGCTCATTCCCTTACTTCTTTAACTCATTTCTCAAGGGTGACCTTATAGAGAGGAGCCTCCTCTCCCTCACTCTCTACCCTGACTCTGCTTTATATTTCTTCATAGAACTTAACACCACCTGACATATCATCTATTTATCTACTGTCTGTGTCCTCCTGAAAGGATATAAACTCCATGTAAGCAAGGATTTTACCTGTGTGCACACATGTGCACGCACACACACTCATCAACCCAATGCTAGAACAATGCCTTGCACATGGTTGGTGCTCAGTAAATATTTGTTAAATAAATGGTAGAACCAGGACTTCCCTGGTGGCTCAGTGGTTACGAATCCGCCTGCCAATGCAGGGGAAAATGGGTTCGAGCCCTGGCCAGGGAAGATCCCACAGTTGCTGTGGAGCAACTAAGCCCGTGTGCCACAACTACTGAGCCTGTGCTCTAGAGCCCGCGAGCCACAACTACTGAGCCCACGTGCCACAACTACTGAAGCCCGCACGCTTAGAGCCTGTGCTCCACAACAAGAGAAGCCACCTCAATGAGAAGCCCGCGCACCGCAATGAAGAGTAGCCCCCACTCGCCGCAACTGGAGAAAGCCTGCGCAGCAATGAAGACCCAATGCAGCCAAAAATAAATAAATAAAAATTTTAAAAATAAATAAATGGTAGAACCTTCACATAATATACAGTTTGGAATGTCTGTACAGAATGAAGACTACTTCTAATACAACGTTCTAAATTACTTTTACCGAATATTAAACTCTTTATCTTTTGATAAGATAGTTAAATGACTTTTCAAAGCAGATACTTTTGTCTACAAATTTATATAGTATGGGAGTATATATTGATTTAGTTATCTTGGGATTCCAATAAAACTTCCTCCACTAAATGTATCTGAACATTCATAAATAATTACAGCTAGTGCTAAATAGTGTTAACTGCTTCAAATGCTCTATATATGTTAGTTCATTAAATCCTCTAACAGCCAAGACACAGGTACTTATTATCCCCACTTTACAGATAAAGAAGCCTAGGCACAGAAAAAAATTTTAATCTATCTGCGATCATCCAGTTAACAAAAGGCAGAGCCAGGATTCAGCAGTCCGGTCTAGATCCAAGCTCTTAACCACTACCTTATATAGCCTTTTAGGTACATGAAAGAGGAAAGTTGGAGTTTATGTTTGGGGAAATATCAATGTTTTCCATTACTTGCACTTTCTACTTACAGTGAGAATACAGTACTGCAGTGTTTTGGTTTTTGTTTTTGTTTTGCGGTACGCGGGCCTCTCACTCTGTGGCCTCTCCCGTTGCAGAGCACAGGCTCCGGACGCGCAGGCTCAGCGGCCATGGCTCACGGGCCTAGCCGCTCCGCGGTATGTGGGATCTTCCCGGACCAGGTCACGAACCCATGTCCCCTGCATCGGCAGGCGGACTCTCAACGACTGCGCCACCAGGGAAGCCCCTGCAGTGGTTTTTTAAAGTGCCCAAATTGTCTTCTCTAGAAATTCGAAAAAAAATAAAAGGTTAATTGCTCAAACCACAGACAATCTCAACGCATTAGTAAAGAATTCTCATTGGCTACCTCTTTTCGCCCCATCATAAGCAGCTTATTTATATACACGTTGCCCCACACTGAATTTTCAAAATATTCTTGCAGTTCAGTCCAGGAATACATTTCCATAATAAAAGTAATTAGCTTGTAGAATCGCTTTCTACGAAAAAGTAGCAAAGTAGCAAACTTTAGCCTAAAGCTAAAGTTATAGCTTTAGGCATGAATAACCTCACCTGGCTAAAAATGTTTCTGAGGGGAGAACCGGGGGTAAACCAACCCCAGGACCACAGCTTCTCCATTTCTAGTTTGTGCAGCTCTGGTCAAAGTGATAAGAACCTTTTATCAGGTCCTGCCCATGGGGCTCCTTTCTGAGGTACGTATCACCCTTTCTTTTTTCTTTAAATTAATTCCAGATGTCCAATGAATTTGAGTAGATTTACTCTGATCTATAATTTTGTACAGTGGGTTGGAATTTTTGCCAAACCCATCTGAGAAAACAAGTTGGCAGCATTTCCATGTTTCAAAAGCAGGTGTGAAATAAATTAAGGTTTACAGGGTGATGAACACCTAAGCCAGGCTCTCAGATGACCATGGTTTACCACTGAGCATCATGTGCCAGGAACTCTTGCAAACTTAGGCTGTGGATTTCAAGTGTCTGCAAATAGCTAGTTGTGTATCCTGCTAATAGTGCTTCATTTTCTGGTGCAAATGACAGCTGTGTTAGTAAGTGTCTGTGGATTTGACTGAATTGCATTGCATTCTTTTTTTACACTAGTAATTTGGATTTCAGAAAAGTAAAGGTGTTGAAAAGAGTTCATAGATTTAAAATTTTTTCATTAACATTTTTAAAGAGCAAAGAATTTGACATTTCTCCTGAGGCAGCTGTTTTAAATCACATTTGATTGCCTTGACATCTAGTTTTGGAAATAAACAGAAGTCCTATCTCACCAATGTTCAAACCAGAAATTAGCAGAGTTTCTCAGACAACCAGGTCTATCCTTAATTCCCAAAGAGCTCACCAACTATTGTGCTTTATTGGTAGAGTATAAATAAATTCCAGTCACATTTTTAAAGTTCCTTTGCATTATAATTCTCAGTCCATGGAATGGACACTTCATCGCTGGGTCTCAGCACTTCATTTCTCCTTTCCAATCTCCAGTTTCCACTTAGGGACCCATGAGCTTCTAGGAAATCTGATTCCATCCTCAGCTCCTGAGATTGAGCATGTGACTTAGGCTAAGCCAATCAGAACATTTCAACCCTCTGGCCAATCAGATGCCTCAGCCAGAGTTTGTGGGCTGTGGAAATATGAGGCCTGGAACTACTGCAAATGTTTGGCTTCCTTGAAGAAAACCAACCTGAAGAAGAAACCAACTAATTGGAGGACAGAGCTGAGAACATCAGGGAGCAAAAAAAGCCAAGTTACTGATAACATCAGGAACTTCCAGATCAAAGCCCCTGAAGCCTGCCCTACTTCTGGACTTTTCATTTATACGAGCCAATGAATTCTTTTTCTTGTTTAGATGTGAGTTGTGGCTTCTGTTACTTGTCATTTAAAATACTTATAGAAATAGTCTTTTGCAAGGCATAAAATGGTACACAGAGGCAGTTTCTTAATACTGGAACCCTATCTTCCCCACTTTATGAAGTAGGATGGTTTTGGCTACAACCATAGACAATCTATCTAAAACTGGCTTTAAACAATAAGATCCAGGACCATGGTGTTATACGATGTGAATGGTTCCCCCTGGAGTTATGCAACATAGTAGCTCTGATAAAGCTACTTATAATATTGAAACAGAGCAGGACCCTCTGATCCTCCCTGCCAGGTCCTCCACTTACCTTTGGTCTGTGGAAAAACTTTAGCCAAAGAATAAGTTTAATCAGAGAAATGAGAAAATGCAGAAACAAAGGAAAACAGTCCAACAAGACTAAATAATAATAGTTTAATCATTAAGCAAATTCAAGGACATTTAGTTCCTCCTCAAGGGCTATAGATAATATTCTGAGCCATATCCTGTGAGTCATCTAAAAGATACTGAAACCTCCACCAGGTGGAAGAAGGTAACTACATGGTGACCAGACCATAGCCATGACATAAGCTGCCACAATTCCGAGAACTGGCCTCAAAGAAATGCAAACAAACTGACCCTGGAACTGAGATTAACTGTACTTAAAACAATCAAGATGATGTTGGTCAGACCATCAATGACCAATTTCAAGATGTCTGTCAGAGCTGACTGTGCTGTTTCTGCATGTAGCCACCTCCCTCTGTCTATAAAAGCTCTTGCCCCCTGACTGTCAGGGGCGAGTCAGCCTTTGGACAGGCGTTCACCCTCCCCACCCAGTTGCCAGCATCCAAAATAAAGCAAACTTTCCATTCCACCAACCTTGCCTCTTCAGTGGCTTTTGAGCGACTTTTGGTAACAATATCGCATAAAAAAAACTTCAGAGGGAGGCCTGATGCAAGGTCGGTTAATTTAACAGCTCAACAAGATAATTAAAGACCTAGATCCCTTCATCTTTCCATTCCGCAGCCTCAGTGGGTTGGCTCCATCCCTCGTAGTCCCAAGATAGCTGATAAGGAGGAAAACTTTCTCTCAGAAGTGCCCTGCAAACTTGGCCTCATATGTCATTGACCAGAACTGGGTCACCAACCTACACAAAAACAGAAATAAAAAAGATATAGCAAATTATAGTTTATATTTTGGGGCTCAGGAGAAATCCCACCTTCCCTGTGTACGTTGCCATCTGATGATCTGAGAAGAAATTAGGGTTCTTAAAAGTCCACGTTGGCAACTAAAAGTATTTGCCATATCCACCAAGAATATCATCAGAGTATGTGTTACAAACGTGTTTATGCTCTACCTAGAGAAAAATTTTCTATCAGAACGTTCAAGGTGCAACCATACAGTGAAAAGGAAAGTGACACTCAGATTCAAATTTTTTAATTTAATTTAATTTATTACTTTATACAGCAGGTTCTTATTAGTCATCCATTTTATACACATCAGTGTATACATGTCAACCCCAATCGCCCAATTCATCACACCACCACCCCTCTCCCCCCACCACTTTCCCCCCTTGCTGTCCATACATTTGTTCTCTAATTTTTTTTTTTTTTTTTTTTTTTTTTGTGGTACGCGGGCCTCTCACTGTTGTGGCCTCTCCCGTTGCAGAGCACAGGCTCCGGACGTGCAGGCTCAGCGGCCATGGCTCACAGGCCCAGCCGCTCCGCGGCATGTGGAATCTTCCCAGACCGGGGCACGAACCTGTGTCCGCTGCATCGGCAGGCGAACTCTCAACCACTGCGCCACCAGGGAAGCCCTCTCTACTTCTGTGTCTCAATTTCTGCTCTGCAAACCGGTTCATCTGTACCATTTTCTAGGTTCCGCATATATGCGTAAATATACGATATTTGTTTTTCTCTTTCTGACTTACTTCACTCTGTATGACAGTCTCTAGATCCATCCAAGTCTCTACAAATGACCCAATTTCGTTCCTTTTTATGGCTGAGTAATATTCCACTGTATATATGTACCACAACTTCTTTATCCATTTGTCTGTTGATGAGCATTTAGGTTGCTTCCATGACCTGGCTATTGTAAACAGTGCTGCAATGAACATTGGGGTGCATGTGTCTTTTTGAATTACGGTTTTCTCAGGGTATATGCCCAGTAGTGGGATTGCTGGGTCATATGGTAATTATATTTTTAGTTTTTTAAGGAACCTCCATACTATTCTCCATAGTGGCTGTATCAATTTACATTCCCACCAAAAGTGCAAGAGGGTTCCCTTATATCCACACCCTCTCCAGCATTTGTTGTTTGTAGATTTTCTGAGGATGCCCATTCTAACAGTGTGAGGTGATACCTCATTGTAGTTTTGATTTGCATTTCTCTAATAATTAGTGATGTTGAGCAGCTTTTCATGTGCTCCTTGGACATCTGTATGTCTACTTTGGAGAAATGTCTATTTAGGTCTTCTACCCATTTTTGGATTGGGTTGTTTGTTTTTTTAATATTGAGCTGCATGAGCTGTTTATGTATTTTGGAGATTAATCCTTTGTCTGATGATTCGTCTGCAAATATTTTAGCAATTTCTGAGGGTGGGCTTTTCATCTTGTTTATGGTTTCCTTTGCTGTGCAAAAGCCTTTAAGTTTCATTAGGTCCCATTTGTTTCTTTTTGTTTTTATTTCCATTACTCTAGGAGGTGGATCAAAAAAGATCTTGCTGTGATTTATGTCATAGAGTGTTCTTCCTATATTTTCCTCTAAGAGTTTTATAGTGTTCGGTCTTACATTTAGGTCTCTAATCCATTTTGAGTTTATTTCTGTGTATGGTGTTAGGGAGTGTTCTAATTTCATTCTTTTACATGTAGCTATCCAGTTTTCCCAGCACCACTTAGAGAAGAGACTGTCTTTTCTCCATTGTATATCCTTGCCTCCTATATCATAGATAAGTTGACCATAGGTGGGTGGGTTTATCTCTGGGCTTTCTATCCTGTTCCATTGATCTATATTTCTGTTTTTGTGCCAGTACCATATCATCTTGATTACTGTAGCTTTGTAGTATAGTCTGAAGTCAGGGAGTCTGATTCCTCCAGCTCTGTTTTTTCCCTCAAGACTGCTTTGGGTATTCGGGGTCTTCTGTGTCTCCACACAAATTTTAAGATTTTTTTGTTCTGGTTCTGTAAAAAATGCCATTGGTAATTTGACAGGGATTGCATTGAATCTGTAGATTGCTTTGGGTAGTAGAGTCATTTTCACAATATTGATTCTTCCAATCCAAGAACATGGTATATCTCTCCATCTCTTGGTATCATCTTTAATTTCTTTCAGCAGTGTCTTATAATTTTCTGCATACAGGTCTTTAGTCTCCCTAGGTAGGTTTATTCCTAGGTATTTTATTCTTTTTGTTGCAATGGTAAATGGGAGTGTTTCCTTAATTTCTCTTTCAGATTTTTCATCATTAGTGTATTGGAATGCAAGAGATTTCTGTGTATTAATTTTGTATCCTGCTACTTTACCAAATTCATTGATTAGCTCTAGTAGTTTTCTGGTGGCATGTTTAGGATTCTCTATGTATAGTATCATGTCATCTGCAAATGGTGACAGTTTTACTTCTTCTTTTCCAATTTGGATTCCTTTTATTAATTTTTCTTCTCTGATTGCTGTGGCTAGGACTTCCAAAACTATGGTGAATAACAGTGGTGAGAGTGAACATCCTTGTCTTGTTCCTGATCTTAGAGGAACTGCTTTCAGTTTTTCACCATTGAGAATGATGTTTGCTGTGGGTTTGTCATATATGGCCTTTATTATGTTGAGGTAGGTTCCCTCTATGCCCACTGTCTCAAGAGTTTTTATCATAAATGGGTGTTGAATTTTGTCAAAAGCTTTTTCTGCATCTATTGAGATGATCATTTGGTTTTTCTTCTTCAACTTGTTAATATGGTGTATCACATTGATTGATTTGTGTATACTGAAGAATCCTTGCATCCCTGGGATAAATCCCACTTGATCATGGTGTATGATCCTTTTAATCTGTTGTTGGATTCTGTTTGCTACTATTTTGTGAGGATTTTTGCATCTATATTCATGAGTGATATTCATCTGTAATTTTCTTTTTTTGTAGTACCTTTGTCTAGTTTTGGTATCAGGGTGATGGTGGCCTCATAGAATGAGTTTCAGAGTGTTCCTTCCTCTGCAATTTTTTGGAAGAGTTTCAGAAGGATGGATGTTGGCTCTTCTCTAACTGTTTGGTGGAATTCACCTGTGAACTCATCTGGTCCTGGACTTTGGTTTGTTGGAAGATTTTTAATCACAGTTTCAATTTCATTACTTGTGATTGTTCTGCTCATATTTTCTATTTCTTCCTGGTTCAGTCTTGGAAGCTTATACCTTTCTAAGAATTTGTCCATTTCTTCCAGGTTGTCCAGTTTATTGGCATAGAGTTGCTTGTAGTAGTCTCTTAGGATGCTTTGTATTTCTGTGGTGTCTGTTGTAACTTCTCCTTTCTCATTTCTAATATTATTGATTTGAGTCCTCTCCCTCTTTTTCTTGATGAGTCTGGCCAATGGTTTATCAATTTTGTTTATCTTCTCAGAGAACTAGCTTTTAGTTTTATTGATCTTTGCTATTTCCTTTGTTTCTATTTCATTTATTTCTGTTCTGACCTTTATGATTTCTTTCCTTCTACTAACTTTGGGTTTCATTTGTTCTTCTTTCTCTAGTTCCTTTAGGTGAAAGGTTAGGTTGTTTATTTGAGATGTTTGTTGTTTCTTGAGGTAGGATTGTATTGCTATAAACTTCCTTCTTAGAATTGCTTTCACTGCATCCCATAGGTTTTGGATCGTCGTGTTTTCATTGTCATTTGTCTGTAGGCATTTTTTGATTTCCTTTTTGATTTCTTCAGGGATCTCTTGGTTATTTAGTAATGTATTATTTAGCCTCCATGTGTTTGTGTTTTTTACGTTTTTTTTCCCTGTAATTGATTTCTAATCTCATAGCATTGTGGTCAGAAAAGATGCTTGATATGATTTCAATTTTCTTAAAATTACTGAGGCTTGATTTGTGACCCACGATGTGATCTATCCTGGAGAATGTTCCATGCGCATTTGAGAAGAAAGTGTAATCTGCTGTTTTGGGATGTAATGTCCTATAAATATCAATTAAATCTATCTGGTCTATTGTGTCATTTAAAGCTTCTCTTTCCTTATTAACTATCTGTTTGGATAATCTGTCTATTGGTGTAAGTGAGGTGTTAAAGTTCCTCATTCTTATTGTGTTACCGTCGATTTCCTCTTTTAGAGCGGTTAGCAGTTGTCCTGTGTATTGAGGTGCTCCTTGTTGGGTGCATATATATTTATAATTGTTATATCTTCTTCTTGGATGGATCCCTTGATCATTATGTAGTGTCCTTCCTTGTGTCTTGCAACATGCTTTATTTTAAAGTCTATTTTGTCTGATATGAGTATTGCTATTCCAGCTCTCTTTTGATTTCCATTTGCATGGAATATCTCTTTCCATCCCCTCACTTTCAGTCTGTATGTGTCCCTAGGTCTGAAGTGGGTCTCTTGTAGACAGCATATATATGGGCCTTGTTTTTGTATCCATTCAGCAAGCCTGTGTCTTTTGGTTGGAGCATTTAATCCATTCACGTTTAAGGTAATTATCGATATGTATGTTCCTATGACCATTTTCTTAATTGTTTTGGGTTTGTTTTTGTAGGTCCTGTTCTTCTCTTGTGTTTTCCACTTAGAGAAGTTCCTTTAGGATTTGTTGTAGAGCTGGTTTGGTGGTGCTGAATTCTCTTAGCTTTTCCTTCTCTGTAAAGCTTTTGATTTCTCCATCAAATCTGAATGAGATCCTTTCTGGGTACAGTAATCTTGGTTGTAGGTTCTTCCCTTTCATCACTTTAAGTATACCATGCCACTCCCTTCTGGCTTGTAGAGTTTCTACTGAGAAATCAGCTGTTAACCTTATGGGAGTTAACCTTGTATGTTATTTGTCATTTTTCCCTTGCTGCTTTCAGTAATTTTTCTTTGTCTTTAATTTTTGCCAATTTGATTACTATTTGTCTCAGCGTGTTTCTCCTTGGGTTTATCCTGTATGGGACTCTCTGGGCTTCCTGTTTTTGGGTGGCTATTTCCTTTCCCATGTTAGGGAAGTTTACGATTCTAATCTCTTCAAATATTTTCTCTGGTAGTTCCTCTCTCTCTTCTCCTTCTGAGACCCCTATAACGTGAATGTTGTTGCATTTAATGTTGTCCCAGGGATATCTTAGGCTGTCTTCATTTCTTTTCATTCTTTTTTTTTTTATTCTGTTCCACAGCAGTGAATTCCACCATTCTGTCTTACAGGTCACTTATCCATTCTTCTGCCTCAGTTATTCTGGTATTGATTCCTTCTAGTGTAGTTTTCATTTCAGTTATTGTATTGTTCATCTCTGTTTGTTTGTTCTTTAATTCTTCTAGATCTTTGTTAAACATTTCTTGCATCTTCTCGATCTTTGCCTCCATTCTTTTTCTGAGGTCCTGGATCATCTTCACTATCATTATTCTGAATTCTTTTTTTCTGGAAGATTGCCTATATCTGTTTCATTTAGTTGTTTTTCTGAGGTTTTATCTTGTTCCTTCATGTGGTACATAGTCCTCTGCCTTTTCACCTTTCTATCTTTCTGTGATTGTGGTTTTTGTTCCACATGCTGCAGAATTGTTCTTCTTGCTTCTGCTGTCTTCCCTCTCTCAAGTTTTTATGTTCATTTTATTGTATGTCAATTATACCTCAATAAAGTTGTCATTAAAGTATTCAAGTTATTGTTAGTAATGATATCATAACTGTCATGCCTGATCCTTGTTTTAATATTAACTCCACAATCCCTGGGTCTTGTGAATTCAACATCAAAGATATTAAACAGAAGAGGATGCTGAATTAACCTGTTGTGGAAGCAAGGTGTATCAGATTTGGAAGTTAATATCTCTCAATATCCTCTCTTAAGGAAAATAAGTTGGGAGCCATACAGTAACTGAAACATCTGTTTCATATACTTTTGATTCAAGATATAATATTGCAAAATCTAGTTGTATTCTTAAGACTCAAAGCAAAGTTTATCCAACAATAACTTAAGAAATGACAACTAGGAGAAATAGAAAAAATTAGTTAGGGAAGGAAAAGGAAATTGAACGAAAGAAAAAGGGAAATAGGGAAGGAGGAGCAATAAAAATAATTATTTTTCAAAATTTGTATATGTCTACCATAAAACTTATGTATACCTACCCAAATATAAGTGATATCTATGTTTTCAGAGATACTGCTATTCATGTAACACTTATTTGAGTTTTTTAATACCAACAATCTCTTATTATAGAAATTACATTTGCCATGGCTCCTTATTTATTCTGCATTAAATTACTCTAGCTATAATCAAAAACACACTCTTGGTTTCTGTGAATATTCTGATGTATCAGTTCTGTTATTTTGATTAGTATGGTAGTTTTCCTACTACCCCAGAATGTTTTCTAGTAATGGAGAATTTGACTTTGGCTTAATAGTTAATACTTCCATTTTTCTAATAACATGCTCTTAGGCCCTACTTATTTCAATACACATCTTGCCTTTTTACTGTTTCATTGTTTATAATGTCAGTTGCAAACTCTGTAGGGAAAAAATGGTCTAGTATAGAGAAATTCTGTCTACAATTATCATGGTATGTAGTAATAACAATTGTATTAAGGCTTCTCTTTGATATAATTCACTTTATATTTGTTAATCAAAAGTTTAATAACAATATGTTGCAAATTGTTGTTTCTGGTATGCATCACTTTCTAGTGTCACATCCTCTACATTTATCTGTCTTTGACGGGGCTTAAATTGTGACGTATTTCTCAGGGTCCACATCTGCTGGATTGGTCCAAAACTGTTGCTGCAATAATCTTAGGTGAATTTTTTCAATGGCATTTTAAATTGATGCTTCAACTGGAAAAAATCTGAGGTAGTGGCTGTGATAGCCTCTAAAATAGCCCCTAATAATTCCTTCCTCCTGGTATTCATGAACTTGTACAGTCCCTCCCTTTGAGTGTGGGCTGGACCCAATGACACTCTTCTAATGAGTAGGATATGGCAAAAGTAATGGGATGTCACTTCTGAAATTGGGTTACAAAAGACTCTTGGGAAAGCCAGCTGTCATGTTGTGAGTACCCAGTGGAGAGGACTACTTAGCCAAGAACTGAGGGAGGGCTCCTGCTCACAGCCAGCAAGTAAGGGAGACACCTCTGTCCAACAACTCACGAGGAACTGAATACTGCTGAGGACCACATGAGAAAGTTTAAAAGTGGATTATCCCCATCAAGACCTTAGATATCACCCTGACTGAAACTTGAGCCAGAGCCACCCTGCTAAACTGCACCCAGATATCTGACCCAGAGAAACGTGTGATAATGAACATTTTGTGTTTTCAGCCTCTAAGTTCTGAGGAAACTTGTTAAGCAGGAATAGATAACTAATACAGTGTTCAATCCAGTCCTCCCTTAGCATACCCCAAAGGCTGGATTGAGAATATTGGGAAATGGTCTATCAACTCTGAAAAAAGGAGAGTGGTTCAAGATTACCAACTTACTTTTTGAAATAGCCCCACTCCCTTCATCTTAATGGAGAGTTAGGGGTGGAGGAAAACTATAAGATAACTGTCTGACTTCACAACCGTGTAGTCCATCCATAATCAGTGTCTGTTAAGTGTATTGGGTGGGCCAAAAAGTGCCTTCAGTTTTTTAGGTAAAAATAAAAGACACATTCTTCATTTTCACCAAGAACTTTATTGAACAACATATTCACACTTTTGTTCCACTACCTTTTGCCTTTTTTCAGGCAACTTCATAATTCCATCTTCCCAAAACTTTTTATCTTTTGAGCAAAGAACTGGTCCAGGTGCCTTTTACAGTCTTCCAGGGAATGGAAATTTTTTCCATTAAGGGAATTTTGTAAAGACTGAAATTAATGGAAATCTGAAGGTGCTATGTCTGGTGAATATGGTGGATGAATCAGAACTTCCCAGCCAATCTGTAACAGTTTTTGCCTGGTCATCAAAGAAACATGAGGTCTTGTGTTATCCTCATGATGGAAGATTATGAGTTTTCTGTTGACTAATTCTGGACGCTTTTCGGCAAGTGCTGTTTTCAGTTGGTCTAATTGGGAGCAGTACTTGTTGGAATTAATCGTTTGTTTTTCTGGAAGGAGTTCATAATAGAGGACTCCCTTCCAATCCCACCATATACATAACATCACCTTCTTTGGATGAAGACCGGCCTTTGGTGTGATTGGTGGTGGTTCATTTCGCTTGCCCCACGATCTCTTCCATTCCATATTGTAGTACAGTATCCACTTTTCATCACTTGTCACAATTTGTTTTAAAATGGAAAGTTTTCATTATTTCAGTAGAGAATCACATGTGGAAATATGGTCAAGAAGGTTTTTTTTTTGCCTTACTTATGTGGAACCCAAACATCAAAGTGATGAACAGAACCAGGCTGGCGCAAATGATTTTCAACGCTTGATTTGGATATTTTGAGTATGTCGGCTATCTCCCGCGTGGTGTAACACTGATTGTTCTCAATGTCTCGATTTGATCTCTATCAACTTCAACTGGTTTACCTAACCATGGAGCATTGTCCAGCGAGAAATCTCCAGCACGAAACTTCGTAAACCACTTTTGACACGTCTGATCAGTCACAGCACCTTCTCCACACACTGCACAAATCTTTTTGTGTGTTTCAGTTGCATTTTTACCTTTCTTGAAACAATAAAGCATAATATGCCAAAAATGTTGCTTTTTTTCTTCCATCTTCCATCCAATATTAAAATGGCTACACAAAAATTCACCAATTTTGATAAGTCCTTTTTTAAATGCACGCTGATATGACAGCTGTCACATACAATCTAACAAAATTGTTTTGAATGAAGTTAAAGACAACTAAGTGCTACTAAAGCCATCTTACGGAAAAAACTGAACGAACATTTTGGTCCACCCAATATTACAGTCCATTTTTCATTGCCTCTTTCTTAAAACAGGCTTGAGGTCACTTATATTAAAGAGCATAAATACAATAACACCAATACTGAAATAGAAAATCAAGACCATAAGCAGGAGAGTGCATTGCATTTTTGGAGTGTGATGGTAGTAGGTAGGATAATGGCCACCCAAAGATGTTCACATCCTAATCCCTAGAGGCTGCGAATGTGTAATGTTACATGGCAGTGGGAAATTAAGGTTGCAGATGGAATTAGATTTACTAATTACTTAAATGGGGAACAGGAGGACAAAAGAGTCAGAGCCACAAGGCAAGCTAATAATCTCAAACTCCTTCAATCTTCTGTCCTTTTAGGATTGACTCACCATGTATTTAGAGAGGCTGAATTTTGTGTGCAAGAAGGTCCCAGAAGGGTGGTGCCTGGTGGCAGTGCTCGACATAGGTTCCCTGCTCTGAGAGGCTCAGCTCAGGCTCTAAATCCACACACCCCACTCACTCAGCAAAACAAAAGCCCCATCACAAAATGAACCATACAGACCTACATATCTTAGAAGAAATTTAGCAGTGATTTGTTGCTCCTTGAGCAAGCCTACTTGGAGGTCTCATATCCCACACCCATCACTTTCTTAAAGTGCTCTGATGCATCTCCTTCCCCATCTTCCTCCACTCCAGCTGCACTGGCCTCTTTTCTGTTCCTCAAACAATCCTGCATGTTCCTGCCTTGTAGCCTTTGTGTTTCTGTTTCCTCTTTCTGATTATGTTCTTCCCCATTGCTCTTTTGAGAACTCTGCTCCAAGCCACCCTAACAGAAAACTCCTCTCTCTCCACCCTGTGTAAAATGCTCTTCCCCTTCACTCTGTCCCCTTAATCTGCTTCACTCTTGTTCATAGCTCTTGTCACTCCCTGAATTCTTCTGTATCTATTTTATATTGTCTATGTCCCCACCTAGAATGTAGTCTCCACAAGAGCTGGGGCTCTGGCTTTTTGTTCACTTCTTATCCCCAGCCTCTAAGACAATGCTAGGCACACAGAAAGCATGCAGTGAATTTTAGTGAACAAATGAATGAATGCTTTCCAACTACCTATAGTCCTCTCCCCCAGAGAAGTTTTCATAAATCATTGTGTTACATTTTCACAGATGTATATATAATCTAGTACCTTGGGGAGTTCTCTGGCACCTGGGAAGCTCCTTGCTGGCCCTCTGCTTGACTGGACTTAGAGCAGCCACAAATTTCACCTGTGTGTGCTTGTTAGAGTGTCAGTAACATCTCTTCCATTCACCCAGAACTTTACTTCTCCCAATTTGAATCTAATTCTCTAATAAATAATAGGTTTCAGTGCTGTTGTTTTCATAATTATTTTAGCCCCAATCCCTTTGTTCAAAGGATAACATGTAAAAACCAAATAAAGCAACTAGCTCCATTCCTGCTCCAAACCTACCACTCTACTGCCTACAGCTCCCAAGGTGGCTCCACCAACTCCCCACTCTTCTGAGATCACATAGTGTAAAGTCTCTGGGCATATATTTCTCTTCTTGATCCCTCAATTCAGGGCTCAATAACAATAAAGTCTCCTGAGCATTTATTACCAATTTACTACTATCAGAGTCATAGGAATATTCTAGAAGGTAAGAATTTATGGAGTTCTTCTGCCCCTTTCTTTTGGCAGAGATGTCCTCTAGGTTTAGGTGATTCAGGGTCTGCTAATCCTTTCTCAGATTCTACAACATCTGCCTAAAGGCTTAAGATGTTTGAATCCAGGCAGCATTAATGACACAATATCATTAATGAAATGAAAGTTCTATATAGGCTGCTTTTTTCTGTCACAAAATTTACACTCAATTATTGTAAAAAAAATTTTCTTTAATCAAACAATACAGAAGTGAATGACATAGATATGACCCACTTCACCAGTTTGCAGTACAAACTACAGTAATATCTCTATCATTTTCCCATAAACACTCACACCCCCTATGCACCTATAAGCAGGAAGCCCAGTGTCTCTTTACTGAAGCTTCCTTTCCTTCTTCTCATTTGCCCAAGAACCCTGGGCTCATTCAGGCTGCTTCCAAACAGGACACTGTCACCAGTGAATAGCTGACCACTTTTTTGCTGATTTTCTCAAGTTGTTGCCACCCAGGATGGCTGTGAGAGTGGTGGTGTGCTGCCCTTGAAGATCCACACTCTTGACAAAGTTCCCAGGGTCCCTGTATCCTTCCCCAGCAATGTGCACATTCACCTGACACACAAGGGACCAAATATGGTCATTCAGGCAGGGAGGAAAGACTTAAACAAGAGCTACTCCATAGAGAAATTCTTAATCTGGGGCCCACAGATTATTTCATTATAATTAGTTTTCTTTGAAAGTATATATTTTAATTTTATGCTCTTAAAAATGTTATTCTGAGAAAGTGTCCATAGGTTTTACCAGATTGTCTAAAATGTCATAGACCTAGTGTCTGTCATACAGAGTGAAGTAAGTCAGAAAGAGAAAGACAAATACCGTATGCTAACACATATATATGGAATTTAAGAAAAAAAAGAAAAAATGTCATGAAGAACCTAGGGGTAAAACAGGAATAAAGACACAGACTTACTTGAGAATGGACTTGAGGATATGGGGAGGGGGAAAAAAAAAAAGATTGTATTTTCTAAGATTTTCTCCTATTACTTCAATGTTTTTACTTTTATATATAAAATTTCATGTACTTCATAATTATTTAATATATGATATGAAATAGGAATATATATATTTCTATAGATATTATATATATGTCAAATGGCTAATCAATTTACACAGCACTATACATTGAAAAATCTGTATTCTCCCATTGACTAGAAATAGGAAATATAATATCTTTGTTATATACTTAATTCATTTGTATATATTATATATATATGACTAATATTTAGAATATAATTTCTGGATTCACTTTATTGATTCCTGGATTAGTACCACACTGTTTAATAACTGTAATTTAAAATATAACAATAGGTTTTGATATTGTGTAGGGCAAGTCCCTCATCATTAATCTTTATTTTCAAAATATTCATGGTGTAATAAATTAATTAATTTATTCTCCCATCGGAATTTTAGAATGCATATTTCATCCCTTTTCTCCATGTCTCCCCAGACTCTTTTTGAGGTTTGGGCAAAGATTTCACTGAATTTATTGGGGAGAATAATTATATTGAATCCCCTCATATGGGAATATGATATATTTCTCAAATTATTTATCTTTTTTTATTTTTTATTTTTTGGCCGTGCTACGCGGCCTTCAGAAGTGAGAGGGTAAAGTCTTAACCACTGGACCACCAGGGAATTCCCTTGTCTTCTTTTAAATTCAGTATATTTGTGTCTTAGATATTCCTTGGTATGTTTATTCCTACATATTTTATAGGTTGTTGTTGGGAATAGAGTTTTTTTCCCATGGTTTCTTAGGCATTATAGCTAATGAAATGTTATTGCATAACTAATATTGGTTTGTGCATGCATGCGTGTGTGTGTGTGTGTATGTGTGTTTGTGGTATTACCCTAAACTTTATCAAGTTTTCTGTTAATGTTACGGCAGCCTTTAGTGCTAGATATGTATATCACTGTTCGCCTACCTATAATGCTTGTTTAGTCCATATGGCCATGCTATACATCCTGAGTTTTTAAAAAATATTTATCTCATACCTAGATATCTGATCTTTCTATTGGTCTTTTTTTTTTTTTTACTGTAAGTTCTTTTAGCAATTCAGGTCTGATATGTTTTTAAGTTGACTGTCCTGATTCCTAGGTAAATACCCAGATTATATCCCCTGCAAAAAATAATTTTGCTTTTCCTTTCCGATAGCATGCTTTTTGTTTATTTTTCTTCTAACATTGACTAGAACATTCAGGAGAATGTTAAAAATAACAAAAATGATAGATACCCTTGTCTAATTTCCAAACTTAATAGAAATAAATATAGTCTAGTATTTCACTCAAGTACAATGTGTGTTGTTAACTTCTGGAACATAATTTTGATGTTATTAATGTAGTTGTTTTCTCCTAGTTTACAGAGTTGATTTTAAGGTTCTTTTATTATCTTTTTTTTTTTTTTTTTTTGGCTGTATCATGCTGCTTATGGGATCTTAGTTCTCAGAGACGGAGGAATGAGCTCAGGCCACCGCAGTGAAAGTAGCGAGTCCTAACCACTGGACCGCCAGGGAATTTCCCAGAGTTGATTTTAGGAGTCAGAATTTAATATTTAATTTTATCCAATGTATTTTTTCACATATAGTGATAATTATTTAATATTTTTTCTTTAATTTGTTGACATGTAATAATTGATTTTATAATATTGAAACATTCTTCCTTTCCCTTGGACATTCCCACTTTTGCTCCTGGGCTCCTGGCTGACCCAGGACCCTGACTCCCTACCCCGTCTAGTGATACATATTCTGTTACCTCCCCATCAACAATGTCTACTTGGGCCAGTAGACAATACCTGATCAATGTACTTCAATTCCATTATCTATGCATTATATGACCTGGCTTTTAAAAAATGAGTTCCTAATTTCAATTATCATATATTTTAACTTTAGAATTTCCATTTGCTTTGTGTGCATGTGTGCACTTTACAGTCCTCTGCTTAAATTTTCATTCTTCTATTATTTTCTTGTTTGTTTTTTTTTTTAGCGGTACGCGGGCCTCTCCCATTGCGGAGCACAGGCTCCAGACGCGCAGGCTCAGCAGCCTTGGCTCACGGGCCCAGCCTCTCCGCGGCATGTGGGATCTTCCCAGACCGGGACACGAACCCGTGTCCCCTGCATCGGCAGGAGGACTCTCAACCACTGCGCCACCAGGGAAGCCCTCTATTATTTTCTTGAACATACTAACATAGCTAAAGTCCACAAGTGACAACTCCATTATCTAGATCCTCCATGGATCCATTTGTATTGTTTGTTTTTTCTCTTGGTTTTGAACATGTTGCCTTGTATCCTAAAGGTTCTTGTTACTAACACCAGATAGTGTATATGAAAAGTTGTAGGGAGAATTTATGTTTATTTCTGGTTGGTAGCTGGAGACACTAGCCATTCCAGATTCCTTTAATTCTGATTGAGACGATTTAAAGCTAGGCTTCAGTCCCTAGAGAATCACTCTATTTCTGGTTTACTCATAGGGTGTAGTCCTTCCAGGTCACAGCCCAAAGACTGGGGTGTTTACCAAGTCTTCCTTGCTTGATGGGATTTGAACTATAATTTTGTGCTTCTAACCTCAGGACTCTCTCAGAAGCTCTGCTGAGTTCCTTGTCCTTTGACTGCTCCTTCTAGAATTGATAGATGTCACCAGGAAAAAGCAGCCCCAAATGGGCTTACATTTCTCTCTGTGCATCTAATCTATCCTCTGCAAAAGAACAGGGAGGAAGAAAGAGAGAGAGAGAGAGAATATATATACATTCTACTGAGATTTTCTAGCTGTTCTCAGGAAGAAGTTTATATCAAGGTTATACCAAAGTTTATTACCTAGTTCATCATTACTGTTGGCCCCTTGTTTTAAATATGTACTCACATTCTCTTCCATTTTCCCTCTCTTCCTTTTAGAGTTTTTTTTTCTTCCTACTGCTTACTGATATTGAGAAATATAGCTTCAAGATAAAGCCATAATCTTATCTGTACCACTCATTTTTGCCCTTCACTGTAAAGACAAAGCTTTATATTCCATTTTTATCCTGATTGTATTAACCTTTAAGTGTTGAAAAAAAAAGTCCAGCTTAAAAGTTCTGTGTCTTTCTCCCAAGAACACAAAAATTTTATAATGCTTTTACTTGCCTCTTTTCTACTACGCTTCTCTCCACTTCTACAACGTGCCATTTCTCAGATTTTCTTTTTAAAAATCTAAATCTAAAATTACAGACTCTTATTTTTAAGTTTTTACATTATTCTTCTTCTATTTCAAAAATCCTTTTAACTACAACATTAACTCTACAACCACAATTCAATTACTTCAATTTAATTACAGTTCTTACTGGTTTTATTGCTCATTATTTCTTGTATACCCCAGTTCTTTCTTTCCCTTCTCCCCCTCTTGAATAATTTTCTCTGACTCACACTAATTTGACTGAAACTTCCTCAAGTACACTTTTCTTAAGGGAGATCTAAATTCTTGCATACTTAAAGTTGCCTCTTCCTTCCCCAATATGAAATCTAATACCAATTCGGTTCACTTTACCTTTCATGGAACTCTCCCCCAGATATCAATATAGAACCTGCCTTCTCCTCCTTCAAGTTTTTGTTTAAATTTAACCTGCTCAGTGAGGAATTCTCTAACTCTTTACATTGCAATCTTCGCATCATCTCTATCCCACTCATTTATTTTATTTTCTTCTGTAACACTTAACCTCCTAACATACTATATAATTTATTTTGTTTAATGTATCTCTCCCTCCACCAGAAAGTAAGCTTCAAGAGGGTGGAGAGTGGGTTTTTTTCCCTTCAGTTTTATCCTTCCCATGAGAACTGAAACTTGGGTCTAAGCCTCAGCATCAGGAGGCTGCGTTTTTGAATTGTTAGGGATGCCTTTGATTAATTGCCTGGTCCTAAACCTTTCCAAGGGATATGCAAGAAGGGAAAATGTAAAGAATATTGATTTCCAGATCTTTAACCTCCAGAGGTACTCTTTCCCAAAACTGATGTGCCAGAGAATGTGCCTCTCTTCACATCAGTCCTTCAGGCACTTTTTATAAATTTATTTATTTATTTATTTTTGGCTGTGTTGGGTCTTCGTTTCTGTGCGAGGGCTTTCTCTAGTTGTGGCAAGCGGGGGCCACTCTTCATCGCGGTGCGTGGGCCTCTCACTGTTGCGACCTCTCTTGTTGTGGAGCACAGGCTCCAGACGCACAGGCTCAGTAGTTGTGGCTCGCGGGCTTAGTTGCTCCGCGGCATGTGGGATCTTCCCAGACCAGGGCTCGAACCCGTGTCCCCTGCATTGGCAGGCAGATTCTCGACCACTGCGCCACCAGGGAAGCCCCCAGGCACTTTTTAAATACAGGCACACCTCTCACCCATCCCAAGTCTTACAGTAGAGCATTTCTTGGAGTAAAAACCTCCAGGGGACTAAACAAAGGAGTAGGCTCATTTAATCAGGACATAATAAAACCTTAGAGCTTCTTGTCTTTCCCCCAAAATATATATTTTTGTTAAGAGTAAAGCATTGTGTTACAAACAGAGTTTTGGCCTTAGGTTCTGCTATGTAGTAGTAGGGTAGTGGGAATATGAAAAATTCTCACGTAAGGACTTTGCCTTTTCCATTTTCTGTCTACTTGCAAATAAATAAATAAGCATTGTTTTGGAACAGTCCATGAAAACAAAGCAAAGAAAGAAACAATGAGGGACTTCCCTGGTGGTCCAGTGGTTAAGAATCCGCCTTCCAATGCAAGGGACACAGGTTCGATCCTTGGTCGGGGAACTAAGATCCCACATACCACGGGGCAACTAAGCTCACATACAGCAACTACTGAGCCCATGCGCTCTAGAGCCTGCACGCCACAAATAGAGAGTCCACACACTGCAACTACTGAGCCCATGACCTCTGGAGCCCATGCGCCACAACTAGAGAGAAGCCCATGCATCACAACTAGAGAAATGTGCCACAACTAGAGAAGTGTGCCACAACTAGAGAAGCCCTCACACCTCAACGAAGAGCCTGTGCACTGCAACAAAAAGATCCCACATGCTGCAGTGATGATCCCATATGCCACAACTAAGACCTGACACAGCCAAATAAATAAATAAAAATAAATAAATACAAAAAAATATTAAAAAAAGAAACAATGAGATATAGTAAATGCTTAAGAGAAAGTTTCCCCTGCTCCCATGTTTAAACACAAAGCATTCTTTTCATATATCCTAATGTTGTCTTCTAGGATTTGTAATTATTTACAAAGAAGAGCACCTTAAAACATCCAAAGCTGAATAGATTAATGTATTAGTTATCTATTGCTACACAACAAATTACCACAAATTTAGCACCTTAAAATAATACACATTTATTACTTCACAGTTTCTGTGGGTCAGGGGTCTGGTAAAAGTTCATCTGAGTCTTCTGCCTGGGGTCTCACAGGGCTGCAATCAACGTGTTAGTTGGGCTGCATTCTCATCTGGAGATTTGACTGGAGAAGGATCCACTTCCAATTTCACTCAGGTTCTTGGCAGAATTCATTTCCTGCAGTTGTAGGACTGAGGGCCTCAGCCTCTTGCTGGCTGTCTGCTGGCAGCAGTCCTCAACTTCTTGAGGCCACAGTCAGCTGCTAGAAGCCACCCACAGTTCCTCACCACATGATCTTCCTCAATATGACCAATTCCTTCATCAAACCAGCAAGGAGAGGCTCAAAGTGTTTCCCAGCAACAGAGACTCATATATGAATTTACATAGTCAAGGAATTACTTCCCATCACCTTTGCCATATTCTATGGTTAGAACCAAAGGGAAGGGATTACACATGAATTCCAGATGACAAGGATCATTGGGGAGTCACCTTAGACACTATCTACCACAGTTAGTAACTGACTCTTCATGTGACTAAAATGTTTTCTTGAACAACCAAGATTTTAAAGACTCAGTGGATAAAAATTACACATAAAACTTTACAAAGTTTTTCTACAATGAGGTTTTCACCTCACACCAGTCAGAATGGCTATCATCAAAAAATCTACAAACAATAAATGCTGGAGAGGGTGTAGAGAAAAGGGAACCCTCTTGCACTGTTGGTGGGAGTGTAAATTGATACAGCCACTATGGAGAACAGTATGGAGGTTCCCTAAAAAACTACAAATAGAACTACCATATGACCCAGCCATCCCACTACTGGGCATATACCCTGAGAAAAGCATAATTCAAAAAGAGTCATGTACCACAATGTTCATTGCAGCTCTATTTACAATAGCCAGGATATGGAAGCAACCTAAGTGTCCATCGACAGATGAATGGATAAAGAAGATGTGGCACATATATACAATGGAATATTACTCAGCCATA
Organism: Mesoplodon bidens; assembly: GCF_964165515.1. Classification (NCBI taxonomy): domain Eukaryota; kingdom Metazoa; phylum Chordata; class Mammalia; order Artiodactyla; family Ziphiidae; genus Mesoplodon; species Mesoplodon bidens. Next base: position 78,830,511 of record NC_138161.1, on the reverse strand, counting down.
AAAAGAAATGAAATTGAGTTATTTGTAGTGACGTGGATGGACCTAGAGTCTGTCATACAGAGTGAAGTGAGTCAGAAAGAGAAAAATAAATACCGTATGCTAACACATATATATGGAATCCAGAAAAAAATGGTCAAGAAGAACCTAGGGGCAGGATGGGAGTAAAGATGTAGACCTACTACTAGAGAATGGACTTGAGGACATGGGGAGGGGGAAGTGTAAGCTGGGACAAAGTGAGAGAGTGGCATGGACATATATACACTACCAAATGTAAAATAGATAGCTAGTGGGAAGCAGCCACATAGCACAGGGAGATGAGCTTGGTGCTTTGTGACCACCTAGAGGGGTGGGATAGGCAGGGTGGGAGGGAGACGCAAGAGGGAGGGGATATGGGGATATATGTATATGTATAGCTGATTCACTTTGTTATAAAGCAGAAACTAACACACCATTGTAAAGCAATTATATTCCAATAAAGATGTTAAAAAAAAACTTTACAAAGTTTTTAAAGAATTGGAAAATTTTCAATATGGAGTTATAATCTATTTTTATCGAACCAATGAAATATTTACTTCAATTGCATTTTATCTTAAAATGTTTAGTATTTTCTTTTTGAAAAAAATAAAAGTTAGCTGATGGACTGATTATTTTTAATAGTACTATTTACATTTCTTTTTCTTTAAATATATAGGAAAGCTTGATCATGATGTCTAACAAAATTAGTGGAGTTAGTTCTAATTTTATATATGATTCTTATTTAGTTAATCCTAGAAGCTGAACACGAGCATCTGAGCATACTTTTTATCATACTCTCTATCTCATAAATAAGTAATATTTTAAGCTACAAGTTACACTGCACCGTTATAAACTAAGTAATGAGAAATAGCATTTTGATTTACTACCTTTTATAACTTGTTATAACTGATGAATTAAGTATGTTAGATCTACATCATTTAAATCTTGACTGCTCTTAGAAATCTATTTCATAAAATGTGTTCTATAACCTTTTCCCAGTGGTTTTTATGCTATTTTTTCAAATGTATAACATATAAATTAAACTGAAAAATGAGATCAGAATTTTTCTGATTGACAGCAATCTGATTGGGGCTGATGAGACTAATAAAGATGACTGGTTTGCCAATTAAACCCTTCTGCTATCCAAATAAAATTTTCAGCTCCAGTATTTAGATGAAAGTATGTTTAAATGATGTGATAAGATAAAACATATTGTATTGGCAAAGGTATAGAAAATAAGCAATATTTCAATTTTTCCAGTTATCTCAAAATAAAAGAGTAATAAATATAATTAATAATCATTTGTTAATTTTTGGTAAATCCTTTTCAATATAATTCCCAAAAATGTTGAGGAACCGAATGCCTCTGATGGCTGGGCAACAATCATTTTGCAAGTTGTGTAGTTTCCAATTCATTTCTTTTGCCAATTTGAAAGATGATCTAATTAAATTGTCAGTTAATAGATGAGGTAAAATAATTAGTTATTATTATTATTATTTGGCACATAGTTCAGAAGAAGCTCAAAGGATTGAGTGGCATTGTTATAACTTCTTCCATTTTTGCTACTATTTATAAGAACAATATTTCTTAGCACATTTTTCTGAAAAAATGGAAAAGAGTAATAGAATTAATACAAACTCTGTCTCATTCCAGCAATAAGTAATAATCATTCATAGATTCATGAACTAACTGGAGGAAAAAACCCAGTTATTTCATTGAGAATTGGATTTCCAACAAAACTTTATATTTTTTGATTATTTATCAAAATTTATTATCTTTATATTGTTTTGATTACGTAATGATAATGGTTATAATAACTCAAGCCAAAAGAAAAATTTGTTAACACTCAGAGTCTTATAGTTATTGTCAAGGAGACAATTTAAAGTTATATATATATATATGTATATATATATTTTTTTGCAGAAAAGTAGGACAAACGATAAGACTTTCATGCTTAAAAATGTATTAGTTGAGGGTTAAATTCTGTGAGAGAATTAAAATGGAAATGTGATTTCAAGGACGAAAAAAGAAATGTGCAAATTTCCAACCATTTTAAAAGGACCTGTTCATGAATATGTAAAGACGTGGTAGTGGATATCAAATCATTATAATATTTGTATTCCACTGTGATTGAACTTAAGTGTTCTCTGTTGAGAAGCTGAAATCTATAAACATATTACTCCTTCCTCCTACTCTGAGCTCCCGCTTGCTCTTGGCCCCCATTTCCCCACCTCAGGAATTAACTCATGGTCCAGCCACCCAGCCCTATGGCTTCTTATTAGTCTTCTGTTGGGACCCCTTGATTATAAAAAGTCTGCTTTTATTTAGCATTCTTTTTCTTAATCTCTTGGACATAGTTTATTTAAAGCTACAGGGCAAAATTTATGCTAAATCCAGAATTGTTGGTAAATTTTAGACAAGTCTTGGCCATCTTTGCCACAAAAGTAGTGAAATCCAAGGAAGGTTTCTGTAAGTTAAACAAAAAAGAAAAGAAAAAATGCAGGGACAGTGCTCTTGGTTTCTAAGACACTCAGGAAATCTAAGTACTTTCGAAAAAACTAGGTATGTTACCCTTAACCTCACTGGGACACCTTCATCCCTAAGCTTGAACACTTAGTAACAATTTTCTAAAAATGGTGTCCTTCTTCAACAGTTAATATGACCAGAAACAGTGATGAATTCCAGCATCCACAGGCCAGTATAAAAAGCACAATGTATAGTTTCTGCACAGATAACTGTGGCTGGAGAGAAGGGGGGAAAGAAGCAAGCCACTGAGAACCTAGAACCTGTGCGACATTTTAACTTTGAGGGCAAGACACAGGGCCAGGTGTACTGGAAAAGCCCAGCGGAGTGACTTTGGGTGAACAAATTACATAGCTAGGCACCATATGGGGCAGGGAAAAATTCATTTGTTTATCCAACATTTGCATAGAGGGCAAATTTTATTTGTTTCAGAAATTTAGTAAACACATGTTTTCCAAATGCTTTTTAAAGCAAAATTTACAGTGCCATATCTAATAAGATTAGTGAAAGTAGTTATGTAATTGTACTTTTTCTCTTCCTTATCATCAGTGTATTATTCTCTCCTTGATACAGTGGTTTTAAAAATAGATTTATTCTATTCACAGGTCAGTGGATGAAGTTGTGTGCCTGAGTCCCACGCATAAGAAAATGGGACCATGGTAATTGCCGCCACCTTGTGGGAGAGCGAAAGAAATTCAAGATATCTTTACCTCCCTAAATGCTTCAGCACCCTCTGATTCAAGCACTCATGCGCTGGTTCACCCTTGCGTTTGACACTTACTCTTTGTCAGGCCCTGGCTAATAAGATAATCAAGGTATGCAGAATGCAGAATGCAGTCATCCAGATACAATTTACTGTTAAAATATTGTCCCAGGAAAGAGCACCCTTCTTGGGTGGGGGTAGTGGAGGAACCCAAAAGACTTTCCCAAAGAAGCATAATCCAAGATAGCCAGCATGCATAACCAGGCTGACTCTATTCTATGTAGCTTTCTGTTATGAAAGTAATTTCCTAGGCAGGAATTTTTTGCCCATTCCTACTGGTTCTTTCCAAGTAATAGGAAAGGAGAAGAGAGATTGGGAGTTTGGGATTGACATGTACAAACTGCTATATTTAAAATAGATAACCAACAAGGACCTACTGTATAGCACAGGGAACTCTGCTCAACATTCTGTAATAACCTAAATGGGAAAAGAATTTTTTAAGTTTAAATAAATAAATAATTTTAAAAAAGAAGAGGGAAGATGCAATGCTGACCAGCTTCAGAACCTCAGAGAGTATGTAGAATACCTTTCCTTTGCTTCTCCAGATACATCCTCCACCCACCTCCATCCTGCTCTGTCCCCAGAAGGCTGACCAGTGCGGACTGCCTCCATCCCCTCTCTCACACATTCACTTATAGTTCCATTCAGAGAATATTGGTAGAGAGGAGACATTGGCAAGAGATCTGCCAAAGGAAGAAGAATTAGGTCATGGTATTTATGCCCAGATTCTCTCCCATCCAGGAGGGGATCCCGCAATAAAAAGTCTCAGTTTCTCTCCCCCACTTGGCCTTCCAGACCCAGAGGTGGTAACCGGGCCCAGCTGTTGTTAGCTCCAGAGGGCTGCACTAATCCTTTTGGTTTTCCTACACTCTGCCCACGCCTTGGCAAATAATCCCTTTAAATCATCCTGATTTGAATGTGCCATTGGTTTCCTGCTTCCCTGGCTGATATAAAAGAAATTAATAAATAAATTTTTGCATATATAAATTCTATGTAAATGAATGACTGACTCCAAAATTGAATGAATAAAGGCATGAATGAATGAATGAATGAGTGCTGGGATGAGTGTATGAGAACTGATTACAGACATGTAGAATATATTAATATTTCATGCAGGAATAAGTGCATAATGACTAAGCAAATGAATGATACCCACATGAAAACATGAATGGACACCTAAATGAAGAATGAGTTCATGAAAACATGAAATGAGACCAGTTTGAACAAATCTGAATGCTTGACTTCATCACCTCCCCATACTCCCATCTGCTAGAACACATGCAAAGAAAAGGAATGATGAGCTTCTCCCTAAAACAGGGCTATTACATTGAAACGTGGTTTAGAGAAAGGCACTCAGAGCTTAGGTTAGGAAAAAAGATTCAAGAAAAGAATAAGTTAACTTTTAAAAGGGCAGAAAGTAAAGGTAGAGATTTCCATAGAGGGGCAGAAAACAGAGATGGAATAGAGTGGAAGGATTAAGCTTCTTTGCTCTAGAGGGAAATCAACAGTTCAGAGACTCAGAGACAAGGAGCCATGGGATAGGTAGCCAGCCAGCAACTATTGCCAGGAGGATCAGTTAAGCTATGAATGGGAAAAATGGAAGCATCTAAATGCCACATCTGGGCGCCAAGGTGGGATGATCAATGAAATATTTTTCTTAAGACTCAGATATCATCCATTAAACTATTGGGTCATGCTGCAAAAACCTCTTTCCAAAGGATCATGGCCATTCGTACAAGGTTGCTGATCTAACTCACTTTTTCTGAAAATGAGACCCTTGGTCGAGATCCAGTGTTGCTGTATTCATGCTAAAACATACAGATGATGGAATTAGAAGCAATTTAAGTCACAAAGCACCAAATGGTTATCTGAGCCCATGTTTTCTAATTTCCTCTCCCCCAAGTTTAAATTCCTATTTAATAATTAAAAAGAGCTAATAGGAGACATCTGTATTTATAAGTATAGTCCAGGGAGGACACAAGTCTCATGCTAGAAACTTTAGGTAAATTCTGGAAAATATAAAAAGTATCATTCAGGAAAGGGGTCATGACAATTGCTCTAGAAATTCAATTTCTAGGAATTTTCTTAATAAAATCACACAGATATAAGAAAATATAGGGGGAAAGATGTTTACTGCAGTATTACACAAGCGAAAGAAAAAACAATGTCAATGTCCATTAGTAGGAGACTGTAAAGCAATAGCTAATAATAGGTAACTTGTCAAGCATTGCTCTAAGTATATATTAGCTCATTTAATCTTCACAATAATCTTAAGAACTAGATAGTGTTATTATACCACTTTAGAGATGAGGAAACCGAGGTATAGAGAGTTCAATTTACTTTCACAAAGCTAGAAATTTGTGGAACTTGCATTTGAACTCAGGCAGTCTGGTCCAATATCTAGGTGTTTAAAACCATGTCATGCTGCCTTTACATCATCAAAATTCTCATGCATGTTTATGTTCATTGATAAGGAAAGATGCCTACAGAATATTGATCCAAAAATGTTGGTTACAGAACAGCACATACAGCCAGATCCTATGCATGAAGAATTAAAAACAAAAGCAGAGAGAGAGATCTGGAGAAATAGTCTCTCAAGTAGTATTTTTTTTACAATTAATATGTATCATTTTAACAAAAATGATAAAGCTAATGTCACAAAATTAAGCAATACCTCACTTGGACACTCATCCATCTCACACGTAGGAACACCGTCATCTTTCAGCCATTGCCGTAGATACTGTAGGCTAAGGCCCCCTGCAGCACTCTGGCCTTGCTGCAGTAGCTACACCATTTTGCCTCTGATACTTAAGTGCTATCTTCTAGCCTCTACCACTCTATTAATAGAATCCCCACATCTCCACTGATATCGAGTTCCATTTCATGACACTGACTACACAACTTGCAGAAAACTGTGATTACCAAACTTTTCGAGTAAATGTCAGAGGCTTCTCACCAAAGCATTTCTTATTATCTTAGTAAAGGGAATGTCTGGCCCTCTTGGGTAACAGAGGTTAAGAGTTCTTAGGCCTTCCATAATAAATCTATTCTAACATTTCCTATGCCAAGGAAGTTCTGGAAACTCCACTTCATTTACTGTAAGCTTTCATTATGGCTAGGGTTCAATGCGCCATCAAAAACACTTAAACCAATTCCAGTGTCTCTGTCAGATATTAAGTCCTGAGTCATAAGTATCTCCATGTCAATGAATTCCCTTTCTCCCTATTCCCATGGTAATAACACCTTCCAGATCCACTCACATATCTTTCCCCTCATTCTTTTCTGATTGTATTAGCAAAGTTCTGCGACTCCTTTGGTAGGAAATTTATGTGTTCCTAGAATAGGGCTCCTGTTTCACTTCTAAGGTTGGGTTTAGCACTGACTCTATTTATTTATTTTTAGGCTGCATTTGGTCTTCATTGCTGTGCGCGGGCTTCAGTAGTTGTGGTGGACGGGCTTAGCTGCTCTATGGCATGTGAGATCTTCCCGGACCAGGGTTCAAACCCGTGTCCCCTGCATTGGCAGGCGGATTCTTAACCACTGTGCCACCAGGGAAGTCCCTGACTCTGTTTATAAGCCTAGAGGTAATAAGAGGTCGTAGGGGAAGGTCTTGAGGAGAACCAGCATCATCTTATAAGGTACGGGCTTCACATAGGGTCATTGCCCACCTCCAGGTAAGACAGGGACAGAGCTGTTTCTGACAGGTGGTAAGGCTCAGGGAAACCTGAGGTTTAAGGGTCTCAGACTCATCCACCCTATCCCAGGTCTCAGGGTCCCTTTCTTTCTTAACAGGGCCCTGACTTTGACATAGGAGACTGATGAAGCTGTGCATCTAGTCTTCTTGGAGCTCTGCCACCCTTATAATCAGATCTGAGCCTGAATTTCAGGACAGTCAGTAGAGGTAAGTCTACTTTTGAGCTGCCATAGAAGCCTTCTGGTATTCAGGATCCCCTTGATTGGGCTATGTAAGACTGACTGACTCAGGTTAAAACCACATCAGCTATGGCTACATTCATCAGGGCTGTGGCTTAATATTTCCCTGGCACAAGTCTGGGACTTTGCCTTCTCCCAGGCCAGGGCTCAGAAAGGATGTTTAGATGTGAGAGTGAAGGCAGTATCTCTTCCTGTAGCAGCCTCTGCTGGAGCCTGGAACAGGACACATTCAGAGGGTACACGGGGGGCAGGGGACACTGGGAGACCCAGGGCTTTGCAGCACACACTACTGTGGTTCCTTATGCTCTGTAGGACACAGCCACCCTCAAATTTTGGCTAAGCTCCTAATTAGCTGCTTATACTGTTGAAGCCCAGCTTTTAATAATAGCCATCCTGCAGTTATTTGGAAAATTAGAGATTATAGATATAGATACTTTACAGTATATAATGAAGTATTAATAAGAAAAAGTTACTACAGTTATTTTTGTCTGGAAAAGAAATAGCAGCCATGAGTGGTGGAAGGGCAATGCTGCGCCCAACAATTAATACAAAATTAAAAAAAATCATTTAGAGTGAGAGGCATTTCTGGCATCCACAACTCTCATTAGGTGTTGTGTCACCCAACAAACTGGGTTTACCTCTTTGTTCATGTTGAGCCAAAAGATACAACCAAGGCAAAGAGTGGGAGAAGGGAGGATTTATTACTTTGCAGCAAGTAAGGAGAACACTGGGATCTTTCCCAAAGCAGTGTCTACCAGCAAAATTGGGGAACTTTTAAGCTAAGGATACATGTATATTCATGAAGGGGGCTGGGAGGTGTATGAATATTCATGAAGGAGGGGGCTTGTGCAGTATATGCATATTCATGAAGGGGCTTCAGCCGAGGAGAATTCAGCGTAGCATTGGGGCAAAGGTTGATAGAGTCCAGGCTCTAGTTGACTGAAGTCAGTAAAGTCGACATCATCATTCCTTAGGTTCCAGATAGTCTGGTGGTTGAGTGTTCAAGGGGGGTTGGATCCTGCAAACCAGCTCAAGAATGTGCTTCAGGCTAATCTTTTTTTTTTTTTTTTTTCCGGTCCGCGGGCCTCTCACCGTTGTGGCCTCTCCCGCTGCGGAGCACAGGTTCCGGACGCGCAGGCTCAGCGGCCATGGCTCACGGGCCCAGCCGCTCCGTGTCATGTGGGATCTTCCCAGACCGGGGCACGAACCCGTGTCGCCTGCATCGGCAGGCGGCCTCTCAACCACTGCGCCACCAGGGAAGCCCGAGGGGCATATTTTTGAAGAGGAAATATTGGGAAGGGGTAAAACAGAATAGAAATGGTGTGTTGGTATCTAGGGGAAGATGATGAAAGCTTTTCTTCCTCATTTCTTTCCTTCTTTCCTCCTTCCTTAAGGATTGGTCTTCATTACTGGGTAAGAATTGCTTACGATGAAATCTGTTCATGAGTTCCATTGTGCTAGAGGCACTGTGCATCTATCTCCAAAGACTTGCCTGAGGGTTATTTATTTATTTATTTTACTGAAGAAATTGTCTTTATCATTCTATTGCTCTTGTTCGTCCCTCACCCTTTCTTCCAGTTACTTTGCTAAGTTTCTCTGTGACAAACAATGCCTCAAATTTTATCTTGTTGGTCATTACAGTTATTTCCCTTTAACAAGAAATTATATATATATATATATATATATAGTGCTTTGGAATTGCTAAAACAAAAGAAAAATCATCCTAATATGATTGAGAATATATCCTAGCCCTAAATGACCAAATATCAGTGAACTGATTTATCTTTTAAAATGTATCGCTAAAGGATCTATATTGTCTAAACGTAAAAATCATGATTCTCATACAAATATAAAATGAATATGTGTCAAAGGTTTTACTTAAGTATGTAATTCATTAATTAATGAAGGAACCAGTGAGATATTATAACTGGTTCAAAGGAGAATTCAAAATGATAGCTAGACAGATAAGGAATACCGACATGAATTGACAAATAGATGCAAAACTGGCTTTTCCCACAAGGGTGGGGAGAGAAATCAATTGTCCCTCCACTGGACAGAATTCAATTGCACATTTATGGACAAGAGTCATTTGCGTTGTTCTCAGTATCTACCATTTACAGAGTTATAAGTAGCTCAAAGAAACTCAAAGGAGGAGATAATCCAGAGGGATGCGTGAGATAGAACACTTAGTAATCTTTTTTTGCCATTTCAAACTCTTGCACAAATTTTACTGAATGTTAAGTCAGGATACTTAATTCTCTGTCCATAGTATATAGTTTATTTTTGTTAAAAAATAATCTGGTATGGTTTTTATTACTTATTCGAAATTATGAGGACAGGAGTCCTAGTTTTGTATTGTGTGCAATTCATTACCTATGAAATTCATGTTTGACAAAAAAATAATTATCACTGTAAAAACATTTTTTTGCTAATCTGACTGTGTTTATATAAGTATATGTTACTGAGGAATATGACTGTTGGATATATCAGTGTTAGGGTGGCTAAATAAAAAACAGGATTAATTTTTTTAGTGTAAGTATGTGTGAAATATCAAAAGGAAAAGAGGAAAAATGGCTGTTGGGTAGACAACTACTACTTCTACGTCACTAAGCTAGGTTTTACTTTGATTTTTCTAGTTGTAAAAAAGATGGTAGTATTAGGACATAAAATAAGCTGCAAAAATTTTTTTAAACTTTACTTTTATTACCTATTATAGGGGAAGAAAAAGTTTTCCTTAACCTTCTTAGGGTCCCTGGCTGGTCTGGAAATTAAACTGACAAAGACAGATTAACAAGAGAAAAGCATAAAAATTTATTTAATAAAATTTTTACGTGACACAGGAGTCTTCATAAGGAAATGATGACCCAAAGAAAGGGTTTATCTGGAGTATTTTTATGCTAAATTGGTGAAGAGTAGACAGTCCTAAAGAAATATAATAGGTCAAAGAGTCTGAGGTAAGTGTAGTAAACTGGGGCAAACTTAACTTAGCAGGGCCTGTTCGTTTGGATTCTCTCTGTCCTTTTGTCTACAGAGAAGGATGCTCCTTTCCCAGTAGAGGGAGAGCACCTCTCACAGAAGGGTCTGATGACCTGTTTCGAGGAAGAAGTTGGGGGAAGGGTCCAAAGTGACCTTCCTGCTTCTACTGTTTTCCCAAACTTCTTCAGCTTAGAATATTCATTATGCCAAGGTCATATTTGGAGGTAGCACATCCTGAAACCCATCCAACACACTACTAAGAAATAGTTATGACTTGCATTTCTGCATGAGCATCACCAGGCCCAACTGCCCAGGAGGGGAGTGTTCTGACCACCTTTCCTGAGGCAGGAATGGTGAGCCTGTGGTGACAACCCATCACACCTTGCTTATACCACTTGAGACAGTTTTCATTATGATAACTAATCACAACTTTCTAGCTCAATCAAGACACTGAAGGACATATTCCTCCCTCTTTTCTAATAAAAACTAAATAGCTAAGCAAGCATAACTCTTGGATGCAGAAGAACACCTCACAGGAATTTGACAAATATGACATGTTTTCTTCCCTATTGTATTATCATAATTTATCTTTTTGGACAGGGTCACATTGGTTTCCTCAAGTTTGTTATTTCTACTACTCAGCAAAACAAAGGAAAAAGCCATAATGTGGTGAAGGAGGAGTGTTTCCCATAACATCAAACAAGGCCATAATAGTGTGAATAAAGAAGAGGGTAACATTCTAGAAAAGTTTCAGAGGTAGAGTCAATAGTTTGATGTGTGATTAAATAGGAGAAATAAATTGAGACAGGAGGGGAGAATGATGCCCAGCCTTCTGGGTTTTGTAGCTGAGTACACGGCGAGGCCATCACTGAAATGGAAAATTGGGGAGAAGCAGATTTGGCTTTTATGTAAAAGAGACTGTAAAGGTGGGATCTGAATTTCATACTTCACCGTTTTGCACATTTTCCTTCCATTCAACAGCTTTTCCGCATTCTAAATAATTTTACTTAGCAAACTGCAATAAATTTCACTTCATTTTTTCTTTTAAAAAACTGGATACCTCTGTCATCTCATCAGAGCTTCTGATCAGCCTGAGATGATCAGTGTTCTCATAATGAGTTCTTTTAAATTCCAACCCAAAGAAAATAAACATGGAATTTTAATCACCCTATTCAGACTTGTTGAGGGGAGATGCAGTTTCCTGTTAGGTGTTTTGACATACTGAAAATAGCTTCAAGGTTCCCCCTTCCCTTCCCCTCCCCCACCATATGCCTGATCATGACTGGTACCCTATAAACAATTGCTGAAAAATAAATATCTTCTTTAATATCTCATTTGGCTCTAATGTATAATTCTAAGGTCTACTGGAAACTCCTTTAGTTCATAATCTCCGACCAGTAGCTGGCATATGTAGATTTTGATTAAGTATGTAAGATTTATTTTGGTCTATTTACATAGCTAATGTTGTCCAGTTAATCACACTTTTATCTATAACAAAGCTAACAACACAGGACCACTTCACAACTCCATTTAAAAATCTCTGTTGGCTTCCCCCGTGGGACAAGATCCAAACTTTAAGTCCCTTGATGACATGACTCCTGCCTATCCTTCCAGCTAATCTCATTTGTATTCTGTTTCCAAACAGAATTTGTTACCACACCAAACTTGGATCCACCTGCCAATCTACTGACACTCGGTTGTGATGAAGGAAAGTGCAGCATTTATTGTAGGGCGCCGTACAAGGAGTCCAGGACAGCTAGTGCTCAAAAAGTCCTAACTCCCCATGGGTTTACAGCAAAGCATTCTTTTTTTTTTTGCAGTATGCGGGCCTCTCAATGTTGTGGCCTCTCCCATTGCGGAGCACAGGCTCCGGACGCGCAGGCTCAATGGCCATGGCTCACAGGCCCAGCCGCTCCGCGGCACGTGGGATCCTCCTGGACCTGGGCACGAACTCGTGTCCCCTACCTCGGCAGGCTGACTCTCAACCACTGCGCCATCAGGGAAGCCCTCAGCAAAGCATTTTTAAAGGCCAGGTGAGGGAGGGACATCCCAGTGTATGTGATCAGCTCGTGCACAATTCTCTGATTGATTGGTAGTGAGGTAACAGGGCGGTGTCACAGGGGTTAACAATCCTTAGGCGCTGGTAGGCCTGGGGGCCACATGCTCATTATCATCAAGTAGTTAATTTCTTCCATTTGGTGGGGATTTTCATATCTGTAAAACAGCTCAGGAAATGTGCATCAGATACTATTATCTAGGTACTTCAGAGAGGAGCCAAAGCAGAGGATATGGGGAAGGGGTCTGTCCTGGGGAGGCCCCATAGAGTCCTGCTTGGTTACAAATGTACACCTCTGCCTAAAGTGCCATTTTCTCTCCTTTTCACCTATTCATATTCTCAGTCCACTCATATTGAAAGCCAAAACTCAGATGTCACCTCTATCAGGTTTTATTTGGAATCCTCCAGCATCCTACATAGAGCCTGCCCAAAGATAAGTGCAAAAAAAGTCTGATAAATAAGTGAGTTTTTTAAAAGTTTCATTCCAAGTATCTTAGGTTGAATTATTAAACCAGAGTTCCTTTACTAGATTGCAATTGATCTAAGCATTAAAAAAAAAAAACCCGCTAGCATCCTTGAAAAAAACATTTTTGGTAATAATCCTTAGGACATCAAGCACAGAAAGTATTTTTTATGCCATTTTTCTTTAATCCAAAGTATTTTTCACCCTACATAACCAGATATATTTTATAACAATCTGATGAAACACTTGTTTTAAACAATGAGATTTGTTATGACAATTAACTACTTGAATGATAAAGCCCCAACTAGGGGATGAATAACATGCTCAACTCATTAAGTGTTCTACTAGCTGAGAATACAGCAGTAAACAGTATAGGTAAGGGCTCTTCTCACTGAATTTACATACTTTCATTTTAATTGGGGCTGGGGAGATGGACAATAAACCAATGAGTATGTCATGTATCAAAGTGCTTAAACAGATGACCGAGTGGCCACTTTAGAATGGAGGGTCTGGGAAGGCTTCTCTGTGCAGGCAATTCTCAAACTGAGATCTGAAGATTTTTTAAAAGGCAACAATGCAAAATTTAGGGGAAAGAGCATTCCAACCAGAGGGCCCTGCAGCACAGCAGGGAGACAGAAAGTGGTAGATGAGGTAGGTGAAGAGGAACGTGTAGATCATGCAGTTCTTTGCAAGCAAGCATACGGAGTGTGGATTTAAATCTCCAAGCAAAGGAGAAGCCATTGGTAGATTGTAAGAAGGGGAGCAATATAATCTAGATTATACGTTTTGTCATTGTTTTTTTGTTTTTTTTTTTAAACGATCTCTTTAGAAGTGTGGAGAATGGATTGCAGAGGGGGTGAGGCCCACTGGAAGGCAGCAGTGCAATCCACAGATGATTTCGGCTCAGAGTAAAATGGTGTTTGTGAAAATGGAGAGGTGAATGCAGTTTTGTAAATTGAGTCAAAAGAACTTGCTGATCCATTGGATGGAGAAGAAGTAGAGGAAGGAGAGCTGCACATTCACTTCAGAATATAGACTATTTATGTTCCTTAGGATTCTTTGTAACCTCTTGCATGTTCCTCAGTAAGGAGTTAAACTCTTTTGACACGTTTTCATTTTATATTTGTATACTTGCATGCAAATATATTTGTGGGCTTTCACCTTTTAAAAATAACTAATCTTTAACAGATGAAATGAGTTGAAGAGTGAATGGGAAATGAGGAGAGGAAACACCTGTATATAACTCCTAAAGAAGTTTGGATTGAAGGTATTGTTCTCCTCTCCAGAGAGGCAGCACCTGCGTTGCTCTGAGGAACTACCCAATCACTACGGCGTGCCGACTCAGTGCAATCGTCAGACAAGATGCTCCTTGGTCCAGATATGTCCCTTCCAGGAGGCCAAAGCCATCGATTACTACAAACTGCTGTCACACTGACTCCAAACGAAAACCACCGCCTGCTCCTCTTGCAAACTGCCTTTGGAGATCTTCGGAGGCAAGAACCCCGCGGGGAACCACCAGCGCCAGCGGAGGCGGAGAATAGTGTGACGTCAGTGCGTCGCGCGGGCCAGGGGCGGGGTCTAACTTTTCCTTGGCTCCCGGGCGGCTTCAGGTGGGGGACGGAAAAGTGCCGTGACGCCATCTCACTGCGCGGGCCAAGGGCCGGGCTTAGTCCCCGCCCCACGTTTGATTCGTGGTTCCCTCCAGGTGTGAGGGGGGGCGGGCCGGGCGCTGTGTTCGTTGTGTACGCGCGGTGTTTTTGGTTGCTTCGGCCTTCTTCCTACGCTCTGGTCCTTCCGCCAGCCTCGAGCCCTCACCACTCTCGGTGTAAGTAGTATTTTAAAATTGAAGGACCAAAGGCACAGAGAGGTGAAGTAACTTGCACAGGATAACACAGCAGATTTGGATTCTAGATAATCTAATAATTCTCTTCACTATAAAAGGAACATAATCGTAGCTTACTCATGGAATGTTTTGAGAGGATGCGTGTAAAGCTCCTTACGTGCTCTTTACCTATGGTGGGTCTATCCATCCACTCCAGAGCAGGGACCGATTTTGCTTTCTAGCTGGCGCCCCACCGCCTCGATACAAAGGACAAGAGTATCCTGAGCGAAGGGCCTAAAGCCAAGATTGCCGATCTTACCCAGCAAAGGGTGAGGTCAAAATGTAGGCGTCTCAGCTGCACTCTACCAATTATACACGTAGGCACAAATACAAATGTGCACCTTCTCATCTCTCTCTCTTTTTTAATTGACATTACCCTTCCTACACTGATCCAAACTGAAAGTCTCTAGTCATACTGCTCTTTCACACCCTGCACATCTGATTACTGACTCCCGTCTCCTGTTCCTTCCCTGCTCTCTATTTCTACTAGATAAGACTTCATCGGATGATCTCTTACTCTCTCGAATTGATTCATTTGTTCAATTAGTAAATATTAATCATGAAAAAAAATCATCACCAAACACTGCCTATTTTACCCCTCCTCAGCTCATAGTGGAATTATACTTCCTGGTCCTGATCCATGAGGTGTGAGTGGATTTGACCCCTGTCACTCTCAGACACAGCGTTTAATTGCTGTTTCGAGGTGCTCCAGAACTCTTTTCCCTCTTGCCCAGAAGCAGGCAACGTTTGAAATGGTGGTAGCTTCATCAGCCTGCATCCCTGAATGGTTAAGATGAGCGGAGGCCCATGTTGACCCATGAGGAACATGTAGCATGGGAAAGAGATAAACTTCTTTTGTTTTAAGGCACTGAAACTTTTGGCACTATTGGTCACCACAGCATAACTTAGCCTGTTCTGACTGATACAAGTGCCTATGGGGAGTGAGCAAAAACAAATTTGGTCTCTGTTCTAGTGGAGCTTTATACCAGAGGTATCTCTATAAAATATAAATCTGACCCCCTTCCCTGCTTTAAGACTTTTATTTAAAAATATCTTCCCATTGCTTGAAGGATAAAGTCCAAACTCTTAGCCTGGCATTCTAGGCCCTTTACCACTAGGCCCCAAATTGCACTTCCATTACACTTTTCCATCTATTTTATGGTCCAGCCAAACTATACTACTGGCTGTTTACCGCCTTAATCCATATGCTTTCAAACCCCTGCCTGAACCTTCACCCATGCCATACCTTCAAACTGGGATGCTCTCCGCCCATGTTTGAATATCCTGGTTTACTCCCCTGTGCTCACTAAATACCTCATGCCACCCCCTACTAACCCTTGTAGAACCCTCTTAACAATCTTAATTACATGTTTCAGTGATTGTCTTCCTCCAGTAAACCCCTTGAGAAGTCCATCTTATTCAGCGTTGGGTCAGGCATATATAAGGACTTACCCGTTTGTTAAATGAATGAATGGCTTGTTGGATCCCTCAGGGTTCACTAGTAATGCTGTCAGTTCCATGTATTAGTTTCCTATTTCTGCTGTAACAAATTACCACATAATTAATGGCTGAAAAAACATAAATTTATGACCTTACAGTTCTGTAGGCAGGTCTGTATTCCTTTGCAGACGCTCTAAAGGAGAATCTGTTTCCTTGCTTCTTCTAGGCACTAG
Organism: Mesoplodon bidens; assembly: GCF_964165515.1. Lineage (NCBI taxonomy): Eukaryota > Metazoa > Chordata > Mammalia > Artiodactyla > Ziphiidae > Mesoplodon > Mesoplodon bidens. The sequence goes on along the minus strand of NC_138161.1, from coordinate 78,814,227 downwards.
AGGCTGCCCACATTCCCTGCGTTGTAGTCCCCTCATTTCATCTTCAAACCCAGCAATGTTGCATCTATGAACATTTTTCCATAGTCACATCCTCTAACTGTGAACTCAGCGGGGAAAGTTCCTCTGATTGTAAGGATCCTTGTAATCAGATTAGGCTCACCTGGATAATCCTGGATGATCTCCCCGTCTCAGCATACTTAATTTAATCATGTTTTCCTTCTTGACATGTAAAGTAACACATTCATAGTTCCCAGGACTAGCACAAGGGTATCTGTGGGGGGGCCATTATTCTGCCTATCACATTGCGGAGTCTTTCCTTGCTTCTCTCTCTAACTTGACATTTACCCTTCAACATCAGCCAAACGAACTCTTCCCTAAGGAACATCAGGAGTCTCCTTAAAGTAGAGTAACCAAATATGGGCCAAACTTAGACACTTTTAAGATGAAAAGGAGTACCATAAACAGGTCAACAGGTGTACACTGGTCTGACCAGATATGGCAGAATGAAATGGCTGTGTGACCTGCAGAGGCCCTACCCCGAACTGCAGCAACATAATTATAGACTTCTGCCCTCCAACCTGGTCTCTTAAAAATCAAGTAGATGTTGGGAGGTTTTACTTTCCTCAGAAGATGTATGCTTTAGACTGGAGATGGGACACTTTATCTGGCTCAGCAGGCTAAACAGAATCTTTTTCCTTTACAGGTTTAACAATACATAAATAACAATATATAAACAACATAATATTTATATTAGGGACATGAGACTTTATGATGTATATTGCATATATGTACATCAAATGTATATGCAAGTATATATCAAACTCACAATTTGACATTTGTCTTTCGATTTTGTCACTGATGAAGCCTCTTTTAATGGGTAGTTCCAATACACCTTGTAGCCACATGACAAAAGATGAAAAGAATTCAAGGTCAGGAAGCTGAGGATTGTACTTGTAAACGGTGATTTTCAGCTTTGGGGGGAAAGGAAAAAAACATGCTAAAGTAGGGATCCCATAGCTTTTCCTAAACCTTTATCTGATCAAGGTTTTCCATTTCGAAGTCTCTTAATCCTAGATCACAGATAAAGCGAGAAGATATTTCAGGAAATCATCTTGTGATCTTATTATACAAATAAGTTGAGCGTTGTACTCAAGGTTAGTTATTACTCTGCAGTTGTGTGGCTTTCCAATTCTATCATGTCCTTGACATTTTTCTCTGTAAGAGAGCCTCCCCCCGACCCCACACCTTTTCTTTCCTTTTCAACTTCTTATATTTTTATTATATACCACTATGGACTTAAGAGTTTTTATTTTTATTTATTCGATGCGTTGTCATCTGTATTCTTTTTTGATGCCCAGATTGTCTCAGATATGGCCAGTGGGAGTCCCTTTAAGCCACCACTTTTGACCTATCTCCATCAGCCTTTGAGTTCTTTCTTACTTCCTGGCATAAGATATTTCAGGCTCACTTGTACTTTACATGCCCCAGATCTGAACTGCCATTTCTCCGAGAAGCTCTGGTTCCTTTCAGTGAAGTATCTTATTTAGAAACCAAGATCTGGGCTGTTGGTGCACTAGTTGCTACTGGGGTGTCATTGCCTCTTAGCCCTTTTAGTTTCCCTTTGGCATGTCCCCTTTTGCATTCTTTTGTTCGGCTGAGTAGTATTTCACTCTGGGAGTATACCTTTTTCTTTTTTAACCAGTCTCCAATGGAAGAATGTTCAGGTTATTTCCAGTATTTTGCTATTACAAATAATACCACAATCAATAACCTTCTATATATGTTGTTTTAGATCTGTGATTGTCTTCAGGGAAAGATTTCTACAAGTGAGATTGCTAGAGTAAACGGTAAGTGCACCCAACTGGATGGGATTAACTGTTTTGATCAATTGTCTGCCATATTTAAAAGGAAATGTCTAATTTGAAAGATTTAACATAAGGAGAAGTTTAATAAAAAGTTTCAAAAGAAAGTAAGTGCAAATGTAGCTTTGTTGGATAATGCAGGATTCTCTACAGAAGTCATATTTCTTTTTCCAACAGCACTGGAAGAGATAATTCATTTTCCCACAGTTTCAACCAACAGAATTACAGAATATGATATCAAACTTTTAGATTTTTGCAAACATGATAGGTGAGAAGTGGTATCTAAATGTACTGTTAATTTGCATTTCTCTAATAGTGAAGCTGGAGTTTTTTTTCATTTGTTTAAGGATGATTTGAATATTATTTATTGTTAACACTGTGTGTGTCTTTTGTACATTTTTCTACAGAGTTTTGGTTCTTTTTCTCTTGATAAGTATTCTTTTAGGAACATAAGATATTTATGTATGATATATATTGCAAATATTAACACCCAGTTTGATAATTGTACTTTGACTTTGTTTATGATGTTTGCCACAACATTCATTTTTATGTAGTTGAATTTATCAATATTCTCTTTCATTATATCTGGATTTAGAGTCATAGTTAGCAAAAACTACTACAAATTTTGGCATTAATTTTTTCCTGTCATAAGTGATTTGAAATTTACAAATTTAACTACTCAAACTACTCATGTTGATTCTTCAACACATAAGGCTGTGGTCATCAGTCATCTAATAGCTAAAAGTTTTTACATCTCTTTTATTCCTTATTTTTAAAGAATCCATTTAGAATAACCTGATTTTGACCTTTTAGAAAGCAATTTGACAGTATGTATTGAGGCATAAGACTTTGCAACCTTGAAATACTATCCTAGGGGAAAAAAAATCCTAAACCCAGAACCTAATACAGTGCCTGGTATTTATTAAGTATTCAGGCAATAGTTGCAGAATAGGGGAATAAATATGAGGGAGGGGAAATACACGCATGAAGATGTTTGTTGCTGAATTATTTACATGAAAAATTGGCTGGAACCTAAAAACCAATAGTAGAGAAATTATTAAATAACCTATGGTTTACCTACTTCATTGAAAATGATGTAACACTGAAATGGTGGTTCTGAAAGATATATAATAATATGGTAAAGCTATATAATATATGGATGTGATGATGAAAAAACAAATTACCAAATTATCAAAAAAGATCTATTGAATATATACACACATTGAAGAAAAATATAGACTGGAAGAAAATGTAGCAAAATGCTAACAGTTGTATTTTCCTATTTTCCAAACTTTCTATTTCTGATGAAAAACTAAAAATGTTTAAATATTCATTGTCTGCTCTCTAGCTGTTCTTAGACTCTGAGTGCAGCAATGGAGAGATCATTTGAGAATGTGAAGTAGGCCTTAGAAGAGAATTACACAGAGGTACACTACAGAATTCTCTCCAAACAACTGGCAGTAGGAGCTTGATTATATACAAAAGACCACTGTAAATGCTTTCACAATTTTAGGTGGCTGTGTGGCTTTGAGTCTCAGATCTCTTAAGTGAGGATAATAATGGTACTATCCAGTAGAGTTAATGTGAGGATGAAATGAGATAATACATATAAATGCTTAGAACAGAACCTGGCCGACAGTGAGTGTGCACTAATGTTAGCTTTTTGGTTTTTGGTTTCTGGGGTTTTTTCTTAAATTATAAAAACTTGGTTACAATGCCCCCATGTGTCTGTACATTGCAATATTTCTGGTCATTAAAAGGATTTCTTATTACTTTAGATCAATGCATTTGAAATGACAGTTCTAGGGCCATGCATTATCCACTCATGTTTTATATAGACTCTGAAGATTAAACAGCTCTTCTGAAAATAATGTTTTATCCCCTGAATATAAAAGTAACACATGCTCACTATATAAAATTTGGAAAGTGCTAAGAACTATAAGGAATTATAGCCATCTGTAATGTAACCACCCAAACATTTTGGTGTGTTTTTATATTTTCTATGTAAATATATATACATATATATATATTTATGTGTGTGTGTGTATATATATATATATATATATGCTTTATTTTTACAAATTCAGGGTAGTGTATTTTTTTACACAGGAATAAATTTTAGCATAAATGTAAAATGTATATTTTACTTTAAAACAAGAACAGAAATGTAACTATTTAGATAATTGAGGTTATCCCATGGTAAACAGAGGATTGCATCTTGTTGTCACCAGTCTCTCATGTTTCCCATTAATAGTAGGTACATTGAACTAGAGTGGAAAGATGCCTTAAAAAATGCTTTAAAGTGAAAGAAAATCCAACCTGATTTAGAAGTACAATGCCACTTATGTATAACTTGAGGAGGGAATTATGAGAATCAGTTTGTTGTACTAAGGAGGCTTTCCTCTTCCTCTTTTCAAAAATTTATTATTTATTTATTATTATTTTTAGCTGCACTGCGCGGCATATGGGATCTTAGTTCCCTGACCAGGGATCAAACCTGCATTCTCTGCATTGGAATTGTGGAGTCTTAACCGCTGGACTACCAGGGAAGTCCCTCCTCTTCTTTAATGTAATAATGAGTTGGTAGCAAATCTCTATTTTAAAATTATTTCTTCTCTGTACATAAAATGTGGCATTTGTATAAGACATAGGAAAAAATAAGAATGTAATTATATGTATTTGATTAGTTTCGCAATGAGAAAACAAAAGAAGGATAAATCAGAAACTAATGAAAATAGTTACAGGTTAGGGACAGGTGGGAAAGGCTAGGATGTGAGCCAGACTTCTCTGAATATACCTTTTCATACAGTCTTCACTTCTGAGGCATGTAAATATTCTATGAATTTGAAAATTAAAATTAATATTAACTCAAAAGATAAAGAAGAGTCAAAACCTTAAAATTGAATACAAATAGCAAAAATCAACCAAAATCAATATCATATTTATAACACAGGCACAGAAAAAATTAATTAAAGTAACTTTTGAACACAGCGCTGAATAAAAACAGAAAGAACTAAAAAGAAGTCTTGAACTTTCCTGAGTGGGTTTATCAGGGATGGCAGTTTGGTATAGTGATTCTGGAAGTATTTTGTTGTGTCGTAGCATAAGACAAATGAGTAACTGTACTGATGCTTTTTAGAACCAGAGTTCTTTGTAGGAGAAGAGGGATACAAATAAAAATGGGGAAGATAAGGAAAAATCCTATGGTGTTGATTCAATCTGGAGGTATCAATATTATTTTTAAATATATATATATATATATATAAATATATAGGTATTTCCTTGCTTTTAAACATATATATATACATATAGTATGTTGTGTGTGTGTATATATATATATATATATATATATTTCCTTGCTTTTTCTATTGAATGGGCCTATAAGCAGTGACACCCCAGTAACAGTGAGCACAGCTAGCACCATTATTCAGTTTCTAAATACCATTCCCCAGTGAAAGGCACCAGGACTCCTGGGAGAAATGGTTAATTCCAGGTCTGAGGCAGCTGTGTAGGGAAAGCACAAGATGACTCAGTGTCCTCCCAAACAAGGAATTACTCAAAGACAAATGGGGACATGTCAACAGAATACAGAAGCTGGCCTAAAAGAGCTTCTCCTGGGCAAATTTGGGACAGTTTGAGCATTAAAAAGAATTGGGACAGAAATGGATCATAACAGTGTCAGTAACAACACAAATTCCAGGAACACCCCACCCACCCCAAATATTCTGACAAATAGGTCTGGGGTTGGGTTTGAGAATTTACATTTCTTTTTTTTTTTTTTTTACATCTTTATTGGAGTATAATTGCTTTACAATGGTGTGTTAGTTTCTGCTTTAGAACAAAGTGAATCATTTATACATATACATATGTTCCCATATCTCTTCCCTCTTGCATCTCCCTCCCTCCCACCCTCCTTATCCCACCCCTCTAGGTGCTCACAAAGCACCGAGCTGATCTCCCTGTGCTATGTGGCTGCTTCCCACTAGCTACCTATTTTATGTTTGGTAGTGTATATATGTCCATGCCACTCTCTCACTTTGTCACAGCTTACCCTTCCCCCTCCCCATATCCTCAAGTCCATTCTCTAGTAGGTCTGTGTCTTTATTCCTGTCTTACCCCTAGGTTCTTCATGACATATTTTTCTTAGATTCCATATATATGTGTTAGCATACGGTATTTGTCTTTCTCTTTCTGACTTACTTCACTCTGTATGACAAACTCTAGGTCCACCCACCTCACTACAGATAACTCAATTTCGTTTCTTTTTATGGCTGAGTAATATTCCATTGTATACATGTGCCACATCTACTTTATCCGTTCATCCGATGATGGACACTTAGGTTGTTTCCATCTCCTGGCTATTGTAAATAGAGCTACAATGAACATTTTGGTACATGACTCTTTTTGAATTATGCTTTTCTCAGGGTATATGCCCAGTAGTGGGATTGCTGGGTCAGATGGTAGTTCTATTTGTAGTTTTTTAAGGAACCTCCGTACTGTTCTCCATAGTGGCTGTACCAATTCACATTCCAACCAGCAGTGCAAGAGTGTTCCCTTTTCTCCACACCCTCTCCAGCATTTATTGTTTCTAGATTTTTTGATGATGGCCATTCTGACTGGTGTGAGATGATATCTCATTGTAGTTTTGATTTGTATTTCTCTAATGATTAATGATGTTGAGCATTCTTTCATGTGTTTGTTGGCAGTCTGTATATCTTCTGTGGAGAAATGTCTATTTAGGTCTTCTGCCCATTTTTGGATTGGGTTGTTTGTTTTTTTTGTTATTGAGCTACATGAGCTGCTTGTAAATTTTGGAGATTAATCCTTTGTCAGTTGCTTCATTTGCAAATATTTTCTCCCATTTTGAGGGTTGTCTTTTGGTCTTGTTTATGGTTTCCTTTGCTGTGCAAAAGCTTTGAAGTTTCATTAGGTCCCATTTGTTTATTTTTGTTTTTATTTCCATTTCTCTAGGAGGTGGGTCAAAAAGGATCTTGCTGTGATTTATGTCATAGAGTGTTCTGCCTATGTTTTCCTCTAAGAGTTTGATAGTTTCTGACCTTACATTTAGGTCTTTAATCCATTTTGAGCTTATTTTTGTGTATGGTGTTAGGGAGTGTTCTAATCTCATACTTTTACAAGTAGCTGTCCAGTTTTCCCAGCACCACTTATTGAAGAGGCTGTCCTTTCTCCACTGTACATTCCTGCCTCCTTTATCAAAGATAAGGTGACCATATGTGCGTGGGTTTATCTCTGAGAATTTACATTTCTAAGCAGCTTGCAGGTGATGTTGCTGCTGCTGATCTATGGACCTCGGTTTGAGTAGCACTGGATTATAAAAGTTTGAATTCAAAAAGTATCTATGAGTCTAGGGCTTCCCTGGTGGCGCAGTGGTTAAGAATCTCCCTCCCAGTGCAGGGGACATGGGTTTGAGCCCTGGTCCGGGAAGATCCCACATGCCGTGGAGCAACTAAGCCCGTGCGCCACAACTACTGAGCCTGCGCTCTAGAGCCCGTGCGCCTAGAGCCCGCGCGCCTAGAGCCCGTGCTCCGCAACAAGAGAAGCCACCGCAATAAGACCGCGCCACAACGAAGAGTAGCGCCCGCTCGCGGCAACTAGAGAAAAGCCCACGCACAGTAATGAAGACCCAATGCAGCCAAAAATAAATAAATAAAATAAATAAATTTATAAGGAAAAAAGTATCTGTGTGGATTAAAATGCAATCTACTGTTTAAAAAGTATCTCTGAGTCTATAATGAGAGAGAAAGGGGAGGGAGAGATTGATTGCTTGCTTATGGAGAAGAGGGATTAAGAAAAAAGTAAGCTCTTCTTTACAAATGAATGCCAGCTCATAAATGTACAAGGAAAAACAGGTTTAGCAAATCACCATTTTGCAGTTCCCAGTGTAATAACTGAGTCAGAAAAGGATCATCAATGTATGATAAAACCATTAAGAGAAAGGCTTTGGGGGAACAGAATGTTCATATGGTCTCAAAATATCATACTTACCGTATCAAATTACTTATTTAGAACAGAGGGGAAGTTATATTTTTACCATGGGGAAATCTAGTGGGCATTATCATAAAGAAAGTGATCAAATGGAGCGTCATCAATAATGGGACAGTGTGGGCTTCCCTGGTGGCGCAGTGGTTGAGAGTCCGCCTGCCGATGCAGGGGATACGGGTTCGTGCCCCGGTCCGGGAAGATCCCACATGCCGCGGAGCGGCTGGGCCCGTGAGCCATGGCCGCTGAGCTTGCGCGTCCGGAGCCTGTGCTCCACAACGGGAGAGGCCACAACAGTGAGAGGCCCGCGTACCGCAAAAAATAAATAAATAAATAAATAAATAAATAAATAAATAATGGGACAGTGTGACCCTATGTGCCTCCTAATGGATTTAGTGGGAACTGTAACAACACCTAAGGAATATTCTTGCCAAAAATGTTTAACTTGAATTTAATCATGAAGAAACAATCAGACAAATCCAGACTGTGGGACAGTCTTTAAACTATCTGGACTGGACTCTTCAAAAATTTCAGGTCATGGAAAAATAGGAAAAGACAGGGGAAATATACTAAATTAAAAGTGATGACCAAATGCAATAGATCAGAGAAATTTAATGGTAAAAACTGTTAAATTTAAATCGTTTAATTCATTGTATGATAATACATGAGGTTTTTTTTTTTTTTTTTTTTTTGGTACACGGGCCTCTCACTGCTGTGGCCTCTCCCGTTCCAGAGCACAGGCTCCGGACGTGCAGGCTCAGTGGCTATGTCTCACGGGCCCAGCCGCTTCACGGCATGTGGGATCTTCCTGGACCGGGACACGAACCCGTGTCCCCTGCATTGGCAGGCGGACTCTCAACCACTGCGCCACCAGGGAAGCCCAATGCATGAGGTTTTTAAAAAAGATCTTGGAAATTGGAGGGCTAGGTTCAGTTAGTGCTTAATCAGTTCCCCATTTCTTTAAAATAGTGTTGATAATATTTGTTATGCTTCCCCATAAGATTTCATGAGAACAAAATGAGATAATGTTTGTGAAAATACTACCCATATGGTTATCATCCAATAACCAACTTTTATATTTGTGTGGTATTTTCAAGGTAAAATGTGCTAATCTAATCTACTGATAGTTAACACTACGCTAAAAATCTGGTGGACACTATATCCCATAATACGTTAAAATACTATTAGTCCTGCCAAAGGAGAGGTCTCTCTGGCTTCTGTCTTTCTGCTTCTCAGTCTTTGTCTGTCTGTCTCTCTCTCTGGAGACAGAGCTCCTGCAAACAAGAGCAGGCCAGCCTGTAAGTAGGGCTTACAGAAGAAGCCTGACAGATGATGTTTACTGGGTTGTTCCTCCACATACTCAACACACTGATGCCTCTGCAGATTGTCCCTTGGTGCCACCTACGAGGGACAAGCACTTCAGGACACTCCATCTGAAATTCCCAGTCTTCCTTGGTTTGGCAGAACCCAATTTGTTCATCATCAGAACATAACAATGTTCAGCTTTTTAAAATGACAAATTAGGGCTTCCCTGGTGGTGCAGTGGTTGAGAGTCCACCTGCCGATGCAGGGGACACGGGTTCGTGCCCTGGTCCGGGAAGATCCCCCATGCCGCGGAGCGGCTGGGCCCGTGAGCCATGGCCGCTGAGCCTGCGTGTCCGGAGCCTGTGCTCCGCAACGGGAGAGGCCACAAGAGTGAGAGGCCTGCGTACCGCAAAAAAAAAAAGAAAAGACAAATTAATTTTAACATGTATCCGTCACTGCTGCCACTTTATTTGCCATTCTTTATTCTTAGGCCCTGCAGGCATTTTTTTTTCACCTGGGAATACTTAGAAAATCAGATAGAAATATTTAACTGATATTTACCTTTCAGTCTCTAAATCTTTAACCAAGGAACATTTCAGAAGTGTGATTTTGGTTGCTACAGATCCATGGCAGCATGCTACACTGATAAATGTTTTGCCATGCTACACATAGATAACAGAGAATAAAATGTATGACAATAATAAATATCAAGGCATGCATATTCACAACCTCTTTCCTCTCACCTGCTAAGGAATATTTTGGTGTTGTCCATCTAACCTTTTTCCCTTCCTTTAAGTCTGGCCTTAATTAGGTAGAGCAGAATGAAGAGTGTACTCTGTGTATGTGTGTGTGTGTGTGTGTGTCTGTGTGTGTGTGTGTTGGAGCGTGTAGAGGAGCATGTTGGGAGAGCAGAAAGGAAATGCCTAAGAAAGGAAAGATTGGTAAAATTTACATTGAAAAGAAAGCAAATGACTGAGGAAAGATAGATTGGATCCCAGGGAAGAAATGGGATAAAGCATGAGAGTGTTTAAGTTTCTTGGAGAATATTAGTAGAGATTTTAAGGAACAGCTGCTTATGGGGGAGAGATGTTGAAATGACAGATAGGAAAAAGCTACTTTATAAGTTTTGCTCTACATTAAGGATGTATCTGCTCACCACACCCACCACACACACCCAGTTTTCTGAAGTAAAGATTTTAATTGCTTTTCATTATTTTTCGGGACTGTTTTCTCTGAATTTTACATTATGCTAAGACTGGGCCACAAAGGGCTTGACTTAATTCAGACTACCAAAATAGTCAGGAACACCAGGATACATTTTCTGTTCTGACATTTTCTATAGACATAAGTTAGTGACCCCTCATTTTAAGATTATTAAGAAGGTTGTTTTTTACTCCCCTGCCAGTTTTACTGAGAAATAATTGGCATACATCACTGTGTAAATTTAAGGCACACAGCATGATAGTTTGATTTACATATATTGTGTGAAATGATTACCACAATGGCTCAGCTAACATCATCTCATATAGATACAATAGTCAGAAAAGGAAGAAGAAAAGGAAAAAGAAACAAATTCTTGTGATGCAGACTTTTAGGATTAACGTTTGTACCTCTTGACTACCTTTCTGCAATTCCCCCTCCCCTCATTCTCTGCCTTTGGTAACAACAAACAAGTCTGATCTCTTTTTTATGCATTTAGTTTTTGTTTTTTGCTTTTCTAGGTTTCACATATGAGATCATACAGTATTTATCTTTCTCTGTCTGATTTACTTCACTTAACATAATGCCTTCAAGGTCCTAGGAAGGTTTTTAAAAAATCAAATAGGGAAAATGTTAAGGAATGATGCATTTTTTTAAAAAGGTGCATATTTGCAGTTTTAATAATCTCGTGAAATTTAGGAAAAACTCTACTATGAAGCATTTAACATTGCCACTCCCCTGAGACCTTCCTGAAATCAGAAACTCTTTTTGCCACAGTCTTTCAGCATGTTTCTTATAACTGTTACTGCACTTAATTCATTCTGCCTAGCTTGTTTTTCAAAGAAATTTCTTACTATAAAAGCAGTGTATGTTGGCCTAAATTTATTCTTTTTCCCCCCAGCTTTACTGAAGTATAATTGACAAATAAAATTGTAATATATTTTCTATTATGTATATAATAATATATTAAAGTACACAGCGTGATGATTTGATATCACATACACTGTGAAAGTATTCCCACAATCAAGTTAATTAACACATTCTCCATCACCTCACGTAGTTACTTTTTTTTTTTTTGGTGGTGGTGATAGAATGTTTAAGGTTTACTCTCTTGGCAAATTTCAAGTATATAATACGGTATTATTAACTATAGTCCCCATGATGTACATTAGATTCTCAGAACTTATTCATCTTATAACTGAAAGTTTGTACCCTTTTATCAACCTCCCCCATCACACCACCACCACCCCCACCACCCCCTTGGCAACCACCAATCTACTTTCTGTTTCTGTGAGTTTGGCTTTTTTAGATTCCACGTATAAGTAAGATCATACAGTACTTATCTTTCTCTGTCTGACTTGTTTCATGTAGCATAATACCAAACTCCAGATTCATCCATGTTATCACAAATGTCAGGATTTCTTTCTTTTCATGGCTGAATAATATTCCACTGTATATATATACCACATTTTCTCTATCCATTCATTCATCAGTGGACGCTTATGTTGTTTCCATGTCTTGGCTATTGTGAATAATGTTGTAATGAACATGGGAGTGCAGATATCTCTTTGAGGTAGTGATTTCATTTCCCTTGGAGCTATACCCAGAAGTGGGATTGCAGGACCATATGGTAGTTCTATTTTTAATTTAGCTTGGATTTATTTATTTATTTATTTATTTATTTGCGATACACGGGCCTCTCACTGTTGTGGCCTCTCCCGTTGCGGAGCACAGGCTCCGGACGTGCAGGCTCAGCGGCCATGGCTCACGGGCCCAGCCGCTCCGCGGCATGTGGAATCTTCCCGGACTGGGGCATGAACCCGTGTCCCCTGCATCGGCAGGTGGACTTTCAACCACTGCGCCACCAGGGAAGCCCTGGATTTATTTTTTTTTAATTTTTTAAAATTTATTTTTATTGAAGTGTAGCTGTTTTACAATGTTGTGTTAGTTTCAGGTGTACAGCAAAGTGATTCAGTTATACATACATATATATTTTTTTGTTTGTTTTTTTGACTTTTTTTTAATACAGCGGGTTCTTAATAATTATCTGTTTTATACATATTAGTGTGTATATGTCAATCCCAATCTCCCAATTCATCCCACCACCACCACCCCATATCTTTTTTTTTAAGATTATTTTCCCTTTTAGGTTATTACAAAATATTGAGTATAGTTCCCTGTGCTATACAGTAGGTCCCTGTTGGTTATCTGTTTTATATATAATAGTGTATGTATGTTAATCCCCAACTCCTAATTTATCCCTCCCCGCCCCCTTTCCCTTTTGGTAACCGTAAGTGTGTTTTCTATGTCTGTGGGTCTATTTCTGTTTTGTATATAAGTTCATTTGTATCATTTTTTTTCTTTTAGATTCCACATATAAGTGATATCATATGATATTTGACTCTGTCTGACTTATTTCACTTAGTATGATCATCTCCAGGTCCATCCATGTTGCTGCAAATGGCATTATTTTATTCTTTTTTATGGCTGAGTAATATTTAGCTTGAATTTATTCTTAATTGAGCTCATTGAAGACAGAGGCCATACCTTATTTATAAAACAATATCATGGCAATTAACAGCACAGGCCTTGAAGTCAGACACCTGAGTTTGAATCTTGGCTCTGCTACTCCTCACTTGAAATACCAAATAGTTTTCTGCGGTTGTTACTGTTGTTTAACCTTGTTTAGTCTCAGTATTCTCATCTGTAAAATTGAGATAATAATGCCTGTGTCTCTCAGGGCAGTTGTGAACAATAAATGAAAAGATGTATGAAAGCATTTAACAGAATTCCTGGCACACACAGTATTCAGCCAATGGTAACTATAATTAACTATATGCCTACTTTATTATTTGGATCTCTACCATGTAGCACAGAAGGATTTGTTGCTGAACAACAAATCATGGCTAAGGTGAGAGAAGAAAACCACGGAGGAATCCAGGGGCTGGCAACCTTGCTTTACTATACCTTTATTTTTCTCTGTGACCTTAAGATTTGGAGTCCCAGGGTGTGTAGTGGGGTTTTGGGGCCTGCTGTAGCCCAGATGAGCCTTGTTGGAGGTGGGCTAGGAGGAAAGAGTGTCTTCTGTTAGTACCAGGGCCTCCCTGGGCATTCTGAGCCTCTCAGGGGAATTGCAATTCAGTCTCCAGTTCCTTCTCCCCTCCTTGCCTCACCCCACAGTGTCTCTGGAGAGTCTCCTGGTGATGGGAACTTCCACTGACTAACCTGCATCTTCAGTGGGGTCCCCAGGAGTTGGGGACTCTCTTAAACACCACCTCCTGCACGAAGCACTTCTTATTTCTCCAGGTCAGAAAGAGTTTCTCCTGTTATAGCACTTAGTACTTATTCCCCTGTTCTAGCTACTGGCTTTGTGTTGTTTCCCCTGTGAATTGCCAGGTGTCTGAGAGCAAAGTCTGGCTCTGGTTCCTGTTTGATCAGTACAGTGAGCTGTACATATTTTCCCAAGTAATAACTGTTATATTGAATTTTACTGAAGCCGGTCTTGGGATTGCAGCGTCCAGCTGAGCGATAAGCCCAGACCTTGCCCTAAAACCTAAGGTGCTACCCTGGTCCCAGAGCTTTAAGATACAAACTTCTGCTCCCTATAGGAGAACACAGCCTCTGGGCAATTAACAGCCTAGAGTTCATTATGACTCATTGTAAGAAGTTCCTAGCAATAGATTTCAAAAAGCTAGCAGGAATGCAGAAAAAAAACAAAAACAAAAACCCTTTATTTAGGTGATAGGGATTTACAAAATATTAACATCAAACATTTTCCTCTTCATAATTTAAAGTTCATTTTTTTACACCACCCAGCTGTTACACAGGAGCATGGTGGAAATTCAATACCTGTAACAGCTGGAAACAGTCTGAAAGAATTCTGACTCTATTAGCAGAAGAATTCTGACTCTGTTACTTAAACTTTGTTCCAGTAGTCATATAAAAATAATAAGGCAAGAATTTATTTGGTCTCAAATATGATTATTCTGAATCATCCAACATGCACGAAATTGTAAAATTTTCATTCTCAATTATCATTACTACATAGTTTGCTAAAGTACCTGGCCCCAAATAATATTTTCTAGATATTATTCTGAGTTGTTTAATGGAATTTAGGTGAAATAACATTTCAGGAAACGTTTACCAACTCGGCAACTTGCTTTTCTCACTTGGCCTGGAGAAAAAATTACCCTTTCAACTTCATCAGCATCTCTTTCCCCACTTGGACCTCAGTTCTGCTTGAAGAATGCTAATATGTGTCCTCTTGATTTCATATGGCTTTTCACAAATCCAGTTAACTTCCGGAACCCCTCCATCAGCCCATCCCCGGTGACAGCACAGCAGGGCTGCACGTACCAGTTCCGGTCACTGCAGAGTTGCTTCACTTTGAACATTCTGGTGATGTCCTCGGCACTCAGAGCACCAGGCACGTCTTGTTTGTTGGCTAACAGGATAACAGGCACATTTTTAATGTGCTCATTCTTCAAAATCCGCTCAAACTCTCGCCTGGAGTCTTCCAGTCGCTGTGTATCTGTACTGTCCACAACATATACCAGCCCATCGGTGTTCTCACAGTAGAGGTCCCACACAGTTCTCATTTTTTCCTGTCCTCCAACATCCCAGACTGTAAGTGGAACACCCTTTTCCAACTCAATCATCTCCACGTTGAAACCTACTGTTGGGATGGTCACAATATCCTTAGCAAGCTTTAATTTGTAAAGGAGAGTAGACTTCCCAGCAGCGTCAAGTCCCAGAAGAAGAATTCGGGCTTGCTTGGCTTTGGGGTTTTTAGAATTCAATAGACCCATTTTAGGCTTTTTTTTTTCTTTTCTTTGAAGACCTTTTCTTTTGGCTGGAGCCAGTGTTTCCTCTCCAGGTCTTGCATGAAAATGTTAAGCTTTTCTTTTGGCTGGAGCCAGTGTTTCCTCTCCAGGTCTTGCATAAAAATGTTAAGAGGAAAGAAGAGAGCAAATGCTTCATGTTATAGTCTAAGAATAGGAACTTGCGTGCATTTATGTTGTAGCTTATCAACTTGATTATGGGCAAACTGTTTCATTTGCAGTCCCAACCAATCCTGAGGAATCTGTGATGTGAGTAACCAGCCAGTGTCATAGAAGCTCAAAGGGGAAATTCTTTGTGAGTGAGTAGGACTTAGGAGGGGCCTGCCTGTGTGACACTGCAGCTTGTTCTCTTCCAGATGTTGGAAGTCTAGGGTAATCAAAGGTTTAGATATGCACGGGAACATGGTTTGGTAGCAGGATAAAATCTTAACTTTACAAGTGGTTTGTAGAAATTCTGTAGTTATTTGACTATTTATCTTATCCCAGTTGTAAATAAGTAACCAGACTTCTGAAGCCATGAAGAGAGAGTTTACCTCACACTGCCCTGAGCAGTATCTTTAGTACTTTCCAGATTACTCAGTAAGAAACTTTAAACCATCCAAAGTTATCTGAACCTTACTCCCATAATCATACAGAGAATCACTTCTTTAGTCTTCTAGATAGAAAATTTACACTATTCACAAGACCACATTTACAGGAGGGGGAAGTTTGTAACACAAACACTTTTAAAATTAAGCAGTCTGATTAAAGGTGGCAAATGAATACATATATTTATCTCCTCTCCTCAAGACTCCACCAAAATGATGGTAAAGGAATAAAAAGAACATATAAACTCATATCTAGAGCAGGAGAGTCCATCAGAGGGTGAGAGATTTCAATAAAATTCTGGAACGTGGAATATAGATAGAAGATGAATGGTAACTAATGTAGCAGGATAAAGCTGAGGCTTGGAGTACTGATACACAGGATACAGAGGGAAGGGGCAAAATGAGCAACTAAAAACAGAGGGTTAACTGAAAGTCTGAATAAGGAACAGAAAACACACACACACACACACACACACACACACACACACACACACACACACACACACACACACACACACACACACACACACACACACACACACACACACACACACACACACACACACACACACACACACACACACACACCCCTCTGCTGGGTGACAATTCAGAGTGAGGTGTTACACCCTGGTCCAAAAAAAAAAAATCTTTTCTAAAGAAATTGTATGATGTCAGAGAAGAGACCTTCATGTTTTGACAGTTGGGAGTTTCCACCTCATAATGCCTAATTCAACATTTAATTAACCTATAGCCAACCTGGCGGTTGGCAAACCTCACTCATGTACATGGAGTTCCCAGTCAGCTTTCAGTGCACAGAGGTTTTCATACTTAATACATAACATGCCTCTAACATAATGAAAGACCAGGATAAAAATAAGAAGGTTTTAAGAAAGCTTTAACAGAGGTAATGCAGGGAACAGAAGAAAATGTTCAATAAGTTCTAATTAATATTTCCATAGAGATTTGCAAAGATATTGCATCCATAAAATGAGAAATGGATGCTATTTAAAAAGCCACTCAAAAAACAAAAACAGAACTCTTGAAAATTAAAAACATGGTTTCCAAAATTTAAAAAGATCAATAATAGGTTAGAAGAAAATCCAGAAGTTTCAAAGTCTGACTTATAGGACTTTATTCCAGAAAGAAGAGAAAATATGCAAAAAGGAAATTATCAAAGAAACAATATAAGACTATTTTTCAAAGCTAAAGAATAAACTCTCCAGACTGAAAGGCTTCCCTCAATGCTTAGCAAGTTGATTTTAATTTAAAAAAAAAAAAATATATATATATATATATTTATTTGTTTATTTATTTATTTATTTGGCTGTGCCGGGTCTTAGCCGCGGCACACGGGATCCTCGTTGGGGCATGCAGGATCTTTAGTTGTGGCTTGCAAACTCTTAGTTGCAGCATGTGGGATCTAGTTCCCTGACCAGGGATTGAACCCCGGCCCCCTGCATTGGGAGCACAGACTCTCAGCCACTGGACCACCAGGGAAGTCCCAGCAAGTTGATTTTTAAAAGAGCTGTATATACTAAAGCATAAAATATACATGTTTTATTTTTATTAAAACTAAAATTTTATTTTTTAAATTAAGTAGACTATTCTGGGTGTAGAAAGTACACTTATGAAGAAATTATGTAAACCTTTAAAAAAACTATTAAATTCTTAACCAACTCCCTATATCTCAGAAACCAGAGATAGCATTTTCATTCATTTATTCATCCATCCATTTATTCAGCAAATTTATTTATTGATTGCCTACTGTGTGAACTACCATGTGCTAGATCCCAGGGAGGACACAAAGATAAATTAGACCTTCCCTTAGATGGCTTTCATTGTGGAGAAGTTTAAAGATATGTGAATAAAAATAATAATACAAAGTTTTAAAAAATGTAAATGCTATAAGAAGGAAAAAGCTAACATATTCTAGAAATTCAAAGATTACTTCAAGATGGAGGGCATCAGGGAGATCACCCTAGAGAAGGTTCAACCTCAAACCAGGCCTTCTAGAGATAGGGTAGGGGAAGGGTATTTATTAAAGAGATGGTTTGTGTGAGCAGAGTCTCAGAAATGGGAAAACATAGAATGTATGTGGAAAAACAACAGGATACAAGTATGCACATGTGGTGGGTTTTTTTTCCTATAAACACGTTTAACTATCATGAGAAAACCATCAGACAATTCTTGATTGTAGGACATGCTACAAGACAACAGACCTGAACTCTAAAATATGTCCATGCCATGAAAGGCAGAAGAAAAAAAAGGAACAGAAGAAAAATGATCTAAATTAAGATATACTTAAGATGCATGATTGGATCCTTTGTTCAAAAAAATTGATTATTACTATAATTGGGGATATTTGATGATGATTATTCATATATTATTATATATATGAACTATATATTAGATGATGTTACTTATCAATGCTAAATTTCTTTTTTTTTAATTTTTAAAAATTTATTTTGGCTGCATTGGGTCTTCGTTGCTGCCTGCAGGCTTCCTCCAGCTGCAGTGAGTGGGGGCTACTCTTCTTTGCTGTACGTGGGCTTCTCATTGCAGTGGCTTCTCTTGTTGTGGAGCACAGGCTCTAGGCGCACGGGCTTCAGTAGTTGCAGCACATGGACTCAGTAGTTGCGGCATGCCAGCCCTAGAACATGTGGGCTTCAGTAGTTGTGACGCTCAGGCTCAGTAGTTGTGGCACACAGGCTTAGTTGCTCCACGGCATGTGGAATCTTCCCAGACAAGGGATTGAACCCATGTTCCCTGCATTGGAAGGCAGATTCCTAACCACTGTGTCACCAGGGAAGTCCAGTGCTAAATTTCTTGAGTGCAATGATGATCTTGTAGTTATGTAAGAGGTTGTCCTTGCTCTAAAGAGATATATGTTAAAGTACTTAGGGGTGATATCAGCAAGTTAATTTCAGTTGGTTCAGTGCGCACACACACACACACACACACATCAGAAATATAGCAAAGGTCAGCGATTGGTAGTTTATGTGAGGGGTTTTGGGTGTTCACTGTACTAAACTCTCCTGTAGGTTTGAAAATGTTCAAAATAACCTATAGAAAAAAAGATTATAATTGAAATAAGCTAATCAAACTAGGCTGCAGTCTGCAGTAATATAGAGAATAATTCAGCTTACACATGTGGTAAGACCATATTTCCCAAGATGAATTTAGGGACTGTGCACTACCACATGGGCTCTTCTCCATCCATCTCTGGACTTTCAATAAATTGAATTTTGAAAGAAAAGGTTTAACACTTATTTCATTTTAAACTTGATACAGTCTTTATGAGATCCACTGTCCATACTGGGGTAATACTTTAATTTGTTTTGTCTATAATGAGGATAATCATACATATATATGCCTTCACTCTGTTTCCCATTTGACCAATTTTACCTTGTTTTCAGGATAGTCAACCAGATGAGGGGTTAAATTCTGGATGAATATTATATCCAAATGAAAATATGACTCTCTCTTCTGTAAAAGGGAGTAATTTCTTTCTCAATGTTAATTTTCCTGAAAAATTCTACAAATGTTTCAACATCTTTTTCTA
This sequence comes from Mesoplodon bidens, assembly GCF_964165515.1. Taxonomy (NCBI): domain Eukaryota; kingdom Metazoa; phylum Chordata; class Mammalia; order Artiodactyla; family Ziphiidae; genus Mesoplodon; species Mesoplodon bidens. Next base: position 78,794,870 of record NC_138161.1, on the reverse strand, counting down.
CTGTCTTACAACATTTATGGATTCATTTGTCCTGGCCAAACCTGAGGGAAGGCAAGGTGTTTGTTTTCTGTGAATCATTCCGAGATTATGCAAATAAAGGCAGGATTGTGAGAGAGTTACTGGCAAGCTCTGTGGTATCATAGGAAATTTGTTTTAAAATGCAAGAATGAAAGAAACATTTTTTTTTGAACTTCTTACCTTGGAGATGGGAGGCAAAAAGCCCTTACTTAGAAACTCAACCATGTACTGACGAAGTAAAGATATAGAAACTCATCTCTTAGAAGAAAGTGGCAACTTATTCAATTAACTTTATTTTTTATAACTAAAGAAGAAAGAATGGGGAGGTTGTTGTGTGACTTGCTTAGTTTATGCAGACTTGGAACATGCCTGTTTTTCCTATAATAACTTTTTGTTTGGTCTTTTTAAAAATGAACTTTTGGAAAATGGAAGTATAACATACATAGAGAAAAATGCAAAAATCATAAATGTACAGCTCAGTGAGTCACAAATTGAAAACATCCATGTATATACCAGTGAAACCAGGCTTAATTTTTAATTTTCCATTTTTGTTGCAAGTAAAAATTCTAGACCTCGAGCATTTCTACACTCAGTTGTCAGAAATATATTCTGTTCTCGAACATGTAATGGAACAACAGGTACTCATTATCCTAGTTGAGATTCTTTGGTGCTGTGAAAAATGATATTCCAATCCACGAAGCTTTTCCAAGTGCCGTTTTTTTCCCAGGACAGAACCAGAACTTTCATGCACATCACCAAATGTGGAACATATGGGTAGACCACTGGATCTGAGTTTAAATCTAGCCTCTGACACTTACTAAGTGCTGAATGGTGACAAAACCAGGGATGTTTTGATAGCTTATTATATTACATATAATAAATGTGAAAACACATATCACAGAACCTGGCACATGATTGATGTGAATTTTCTTCCTCTCCTCTCACAAGTTTTGTATATTAGCTATCATTTAAAAATACCTGCAATTCTTACTTATCATGATAATCATTTCATGACATATGTAAGTCAAACCATTATGCTGCACACCTTAAACTTGTACAGTACTGTATGTCAGTTATGTATCAATAAAACTGGGAGAAAAAAATTACCTGCAACTCTTGGTTCTGGAGAACCTAGGGGCAGGACAGGAATAAAGACACAGACGTGGAGAATGGACTTGAGGACACGGGGAGGGGGAAGTGTAAGCTGGGACAAAGTGAGAAGAGTGGCCTGGACATATATACACTACCAAATGTAAAACGGATAGCTAGTGGGAAGCAGCCGCATAACACAGGGAGGTCAGCTCGGTGCTTTGTGACCACCTAGAAGGGTGGGATAGGGAGGGTGGGAGGGAAGGAGATGCAAGAGGGAGGAGATATGGGGATATATGTATATGTATAGCTGATTCACTTTGTTATAGAGCAGAAACTAACACACCATTGTAAAGCAATTATACTGCAATAAAGATGTTAAGAAAAAAAAAAACCCTGCAACTCTTAACCTTTTCCAGACAAGGAACAATTTGGCGATTACCATCAGAGTACTGTATTCCCTTGGCAGAATAAAGCATTGTGTGCTGAACCCCTTCTCCAGCACCCCAACGTTGTTATCCCCCTTCTCCCAAATAAGATTAAAATGAACACAGATACAATACAATACAATTAAAATGAACAGAGGGACCGTCTAAGGGCTATGTCTGGAACTTGGAAGGGGCATTCACTCATTTGCCTTGGTGAAGCCAGGCATTTATATAAGGACAGATGACGCAGATATCTTTGGCCCCAGCTACATGTGAAGCTTTCAGTATCCTCTGTCTGCCCAGCCAGTGGCAAGGGGACCCCAAAGAACTGGGCCATGCAACCTGACTACCATGAACCGAACTGGCTCCTTTTCATGACAGTGATCCAAATCATAGGTTTGCATAGGTATGCAAATTTTAAAAAAATTATTTTAAGGTCTCCATTCTTTACAGCCTCTCATTTCTCTTCTAACTCACAATAAACTTGTGATTATTCATTCAATATTTATTGGGTACACATGAAATGGCAAGCACTATTTGCTGTGAACAGAATAACAGATTCACCCTTTAAGAAGTAACTGAAGGTTGAACCATTTAAAAAATACTCTACATTACAATCTTACTATTTAAAAAAGTATTTTATTATAAAAACAATATTAAAAAATTTTAAATCATCTGAAACGTTTAAAAATGTAATGTGACTAGGAATTTACTTTTGTCTATTTTCTTTCTGTCTTTGTTTATGTACATATATAATTTTGATATGCTTTATTCATCAAGCTTGTATTGAGGACATACTATATCTGGATTTAATGCAAGACACTGGTGATATGGTGAAATAGCACATTGTATCCAGGGAACTGGAAGCAGTTCCATAAGTGGAGTTGAGAAGTGTGAGGACAGCAGAGTAAGAGGAGGGGAGGCTGCAGGTCAGTGTCCAGCAAGCATGGCTCATGCCTGGGGTGCCCACATCATTTATCATCCTGGACCGTTTTGAAAGTGGAGGGGGTGCCGGTAATGAATATACCAGAAAACACGTGTAAACAGGACAGTCCTAGAATAACTAGGCTATATGGTCACCCTAATATAGGTCACATGAGACTTGCCCAGCTTCATGCGAGGACACTTGAGCCAGGTTCAGGATGAAGGATCAGAGTTCCAGGTCCGCATAGCTACTTCTCAGGTACTTCCACTGTCACTCGCTGACATTCTCCCTTCCAGTTTTTCTAGAGAATAAACTAAGAAATCAAAGTTGTACACTGGAGAAAGCTGAATCATAAGCTGTCAATGAGGGAAACCAAAATGGGAAACCTACTTCATGCAGCAGAATCAGTCCTCAAAGACTCAGAAGTAGACAGTATCAAGCCAGAAACTAGGGTAAAGGAAGATAATTAAAAAGCTGAGACCTTGTCATTAGAGTTGACAGGTAAAATACAGGACACCTAGATAAGTGTGAATTTCAAGTGAACAATGAATAACTTTTTAGTATGAGTATGTTCCAAATATTGTACAGGATATACCTATAATAAAAAAGCATTCATTGCTTTTCTTCTTCTTTCTTCTGCTTCTTCTTCTTCTTCTTCTTCTTCTTCTTCTTATTATTATTATTATTATTATTATTTTTGGTTGCGCCTCGCAACTTGTGGGATTTTAGTTCCCTGACCAGGGCACTCGGCAGTGAAAGTGCAGAGTCTTAACCACTGGACCACCAGGGAATTCCGCACTGCTTATCTTAAATTCAAATTAGGTGGGTGTCTTTTATTTTTATTTGCTAAATCTGGTAACCTTACTTGGAATGGACACAGCCCCAGGAATGCTTCTCTACAAAGGAAGGAGAGAGGTATAGAGAGAACAAACACTGGCTTCTCCCATCTCCCTGCCATGTGAGTTCCTAATGGTGTGTCCTATTAGCAGAATCTAACTGGAAGCCAGTTAGCAAAAGAAGTCTGGGAAATATTGTATTTTGGGCCCCTAGTCACAGCATTACCAAGCAGAGGATAGAATGAGGGGTCTGGGGATAACAAACTGTAAGTAGATAACCAGCAATCTCTTATATCAATGATGTAGAATTTTACCTTAAGATACTTATAAATATGAAGATGCATCTTGGTTAATATCTTTCTATAGATGCTTTTGGTTGCCTCCTTTGGTGATTTTGGTTGCCTATTTTGGTGCTCAAACATTTTGACTGCTTCTTTTGAGATGGGGAAAAAATAGCAATGATAAATGGAATGTGAGGTGTCATAAAAGAAGTACCACACTGGAGGTCCACTTGGAAATGCCACAGGAATGCAGAAGGAGGACTGTTCATTTTAACCAGGGGTCCTTTACAGGATGAGTGGTGTTCGACTGAGACTTCATTTGCATAATGAAAGAGGGAGAAAGGGAAAGACATTCCCAGATGGACAATGAGATCAAAACCAGAGGAGAAAAAGTGTGCAGTGTGTTCTGAGAATAGCCAAGGTTTGGTGCAGCTGAGTAAAGATGACATGCGGGTGTGGGATGGAGATTGAGTCTTGTCATGTGGGAAGAGCACCTCGTTGGAGGATTCTTGAATACTGAGCTAAGAATTTGGTTTTTACTCTACCATATAATGCATAAGCAATGGGAAGTCATTCCAAGACACTGAAACCAAGGAAAAAGATTTGAACCAAGTGTATTTGAGGCCAGATTAATGGATGAGATTTCTCAAGAAGCAAGTATAGAGAAATGGGTCTTACCCTTGTAGAACCCATGGTTCTTATTGATAAACAAATAAATACTCACAGATACCTACCCTGGGGGATCTTTATGACACCTACTGTAAATCACTGCTTTCTTCTGCTTACCCCAACCAAACCCAATTTTGTCAAACTTTCTTCTTCTAGTATTTTGAAAAAGAAATTTTCTCTCCTAAATCAAAATATATCATAATTCCAAAAATATTTTGCTTATCAAATTATATTAATGTCACACTCATAAGCTATTTGAGGTAAATGTAAATTATTAAAGTTATTTCATGAACAATTTGGCAGTGCACATTATATTTCACTGCAATTAAAAAAAAAAGAAATCAAAGTTGTAAGAGGACAGGATGGAATAATAACATCTACCTGATATAGTTGTTATGACTTCGTGCTGCCTCCCAGGAGAATGGGCAGCCATGGGGAGGGGTGGTTAGGGTAAAGGTCATCTCTCTTTTCACCCTCCTACCCTCCTACTTCCTTGCTTCTCTGCTTTTCCTCTCCTCTTTCAATTTATTTCTTTCCCATTTCTTCCTTTCTTTCTTTTCTCAGCAAATGTGTAGTAGTTATTATTTTATTATTGGTCATGGGGATAGCAAATAGGTTTATATTTGCTTGGCCAAGTGAGATTTATTGTTAGCAACTTTTTTGAGAGGGAATATAAAGTTGTATCTTGGCCCCTTGGGAAAGAGTACTATGCTCCATTACCAATGTCTGTGTGATGGTTAATTTTATGTGTCAACTTGAGTGGGCTAAGGGATGCCCACCCAGATAGCTGGCAAAACATCACTTCAGGGTGTGTTTGTGAGAGTTTTCCTGGAAGAGATTAACATTTCAATCAGTAAACTGAGTAAAGAAGTTTGTCCTCGCCAATACAAGTGGGCATCGTCCAATCATTGAGGGTCTGTTAGAGGGCCTGGTAGAACAGAAAGGCGGAAGAAGGGTTCATTTGCCCTCTGCTTCAGCAGGGATGCCCATCTTCTCCTGACCTCGGACATCAGACGAGGACTTACACCATTGACTCCCTTGGTTCTCAGCCCTCTGGGTTTGGAATGAAATTGCCTGCAGACAGCAGATCATGGGACTTCTCAGCCTCCATGATTGCAGGAGTCAGCCCCTCATAATAAATCTCTTTCTATATATTTATATCTATAACTGTTCTATTTCTCTAGAAAACCCTGACAATTACAGTCTGTTGTGAGGATAGCAGGGGCATATTTCCATATTTGCCATTCTTAATTGCTGGTATCAGACAAAACATGGTTCCCAAGCCTTTAATCCCTCCCCCTACCATGGTTGAGGCCACTTGATCCTCTTTTAGAAGCTAATTGTAGTCTCAATCCTGATCTGAGACATCAAGTACTTAAATAGCTCCAATCTTCCTTTCTAAGACCCAGCACAGAGTCACCCTAAACACTAACCTAGTCATAATTTCAACTGGGATCCTAATTTCAATTAGACAAATGTCTTTTTAAATTTAATTTTATCTCATTTTATTTTTATTTTTTGCCCTTCAAAATAAGTCCCAGTCCAGACTGTTAAACCCAGGTGTGGTAACTAAGTTTCTTGCACTCCAGTCTCTTTCTAAAACAGGTATCCTGACTCACATTTGCCATACTCTTTCCAAAATTAGCATCCCTAACCCTTGAAATCTAACTTTCAGGATTAAGCCCCTTTTACCCATTCTGTATTCTCCATCAATTTTCTATCTAACTATGTGTTGGGACATCTTGCTCTACCAACCTTTACTAAGTACATGTCAAGTCAAAAATATATACATACGTTTGCATAAAAATACTTATAGAAATCTCAGCATGAAATGTAAATACCCAGAAGTAAGTAAGACCTAAAGTTCACAGAAAGATTATAGGATATTTGGCTTTCTTTTGAATAATATGGACATTTTTGATTTTTTTTAATTTCACAGGTTGACAGAAATCAAATGTATTCATTCAAAAAATACATATTTTTATGTCAGGAGTTAGACAAATATTTCTGAATTGCCATGTGCCAAGCAGTGTGCCAGGTAGTGGGAGGGAGTGGGCGCAGAGGCTACTAAGAAGCCTAGTGGAAGAATCTGTGAGTCTGTCTTAGGTCAAGGGAGCACTCCCAGGGCTGCTGTGTGGTGCTGAGTCTAAGGCCCAATGAGTCATGCTGGTTAGGGGCAAAAGGTAACCCATCATCCTCCAAGATTTGGAGAGTTCAGACCGTGGGGGACTTCCCTTCATGGAAGCCACAGCTTTCTTTTCCATCAAAATATTCCTCCCATGGAGTGCTGCTTCCCTGGGGATTTGGGCAAAGAGGGCCCTGAACAGAATCTTGATACCGTCTCTATGTCAGCTACCCTCCAGAGTTCCTATTTCAGGTTGGAGGTGTGCCTCCATTCCTTGGATCACATTTTGGAGCTAGCTGGCCAACATCAGCCAGTTTGATGACCTGACCAAGCTTGTCCCCAGATTGGGTTATTAGCTTCTTGCTTTTCCCCAAATGTTTACTGATGATTTTCCCTCCCACCCACATATAAGTGGTCTCTAGAATCCTACCATTACAGGCTCACAATAACCCAATGTCTGACATAGCCTACAAATAACAGACATCAGTTTCACTAAGGAAAGAGGAGGGACTTATCCTCTCAGCTGAATACCAAATAAGTACATTTGTAGTAGAGAAATGTCATAAAATATTAATTTAAATAACATCCAGGGAGCCCAAAAATATAAGACAGTCATCCAAGAATCCCAAGTCAGAGGGAAAGGCAAGGAAATCTGTAGACGACATGACTGTGTACCTAGAAAACTCAGAGAACTGGATGACAAACTGGCCAAGATGCAAGATCAACATACAAAAATAAGTAACATTCCTCTTAGCCAGCAATAACTGAGAAAAATCCCATTCTCAGAAGCAATAAATACTGTAAAATATCTAGGAATAAACTCTAATATATGTACAAGGTCTGTATGAAGAAAATATTAAATCTTTGCTGCTGGTCTTTTAAAAAAATACCAAATAAAGAAGGAGATATAACATTGTAAAAATGCCATTTCACTCTCTGTAAGTTAAATTCAGCCCCAGTCAAAATCAGTAACAAATATTTGTAGAACATTTAATTATGAGTCAGTTACTATTTTAAGCAGTGGAGGTACAGTGATGAGTGATACCCACAGAGTCTCTGCCCTCAAGTTTACATTCCAATGCAAAGTGGGAGGGGGGAGATAAATATATAAACAAATAAACAAGATGCAGAGTTTCTTTCCTCATTCTGGGACTCAGGCTAATGGAGCAGCCACTACCATGAACATTGCTGATCACTGTGGTATAGGGGAAAGAGCTCTGAAGGATCTTACATAGTCAATTAAATGTTCTGGGCCAGAGGTGCACCTACAACTTCTGCTCACAACTCATTGGCCAGAATGAGTTTCACGGCCCCATGTGACCACAAGGAGGCAGGGAGTGCTGTCCCACTGTGCACCCAGAAAGGGAGCAAACCAGATCTATCTGGCAAATAGTATGAATAATTACCTCACCCTATCAATGGTCTGATATTTTTATTATTCTGCTTTTTAGGTTTAGATTTTTAATGTCTGGAATTTCTTTATGAACGGTATATCTGGTTTCCAAATGTACAGTAAATCTTTTTAATACTATTGATTTAAAAGACCTTTATTTGTTAATAATTGTGTTTGGTTTCAAGCAATAGACACCAAAAAAACCCTAGCGAGTTAACAAATTAGAGGTTTTATTTGCTCACACATGAAGAATCTAGAGGGAAGCAGTCTAGAGTTGGTGCCTCTAATTTCGTCAGACACCCAGCCTTTTGCTGGCCACTTCTACCTACAAAGGAGAGTAGGATATATAGGGATTTTTTTTTTTAAGAATAAGGACATATTGCCATTACCAGTAAATATATTTGTGTGTGTGATCAGATTCAAGATATATTTTGAAGGCAGTGGCCACAGGACTTACTAATGGATTAGGTAGGGGTGAGAGACAGCACCCAAGATAACTCCTAGGTTTTCTGACTAAACTAGGAGGATAATGATGCATTTACTGAGAAGAGGGAAAACAGGGCTTTAAGAAGAAAAACCATAGTTAAAATGTAAGTTCTTTAATAAAACTTGCAAGCTGATTGAAATTTGGCATGGAAGAGAAAATGGGCAACCCCTCCCCACAAATAATCATGAATAATAAGCAATTTAAAAAAAACTACAGAGAAGGAGGTACAGAAACAAGTTTATATGCACACAGACACACACACAATGTAAGTCAACTCACAATGGACAGGTAGCGTAAGCATAAAAATAAACAGTTCTTGTTATAAGCTACCAAGATTCTAAGTTTGTTACTTTTGCGCAACCTAGCTTATTCTTGTTGATATACTGTGAAAGCACGCACACAAAATAATGAGACAGGTATCCATGTACTTACAGGGAAAGTTTGCTAAGAGATATTATTAAGGTAAAGAAACAAATTCTAAAATAGTACAGTTGGTATAACATCACTTACGTGATATAATATCAACCCCACCCCACAAAATAGCAAACTATATATTTCTCAGATATATGTAGGCTAATACATAGAAAAAAATCTAGAAAAGTACACCTGAAACTGATAAGAGTTTATCCTCCTCTGGGGGGAGGCTTAGTTAAAAGAAGATTTTTGCTTTATCTATTATTAAAATTTTTTTAACTTTAGAAAATGTGAAACCTCACAATATGAAAGAAATTATGTACTGTATATGCACATTTTAAAGAAGAGAAGTAAAAGTGTAAATGGTTATCAGTGTCTCTCCCACCCAGCTGAGAAAATAGAACATCACCTATACCAGTGAAGACCTCTGGGGACCCCTAAATGATTGCTTCCTCCACCTCCCCCAGAGAAATAACCATTAACCTGAGGCTAGTGTTACTCACTCCTTGTTTTTGGTTTAAGTTTTTTTCTATGGAAAAAAAATACAGTATTATATAGGTAATATATAAAAATAATACTTATTACTGTAAGTAATAAATATGTTATTACTTAAGTAATATATTGTTTACTAAGTAGTAAGACTTAAGTAATATATTATGAATGTATAAAAAGTAAGTAATACATCATTAACTTTATTTACTTTATCAATTTCTGCTTCTATCTTTATTATTTCCCACATTCTGCTTTTTCTGCCTTGTCTCCTGTTGTTTTTGTTGTTTGTTTGTTTATAATATATGAAGGTGAATTCTCATTTATTCTCAGTCTCAGTTATTATCATTTTTCCTTTTCCATATAAGCATTTAAGTCCGTAAATTTCCCCAAAGTATCACTTTAATTGCATGCCACACATTTTTTTACTCATTTTTCTAATTACCATTATAATTTTTTTCTTTGATCCATCAGTTATTTAGAAGTATTTTTCTAAATTTACAAATATATAAGAGTTTAAAGTTATTATTTTATTATTTATTTCTAACTTAATTTTATTGTCGTCAAAAATACTGGTTCTCGGACAATTATTGAGATACTTTATGTCCTAGTACATGGTCATTTTTTGTCAAAGTTCCACATACATTTGGAAAGAATGTGTATTCTCTAATAATTGAGTACAATATTCTGTATCTGTTAGGCCAAGTCTTATAATTGTTTATTCAGATCTTGTCTGCTTGAAGTATTGATCAAAGAAGGAAGAATGTTAAAATCTTCAACAGTGACATGATCATTTCTTCTTGAACTTTTGACGATTTTTGCATCCCATATGTTGAAGCTATCTTTAGTGCCTACAGGTGTAAAATTTTTATATCTCGTGATTGGAATGAATTTTTTTTCAATAGGTAGTGACCTATTTGATCTCTAGTTATATTTTTTTTCTTGAAGTTGAATTTGTCTGTTTCTAATATAGCCATCTCAATTTCCCTTTCGTTAGTGTTTACTTGCCTTCCTTTCAGCCTTTCTGTGTTCTTATGGTGAGATGTGTCTCGTCTTAATAGCAAAGAGTTGAACTTTTAAAAATTCAATTGACACTTTTTGACTACATTAGAAGAATGTAGTTTCTTGATACTGATTGTGATTTATTTATCATTTTATTTTTATATTTTCTGTTTACCCCACTTTTCAATGTTTTCACTCTTTTCTTTGTTTTAGTTGAGTACACTTTTTCTTTCCCTTATTCTTTTTTCACCTTTATTGGTTTGGAAGGTATGGAATCTAATTGTACTTTTTAATGGTTACTGAGGTAGGCAGAATTCTAAGACAGTCCCCCAAACTCCCATCCTGTCATTTATAATTGCCTTGCCATGAGTGTGGATGGGACTGTGAATATAATGAATATTACTGTCTTGATTAAGTCATATGGCAAAGGTGAAGGAATTTTGAAAGTATAGTTAAGGTTCCACTTTAGTTGATTTTGATTTGATCAAAAGGGCATTTACTCTGGGTGAGCTTGACCTAATCAGGAGAACCCTTAAGAGAGACTGGGCCCTTCCAGAAAAGGGAAATTTGAAGCAGCAGATTTACCTTGCTGGCCTGGAAGAACACAAGCAGTCATATTGTGACTTGTCTAGTGGGCAGCCACTGGTAGCTGAGGCCTCTGGCCTACAACCACAAGAAACTGAATTCTGTCAGTAACCTGAATGAGCTGGAAAAGGACTCTGAGCTCCAGGTGAGAATCCCAGCCTGGCCAACACTTTGACTGCAGCCTTGTGAGACCCTGAGCAAAGAATTCCACTATGCCATGCCTGATATCCTGACCCACAGAAGCTGAGAAACAGAAATATATATTATTCTAAGCTGCTAAATTTGTGGGAATTTGCTATATAGCAATTCATATGAATGAATATAGTTACCTTAGAGATTTTAACATTCATATTTAACTTAATGTCTGAAGAATAATCAATGTGGTTATCCACATTTAGGAAAAAAAAGAACCTTAGAATGTTTAACTCCCTTTACCACTCTTTCATTATATATTCTATTGTTGTCTAGGTGTGTCTAGCTTAACTTTTTTAACCATCAAAGTAAACACTATCATTGGTTTATTCAGTAAATGTTTGCTTAGATTTATCTACATGTTTACCATATTCTTTGTTCACCATTTCTTCTTACACCCAGACTTTCTCCTGTGCTTATTATCCCTCATCCTGAAGTACGTTCTCTAGAAGATCTTAGAATAAGGGTTTGCTGTAATAAAAGCTCTCAGTTTTTTCCATCAGAAATTAACTTTATTTTAACCTCAGTTTGAAAGATAATTTGCTGTATATAATAGTATAATTTGACATTTATCTTCTCTCAGCACATTAAATGTACCATTCCACTGTCTTCTGGCTTCCTTTGTTGCAGTGGGAAAATCTATCAGTTTAAATACAGTTCCTTTATAGACAACACTGTCTTTTTCTCTAGATGCCTCTAATATAGTCTCCTTGCTTTTGGTATTTTAAAATTTCACTATAATATGGCTAAGTGTGGATTTTGTTTTATTTATTGTTTGCAATTCTTTCTGTTTTCTGAATCTGTGTATTGGTATTTCTCATAACTAGGAAAGAAGAAATTCTCTCCTCAAATTTCAGAATTTCTCAGCCATTATCTCTTTGAATAATATAATTTCTCCCTTCATCTTTGTTATCTCCTCATGGAACTGCAGTGTGTTGGAACTTCTCTCTCTGTGTCCTCTATGTCTCTTAATATTTCTTTTGTAGTTTCATTCTTTGTCTTCTTCTGAATTTGTTGTAATTTCCTCCAATCTGTCATGTATTGTCTCTTCAAATGTGCCTAATCTACTCTTTAAGCTTTCCATTAAATTTCTAATTTCAATTATTACATTTTTAATATGTAGAAATTCTATTTGGTTCTTTTTCAAATCTGGCCAATTCTGATAGCTTATAGTTTGGCATTCTTCTAATAATCTTTAAAATTTTTTCTTTAAATACATTAAAATACTTATATTTTATTCTATACCAGACCATTCCATTATTTGAAGATTTTAATGCTTGACTCTGCAGTGTGTTGCTTCTGCTATTTCCTCATGCATCTAAAGTCATATTCCTTGAAAATGTATATGTAGATTTGAATTTAACAAGTATTCTTTTGAGGAGGGTTTGGATTTGCTTCCTCTACATATTAGGGATACTCCCAACTATATTTTTGGCTTGGGGCTTTTTTGGAATATACAGATAGTATGAATTCCGGTTCTAAACACATGTGAAAGTAGGCTTATGATTAAGAATTCTCAGGCCTTTTTCTTCCTTGTTCAGCTCTGCCGAGAGTCCAAGTGAGACTGGCAAATATCACCACTAACACTCTGTTGGGTGGGATTTTTCTAATTCAGCCACTGAAAGGGTCATCCTTGAAGGTACCCTATTCTAGCTCCCACCTTGCTTTGGACCCCAGTTTTCTCTTCAGCCCTGGTACATTGAGCCCATTAAAACTTGGGCCATTGAGCACTAAATATCACATAAACACTCAGGGCTTTGCCTAACCCTACAGATTTTGCTTTCTTTTTCCCCAACCTCTGAAAAATTCCCTTAATTTCTCACCAGCTCAGCCTCAGACAAACATACATAAAAAGTTTTTGTTTGTTTTGATAATTTATATGGCATTTTTACATGTGCTATACTGGGAAGGATTTTACTTAAGACCTAGTTCATCATATTTCTAGAAATTCTTTAAATTTTTAGTGAGAATGTACTCATATTTTAGAATTTTAGTTAAAGACATATTTAAGATATATTAAAATATTAGAAGAAAATGTTGAAGAACATGTTAATAACATGGGTGATACATGGCCTTCTTAAGCTAAAATTCCCAAAATTATAAAGCCTATAAAGAATTAATATTGGTTAATATATTTAACTGAATAAGCATTTAACATTTTTGTATGCAAACACCTTAAACAAAATCAAAAGCCCAAAAGAGCTATAGAAAATATTAACAATGTATAATGAAAGTTTCATATACATAATACATAATGAATTCATACAAGTCAATAAAAAAGACACACAGACGAATTAGAAAATGAGCAAAGGACATGAACAGACAATTCATAAGAGGATATATAAATGGTCAAATATTACGTAAAATTATGCTGGATGTCACTGGTCACCAGAGACCTTAAAATAGTATCTTAAAATAGTAAGATACCATTTTTCACCCATCAGATGACAATTGATAGTATGTTAGACTGAATCACTGTTGGGGGAGTACAAATTGATACCTGCCTTTTGGAGGGTAGTTTGGCAATATATCTATTAAAATTTTTAATATATTATTTTGGGGAATTTTGAACTAATGGTTAGAGGATATACCCACTCCTGACAAATCCTCAGTAATTAATAATTTCTTTATATAAGTCAGTGAATGAAAAAGTTCTGAACTCCAAGAGACAGATATCAGAAAAGTTTTTCAGAGAAATCACTTTATTTCCTTCTCAAGATAATACTAAGTGTTCAGATAGTACTCACTCTTGTTTCTCACCACTCAGATAGTAAGGTTTTCCACATTAACTGTTGAACTGTGTCCGTGGAACAGATACAAGTCTTGAGATCTATTACCTTGGCTATGACCCGATGACTGATTCTCTTGATATGACTCACCTTCCCCTTCTTGAGCAAGATGATAGACAGTAATGACTTATAACAACATTTCCTTTCTCATTGGAAGTACTGAAGGCAGTTTCCCCTGTTCATTGACAGGGGTATCACAAAGTAGCAGGGATGCAAAAATCTTCAAGACACAATGCAAATGCATGGGAAAGGGCTGAGAAGGATATTTTCCATACTGCTATGCTGTGGAAGAAGATAGCCACAGGATGTCAAAGGGAAGTTGAAGGACATCATATGGTTTCTATCTATGGTCATATAACTTACATAAATTACCTCCTTGGACAGGAACAGTCTGAGTCTTGCTGTGTCATTCTGCCCTAGTACATTTTAGCAAGTCTATTTGGTTTACAAGCAAGGAAACATTGTATGGCAAATGGCCAAGAAAGACTCTTCCTCAGGATATTCCCCAGAACCTACATGTACCCTTTAACCTAGCAAGTCAATCTCTAAGGATCTATCATTAAAAAACACTTGCACATGTATCCAAAGAAGCGTGTAAATAAATGGATGTTCATTGTTTCATTGTTTATAACAGTGAAAAATTGCAAATGGACTATATGATCATCAATAGAGAAGTTAAATATATTTTAAATGTAGTTTGGTTCCTCTATGCTACAGAATGCTTGCAGCAGCTAGAAGAACAAAGAAGATGTATGCATAGTGACATAAAAGGATATCAAGCAATTCAGTGGGAAAAAAAAAAAGCAAGTTGCCGAGCAGTACACAACAGCATAAAGTTATTTAGTTTAAATATGTGCATTAATATATATTAGTATACACATATATATATATATCTATTTTAGTAGATATATAATGCATATATAAAAATACATGGGAAAGGGGGTGGAAGCTATTCCCACACTGCTATGCAATGGAGGAGATTACCATGGAGTGGTAATGGGCTTTTATAGTCGCTTTGTGTTATTTTATCATGTTATATTGATAATATTTTCATGTAGTACTTAGGTAATTCAACAGTGTTTTAAATAATTTGTTTTTATGAAGAAGAGGAGAGGTTGTTTAAGATTAAAGGAGCTGGAGGGGGATGCTTGATCTGTGTCCAGGCCAGCAGAGCAGAGATAAGAGGTAAGAGAAAGTCTGAAGTGAGGATTTGAGGGCAGAACTTGGAGTCATGCATTCATTTTGTTTCATTCCAAAAACTTCTATTGTGCATCTACTATATTATATACAAGGTATTGAGCAAAGGAATATTCAGAAATAAAAGTTATAATGTCCTGCTCTCCAGAGGTTCACAGAGAAGTAAACATATATTCATAATGCAGTGAGATGAGCAGTAAGACCCAGTTATGCCTGGTGAATCAGAAAAATACAAAGGATGGGAGAAGCCACCTGTGTCCATCCAAGTACAAGAGTTGACTTTCTGGCCTTCCACTGTCCCCCAGTGACCACTATGTATACTGCCATGGTTGGAAGCCAAGACTGACCCTGTGTGTGCCATGTGCGTTACATCAGGAATTATAGGAATTCTAACAAAGTAGGATCTGTGCTGAGGGTGGACAACAAGGTCTCCTCCATAACTAAAAAAACTTTCTGAGCTATAATGACATGGACAACAGGGTTTTAGTACCTTTAGCCATTTCTCTCCACCATTACCGTGCCCTTTCTGTGATACTTTCAATTTCTTTAACAGTATGTAATATCTTTCATTATTAAATTAAAGATCTGAAATTTTTAATGCAAATGCTATCTGAAAGCTATTCACACTGAAATATACATAATCAATTTGTAGGCAACAAATATGGAACAAATTAATGAATGACCAAATAAACGAAATCAGATCCTTCCAAAACTTGATAAAATGGGGAAAGGGGGAAAAGTACTGAATAACTGCTATAGCAGATTGATATTATGGTATAAACCATATATTTTTCATTTTCCATACTTCCCATTTGTTCTGTGATCTCTTCCTCAACTTCAGTCTGCAGAGGGTAGCTCCTTCTATGGCCTTGGGGAAGGAAGGCACAACAGAGAACAGAGAACTAAAAAGTCCATTTTCACTCAGCTCTTGAGTTTCAAACTAGATTTTAAAAATTCCTGGCACAGACAGTAGATTAAGAGAAAGGGTTTTTAAGGATCAAAAGATAAAACCAATGCCATAAACATTTGATTTTTAAAGAAGACATGATATTAGAATGAGTTGTCCTTCCTGTATTAGTCTGCTAGGGCTGCCATAACAGAATACCATAGACTAGGTACCATATAACAGAATACCATAGACAGAAACTGATTTTCCCACAGTTCTGGAGGCTGGAAGTCCCAGATCAATGTGCCGGCAGGGTTAGTTTCTGGTGAGGCCTCTATTCCTGGCTTGTAAACTGATGCCTTCTCACTATGTCCTTACCTGGTCTTTCTTCTGTCTGTGCCTTCCTGATGTTTCTTCCTTTCTTATATGGACACCAATCCTATTGGATTAGAGCCCCACCCTTATGACCTCATTAAACACTAATTACCCCCTTAAAGGTCTTATCTCCAAATACAGTTACCTTGTCCAAAAGAAATACAATGCAATTTAAATTTTCTAGTAGCTACATTTTTTAAGGTAAAAAGAAAAAGTGAAATTAATTGTAACACTATCTTATATTTAATTCAACATATCCAAAACATTATAATTTCAACATGTATGTAAGCTATACTAAAAATATTAATGCGATATTTTACAATATTTCCTTCAAACTAAGTCTTTGAAATTGGTGTGCATTTTCACTTTGGGTACATCTCATTTTGGACTGGCTACATTGTAAGAGCTCAGTAACCACATATGACTAGTAGATACTGTAGTGTTAGATAATCTCCAAGCTGAAGAGAGAGAAGGGTCAAATAAGAGAGCAAGGGAGAGTGGCTCAAGATATGGCTGAGGTCCCAGGGGCGGGGGGTGGGGGCGGGGAGTCACGATGACTGACAGAATCCTCCAAGAGGTTTGGGGATCTGAGAGCAGAAGGACCTGTGTTCACTTCTCAGATGGGACCAAGGTAAACAGGAGCAGGTAGAAGTAGCAACCAGATGTGTCTAAGACAGCCCCCCAAGTCTCCAGAGTGGCACTGGAGGACATCCGAGTTTCCCAATCCCTAAGAGAGGTGAAGACATGGCTCAGGGAGGATCACCGCAGTCAAGATAAGGAGCTGCTATAGCAGGACTGATGACTGGGGACCATGGGAATGTGGACATGAGCAGTGAATGTCAGCCGAAAGGGGCACTGGTGAACCTGACACTTCACCTTGTGTCCCCTAGAACTTAGATGCCACTCTGGGGAGATGGGGTGGGGTGGGGGAGGGTAGTTCTGAATTCATGGAATTTACCAGAAATGATGAAAAAACTCAGATGTAAGCTTATCTGCAATCTACTGAACTATATTTCCACTATCAGGCAGAAAAGAAGCTTGAAATGACAACTTAAGTTCAGTGATAGTTGTTTTTTTTTTAGTTTTTTTTAAAAAAATTAATTAATTTAGTTTTGGCTGCGTTGGGTCTTTGCACGCAGGCTTTCTCTAGTTGCAGCGAACAGGGGCTACTCTTCACTGCAGTGCACGGGGCTTCTCATTGCGGTGGCTTCTCTTGCCACAGAGCACAGGCTCTAGGCACACAGGCTTTAGTAGTTGTGGCTCACAGGCTCTAGAGCACAAGCTCAGTAGTTGTGGCGCACAGGCCTAGTTGCTCCGCAGCATGTGGGATCTTCCCTGACCAGGGCTGGGACCCGTGTCCCCTGCATTGGCAGGCGGATTCTTAACCTCTGCGCCACCAGGGAAGCCCCAGTGATAGCTTTTTAAGTTCAGTTTTGTGAAATGAAAACGTAGCTCTGGCTACTCCAGACTGCGCAAAGGGAGCAGTAACTACCAAGAGGGTGAAAGGGTCCCTCAAAGTGCAGCCTGGGCTTTAAAGCCATCTGGCAGGGAGGCCTCCTTCAAGGCCCCACACCTAGCCCAGCAGAGGGAACATGGACCCAGGAGGAGCCCAGGACACTTTGTGTACATAATTTATTCTGACCTTTCTTGTTTTTGTTTTTTTTTTTCACACCTTATTTCTTCCCTGCTGTCCCCATATCAATTCCCCAGAATTAACTGTCCCTTCCTCTTTGTGGCTGCTCCTGGGAGAGCAGGAAATTAGGGTGTGAAACTGTCGCAATTTAGTGCCTGAGGCCAGAGACGGTACACAACGGAAAACAAAGGACTTCTCAGTTTAGCTCTTCAATGGATTTGATCGGCTTCTCCAACTCACACTGCCAGCTTCAAGATTCCCAGGTTTGTGGCTGCTTGTTTTTTCCCTGGAACAGACCTTGTTAAGCTCTTTTCCCAGGGCCGGACTCCTGGGGTACCAAATTCAGCCTTACTCTCAGGCTGCCTGAGAGAGCGGGTGTCTCCTTAAACTTGTCACCCAGGTGCCTCACTGCCTCCCCCGAGCCTAGGCCCTGTGGCTTTCTCCCACCAGGAAGTAAAACTGTTTCCTGCCCCAGCGCCTCCTGTGGTCTGCCTTTGTGGGCAGCCCTGCTGTTTGCTCCTCTGTGTCCCAGGTCTCCCCTCCACACACACATCCTCATGAACAGTGAAGAAACCGCAAAGCAGCAGCAGGTCAACCTTGTGTATCACCCACTGGGTGGGAGGACTTCTTTTTTTCCTAAGTTTATAATTACAGCCTTTTGGACCTAGAAGAGACTTTAATGATCACGTAGTTTTATGAGCCTTCTAATGTTCAGGATTTTACGATTTTATGTTTTGTTTTGTTTTGTTTGTGGTACGCGGGCCTCTCACTGCTGTGGCCTCTCCCGTTGCGGAGCACAGGCTCCGGACGCTCAGGCTCAGCGGCCATGGCTCACGGGCCCAGCCGCTCCGCGGCATGTAGGATCTTCCTGGACCGGGGGACGAACCCACGGCCCCTGCATCGTCAGGCGGACTCTCAACCACTGCACCACCAGGGAAGCCTCTAATGAAGGTATTTCTGTAACAAGTAGCTTAGAGAGGAAAAGTCATTCCCAGGACTGTCACCTATTGAGAAGACAGTAAAATCCAGGTCAGCTCAGAACCTGGAGCTTCCAGCAATCAGTGACACAATAATCAGAGCATTGGTAATAAGAGAGTCATAGCTACACCAATATGTAGTGGAATGATTGGGTTCAAGCAAATATGCCCTTAAGGATTGGATGGGACCAAGGCAATATTAAAATAAATAATTTTAAGCTAAAATTATGAATTCTCTAGAGGAATAGTTTCAAAGAAACTAGAATAAGTCAACTAGAGTATGTAATTCTATATCCACACTATGTCAGAGACTGACGTACTGTCATTGCTAAGTGAGTCTAACGTAGCATATCCCTCCAAACACCAGCAACTGGGCTCTATATTTAGCTAAGTAAGTTTCTCAATCCTAGGAAATCCATTCAAACATAACAGTAATGAGTGAGCAGTTTTTTAATATCTACTCTGTATATTGTGATCTAATGACATTCAGGACTTTTAACCTTCAAAGCATTTTATAAGCACTTGATGAAATATTCTTCACCATTCACCTAAGTCTAAAAATATCATTATAACATTTTATGGGTGAGGAGCCAATACACAGACATCAGTGACTCGTCGTCAAGAGAGCCAGGATTTGCACCCAGTCATTCTGGGTCTCCAGTCCAGTGACTACTTCATGTGGACAGCCTCACTTCCTCTGCCAAGAGATGAGTCAGTTAATTAATCTGATGGCAGAAACATCATTTTACTAATTCAATTTTTTCTCAATTAATTCTCTAAAGACTAAAGTACATCACACTGGATTCGTCCAACAGAAATGTTTGAATTTGTGTTTATGCACATTTTAGATATATATGTTAAGTTTCTCAGCTACATAAATTTATTTCCACTCATTCTGGATTTCTCAAGAAACCTGAACTTACATAAATATCTTTAAAGAGGTAATTTAATTTGAAAGATTAAATAAAGCTAGTTAAACAAAATATAATCATAATTAATTTTAAGAAAACATTCTTAAAGGATGGTTCAGAAAAAAATCAGTTACAAAAGGGGCTGCCAATATTTGTCAAGTAATGAAATTATCTTCCAAAATTTCTAAATAATACTTCAGAGAAATTAATAAATATCTGTAAAATTATTAATAAATCCATCTAAAGATTATTGTTCAGATTTTACCTAATAAAACATACTAGTGCTTCCATAACTGGAGTTTTATTTTTCTGATTCTAAATGTACACGATGACACACCTTCTTAAATAAATTCTGCTGGTGTTTCATTTTCTTTGTAGCTATCAAAATAATTGTCAAGTTATTATATGACCTAACATAAAATTTTAAATAAAGTTGGCATTTCATTTATAATATGATGCTGGAGAGTCTACTTATTAACTACAAATTCAAAGCATCATGAAATCAAATATAAAATACCATGAGAGGCTTCCCTGGTGGTGCAGTGGTTGAGAATCTGCCTGCCAATGCAGGGGACACGGGTTCGAGCCCTGGTCTGGGAAGATCCCACATGCCACGGAGCAACTGGGCCCGTGAGCCACAACTGCTGAGCCTGTGCCTCTGGAGCCTGTGCTCCGCAACAAGAGAGGCCACGACAGTGAGAGGCCCACGCACCACAATGAAGAGTGGCCCCCGCTCGCCGCAGCTAGAGAAAGCCCTTGCACAGAAACGAAGACCCAACACAGCCAAAAATAAATAAATAAATTTATTTAAAAAAAAAAAACACAGTCTTATTTATTAGCCATATAGCAAAGATTAACTACTTTCTCTTAACTGTATAATTTTTCATCCAAACCAAAGAAACATTCAGCTTAGTCATGAGAAAGGTTAAAAGACGGAAGCTCCTCTTGCCAAGAATGAACAGTAAAATGAATCAAAAAATATTGATTTAATAACAGGGACCAGTGTTCAGGTGGATATGGCTAGAAGTCAAATACAGGAGGACTTCTGTTTATGGGGAGAGCTGCACTTCTCTCTCACACCTTTTTAGCATCAACCTTTATGTTAATACAAAAATTTATAAGAGCAAGCCAAAACGGTGGCAAAGAAGTGTGTTGGACATAAAATAGCACTGTGTCTCTCATTTTGAAATCAGTGCAAAAGTTAAAGATAAGAATGAAGAGCTAAAGCCTTTTATCAATTAATTCAAGGGCAAACACTTGAAAAGTAACTGGAACAAAGGTGAATCAGTTCTGGGAAGTAAATTGGGAACTCTAGATTTTTTTTTAAGGCATCTCTATCACTGATTCATTTGTAAAGCGAAGTGGACTTTCTGCAATTATAGGATGAGTGTAACTATGAAATGTTATTATTCGAACAGCAGAGTTTCTGTCCTAGTGACCCAGGACTCTCCCTTGGCTGTACCTGCGCAAAGTCACTGCGTCACTCTGGCCAAGTAAATTAACATATCTACATCTCGTTATGCTTTTCTGTAAAATGTTGGTCTCCCCAGAAGCTGCTGGAAGAATGTATTAGACAATAATTGTAAAAGGCTTTGCAACCCTGATATACTAGTTGCATGCTAAGTAATACTGATTACAAATGAAGTATCCTTCAAAAGAAACTTAAGGAAGAAAAGAAACTACTTTGGGGTTCCTCTGAGAATGACTGAGACTCAGAAAGAAACTTTGACTCAAATGTTCTTCAGCAGCTAGTGTTCAGGGGAGGAAGCTCTTTTTCAACTCTTTTTAGAAAAATACATGGGAAAAACAGAATATAAAGGAAATTATTTATACCCTAAATAATGATGCTTCCTACTAATGCCAGTGCATATGCATATATATTTATATATTTTTATATAAAATATAATATTTTTAAAAAATAAGACAATTTTAAGTAAGACTGTATTTTAAACTTTTTTGGAAAATCACCTTCATTCTCTAAGTGATTTTGCTGGTTTTGACCACATTGGGATATGAGAAATTAGTTCAGATAAGTTAGGATTATTATCATAAGAGGAATATCAATATTAATTAAGTCAGTGAGAAAGGTCTACCGAATAGGTTGGGAAGGAAGGAGCATGGACTTTGGAGTCAGGCAGACCTGAGTTGGAAAACTGGCTTTGGACAAATCACTTAACCTCCTGAGTCCCAGTTTTCTTGTCTGTAAAATGAATAGTAATATTTCCTTCTTAGGGCTGCTGTAAGATTTAGATGAGATTACATTTGAAAAGTACCTTATTCAGAGCCTGGCTGTCCACTAGGCACTTGTAAACAATAACTATTCTCTTTTAACTGAATCCCATACTTAAACGTGAGCCTAAATGATCCTGTTTGAGAAAATCTCAGTTCATTAGCACGTTTACAGAATGGAAGCATATCAAGACTTCCAGAACTACAAGTGCTGTAGAAAACTCTTAAGGGATAATTATTCGTTTCATGATTGATTTTAAGGTTCTACTAGTACTTCATGAATTTTATACAGGATACCCATTTTATAAGTTTCTCAAAGCAAATATCATTTGGATGTGTATCTGTATGTGTGTGTATATAAATATACACACATATAATAAATATGTATGTTTATTATTGTTTTTTGATAGAAAACCACTGACAGCCTGTGGGATATTTCCCGTATTTTCAGGATGTTGGGGATGAGACATCTGAGCTCTCACCCAGTCTAACTCTTTACAGATGAGAAAACTGAGGCCCAGAGAGTTTGAATAACTTGTCAAAAATAACAGAGTGCTAGAATTATGAATAAAACTCACGTCTCTTGATTATCAATCCAATTCTTTTAGTGCCTTTATTTTTTATGCTTATTGAAGTATGATTTAAATATCATTCACAAATTTTAAGTATATAAATTGATGACTTTTGACAAATGAATTCAGTCTACATGTCTACCACAATAAATTAACCATAAACATACCATTCACTGTTTCTTAAACTATTTGTCGTATCTACTCAATATTTTGCAATTAAAGTATGCATATTTATAATTATTACATCTTTTTTTTTTTTTTTACAATTTAAAGTTATACTGAGGCAGGAGATAGATGGGCCCCCAGGGCAAATGGTTTGAGTTCGTTCCTTGTGGACGGATACTCTGGAATAACAGGACAATTGAGAGAGGAGGCTGGGCCCTGCCCAGATAGAAGATAAGAAACCACATATTCCTCATTCTCGAAGTCAGGAGACCTTCCCGACTACACATGCACAGAAAGGCTCCTTGGAGGTCAAAAGGGGAGGAATGCTAACTGATGTCAACTGATGCTCACTACCCATAGACCTCTTCAGTAGACTCCATCTTGACTAAGATGTGTGCGCACACATGGGAAAATCCTGAGCTATGCCAAATACGGACTTTGAACCAGGCAAATCCAAATGATTGGCCAAAAGAAACCTGGAAGAAATGCCCCATAAAAGTGATTCAAACTGCCACGAGGGTGTGACTCTCTCTCTGAACCCGCCTGTGTGTCTGTCCACACATACTGTACTTCTTTTTTCCCTAATAAATACTTTACTTGTTTCACTACTTTCTGCCTTTGTGCGAATTCTTTTTCTGCAAAGCCGTAGGGCCAGGGCCTTGTCACTGGTCTAGTGGCTAGGATTCGGTGCTCTCACCACTGCGACCCGACCTCAGTCACTGGCAGGAACTGAAACCCTGCTTCAAGGCCCTGCAGGCCGAGGCCACCCGAGATCAATAGGAGTATGTAAAATAAAAGTACACCTTATTCCACTCCCTGTTTTGTTCCCCAGAGTTAGCTCTTAAAAACTATTGTAAAGCCTCAAACAAATACTTTACATCTTCTTTTTTTTTCCTTTTTTTTTTTTTTTGGCTGTACCACGTGGCTTGTGGGATCTTAGTTCCCTGACCAGGGACTGAACCCGTGCCCTTGGCAGTGAAAACATGGAGTCCTAAGCACTGGACCGCCAGGGAATTCCCATGTCTTCTTAAGATAAATGATATTGTATTATACATATTTTGATTAAAAACTTGATTATATCATCTATCATATATACACATATACATACATATATATACACACATAGATACATACCTATTTTGCTCTATTAGCACTAAATATATATTGTTTCCTAAAGAGTAACACTGAATCTCTCATTTATGTCTTTTCTAAGCTCCCATAGCCTGGAAACTAATTTTTTCCTACCTTTCTTTGTCTAAAACAAAGCTCAGTTTGGTTTAAATTTTATATACCAAAGGGAGCACACTGTGCCTAATTATAAAATAATATTTAATGATTTTTTCTTTCTTTTGTCTCTTTACTTCCTAAATTACTCTACTTTCTATAATCTTTTCAGCAAGTATTTTATTATTCTTTATATTCCCCAAACCTAGAACTGTTGGCAAAATAAATACTTGCTGTTTTTTTTTTCCCCAGTTTTATTGAGCTATAATTGGCATACATACTATGTCAGTTAAAGATGTACAACATAATGATTTGACTTACATACATCATGAAATGATTACGGGCTTCCCTGGTGGTGCAGTGGTTAAGAATCTGAGCTCCCAAGGCAGGGGGCCCGGGTTCGAAAACTGGTCAGGGAACTAGATTCCACATGCATGCTGCAAATAAGAGTTGCATGCTACAACTAAAGAGCCCACTTGCCATAACTGAGGAGCTCATGTGCTGCAATAAGGAGCTGGCGAGCCACACTAAGGAGCTCACCTGCTGCAACTAAGACCTGGCACAACCAAATAAATAAATAAATATTTTAAAAATGAAATGATTATCACAATAAGTTTAGTAAACATCCATCATCTCATATAGATACAAAATTAAAGAAATAGAAAAAATTTTTTTTTCTTTTTTCTTAATGCCTTTAAATAAAACTTAAAAGGCAATACAATACACTGCTGCTTTTTTTTTTTAAGTTCCTGATCAGAGATTTTAAGTGTCTCCTTGGCAGGCAGTATGTGTTATACATCTTTGTGTTCACACAGGGCTTAGTAGAGTTCTTGGGAATAGTGAGTGCTCAATACAAAAATTAATGGATTTTTCTTAAGGCTATTAGTGTGTGTGACATTTTCTTTTTTGAAAGGGAGGGATAGTTCAACAAAATTGGATTTTGCTGTATGTAATGGTTGGAAACTACATTAAATTTATGATGACATAAGCAAATGAATAATGAAACAGTTGCTGGAATTTTAAGAAATTACCTGGCATTATATAAAGACTGGCTACCGGCATGGATGATGCATACTAAAAGTCCCTTTTTCTAAAGAATGAAGATTGTGTTTTTGTACTTAAATGAAACAATTGCCTGAAAATTTCATCACATTTCTTTCCTTATCTGCATTGAGTCTTGGACGGTGTCTCTGTGAGGTCACACATCTTGATGAATATTGGAAAATAAGGTAACCATCAAGATGTTGACATAATCACAGCATAAATGAAAGAATAGCATGCAGTTGTAACCAGAGAAGTTATACCTATTGACTTGCACAATATTATATTTACCTGGTAAATTTACATAGTTAAGCCATTCCAACTGTTGCAATATTGCACAGCCACTAAAATTCATGATCTTGAAGATAATGTGGCAACATGGGGGAAAATGTTTGTGTTCTAATATTTCACTAAGAAATCAGTATTCATTGTCAAATAATTTTATAAAAAAGAATTCTGCATAGAAAAAGAGCAAAAAGGAAACATACCAAAATAATAACAGTGGCTATGTTAGGGTAATGGCAGTCTGAGTGCTTCTTTCTTATCTCTAGTTATATTACTTCTGTAACAGAAAACGAATTGACAAGTGCAAAGAAAATGAGTTCTATAAAAGAAAATATAGTAAACATTTGTTATTCATGGCAGCCTCAAATCTGCTCAAACCCCACATCTTACAGTTCCCCATGTGAATTCTATCCTCCTGAAGTAAATTCTAAAATTTAACATTTCATAATCTCCCTAGCCTCTGAGTCTTAGATGAGGTCCTATAACTTAGTTTCTGCCTCTCAGTTGTACCTGTCAGAAACTACCTATAGCGCAGACAGGGCCCAGACATCCATTCTGCTGGCACAGTTGGCTTCAATGTCATGGTTCTGGCGTCAGCAGTGGGAACAGTATCTTCCCCATTGCAACAAAGACTGGTGGGTTTGGGGACTGGTGGTAGCTTGGCCTAGAACCTGTTCCTCCAGCTTTTCCCATGATTCCCTGGAATTTCTAATGTCCCTTCATAAATCCCTTCTCATTTAAATGACCTAGACTTGATTCTTTGTCTATACCTAAGAATGCTAACAGATAGAGGAGGCTAACAAAAATAAAATTCCCCTAAGAAAAGAAGAAGGAGGGTTGACATAATTAAAGACAAGATCATTCTGAACTTCAAAAGAACATTGTGATCAAATAAAAGACCTTTTTAGCAGGTAAATGTCATGAGTGTCATTTCCGGGCAAAGCATCTAAGAGCTGGTGTGAGACCCTGTGGCTCTCTCTTCTGCCAACAGCCATGGGGCCTCATGTTCTGATGATGCAGCTACAAGATATCAGATCTCCCATCAGCCCAGGTACCTGAGAGACTGTGTGGAAGACATTCCCCCACTGGCCCAGAGAGCACAGCTGATGTGAGCAAGAAAGAAATCTCTGTGAGGTGAAGCCACGGAGATTTGAGAGTTAATTTGCTACTATGGCTTAGCCTAGCCTAACCAAACCTGATTAATACACAGTGGTATCAAAAATGGGATGTGTTTAATGACCAAAATAAATAAATACATAATTTTAAAAGCCTTGTATGATTATAGAACATTTTATCTAATAAAGTAAATCAAATAAAGCATGGATTAAAGATTTGTTGTCATTTTTCATCAAGTAAAGATATCTGGGTTTGCCTGAAAGCAACAGCAACAAAAATGTCACACACTGTAAAACCCCCTAAATATTTAATGGTCTTAAAAACAACAAATAGGTTATGCATTTCAATTCTCATATTATAAAAAAATAGAATTTGTGATGCATGTTAATTTTATTAAAGTAACCCCCCCAAAAGCAATATGAAGTAATAAAAAGCAAATCATATTTACTTATTGTGAAATTTTTGATGTTCTGCGGAGAGAAGTGTGAGAAAATTGCTAACAGGATTTATTGAAATTGCTTCTGGCAAAATTAGACACGAACGCAACACTCATTGGAACAGATTCATCAGCGTCTGCTTGCTTTTGCAGCCCTTTTCCTTTTCAAGTGTCTGTTTCATCCTGTACAACAGTAGTTTTTTCTGCTCAGTAGTAAATGACCTTTATTTCATATAAGGTATTCTATCCTTTCACGTGAAATAGCCACTGACAAGATTGTTTTCTATCTGTCTATTATAATCAACACCACCCTGTCTGCACTGAGTGATCCGGGCCACTGGGCCAACACTGGCAGAAGATGTCATCATCACAGTTCTGTTGTTTGAATATTCCCAGTGTTCAAAGGCCCTAATAAATGATCCTTTACTACTTCTTAAAGACTAAAGGGGTTTTGAAAGAGTTGGCTTTGTTTTGTTTTGTCTATAGTACAAAAGATCAAATAAGAGAAAATAGGATTTAAGTAAGAGAGATTTCTATTGGACATAAAGAACTTCCAGACTACCAGAATAAAACGATACTGGAATGGAGTATTGAGGGAGAATGCCTGGTCTTTTGTCAGGCACATGATTAAAAAAGACTGACTTTCTGGGCTTCCCTGGTGGCGCATTGGTTGAGAGTCCACCTGCCGATGCAGGGGACATGGGTTCATGCCCTGGTCCGGGAAGATCCCACATGCCGCGGAGCGGCTGGGCGCATGAGCCATGGCCACTGAGCAAAAAAAAAAAGACTGACTTTCTAATAAAAGGAAAAATAAACAAATGGGACCTAATCAAACTTACAAGCTTTTGTACAGCAAAGGAAACCATAAACAAAATGAAAAGACAACCTACAGACTGGGAGAAAATATTTGCAGATGATGTGACTGACAAGGGCTTAATTTCTAAAATATAAAAACAGCTCATACAACTAACTCAATAACAAAAAAATAACAACCCATTTGAAAAATGGGCAGAAGACCTAAATAGACATTTCTCCAAAGCAGACATACAGATGGCCAGCAGGCACATGAAAAGATGGTCAACATTGCTAATTATTAGAGAAATGCAAATCAAAACTACCATGAGATACCACCTCACACCGGTCAGAATGGCCATCACTACGAAATCTACAAATAATAGACTTTTAATAATAGTCTACAAATAATAGAGGGCATGGAGAAAAGGGAACACTCTTACACTGTTGGTGGGAATGTAAATTGGTGCAGCCACTATGGAAAACAGTGGGGTGGTTCCTCAAAAATCTAAAAATAGAGTTGCCATATGATCCTACAATCCCACTCCTGCGCATATTCCAGAGAAAACTATAATTTAAAAAGATACATGCACCCCAATGTTCATAGCAGTACTATTTACAATAGCCAAGACATGGAAGCAACCTAAATGTCCATTGACTAGTGAATGGATAAAGAAGATGTGGTACATATATACAATGGAATACAACTCAGCCATGAAAAAGAATGAAATAATGCCATTTACAGTAACATGGATGGACCTAGAGATTATCATACTAAGTGAAGTAAGTCAGGAAGAGAAGGACAAATATATCACTTATATGTGGAGTCTAAAATATGACACAAATGAGCTTATCCACGAAACAGAAACAGACTCACAGACATAGAGAACACATTTGTGATTGCCAAGGGTTGCGGGGTTGGGGGGAAGGGATGGACTGGGAGTTTGGGCTTAGCAGATGCAAACTATTAAATATAGAATGGATAAACAACAAGGTCCTGCTGTATAGCACAGGGAATTATATTCAATATCCTGAGATAAACCATAATGGAAAAGAATATGAAAAAGAATGTATATATATATGTATAACTGAATCTCTTTTCTGTACAGTAAAAATTAACAGAATATTGTAAATCAACTATACTTCAATAAAATTAAAAAAAAAAAGACTAACTTTCTATAGGCAGAAGGCTAGGTCAGATACTCTCTCATAGTCTTTTCCAGTTCTGTGGTTTTATGCTTGTTTAAGACTAATATCACAGCAGAATTCTCTTGGCAGGAATTCCCTGGTTGTCCGGTGGTTAGGACTCCACACTCTCACTGCCAAGGGCCCAGGTTCAATCCCTGGTTGGAGAAGTAAGATCCTGCAAGCCACGTGGTGCGGCCAAAAAAAAAAAGAAAGAATTCTCTTGCCTTCTCTTGTTTTCATTTATACCATTTAGTGTCTCTGTTTGACTGGTATTGCTAGGGGACAGTCCGTCCTTGTTTTCTGGCCAAGTGAACACACACACACACACACACACACACACACACACCACAGAGGAGGGTCAAATAATTAACTCAGGTATTCCACAGACAGATTCCAAACTGCGTGAGTCTAGTAGAGGAAAGATGTTCACCATTGCCCTCCTTATTGATCTGATTTGTCTCTTAGCATGGTCCATGAGCACAGACCTCACTGGCCTGACCTTGAGGGTGTACCCCCATGGTTGTCCTTAGCACTGGAAAGTGTCCTCATCGAACCCCTTGTTCCTCATGGCACCATGCCCTTCTCCCCCAGCCTCACTGTGCTTTCACTTATTTCTTTTCTCCCCCTTTTCTCCCCACTTTCCCTCTCCAGGAGTGGCCCTTCCCCAACATTAACAAGTCTTTGGCCTCTTGCTTTGACCTGGAAATTCTCTCAGTCCCTGAGTCCCTGCTTCGGATAATGAGTCACAGTTTCTTTCTTCCACCTGTTCCTGCTGCTGGATGGGAGAAGAGGGAAGGTTTATATTCTGAGGTGAAGATGGGGTCAGAAGGACATGGGCTGGAGAGACTTGTTTTCTATTTCTTTTCTTTCCTCTCTGTGCTTTGGCCATCCTATTTAAAATGCAGACATCTTGCATCAGATGGGTAATCCCCTGCCAATAGCTCTCAACAGGTCCATATATGGGAGTCATATTCTCCTTGCTACTCTAACTTAGGACTTTATCAATCAAATGAGCACTGCTTTCCTCCCAGTCTTGGGTAACATTGCAAGGTCCTCTTTTATTTATTTATTTTTTTTTAAAAAAAGTATTTATTTATTTATTTTTGGCTGTGTTGAGTCTTCATTGCTGCGTGTGGGCTTTCTCTAGTTACAGTGAGCAGGGGCTACTCTTCTTTGTGGTGCGCGGGCTTCTCACTGCGGTGGCTTCTCTTATTGCAGAGCCTAAGCTCTAGGTGCACAGGCTTCAATAGTAGTGGCTCACGGGCTCTAGAGCACAGGCTCAGAAGTTGTGGCACACGGGCTTAGTTGCTCCGTGGCACATGGGATCTTCCCGGACCAGGGCTCAAACCTGTGTCCCCTGCATTGGCAGGCGGATTCTCAACCACTGTGCCACCAGGGAAGCCCGCCAGGTCCTCTTTTATTAATCAGCCTTGCTACTAGCCATTGCCCTCTACTAAGAGTTGAAGGAGGGCTTCCCTGGTGGTGCAGTGGTTGAGAGTCCGCCTGCCGATGCAGGGGACACGGGTTCGTGCCCCGGTCCGGGAGGATCCCACATGCCACGGAGCGACTGGGCCCGTGAGCCATGGCCGCTGAGCCTGCACGTCCGGAGCCTGTGTTCCGCAATGGGAGAGGCCACAACAGTGAGAGGCCCGCATACTGCAAAAAAAAAAAAAAAAGAGTTGAAGGAAAGGCACTCTCTCCATACGTGTAAGGTCTTATGAAGTTGCAGAGGTCAGCAAACTGTGGCTATGTCTGTGAGCCAAATGCAGCCTACCGCCTGTTTTATAAGTAAAGTTTTATTGGACATAGCCATGCCCATTATTGTCTATGACTGCCTTTGCTCTCTAACAGCAAAGTTGAGTAGTTACAACAGTGACCTTGTTACCAAACACAAGTTCATGTGCCTGATGCACAGTGAGACAAAATAAACTGAAATGTCAGAGTTTGGAGCAGAGAAAGGTTTATTGCAGGGCCAAGCAAGGAGAACAGATGGGTTATGCTCAAAAACCCTGAATTCCTCGATAGTTTTTGGCAAAAAGTTTTTACAAGCAAAATTTGGGGTAAGGGCTGCATGGTGTGTGACTTTCTTCTGATTTGTTGGTGGTGAGGTAGCAGGGTGGTGCTCCAGGAATCTTGCGCTCAGCCTGAAGTTACCATCCTCCACCTGGGCGGGGGCCTTAGTTCTGCAGAAGAACTCAAAGATATTGTTATGTAAATTCCTTGAGGAGGAACCAGGACCCTGCCCCAAGGCTGAACTATTGTTTCTTTCTTTTTTAATTTTTATTTTATATTGGAGCATAGTTGATTAACAATGTTGTGTTAGTTTCAGGGGTTCAGCAAAGTGATTCAGTTATACATATACATGTGTCTATTCTTTTTCAAATTCCTTTCCCATTTAGAACATTACAGAATATTGGGCAGAGGTCCCTGTGCTATACAGTAGGTCCTGTTTGTTATCTATTTTAAATATAGTAGCGTGTACATGTCAGTCCCAAACTCCCAATCTATCCCTTCCCACAACTATTGTTTTTTTTTTAATATTCTTTTATTAGTTTCTGCTTTATAACAAAGTGAATCAGTCATACATATACATCTGTTCCCACATCCCTTCCCTCATGCATCTCCCTCCCTCCCACCCTCCCCATCCCACCCCTCCAGGCGGTCACAAAGCACCGAGCTGATCTCCCTGTGCTCTGCGGCTGCTTCCCACTATCTATCTACCTTACGTTTGGTAGTGTATATATGTCCATGCCTCTCTTTCGCTTTGTCACACCTTACCCTTCCCCCTCCCCATATCCTCAAGTCCATTCTCAAGTAGGTCTGTGTCTTTATTCCCGTTTTACCCCTAGGTTCTTCATGACATTTTTTTTTTAATTCCATATATATGTGTTAGCATACGGTATTTGTCTTTCTCTTTCTGACTTACTTCACTCTGTATGACAGACTCTAGGTCTATCCACCTCATTACAAATAGCTCAGTTTCGTCTCTTTTTATGGCTGAGTAATATTCCATTGTATATATGTGCCACATCTTCTTTATCCATTCATCCGATGATGGACACTTAGGTTGTTTCCAGCTCCGGGCTATTGTGAATAGAGCTGCAATGAACATTTTGGTACATGTCTCTTTTTGAATTCTGGTTTTCTCAGGGTATATGCCTAGTAGTGGGATTGCTGGGTCATATGGTAGTTCTATTTTTAGTTTTTTAAGGAACCTCCATACTGTTCTCCATAGTGGCTGTATCAATTCACATTCCCACCAGCAGTGCAAGAGTGTTCCCTTTTCTCCACACCCTCTCCAGCATTTATTGTTTCTAGATTTATTGATGATGGCCATTCTGACTGGTGTGAGATGATATCTCATTGTAGTTTTGATGTGCATTTCTCTAATGATTAATGATGTTGAGCATTCTTTCATGTGTTTGTTGGCAGTCTGTATATCTTCTTTGGAGAAATGCCTATTTAAGTCTTCTGCCCATTTTTGGATTGGGTTGTTTGTTTTTTTGCTATTGAGCTGCATGAGCTGTTTATAAATTTTGGAGATTAATCCTTTGTCAGTTGCTTCATTTGCAAATATTTTCTCCCATTCTGAGGGTTGTCTTTTGGTCTTGTTTATGGTTTCCTTTGCTGTGCAAAAGCTTTGAAGTTTCATTAGGTCCCATTTGTTTATCTTTGTTTTTATTTCCATTTCTCTAGGAGGTGGGTCCAAAAGGATCTTGCTGTGATTTATGTCATAGAGTGTTCTGCCTATGTTTTCCTCTAAGAGTTTGATAGTTTCTGGCCTTACATTTAGGTCTTTAATCCATTTTGAGCTTAGTTTTGTGTATGGTGTTAGGGAGTGTTCTAATCTCAAACTTTTACATGTCCCTGTCCAGTTTTCCCAGCACCACTTATTGAAGAGGCTGTCCTTTCTCCACTGTACATTCCTGCCTCCTTTATCAAAGATAAGTTGGCCATATGTGCGTGGGTTTATCTCTGGGCTTTCTATCCTGATCCACTGATCTATCTTTCTGTTTCTATGCCAGTACCACACTGTCTTAATTACTGTAGCTTTGTAGTATAGTCTGAAGTCAGGGAGCCTGATTCCTCCAGCTCCATTTTTCGTTCTCAAGATTGCTTTGGCTATTCAGGGTCTTTTGTTTTTCCAAACAAATTTTGAAATTTTTTTTCTAGTTCTGTGAAAAATGCCAGTGGTAGTTTGATAGGGATTGCATTGAATCTGTAGATTGCTTTGGGTAGTAGAGTCATTTTCACAATATTGATTCTTCCAATCCAGGAGCATGGTATATCTCTCCATCTATTTGTATCATCTTTAATTTCTTTCATCAGTGTCTTATAATTTTCTGCATACAGGTCTTTTGTCTCCTTAGGTAGGTTTATTCCTAGATATTTTATTCTTTTTGTTGCAATGGTAAATGGGAGTGTTTTCTTGATTTCATTTTCAGATTTTTCATCATTAGTGTACAGGAATGCCAGAGATTTCTGTACATTAATTTTGTATCCTGCTACTTTACCAAATTCATTGATTAGCTCTAGTAGTTTTTCGGTAGCATCTTTAGGATTCTCTATGTATAGTATCATGTCATGTGCAAACAGTGACAGCTTTTCTTCTTCTTTTCCAATTTGGATTCCTTTTATTTCCTTTTCTTCTCTGATTGCTGTGGCTAAAACTTCCAAAACTATGTTGAATAAGAGTGGTGAGAGTGGGCAACCTTGTCTTGTTCCTGATCTTAGTGGAAATGGTTTCAGTTTTTCACCATTGAGAACGATGTTGGCTGTGGGTTTGTCATATATGGCCTTTATTATGTTGAGGAAAGTTCCCTCTATGCCTACTTTCTGCAGGGTTTTTATCATAAATGGGTGTTGAATTTTGTCGAAAGCTTTCTCTGTATGTATTGAGATGATCATATGGTTTTTCTCCTTCAACTTGTTAATATGGTGTATCCCATTGATTGATTTGCGTATATTGAAGAATCCTTGCATTCCTGGAATAAACCCCACTTGATCATGGTGTATGATCCTTTTAATGTGCTGTTGGATTCTGTTTGCTAGTATTTTGTTGAGGATTTTTGCATCTATGTTCATCAGTGATATTGGCCTGTAGTTTTCTTTCTTTGTGACATCCTTGCCTGGTTTTGGTATCAAGGTGATGGTAGCCTCGTAGAATGAGTTTGGGAGTGTTCCTTCCGCTGATATTGTTTGGAAGAATTTGAGAAGGATGGGTGATAGCTCTTCTCTAAATGTTTGATAGAATTCGCCTGTGAAGCCATCTATCTGGTCCTGGGCTTTTGTTTGATGGAAGATTTTTAATCACAGTTTCAATTTCAGTGCTTGTGATTGGTCTATTCATATTTTCTATTTTCCTGAGTCAGTCTTGGCCAGTTGTGCATTTCTAAGAATTTGTCCATTTCTTCCAGGTTGTCCATTTTATAGGCATAGAGTTGCTTATAGTAATCTCTCATGATCTTTTGTATTTCTGCAGTGTCAGTTGTTACTTCTCCTTTTTCATTTCTAATTCTATTGATTTGAGTCTTCTCCCTTCTTTTCTTGATGAGTCTGGCTAATGGTTTGTCAATTTTGTTTATCTTCTCAAAGAACCAGCTTTTAGTTTGGTTGATCTTTGCTATCGTTTCCTTCATTTCTTTTTCATTTATTTCTGATCTGATCTTTATGATTTCTTTCCTTCTGCTAACTTTGGGGGTTTTTTGTTCTTCTTTCTCTAATTGCTTTAGGTGCAGGGTCAGGTTGTTTACTCGAGATGTTTCCTGTTTCTTAAGGTGGGATTGTATTGCTATAAACTTCCCCCTTAGAACTGCTTTTGCTGCGTCCCATAGGTTTTGGGTCGTCGTGTCTCCATTGTCATTTGTTTCTAGGTATTTTTTAATTTCCTCTTTGATTTCTTCAGTGATCACTTCGTTATTGAGTAGTGTATTGTTTAGCCTCCATGTGTTTGTATTTTTTACAGATCTTTTCCTGTAATGTCTAGTCTCATAGCATTGTGGTTGGAAAAGATACTTGATACAATTTCAATTTTCTTAAATTTACCAAGGCTTGATTTGTGACCCAAGATATGATCTATCCTGGAGAATGTTCCATGAGCACTTGAGAAAAATGTGTATTCTGTTGTTTTTGGATGGAATGTCCTATAAATATCAACTAAGTCCATCTTGTTTAATGTATCATTTAAAGCTTGTGTTTCCTTATTTATTTTCATTTTGGATGATCTGTCCATTGGTGAAAGTGGGGTGTTAAAGTCCCCTACTATGATTGTGTTACCGTTGATTTCCCCTTTTATGGCTGTTAGTATTTGCCTTATGTATTGAGGTGCTCCTATGTTGGGTGCATAAATATTTAAAATTGTTATATCTTCTTCTTGGATCGATCCCTTTATCGTTATGTAGTGTCCTTCTTTGTCTCTTCTAATAGTCTTCATTTTAAAGTCTATTTTGTCTGATATAAGAATTGCTACTCCAGCTTTCTTTTGATTTCCATTTGCATGGAATATCTTTTTCCATCCCCTTACTTTCAATCTGTATGTGTCTCTAGGTCTGAAGTGGGTCTCTTGTAGACAGCATATATATGGGTCTTGTTTTTGTATCCATTCAGCCACTCTGTGTCTTTTGGTGGGAGCATTTAGTCCATTTACATTTAAGGTAATTATTGATATGTACGTTCCTATTCCCATTTCCTTAATTGCTTTGGGTTCATTATTGTAGGTATATTCCTTCTGTTGTGTTTCTTGCCTAGAGAAGTTCCTTTAGCATTTGTTGTAAAGCTGGTTTGGTGGTGCTGAACTCTCTCAGCTTTTGCTTGTCTGTAAACGTTTTAATTTCTCCATCAAATCTGAATGAGATCCTTGCTGGGTAGAGTAATCTTGGTTGCAGGTTTCTCTCCTTCATCACTTTAATTATGTCCTGCCACTCCCTTCTGGCTTGTAGAGTTTCTGCTGAGAGATCAGCTGTTAACCTGATGGGGATTCCCTTGTGTGTTGTTTGTTGTTTTTCCCTTGCTGCTTTTAATATGATTTCTTTGTGTTTAATTTTTGACAGTTTGATTAATATGTGTCTTGGCGTATTTCTCCTTGGATTTATTCTGTATGGGACTCTCTGTGCCTCCTGGACTTGATTAACTATTTCCTTTCCCATATTAGGGAAGTTTTCAACTATAATCTCTTCAAATATTTTCTCAGTCCCTTTCTTTTTCTCTTCTTCTTCTGGAACCCCTATAATTCGAATGTTGGTGCGTTTAATGTTGTCCCAGAGGTCTCTGAGACTGTCCTCTGTTCTTTTCATTCTTTTTTCTTTATTTTGCTCTGCAGCAGTTATTTCCACTATTTTATCTTCCACCTCACTTATCCGTTCTTCTGCCTCAGTTATTCTGCTATTGATCCCATCTAGAGTATTTTTCATTTCATTTATTGTGTTTTTAATCGATGCTTGATTCATCTTTAGTTCTTCTAGGTCCTTGTTAACTGTTTCTTGCATTTTGTCTATTCTATTTCCATGATTATGGATCTTGGAAATAGAATCTTGGATCAGCTTTACTATCATTATTCTGAATTCTTTTTCAGGTAGACTGCCTATTACCTCTTCATTTGTTAGGTCTGGTAGGTTTTTATCTTGCTCCTTCACCTGCTGTGTGTTTTTCTGTCTTCTCATTTTGCTTATGTTACTGTGTTTGGGGTCTCCTTTTTGCAGGCTGCAGATTCGTAGTTCCCGTTGTTTTTGGTGTCTGTCCCCAGTGGCTAAGGTTGTTTCAGTAGGTTGTGTAGGCTTCCTGGTGGGGGGGACTAATGCCTGTGTTCTGGTGGTTGAGGCTCGATCTTGTCTTTCTGGTGGACAGGTCCACGTCTGGTGGTGTGTTTTGGGGTGCCTATGGCCTTATTATGTTTTTAGGTAGCCTCTCTGCTAATGGGTGGGGTTGTGTTCCTGCCTTGCTAGTTGCTTGGCATAGGGTGACCAGCACTGTAGCTTGCTGGTCGTTGACTGAAGCTGGGTGCTGGTGTTGAGATGGAGATCTCTGGGAGATTTTCGCTGCTTGATATTATGTGGAGCTGGGAGGTCTCTTGTGGACCCGTGTCCTGAAGTTGGCTCTCCCA
Source organism: Mesoplodon bidens (assembly GCF_964165515.1). Lineage (NCBI taxonomy): Eukaryota > Metazoa > Chordata > Mammalia > Artiodactyla > Ziphiidae > Mesoplodon > Mesoplodon bidens. Next base: position 78,758,023 of record NC_138161.1, on the reverse strand, counting down.
CTTCAGAGGCACAGCACTGACTCCTGGCTGCAGCACCAAGAGCCTTTCATCCACCCGGCTCAGAATAACAGGGAGAAAAAGCAGAAAGAAAGAATTAGTAGAAGAAAGAAAGAGAGAGGGAAAGAAAGGAAGAAGGGAAGAAAGGAAGGAAGGAAAGAAGAAAGAAAGAAAGGAGGGAGGAAGGATGGAAAGAGAGAAGGAAAGAAAGGAGGGACGGAGGGAGGAATGAAAGCAAAAGGAAGAGTGAATGGAAGAAGGGAGGGAGGAAGGAAAGAAAGAAAGAAAGACAGGAGGGAGGGAGGGAGGAAGGAAAGAAAAAGAAAGTGGAAAGAAGAAGGGTGGGAGGGAGGGAGGAAAGAAAAATAAAGAAGGAAAGGAGGAGCGGAGGGAGGGAGGGAGGAAGGGAAGGTAGGAAAAAAGAAAGAGCAGGTAAAGTAAAATAGAATAAAGTATGAAATATAGTAGCGTTATTAAAATTAAAAAGTAATTATTGGAAAAAAAACGGACCGATAGAACCCTGGGACATATGGTGGAAGCAAAGCTATACAGAGAGAATCTTACACAGAAGATTACACATACACATTCACAAAAAGAGAGCAGGGGGAAAAATCAAAAATCTTGCTCTCCAAGTCCACCTCCTCAATTTGGGATAATTCGTTGTAAAAAGAGGAAAAGGGCGAGAAGTCTGAAATCTTGCTCTCTAAGTCCACCTCCTTAATTTGGGATAATTCGTTGTAAAAAGAGGAGAAGGGGGGAAAGTCTTAAATCTGGTCCTCAAAGTCCACTTCCTCAATTTGGGATGATTCGCTGTCCATTCATGCACTCCACAGACGCAGGGCACATCAAATGGGCCGTGGAGCTTTAATCCGCTGCCTCCGAGGCTGCCCAGAGAGATTTCCCTGTCTCTTCTCTGCTCTCACAGCTCCCGGGTCTCAGCCTTGGACCTGGCCCCGCCTCTGCGCGTAGGTCGCCGGAGGGCGTCCGTTCTTCGCTCGGACAGGACGGGTTTAAAGGAGCCGCTGATTCGGGGGCTCTGGCTCACTCAGGCAGAGGGGAGGGAGGGGCGCGCAGTGTGGGGCGGGCCTGCGGCGGCAGAGGCCGGCGTGACGTTGCAGCAGCCCGTGGCGCTCCGTGCGCTTTCCCGGGAAAGCCGTCCCCGGGTCCCGGGACCCCGGCAGTGGCGGGGTGCACAGGCCCCCCGGAAGGCGGGGCGGACAGTGACCCGCGCTTGCACACAGGCCCCGCGGCGGCGGCCGCGGCGGCAGCGGCGGCGGCGGCGGCGGCGGCGGCAGTAGCCCCAGCGTCCCACGCCCATCTCCGAGGTCCACGCCTTACCCGCGGCTCGCGCCTGTCTCCGGCGCTTCCCCAAGCAGCCCTCTTAATGCCCTCTCCTCGCGCACCAGGAAACAAATGGGAAAAAAGTCTCTTGCCTCTTCGGCAGCTCCAGACCCTTTCCCCGGACTCCCTCCGGGCTAGCCGTGGTGCACTAACCCCTTCAGGCTCTCTTCCTGCCGCCAGCCCCAGTCCTCTCCCTGCGCTCCGACTGAAACCCGATACCCGAGCCTCAGCTCCCTGCCCCGCCCGCCCCGGCGGCCGAGCAGACAAGCCTCTCGGGCTGGTGTGTGCCTGAGGGCACCGATCCTCTGTGCCAGAATCTCTCCGCTTTGCCCTCCACACCCCTGTTGCTGTGCTCTCCTCCGCTACTCCGAAGCTTTCCCCCTCCGCCACCTGCAGTCTCCGCCCGCGAAGGGGCTTGTAGTGTGTAGAAACCTTCCCTCCTTCACGGCTCCCTCCCACTGGTGCAGGTCCCGTCCCTATCCTATTGTCTCTGTTTATTCTTTTTTTCTTTTGCCCTACCCAGGTATGTGGGGAGTTTCTTGCCTTTTGGGGGGTCTGAGGTCTTCTGTCAGCGTTCAGTAGGTGTTCTGTAGGAGTTGTTCCACGTGTAGATGAATTTCTGATGTATCTGTGGGGAGGAAGGTGATCTCCGCGTCTTAATCTTCCGCCATCTTCCTCCGGGTCCCCCAACTATTGTTTCTTGACTGCTCCTCCCTTGTTTCTGCATCCTCTCCCTTCCCTGATTAACAGCTGTTTGAATCTGCCCTTTTGAACTCAGGGAAGGTCAGGGAGGCTGAATGAAGCCTATTTCCTACAAACAAGAAAGCGGGGGACACAGAAAGGATTTGTACCTGGGAGCCCCTCAGGGTTGTGCTCGGTTTCAACCCTATGGTCCACAAAGCCTAAAATATTTAATATCTGGCTCTTTATAGAAAAGGTTTGCCAACCCCTGATACAGTGTATCACACCTAAAAGGAGGACCACTTCAATCAAAACGATTACTCTTAGCTGCTGCTTTTAAGGGTTTTGGGTAGCTTTTTCCTTTTTGCTTTTGAATAGGAGCCTTAGGCTCTGGAGAAGTTAATCCTTTCGTTTTTCTTTCCCTATACCCTGCATGCCTTCATTGTGGCTAAAAGAAATGTCATTTTTTAAACGGCAGAATCTATAAAATTAACGTATTTTTGTCACTACCAAAAATTTAATTTAGATGGGCAAGTTCATAAATGTGAAACCTTGGAGTTGCTCTTTTTTTTTTTTTTTTTTTTTTTTGCGGTACGCGGGCCTCTCACTGTTGTGGCCTCTCCCATTGAGGAGCACAGGCTCCAGACGCTCAGGCTCAGCGGCCATGGCTCACAGGCCCAGGCGCTCCGTGGCATGTGGGATCTTCCCAGACCGGGGCACGAACCCGTGTCTCCTGCATCGGCAGGCGGACTCTCAACCACTGCGCCACCAGGGAAGCCCTGGAGTTGCTCTTGACTCCCTCTTCTCATCCCTCTATCCATATCCAACTGGTCACCAAGTTCTACTGCTTCCTCCTCATAAATGTCTTCTACATCAACTCCCCCGTCTCAGTACGTTTCTCTATTCTCAGTACCGTACTCGAAGCCCTTATGTCTCACCCACACTGTACAATAGCCTCCTACTTAACTTTCTTGGCCTCCAAGCCATCCTACCCCAACTAAGTCATTCTCACTATATGTAAAGTGCCCTCCCTCCACTAAATTACTCACCACATGTACAACCTTCCTCAACATGTGCTAGTCATGTATACCTCACCACATGGAGACCTCTAATCTCAGAATTGGGCTTCTATATTATTAAATAACACTACTATTTATCTAGTCACTCAAGCCAGAAACCAAGGAATCATCTTTGACTTGTCATTTTCCTTCATATCCCCCACCTGATTGATCAGCAAGCCCTGTCAGCTCTACCTCCAATAATTTATAGTAATCCTAACAGAGTTAAAGAGAGTTCAATTAACACTTATGTTCCCAGGCCCATTTAAGAAACAACTGAAAGGTAAACATAGAAGTCACACAAATAGAGATGAAAATATTTAAGGGCCTAGACTCAGCTGATTATTGTTCTGACTGGCTCTCCGTTTTTATTTCTCATCTCTGCTGTGCCTTCCCTTAGAATGCCAGTTCCATAAATTTCTCTGACATGTGCCCTCTAGGTACATGCAAAACCTGTTTGCCACCTGTAATAACTGTCTGTCCCTGAATCTAACCCATATAACAATTTGAATATTTTGTGCTTATCTTCCTGGTCTTCCCCTCTCAAATTGGTTCAAATTCTTTGTGACCACTTGGTATAATAACCCCAGTCTTCAAAAGATTTTTTCTCAGTTACTCTTACTGTGGATTCTTCATCTGCTCCTTCTAGAGGAGGTGCAGTTTACTCCTGGGTCTGACTTCTTGCAGGCAGGGGGCATTGATTTAGTCAGAGGTCTTACCTCTTTTCATTTGTTTTTTAATAGGCCCAGTCCCTACTCCTGAACTAGTAATAATTAAAACATCTTTACCTTTTCTAATACCCTCTTTATAAATAATTGGAACTGAGTAAACTCCCTTTTCCTTTTGTATATATCCATCCTTGTCTCCAAGAGCTCATGCTGATCTTCCTATATGTCTAGTCTCTTCACTAAGCCCTCATTCTGTTTCTACTATGGACTGAATGTTTTTGCCCTCCCCAAATTCATGTTATACACTAACACCCAATGAGATGGTATTTAGAGTTAGGGTCTTTAGTACGTGATTAGGTCATGAAGGTGGAGCTCTCATGAGTGGGATTAGTGCCCTTCTAAAAGGGACCCTAGAGAGCTCCCTTGCCCCTTTCACCACATGAGGTTACAGTGAGAAGATGGATGTCTATGAACCTGTAAGCAGACTCTCACAGACACTGAATGTGCCAGTGCCTTGACCTTGGACTCCCAGCTTCCAGAACTATGAGAAATAAATTTCTATTGTTTATACGCCACTCAGTCTATGGTATTTTGTTATAGCAGCCTGAAAAGACTAAGAGAGTTTCCTAAGAAAAGTTTACTCTCTCTCTAGCTAATCATCTTGTCTCCCATTATTTTGATTTCATTCTTTCACTTCCTTTGTTCTTTTTTTTTTTTTTTTTTTTTTTGTGATACACAGGCCTCTCACTGTTGTGGCCTCTCCCATTGCGGAGCACAGGCTCTGGACGTGCAGGCTCAGCGGCCATGGCTCACGGGCCCAGGTGCTCCGCAGCACGTGGGACCTTCCCAGACCGGGGCAGGAACCCGTGTCTCCTGCATCGGCATGCGGACTCTTAACCACTGCGCCACCAGGGAAGCCCCCTTTGTTCTTATAGTCAGAACGAAGCATAACTTTCTTAGCATTTATTTTTAATTAGTTTCTGCTTTATAACAAAGTGAATCGGTCATACATATACATCTGTTCCCATATCCCTTCCCTCTTGTGTCTCCCTCCCTCCCACCCTCCCTATCCCACCCCGAAGCATAACTTTCAATTCACCCAATCCCTCCTTGATTTCTTGAGAAACTTCATTGTTGGAAATGAAAACTCCAGGCACAGGCCTTTTTGGGTTTTTTTCTACCTAAGAAAGTGGCATATTCTCTTTACCTTAAGAGCATCCATTCCTATGTATGGGTTTATTAGTAAAATTTACCATTGTTTTATGGGTGAGATTTGCAGTTTGGGTCTCCAAAATCTAAAGCCATGATAGAACTTGTGTAACAAATCCAGAGACACTTGGGGCTACATAGCAGGGCTGATTCTTGAGTCTATGGACAAGCCCCATGAATGTTAGTTGTGTCATAATTTTCTCTCTGAGCTCAAACCACTATAAAGCAGAACAAAATTCAGACAGCTGATCTAACACTGCCTACCTAGAGCTGGCAATAATAATTTAAAACCAGAACCTTGTCTAACACCCAAGCCAATATCATCTCTTGACTGGATCATTACAATAGTTCCTAATTCATTTCCCTGCCACCATTGTTACCAAGCAAGGGCTTGCTGCCCAACGTGCATAGAAGCCAATACTATAGCACTGACTTTTGAGAAAAGAAAAAGCTATACTGTGAGGTCGACCAGCAAGGAGATAGGAGGCAGGGCTCTCAAGTCTGTCTCCCCAGTATGGGGTTTGGTCACACTTTTATGAGTTAGGGAAGGAGGGTTGGAATGTGGAAGCACTGGTGGGGATGGTTTGTATTGGAGGGCTTTGGAACTTGGCCATTTATGGTAAGGATGGTAAAGAGTCTTCAGCACCAGATCTTCCTGAGCAATGGACCCTTCACTTCTGAAAGTGTTCCTGCATTCAGGTTCTGTTCATGTCCTGGTCCTTTTCTTCCGTGGCAGGGAGAAACTTTGGTTCCCGGTGTTATTTGAGGTAAAAAATTTCCCTCTGCGCCTTCTTTGGCCACATGACTTACAGTTTTATTCTGTTTCTCTAAAGAACTCAGTATCGGGGCTTCCCTGGTGGCGCAGTGGTTGAGAGTCCGCCTGCCGATGCAGGGGACATGGGTTTGTGCCCCGGTGTGGGAAGATCCCACATGCCACGGGGCGGCTGGGCCCGTGAGCCATGGCTGCTGAGCCTGCGCATCCGGAGCCTATGCTCCGCAACGGGAGAGGCCACAACAGTGAGAGGCCCGCGTATCGCAAAAAAAAAAAAAAAAAAAAAAAAGAACTCAGTATCTTGTTAGAAACAGGATAGGGCCAGTTTGGGGCTGGTTCTGCAGTTACACCATTCTAGTGCCCCCCCCATAGTTCATCTTCCACATAGCTGCCAGAATGATCTTTTAAAAACTTATATAAGGTCAAACAAAGGACACAATCAAGAAAGTGAAAAAATGACTCATAGATGGGAGTTCTCTGGTGGTCCAGTGGTTAGGACTCCATGCTCTCACTGCTGAGGGCCCAGGTTCAATCCCTGTTTGGGGAACTAAGATCCCACAAGCCATGCAGTGCAGCTAAAACAAAACAAAACAAAACAAAAAAACAGATAACTCATAGAAAGGCAGAAAGTTTTTGCAAATCATATGTCTGATAAGGGCCATGTATCCTGAATATATAAAGAACTCTTACAACTCAACAATAAAAAGACCAATAACCCAATTCTAAAATGGGCAAAGGACATGGATAAACATTTCTCCAAAGCAGATATACAAATAGCCAATAAGCACATGAAATGACTCTCAACATCATTAGTTATTAGGGAAATGCAAAACAAAAAACAAAAAAACAACACATTAAGAGGACGTCCCTGGTAACGAAGTGGTTAAGAATCCACCTGCCAATGCAGGGGACATGGGTTCGAGCCCTGGTCCGGAAAGATCCCACATGCTCTGGAACAACTAAGCCCATGTGCCATAACTACTGAGCCTGCGCTCTAGAGCCCGTGAGCCACAACTACTGAGCCCATGTGCCACAACTACTGAAGCCTGCACCCCTAGAGCCCATGCTCCACAACATGAGAAGCCACCGCAATGAGAGCCCACACACTGCAACGAAGAGTAGCCCCTGTTCACCACAGCTAGAGAAAGCTCGCACACAGCAACGAAGACCCAAAACAGCCAAAATTAAAAATAAATAAATAAATAAAAGTTAAAAAAAAAAGTGGTGCATCCACTTTGGAAAATAATTTGGCAGTTCCTCAAAATTTAAACAAAGTTCCCATATGACCTAGCAATTCTAAAGAAGAGAAAAGAAAGCACATATTCATACAGGTATATACCCAAGAGAAATGAAAGCATATAGTCATATAAAAACTTGTATACAAATATTCATAGCAGCATTATTCATAGAAAACAAAAAGTGAAACAATCCAAATGTCCATGAATAGATGAATGCACAAAACGTGGTATATACATACAATGGAACATCATTTTGCCATAAAAAGCAGTGAAGTACTATTACATGCTACAACGTGGATGACCTTGAAAACATTATGCTAAGCAAAAGAAGCTAGACACAATAGGCTGTATCATTCCATTTATATTAGGCAAATCCATAGAGAACAAAACCTGACTATTTTTCCAAGGGCTGGGGAAAGGGTCAAGGGGAGTAACTGCTAACAGGTACAGGGTTTCTTTTGGGGGTGATGGCAATGTTCTGGAATTAGTGGTAATGGTTGCACTCATTATGAACTGCTAAAAACCAATGAACTGTACACTTCAAAATGGTAATACATGTTATATATAAATCATATCTCAATTTTCAAAAACACTAATGAGAAAAGAAAAAAGTTGTAGTAGATCGTGACCTTCTACTGGTTAAACTCTGCAATGGCTTCCTATAGTACTCAGATAAAATTCAGTCTCCTCACCTTGGCCTACAAGGTCCTATATGATGTGATCCCTACCTGCCTCTCTCTTTTTTTTTTTTTTTTTTTTTTTTTTTTGCGGTACGCGGGCCTCTCACTGCTGTGGCCTCTCCTGTTGCGGAGCACAGGCTCCGGACGCGCAGGCTCAGCAGCCATGGCTCACGGGCCCAGCCGCTCCGCGGCATGTGGGATCTTCCCGGACCAGGGCACGAACCCGTGTCCCCTGCATCGGCAGGCAGACTCTCAACCACTGCACCACCAGGGAAGCCCCACTACCTGCCTCTCTTATCTCATACCCCATCACTCCCTCACTCCCCGTCTCACATTTACATTACATTCTGGGCTCACTGGCCCTCCCACTCCCAACTTTACACTTAACCTTCCTCCTGTTTAGAGTATTCTTTGCCTAGGGCTGCTCATGGCTGCCTCTTCCTTGTCATGGAGGTCTCAGATCAATTTCACCTCTTCAGAGAGGCCTCTCCATCCCCGTCACTGTCTATCATATTACCATATATTATTTTCTTCACAGCATGTATCACTGTCTGAAATTGTTTGTTATACACACATTTTCTGAGAGCAGAGATTTTGTCTGCCTTGTTCACTGCTATCAACCAAGTGCTCAGAATAATGCCTGGCACAGAGTAGAGACTCAAAAAATACATCTTGAATGACCTAATTTGTGAACAATGGAAATTTAGATATTTTGAAGGTACTTGGGGTGCTGAGAGCTTCAACTGATTTTGAATGAGAACCTCAGAAACCCCATTCCTGAACACACTGAGACTACATATATAGCATCCAGGGAGAGTGGTAAGAAACAGGAGGGGTGTGGAAATGTACCTCACCATCATTTCCAAATTACCAAAGACAAAATTTTATAGTTGTGGAAACCATGATAAAACTGCCCAAAGAATATGAAATCAGCTATATAAATCTTGCCACATAATTCATAATTCTGTCTGTTCTCTGAGAGGAGAGTTGAGGCACGCACACACTTGATCTGGGCTCACTGGAGGAGATCAAAGGGAGGATGGTTATGAGGCAGCACAGTGGGGCATCTCTGCGATTGCAGTTCAGCCCAGACTCTGGGCTCGAGCTTTGTTCCTGGGAAGGTGTAGTAATAAAGAACAGAGCCCCTGAAAAGTACAGAACACAAAGTGCGTCTGCTTTGGGTCCCAGGAAGAGGGTAAGCTGGGAGAGACGGGTGGCATAACAACCATTAAGAATGGAATTAAGGGGACTTCCCTGGTGGTCCGGTGGTTAAGACTCCATGCTCCCAATGCAGGGGGCCGGGTTCGATCCCTGGTCAGGGAACTAGATCCCGCATGCCACAACTAAAGATCCCAAAGGCCACAACGAAGACCAGCACAGCCAAATAAATAAATAAATAAACAAACAAACAAATAAATAAATAAGTATAAATATTTTTTTTAAAAAAAAGAGAGAGAATGGAATTAAGGAGCAACCAAGAATATGCCTGTGCTGGGAGGGAGGCGGATGTCAAGGTAGTGGGAACCACAGGGCTGACCTCGGAGGGCAAATGAGGATGCCGGGAGCCAGGGAGACACCGGCTGAAAGAGACACCCTACTGTTCTTGAAGGATCTGAGGCCTGGAATTTCTATATTTTGCTGATGAAGACTGAACCACATGCTGCTGTTTCACATTTCATCAATATGACCTAGGGAAATGTGGTTACACATATAACATAGGGAACAGTGCTCATATTCCCTTATCCAAATGAGGAAAATATTCTTTTTATTCTGAGATAATCTATGAATCATATATGTGGAATCATTAAGTGGAGGCAACATTAGGGGGAGGACCACCTCCCACTGTATATTTTAGTGAATTTGATCATGAGGTGAAATGCCTCTAAACTAAGCCAGGTGGAAAAAGGATGTAAAGATAATTTAGGTTTAGATTATCAGATGAGGAGAAAAGTTTACTGAGGTAGGAAAGAAAAAGCTTGGAGGGTTGAGAAAGTGAGGTGGCACAAAGAAATCAAAGGCTGGTTTAGAAACAATAACCAATATTATGAAATGGGAAGAATAGATTTTTAAGCTTAAAAAGGTAAGGCTTAAAAACATTTTTTAAATGAAAAACGTAAGGCTTTATTTTAAATCAGTTTGAACATTTACATGCAAAGTATTGAAAGTAAGTGAAAGTGATTTTTAGAAAGTTTAAATATAAGAAAGGAAGCAGAACATGATGTGGCCCAGCTTGCCCAGACACACTGAGGTAGTACCTAGGGATGACTTCCATCGTGAATTGGATGCATGTCAGGTTATAAGAAGGAACGTACTGCTGGCTTGCACAGATCTGAATTTCCAGAGCAGCCTGCAGGATGGCTTCTGCTGTCAAGCCATCCCGCACACTCTGTCGCCCAACTAATCTGCCTGAGGTAAGAGTTTAATCACTCTAAAGCCTTCACTGCCTTCCCATCCATGTCTTACAGACTCTACCCTGAATTCTACCTGGATGTCTAGCCCCACCCTACCTATTTAATCTTTGCTTTTAGTTCTCTCCAGAACACATGCCTCTCAAGGCCTGCCTCTCCACTTGTCCTGCATCTGGGCCTTTGCCTAAGAGGCTGCCTTTGTCTGAAGCGTACACTGTCTCCTGTCTGCCTAGCCATATGCCACCCTTCTGTCAAGGTGGAGCTTACATTTCAGTTCCACCATGGGTCTTTCTTGATTGCCCCTATCTTTGAACTCCTCAAATACAATTACTCAATTACATACTGCCGTGCATTATTCACTATTCTTGTACATGTAGTAGCATCAGGAGCTAGCGGAAAGAGAAGAGAGGAGTTAATAACAGAGGGGAGTGAATTCCTCATTTTAGATTCGGATTTGGATGTGGGTGTCAATAAAGGGTGGAGGAAGTAGAACAGAGTGATCCCAGAGGCTTTGGTGCAAGAAAGGAAGTAGGGCCAGTTTTAATGAGCCCCTTGCTTTCCCTGTCACTTGGCAATAACATCTTCAGTTTTAAGTTCAGCATCATGAGGAATGAGAAATTTATCTGGATGTTCCAGCTAATGGAAGCTTACCGTGCAAATTCTTGGGTTCCACGCTACCTACTGAATCAGAATCTCTGAGGGTAAGGCCCAGCACTGTGTGTTTTAATCATACTGAAGGTAATTCTGATGCACGGTAACGTTAGAGAACCACTGCTTTTGAGCATAAAAACTTGAAAACGACTTGCCTTTTGGAATAGAACAGACAAAATATAAAGTGGTCCTTTCTTGTGGAACCAGAGTCTCCATATGAAAATGACTTCTTGCCCAGTGCCGTTGCAACAAGCAGCACACCAAACTAAACACTCAGGCACCATGCTGCCAGGGCAACAGTCCACCTGGTCACCTCATTCAGGCAACTGACTGCACTGCTGTTTGGGTCCACTCAGCCCTGATCATTACTTATAACAATACTAGAGGGATTCTTTCACTTGGGACTTGATAAAAACAATACAAAGGCTAATTGAAGCTGAGTGAACCACAGTATAAAAGAAAATGCATGCCGTTCACTAATTATACCCACACAATGCTACAGAACAGGCACTGCGCAGTGGCATTCTGATGTTATATTCCAATGTCTCCACTAAAGAAGTGGTGGAAATTCTTAGGCAACTCTCAGGAAATGTTTCTGTTCTCAACTAGATTTCAGATTTTACATTATCCAGGCTTTACTGATTCTCCTCTGAATAACTGACTCACTCTGTTCTTGCCACACACCAGTTTGCCCAGGAATGACAGCTGCTTTACAAGTCCTTTAAAAGAATTCTCAAAATCTGCATCTGCAATTGCTCAAAGTTCAGATTTACTGAGATACCTTCCCGGACAATGGCTATGGGGGTGTATCTTTCCTTGAATGCATTGTGATGAGCCTGCCACCAGCGTCGTACCACTGGGAAGTGGCCCCTTTTCCATACTCACAGCTTTGCATCTATCTCTGACCAGCATCTCTGTGCTCTGCCTATATCGAGCTTTACAATGAGATTCATAACCAGTTCAGTGCCTTTTGGGAAAGAATAACTTCCAGACTGAGTCCAAACTGAAGAGGATTTCCTTGGACCCATATGAAAATTTGACAGATGCTGCCAAAATGCCTCTCAGAGGGGTTTGCCAATGTGCCCCAGAAATGTAGGGGATGCCTGTTTCCCTACAGCCTCACTGGCAGAGACAGAAATTTCTTTTTCCTGTGGATGTCTTAGTGTCCTATGACATCTTCCCATGACAGTCGCCATAAGAACTTAATCATCTTTCTTCAGATGCTGCTCCTTCCTCTCGGATGCAATTTTCATTTTCAATTTAGTTCAAAGAATTGAACTGAGAACTTACTTTGAAACTACTCCTCACAAGTATAAAATCACAATGCTGGCTATGATATTTGTAATGACCTCTATTCTTTTTCTGTTTGAAGGCGAGTCAAGAAGGAAAAGAAAATTTTAAACGATCCTGCCCCTTTTTGTATAATAGAATTTGGGGTCTCATGGTATCTACCTCCATATTCCAAGACTTGTCTTTTGTTTCTGTTCATAGAAAAGCACTGTTATTTATTGGGAGTCAAAAGGTTCCCTTACCACACAGTACTGTCCTATTCTTAATTTCTAATACAGCTGCAGTTCAAAAGTTAATCACTAATGCAGAATGTTAATTATAAGGGAAACTGGGCAGAAGAGAGGAGGGGAGTATATAGGATCCTTCTGGATTTTGCACTCAATTTTTCTGTAAACCTAAAACTGCTCTAAAAAATAAAATCTGTTAATTGTAAATTACGTAAAGCAATTTTTATTACTGCTCCATTATTATAATATTTGTGAGATAAGATAAAACCAAATACAACAAACTGTCCATTTCAATTTTAACTCACTACAAATACTTTCCTACCTGAAAATTCAATATTATTAAAAGAAAAAGAATAAAATAAAGTATATTAATTTTTTAAGGTAAAAAATAGAATGGGCTATGTAACAAAATGCTGTTTTTTTAAAAAAAATAAACTTATTTATTTTATTTTATTTATTTTTGGCTGCGTTGGGTCTTCGTTGCTGCGCGTGGGCTTTCTCTAGTTGCGGCGAGCGGGGGCTACCCTTCGTCGTGGTGTGCGGGCTTCTCATTGCGGTGGACTGTTGCGGAGTACAGGCTCTAGGCACGCAAGCTTCAGTAGTTGTGGCACACGGGCTCGGTAGTTGTGGCGCACGGGCTTAGTTGCTCCGTGGCGTGTGGGATCTTCCTGGACCAGGGCTCAAACTCGTGTGCCCTGCATTGGCAGGTGGATTCTTAACCACTGCGCCACCAGGGAAACCCCCAAGTGCTGTTTTTATAATTGAGAAATACATACACAGAAAACAACAAAACACATTTTACAAAAACACATACAGAAAGAAGATACTCATTTAATACGTTAGAATGGTGATCTTTGGGGGCAGTGAAAATGGAGGTGGAGTATGATGATGAAATGGAATTAATAAGAGAGGGACATTACATAGACCAACAATGATAACATGCCGTGAGCTGAGTATGATCACATCTGTCCTATAAACTTGAAATTCAGAAAGGAAAAGAAAGTAGTGGTTCTCAGTATGGGCAGGGAGGTAGAGTTCAGAGAAATTTAAAAAGAACATACATGCTTCAACCCCATTTCTGACCGACTGCATCAGAAACTCCACTTGTAGCTTCCCTGGTGGCGCAGTGGTTGAGAATCTGCCTGCCAATGCAGGGGACACGGGTTCGAGCCCTGGTCTGGGAAGATCCCACATGCCACAGAGCGACTGGACCCGTGTGCCACGGCTACTGAGCCTGCGCATCTGGAGCCTGTGCTCCGCAACAGGAGAGGCCACGGCAGTGAGGGGCCTGCGCACCGCAGTGAGGGGTGGCCCCCGCTCGCCGCAACTAGAGAGAGCCCTCGCGCAGAAACGAGGACCCAACACAGCCAAAAATAAATAAATTAATTAAAAAAAAAAAAGAAACTCCACTTGTGAAGCCCAAGCTTGTGAATTTTGCAAAAGTTCCTGTATTAGCCAGGAACTTTTAGTTGCAAAAGTCCAACTCAAATAAGCATAAGCAATAAAAGGGACTGGATTGGCTCATGTGACTTGGAAGACTGGGAAGTAGTCTAGCTTCAGACACAGGTGAATCCAGGAGCTCAAGCGATCTCATTGTGCTCTCTTTCACTGCTCTCAGTCTCTCCTATTGCAACAGGTTCTCTTTCCACGTGACAGGGACATTTCTGGTCATGTGGTCACCTTTGTTCCTGAGGAGAAGAAGGTGGGGTAAAATGGAGCCCTGTAACTGACAACCCCTCAAGGGTCATGGGAAGTGAAGTAGGAGTTCCCCAATAGAAGGGACAGGCTAAACACACCAAACAAGAGATAATTACCATAATTTCCCAGGCAGTTTAATTTAGAATTATTTGAACGTTCCCTTACAGGGTGGTATAGATCTTCATGACTTAAAAAAAAAAAAATCACTGGAAACATTTTCCAGGTTTCTCATCCTGCCATCCTGGTCTTTTGCTCATCTGGGGTATGCTGCCATGTTCAATCTGGTCATGAAGATGCCATCATATTCAGTGATACCATGCTTTGTCCCAGGAATACAAAAGCATTCATTTGAACTTGCTGTGTGTCTGGCTTACAGCTCTCCTAAGTGGGCTTGGAATAAAAAAATAAAGATATTTAAGGCACCTGGGTGTTCTGTGCTTTTCCATATGTATTATCTAATTCTCACCATGTAGATGATGAGTCTAAGATGGAGACAGCTGGATAAATTAATTTATCCAAGGTCATTGCATGTAGAAATGAACCCACGTTTTATAATCTCCAAACCTTATTCTGTCCAAGGTACAATGCTGCACAGGAAGTATTAATAATAACAATTGCTACTATTTATTGAGTCTTTCCTATGTGCCAGGCAATGTTTTGCAAATATTATCTCACATATTCTCACAATAGGCTATGAAGAAAGTTTTATAAACTCCATTTTACATATGGGAGAACTGAAGCTGCCAGAAGTTAAGTAACTGTCCAAATCACATAGCTCTCTGGCGGAGCCAGGACTTAAAACCAAGTACATCTAAGAAAAAGGAAAATTTCAGAAGGTCGTATGCTGTATGATTTCATTTATATAACATTCTTGAAATAACAAAATTGTAGGAGTAGAGAGATTAGTGGTTGCCAGGTGTTAAGGATGGTATAACGGATTATGAAAGAGTAGCACAAGGGAGAGCTTTGTGATGATGGAATAATTCTGTACCTAGATTGTGATGGTGGTTACATGAATCTACACATGTGATAAAATGACACAGACTTATACACATACATTATACCAATGTCAATTTCCTGACACTGACATTGTACTATAATTACATAAAATGTAACCAATGGTGGGAATAAGGTGAGACCTCTTTGTACTATCTTTCCAACTTCCTGTGAATTTCAAACTTTAAAAGACTAAAAATTACTTCAAAATTAAAGTTTTTAAAAAGTACACCTGATTCTAAAGCCCATGTACTTGACTGCTGTCCTATATTATGGTTTCATTATTTGAGGATGAGACTAGCAGTCGAGCAGAGCATAGCACATAAGAAACTGAACATGATTATACAAATGTAAGGTATCATTATCATTTGGTGGCATTAATATGGAAATGTAAGTTCTCCTAGAAGATAACGTCAATATATTTTGCTTCCAGTAAGTCAGAAAGAGAAAGACAAATACCATATGATATCACTTATATGTGAAATCTAAAATATGACACAAATGTACCTATCTATGAAACAGAAACAGAATCATGGACATGGAGAACAGACTGGTGGTTACGAAGAGGGAGGAGATTGGGGGAGGGATGGAGTGGGAGGTTGGGGTTAGCAGATGTAAGCTTTTATATATAGGATGGATAAACAGCAAGCTCCTACTGTATAGCACAGAGAACTATATTCAATATCCTGTGATAAACCACAATGGGAAAGAATATTTTTTAAAAAGAATATATATCTATGTAAAACGAATCACTTTGCTGTACAGCAGAAGTTAACATAACATTGTAAATCGACTGTACTTCAATAAAATTTTTTTTAATTAAAAAAAATTAAAAACATATATATATATATTTTTAACATCTTTATTGGAGTATAATTGCTTTACAACGTTGCGTTAGTTTCTGCTGTATAACAAAGTGAATCAGCTATACGTATACATATATCCCCATATCTCCTCCCTCTTGCGTCTCCCTCCCACTCTCCCTATCCCACCCCCTAGGTGGTCACAAAGCAGCAAGCTGATCTCCCTGTGCTATGCGGCTGCTTCCCACTAGCTATCTATTTTACATTTGGTAGTGTATATATGTCCATGCCACTCTCTCACTTTGTCACAGCTAACCCTTCCCCCTCCCCGTATCCTCAAGCCCATTCTCTAGTAGGTCTGCATCTTTATTCCCGTCTTGCCCCTAGGTTCTTCATGACCATTTTTTTTTTTTAGATTCCATATACATGTGTTAGCATATGGTATTTGTTTTTCTCTTTCTGACTTATTTCACTCTGTATGACAGACTCTAGGTCCATCCACCTCACTACAAATAAGTCAATTTCGTTTCTTTTTATGGCTGAGTAATATTCCACTGTATATATGTGTCATATCTTCTTCATCCATTCATCTGTCAGTGGACACTTAGGTTGCTTCCATGTCCTCCTGGCTATTGTAAATAGTGCTGCAATGAACATTGTGGTACGTGATTCTTTTTGAATTACGCTTTTCTCAGGGTATATGTCCAGTAGTGGAATTGTTGGGTCATATGGTAGTTCTATTTGTAGTTTTTTAAGGAACCTCCATACTGTTCTCCATAGTGGCTGTTATCAATTTACATTCCCACCAACAGTGAAAGAGGGTTCCCTTTCTCCACACCCTCTCCAGCATTTATTGAAAAAACAAATATATTTTGCTTCCAGATTTTTTTTTTTTTTTTTTTTTGCGATACACAGGCCTCTCACCATTGCGGCCTCTCCCGTTGCGGAGCACAGGCTCCGGACGCGCAGGCTCAGCGGCCATGGCTCATGGGCCCAGCCAGTCCACAGCATGTGGGATCTTCTCTGACCGGGGCACGAACCCGTGTCTCCTGCATTGGCAGGCGGACTCTCAACCACTGTGCCACCAGGGAAGCCCAGGTTTTTGTTTTTGTTTTTGTTTTTTTTTTAATTTTTGGCTGTGTTGAATCTTCGTTGCTGCATACAGGCTTTCTCTAGTTGTGGCTAGCAGAGGCTACTCTTTGTTGCAGAGCATGGGCTCTAGGCATGCGGGCGTCAGTAGTTGTGGCACGTGGGCTCAGTAGTTGTGGTACATGGGATTAGTTGCTCCGCGGCATGTGGGATCTTCCCAGACCAGGGCTCGAACCCATGTCCCCTGCACTGGCAGGCAGATTCTTAAGGACTGTGCCACCAGGGAAGCCCGCTTCCAGACTTTTAATGCATAATAAATCTAGGCATAAAGCTTGCTTTGCTCCATATGTGAGTAACCAGACCCAGTTATGCACCTTAGCAAATTTACTTGGCCTCCACCTGTGCCCCTCCCCCACTTCCGCTACTTGCAACTACCACCACCCCATCTCCTAACATCATCAACTTCTCATCTTCCCCTGAGGATGAGGGCTGGGCTTCAGCAAGGAGCCCAATAGATAAATTCCTTCTCCTCCCTCCATGGACTGTTGTGAGTCTCAGGGGGTTTTCTTTCCATGCCTTATTCATTTCTCTTTTTCCCTCACTCTTGCTGCCCTGGGATTGCACCACCAGTGAACCCATAGTAGGTAAGGTTTGTTTCAGGTTTTGTTTTCTAGGAAAACTGGACTAAGATAATGTGTGTTGCCAAAAAGTTCTGCTCAAATTAAATTTTGTCAGATTGAACTATATTTTAAGTGAATTTAAGGGGATTTTTCTGTTTAAGATTATTTTAATGGAATGAGAACCTCTCTGTAATTCATATAAATACATTCTACTATCACATTCACTTTTTGTAAGGTTAGATTTTTACCTATTAGTTTTTCACAATTAAGTTTATAGAACACAGGCAAATGGCTCATACTAAAACAAACACAGTTTAAAAATGTATACATTTTAAAAGTTTGTAACCAACAGCAACAAGCATTTCCAGTGTGCCCAGATTTTGAATTCTAATACATTCTTTAATAAAAAGAATCAAGGCTCCTTAGGGAAATGGCTGATTCTAAAGCTGGGACAGGGAACATACAAGATGAAGCATTCTATTGTGCTCAAAAAACAAAAGGATGGGGCATGTCAAGGACATATGGGAGCCAATGTGAAGGAGCTCCCAAAAGCAAACCTGGAAGAATCTGAGAGCAAAAATAACATAGCATTGAATTATAACCCCCCAAATAAATAAATATTCAGGAGTCCATACTGGTATAAATAAATGACTGAAAAAAATGAACGAGAAAAGAGATGTCTTCCTTCTATTAGAATTCCAAACAATTGTTGTAGATACTTCCTCTCAAGGAGGTGGAGCTTACTATCTCTTCCTCTCTTGAGTGTGGGCTGAGTTTAGTCATTTGCTTCCAAGGAATAGAGTATGATGAAAGGGGGAAAGTTTCTTTATGGTGAAGAAACCTGGCAAACACTACCTAAACTAAATGAGCAAGGTTAACATAACCAGTGATAAGTCATATTGATAGCATATATCCCTGATATGATGTGATGAGAATGGTACTTCACTTCTGTGATCATCCTCTCCAAAGCCTATGACCCCAGTCTAACCACACACACACACACACAAATCAAATTGAGAGGGATGTACACAGTACCTGGCCAGTACTCCTCATCCTCAAAACTGTCAAGGTCATGAAAAATAGAGAAAGCCTAAAAAATTGTCATAGATCAGAGGAGGCTAAGGAAACATGATGACTAAATGTAATGTGGTGTCCTGGTTGGGATCCTAGAACAGAAAAAGACCATTAGTGGAAAAACTAGTGAAATTCAAATAAAGTCTGGAGTTTAGTTCATAGCAATGTATCAGTGTTGGTTTTTTAGTTGTGACAAATGTAGCTTGCTAATGAAGATGTTAACAATAGGAGAAACTGGGTGAGGGGCAGACAGGAACTCTCTGTACTGTCTTGGCAACTTTCTTGTAAATCTAAAACAATTCTAAATTTAAAGTTAAAAAAAGCCCTAAAACATTCTAACTTACCAGGTTCTTATAATGTAATTTAAAAACAGAAACCAGAAAGGAAAAACATTGCATATAGGTTCAGCAGGAGAGGAGAAGAAAAGATATTGCTTGTATTTCACATGAATTATTATACACTTCCTTTTCTAAAATAGTTCTCTGATGGTGTTACTGGAATATTGTAAATGAAGAGGGAAATCAGAGAAGTAAAGGAGAGCAAGAGGCAAGGTCAGAGATTGGGGTGAAGGCTAAGGAAGCCAGAGTGAGAGGTCAGAGGCTGCTGAGCAGGCACCGCAAGCTCGGGGAGCCCACAGGTGGGCTAAGCAAAACAGCCTGCTTCGCCTCTTCCCCGGAAACATCTACCTTGCCCGACACTCTAACCCTGTTGGAATTGAGCTCAGTAATGCAGAAAGAGACTTTTTGGTGTCTGAGGGAAGTCATTAAGATCTGGAAATCTCCATATCCCAGATTATCCAGAACCGCCCGGGTCAAAATCTGGATATTGGTGAGGGTGGGGAGAAGCTAAGTGACTGAGGGAAAAATTCAGCTACGATTCTGTTTGCTCTTTGCCCTGCAGGAGCTCACCATGGTGCTGTCCAGTTTTCTCAGACACAAGATGTTTAGAAATAAACTGCTTCAGGGCAGAAATAGAGACACAGATGTGGAGAACAAATGTATGGACACAAAGGGGGGAAAGTGGCGGGGTGATGATGGTGGGCTGAATTGGGAGATTGGGATTGATATGTATACACTAATATGTATAAAATGGATAACTAATAAGAACCTGCTGTATAAAAAATAAATGAAATAAAATTCAAAAAAAAAGAAATAGACAAACTGCAACATCATTTTCCCTTTCATGGGATGGTGGTGCTAATTCATATTCAATAAACTACTTAGAAAAAATACTCCCACCAATAACACTGATTTTAATTGATTCTTATAGCTTAAGTGACTATAAATTCTACTCTACAGGAAAACATTAAAAAAGAATTTAAAACTTAGCTTATATTTACTTCCATGTTATAAATGAATCATCATATAAAGTTTATAATTTAAAAAATCTTAGCTGATTTTATTATATCAACCCACTGGTAGAACAGGTATTATTTCCATTGTATAAATGAGAAAATGTGAGGCTCTAAATAATTAAGTATATAGTTGGAGAGCATACAACTCGTAAGTAGCTGATCCAGGTTTAGAACCCAAGTCATCAGGCTTCAGTTCTCGACCTGATGCTGGTCACTCCATACTCTCAGCCTGCCTGACACTGCCAGGTCCCTTTATAGGCTCAAAACTTCCAGCTTGAATGGGGTGAAGGTAGATTCTGGTACACTTTGGGGATAGGTTGTGCCTCTTACACTGGCAGGTGAGCTTAACCTTGCAGCTCGCAATGTCCTCATCATGTGCTTTCAAGCAATGGGAAATTGGCTTTTTACACAGCACAGCTTCACAAAACACACTGAGTTCTAGGAAAGGCAATGGAGGTTTCTTACATGGCATTTAAAAGTCTCCAATGAAATGATATGTTGATTGAGATTCTGACATTTACTTTAAAATAATCCAGGAGGGGACGGAGGGGAAAGAGGATACCAATGACATAGGAATGGCCATAAATATGTAGGAAATGGCACATACACATAAGAAATAGGAATGGCCTTATAACATAAACATTGAAGTTTAGTGATGGGTACATAGGCTTCATTATATCATTTCCTCTACTTTCATATGTTTGAAATTTTACAAAGTAAAAAGTTAATAAATTAACAAAGATACAGAAATAAATAACATCAAGACTAGATCCTGGGGGAAAAATAATTTAAATAAATAAATTGATTAGACTAGACCCTGGGGGGGAAATATGTATCTCAATTTTGAAGAAAATAGCTAATTAGTTATGGTAAGTTCACTTAATTTATAAATTTATTTATTTATTTATTTATTTATTTTTGGCTGCATTGGGTCTTCGTTGCTGTGCACAGGCTTTCTCTAGTTGCGGCGAGCGAGGGCTACTCTTCGTTGTGGTGCGCCGGCTTCTCACTGCGGTGGCTTCTCTTGTTGAGGAGCACAGGCTCCATGTGCGTGGTCTCAGTAGTTGTGGTGCACGGGCTCAGTAGTTGTGGCTCACAGGCTCTAGAGTGCAGGCTCAGTAGTTGTGGTGCATGGGCTTAGTTGCTCCACGGCATGTGGGATCTTCCCGGACTAGGGCTCGAACTCGTGTCCCCTGCATTGGTGGGCGGATTCTTAACCACCACACCACCAGGCAAGTCCGGTTCACTTATTTTAATACATAAACTTTAAAAGATAATCACTCAGCAACTAAGCCCATGCACCACAACTACTGAACCTGCGCTCTAGAGCCCGTGAGCCACAACTACTGAGCCCACGTGCCACAACTACTGAAGCCCACATGCCTAGAGCCCATGCTCTGCAACAAGAGAAGCCACCACAATGAGAAGCCCAAGCACCGCAACGAGGAGTAGCCCCCACTCGCCGCAACTAGAGAAAGCCCGCACAAAGCAACAAAGACCCAACACAGCCACACACACACAAAAAAGATAATCACTCAAACACAATAGAAGTTTATTTCTCTCTAACAAAATTGTTGTTCAGGGGAGTGTTGCAGCCTGGAGGGGTAGAAAAGTGAAAGGGGGTAGAGAATGCTCTGTGAAGTCATTCAGGGACTCAGTGAGGCAGTGGTTCTGCCATCTTCAACATGTGGCTTCCAAGTTCCCTCCACTTGTCACCATATTGGCCCATGAGAAGGAGGAAAGTAGCATAATACCCACTCTCTTGAAAGCACAGTCCAGAAAGGCACATACTACTTCTGCTGCATTCCATTAACAAGAGCTTAGCCACATGAAACACTTGGCTGCAAGGGAGGCTGGACATTGTGGCGCCATAGTTACAGCCTCTTTGGAAGAAAGAACAAATTTTGGTGGAAAACTAGCTGTCTTTGCCACAACAATCTAGTAGACTTAGCCATTAACATTGGCAGAGACCAATTTATCATAAAGCTTATGAGATTCAAACTTCTAGGCTTCTCACTTGCATAGGCCTCTTCCAAGGCCCTGTGAGGGGCCTGCATTAGTTACCAATTTCTGTATAACAAATTACTCCAAAACTTATCAGCTTAAAACAATAACCTTATTATTCCACACAGATTCTGGGTCTGGAATCAGGGAGCAGTTTTCTGGGTGATTCTGGCTCAGAATATCTCATGAAGTTGTAGCCAAGTCTGTAGTTATTTAAAGGCTTGACCAGGGCTGGAGGATCCCCTTCCAAGATGGCTCACTCACATGGCTGTGAGCTGGAGGCCTTAGTTTCTCACCACATGGGCTTCTCCATGGGACTACCTGAGGGTTCTCACAGCATGGTAGCTGGGTTCCCCAGAGTGAACGATCCAAGAGAGAGGTAGAAGTCATAATGTCTTTTATAACCTAGCCTCCAAAGTGACATCACTTCTACTATATTCTATAGATTATATTGGTCTCACAGACCAATCTCAGTACGGTATTGGAGAGGAATTACAGAAGGGCATGGATACCAGGACATAGGAATGACTGGGGGAAATCTTCATAATGGGAAGCTGGCTACCATTAGGCCCCCAGCAGTGTGTTCACATGTTCTTGTAACATTTGCAAAAGTAAGATATTTTTATATTCTTTCTCTTAATGAGCCCCACCCCCACCTCCATTATATAAGTTTTTGGCCCCATGAAGCACGAATCCTTTTCTTATGTGACCTTGCTTGAAACTTTAAACATCATTTTAGAATTTGGTGAAACTATTCCACAAACCAAAGTCATAATAACTAAATTCTGAAGGAAATGAAGTAATTTTTCAAAATGCGTTTGTTTTGATTACTATTAACTTTACCTAGTTTGTGCACTGCTGATTTATTATCAATGCTAGATGAGAAGTTAGGAGATCTGGATTCCAATCCAGATTCTACCTCTAACAAACTGGGTGACCTCCTTTTGATAAGATGCAGCCTGCTTTTTAAGCTGGCTTTTTTTTTTTTTCCTTTTGTCAATACAGTGAGGGTTGCATTAACTAATCCATACAGGTACTTCCATCCAGCTCTTTAAAAGTTTATGATTTAATGATGTCTCTCTATGCCACAAATTCCTCATCCCTAAAAAGGGATAACAGTATTTACTTCATCGAGCTGTAGTGATGATTAAATGAGATAGCCTACATAAGGTGCCTGGATTATGCCTGGCAAGCAGTGCATGCTCAATAAATATTAGTCATTTTTATTATCTTATGCCTGAAAGCTAACCAACCTCAAGAAGCCTATTTTGAATGCTTTTATACTATCACAGTGAGTTCAGTTTTCATCTCAGATGATAGTATAAATTTTTATAAGTTGGCAAAATATAATGTAAAGTAATATCAAGGATGTGGAACAACTGGAACTGCCATACATTTATTGATGGGAGTATAAACTGGTATGACTTTGGCAAAGTATTTGATAATATAACCACTTAAGTGGAACTTATGCATATCCTATGACACAGCAAATCATCTTCTGGCTATACACCCAATAAAATTAGTGCTTATGTCCACCAACAGACATATACAAGACTATTCATAATAGCTTTATTCATAACAGTCTTGAAACTTGAAATAAACCCAAAATGTCCTCAATAGTAGAATGGATAAAGTACAATACAGTTATACAATGGGATGAGTATAGCAGTGAAAAAGAACAAAACTCACCAAGATGATGTTGAGAAAAAGAAGCTACTTCATTATGTGGAGTTCAAAATCTGGCAAACAAATCTGTGGTGATAAGAGGTCGGAAGCAATTACCTTTGAGAGGATGCTGACTGGCAAAGGCAGTGAGCGAGCCTTCTGGTCTTCTGGAAATGTCCTACATATTGATCTGAGTAGTGGTTTCACTGGCATATACATATATAAAAATCAATCAAGCTTTAGATTTAAGATTTGTACATTTTATTGTAAGTTGTACCTCAATAAAACATTTTTTTAAGTTGGTATAGAAAAACATACTGCTGGTATCCTCGACGTAGGAAAAGAGGCTTGGTCATGATTTAGATTTATGCAACTCTGTTTCATTTTAGCTAAATCTTTGACAATTTTGGTCATTAGGCAGTCATTAATGAACAATTAATCATTTATTACTCCCCTATCATTTACTACCTTATTAATTGTGTCAACTGTTCATTCATTTCACAAATACTTAAGTGCTGAGTACTCTGCTAGGTGATGAGGGCACCAACAATGAACAAAAGAGACATAGTTCTTGCCTCCATAGGGTGAGGTGTATTGGGGCAAAACAGAAAAGTAAATCAGGAATTACAATTGCTTGTCACAAATGTATTATGGGGATGTAGAAGGTACCTCCTGCTACTGGAGAACAAAGCAGGGGCAACAACCCAGAAGGGAAAGATCTACTGAAGAAAATAATATCTAAGTTGAATTCAGTGCCTTTAGAGTAGGAGTAGCATGCTGTTCCCCAGGCCAAAGAGAACATGGCATATCCTAGGACCTGGGAGAAGTTGAGTAGGGGTGAACACAAAGTGTGCTGGAAAGGAAGCAAGGGGTGCAATAAATGATGCTGGAGAAGCCAACCCATGGAAGACCTTGCAAGCCCTGAGAAGGAGGTTAAGATGTTATTTATTCTATGGACAGGGAAGACATGACATGGCATGTGTTCTGGATGTAGCAGTCTGTCTTCAGTGTGAAGAATGAACTAGAAGAAGGAAGAGACTGGTTAGGAGGCTGTTGCAGTAAACTAGGCTGGAGGTGATGGAGCCTACAACTAAGGCAGTGGAGGTGAGAGAAGTTTCGGAAGTAGAAGTTGTAGGACTTGAAGTATGGGTGGCTAAGCAGAGAAGAGTGAAGAGTGAAGGTTGACACTCAGTTTCTGGCTTGAGTGCTCCTGTTGACAGTGGTGCCATTGCCCAGGGTAGGGAATATAATAAAGAAGTAGTTTGCTATTCTGAGGGATTTTGTTGAGGTGAGAAGAGGAAGCTAATGAGTTCTGTTTTGTCTATCTTATGTTTAAGGTGCTTTTGAGTCACTGAGGTAGAGATATTCAGAATGCAGCTGGTGCTGAGGAGAGGTAACTGTCCTGAAGAAATAAATTTGGGGGGATTCCCTGGTGGTGCAGTGGTTAAGAATTTGCCTGCCAATGCAGGGATACAGGTTCAATTCCTGGTCTGGGAAGATCCCACATGCCGTGGAGCAGCTAAGCCCATGCGCCACAACTACTGAGCCTGTGCTCTAGAGCCCGTGAGCCACAACTACTGAGCCCATGTGCCACAACTACTGAAACCCACGCACCTAGAGCCCGTGCTTCACAACAAGAGAAGCCACTGCAAGAAGTCCACACACCGCAACGAAGAGTAGCCCCCACTCGCTGCAACTAGAGAAAGCCACGGACAGCAAAAAAGACCCAACACAGCCATAAATAAATAAATAAATAAATAAATAAAATTTATTAAAAAAAATAAAGTCAGAAGTCAGCATTGTACAGGAATTTTTTTTACAAATTTCTATAAATTTAAAAAAAATTTTAATTTAATTTTATTTATTTTTTTTATACAGCAGGTTCTTATTAGTCACCAACTTTATACACATCAGTGTATACATGTCAATCCCATTCTCCCAATTCATCCCACCACCACCACCACCACCCCCAGAATTCCCCCCTTGGTGTCCATACGTTTGTTCTCTACATCTGTGTCTCACTTTCTGCCCTGAAAACCAGTTCATCTTGTACAGGAATTAATTAAAGCTGTGAGAGTAGGGAAAATCTAAAATCACCCCTGAATAAAACGTAGAGTAAGAAGAGGAGCTGATTTGGTGTAGAACACTGAGGGATACACATCCAGATGATCAGTAGCAGAGAAAGAAGGCCCCTCGGAACACATTGAGGAGAAACGGAGAAAAAGTAAGGAAACCAGATTGTATACACAGAAGCTAAAAGGAGGGAGATTTTTCTAGAACTGTTAGGTGGGCAACAGGGTCAAATGTTTCCAAGAGGTTACATCAGCGAAGTCTCGGTGATCTTAACAAATGCAGTAGCAGGGAAGATAGATGCCAGATTTCAGTGGTTGAGGACTGAATGGGAGGTGAGGGGGTTATTGTGTCTGAATCTCAAACACTCACCCCTTCTCTGAAATTGGGGAATCCTACTGCCCTTGCATTGACTAGTTTAGTATCATCATATTAGAGTACTAATTTTAGATGACAGAGTACACTCTCACTAGTTTAAGCAGAAAAGGATTTATTAAAGAGTATTGGTTAGTTTACAGGATGTCTGGGAAGGCTAAGGAACCACCTTTGGTTTTTGCACAGTCGTTGACAGCACAGCCAGGGGAAAGGCCCGGCCACATCATGGGAACTTTCCAGCAGATATGTCCTCACTGCCATCACCTGCTGCCTGCTACCCATGAACCTAGGATCTGGTCACTAGAACCTCTACAACAGCTGCAGCAGAAGAAACAAAAGCCTCTACATCTGTGCTTGCCAGAAGAACCGTGTGGCCTCTGCCTTGTGATGCTCACTTCTGCATGCCAAGTCTGTCAAGGGTACATCTGCCTGGCAGAAGCATGAGTAACCCTTGCTACACTTCATGAGAGTCTTGGAAATACAGTCTTCAGCTTTTCAGCTGCTGAAGCCCAGGAAGGCATGCTACAATGAATTGAAAAGGTATGGAATGATCCAATCAGTAATATTTTCACTGTCCATCCCTTTGGCTATTCAGAAACAGTTCATCGTTCTCCCCACACTTAAAATTTCAAACCACAAATTGCAAAAACATGCTCCTTCCTTTCCTAATGCAGTGATTTCTTGTACAAAAGAAGTTACATTCATTCTCTCCCTTCAAGATACAGAATCTCATCAATAACTTCATTCATCTTTGGTTAATGTTTTTCCTCCTCTGGTTAAGTTACAACTCAGTATTGATATCCTGAAATCTACGGACTAAACTGTGAAGCTAACCACAAAGTTAAAAGGTCAAGGGTAAAAAGAACAGAGCAAGGAAGAAAATAAGGATAGCTTCTACAGGCCACGAGGCTGTAATGGGCAATTATAACTTTCTTCCGCCCCTATTTAATCTATGCTCCCTTTGCTCTCAGCCAGAAGCTTAAGTGGTTGGAGTCATTTACCTGTTGAGATGACCCAAACCTTCCTTCCTGAAAGGTCTGAGCTTTTTATGACTCTGACATACAGATTCCTGAGGTTTTCCATTGGCTTTTACCACTAGGCATGGTAGTAATAGGAGGCAAGGATGCTCTAGGTCCTAGATATGCTCCTCCTTTAAAATCAAAATCAAGCACCCCAGCCAATACATGTAATCTCCCCACCTTGTTCATGATGCATGAGGAATCCCAAAAGACCAGGTGCCAGTCTCAACCTCTAGTTCAATGAAACCACTTTTGTGTCTCCTAATGGACTCATTCCTCCCTTGGATAAGAAGACTGTCAGAGCAGCAGGGACAGAAAGCAAAAATTTGGGGAGTGGGTCATTAGATTTATTGGTGGGAGGTGTCACTCCCACTTCACATACATGGGTTTCTGGACCCGTGTATTGTGGGCATGGAAGAAACGCATTACTGCATCCTGATAGCTTCATACCTCCACGAAATGTTGTTTCCCAGCTGGTACCTTAACTAGATCTCCCAAAGGACTATCTACCTTTCTAAAAGTCCGTCCACTTCTAAGTGATGGGATACATAATAAGATCAGTGAATCTCAGCCATATTCTACTTCATTCATCAATAAACAAATTCCCTGGTCAGAAGCAATGGCTAATGGAATACCACAACAATGAACTAGGTACCTAGTAGGACTAGAGATAATGATGCAAATAAAAATTTGGCATTCAGGGAAAGTAAACCTATATCTATAGTAAATACATATTTACAGCGAGGAAGTATTGCTGTCCTCTCCATGATGGAAAAAGCCTATGTAATCAATCTGCCGCTAGACGGCTGGTTGATATCCCAGTGTTGGAGCTGGCTCAGGGCTCAGTTACTGATCGCTGCTGCAGGTACGTTAGGTACTCAGAAGGTGAAGTAGCCCAGTCAGCCCTATTGGAGGAAGCTGATGTTGAACCTATGCATAATCTCCTTCCCTGCCTCTACAGAGCCTTTAAAAATGAGCCTTTTGAACAAACAGATGCCCGGAGAAAGGCCATTTTGTCCACCTAATTATTGAGAACCTTCTCTGTAGGAGTCCTTGACAAGAATCCACATGGGACACAGTTATTCTCATACTCTGGGCAGAATCTAAAGGTGTCCATTCATGCACTTCCTTCCTCAAATCTCCTTGTCACAACTTTCAATCTTGTTTTTTCCATGACCTGATTTAGCTCATGAATCAATATACATCCACACCTCAGAACATCTCCTTCCATACAAAATGGACCACGAGATGTTCCTTGTAAAACTCACACATCTGCATCTGCTCGGCAGAAAGAAGCTTGTTACGTGAGAAAACCTTGATGATGCTTTCTTTTTCCCTGTGAAGGGGAGGCAAGGTCATCTGCTAAAAGTGAGGAAGAAAGTGACAGAATCAGAGATATGAGGAATTCAAAAGTTTTAAAATAGGGAGAGAACCATTTGGAAAACAAAGAAACGATTTTGGAGCAGTTTTGAAGGTGTCAAATTACATAGTTACGTGATTTTTCTCCAGAAGCCCTACTGTAAGCCACTGAGAAGCAAAAACCACCACAGTGGACAGGTACAGCATGTTTACTGAAACTTCAAGACTATCCATTCACCTGTGTTTAAATAGAATTCCTGGGACTCCCCTGGCGGTCCAGTGGTTAGGACTCTGAACTTCCACTGCAGGGGGCAGGGGTTCAATCCCTGGTCGAGGAACTAAGATACCGCAAGCCGCTCAGCCCAAAAATAAAAGTAACAGTTAAAAATAAATAAATAGAATTCCTAGTTCACAAAATCAGTTTACCAGTTCTGACTAAATCAGGGTTATTATTTACATATTAGCTTTTTAATAGCAGCTTTTGTCGATTAAGGCATAAGAATAACGTATAAAAATTATTTTTCCAAATAAGGATTATTTGGAATAATCATCTTTTAAAATCTGTAAAATCAATTGATAACAACGGTTGCCTCTGGGAAGGGGAATTAGGTGGCTGAAAGATGAGAGGGAAAAGAGATTTACTTATCCCTTTGTAGCTTTTTTTTAAAAAAAACAAGACATTCCTGAGAAATCATTGCTTTCCTGGAATACTTTGTCTTTTTTTTTTTTTTTTTTTTTGCGATACACGGGCCTCTCACCATTGTGGCCTCTCCGGTTGAGGAGCACAGGCTCCGGACGCGCAGGCTCAGCGGCCATGGCTCATGGGCCCAGCCGCTCCGCGGCATGTGGGATCCTCCCGGACTGGGGCACGAACCCGTGTTCCCTGCATCGGCAGGCGGACTCCCAACCACTGCGCCACCAGGGAAGCCCTACTTTGTCTTTTTAAGTCTTTTCTTTCCTCCTGGTGGTTCAGAGACTTCTAATGTTGATTTAGAGGTGAATAAAAGCGAAGGCAGGGCCGGTGCTGTGCGTTGGGCCATAACCCTCCACGGTCCACCGGGGCTTCATCTCACCCGGACAACAGCCATTTGCTCATTCCTGCCTGTCTATAAACAACAAGAATTTGAATAATTGCATGTTATTTACTTGTTTCTCTGTAAGAAGGACCTGGAGATGTGTATAATCAAGGATTTCTGAGAAGGGCTTGAGGCTGAGAATTACAAAGAACAATCTTCATTTAGGCTATTTCAAAATATCAAAATCAATAGATGAGCAAAGAAATAAAAACTGCAGGGGCTTCCCTGGTGGCACGGTGGTTAAGAATCCGCCTGCCAATGCAGGGGACACAGTTTCTAGCCCTGGTCTGGGAAGACCCCACATGCCGCGGAGCAACTAAGCCCGTGTGCCACAACTACTGAGCCCACGAGCCACAACTACTGAAGCCCATGCGCCTAGAGCCTGTGCTCCGCAACAAGAGAAGCCACTGCAGTGAGGAGCCCGCACACCGCAACAGAGAGTAGCCCCCGCTCGCCACAACTAGAGAAAGCCTGCGCACAGCAACGAAGGCCCAATGCAGCCACAAATAAATAAATAAATATTAATTAAAAAAATAAAAATAAAAAATGCAAAAACTTCAATGAACTTAGAGGTTGCCAAAATCTAGCTCTGAGCTTCCTGGAGGCCAGAGCAAAAAAAGAAATACTTTTTCATTTTTTAAATTGAAGTATAGTTGATTTACAATGTTGTGTTTGTTTTAGGTGTACAGCAAAGTGATTCCGTTTATATATATATATGTATATATTATATATATTCCATTTATATATATAATATATATATATTCTTTTTCAGATTCTTTTCCATTATAGGTTATTACAAGATATTGAAATAGTTCCCTGTGCTATACAGTAGGTCCTTGTTGTTTATCTATTTTGTATATAGTAGTTTGTGTCTGATAATCCCAAACTCCTAATATATCCCTCGCCCCTTCCCCTCCTGTGACCATAAGTTGTTTTCTATGTCTGTGAGTCTGTTTCTGTTTTATAAATAAGTTCATTTGTACCATTTTTAGATTCCACATATAGGTGATATCATGTGGTGTTTGTCTTTCTCGGTCTAACTTGCTTCACTTAGTATGGTAGTCTCTATGTCCATCCACATTGCTGCAAATGGCATTATTTTGTTCATTTTTGTGGCTGAGTTGTATTCTATTGTGTGTATGTGCCACATCTTTTTTGTCCATTCATCTTTCGTTGGACATTTGGGTTGCTTCTATGTCTTGACTGTTGTGAATGGTGCTGCTATGAACATGGGGGTGTATGTATCTTTTCAAATTAGAGTTTTCTTCAGATATGTGCCCAGGGGTGGGATCACTGGATCATATGGTAGCTCTACTTTTGGTTTTTTGGGGAACCTCCATGCTGTTTCCCATAGTGGCTGTACCAATTTACATTCCCAGATAAATAATTTTTGTATTTAATTTGCATTTGGAATAAAATGGAAGATGGCTGTTTTTGCAAAAAAAAAAAATTCTTTTTTTTTAATATTTATTTATTTATTTAGCTGTGCCCAGTCTTAGTTGCTGCGTGTTGGATCTTCGTTGGGGGATGCAGGATCTTTTTTAGTTGCGGCATGCGGGATCTAGTTCCCTGACCAGGGATCAAACCTGGGCCCTCTGCATTGGGAGCATGGAGTCTTAACCACTGGGCCACCAAGGAAGTCCCTCCCTTTGCAGCTTTTGAATTTATACCAATTCATAAAAATACCTCTATAGTCCCTCAGTATGTCCAGCCTCACCAGATACAAGAACAGTTCTCTAGAGGGCTGGATTTCATCGGCGACTTGACTGGGAAAAGATTTGCTTCTACATTTACATGGTTGTTGGCGGCATCCAGTTCCACTCCGGATGTCAGACTGAGATCCTCAATTGCTTGCTAGCTGTTGGCTGGAGGCTGCCCTCATTTCCTTGCTACGTGGTCCTCTCCTTAGGGAAACTCACAACACAGCATCTTGCTTCTTTAAAGCCAGCAAGAGGAAGTCTCAGCAAGACGGATATTATAATCTTAGTAAGTAATCACATCCATGTAACCAAGTACATCCCATCACCTTTGCTGCATTCTGTTGACTAGATGCAAGTCATAGGTCCCACCCACACTCACAGGAAAGGGATTGCACAAGGACATGAATAGCAGGAGGTAGAGATCATGGGGCCACCTTACAGTCTGTCCTATACCACAGAACATGGCTTCACGATAAAAACTAGGGGGAGGTGTCACAGGGGTGCCCAAGGGATCTGTTAGGACCATTTTAGTGAATATTTTTCAAATGACCTGGAAGAGAGGAAAAATAACAAAATTTGCCAGTTTTCCAATGGAAATAACTTTCTAGAGAGTGAGATGTCATGACATTGGGAATAAGGAAAGACTGGTCAATGGAAATCACAAGCAACAACGGTAGCAGCATCATTGGCAAGTAGCATGGGGACTTACATCTGAGAACCGTGACACAGAAGCAATAATGGAAACAGTCTAGTGGAGTCTATCAGCAAGACAAGGTGCCTGCCTTAAGGAGTGTCAGGTAGTGCTGCCCCAAGAGGTCAGCAGTGGCGGAGGAAAACATGCTGGCCAACGCCACAGCAGGACAGCAGTGGGGGTGTGGTGAAGATTCTTTTCTCAGAGATTGAAGGGAATTCCCTGGCAGTCCAGTGGTTAGGACTCCACACTTTCACCATCAAGGGCACGGGTGACAGACTCTGATTGCTTTAAAAGAGAGAGAAAGAGAAAAAAAAATTTGTATTCCATTTAATTCAGGAGTATTTGTCATGGGGAAAAACTAAGTAGGTCATAGTATATGGTTGTCAAAGCTCAGAAAAGATAACCAACTGATTAATTGCTTACAGACTGAATTAATTAAAAATTCACTTTAATATCAAAAATCCCATAATCTGGGCTTCCCTGGTGGCGCAGTGGTTGAGGGTCCACCTGCCGATACAGGGAGCCCGGGTTCGTGCCCCGGAACGGGAGGATCCCACATGCCGCGGAGCGGCTGGGCCTGTGAGCCATGGCCGCTGGGCCTGCGCGTCCAGAGCCTGTGCTCCGCGACGGGAGAGGCCACAGCAGTGGGAGGCCGGCGTACCGCAAAAAAAAAAAAAAAAAAAAAAATCCCATAATCTAAAGCTAAACTATATTGTGTTTTATGAGTATTTGCCCTCATTTGTGTTCAAGAAATATTTATTGAGCAGTTATTATGCTAGGAAGTGCTCAAGATGCTTGGAATACAATGTGAACAAAGACAAGTGAGGTCTCTGCTCTCGTGGGGCTTATAATAGTGGGAAAGATGAGCATTGAATGAATAGTTACACAAATAGCCATATAACTGTTACTGTTGACTGCTATAAATGGCAAGAATAGAGTGCTTTGAGAAAATATAACAAGGAGATACAATCTGGCCTGTAGGATCAGGATTGAAGGAAAAGTGACATTCAAACTAAGACCTGAAGGATGGGTTTCCCTTGCAAGAGGAGGAGAAAGAACAGGGCAGCAGAGGAAACAACATGTACGAAGGCCCTGGGAGGGAAGGAGTTGAGATGTACTAAAGGACGAGGGAGGCCAGTATGGCTGGGACATGGTGACTAGAGCTCAAAATGACAGTAGCATCATGGAGCACCTGGACAGTAAGCATTTTTAAATTTTATCTTAAGGGCAACAAGAAGCCACTGAAAGATTTTGCAAGCCAAAAAAATGACTGCTATGGTCTGAATGTTTGTGTCCCTCCTCAAATTCATATGTTGAATCCTAACCCCCAAAGATCATGGTATTAGGAGGTAGAGACTTTTAGGAGGTGACTAGGTCATGAGGGCTAAGCCAACATGAATGGAATTAGTGCTCTTATAAAAGAGTCTCCAGAGAGATCTTTAGCCCTTCAACAATGTGGGGACACCACAAGGAGTAGTCCACCCACACTGAATCTGCTGGTGCCTTGATCTTGGACTTCCCAGCCCCTAGAACTGTGAGCAATAAATTTCTGTTGTTTATAAGCTACCGGTCTGTGGTATTTTGTTATAGCAGCCCTAACAGACTAAGACAAATGCCGTAACATGATCTCCCTTTAAACTGTCACTCTCATAGCTGTTGAGGATTGGACTGGAGAAGGGGCAAGTGTGAACACAGAGTGGCCAGTGAGAAAGCTTTTCGCTTGTCCAGAGAGATACAACAGTGGCTTGGACCAGGGCAATGACAATGCAGATGGAGAGATGTGGACAAATTCAACGCATATTTTGAAGGTAGAAAGATTACTTATTGGACGTGAAGTACCCTTCACAGGGAGATGGAGTTTTCAAGCATGACAACCATGTTTCAGGCATGAACAGCTGGGTGGACAACGTTACCATTTACTGATAAAAGAAATGCCAAGGTGTGCATAGATTTGGGGAGAAGTTGAAAAGGCTTCAGTTAAAAGATGTGAGATGTTCCCTTCACCAATGGTGGTAATAATAATAATAATAATAATAATATTGTAATGATTAGGTAAGAACTGAGCCACATGATTTTTCCTTTTCAAAATAAAATATGCCTTAAGAGTTAGGAGGTAGAATATTTATATGCTGCAGAAGCAGACCAGGATGTTACAGAACAACCTTTGGATTTTGAACAACTTATTTCTGAATGGAAATGCTAATGACATTATCTTAGGTTGGCAATATCCCACTATCAACTCTAGCAAGTCAGTTCTAAGCAGACTGAGCACCCCCCAGGTGACCAATCTTACCCTTGCTGATATAGTAGCTCCCAGAAAGTAAAACCTTTGGAACTAGGACCAAACAACTCTTTCAGAGTTTGTAGAACACAAAGTAAAATCATGAATGACCAAACATTTCTCTTCTGAATATAAGAGAACATTTCTGAGCTCTCGTCCAACTACCTGAGGATAGCAGGAGACCGTTTCTCTAAGTGAGAATAAAGTTTATTCTGCCAACATTATTATAATGTGTCACTGCCAAGTGATACCCATATTGTGAAAGTATTTTCTGTGTTAACATTTCATAAAATTGATTTGTTCAAGTGTGTTTTGCTTTTCCATGTTGGTTGGCGTCTCAAATCAAACATTGTGAGGCTGCTAGAAACAGCACTGTGTCTTATTCAACTTTGAGCCATAGAGGATGTTCAGTGAATGTTTGCTGGGTAAAGAAATGAACGTTTATTGTGTGGAATGTAAAAAAAATGCAGAAATATGATAAGTGAATTTAATATAGATAAGTGTTAAGATAAATGCATTGGAAGAAAATAGCTCAGATCGCACTAATGAAATACTAGGTTCTGAGGTTCTGAGCTATCAAAATACGACCAAAAAAAAAATCTAGAACATAAATAACTGGTTTATGGAAAATATCTATTCTGTGTTTCTCTAGGATAGCAGCTTAAAGCAATGAACTGTAAACAGAGACTCCATTCACCATGATTTTAGAAATGTAGTATTCGGATATCAAAAACAATCAGGCACTGACCATAGACAATTTCTTTTTTTTTTTTTTTTTTTTTCAGTACGCGGGCCTCTCACTGTTGTGGCCTCTCCCATTGTGGAGCACAGGCTCCGGACACGCAGGCTCAGCGGCCATGGCTCACGGGCCCAGCCGCTCCGCGGCATGTGGGATCTTCCCAGACCGGGGCACGAACCCGTGTCCCCTGCATCTGCAGGCGGACTCTCAACCACTGTGCCACCAGGGAAACCCAAAGAGACAACTTTTTTTTTTTTTTTTTTTTTTAAGATGTTGGGGGTAGGAGTTTATTAATTTTTATTTTTGCTGTGTTGGGTCTTCGTTTCTGTGCGAGGGCTTTCTCTAGCTGTGGCAAGCGGGGGCCACTCTTCATCGCAGTGCGCGGGCCTTTCACTATCGCGGCCTCTCGTTGCGGAGCATAGGCTCCAGATGCGCAGGCTCAGTAGTTGTGGCTCACGGGCCTAGTTGCTCCGCGGCATGTGGGATCCTCCCAGCCCAGGGCACGAACCCGTGTCCCCTGCATCTGCAGGCGGACTCTCAACCACTGTGCCACCAGGGAAACCCAAAGAGACAACTTTTTATGTGAAAAAAAATCAGACAGCAGTGCATACAAAGTTACACACTTACAACTGGTTTATAAAAATAGAAAGTGGACTTATTTTTTAATACATCTGTCTCTTTGGAAACTTCTATCAAAGATAATAATTACTTTAAACAGTCATTCGATGTGATATTGAGGGAGGGAGAATATTTCATAAAGTATAAATTAAAAGGAATTGGTTCAAATCTCTGATGAATGATTCACTTATTACCATTTGTTTCCATAGTTTGGTTTCTTTAGCATGGTTAAATTGTAACCTACCTGGTACCTATTCAGTGATCCACAAAAGGGAACTCTAATTTTTATTGTGCAATCATTTATAAACCTTGGATTGTAGCCACTTTACATGTAAACACCACCAATGATGACTCTTAGGAAACCAGTGCGATGTGGTTCTTTCCAACAGTGCTGAAGCTATAGCCCAACATGGTTTTTTTTTGGTCCTTAAAGACTAAGATTGAGTTGCAAAAGGATTAATTCAACACCTGCTCTTCAACTTTAGCTTCAGAAACTGTTGTGTTTTTCAGAGAGAAATGAAGATTGGGGAGCAGATCTGGGAGGAGGATTTGGTTTATTACTGGATAAACTCCTAACGTTTGATTTTCTTTACATATTTTTACCACATGCATATATTATCTTACGATAACCGCAAAGCCACAATTTTTTTCAAGTTAGCTACCTTTTAAAAAACTACGTAATAGTTGTTGTTGTTGTTCAATCTCTGCTTTCCCCAAAGTTCCATAGAATTTACTGATATTCTTACTATAAAATTCTCTATTATATTATGTAAAAAACAAAGCTGAACCTCTACATAGTCAATTGGAACAAGTTAATTCTCTGTATTCCCAGGATCATGATACCAAAAATAAACTGAACTCTTCAAAATTCAAGGCTCTTTTTAGCAAATGTTTTGATCCCAATCCCAACAACTTTTTGTTGAAGCTGCTCATAGGAAATGAAACGAGCTGAGATGAATTGAGTTGGACTGTCTTTTATTTCTTAACCTCAAGCTCCAATCAACATGCTGTAAGCACAGGAAATGCGTTAA
Source organism: Mesoplodon bidens (assembly GCF_964165515.1). NCBI lineage: Eukaryota > Metazoa > Chordata > Mammalia > Artiodactyla > Ziphiidae > Mesoplodon > Mesoplodon bidens. The sequence goes on along the minus strand of NC_138161.1, from coordinate 78,721,538 downwards.
AAAAAAAAAAAAGGCTGAGGATCTGGACAAGTATTGACGGGATTCAGTCACTGGGTAAGAAAGGACTGGCTGGCTGTGTCAGGAACTGACGTGAAGGTGATAGGAAGCAAAGCAAGTTGAAGTCACCTGGGGTCCAGGGTCCAAATTCACCCTGGAAATGAGCCCCAGATAAATTAGCTAATGTTATCTGTGCTCATCTGTGGCTCAGTTGTACTAGTAAGTTAACTTATTAAAGAATAGTGGGCAAAGAGACCTAGATCACCTCCATTTCCTTTCTTGGTGAGGTAGGCCCACTTAGGGCTCCGAAGTTCAAGTCCGCAATTGCTTTGGAGAAGTCAAAATCAGAACCTAGGGCTTCTCTGGTCATCAAAATCGGGTTTAAAAAAAAAAATGTTTTCTTTCTCCTTCAGCTCTATGTTGGTTCAAAAATATGGAACCAGTTATGGAGAAAAATACTTTGCTGACCAAGCCATCCTTTTTCCTTTAAGACTTTTCAACATTCATCTAGCCTGATGTTTTTGTGCAAAAAAAAAAAAAAAATTTAGGCGTTAGGAAAGTTTTCCAGGATGATCTACACTAAAATACACGGCCTTTGCACATAGTCCAAATTTCTCTCTAATTAGCCTTAAGATTTCATATTTGTGGTTTTCAGCGAGGGTGGGACAGGCTTGACCTGTGTACTATAGTTTGGAAAATATACCACGGTGATTTGAATATATCAAGTCAGTACCTATCTAACTCTAGTGGACACATTCACACACAAGCACAAAAGCCAGGGTCTCTGTCAGTACATCTCAGATTTTATCCCATTGCATTCCAGTGCCTTCTCACAGTAGAACAACTCATCCATCAACTGAACAGATTTTATCAAGCTTAATTTTCTTGGATTGTATTAGGAAAACAGTAGTCGTATTCAATACACTTTTTAAAATTACACATGCTCTCCCATCTTGAGAATAATTATTCTGAGTTTACCATTCAATTCCTCTGCTAACACACCCTTTCCTTAAGTATATTCCTCACACCTTTATGATGGCAAAATTCCAAATTCATAATAATGCAATGTGACATTACAAAAGATTGCTCTAATATATTTTGGGTGAGTTTCTACATAAATATATTGTCTCCATAATATATTGTGACATTTGCTGCCACTTGTTAAATTCACTTTTATGGTTTTGGCTTTCAAAAAAATTGTATTCACTTTTCACGAAAATCCCACGTAGTAAGGCACCACAGACTTTGGATTGAAACTATAGGGCCTGAGATTTAAATGATATTTCTCTACTGAATCAGCCACAAAATTATAAAGTGAAATTTTCATATTTTATTTAAAGTAATCATCTTTATTAAAATCACTCGACATTTATTATTTTAAATTATCTTAAAGCCACTTTGAAAAGTCGGCACTTGAATAACACACTGGGGTAAAGAGTGCCAACTCTCTGCAAAGTTGAAAACCTGCGTATAGTCAGCCCTCCATTTAAGTCCTTCCTCTGTATCCACAGTTGTGCATTCTCCAATTGAACAAACTATGGATGGGGTAGTACTGTACTATTTACTATTGAAAAAAATCCGTGTATAAATGGACCCATGAAGTTCAAACGCATGTTGTTGAAGGGTCAATTGTAAAGAAATTCCACACCTTTATTAATAAACCTGCCACGGGAAGTCTGTAGTGTGGTCCTCAATGCACGAACCCTGGAGCCAGGCTGCAGAGGGGGAACCTAACTTCTGCTATTTTAACTTCTAATTTTTTCTCGAGTTCTATCACTTCCATTTTGAATTCTAATTTATTTTGCTTTTTTATTTCTTATATATGTATTTTTTAATGTATTTTACCTAATTTTGAAATAATATAGAACTTCAGATCTGCTTATTGAGTATGTCTTTCTGACGTGCTTTTAATGTCTGTATGAATGTTATTTTACTCCTTATTCTTTTTCCTTATAATAACTTTGTATAGCATCAGATCTTGATATTCTCTTGTTGCTCATTTTTATATGAATTTAGTTTTACTGAATTTTAAGAAGAAAGCTTTGTTCAGATAACTTTTATAACTTTGTTCAAAATAGGGCAGCTTGCTTTCAGATGTTTCCTGATTGTTCCCCTTTCCCACATTAGTCTAGATTTTTTTTTCTTTCTTTCCTTTTTTTTAAAATTGAAGTACAGTTGATTTATAATACTGTGTTAGTTTCAGGTATAAAGTAAAGTGATTCAGTTATATATATATATATATATTTCAGATTATTTTCCATTATAGTTTATTACAAGATATTGAATATATTTCCCTGTGCTATACAGTAAATCCTTGTTGCTTATCTATTTTATGTATAGTAGTTTGTATCTGTTAATGTCAAATTCCTAATTTATCCCTCCTCCCACTTTCCCCTTTGGTAACCGTATGTTTGTTTTCTATGTCTGTGAGTCTGTTTCTGTTTTGCATATAGATTCATTTGTATTATTTTCTAGATTCCACAAATAAGTGATATCGTAGAGTATATGTCTTTGTCTGACTTACTTCAGTAAGTATAATAATCCCTAGGTCCATCCACATTGCTGCAAATGGCAAAATTTCATTCTTTTTTATGGCTGATAGTCCATTGTATGTATATATACACTACATCTTCTTAAGCCAGTCATCTGTTAAGGGGCACTTGGGTTGCTTCCATGTCTTGGCTACTGTAAATAGTGCTGCTATGAACATTGGGATACATGTATCTTTTCAAATTAGAGTTTTCATTTTTTTCTGGATGTATACCCAAGAGGGGAATTGCAGGATCATATGATAGCTCTATTTTCAGTTTTTTAAGGAAACTCCATACTGTTTTCCATAGTGACTGCACCAATTTACTTTCCCACCAACAGTGTAGGAGGGCTCCCTTTTCTCCACACACTCTTCAGCATTTATTATTTGTAGACTTTTTGATGATGGCCATTCTGATCGTTATGAAGTGACACCTCACTGTGGTTTTGATTTGCGTTTCTCTAATAGTTAGCCATGTGGAGCATCTTTTCATGTGCCTGTTGGCCATCTGTTTGTCTTCTTTGGAGGAATGTCTATTTAGGTCTTCTGCCCATTTTTTGATTGGGTTGTTTGTTTTTATGATATTGAGTTGTATGAGATGTTTGTATATTTTGGATATTAGCCCCTTGTTGGTTGCATCATTTGCAAATGTTTTGTCCCATTCAGTAGGTTGTCTTTGTTTTGTTGATGGTTTCCTTTGCTGTGCAAAAGCTTTTAAGTTTGATTCGGTTCCATTCATTTATTTTTGTTTTTATTTCTTTTGCCTTGGGAGACTGACCTAAGAAAATATTGCTACAATTTATGTCAGAGAATATTTTGCCTATGTTCTCCACTAGGAGTTTTATGGTGTCATGTCTTATATTTAGCGGAGTTTCTCTTTCTTTCTTAACTGTTCCTGTCCTGCTAGATTTTTTTTTTTTTTTTTTTTTTTTTTTTTTTTTTTTTTGCGGTACGCAGGCCTCTCACTGTTGTGGCCTCTCCCATTGCGGAGCACAGGCTCCGGACGCGCAGGCTCAGCGGCCATGGCTCACGGGCCCAGCCGCTCCGCGGCATGTGGGATCTTCCCAGACCGGGGCACAAACCCATGTCCCCTGCATCGGCAGGCGGACACTCAACCACTGCGCCACCAGGGAAGCCCCTGCTAGATTTTGATTATGCTTCCAATCACTTCTGTTCAGTGTGAAGTCCCAGCCTTGAGGCAAAACTAATGCGTCAGTTTTTTTTGTTTTTGTTTATTTATTTATGGTCGCGTTGGCCTTCGTTGCTGTGCGCGGGCTTTCTCTAGTTGCGGCAAGTGGGGGCTACTCTTCATTGCAGTGCGCGGGCTTCTCATCACGGTGGCGTCTCTTGTTGCGGAGCATGGGCTCTAGGCATGCGGGCTTCAGTAGTTGTGGCACGCAGGCTCAGTAGTTGTGGCTCATGGGCTCTAGAGTGGAGGCTCAGTAGTTGTGGTGCACGGGCTTAGTTGCTCTGTGGCATGTGGTATCTTCCCAGACCAGGGCTCAAACCTGTGTCCCCTGCATTGGCAGGTGGATTCTTAACCACTGCGCCACCAGGGAAGCCCCTAATGGGTCAGTTTTGAGAATTAATAGGATTACAACACTCTGGCCTGTGGGCCTTACCTTGAGATCCTCAGTTTCCTAGCCACCTACTAGCTGTGTGACCTTGGACAAAAATTGCTGTAGCTTTCTATGCCTCCATTTCTCCTTTCATAAGATGAAAAAAGTAATAGGATGATCAGTTTTCATTCAAGGTGGTTAACACGTTGACACCCAGGGATCACTTTTTGAATGTTTGGTTAATAAGTAAAATAGCCATTTGCTCCTTCTTTATGAACTCATCTTTAAGTTGTAGAAGCTCTGAGGTCATCCGATCACAACTATCCAAAATCCCCAGTGCCTCAAGGAGTCTATTCATGGGCTAGCCATAGTTAAAGCTTTAATTTACCCACTCAACATACCTCACACCATTTTGGTTATTAATAAAAGATTCAAGAGAAAGGAAAACTGCTCAATGTCATCCTACTAAGGACAAATGCCCTTACTTTGGTGTTGAGTCATTTCTTATTACATTTTTTTCATTTTTTTCTTCCCTAGGCTCTCTAGAAACTTGAAGGTAACTTTATTTGTATATAATCAAATAAGACTTCTCAACACCTGATACTTGAGCAAAGTGGCAAACAGTCTTTTTAGAATGGCCCTGGAAAAAATCTTCTTAAAAGTCCAGAGCGGGCTTCCCTGGTGGCACAGTGGTTGAGAGTCCGCCTGCCGATGCAGGGGACACGGGTTCATGCCCCGGTCTGGGAAGATCCCACATGCCGCGGAGCGGCTAGGCCCGTGAGCCATGGCCGCTGAGCCTGTGCATCCAGAGCCTGTGCTCCACAATGGGAGAGTCCACAGCAGTGAGAGGCCAGCTTACTGCAAAAAAAAAAAAAAAAAAGTCCAGAGCATTTTTTAAAGGTTTCTGAAGTTTTCATTTTTTATAGCTTATGATTTACTGCTGAAAATTTGTATGATCTATAGTAACAGTGTGCCATTTCTTTAACCTGTTGGATCGTATATTTTCCCCTTTAAGCAATATTGTGTTAAAACTTATGAATACAAAAAAGGCTAATCAACCAGATTTTTGGAATTCAAGTTGCCAAAAAGCATTTTTCTACATCAACCTAGGATTTATCTACAAAAATATGACCCCAAAAAAGTGTGTGTGGAGGAACTCATGACAACTAAATGTAATGTGTGGTCCTGGTTTGAATCCTGGACCAGAAAAAATGTTTTCTTCTTTTTCTATAATTATTGGGAATTGATGAAGTTTAAATAATGTCTATAGAGAGCAATATTGTATCAATTTTCCTGATTTAGATAATCACACTGTGATTGTATAAAAGAATGAACACAAAACATTTGGGGAAAGAGGCATCATGCCTGCAACTTAGTCTTGAAGAGTTCAGAAAAAAGAGAGGATGTGAAAGCAAATGTGGTAAAATGTTAACATTTGGGGACTCTGGGTGAAGGGTATATGGGAATTTTTTGTACTGTTCTCTTACAACTTAGTGAAAGTCTGAAACTGTTTCAAAATAAAAAGGATTTTTCAAAGTTGGGGGGTTAAGGGCAGAAAGATAGTAAGATTAATGTTGGTAGGGGCACTTTGAGCATTTACAATATCCCTGAATGTTGCATGTGGAAACCAAAACCTTATTTTAATAGAAAAGTGGGGGGCTTAGAATGCCTCAGATATCTTGCCTAGGATTCCAGAACTAAGTCACTCCCCAGAAGTATTCACTTTGATAGGTGCACTGACGTTTGAGTCAGTAAACTGCCATTCCATATTAGCTGAATCAGTGATACCCTAGTGAGCTAATAACTCAGGCTAAGGTCATTAGAAATAGCAGGCACTATCAGATTGGCAGAGATGAAGCTGAGTTATTATGCTTAGCTAGCATGTGGGGCAATGATGGTGCTTGTAATCTGTTGGTGGGATTTAGATTGGTATAATCTGGTATAATCTTTTTTAAGGAGCAATAGGGTAGTATGTACCACATTTTATATATGTTCATACCTTTTGACTCAGCAATTTTACTTCTAGAAATTTATCTTAAGGAAATAGCGGGGTAAGTGAACAAAGATGTATATTCAAGGATGTTCACTCTTTCACAATAAAGAACAGGAGACATTATATGTCCATCAGTAGGAGATTAAATAAATAATGGTTTATCCATACAAGAAAACATTCTTCAGCCATCACAAAGTATGAGATAACTGACAAGGAGCAATATCTCTTATATATTAAATAAAAAGTAGGTTGCAGAATAGTATGTATAATATGATCCTATATATATTTGCATTACTTATTTACATTTAAAGTAGAGATATTACATAGGCTTTTTTTTTTTTTTTTTTTGGTACGCGGGCCTCTCACTGCTGTGGCCTCTCCCGTTGTGGAGCACAGACTCCGGACGCGCAGGCTCAGCGGCCATGGCTCAGGGGCCTAGCCGCTCTGCGGCATGCAGGATCTTCCCGGGGGTTATATAACCCCATCCTGGGGCTTGATTAATTTGCTAGAGCAGCTCACAGAACTCAAGAAAACAGTTTACTTACTGGATTGCCAGTTTATTATAAAAGAATATAACTCACGAACAGCCAGGTGGAAGAGATGCATAGGGCTCAGTATGGGGAAAGGGCTCAGCTTCCATGCCCTGTCTAGGCTCGCTATCCTCTCAGCACCTCCATGTATTCACCAACATGGAAGCTCTTCAAACCAGTTGGTTTTGGGTTTTACTTTTTTTTTTTTTTTGCGGTACGCGGGCCTCTCACTGTTGTGCCCTCTCCCGTCGCGGAGCACAGGCTCCGGACGCGCAGGCTCAGCAGCCATGGCTCACGGGCCCAGCCGCTCCACGGCATGTGGGATCTTTCTGGACCGGGGCACGAACCCGTGTCCCCTGCATCGGCAGGTGGACTCTCAACCACTGCGCCACCAGGGAAGCCCTAGGCATTTATTTTTAAAGAGTGAAGAAACATATGCCAAAAAGCATATGGTAGGTAGACAGTTAGAAGTGTATACATTGCATTATACATGGCAGACTATGTAATTTGCAAGTCCCAGTGCAAAATGAAAATGGGGAGCCTCTCAATAAAAAAAAATTAAGAATTTCAAGATAGTGACAGCGATCATTAAGGCAAATGTGGGGCCTTCTATGTGCAGAGCCCGATGTGACTATATAGGTCACATGTCCATGAAGCTGGCCCTACATATACACTGTACTATACACTTAGATATATACTGCACTATACTATACATTACACTACAAAGTATATGCTAAAATATACACTACACTAAGTGGTAGTGAATGGAAGGGTGGGTGGAAATATACATGTTGTCTATCCACTCCATCCACCTCTTTGTTATTTTGGGTATTATAATAAGGGCAATACTTTGTGATAAGGGCAATTCAGAGTGTGTTTAAATTATTTCTAAAAGGAGCTAGCATGTTAAGGGTGCCAAGATTAACAATTTGCCAGTGTACCCTTTAGATCACTTTGCATGCCACAAGAGTGCCTCCAAGAGGACTGCCACAGATTCAGTGAGGAGAGACAGATGTGCATCTCTCAAGAGAAATGTCTGTGGCAAATCTGAATTACTTTTAAAGAGGTTCCACTTTAATGGCTATCAGGACAGATAAATGATGAGTGATTTTTTTCTTCTTGTCATGTGGCAAGTAGAAGAAAAAAAAGAACAAAAAATATAAACACGAATTTCCTATCTCTAGAAATTAAATAGATCTCCTAGGCCATCTGGGTATCCATAAATATTTTTCTACTGCTCTAATTGTTCTTTTTATTTTTGGCTGCATTGGGTATTCATTGCTGCGCACGGGCTTTCTCTAGTTGCAGCGAGCGGGGGCTACTCTTTGTTGCAGTGCACAGGCTTCTCCTTGTGGTGGCTTCTCTTGTTGTGGAGCACAGGCTCTAGGTGCGCGTGCTTCAGTAGTTGCATCACATGGGCTCAGTAGTTGCGGTGCGCAGGCCCTAAGGCACGCAGGCTTCAGTAGTTGTGGCGGCGGTCTCAGTAGTTGTGGCTCTCAGGCTTAGTAGTGGCACACGGGCTTAGTTGCTCCATGGCATATGGGATCTTCCCAGACCGGGGATCAAACCCACGTCCCCTGCATTGGCAGGCAGATTCTTAACCACTGTGCCACCAGGGAAGTCCCTCTAATGGTTCTGTGATAGACTTGAATTAACCAAATAATAGTATTGCTAGTCATTAGTTGACTGTCTACAAGCTAAATGCTCCTCTGATACTTCTCTTTATAAGTAGAACTAAAAACCTGGGAAGTCTAATTTGGGATCAGCATGGTAGTTTATGTTCTGTCATGTAGAACGTCAAGGTTTGATCAGGCAGATCCTAGGGATGTAGCCAAAAAGGCAAGAGGATAAGACATTCTAATATCTATCAGTCTTTAAATATGATGATCTAACACTAACCAGGCCCTGATTCTCAATAGTTTTTATAGGGCCTAATGACTGAGTGTTGGGATAAGCATGTAGGTGAAAGGACAAGGATTTCCAGGGTTCAACCAAGTGGGGAAGAGGTGAGAAAAACATTAAAAGATTTGTTAAAGATTTTATTTTGAAGTCCATCATAAGGTAACTAAGTCTAACTGACACACCAGGAGTTCCAGACCTTTGACTCTGTAGGCATCTGGAAAATTGGTTGAAACTATTAGAGAAGTTCTCCAAGAGACTTCAGGGTTTTGTATAAAATAGTGACAGAACTATAAATAGAAAGCTGATAAATCCTATGAGGTGTTACATATTTCAAGGCTAATTTCTATGTCTTGAATGTGTTCAATCTCGTACTATTTTAAAATTCATTTTCTAGAATTATATGTGTATACATGGTACCATGTGTCACATCTAATTTATGCTAAGTAATAGGGAAAAACAACTAATAAATACATCAGAGTTCTACTTATATGTGATTCTCCAATGCAGTTAATTGTTTTAGGGCATCAGTTCTGTCTTCATTAAAGTTATTAAAATCACTCGTATTCATGAGAATTAATTTTCACCCATCTGACTAGCACTACTATTCTCAAGTTTCAAAAAAGGACCCATAATCCAGGTGTAAGACATTACTGAAGGTGGGAATCTATCATTTTCACAAATTAAAAAAAAAGAGCTCCATTAATGCATCTGCCCTTTGTCTATAGATATTTAACTGCTTTGATCTTAAATATTACAATGACTTTTTCTTTTAAATGTTATATACACACATGTGTTTGACATGAAGAAATTTCTAATGATATCCTCTGAAGACTGAATGGGTTATGATTTAAGAAATATTGAATTCCCCATTAATGAATGTGTTGCCCTTGATGAGAATGTTGTAGTGAGAATTCAAGCACAAAGTAGGTGGTTGAACTAGTTAACACATGTGCTCTTTTCCAACTCTGAGACATCATGAATATGAAACAATTCTTACAGGTCTTGAACAGGGCAGAAGATGGTCACAGGGAGATGGGAAAGGAGGCAAATGAGAGAGACACCATGAAGATATCCTATTAATTCAATACCATCTGTTCTTGATTGGACATGGAATGGCAGGAGAAAAGGATGAAGAATCAATAACACTTAATATTTTCAGCTCAAGAAACTAAGTAGAGTAGCACCTTTAAGAGAAATGAGAAAGGATTAAGAATTAACAAGTTTTTCTTTTTTCATTGTTTTGATTGTGAAGGAATCCCCTTGAACAGGGTGACTAAAAATAAAATTAACTCTGCATTTCTGTTGTGTTTGTTGGTATCAGAGACTGTTCTAGGAGACCAGTCAAGATGTGGCAGGAGAACCCATTCCTGACTGGACCTGTGAGGGTGTGGCCCCGAGGAGGCAGCTATAGAGGAAAACCTGGCAAACAGGCAAGAATTCAGGAGTCGAGGAAGAACAGTTAATGGAGACATGCTCTGCCTCTTTGCAGATTGACTCAAGAACTGGGACAGGCCTGAGCCTTCAAGGAGCTAGGCAAGTGGCAGAGGATATGAGATTTAACCTAACAACAAGGAACTCAGAATAGACTTTACAGGCTCAATGGAGCTAGTCTTTTAGAAGAATGTCATCAATGGTATTCGAGCAAACTCAAGGGAAAAACTGGAGGCAGAAAGGGGACCCAGGAAAGTACTGCATCAATCTATTGAGAAAGTAAAATGGAATTGGATATTACTGACCTGTAAATTCTATCCTTGAAACATTAATTATGTGGTACATTTTTCGAGTAAGAGTCAGATAACCGTTATTTTATATCTGCAGTACTTTGAAAATTTACATGACATATCATCATCTATTACTGTGATGCTTAATTATACTTATTTAACTCTATCCTTACCTTAGGCTGAAACCACCTTAAATGGGATGGCAGGCCAGATCTAGTAGTTCTCAAAGTATGTTCCAGGAACCAGTACAGGCAGCATCAAGTGAGCACTTGTTAGAAATTCAAATCTTTAGATGCTATCCCAGACCTACTGAATCACAAACTGTGGATGGAGTCCACCAATTGGGGTTTTAAGTCTTGCAAGTGGTTCTAAAACACTCTAAGGTTTGACAACCACTGCTTCAGGCATTTCAGACTTAGACCTCTTTAGAGCCTGTTTAGGAAAAAAATACTCTTGTTTTCTGTCGACTTACAGCACTACTCTCACTTCGGCTCACCAAATGTGTGATTTTTTTTCCCACACCAAACAATTCTGCCACACCAGCTGGGTGACCTACATTTAAACTGAGTTCTGACACTACCTGGAGATAGTGTCAGATCCAACAGGTTAAAATCTTGTGGGACTGAGCCCCACACCCCGACATCAGTCACCAGTTGCAAGTTCAAGTTGTTACCTGTGCTTCTGACCTATAAGCAGTAAATTGGGGGTTATATAACCCCATCCTGGGGCTTGATTAATTTGCTAGAGCAGCTCACAGAACTCAAGAAAACAGTTTACTTACTGGATTGCCAGTTTATTATAAAAGAATATAACTCACGAACAGCCAGGTGGAAGAGATGCATAGGGCTCAGTATGGGGAAAGGGCTCAGCTTCCATGCCCTGTCTAGGCTCGCTATCCTCTCAGCACCTCCATGTATTCACCAACATGGAAGCTCTTCAAACCAGTTGGTTTTGGGTTTTACTTTTTTTTTTTTTTTTGCGGTACGCGGGCCTCTCACTGTTGTGCCCTCTCCCGTCGCGGAGCACAGGCTCCGGACACGCAGGCTCAGCAGCCATGGCTCACGGGCCCAGCCGCTCCGCGGCATGTGGGATCTTTCTGGACCGGGGCACGAACCCGTGTCCCCTGCATCGGCAGGCGGACTCCCAACCACTGCGCCACCAGGGAAGCCCTTTTTTAAATTTTTATTTATTTATTTATTTATTTGGTTTTGGGTTTTTATGGAGGCTTCATTAGCTACTGATTCAACCTCCAGTCCCTCTCCCCTCACCAGAGGTCCCTATCCTTAGGAGCTTTCCGAAAGTCATCATATTAACATAAACTCAGAGGGGGTTGAAAGGATACCCATTTCATTCTGGAGCTATTTCAGAAGCTGAGAAAGAAAGGTATCCCTATAACCCTTATTGCTTAGGAAACTACAAAGGTTTTAGGAATTATGTGCCAAAACTGTGGAGGAAGACCAAATATATATTTTTTAAATCACAATATCATTGTGGTCTGGCAGAGCTTTTTGTTAAAAACCAGCGAGGTGGGAATTCCCTGGTAATCCAGTGGTTAGGACTCTGTGCTTTGACTGCTGAGGGCCTGGGTTCAATCCGAGGCCAAAAAAAAAAAAAAACCAGGGAGGCAAAATGGCTTTTTTGTCTGTTCAGGCTGCTATAACAAAATGTCATAGACTGGGTGGCTTACTTATAAACAACAGAAATTTATTTCTCAGAGTTCTGGAAGCTGGGAACTCCAAGATCAAGGTGATGGCCAATTCAGTGTCTAGTGAGAAGCTGCTTCCTCATAGACCATAGTCTTCTCACTGTAATCTCATTTGGCAGAAGGGATGAGAGAGCTCCCTGGGGCCTCTTTTATAGGGGAACTAATCCCATTCCTCATGACCTAATCTCCCCAAAAGGCCCTACCTCCAAACACTATCACACTGGGGATGAGGTTTCAACATATGAATTTTGAGGGGGCAAAAACATTCAGTCCATGACAATGGCCAACTATAAATAGTGGGGGTTTGCAGCTGGTCAGGCCTGGAATCAAACTGGGGCTCCAGTACTTGTTAGTTGTATAGGATCTTAAGCAAGTTGCTTAGCCTTTCTGAACCTCAGGTTCCTCACATAGAAAATAGAAACAATAATATCTACCTTGAGAGGTTACTATGAACTCTGAAGTCTACGTACCTAGATGGTAATCAGGAGTGCTGACTCTGGTGTCAGACCCAGTTCAAATGCCAGCTCTTCTATTGACTGTGTGATCTTGGGAAAATTACTAAACCTCTCTGTGTTTCAGATTTCTCATCTGTAAAGTGAGTAATAATATACTTTCTTCATAGGGTTGTTGTGAGGATTCAATGAGTCAATATTATCAATGGCTTAGAAGACTGCCTGCCCCATAATTGCTCAATGTTTATAATAATAGAAATACAAATAACACTGATAATAATAAAATACCTCACATAGATAGAATACCTAGACCTAGAATATGGTAGATATTAAATATTTGGTAGCAGTTATTATTATTATTATTACTATTTTTAAAAATATTTTGGCCTCGCTGCATGGCTTATGGAATCTTAGTTCCCTAACCTGGGCCCTTGGCAGCGAAAGCGCCAAGTCCTAAACACTGGACCACCAGGGAATTCCCAGTAGCAATTATTACTGTTGTCATTATAAAATTCTCAACAAGCATAGGGTTATAAGAGGCTCCAGTATATAGGCACCCCCTGATACTTTCATATAGTCTTTACATTCTAATGACTCCCGTCCCCTATGAATAAGCTCTATGGATTATATCAACATCAATTTTCTGCTTTTGATAGTGTACTATAATTACTCAAGATGCTACCATGGGAGGAGATGGAGCTGAGTAAAGGATATATAGAACCTCCTTGTACATGTTTTTTTTTTTTTTTGGAAATGCCTGTGAATCTGTAATTATTAAAAAATAAAAAGTAAAGAAGAAAAAAAAAAGATAGGGGTAGGGAGCTTGCCTGAAGTGAGAACTACTGGGGCAAGGGGTTGGGCCCAGTTCCTTATTTCTCAGCCCCTAGAATCCTAACATTCCTCTTTACCAGTTTGGGCTACTGGAAGCCATGGGAGCCTGACTAGTGAGAGCTAGCCCAGGTTCCCATAACATTAGGTAAGATATGAATTTGCAGAATCTCTGCTACATGGAATTTTACACATAAGGAACACTGTACTTTGTCACTTCCTCACCTAGCACAGTTCCTGGTGCATGGTGGCAAAGACAAGAAAAGTGTTCCTCCCACCCAAAGTTGTAACTCCAAATACAGCATTTTCCTCATAGAACTATTGCCACATATTGTCACTAGGTTCTATGACATTCATATAAGTACTTTATAGATTAAATAAGCCCTTGTAGGTTAACTTGAACACCTACTCACTAGTCATGACCATGCTTTTATGCACACATTTCAAAGAACTAATCTTCAAGCAAACTTTTGAAATACCACCCATTTGTAAGTCACTATACTTACAAACTGGTGCTATTAATACAAAATTTTTAAATTGAAGAGGGATAGTGACTCTTCTCAATTCACTGATTTCAAGTTTCCAAATGGTGTTCTGCTTAACACCGTCTCAAATTTCCCACTCCCTGCAACCACCAAGTTCTAAACTTGTTAGACCAAGGAAAGTTTTTGTGTTCTTTTGTTCTGTTTTGAGGAATACTTACTAACATCTAGATCTGGGGAACTCTCTGTTTGAGAAACACTGCTCTAAGTCATATGATCAGTCTCCTTGGCTATTTGGTTTAAGTGGCTCCTTCTGTGCTATTTACTTTTTAAAAATTAAAAATGAAGAGTAAAAAAAAAGAAAGAAGAGTATACGTATCCTTTCATTTTTTCAATATTTAGGTCCAAATAAAAAGCAAGTGAAGGAGGCTTCCCTGGTGGCACAGTGGTTAAGAATCTGCCTGCCAATGCAGGGGACACAGGTTTGTGCCCTGGTCCGGGAAGATCCCACGTGCCGTGGAGCAACTAAGCCTGTGTACCACAACTACTGAGCCTGCGCTCTAGAGCCCACGAGCCACAACTACTGAAGCCCATGCGCCTAGAGCCTGTGCTCCATAACAAAGAGAGGCCACCGCAATGAGAAGCCCGTGCACCGCAATGAAGGGCAGGCCCCGCTCGCCGCAACTAGAGAAAGCCCACACACAGCAACAAAATAAATAAATAAATAAATAAATAAATTTTAAAAATTAAAAAAAAAAGCAAGTGAAAAAAGTTTTAGAAAATCTATGGATGTTTGCCTGGTGGCAATACAAATAGATATTTACCAATAATCAATGATTTGTACACATGAATTATGAGTATTTCTCCAATTAATTAGTCAAAACTAAGCTTAAAAAAAAAACTAAGTTAAAAGAAAAACTGGTGGCTCATCTCTCTCAGTCAGATTATTATCAACAGCTATGCTTTTAATCTCTTACCATTCTGGGACTTGAGTCAAAATAAGAAGTAATTTTTTCCAGGCTCCCCAAAAGTCTGAAAAATCCTGGCAATAAAGAGGAATAAATAAAGTCCTCCACTACCTGATCAGTTCTGTTTTCCTAAGAAAATAAAAGCATATTAACAAAGGTCCAATGTTTTTTTCTAAAAAAACCCCAAAAAACTACTCAACTATAAAAAATAGAAATTACACTTTAGTTAAGATTTAGCAACACATAAAACTGCTTCTTGTTTCAGTAAATACTGCCTAGAGTTTTGCTCAAGAAATTACTCATAATTCCCCAAACAGTAACACAAACTGTAAGATCCATATTCTAGATTAAAGAGGGATTCCACAATCTTCAAGTTAATGTATGTATCATGAGAATACTCCAAACTGCTTAAATGAAATAATGATCAATTATAATTATTTTTGAAATTACATTTGATCAGCTAAAACCCTGTATAAAGCTTCACAAATCCTCTCACAAGTCTCTGCTGCAGAACAGAGAAATAAGTAAAGAAAATAAAGAAATAAATTTCTTTATTCAGAAAGTGACTCTAAGAGAATTTCATGACACACTGAAAGCTAGTATCTCCATAATATTTTAGACTTTTCTTATACCAAAATAATAACAAGTCAGCATATTATGTACCTGCTATTGAATATCCTGTTTAAAATAGGTCTCGTGTATAAGTCTTACAGTGTTTGGTTATAAATATATTTCATAATACACACAAAAAATTGTTAAATAGTCTGTGTTGAAATGGTATTAATGGCTGCATATTACTATTTCCTTAGTTCAGCAAATTAAATTTCTGACACCTCCTAACTAAGAGCTACCATATCTTGCCAATTAGATTGCCGATCTGCATTTAGATCTATTACCAACTCCCCGGAAAAAAAAATGTACTCCTTTTATATAAATTTTGTATCTTCTATCTGGAAAGAACTGGAGGTACAGACACTAAACATGCAAAGTGAGTGGCAATGGGTAGTGATAATTTCAAATGAAAAATTTAGGCCAGCAAACAGACTACCTAAGCATTATAATTAAGGACAATTTTTCGTTTTAGAAAAGTGTGTCACGGCTCCTTCTAAACATGTGTGTGTGTGGGGGGTTGCCCTGAAGCCTATGTCTGATCTACCCCCTGAACTTTAACCCTGAAGTGAGCATGATACCAAATTAAGAATTATTAGAAGGAACCCAGTGTAGATTAGAAGCTGTACTAACTCAGTCAACATTTTTAATCAAGAAGTGTTAGCTTGTCTTTTAACTTATGAAACATACACTCACAGCAGCTTAGATTGAGGTCCTGCCTTTGATAGTCACTGAGTGCACACTACCATGCCAAGTACTAGGTGTCGGGTATATAGAGAAAAAAAAAAACAAATATGGCCCTTGACTTCAGAGAGCTTATTGTGTAGAGAGGGAGAGAGACCTTAGACAGACATTAAACAAATATTAAAAACCGAAATTACAAGTTGTGGTTATTTCCGGTTTGTATTGCATCTCTCTTAGTGGATAACTGTTATCACACTCTTCTTTTAGGAGTACGGTATTCTAAACTGAATTTTCTTATCCTAAACTCACTTTGAAGACATCAGTGCTACAGTGTGCAATGTTACTTCAATTAAATGATTCTTTGGGGAATAAAGATTTATAATGAACATCATTTTAAACTTAGAATCGGCACTGAATTTACATTCAAGTGAACGTTCAGTGTGAATTATTTCCAGGCACAGCTTCTGTTTGCCTAGGCAGCTCAAAGCATACAAAGTATTGAGGACTTTAAAGGTATTATACTCATTTTAAATGTTTTATCTCTGCATGTTTTACCCACAAAAATATACCGGTAAGGAGGTGGGAGGGACCAGGTGTAAAAGTTCCCTAAGTAGTTTGAATAAGGGTCTCTTCCCCCTAACTCGCCAAATTTAAACACACCCAAAGCTTCTAAACACCCCGCTTTCCTTCCGACCCCAATTGCTCCTGCATATTTGAGGAGCTATTAGTTGGATTTAAATATGTTTTTAAACCATTTCCTTCTCCCGCTTTCTAAAACATTTTAGTACGTTCTTTGTAGCCTGTGTTATCTCTGCCTCTGGTAATAACATTTCTGGTAGAGATGTATATCTTTGGAACTCATTTCCTTTCTCAACAGAGTTTACAATATTACATTTCCTATGCCAGGGGCCACGGTCCCCGCCTTCCATAAGTTAGTACTTTGTGGCCGAGGAGCTCCTTTAACTTTCTAAGACGAAATATCCAGGGGGTGGTATCGTCACAGGATCATCAGCGCTTCCCAAGTTCCCACCTGTTGCGGGACTTGGTTAGAGAGAATGAATCAGATTCGTCTAAAACCCACTGTCCCTCCCGCTTTCCGCTGCGCCTCCCGAACGCACGTCACTCCTTCCAGTCCAGGCCCCGAAGCCGGGCCCCCAGACAGTAGAGACCCCTGCCAGGGTAAGGAGCTCGGTTGAGAGGAGGGGGTTGTCCCGACCCGGGATGGAGCAGAGGCTCAGATCCCACTTCCTGTAAAGCCAGCGGAGCTCGCAAAGAATGCTCTGGAAGAGAAGGCTCACCGAAGAAGAAAAGAACGTACTTTAAGTGGGCTTCGACCCCGGACCCCAGACGTCTGGGGTGGGCCGTACATGAGCAAACCAACTCGTTCCCTGGCGTCTCCTTCCCCTTCCCCTTCCCGCCTCTTAATTCTCTTTCGCTTCCTCCCCGTTGCTCCGGGGGCACGTGGTCCCTCCCGGCTCTGCCCCCGCCGCGCCCCTCCTCTCCGGGGCCAGGCCCCGGCCCCTTCCTCCCAGCGTCGCCCGCTTTCCCTTTCCGTTCGCTCTTCCGCCCCCGCTCTCCATCGTTCTTTCTGATTGGTTGAACGCACCGGAGTCTGTTTGGCCAATCGGCGAGCTGGGCTGGCGGCGATGGGCGTGGCCGCGGCGCTGGGGCCCTCAGATCGAGGCTTCCTCCCCCTCTCAGCCGGCAGCGCATTCCGCCGCCGTTACCGCCGCCCGGCCCCACAGTTGTCTTAGCCGGAGCTGCGGTCGCGCTGGGGTTAGGGCGGGGGGTGGGGGGGAACGGGCGGGGAGAGGAGGAGAAGACCGCGGCGGAGGCAGGTGAGAGGAGGAAGGAAGCGACGCCGCGGCGGGCACAGCACCTCAGGCGGTGGCCCGGTTCCTGGGAGTGTCGGTGCGGCGTGGTGGTTGGGGCGGATCCCGCGGGGCCCGGGCGGGGGAAGGAGTCACCGGCCCGGCCATGGCGGACAACGAGAAACTGGACAACCAACGGCTCAAGAATTTCAAGAACAAAGGCCGCGACTTGGAGGTAAACTCGGGGGCGCCGGAGGGGTGGGGGCCGTGGGCCTCGGGTCGATCTACGCCGGGACTCGGAGTGTGGGGAGTAGGGGCGGGAGCCGCCGCCGGGCCGCGGGGGAATGGCGCTGGGGGCCGGCCCGTCCGTGACGCCTGTGCTAACGCGCCGGGAAGTTTGTGTCGGGCCTGGTCCGCCTCCGCCGGGGAGCGAGGTGCCGGGGTACCGCCGGCGCGGCCTAGGCCTGCCCCGAGGAGCCGGCCCGGCTCGGGTGCGAGGGGCTGGGCCGCGCGGCGGGGAGGCCGGGCGCGGCGAGTGCGGAGGAGGCGTGCGTGTGCCGCGCTGCCTGGGTCGGGCCGCGCAGCCCCCATCCCGGTAGCGGCGGAGATTCCGGCTCTCGCTCCCGCACCGACGTCGGGCGCCGCGGGCAGGAGGGCGGTGTGAGGTGGAGGGGGGGACTAGCGTGTGGCGACCGAGTGGGTCTCGGAACTTCCTCAGCGAGGCCCGAGTCGTCTCCACTTAAAGGCATTTTCTCTGGTCTTCCCGACTCCCGCTTTACCCCTGCCTCCCCCCAGTATCCAAACTACAGGAGTCAACTTCTCCGTTGAAAAAAAACACCCCCGGCGTGAGAGGCCATCCTGGAGATGCTAACAGTGCCTTCCAGCGGCCTGTGTTTTACTATGGATATAGCTGATTCAAGATGTGGCTCACTGTGTGCCCTCTTTCAGGCAAAGGATACCCCTTGTTTCAGCTTGTTCACAAATCTCTTTACCCCCTCCTGAGAGACCACCAGCTGCATTCTTACATAGAGTCCAGAGGGTTATACAAAGCTGTCATCCTCTAGTCTGCAGTATCCTTTCCCTCCACCTGCCGGTGGTGGTGGTAGCGGGGAATGGGGTGGGCCGTGGAGTGGCACCATCACATTTTATTATTTGAAAAGGGTGAAAAGCAACCTTCATTATCTTAAGTTAACAGCTGCTCCTGAGGTTCTTAGGCTACATAAGGTGTGTGGGTTAAGCACACACCCACATCACAGATTTTTAATAGAAGACTTCTTCCCTTCAGATTTAGGCGTCTAGGTAAATAGGGGTTTTTGTTTGTTTTTGTTTTCCATTCTGCACCTGAATCAGGAGGTTAGCTTTTAAGAGAAAGTGGTCAAGTAGTATTTTTTATGTTGTTACTTTGTACTTTTTTATACTGAGATCTTCAAATTCCCATCATCTGTTTCTGAACTTTGAGCATTTGCTTGACTGAGAAAGTAACTGTCTTTTGGACTTTACACAGAGCCATTTACTTTCCAAGGCAGTTAGTGCTGTCTTAGTGAGTTTCCTAGTTTGAGGGACTATTTCCTAGTTAAAGTGAAATTTCGGCATCTTTATTGAGATAATTCATATGCTATAGAAATTGCCATTTAAATGTAGAACTTACGATTTTTATTAAGTTTACCTAGTTGTGTAATGATGTGATTAAAATTTTTTTGACCAGTATTAATATTTAAAATGAGGGGGAAAATCACAAATTACAAAACCTAAAAACATAAATACCACAAAGTTACAAACATCCAGAGAAATAGCAGTTAAATGCTTGACAATCCTTCTGATCCTTTTCCCCTCTACATTTCTGGCTGCAAATTTTTTTTTTTTTTAACATCTTCACTGAGATGTAATTCAAATACCATACAGTTCACCCATTTGAAGTGGCTTTTGGTGTTTTCACATAGTTGTGCAGCCATCAGCACAGTCAGTCTTAGGTCATTTTCAGCACCCCCAAAAGAAACCCAAACTCACTAGCAGTCACTCTGTCTTTTTAGATATGCCTGTTCTGGATATTTCATATAAATGGAGTTATACAATATGGGGTCTTTTGTGACTTTTTTCTTTTAGGTAGCGTAATGTTTTCAAGGTTCATACACTCTGTAACCAGAATGTATTAGTGCTTCATTCCTTTTTATAGCTGAATATTCCAGTGTGTGGATATACTACATTTTGTTTATTCATTCATCATTTGATAGACTTTTGCATTGTTTCCACTTTTTAACTATTACGCATAATGCTGCTCTGAACATTCATCTACACATTTTTGTGTAGACCTGTGTTTTCAATTCTCTTTGCTTATACACCTAGGTGTGGAATTAGTGGGTCATATGGTAACTTTATTTATTTATTTATTAAACATTTTTATCGGAGTATAATTGCTTTACAATGTTGTGTTAGTTTCTGCTGTATAACAAGGTGAATCAGCTATACATATACATATGTTCCCATTTCCCCTCCCTCTTTCGTCTCCCTCCCACCCTCCCTATCCCACCCCTCTAGGTGGTCACAAAACACATATGGTAACTTTATGTGGAGTTGCCAAACTATTTTCAGGTGATCCTTATTTTTTGAATTGATGTTTCCCCTTACTGTGTATCTCTTATTATTTTTGTCAAAATAAGATTGTGTTGATTCTATATTAGAACAATATTATGATATGTGACTTTTAAAAAAATAATTACAAATACACATTAGGTAAAATTTTTTTGAGAAGTTCATTGTGCCTTGTGGACATCCTTGTGACTTTGATAACCCTGCGTGTGCATTAGGAATATGAATATTTTCACATTTCCACATAAGGAAATGGAATATGACTTTAAGGGAAAGTCATATTCTCTCCTCACTTGTGACTTATTCTGTCACATATGCCTGCAATGAGATAGAAACATCTTTTGTTATCCTTAGAGAACACTAGAAGGCCTATTTTGTGTATTTATTCATTACATATATGCCTGTGTCCCTCAAAATACTAATTATGCCCATTTCCTCCTCCCTCAAAATATGGTTTCTGTATTGTGCTACAACAAATTCTAAGAAAATACTGCTTTTTGGTTGATCTTACAGTGACATGTTTCATTGGAAGGTCTTTGAAAAGAAGTATGGACCAGTGCTGTCCAATGAATTTTATTAAGCCAGTATATCCAAAATACCATTTCAACATGTAATCAGTGTAAAAAAATTTAATGAGATGTTTCATGTTCTTTTCATACTGGTCTTCAAAATCTGGTCTGTCTTTTACACTTACAGCGTATCTCAATTTGGGCTAGCTACATTTCAGGTTCTTAATAGCTGCATATGGCTAGTGGCTACCTTATTGGACAGCATGGATATAGAGGATAGCATGAGATAATTATAACATTTTCTGGTTTGATCTAACATTGTTTGATTCCAAATTATGATGAGTACAGAGTCTTAAGAGTTTAGTTTAATCTAATCTCTAACTGTGTGTGACTTTGGGAGAATCAGTTAGTCTTAGGGTTCTTTCATCTGTAAAACTAGAGGTCCTTGACATCTGCTTCATGAGTGTTGTGAAGATTAATAGGTTAATGTTAGGAAGATGCCTGGCAATTCTCTGAGCATTTATCACCTTCAGCTTTTCTCAGGGAGAGGAAGGAGATTTAATAGGATTCAGTGGAACCTATTCTCTAACTCCCTTATTTGCAGTTGGCTCTTTGTTTTTTCTCTGTGTGCATATATGTTATGTTGAACTTAAAATTAATGGGAACATTTTTAATGTAGAGAGATGTAATTGCTCACTGAAGGGCAGTTTGGGCACAGGGAATTAGTGACCCTTGTAAAGTCAGAATTTCTAAGTGTTGGAATTGAAACTGATTCCATAGCCTTCAGTCTGATAGTTATTCCTGTGTTACATTCTACCATTCTGGCTCCTCCAAAATATGGTCATGCTAACTTCTTGAAAGATAAAAGCATTAAAGAAGTTATATGTCAGTATCCATTTAAAATAACTTGTAGGAACTGTCAGATGACATTCAGGGTGTGGTTTCTTTTGTGCAGTGTGGTAGAGGATCATCATTATTAGTTTCAGATAGTAACCATAGCGAGGGTATGCACAGTGCAACACAGGAAATGGGTAGTGACCAAATTTCAAAATAAAAAATGTGTCAGAATAAAGCAAATTAATCTCATCTCGCTTATGTTTTAAAAGTAGAGGGGGAATTCTCTTATAGACTTTCTAATAAACCTGCATAATTTTTATAGAAGTTCTGAGGTTATCCAGGATTGAATAGAGCATAAGTTATGTTAGAAAAATAATTAGATCTTATAAAAACACTACTTTAAGAAAAATACTTATCCTAAAAATAAAAGAATACTAAAATGCTACATAATTGGAAACTTGTCATTGTCCACACAGCATCAAATATGAAGTCAGCTTGAACTTCAGGAAAAAACAGTTGCTTGGTTGGCAAGAGTTTAATAAATTGATCAGCTGTTTTATTGTTTAGAAATGGCCTTGGTGATTTGTTAAACTGTACAGAGTGAAAGGCATTGTTAAGCTATTAAGTCTTGTTAACTTTTAGAGACTGACCTCTCTCATCACAAATCTTGGAACATATTTACTATACTTAAAATAACCACTGTCTAATTTTTCATATAATAGTCCAAGAATGTGACAATATGAAATATCTGATAGAAATATAGTTGGGAATTAAATAATTGTTTTTGTGCTTCCTTTCATCTTTCCTAGTTTATAAGGCAACCAATTTCAGAATTGCTTCATTGATAATTTTCTTAGAGATAATCAAGATGTCATTTTTCATAGAGACTAGTATGTCAAATGTGAATATAACAAGATTGGGAAGAGTTGTAGGAGTGATTTAGCTTTAAAAGAATGAAACAACTTTAGGAAAAATGTATAGGTAATTTTTAAACATTGATCTCTTGTATCTGATAGTGGTTGTGGGTCCTTAAGATATTTTTAAATGTTTACTGGAGCAACATTCATCTACTTGAGGCCTATAATGGTGAAATGAGAGCTTGTCAAATCTAACCTTGAACAATGATTGTGATACTCACTGGTTTAGTTTTGGAACAGAGCAGAAGTCTGATTAAAGGGAACTAACTTCTTGAGCATCTACTGTATATGCTTTTAATTGTATTCTCATTTCTCTCAGTCATGTAAGTAGGAAGTATTATTATGTAAAGAAAAAAATTCTAGAGTTAAGTGATATAATAGCATAACATTCAAGGGAATGGTCTTAACTCAGGAATGTCAAAGTGAAGTCAATACTATTTGTACTGTACTATATTACCTCCCTTTAACTTCTCTCAGCCTTAATACAGATCTCAAAGTTGATTAAAAGGCTATATGTGAAAGCACTTAGCATAGTACATGGGGTATATAATAGGCATTCAGTAAGTATTGTTTCCTTTTTTTTTTAAACCAGAGGTCTTTTTGGAAATTGTGTTTTATTTGTGGACTTTAAACTAGAGAACACAATCTGTTTACTTACTGTGCTTTCCATTTAGGTTTAATAAGACAGGGATGAGGGAGACTTCTTTCTTCCATAGATAAAATGAAAACAATCTTTATATTGGCACCTACTAAATAAGGACAATATATATGTGCTTGTTATGGTCTCAGTTCAGAAATTTTCAGAGCTTTGGGGCTCAAGACCCATTTATGCGGTTAAGAATAAGGATCCTCAAAAAGCTTTATTTGGGGGTCTTCGCTGGTGGCACAGTGGTTAAGAGTCCACCTGCCAATGCAGGGGACACGGGTTTGGGCCCTGGTCCGGGAAGATCCCACATGCCGTGGAGCAACAAAGCCCTTGCGCCACAGCTACTGTGCCTGTGCTCTAGAGCCTGCGAGCCACAACTACTGAGCCTGCCTGCCACAACTACTGAAGCCCGCGTGCCTAGAGCCCATGCTCCGCAACAAGAGAAGTCACCGCAATGAGAAGCCCATGCACCACAACGAAGAGTAGCCCCTGCTGGCTGCAACTAGAGAAAGCCCACGTGCAGCAACGAAGACACAATGCAGCCAAAAAATAAATAAGTAAATAAATGTGTTTTTTAAAATTAAAAAAAAAGCTTTATTTGGGAGTTTCTATTAATATGTTTTTACCATTTTAGAAACTAAAAGCATTTTTAAAAATATTAACTCAAAAGTAACACTAATAAAGCTGTTTTTTAAAAAATAAATTTATTTATTTATTTATTTTTGGCTGCTTTGGGTCTTCGTTGCTGTGCGCATGTGGCGAGTAGGGGCTACTCTTTGTTGCAGTGCGCGGGCTTCTCATTGTGGTGGCTTCTCGTTGCGGAGCATGGACTCTAGGCACACAGGCTTCAGTAGTTGTGGCACACGGGCTCAGTAGTTGTGGCTCGTGAGCTCTAGAGCGCATACTCAGTAGTTGTGGTGCACGGGCTTAATTGTACCACGGCATGTGGGATCTTCCCGGATCAGGGCTCGAACTCGTGTCGCCTGCATTGGCAGGTGATTCTTAACCACTGCGTTACCAGGGAGGTCCCAAAGCTGTTTTATATGAACATAAATTTCTAACCGATGATAACTTATTTTTTAAAACCCAAAAAATTTGGTGAGAAGAATGGCCATGTTTAACATTTTTTTGAGTCTCTTTAATGTTTGGCTCAAGTAAAGATAGCTGAATTCTCATAACTGTTTCTTTTTTTTTAGATTTATTTCATTTATTTATTTATTTTTTGGCTGCGTTGGGTCTTCTGTTGCTGTGCACGGGCTTTCTCTAGTTCCCGTGAGTGGGGGCTACTCTTCGTTGCAGTGCGAGGGCTTCTCGTTGCGGTGGCTTCTCCTGTTGCGGCGCACAGGCTCCAGGCGCGCAGGCTTCAGTAGTTGTGGCACACGGGCTTTGTTGCTCTGCGGCATGTGGGATCTTCCTGGACCAGGGCTCGAACCCGTGTCCCCTGCATTGGCAGGCGGATTCTTAACCACTGTGCCACCAGGGGAGCCCCCTCATGTCTATTTCTGAATTCAATCTTTTGGTATGTTCTTTTGGTTGAAGTATATGAAGAACATCCAACTTCATACAGTAGGCAGTTGGAAAAGGGAGGAACGTTTAATAGCCTTTTCAGATAATTAAGGAAATTATTCTTTGATATACCATATCATACCATATATGCCAAAACTCCAGAAATAACACTTTCTTAAAAGTTAGTTGCAATGTGGAATCTGAAGCCATATTAGTAAACTTTTCTTACTTTGTTACATTAAAATCCATTGGTCTGTCTTGCACTTGGACATGCCTGATTTTGTAACATCATGTATTGGTCATTTGGAAAATATTAGTTCACTGAGTTGTGTAGATCTTCCGAATGCTGACACATTTTATTTTACAATAAAAATTCACAATTATTAGTATCGCCACGTAGCTCATCAGAAAAATCTTAAATATTGGTAATCTGTCAAGCTCACAGTGGTAGATACAAGTTTTCCAAAATTCTTATCTTCACTTGAAAGCTCATATTTTGTCATTAGCAAGAAATACTTTAAGTTGTTTTCCTTGAAGCCATAAGTTCACTTTGCTCATTTTTGTGAAAACATCTGCCAGACACTTTCTGAATAGCCATAATTTGTCTCTCAGTTGTTCTTTCAAGTAAAAGTGATGTTCCATGAAAAAAGTGGCTAGTTCAATTAGCAACTCAAAACAGTCCCACAAATACTTTTTCCTGAAACAGTCATCCTACTGCAGAAGGGGGTATGCTGTAGAAATGGTTTATGTGTAATCCCCATTTTATCACAAAATTTTAGAAAAGGCCAGTTTTTAATAAAAGTAATTTTTTTACTGTTTCATCAAGGACATTATTCTTTTTTTAACATTTTTTTCTCTTTTTAAATAATTTATTTTATTTATTTATTTTTGGCTGCGTTGGGTCTTTGTTGCTGTGCACGGGCTTTCTCTAGTTGCGGTGAGTGGCAGCTATTCTTCATTGCAGTGCGTGGGATTCTCATTGCAGTGACTTCTCTTGTTGTGGAGCACGGGCTCTAGGTGCACGAGCTTCAGTAGTTGTGGCACGCGGGCTCAGTAGTTGTGGCATGCGGGCTCGAGAGCACAGGCTCAGTAGCTGTGGCGCACGGGCTTAGTTGCTTCACGGGATGTGGGATCTTCCCGGACCAGGGCTTGAACCTGTGTCCCCTGCATTAGCAGGAGGATTCTTAACCACTGCGCCATCAGGGAAGCCCCTCATCAAGGACATTCTTCAGTGAACAGGCTTTTTTTTTTTTTTAGCTGAAACACAATGACTATTATTACAGCTTGGTGACATTGCCTTAATTCATGCTAAAGCACCAGCGGCTTTATCCATTGCAGTGCAGTACAGTGCAAATGTTAACATAATAAAAAATTACTAGTAGTAATTTAAGAAAATAGTTTTGACCTTGTGGACCCTCTGAAGAAGTCTCAGTGTCCCCACAGGGGCCCACTGACCACACTTTGAGAATCACTGTCTGTGTTATTATTGTTGCTTCTGTTATAGGTGATTGTCACTTTTAATTAAAAGACTCTTGAAGGGCTTTATAGTATCACAGTTAAATAACATGGACTATGGAGTCATACCTGGATTTGAACCCTAGTTCCTTTGTTTAATAGTTATGGAAGTTAACTTAATCTCTTTAAACTACTTAAATGCTTAATAGTGCATGGCATGTAGTGCAGGTAGAGTGAATGGTGGCTGTTTTTATTTCTACCATCTTGCTTCATCATACATTACATCCAAATAACCCCCTGTGTTCCCTGTCAGATTAACATTTTGTTTGCAGTTCCTTTTGTCCCACAATTCAAATCACATCACATGAATTGGAGAAGGCTTCTTTTTCCCTTCATTAGCCCTCAAGTGAAAGCCTACTTTCTCCTGCATGCTTAACCAAATTGTCACAAAATTACTAGTTTCTGACTTGCTTTTTCTAATCCTGTGTTGTAAGTAGGTTAGTAAATACTTAATGAAGATTTTGTAACTGTTGTCCCATAAGACTGTAAATTTAACCACAAAATAGCTCTGATTCACACTATTTGGTACACATAATGAAAAATGGTTTAAGGCCATAGACATTTACTGGTACTACAAGATTAGCTTGATTATTTACAATGCTAAACTGTTTTCTGTTACTGTTTATTTACTGTTAGGACAAAATTTGATTAGCTATCACTTTTACCCTAAATTTAATTTACATTGAACTTAATGTAAATTACATTTTCAATAATGGTGTATTTTGGCAAACCTGAAATTTCTTTAAATTTGTATTAACAAAAGTCAGAATCCTAAGATAATGTGGTATTTCATAATTTTGGTGATAAACATATTTTTAATATTAGAAAGCAAATTATGTTCTGTCTCAGTTTCTAGTTCTTTAAATGAAAGCTTTAGTTGCCCAGTATTTACTCTTAATACTTGTTTCAGTTTTTAAAGCATGTATGGTTCCTTAAAGTAAGTGTTATGTGAATTTAGTTACAGTAGTTGTATCCTGAAGGCCCTACAGCTAGTCTCTACCTGGTTGTATTAAATGATCCTAACCTTTTTGCCACCCATCCTGCCTATTCCCCTGTTCCTCTTTAGCCACTTTCAGCTGTTGCAGGTCCAGAAAAGAAAAAAGCAAAATAAAGTCTTAAGATTTTTGAATAATTGTTACATTACTCTTGGTTCTTTAGTAATTATGAAACCCAATATTTTCTGTCTTTGTTTAGAATAGTGGCTTTAAATACCATAAACTCTTTTTCCATAATGTTGATATTAAAAGTTAGGTCTGATAGCTTTAGGCTGAAAGAGCTGATTTTTTAATATTATACAGTTTTGTTTTGGGGAACAGAAACCCAGCTAAAATTAGTTAAAGCAAAGTGGGGGAATCTGGCTCTCATAACCCAGTAAGTTCAAAGACATAGCTCACATTATAAGAGTTCTAATGAAAGTCTAGGGAGGACTCTGATTGATCAAGATTTGATTGCGTACTTACGCCTGAATTAATCACTGTGGGCAGAGGAATGTGGTTCTGTGGTTGGCCAGCACAAAGTCATGTGCCATAGGCCATGTGTGTGTGTGGTGGGGTGCTTTTGTTGGGGGAGGGTGTTGGTACCTCCACTTAAACCACAGGTTTCACAAAAGAATGAGGGGTCTGTCTGTTAGAGTAAGAAGAACGGAAGAAAAAGCCTATTGAAGACAAAATTATAAAGCACTACCATCCAATACAGATGTAGAATGGTTTCTTATTTTGCCTTTCACTATTATGTAGAGGTGTTCACAGGTATAGCTACAGAATTGAGTTCATTGTTGATCAACTGTTTTCTCAAACGTCTTATATCAGAGTTTTCACACTTTTTTCTCTTAATGTCTTGAATAAGTCTTCCCAATTCCCTTTTGTTCTCCACCTTTAAAATGGTATTATCTTTAAATTATGACAAAGCGTATTTAGGACCAATAAACAAATAAAATGTATGATCCAACAGCATTAGTCATTAAGCTGAAAACCATAATGAGATACCACTTCACACCTACTAGCATAGCTGTAAGCAAAAAGATAGACAATAACAAGTGTTGATGAGGATGTTGAGAAAGTGGAACCCTCATACATGGCTGATGAGAATGTAAAATGGTGCGGCCACTTTGGAATGCAGTTTGGCAGTTCCTTAAAAAGTTAAAGGGTTAACATATGACCCAGCAGTTCCACTCCTAGGTATAAAACCCAAAAGAATTGAAAACAAGTGTCTGCACAAAAACTTGTACATGAAAGTTCATAGTAGCATTGTCTAAAATAGGCAAAACATGGAAACAACCCAAATGTCCATCAACTGATGAATTGATAAACAAAACCTGGATATGCATACAGTGGAATATTATTCTACCATAAAAAGGAATGAAGTACTGCTACATGCTACTGCATGGATGAACCTTGAAAAAATGCTAAGAAGCCAGTCACAAAAGTTCACATATTCTGTAATTCCATTTATACGAAATGTCCAGGATAGGCAAATCCAAAGAGACAAAGTTGATTAGTGGTTGCCAAGGCCTTGGGACAAGGGGCACATGGGGACTGGCTGCTGATAGGTATAGGGCTTTTTGTGGTAAAGAATATGATCTGGAATTGGATGGTGGTGATTGATGTGCAACTTTGTGAATATACTAAAAACGACAGAATTTTACACTTTAAATGAGTGAATTGTATGGTATGTGAATTATATCTCACTAAAGTTGTAGCTTAATTAAGAGAAATAAGTAGGGCTTGTGGCAACTTTCTACTACCTAAGGGTCACAGGTGAACTCTTGGTAGCTCTTTTTCACTCACTTTTTATCTACCCTTCCTTGTATTGAATTCATTTGTTCAGCAAGTAACTACTCAGTTTCTGTGTCTGAGGTTCTGTTGTAAGCAGTGAGGCTAGAGCAATGAATAACACAGGCTAAATTCCTATTCTCATGGTTTTACATTCTAGAAGGTCAAGATTTCTCAGATCCCTGCTCTAAACTGACCCTGTGGTGATATTTAACCATTGTGAGCTAGTGTTGTAGTAGATCCCTTATCTTTCTTTCCTAAACTCAAATTTATAATAAATAACATACCTTAAATTTGAAAGGAAAGGATATCCTAAATGTTTGGCATCCAATAACTCTTCCCTTAAGATTTGTGGAAAAGGTTGATTTTTATTTTTTTTATTTTTATTTTTTTATTTTTTTTCTTTTTTCTTTAACTCTACCACAACCCTACACCTTACCCTAACCCGTACCTTAATCCTAACCCCTACACGAACAAGAACCCATGACTTAACACCTACCCTGATGCTAACACTTTTCTGTACACTCACCTGTACCCTAAACCATACCGTTCCCTAAAGCTAACCCTAGCCCTAAACCTAAACCTAAATCCAACCCTACACCTTACCCTAACCCGTACCCTAATCCTAAACCATACACTAACACTAACACGTGCCCTAACAATACCCTGACCTAACACGTTTCTGTATCCTCACCTGTACCCTAAATGGTTCCTGTTCTCTAACCCTAACCACAGCCTTAAACCTAAACCTTACCCCAACCCTACCCCTTACCCTACCCCGTACACGAACACTAACCCGTGCCCCAACACATACCCTGACCCTAACACTTTAATGTAACCTCACCGGTACCCTAAACCTTACCATTCACTAACCCTAACCATAGCTCTAAACCTAAACCTAACCCCAAGCCTACACCTTTACCCTAACCCGTACCCTAATCCTAAACCACACACTAACACTAACACGTTCCCTAACACAAACCCTGACCCTAACACGTTTCTACACCCTCAGCTGTACCCTAAACCTTACCGTTCACTAACCCTAACCCTAAACCTAACCCTAACCCCAACCCTAAACCTTACCCTAACCCGTACCCTAATCCTAATCCGTACACTAACACTAACTCGTGCTTTAACACATACCCGGACCCTAACCGCTTTCTGTACACTCACCTGTACCCTGAACCTTACAGTTCACTAACCTTAACCCTAGCTCTAAACCTAAACCTAACCCCAACCTTACACTTTACCATAACCCATACCCTAACCCTAACACTAACACATACCCTAACACGTACCCTGACCCTAAAACTTTTCCATACCATCACCTGTACCCTTAAATCTCACTGTTCACTAACCCTAACCCTAGCCCTGAACCTAAACCTAACACCAACTCTACACTTTACCCTACCCCGTACCCTAATCCTAACCCGTACACTAACACTAACCCATGCCCTAACATGTACCCAGACACTAACATGTTTCCGTATCTTCACTTGTTCCCTAAATCGTACCTGTTCACTAAACCTAACCCTAAACCTAAACCTAACCCCAACTCTACACCTTACCCTACCCTGCACCGTAATCCTAACCCGTACACTAACACTAACCCGTGCCCTAACACGTACCCTGACACTAACATGTCTCTGTACCCTCAGATGTACCCTAAAGCTTACCGTTCGCTAACCCTAACCATAGCCCTAAACCTAACCCTAAACCCAACCCTACTCCTTACCCGAATCCGTACTCTAATCCTAACACTTACACTAAACCATGCCTTAACACGTACCCTGACCCTAACATGTCTCCGTACACTCATCTGTACCCTAAACCTCACCGTTCGCTAACTGTAACCCTAGATCTAAGCCTAAACCTAACCACAACCCTACACCTACCGGAACCCGTACCCTAATCCTAACCCATACACTAACATTAACACGTGCCATAACATGTACTCTTACCCTAACACATTTCCATAGCATCAGCTGTACCCTAAACCTTAACGTTCACTCACACTAACCCTAGCACTAAACATAAACGTAACCACAACCCTACACCTTAACCTAACCCATACCCTAATCCTAACCCATACATGAACAATAACCCATGCCTTAACAACTACCCTGACCCTAACATGTTTCCGAAACCTCACCTGTACCTTAAACCTTACTGTTCGCTAACCCTCACCCTAGCTCTAAACCTAAACCTAACACCAACCCTGCACCTTACCCTAACCCATACCCTAATCCTAACCCATACACTAACATTAACACATGCCCTAACACATACCCTGAACCTTACACCTTTCCGTACCCTCAATTGTACCCTAAACCTTAACATTTGCTAACCCTAACCCTAGCCCTAAACCTAACACTAACCCCAAGCCTACACCTTACCCTAACTGGTACCCTAATCCTAACCCATACACTAACACTAACCCGTGCCTTAACACCTACCCTGCCGCAAACACATTTCCGTACCCTCACTTGTACCATAAACTTTACCGTTTGCTAACCCTAACCCTAGCCCTAAACCTAACACTAACCCCAACCCTACACCTTACTCTACACTGTACCGTAATCCTAACCCGTGCACTAACACTAACCCGTGCTTTCCCACGTACCCTGAACCTAACACTTTTCAGTACCCTCACCTGTACCCTAAAATATACCGTTCGCTAACCCTAACCCTAGACCTAAACCTAAACATGTCTGCACTCCTACACCTTACCCTAACCCGTACCCTAATCCTATCCAATACACTAACACTAACCCGTGCACTAACACGTACCCTGACACTAACACGTTCCCGTACACTCACCTGTACACTAAATCGTACCCGTTCGCTAACCCTAACCCTAGCCCTAAACCTAAACCTAACCCTAACCCAACCCCTTACCCTAACCCATACACTAATCCTAAACCGTACACTAACACTAACCCGTGCCCTAACACCTAACCTGACCCTAAAACGTTTCCGTACCCTCAGCTGTACCCTAAACCTTACCGTTTACTAAACCTCACCCTAGCTCAAACCTAAACCTATCCCCAACCCTACACATCACCTGAACCCGTATCCTAATCCTAACCCGTACACTAACACTAACCTGTGCTCTTACACGTACCCTGACTCTAACATACTTCCATACCTTCACCTGTACCCTAAACATTACCCGTTCGCTAACACTAACACTAGCCCTAAACCTAATCCTAACCCCAACCTTACCAGTTACCCTAACCCTAACCCTAATCCTAACTCGTACACTAACCCATTCCCTAACACGTACACTGACCCTAACATGTTTCCGTATCCTCACCTGTTCCCTAAATCGTACCTGTTCGCTAACCCTAACCCTAAACCTAAACCTAACACCAACCCTACACCTTACCCTACCCTGTACCCTTATCCTAACCCGTACACTAACACTAACCCATGCCCTAACATGTACCCTGATCCTAATATGTTTCTGTATCCCCACCTGTTCCCTAAATCGTACCTGTTCACTAACCCTAACCCTAAACATAAACCTAAACCTAACCCTAGCCCAACCCCTTACCCTAACCCATACACTAATCCTAAACCGTACACTAACACTAAACCGTGCCCTAACACCTAACCTGATGCTAAAACGTTTCCGTACCCTCAGCTGTACCCTAAACCTTACCGTTCGCTAACACTAACGCTAGCTCTAAACCTAAACCTAACCACAACCCTACACCTTACCCTGACACATACCCTAATCCTAACCCGTACACTAACACTAAAACATGCCCTAACATGTACCCTGA
This sequence comes from Mesoplodon bidens, assembly GCF_964165515.1. Classification (NCBI taxonomy): domain Eukaryota; kingdom Metazoa; phylum Chordata; class Mammalia; order Artiodactyla; family Ziphiidae; genus Mesoplodon; species Mesoplodon bidens. The sequence goes on along the minus strand of NC_138161.1, from coordinate 78,688,692 downwards.
TTGAGGTTGATTTTTAGAATGAGAAGACCTAGGATTGCATCTCATGAGCTATATGCCATCAGGAAAGCTTTATAATAATTTTTTTAGCCTCAATTTCTGTAAAATTAAAATCCCACTTTAGTGGATACTTTCTTTGATTAAGCTTTTAAAAATGCAAGGAATAGGGACTTTCCTGGCCGTCCAGTGGTTAGGACTCAGCGCTTTCACTGCGGAGGGGCCTGGGTTCAGTCCCTGGTCGGGGAATTAAGATCCCACAAGCCCACTACGCGGCCAAAAAAAAAAAGAGAGAGAGAGAGAATGCAAGGAACACCCTTATTCAGACTATGTCAAATAAGGGTGGGGTGTTAGGAACATTAAGGAACCAGTTCTCACATTACCCCAGATATTTCAGGTAGGAGTATCTTGGTAGGAATTCATGGATCTTTGCTCTACTGCTCTGCCAGCCACTAATTCAGCTACTAAATTTTAGTTTTCCTGGGTACTGACTCTCTTAGTCTTTATATAATTTTCTTGTTGAATTACTGAGAGAATCTGCTTATGCTGATAAGCTCTGCCCAAACTGAGGCAGATTGTTTTTACTGCTGGCCTGCTTATGGATTGGCTTTTCCCCTTCACCTCCTCCACCAGTCAACTGTGGTGTGGGGAAGGGGGGTGTCACATAAGTAACATCCTTTGCTGGCTTTGCAACAACATCCCTGGAAAGAGAAGTTTCTCTATGATAAGGTTGTAAGTATGATGTTATTTAGTCAGTGTCACTCCATTCTTACTTTTCTGTTTGCTTTGTACTCACTGTTAAAATCTGGGGCAAATCATTATTACCTCATCTCTACAGTGGTTGCTTTATTTCTGCTATTGCTCTGCTCTAATTCATAAAATAACCAGCGTGGTTCTTTTAAAAAATAAGTAAATCATATCAATGCTCCTCCTCTGCTTCAGTTGCAGCCCACCACATTTAGCTTTCAAACTCCTTACTGAGACCTTTAAGGCCTTGCCAAATCTGGTCCCTGTCTCCTTCTCCTACCTCTCTCTCTTATTATCTCCTTTGACTATGCTCTCATTTATCTTCTTTTAATTCCTCTAACTCTAACACATTAATAGCCTTCTCCAGGCCTTTCACACATGCTGCTCTGTCAGAATGCCCTTCCCACTCCCTTTATCTTCATCCCCTTTCCTTCACCTGCCTGGTTATTTCTCATCTTTTGAATCTTCAGTATCATTTACTTAGAGGCCATCCCTGAACAGGCTAGTTGAAAGTTAAATCCCCTTGTTGTTTTCCTTAAGAATACATATCATAATTTGTTAGTGTATTTACTCAATGTTAAATTCTCCCATCAGACTATAAGCTCCCTGAGAGTATGAACCTTGTCTATTTTGTATACCACTCTATTCTTAATTCTCATCACAGAACCTGGCAGATAAGTGGCACTTAAGTAAATACTTGAGGAAATCAAATGCAACTTTAAAAAAGAAAAAAAAAGAGTCATGTACTCTGATTAGAATTAGTGACCAAATCAAATTTTTCAAATCAAGTTAATTTTTCTCTCTTTTTAAAAATGTTTGTTTATTTATTTATTTATTTTGGCTGTGCTGGGTCTTTGTTGCGGCACGTGGGATCTTCGTTGCAGCATGTGGGCTTCTTAGTTGCGGCAGGGATGTAGAATCTAGTTCCCGGACCAGAGATCAAACCTGGCCCCCCTGTATTGAGAGCTCAGAGTCTTACCCACTGGACCACCAGGAAAGTCCCAAGTTAATTTTTTTCTTTTGAAATGGTAATAACATGGTAATTGTAGAAATTTTTTAGAAAAATGGAAAAATAAAATAATCCTCCATAATCTTACTGCTGTTAATCTTTTGGAATGTTTCCTTTTTCTTGTGTACATTTTGAAATATATTTGGACTTAATTTGGGTTCTAATGAGAATAACTCATATTAGAATATAGCAAAGTTTCTTAAGTTTGGCACTATTGACATCTTGGGCCAGATAATTCTTTGTTGTGGGAAACTTCCCTGTGCGTTGTAGGATGTTTAGTAGCATCCCTTGCCTCTGCCCATTTGATTCCAGTAGCATGTCTGTCCCCTTCCCCCCAAGTTGTAAAAACCAAAATTGTCTCTAGAAATTACCAAATGTCCCTTGAGTGGCAAAATCATCCTGGGTGAGAACCATTGGGATGCAGTCTTGTGGGATGTAAAATTAACCAACACTAACAAGGAACAACCTGAAAAGGAAATTGAGAGGCACACCCATTTACAGCAGCATCAAAAGGAATATAATACTTAGGAATAAAACTAACCAATGAGAAGAAAAACTTTTACACTGAAAACTGTAAAATGTTGCTGAAAGAAATTAAAGGGGACACAAATAAATGGAAAGACATATTGTGTTCATGGATAGAAAGACTTGTTATTGTTAAATGTCTGTACTACCTAAAGTGATCTACAGATTTAATGCAGTCTCTATCAAAATCTCAGTGGTATTATTTGTAGAAATAGAAAAATCCATCTTAAAATTCATGTGGAATCTCAGCGGGCCCCAAATAGCCAAAAGGAATCTTGAAAAAGAAGATAAAGTTGGAGGTCTCATACTTCCTGATTTTAAAACTTAGTACAAAGCTACAGTAATGAAAACTGTGATATTTGCATAAAGTCAGACATATAGACCAATGGAATAGAATGAGGAGCCCAGAAATAAACCCTAGCATGTATGGGCAAATGATTTTTGGTGAGGGTGCCAAGACCATTCAGTGGTAAAAGGACAGTCTTTTCAACAAATGGTGCTGGGAATATTTGATATCCACAAGCAAAAGAATGAAGTTGGACCGTAACCTAATACCATATGCAAAAATTAACTCAAAATGTGTCGAGCCTAAATATAAGACAAAACAATAAAACTCTTAGAAGAAAACGTAGGACAAAGGCTTCATGACATGAAACTAGCAGTGATTTCTTGGATATGACACCAAAAGCATAGGTGACAAAAGAGAAAATAGGTAAATTGGACTACATCAAACGTTAAGATTTCTGTACATAAAAGGACCCAGTCAACATTGTGAAAAGGCAACTGGCGGAATGGGAGAAAATACTTGCACATCTAATATGTGGTTAACATCCAGAATATATAAAGAACTCCTACAACTCAATAACAAAAAAAAACCCTCTATTTTAAAATGGGCAAAGGATTTGAATAAACATATCTCCAAAGAAGATATACAAGTGGCCAAAAAGCATATGAAAAGGTGTTCAACATTACTAGTTATTGAGGAAGTGCAGATCAAAACCACAATGGGATACCACCTCATACCCATTAGAATGACTACTGAAAAAAACAAAATCCAAAAAAAAAAAAACAAAACCCAGAAAATAACAAGCATTGATGAAGATGTGGAGAAATTGGTACCATGGTACACTGTTGGTGAGAATGTAAAATGGTTCAGCCACTATGGAAAATGGTATGGTGATTCCTCAAAAAATTAAAAATAGAATTACCATATGACCCAGCAACTCCACTCGTGGGTTCGGAATATACCCAAAAGAATTGAAAAGGACTTGAAAGAGGTATTTGTACCCTTAATAGTCATAGCAGCATTATCTGCAGTAGTCAAAAGGTGGAAGCAAACCAAGTGTCCTTCAGTGGGTGAATGGACAAATAAAATGTGGTATATGCATGGACATCGGGTGCACAAAAATGCGAATGTACTTTACTGAACTCTTCACTTAAGAATTATTATGGTGGCAAATTTTACATTTTTAATAAAAATTTTTCAGTTAAAAATGGTTATGATAGTACGTTTTATGTCGTGTATTTTACAATTTAAAAAAAGAAAAGAAAAAACACTTGACAACCAATGTTAGTGAGGATGTGGAGCAAAGGGAAGTCTCATTCATTGCTGGTGGGAATACAAATTGGTACAGCCACGTTGAAAGGCAGTTTGGCAAGGTTTCTTACTCTTACCATACAATTCATTAATCACACTCTTTGGTTTTTATGCAAATGAAGGTAAGTAAACTATGATAAATTGAGACAATGGAATATTATTCAGCACTAAGAAAAAATGTTCTATCAAACTATTAAAAGACATGGAAGAAGCTTAAATATATACTACTAAATGAAAGATGCCAATCTAAAAAGGCCACCTACTGTATGATTCCAACTATATGACATTTTGGAAAAGGCAAAAGTGTAGAGACAGTGAAAGATCAGTGGTTTTCAGAGACTGTAGGCAGAGTACAGAGGATTTTTAGGGCAGTGAAGCTAATCTGTATGATACTATAATAATAGTAGATACATGTTATTTTACATTTGTCAAAACCTGTAGAATGTACCCTAATGTAAACTATGGACTTTGGGTGATAGTGATGTGTCATAGGTTCGTCATTTGTAACAAAGGTACCATCCTGGTACAGAATGTTGATAGTGGAGGAGGGGCGAGGAATACATGGGAACTCTGTACTTTCTGTTCAGTTTTTCTGTGGGCTTAAAATGGCTCTAAAGTTTACCTTTCAGAAAGGTGTGTATGGCAAGATATTATTCATATTAAATGTTAAATGTATTAAAACTATTATAGATGTGTTGATATACAGTCAAAACACTCATGAGAATTCAGAAAAATGGTTGCTTTTGGGAAGGCAAAAGGGGAAAGGGAGTGGAGAGGGTTGAGGTTGGAATGAGGTTTCAGCAGTATCTAACACTTAGAAAATCTTATTTCTTTAAAAAATAAAGCAAATGGGAAAAATAGTGATATTTATTGATACATGAGTATCTTATGATTTTCTCTACTTTTTTGTATATTTGACATTAAAAAAATAATTTCATACTTATAGAAGTGGTTAATTTGGGAATATATATGTTAAAATGTAGTCTACTTCATTGACTGCATTGATGGAGGGGGAACCATTATTTACACAAATTTAGTCTTGTCCTGAAATATATGACCTAGTCAGAAATAAGACTGCTTGCAGAGTGGCTTAAGAGAACAAGGAAGGGCTAGAGAGTGGGGTTTGTTTTCATTTGGAGAAATCTGTGTTGTGTAGATACCAGAGCTCACCTTTGGTTCTGTAACTTATTCAGGTGCAGTACTGTAGCACAGTAAATAACATGTGGGTTAGAAGCTTTGAGTCTTGGGTAGTATTTTTCAGCTTATTAAGTGTCCAGGGATGGGAATAAACGGTAACAGGAACAGACTAGAATTCATTGTAGATTTGGGGTGGGGGTATTGTTTCTGTGATGACAAGACATATTAAATTATAAAGTAAATATACAGTAATCTGAAGGTTCTCAGTTCTCATCTTATTTGACCTATCAGTACCATTTGACATAGTTAATTATGTATTCTTCCTTGAAAAGTAATTTTTTTTCACTTGATTCCAGATTTGCACAGATTCCTATTGCCTTCTGTCTCACTGACTGTTCCTTCTTAGTCCTCTGCCCCTTAATATTTAAAGTGCCTGAAGTTATGCTCACTCTGTAGATAATCTTATCAAATCACCTGGTTTTAAATACGATTTATACACAGCCAGCTTTCTAAGTTGATATTTTTAGTCCTAACCTCTTCCTTGAAACCTAGGCTCAAACTGACTTCTTGACTCATTTTGATTCATTGTAAGTATATTAAGCTTAGCATGTTCAAAAGTCATATTACTCCCCAAACCTGCTCATCATTCAGTCTGCCCCATCTCAGTAAATGGTAGTTCCATCTTTCACTTAACTTGGACCAAAAACCTTCCATTCCTCATTGTTTCCTCTCTTTCACAGTCTTATCTAGCCCATTAATTAGCAAATTTTGTAGATTAAATCTTCGGAATATATCAAATTGCACTAAGAGTAAACGCCAAAATCTTTACAGTGGCCATCCATTTCCTTCTTCTCTGTTCATTGCATGTAGCCACCTGGACTCTGCCTTTCCTTTTCTCTTCTGTCTGGTCCTTTTTGACTTGCTAATTCCTCTGCCTTGAATACTTTCTGCCAAATTACCAGCGTGGCTTGCTTACTCATCTTAAGGTCTTTACTTAAAAATTTCCCTCTTCTTGGGACTTTCCTGGTGGTTCAGTGGTTAAGACTCCGTGCTCCCAGTGCCGCGGCCCCAGGTTCAATCCCTGGTCAGGGAACTAGACCCTGCACGCTGCAACTAAGATCTGGAGGAGCCAAATAAATAAATATTTTTTAAACATTTTTTTAAGTTAAAAAAATCCCCTTTCTTGGCTTTATATTTTTTCTGTCTAATATTTGTCACTATGTAACATACTATATATATTGTAGTTTTATTTATTGTCTTTCCCCACACTAGGTTCTGTGAAGACAGAGATTTCTATCCTTTTGTTCCCTGCTGTGTCCTTAACACTGAGAGCAGTTTATGGTATATAACGGTCAGTAAACATTTGTTGGGTGAATTACTGGCTTTTTGTGTAGATGTACACATTTGTTTAGTATGTGAGCATAATTAGAGTTAATGCTTCTCAAATGGTGTTTTAGTAAAGCAATTCAGTGATTTACCTTTTAATGAAGTTTTTCTGTTGCCATTGTGAAAGTCTTTGAACATAAGTTCACAAAGAAAAATTAATATTATGAAAATACTGAGGAAAAAGAAGGAAAAGTAGCTAATTTGAAGAGATATGCAACAGAAGCAGACCTAGAATGAAAAGGTAGTATGGTCTAGTATAAAGAACATTGGTCTGGGGCCAGGATAATCTGAGCCTTGGACAAGTCACTGTAAAATGAGATAGTTTAAATGATTTCTATTTTTTCCAGTTTACAAAATCCTACAATGATATTTGTGTAGATTTTTCTGTAACAAAACCATGAATTTGAATTGATTATATTCATAAAATATATGTACAAGGAAAATATTCCTTAATCTGCTTTTCATGTTTTATTTTAATCTGATCTTGTTTTTTTTTTTTGATCTTGTTTTGTAAATGGAAAAAATAATTGGTTTTCTCATGTGAGAATGCACCAAATAAACAGAGATAGCAGATTTCTTTAGCAGTGTTGTAAAGCTCGGGTTCTGTTGACTTCCTTAACTTGGTTGAACCTCATTTGGTTTCTTGTTCTTCGTAATTTTTCCCAATATCTTTCCCGTATGTTTTCTTCAACTTGTTACTCAGTCAGTTCCTGAAATTGTATTTCTTCTATAAAGTACTCAAAACCTTTGAAGAGAAATGATCACTCTTGCCAGGATTTGATCAGTCTCATTCTAAAAGAGAAGGGAGTACCTTCCCTTTTGCTCATATAAAATTCAAACATGTATTGTTTGGTATAACAGGTTTCTTTCTCTATGTGTTGTCCTTAATCACTTTCTGTGTGATTCTGAAAGTTCACCTTGCAGCATTTCCCATCTTTGAGAGGGTTGGTTATATGTGTCTCACCAAACTTATGGTCATTTCTTACCCTTTTTTCTTTCCCTACCAAACACCTCCTCCTTGCCAGCAGCACACATGCACAGACACACATACACACAGAGTTCATTTGTTTGGTAATGATCTCTGTTACCAAATCTATTGAAAGCTCAATGATTTCCATGTCCTTTTGACATTTGCAGCATAATTTAAGGCCAGAAAAAAGCCTGCAAAATGTGAAAACACAGAGCAGCTATGCCAGAGCCACACAATATCTTTTCATTGTTTACAAATTTGATCTATGGCTTTCTCAGTATTCTTAGCATAGAAGTTATTGCCATGGGTAGTAACTTGTACTAATGGCAATTTTAAATATTTGTGTGACTTTGTTTTTTGAAGCTGATAACATTGATAAAATTTTTGAGACATAAAAGATGTTAGAATCCCTTCACTCTATAGATGAAGGAATTAATGCCCATAAACATGGTAACTTGACTAAGATTACAGTAAATAAAAGGTAGAGCTGGGACTAGTAGCCATATACTAGTAGTTTAGCCATATGGTAGTACCCATCTTGGGGGGAGACATGTATGTATTCATGTATTTTCTCCTCTGTTATGTATGTGTGTATATACACCTCTTGTACAATATAGGTGAATATAGAAAACTTAGGAAATTTAACTTTTTCCTTTTCTTCTTACCTTTGTTTTCTAACTTTTCCAAATAGATATGTATAACTTTTGAATTTAAGGTATTTCCCTATTGTTTGAATATTGATTAGATAGTGAAACTCTACTGTAATGCCATTCCTTAGAGTTAACAACTATTAACAGTTTCTAACATTTTTGTGATTTTTATCTTTTTTTTTAATTTATTTTTTGGCTGCGTTGGGTTTTCGTTGCTGCATGTGGGTTTTCTCTAGTTGCAGTGAGCAGGGGCTACTCTTCGTTGCAGTGTGCGGGCTTCTTACTGTGGTGGCTTCTCTTGTTGCGGAGCACGGGCCCTAGAGCACGTGGGCTTCAGTAGTTGTGGCTCATGGGCTCTAAAGCGCAGGCTCGGTAGTTGTGGCGCACGGGCTTAGTTGCTCCACAACACGTGGGATCTTCCCGGACCAGGGCTTGAACCTGTGTCCCCAGCATTGGCAGGCAGACTCGTAACCACTGTGCCACCAGGGAAATCCCTTTGTGATTTTTTAAAAAGTACATTCATGTAATTTAATAAGTTTAAATCAGTTAAATTTCAATGCTTATAATTTACATGTGGATCATTTTAAAGTATGGTATCTGTAGATTCGAAGTATTTCTTAAAACTTCTCCAAAAGCTTGCCAGGGTTAAATCTGGCCTCCTGCAGTGAATTTACTTTTTTTTGTGTGTGTGGTACGCGGGCCTCTCACTGTCGTGGCCTCTCCCATTGCAGAGCACAGGCTCCGGACACGCAGGCTCAGCGACCATGGCTCATGGGCCTAGCCGCTCCGCGGCGTGTGGGATCTTCCCTGACTGGGGCACAAACCCGTGTCCCCCGCATCGGCAGGCGGACTCTCAACCACTGCGCCACCAGGGAAGCCCGTGAATTTACTTTTAAACATCTCTTATACTCAGTCTCCATTCATCTTTTTACTTGTCAGAGATAAGAACTTGATTCTGCTTATGAAGACTTTTGTCTATCACTAGTAGTGCTAATTAGAACTTTTCTCTCCTACTGCTGCTATTAATAAATATTATCGCTGAGAAATAAATCCATAGTTTGAGCAAGCATATAATGTTAAGCATTTAACATTAAGCATTTAACTTTTTATTGTCATAAATGTGAAGTTGGAATTTATTTGCTAATCACCTGCAATTTAACAACTTATATGCTATTTGGCAAAGGCATAAATAAGCACCATAATGACTGCTGCTAGAGAGATCAACAAGTGGAGATGAGAGGAGGGAGAAATAGGTAAAGAATGGGAAAACAGACTTTTATAGATATTTTTAGCATTTGGTTTACCATATTTATTGGGTTAAACAGCTGTTGTACTTATGTTTAGGATGTGATGGTTATATAGGTTGAAAACACTAGTAACTCACTTTTAATTCTCTCTTTTTGTATATGTTCTGTTTTCTACCTGAAATGCCTGTCTCTAACTGAATTTCCATTCAGTCTTAAAGATTCAGCTTATATTTCATCAGCTTATATTTCATCTTTACTACATAGTTTCTCTGCTGTTAAGATTAGTATGCACGTTATAACACATTACATATATTTAAATGCATAAAGTCAAGTAACATATTTAGAATGGTGTTTGACACCCAATGTTTGCTAAGTGTTAGGCCTTATTACTATTTTATTAAATTGTATTTTTTTGTCATGAGAGTACTACCTCCTTAAGGCCATGGATATGCTGTGTCTGGTCCATCCTTGTATTTCTTGTGATTGGCAAGTAGGTGATTAATAAACATTTGAATAATTGAGTGTGTGCTTTTTTAGCAGGCTCTAAGTAGTAATACAGTAGTAATCCACATTGAGGGGAGGATTTGTGTGTGTGTGTGTGTGTGTGTGTGTGTGTAACTTTTTAAAAACTGCTTTATTGGGATATAGTTTACTTTGCATAAAATTCACACATTTTAAGTATACAATTAAATGATTTTTAGCAAATTTTGAGAGTTGTGCTAACATTACTACATACCAGTTTTAAAATACAGCTCATCACTTCACAAAAGATCTTATGCCTGATAAATTTTTTTATTCTTTTGCTTTTTTGTGCTATTACCTAAGTATCAGTATTCCTAAGGTAAAAATGACAGACTGGATGAAATAAAATCAAAGTATTATATCCCTTACCTTTGAATGACTAACTTTAGAATTTTCTTTAAACGTTTTTCTCTAGTAAGACTTACTGAGTCCTTACTGATCTAAACCCTAACTTTTTTTTTTTTTTTTTGTGGTACGCGGGCCTCTCACTGTTGTGGGCTCCCGTTGCGGAGCACAGGCTCCGGACGCGCAGGCTCAGCGGCCATGGCTCACGGGCCCAGCCGCTCCGTGGCATGTGGGATCTTCCCAGACCGGGGCACGAACCCATGTCCCCTGCATCGGCAGGCGGACTCTCAACCACTGCATCACCAAGGAAGCCCAACCGTAACTTTTTACTCAAGAAAATTTAAACCATTCAGTTTCATACAGTATATTATTACATCATCATACCTTAAATTGTTTTTAAAGTTTTAAAGAAAACAGTATATTATATGGATAAAAAGTGACTTAGAAATTAACTAACCATAAATTGGAAAGAAAGTACTCTACTTTTCACCCATTGGAGCAGAGAAAGTAATTAGTTCCTAGAACCTAGCACAGTAAAGGATACATAGTAATTATTTGTTAATTTTAAAAACTACATACCTATTAAATGGAAATACCATTCTGTGTTCTGTAAGATTCACTTGTTTGAATTTTTTGACAATTTCTTGTCCCCTTTTGCCTGAATTTAGAACTTTGAAGCTGTATTACAAGCAAAGAAATATAAAAATTCTGGATGATCAGAGCAGCCTGAACTCTACTCTTTATTGGGGGTGGGGGGCTGGAGGCGGACACCCTCTACAGCCTTTGTTTTTTAGATAGTCTTTGGCCTATAAATAAGCCTTTGGCCAGTTTGGCAGCCTTTTGGAATTCTGATTGACAGCTTACTGCATCAGTTAAGTCATGCGAATCCAGAACTATTATATTTGTATGTAGTATGTAAAAACCCTGCTCTTTAAGATAAATTAAGATTTAGAAAAAGAAGCTTTGTGTATCCCTTTCATGAGACCTCAGAGAAATAAAAGTCCTTGATTCGAGATGGGGTTGTGATTTGAAAATGTCTAAATATCTAATAGCACTTTTAAGACACTTTGTTTTTTTGCAATAAAAAACATGGGTAAATGCTGCCAGGTTGTTGTGTAGGATATCTTTCTATCTTACTATTTCATTCAATCTTCTCTTTACCTTGGAGGTAACAGCTTTCTCTATAGAGAAGAAAACTCTTTCTTGCTCTGTTGTAAAGAGGTTGTCAGTTCTTTTATTTTGCAAATGTTTCTGTGGATAGTAATAGCCCAAAGCTTATGTCACAGCAACTGCAGTGCTGCTTTGTTTTGATAAATCCTTTATTAAGAGTTTCAAATTATCAGAAACTCCAAATTTAATAAGTAAGATGTAAAAAACTGGGGAAAAATTGTGTGTAAATAAATATTTAGGTCAATATATAGCAGTTGTTTAGGATTTATTAATAGTTTGCTTTATTAAGAAGTTAAAGCCCATTCATTGTACATTAATCCCACTTCTTTAGATGGGATTAGAGACTAGACTAGAAATAATCTCTGTCCCTCAAAAGTCTACCTTTTACTGAACAAATCTTTTAAGTAGTACATTTTACAGATTTTATTTTCTGTGAGAAACAGGACATAGTTTTATGTTATTGTTTATTTGAGTTTTTTATTGTTTTTGTATTGTGATACAGGGAAAGCGCATTGTCTTGATAATAGTACTTTTGCTTTGGAATGAACCATGGGCTGTAAAATTGGCTTGAACTCTATTTGACTTAAAGACTTGTGGGAGTCAGTGTGGCATAGTGGTTAATTGGCTTTGTATGAGACTCTGAATTCTAATCCTGGCTGTCCCACTTCTAGCCATGTAGCCTTGGCCAAGTAGTTCAACTTCTCTAAACCTCAGTTTCCTTACTTGTAAAAAGAAAAATATTTCTTCTTACTTCTTAAAGGCTGTAATGATTAAACTATGGTGAATATTGAAACTCTTGTTGTAATCCTTGTCTAATTATTTTTATTCATTTTGCAGCCTATCTTATTAGTATTTTTTAATTGTCTTGGTATTTTTATTTTATTTTAATATTCTATTTTATTTATTTATTTATTTATTTATTTATTTATTTATTTATTTATTTAGACGCACCGGGTCTTTGTTGCAGCATCAGGCTTCTTAGTTGCAGCATGCAGGCTTCTTAGCTGCAGCAATGCATTCAGGATCTAGTTCCCTGACCAGGGATCGAACCCGGGCCCCCTGCATTGGGAGCTCGGAGTCCATTTTCTTAGCAGTTGCTGTATAGTGTATTAGAAAAGGCCTTGAAGAGAGAATTTCCAGTGCATTAGTGGAATAGCAAAGTTAGTGAGGATACAGCAGAATGAATTGAGAGAGTGATAGGAGCTGAGATCTTAGAGGTGGTAACCAGGGAGGGGGTGAGGTGGGAAGACTTAAGCCATTATAATGACTGGGCATTTACTCCAAAGTGGAGAGCCATTGGATGGTTTTGAAGAGAGGAGTAACATGACCTGATTGACTTTTTAGAAAGGAGTTCTAAAAAGGAGAAAGGAGTTCTTTACTGAGTCCTTATTCCCATGGAGTCTGTGGGTGGAATTCAGGAGGTCCCGGGAACTTAGAAAAAAATTAATTACATCTTTGTTTTCACTAACTTCTAACTGAGACAGTATTCCCTTTAGTTAATAATGTAGCCAATAAACCTCAGTAGCTATTAAAGTTACCTGTGATTTTTGTCACCACCAATAAAAATCAGATTATGGTTGCAAAATATGTTTCATCTAATATCTTATCCAGTGCAATGGGCTTTTTCTAGTTGCAGCGAGCGAGGGCTACTCTTCATTATGATGGCTTCTCGTTGCGGAGTACAGGCTCTAGGCTCACAGGCTTCGGCAGTTGTGGCACGCAGGCTCTAGAATGCAGGCTTAATAGTTGTGGCACACGGGCTTAGTCGTTCCGCGGCATATGGGATCTTCCCGGACCAGGGCTTGAACCCATGTCCTTGCATTGTCAGGCGGGTTCTTAACCACTGCACCACCAGGGAAGTCCTTTATGTTAGGTAACTTTAAAATTAGAAAAACACTTTAAAAAACAGAATGGTTACAGTATGTGGTAGAATAATTAATGCGCTTCTTAGGAAGAATGAAATAGATCTGCCTATACCACCATGGAAGATCTTTAAGATCTTTAAATAAATAAACAAAAATAAGGTGAAGATCAGAATAGATAAGTGTGTCAAAATCATAGTAAATCTAACAGTGTTTACCTTTAGAGAAAGAAACTATGAATGGGCAGGAAGGTTCTCTCCCCTTCCCCCTTCCCCCGTCCCCCCTTTTTTAAAGCAGTTGCATTTACTAACCTTATACATATATTAGTTTTTAAATAGGGAGTCCATATGGGGGGGTGAGATTACCTTGTATATATATTACTTTTTAAATAGCAAGTTCATATAGGGGGTGAGATTATGGGTTCTTTTATTCTTTGTACCTTTGTGTTTTTAACAATTCTTATGTTACAGTTTAAAATTTTTATGATATATCCAATATTATAGCTCCATTAATAATTTCAGTGATGTTCAGTATTTGAGAATGTGAATATGAAATGAAGATAGGAAATCATCTATATAATATAATCTTTATTATGAGTAAAATATGACTATGTATATATACGAGTAGAAGAAAAGATAAGGGGATGTACATCAAAATGTTAATATCAGTTTTCTCTGTGTGATGGAATTTGAGGTGATTTTTTAAAAAATAATTTTCTTTAATTTCTTGTAGACTATGAGAAGACAACGAAATGAAGTTGTAGTCGAATTAAGGAAGGTGAGCCTGATTAATATTGGGTAGTTTCAAGCATGATTCTAACAACCTTACAGCATATAGAGAAATTAGCAAACGTATATTAATCTCAGGTGCTTAATTGGCATTTCTTTTTCTTTTGAAAATGGGAAGATTGACTAAATTTGAAAAGCTATTGAAGTTGACAAGATACAGTTTGTCCACTATCCAAATATAGAGATAAACACATTATCAAATGATTTTTTCTTCTGTAATTTTAAATGATTTATATAAAGTATATGTCATACTAAATAGTTCTGCTATTTACAGTAGTAATTACTCCATAAAAGGAACTTGGTACTTAAAAATTTCATCAACTTTTCAAGTATTAAAGTAGGTTAGTTGAGAATATATTTTTAAGTTTGTCCCAAACATTTTTAGTGAAATTCAAGTGGCCCTTCAGTTTTGTAAGGTATTGTTGATTTTTGTCTGATTTTGAACTGCCCAACTTTTGCTTTGACTTTGTTTTTAGGTGATAAAGAGAAGCTCCCAGATGATGTATAAAATGGTTTAGTACTTTAAAATAAATATGTATGTTTGGTTCTGGCTTAAACTGTACACTATCTTTTTTAATCAAATTATTTTGTTTTTTAGTTTATTTTTACATTGTTCACAGTTCATTAAAAATGTAATATTTGGGGTTTGGGGCTCAAATTAGTGTTGCTTAAGTGTTTAATTCACAATTTGGTTTAATTTTCTGCGTTTGCAATTTACTTTTAAAAGTCACTTCATGTTTTTTTGTAGGCACAGGACTGCCTAACATTTGTATGAAAGTATTTAGCTTTTTAAAATTTAACTGAAGTGTTTTGTTTTTTTTTTTAAGAATAAAAGAGATGAACATCTCTTGAAGAGAAGGAATGTACCACATGAAGATATCTGTGAAGACTCTGACATAGATGGTGATTATAGAGTGGTAAGTAATTGTTATGCTGGTAATTTAAAAATACCAGTGAAAAAATTTTACATAAATACAGAATTACAAGGTGATTTTTTAACTTAGTTTTCTCTAACTTTTTTCCCAGCAAAATACCTCTCTAGAAGCTATTGTTCAAGTAAGTTGAGTTTCCCCCCCTTTTCATTTGTATTTCTTGGACTTAACAACTAATTACTGTGTATCTGCATCAAAAATTGTTTTGTTTTTTATAGAATGCTTCAAGTGATAACCAAGGAATTCAGTTAAGTGCAGTTCAAGCTGCTAGGTAAGTTAAATTTTAAGGACATATTTTGTAACTTACACAGGAGTTCTCTTTTGGGTTTTCACTATATAGTAGTCCTGTTTCTTATATTAACTTTGATGACAATAAAGAACAGTCATAGACCAACTGAATTTATTTTCAAAATTATTCTCTTGATTTAGAGTATTAAAATTAGCAATTTTCTAAACTCACTAATACATTGAGACTTTAGTGTGGCTAATAGGTACAAATGCTAGGGAAAAGTTGATTTGACAGTGTATTGCTACAGACTAATAGAAAAACATTATTTATAAAGCTTTTTACCTTTTACTGATTAATAGGTATTTAATTTTATTAAAAGTCAGATTCATCAAATCCTGCTCAGGTAGCTAATTCTCCTCACAGTCCTCATATTGATCAAACAATGAATTGAGTTAAAGCTTACTGTAGCAGTGTACAGGGAAGTACACATTAAGATTTAGGGCTACAGAGACTCCCACTTCTCAGTCAATGTAAGAATATTTAGTTATTTTTGCACATTTCTGTTATAAACCTATGCACTCATATTTTAAGGGAAAAACAAGAAAAAATTATTACTGAGACATTTGTATTAATAAATAGCTTGGGGAAGACATGGTTGTATCATAGTACAATATAGTGGTTTCTTTGTTTTTTTTAAATTAATTTATTTTATTTATTTTGGGCTGCATTGGGTCTTCGTTGCTGCGCGTGGGCTTTCTCTAGTTGCGATGAGCGGGGGCTACTCTTCATTGCAGTGCGCAGGCTTCTCATTGCGGTGGCTTCTCTTGTTGCAGAGCACGGGCTCTAGGGCACGTGGGCTTCAGTAGTTGTGGCACATGGGCTCAGTAGTTGTGGCTCGTGGGCTCTAGAGCGCAGGCTCAGTAGTTGTGGTGCATGGGCTTAGTTGCTCTGCAGCATGTGGGATCTTCCTGGACCAGGGCTCGAACCCGTGCCTCCTGCATTGGCAGGCGGATTCTTAACCACTGTGCCATCAGGGAAGCCCTCTTTGTTTTTTTTATAAATAAAAGAATAACACCCTATGTTGTAATTGTAGGAAAGAGACACTTAAGCAAGAAGTTGATTCTAGTTACAGAATTTTAAAGTGAAAAAAAACTTCACAGTTTTATGTAATATCTTATCCAGTGCATGAGTCCCTTTTATGTTTATTAGACTTTCTTACTTTTGCGTATTCACTTTAAATGGCCTAGGACACATATGGAAATTATAGAATTAAAATGTTGCCCACCACAGGTAGAAGAACTTCTTAGAGAGGACTTTGCTGTGTAGGAAGAAAATCACAGAAGTTTTCACATCTCAAAATGACAAATTAATGTTAATAGGAAGAATGATTAAGAAATTAATACATTATGCCCACCATTGTCAGAGTTGATTATAGTATTGGAGCAGCTCTTCTCAACATGAGTTCTGTAAGATAATTAAAGCCCCTAAGGCTCCTAAGGCAGGGGATCTCAAAATACAGTGTGTGGATCCCTAGGAGAGCCTGGGATAACTTCAGGAGGTATTATTTTCACAATAATTCACAATAATTCTAAGACTTTATTTGCCTTTTTTGTTGTTTTTACTGTGTTAACATTCACATGGATGTTGCAAAAGCAACTGTGGGTAAACTACTGGCACCTTAGCACAGAGCAAGACAGTGTCACCAAACAGATGATACATTGTAGATACCGTATGCGCCATTTTACAAAGAAAAAGGGACATTTCTCTTTAAGAATGTCCTCAATGAAGTAATAAAAAATAATTTCTTTTATTAAATTTGAAACCTTGATTAAGAAAGACTGGGTTTATTTCCTGTGTTGTGCAAAGAATCGTACCATTTATTACGGAAAATACTGTGAAGAAGCATGTGGAATAATTCTTGCTTTGTAAGAAGTTTAGAACCTAATTGGGAAGGCAAAACTATATTAAAAATAGTGATGCTCAACAGCGAATGTAGCCATATGCCGTGTATATATTCTCGGAATTCAGAGAGGGTATTTTGAAAACACTTAACTTGAAAAGATAGAGTTTGAATAGGCAAAAAAGAGAGCATTCCAAGTGTGGGGAATAGGATTTGAAGGGCCTAGAAATTAGACTGAAATGGTCGGACAGACAACTGACCTGTTGTTGAATTACAGAGAATATTAGTAGATAAATAAGATGGAGCCAGTTTGTGGAGTGTTATAAAAAACTTGGTCAAGGAGTTTACACTGATGGGGTAGTAAATTAGCAGCCATCACTTGGTTTATGTAGGGGAATAATATGATTAAGCTTGCTTAAACATTGTCTTCATATAGTAGTGCAGGGGATTCAAATGGGTTAGGGATTCAGATTAGGTTAGGCCACATTTAGGATTTGTCAGCTAAAACTGCAGTCTGCCATATGTGTAAATGGGCACTAGGTATTGTTGTTTTACTCTCTAAGCTCCATAAGAGCAAGGATGTGTCTGTGTTGTTCACCTTAGTATCTCCAGTATCTCTCTGGATATTTTCCTGTGTATTGCTGTGTTTATTTCATTTCCTTTAGTTGTTGAGATGAGAATGTTGTTGAGCTTTTATGACCTTTGATTTGGTATATAGAGTTGGATGAAGAACTGGACACTAGTATCAGCTATAAACTTGTACCAGCATCCTATCTGCTTTTGTCCTAACTTAAAAAAAAGTGGTTCATGTCTTACCATTTTTTCCTAATTATTAATAATCTCTGTAAATTTATAAATTAATCTTTTTATAATAGAGAAAAGGTTGCATTATGTAAATTTAAAAAGTAGCTTGCAGGGAGAGTATTTGTGCCAAATATTCAGTTTATTGTAATATATCAAATGTGAATTTGAATTTAATTATATGTCATTAAGTTTCACAAGGGGTATGTTTATATCTCTTATAGGAAGCTTTTGTCCAGTGATCGAAATCCACCAATTGATGACTTAATAAAATCTGGAATATTGCCTATTTTAGTCCATTGTCTTGAAAGAGATGACAAGTAAGTACATTATTTTAAGAAATAATTTAGGATGTATCCTTTGCAGAAGACAAGATTTTCTCGTAGTTAGTTTGGTCTTCAAAGAAAAAAAAAAGGGCTATAAGATGGAGTTGAGAAGCCAAGGTGAAAAACAGTGTAAGGTATGTTTACACCAAGAGAGGAAAGTAAAGACCAAACGGGAACTTGCAAATGATATATTTAACTTCTAAGCTTTGAAAATTGGCAAGAACTAGTTTAGCCAGATAGGTACTTGAGAAAACTGTTTGGGTAGTAATGTGCAGGTATCTTAATAAAGAGTTCTTACTAAAAATAAGGACACCTGAGGAGGTTGTATGCTTTTTATACCGAAGAGATATTTTAAATAGTCATTGGAAGTTTAAAAAATTGAATAAAAATATTTAATACTTTTAAAATGCTAGGGGGAGGAGTGGTTGGTAGATATTTGGGACAATGTAGAAATTCCTGCTGTTCAGAATTATTTGTTTTTTGTAGTCCTTCTTTACAGTTTGAAGCTGCATGGGCTTTGACAAACATTGCGTCTGGAACCTCTGAACAAACTCAAGCAGTAGTTCAGTCCAGTAAGTTGGTTATTAAGAGACAAAATGGTGATTTTCAAAAAAAGTTAATTAAAAAACTCAATGCTTTTCCTAAAAGAATAGAACTATTTATATTATAAAGTAATTAAGTATTTTGAATTCAGTAACAAATAAGGTAGTTGAAATAGGCCAACTCAAGTACGTTACTTTGATCATCTTGTCTCATTGACTGACATTTTCTATTTCCAAAAATTCATTTGATTCTAAATCTGAGAACATTTTGTAATTATAGTAGTAGTTACATTATTGTGTTTATAGGACATTACATAAATAAAGATGTTTTTCCTGTTGCCATACTACCTGTTGGACACTGTTAATGAGATGTCCATTATACATTTTAAAGAAATCTTCTTTTATAAAGTAGTCCTACTTTAGAGAATGGCTTGAAATTTTTTTTTCATAGTTATTATAGGATTGATCGTTTTTTATGTTCCAAGAAATGTAAGTGGGAAATAATTATTGAAAGTAATAACTTGAATTATTTTCATAAGTACTATTTGATTCTTCTACTAAACAAAGAAATAATTTTAAAGAAGGTACTTTCAGAATCCCCTTCAAATATGTAAGCAGTATACTTGTCTAAGCCTGTTAAAATCTTAAGCACTGTCATGATTTTGAAAGGGAACAAAAGTGTTATCCAGTGAGGATTTTATTATATAGAAACTTGTATTATATAATATTACATAGAAAAGATAATTTCCTTAAATCTTAATAAAACTGATTAATTTTGGGTTCAGATGATTTTGGGGTTTGGTTTTTTTGGTTTTGCTTTGTATAGTTGACTGTTTAGTTAATTTTATGGTCTCAAGACAGTGTCTTAATCCCTCTTTTTCTTTTCTCTTTTGTGTTCCTTAAAGATTAGAAAGAGGCTTAGAATTTGTTTTAACGCTGCTAGTCTGTCTTAATATACCAAAAGTAATGGATAAATGAATTACTTTTTACTATAAGTAAGCATGATTGATCTACATGTACTCAAATAGCATTTTTCAGAGCAATATCAGAGGGAAGAAAAGAAATAGAAGAATCATTTGTTCAGTGCAGTATTATTCTGTTAAACGTCTCTTTGTTTTTCCTTGTGTTAAGCAGCAGAAACATTTTCTGATTCAGAAGGTCTCACTCACGTGGCACAGGAATCACTGGCCTGGCTAAAGACCCATATGATGTTATTTTAAATTTCTATATTCAAAAGTTATTTTAATAATTGGAGCTTTTTTCAAATTTGAAGATAATGCTAATCTATAAGGAATTAATTTCTTGAAATTGGAATTAAA
This sequence comes from Mesoplodon bidens, assembly GCF_964165515.1. Lineage (NCBI taxonomy): Eukaryota > Metazoa > Chordata > Mammalia > Artiodactyla > Ziphiidae > Mesoplodon > Mesoplodon bidens. The sequence continues at coordinate 78,668,694 of NC_138161.1, read as the reverse complement.
TCCGGTTTTAACTGTGAATGAAATTTTATCAGCTTAATTTGACATTTGTCTGTATGTTAAAACTGTCACTTTGATGATGAATGGTCTGCTAGCCGGAAATTTTCCACTACCGTTATTCTAATGAAAATCATTTAATGAAGATATATTTTAAATATATTTTTGATAGGTTTCTGTCTTTTGGGATTTCAGCAAAGAAACAAGTTTGATTTTTGGTTTAGATTATAGTGTTTTCAACCTTTTTTCTTTCAATTTTATTGAAATATAATTGATATATAACAGTATCTGCAAACTTAAATGATAGCTTATGTTTTCCTTCTTCAGATGCTGTGCCACTTTTCCTGAGGCTTCTCCATTCACCCCATCAAAATGTCTGTGAGCAAGCAGTGTGGGCATTGGGAAATATCATAGGTTTGTCTAAAACTTGTAATACTAGTCCAACAATCTTTGTTATCATGTACTGTGTAATAAAAATGACTACTAGTAGTTGAAAAGAAAAAGCAATTTGCCTTTTTTAGTACTAGTTTTTATGAACTAGTTTACAGAAATTACAGCTGTTTAAGTATAAACCCATAGTAAACAGAATGAACATTTTTGTTGCTTGTGATACCATTATATCTCAACTCTTGACTATAGTTGACTATAGTCAACTCTTAATTATTTGAATAGTTATGAAATATGTATGTGGTTTAGGTATTTTCCTCTTTCTCCTTTATTATGTTGGTCCATTTTATTCCTCAACTCTTACTATCCTAGGAAATAATAAGAAAAAAGGAGGAGGCAAAACTTAAACCAAAATTTTTCTCTATAATAGCAGTTCTGAGAAGAATCTAAATTGAAATTTTTTATATCTCTTGTGGATTTTAGTGCAATGAAGTATAGTAATGTTATCCACTATTATCATGAGGTCATCATCATACATGTGGTCTCATTAAATGTTGACCACCATGATTGCCATACCTTCAGGTTTTTTCTGATAAATAATTGTAGGAAGAATAATTAAAGACAATTCCAGTATTTCAAGAATTTGTTTTTTAACTACAGCCTAACTTTACCCAAACTCAAAAATTCAAAAATCTATCCTCCAGTGGAGAATGGAAAAAATCTGGGGTCTGAACTGCATTGTGTACCATGATGTTAAAAGTTATTTTTGCCACAGATTTTTTTTTTTTTTTGCATGGGAGTAATCAGTTTTGCTCTGATATACCTCCTCTTTATTACCCTTTTGGGGGCCAAGATGGAAGGTAAGGTATGGTTAGTGCCCCACAATTGTGAGTTTTCAAATGGGAGAATTTCCCTATAAACTGTTCTTGGCATACGGTATATTACTGTTAGGAATGCTATCGTTTATATATTTCAGAGTCCCTCACTTTTATACCAAATTGTAGATTTAGAACTATTAATACAACATCTTGATCTTTGGCTTTTAATTCCAGTGACATTATAGAATTAATTAGAATACATGGATGCAAAAAGAACAAGCATTTTATCTTCAAATACCACAGTGCAGGGCGAAGTGTTTTCACTTACGGAATGTAATACTTGAGTGTGGCTTTCATACTACAAATTACAGTGATACTCTGGATAGAGGAAATTAAATTTGGCACTTTTCTCTAGGGCAGTGATTCTCAAACTCTAGCCTGTTATCAAAATTATTATTAAGGGCTTGTTAAAACAGAATCCTGGACCCACACAGTTTCTGTTTCAACAGATTTGGGATAGGGCCCCAAAATCACTATGGGACCCACTGATCTAGGGGTATTGGTTCTCTCTCCCCTGCCTTTCTGAGACATAGTTTCTAAGTGTATAGAGTAATTTACAGTTAATACTTGCTGTGCTTTAATATTAGATCAGTATAAATTCTACAAATTTTTTCTCTGTAATGGTATTTTAATATATCTCTTTTTATAACATGAAAGTTTCTTAGAGTACCATTGAGAGAGAAGAGAAAAAGCAACAATTCTGTGTTCACAAAGTACTTTAAAGCCTTACTGAGGCTTTTAGATGGCATGAAAACATTTTAGGGTGAACAGCATATAAACCTGAATACATGAATAATGTGTAAAAAAATCTTAGTACCTTATCTTGCTTCTCTTGGATCAAAGACCTAAAATGTGAACTAGGTTATTATTGTCTAACACTTTCACATAAAATGAAATAGTGTACTTGGTTCAAATACCGGGAGTAGCATATTGAACCCAGTGATTTACGTTTTCTGAGTTGCTTATTGTATTGAATTAATAAATCCTTCTTCCTACAGGTGATGGGCCACAGTGTAGAGATTATGTCATAAGTCTTGGAGTTGTGAAACCTTTACTTTCCTTCATAAGTCCATCTATTCCTATAACATTCTTAAGAAATGTTACTTGGGTTATGGTCAACTTATGTCGCCACAAAGACCCACCACCCCCAATGGAAACCATTCAGGAGGTAACAAGTATTTTTGTTTTTGTTTTCTTTTAAAGTAAAGTAGATACCATTATGTGTATGTTTTTATCTGTGTATATTTTAAAATCTATGTATTTCTCTCTTCAGATTCTTCCAGCTCTTTGTGTTTTAATTCATCACACAGACGTAAATGTGAGTAAATGCTTCCCGTCATATATTTTTATATGTATATATGGTTAGGGCTTGTCCCTATGATATAGGGGAGAAAAATGACATTATGTCAGTGTACTCTTATCAAATTTTTTCATTTCAGGAGCTGCAATACATAGTTTGGTATTTTATATTTTCTCTGTGTTTACCCATATCACAATATGTAATTTCAGTGAAGAAATCAAGCCTGTTATTTTTGGTCTGGGCAGTAATGTATGTGCATATATTATATATTAGTGTTGTGAAAACTGACATTGGAAGTTCTTAAAGTTGCCAGTTAGTAATCTCTCTCACTAAGATTTTATCTGATTGTTCATGAGCTTTTTATGAAAGCTCATTTTGACAGCTGGCCATTGAGAGAACACTTACACCTAGTGGTATTATTTTTCGAAAGGTAAAAAAGAGAAATATTTGTGCCTTTATGCATGGGTTTGTATTCATATACCATTCTTACACCAAACCATGAATATCAGTTGCTCTTTAATTTCATTTTTACTCTATTAATTCATTTATAGTGACTTTGGTAATGGCTTCACTTGGTGTAGAGATAGTTGAGTATACAAACAAAAAGGAAAAAAATCAGTGCAGACTAGATTTTAAACATAATAAATATATCCTACTCATACTTACTAACACAGAGAGCAAAGGAGAAAGCAACTCAGGAAGTATGAATGAGTGGGAAACTGCCATAACTGCTTATAAATTCAGTCTAGCCTTCATTGTGTTAGAAGAGCTAGGAATATAATGGGTAAAAGAAAATCACATGGATAAAATGCATAGTAACAATCAGAACCTTGTGTAGTTCTTTAAAAACACAGTTTGGTATGATCAGTGTCTGACAAGTGTCTGCTTCATTCCTTCAGTTTCTAGGGTATTAATACCCTTTTGCCAGGATCTCTGAAAAGATATGGAGCAAATTAAAGTTAGAATTATGCTACATCGAGGAGTGACATAATGTGCTTGTTATTCATTAGATGAACATGATCTTTGTCCTAAAGATATTTTTTCTAGCTCCAGATAGTCTAGGGTGTTTAAAAAACAAACAAGCAAAAAAACCACACATATAAACAAATTTTGGTTTTGGTTTATTATAGTCAAATTCTTTGATTAAATTACAGTTTTTTTGTATTTTACTTTTATTAAAAGATTTCCAAGAAAGATTAATCTCAAAGTTTATAACTCTTCTGGAAAACTAGACATCTTGGTTGACCTTATTCAGAGATGTATTGTGTTCTTTCCACTTGTTTACCCCAGTCCATTTGAGATTGTAACTCCGTTTTTCTTGCTCTTGATATATCTTGAATTTCTCAAGCCAGTTTGCATTCTTTTTTAGTAACATTAGTAATATTGTTTACTAAACAATAATGTTTACTAAAAATGCAGTCTTCTTAGGTTAACATTTAGGAGCAAGTTCTTAAATCAGGCCATCAAAGAAATAAAAAAAATAAAATAACGAAACTGCTTCCACAAACCATAAGTGAAACATTGAAATTATACTCTAGTTGTAATTAGTAAACTTATCATAGACTTAACTTTGCTGACACAAAAAGTGCATATGAGATCAGGTCTGATTTAAATTATGATTTTGATGTGAGCATATTAATGACATGTTTAGTATTGGGCCTTTTTAAAAAAATATATCTGGATTTTACATACAGTCATGCACAAGTAACTTGAAGTTTTTTTGCCTATACCAACAAATTTTGGCAAAAAAAAAGTTACTTTTGTCAGTTGAAATTTAGTTGTCTCACATATTTTGATACCACTTTATGTGTGTGAATTTTTCATTCGGTGTCTTCTTTTTACGTTAAAAATATCCATAGTGCTTTCTTGAATTTCTGAAAGGAAAAATGGCAAAGTGCTATTTTCTTCTAGGAGCTTCTTGGATGTTTTAAACATATCATTGATTCAGGATTTAAAGGTTTCAGACTTTTCTGGTTTGTCTTTTGACACAGAGTTCATATTCCAGAAAAGCTTTGGGAAGTAAAATTTCAGGCACAATTATTTATTACTGTGTCTTTGTCAATAATTGTATTGTTTAGCAGTTTAACAGTTGTTTGTCATTCTTCGTTTTGGCCATAACTTCTAATTAGGACTTCACATACAAAGAAAGAAGAAACACAATGGCCTGTTGTACTTCGAAATATAGTCATCATAAGTTAATTACAGAGGCTTTTTTTTTTAAAGTACTTTTGGCAGCTGATGTAAATTATAGTTTTGTTTGGTTGGTTGGTTTGGGGGTTTTTTTTTGTTTGTTGTTTTTTTTGTTTTTTTAACTAGAACATGTTTTTTGATTATAGATCTCACAAGTTGACCTATGGTTGCTTTTAATGTCTTGATCTGCAGCTGTGGGAGATTCCTATTTGGGAAGTTGCCTCTGGTTTTATAAGGCAAAGCAAACTGGTTGGAAAAGATGAAAGTACTATAATCCTAATACTGGAGTATCGGCTTTAGACCTACCTTGAATATATTCACCTAGCCCAGATGTTTTGAACCACCGTGTATGTTGGATACATATACTCTTTCCACCTACATGCGTTTATCACAATGTCCTTGGACCTGGTATCCCTCAATCTGAGCATTCGGGAAAGAGAATGCCTTTTTCTCATATTTTATGTGCTATGTAGTGTGTTTGTATCTTTGTGAGTTAAGAGTGGATACCAGTCTGTGAACAAGATCATAATTAACCTAAATATCCTAAATATGGCTAGAAGATAAGATGCACACACTTGATATAGACGTTCATAGATGACGATGCTTAGTATAATATAGAAGATTGATTCCAGTGAATTTAGGTGACAGAAAAGGGAAGAAAGAAGATAGTAGAACAATCATAGGTTAGTCCATATGGTTAAGAATTTTTGAAATGAGAAAATATTCAAAGGCTATTTGAATTTTTTTTATTCATTAGATATTGGTAGATACGGTCTGGGCCCTCTCTTACCTTACTGATGCTGGCAACGAACAGATACAGATGGTAATAGACTCTGGAATAGTCCCTCATTTGGTTCCTCTGCTCAGCCACCAGGAAGTTAAGGTTCAGGTGAGTTTTTTATTGATAAAAACATGTCACTGTTTGCTTTAAGTGTGACATTTGAACATGGGTAATGTCAATAGTGTAAAGTGTTTTTTTAGCCTAATAACAACATATCTGTGATGAAAAGAGTGTTATTATATCCCCATTTAAAAGATGGAGAAAATGAAATAGATTACTACACGAACCTCCTCCTCCCCCCCAGCCCCCCCCCAAAAAAAAGCCAAGTTGACTTCTTTGTAAATTACTGATTTCTAACGTAGACCAGGGCAGTTCATATGGCAACTTGGGTAGCATCTGAAACAAGTACTGATTATTTTTCCTACTTTTCCTATTTTTCTTCTTCCACTCTCCTGCTCCTTCCCCCACCCCCCTCCCCCCAACGGCTGTCCTTTTTTATTCTCCTTCACTGCACCTGGCAAGTTTAGTTAATGCTTAGCTTCACTGGCACTGTGATAAAGGCTTTGTACTGAAATGTGCTGCTTAGGGGCTTCCTAAATTGTCTTCTCTCAGTTATTTAAAATCTTTTTCTTTAATTTTGTTTTGTTTTATTATTTTAAAATCCTTCCATATAAATATTTATCCCAAAGAATCTGCATCTAGAAAGAGCCAAAAAAGAGAAGGTGAGAAGTTCACACAAATATTATAAGCAGTAGCTGCCAAACTACGGTGGTAAAGGGAGATGCAGCAAGCAGCAAGCTCTCCCTATCCTTCTGAGGTAAATAGCATGCTTTAATCTTAGAATGACTAAGAGCCTATAAAGCACAATAATAGCATAAGGAAAACTGTTAACCTGATTCACTATTTCTCAACCATGGCTGGACAATAAAATCAGCAGTGGGAAGCCTAAAGAAACAAAATTAGTGTATTTCCCTTGCTCTACTTCTAGAAATTCTGTTTCAGTAAATCTGGATATTTCCTAGAAACCTGGGCTGTAAAAAGCTCTTTAGGTTATATTCATATACTGTCAAAACGGAGACCCACTGCTATAAAATTTAAGCACTTTAAAGAAAAGAGGGAACACTTAGCTAAATTCAGAAAAATTGATTAATAGAATAATTTGTCATTCAGGGTTATTTGTGGTTTATTTTAAATATTCCTACTAGATTCTTACGAAGTTTGCATTTCTTAAGTGTGGTACTTATGCCTTGGTATAGGTTTTTGGTTTGCATTTTGTTTTTGTTTTTTCAGAATGCATCTTCAGTTTTAATACTGGACTTTATTGAGAAAATAGGGCTTGGACTTTTACTTGAGCCAACTCTCAAGGAAAGTTATGTTCTGTACTTTACCTGGTAACTAATAGAGATTTTTTAAAACTTTTTTAACTTTCATGCCATAATTTAGGAACATAGAAAGAAAAATGTAATGAACTCTGTAGGTTTCCTCTATATCACTACTTCCCTGCCAAATTATTTTGACACATATTCCAGATATCGTCTAATTTCACCCAGGTTGCATCTCTAAAAAGTAAGGCTATTTTTTTTTAATATATCCACAATACCATTAGAACACTTTAGGAAACCGTAATGTTAAAATCCAATCAGTATCTGAATTTTACTTATTGCCTCATTTTTTTTTCACAATTTGACCAAATCAGTATTCAAACAAGGTCAACACATTGCATGTGGTAGCTATGTCTTTATGTTTCTGTTACTCTACAACTTCCTTCTCCTTTTTTTCTTTCCCCTGTTAAATTTATTTGTTAAAGAAGCTAGGCCACTGCAAAACGTTTTTTTTTTTTTTTTTTTTTTTTGCGGTAGGCGGGCCTCTCACTGTTGTGGCCTCTCCCCTTGCAGAGCACAGGCTCCGGATGCGCAGGCTCAGCAGCCATGGCTCACGGGCCTAGCCGCTCTGCGGCATGTGGGATCTTCCCAGACCGGGGCACGAACCCGTGTCCCCTGCATCGGCAGGCGGACTCTCAACCACTGCGCCACCAGGGAAGCCCTGCAAAACGTTTTTGAAAGAAGTTGAACAAGACCTAAATCAGTGGAAAGACATCCATGTTCGTGGATTGGAAGATTCAGTATTATTAGGATGGCAGTGCTTCCCAAATTTATCTACAGATTAAATGCAATTCCTGTTAAAATCCATATGGAAATGCAATGGACCCAGAAATAACCAAAACAATCTTGAAAAAGAACCAAGTTTGGGGATTTCTCACTTCAAAACTTGACTACAAAGCTAGAGGAAACAAAACTTTGTGATTCTAGCATAAGGATAGACATATTGATCAGTGAAATAGAATCAAGAGTCTAGAAATAAACTTACACATTTATGATCAGTTGATTTTCAACAAGGGTGCCAAGAAAATTCCGTGAGCAAAGAATAGTCTTTTCAGCAAATGGTGCTGAGGCTACTGGATATCCATATGTAAAAGAATGAAGTTAGAGCCCTACTTCACACCATATTTTTTAAAAATTAACTCAAAATGAATCAAACAGCTTAATGTAACATTCAGAAGTATAAACCTCTTAGAAGAAAACACAGGCATAAATCTTCATAACCTCAGATTAGGCAGTAGTTTCTTAGATATGACACCACAAGCAACTAAGAAAAAAATAGATAAATTGGACTTCCAAAATTAAAAACTTCTAAGGAAACAATCAAGAAAGTGAAAAGACAACCTACAGAATGGAAGAGAATGTTTGCAAATCATATATATGAAAAGGTATTAGTGTCCAAAATACATAAAGAACTCTTAAAACTCAACAAAAAAAAAATGACAACCCAATTTTAATATTTATTTATTTATTTATTTGGTTGTGCTGGGTCTTAGTTGCAGCAGGTGGGCTCCTTAGTTGTGGTATGTGGCCTCTTAGTTGCGGCTCAAGGGCTCCTTAGTTGTGGCATGTGTGTGGGGTCTAGTTCCCGACCAGGGATCAAACCCAGGCCCCCTGCATTGGGAGCGTGGAGTCTTAACCACTGCACCACCAGGGAGGTCCCAGCAACCTAGTTTTAAATGGTTTAAAAATTTTAATGTTCTCCAAAGAAGACATACAGATGGTCCATAAGCACATACGAAGATGTTCAACATCCTTAGTCATTAAGGCAAAGCAAATCAAAGCCACAGTGAAGTACCACTTTATACCCACCAGGATGGTATAATCAAAAAGACAGTAACAAGTGTTGGCAAGGATGTAGAGAAAGTATAATCCTCATACATTGCTGGTAGGAATGTAAAATGGTACAGCCTCTTTGGAATATAGTTTGACAGTACCTGGAAAAGTTAGGTGTAGAGTTATTATATGACCCAGCAATTCCATTTCCAGGTATATACCCAAGGGAACTGAAAACATATTCACACAAAAACTTTTGTATTATCTTATTTTCTTTATGGCCATAATTACTATCTAAAATTATCCTTCATACTTACTTGTTTATTGGCTGTTTCCTCTTACAATAATGGAAGCTCCATAGGACCTGGGTTTATGTCTGTCCTATTCACTCCTCTGTTCCTAAATCAGTGTCTGACACAACTTGCTCAAAAAGCATAGGTAGGCATGAATGCATAAAGATATCTTTTATAACATGGGGCTTCCCTGATGGCACAGTGGTTAAGAATCTGCCTGCCAATGCAGGGGACACGGGTTCGAGCCCTGGTGTGGGAAGGTCCCACATGCCGCGGAGCAACTAAGCCCGTGAGCCACAACTACTAAGCCTGTGCTCTAGAGCCCATGAGCCACAACTACTGAGCCCGCATGACACAACTACTGAAGCCCATGCACCTAGAGCCTGCCCTCCAGACAAGAGAAGCCACCGCAGTGAGAAGCCCACGCAACAACGAAGAGTAGCCCCTGCTCCCTGCAACTAGAGAAAGCCCGCGCACAGCAGTGAAGACCCAGGGCAGCCAAAAATAAATAAAACAAATTTATATGAAATAAATATGTATATATCTTTCATAACCTGCCTAACATACCTTTGTGGTAATAAGAAGTGATTCATATAGAACAACATCTCATTAAATCTTTTTATGTTTCAGACAGCAGCACTTCGAGCTGTGGGCAACATTGTTACTGGAACTGATGAGCAAACACAAGTAGTTTTGAACTGTGATGCTCTTTCACACTTCCCCGCACTTCTGACACATCCCAAAGAGAAAATTAATAAAGTAAGTATTTTTAAATACTATTTAATAATTAGCATATACAGTAGCCATTTTCATTTCCAAAATTAGAGACTCAAGTGTCTTTAATACCGTTTATTAACATAAACTGTCATTTAGACATTAAGAGAAAATAAAGTATTTTACTCTTTATGACATGGATTGGTACATGATTTTCCATATATAAAACCGATTGTAAACAGTGCACATTTGGCTCTCTTGGAAATGATGAAATAGAGATAATTGGGTGTTGAATGTTGTATGATTGGAAGATTTTAATACATAAGTAATCTAAGTTTAATATTTTTTAGCTATTTGATAGAGTGTGTGTGCATGTGTGTGTGCTTGTGGAGGCTATGAAAAGGGGGCACTGACTGGTGATGCTGACATTGGAGTGCATCTGAGGCTGTTGTAGAAATACGTGGGTTGTTGATTACAACATTGCCGATGATTATAACCCAAGAACAGCTCACCTAAGTAGCCTAGCACCCTAAACTCTCTAACAGGTTCATTAAACATGATCCTGTGATCTGATCCAAAAGAGCCTACTGCACACTAGGAGTAAAACTTGTTTACTACTTTTTTAAAATAGAGAAAATGTTTCCCTTTAGTAAATTCATATGTTTAATAAGTTTATTAACTTTGGTAAATTATAGCAATATCCTACATAGGACATTAGGTAGATATTTTGTCTTATTTCGTTCTGTATTTTTAGTATGCATTTATTGTCTATGAAAAAAAATGACTTGTAATCATCTTGGTGGAAGTAGCACATTGTGGTGTAAAGGGTAGCATAAAAAGATCATTAAGGTAGACCAATAAAGCAGTCAAACATCTGGTTCCACTTTAACTCTTGAGAGAGATGGTGCAGTGAATGACTATTACAAATAAGTATACTAAAACAATCCACTATTTCAGTTTTTGTGTCTCCATTATCGTGAATAATTGAGAGATTTATCTACTTTGGCTACAACTCAATCAGAACAGAAGAGAGAATAAATAAATGTGAGGAGGATGCTGAATCTCCTTTCCAGTTGTTTTAGGATTTGTATTTGTATTGCAGCTCATCAGTTCCTTAGTATTTGTTCAGCCAAGCTTCTTTTGAGTCTTAGTGTTTGGGAACATTGCTTTCAAGAATTTTTTAGAAGGGTTAGTTCATTATAACTTAGACTAGGGTCATTAGCAATTTGTCCAAAGAAAAATATGGAAAGGGGATAGAGGAATTCAGATTCCTAAATTTTTTATTATAGAACATACTCCATAAAATCAGTTGGACGTTGTAGTGAATGTGCTTTTTCCTAGTTCAGCTGCAGATTTTATTTTTTAATGAGAAATATTGAAAAGGTCTTGTTCTACAGGAAGCAGTGTGGTTCCTCTCTAACATCACCGCAGGAAATCAGCAGCAGGTTCAGGCAGTAATTGATGCCAATCTTGTACCAATGATAATACACCTTTTGGATAAGGTAAGAAAGTCATCTTGTATGTATCTGTGTAAGAGGAAAATAATTATGTGAATATATATTTTTCTGTTTAATTACAACCTATACAATGGCATGAGTAGTACAGTAAAATAGTATTAATATTAAAACTTCAAGCAGTTTTTATATACAGGAAGTAGTTCCTTTTAGAAACGCCGGCCCTTTTTCTATATCATTCTTTTATCAAAATTACCATAGGGCTTCCCTGGTGGCGCAGTGGTTGAGAATCCGCCTGCCAATGCAGGGGATACGGGTTTGTGCCCCTGTCCGGGAGGATCCCACATGCCGCGGAGCGGCTGGGCCCGTGAACCATGGCCGCTGGGCCTGCGCGTCCAGAGCCTGTGCTCCGCAACAGGAGAGGCCACAACAGTGAGAGGCCCGCGTACCGCAAAAAAAAAAAAAAAAAATTACCATTATCCTGAAGTTTATTAAAAATTCACATTACTACTACTGACTATAAATGCTTACATATCGTACCAAGCACTTTACATATATTACTTTATTTCTTTATTACTGTAACTCTGTGAGGTTAAGAATTATTCCCATTTGACAGATGAAGAAACTATGGTATAGACAAATAAATTGCCCAAGATCAAACAGCAAGTAAGTGTGCTATTTAATCATACGCCATATCATTGCATGCTTACATTAACGTTTGGGAAAGAGACAGTTTAAAGTGTCCACTCACAGCATGAGGGTTTTTTTCTCAACACTGATCTGTTAATTAAAGAGAGGATATCTTGATCTTCTTTTCTTCCATGTTTCCTACAAACTGGTAGTAGAGGCTAATTTCCTGTAAACTGGTAGATCGGGTTCAATTTTTAGGCAGAAATACTTAATGCGCTAATGATTCACATGAGGAGAAACATTCTGTTTGTCCTACATTTAGTGATATTTAGATTAAGTCAGCTCAGACGTTATCAGCCTGTTCCAGCCAATTATTATAAAGTTATTCATCATTCTTTCACATAATGGTTTTTCGGCAGTCATGATGATCATTACCTAGATCACTTATTATACTAGGAACTGCAAAATGATGACGTTGTAATTCTGCCATTCTTTATGTATTAGCCATGATTCTTCAATAAAGAAGAAAAAAGAGCTTTTCCCTATCAACTGTTGGTTTACTCTAAAATATATTTCATATAGGAAAGGCAAGACAAATGTTTGATTCTTGCTCATTATCACTCAGTTTTTAGAATGACATGGTTCCCTAATGACCTCAAAAGGAGACGAGTGTAAAGTTTTTAGTGTCATTAAGGAAATTATGGATTTACATATGTGCATATTTTTTATATAAGTTTTAGTCCTTTGTAGTTATTCTTTCTGACATTCAGGTTGTCCCTGACCAATGGGAACCTCTTAAATTTGGTGCCTGTGTCTTTTTTACATCACTGCAGTAGTTTTTGAGAGCTTCCTACCTTTTGGATGTGGTATGATTCCCAGGCTTACCTTGTATATTTTCTGATCTACGCCTGGAATTAACTATTTTCCAGGGTGTCCTGGTTCCTTTTTGTAGCAAATGGTATTTAAAGATCATAGTTCAGGTACTAAGGATGATCATTGCTACAGGTTGTCGTGGTATCTAGGCTTGATGAACAAAATAGGTGATAAATTTTTTTTAAAGAAAGTGAAAAATATGCATATTGTAATTTTATGAACATGAGATTCATAAAAAACAAATCATGAATGAAAGGAAGCTATCAGATATTACTGGGTATTTAAGATAGCAGTGTTTTTATTTTTCCTTCTTCGATTTTATATTTTTATCTCTTACGCTGGAAATCTTCCAAAAACATGAACATAATTACTTGAGTTATATATAGAGATATATAATATAAAATCTATCAAAATAACAAGACTACATTGACACTAACAACATGATTACTCCACTTTTGAGATTTCCTTGAGGACTTTTTTGTCTTTAGGATGTATTCCATCAATGATGTACTTAAAAATAATGTCACTTGAAATAATTCCTGTATGTGTGGTTAACATACACAACTTGATATACAGTTAGGTTATTTCTGTTTGTTTTTTATTTGGGGGAATTACTTTAGGTTTTGTTTTTTATTTTTCTTTTTTTATTTTTGGCCACACTGTGTGGCTTGTGGGATCTTAGTTCGCCAACCCAGGATAGAACCTGGGCCCTCAGCAGTGAGAGCATGGAGTCCTAACCACTGGACCACCAGGGAATTCCCTTGTTTTTTATTTTGTTGTGGTTATATGAAGCATTTATAGTTTCCAAGTAAAAAATATGTACTTTGTTTTCAAGGTGTATACACAGATGTCTAACTTCTGTTTCTGTCCATTTCTCCCTGTTCTTTCCCTTCCTTTACAGATGATCATTTTTATTAGTTTTTGGTTTATTCGTCTATTGTTTATACTTTAAATATAAGGAAATGCCTATGTAAAGTTTTTTCCATGTTTTTTGCCATGTTGTATTTAGGATTACTGGATCTACAAATAGACATATATGTAAATTTGCTATATAATGCCCATCCACCTCTAGAAAGATTGTCCCGTTTTACACTCCTACCAGTCTCACCAACACATATTTGGGATTTCTCAATCTGATAAATAAGAGTAGATAACCCACTGCAGTTTTTCTTTTTTTGAAGTATAATTGATTTACAGTGTTGTGTTAATCCGCTGCAGTTTTAATTTTCATTCTTATTTACATATTTATTTCTTAATATATCCTAAGCATTTTTCCAAGTTGCTAGTCATCTTAACATTAGTGGCTGGTTATTATTTTATTCTTTAGATTTGCTATAATTAGTTACTCCTCTATTGTTTAAGTTGCTTTTACTTTCTGACTCTTATGTGCTACTAAGACATTATATGGAAAGATACGTAATATTACTTTGTTTTGAATTATTTGCTTGGTGAATTCTGAAAGGTGAGATTACTAAATCATATATATGACTTTTTAAATGATTTTTAAATTTATTTTATCAATTTATATTTGAAAGACAATATATGAGGGTAATGTCTTTGTGACAGTCTCATTAATGGTGGGTATTTTCATTTTTAAAACTTCATGTGTTTAAAAGGATACCTTACTCTTGACATTTCTTTGATTAAAGTACAATTGTACATTTCCTTTTTTTTTTGACTGATTTTATTTTATTTTATCATTGACTTCATTTAATCTGATATTACTGAACAGCAATATCAAGTCAATTTGTTGCCGGGAAAGTTCACAAAAAGGAATCTCCATTTGTTTAGGGTAATTTGAGTTCAAAGCCTTATCTTTATTATATGAATATAGAAAGGCTAGAAGAAAACCTAGGGGAATAAGCAGTTGAAAAATCATTTCAGAAAACACCTTTTCCAGTTTACCCTATATTGCAATTTGTATCCTTTGCTTTTACAGGGAGATTTTGGCACTCAGAAAGAAGCTGCATGGGCCATAAGTAACTTAACAATTAGCGGAAGGAAAGATCAAGTAAGTTCAGCTCTTATTTATTTCTCAAAACTGATAAAATAACAGTACCAATAATTCTAAGATTTAGATTTTAGTAAATCATAATTTAACATAATAGCAAGATAACAGGCATTCTGTGATATATAAAAGTGTCACCTTGACTTTCTTTAGTTATATTTCGTAGATGTGAAGTGTTTTCTTTCCAGCTTTTTGGCCTACAAGAATTTTCTAATCCGTGGTAAGATGAAGCACTTACGGTCAGGGTTGTTCTTTTTGTTTTTTAACAGTGTTAAGAAAAAAACAAGACTTTTTAGGTTAATAGGGCAGAATGAAACTGCCTCACAGATTCTCCTTACAAATGAACAACAACAAAAATTATCTGGCAGCAAACCAAACAAGGAACTAAACTCAACCAAAAAGCTGGGACTAAGAACTAGGGTGAACAATTTGAGGTGCCTAGGGCATAAAATATTAAGAGACACTTACTCTCATAGTTGTGCAGGTGACAAAGCTTAACATTATGCCAACTGGTGAAAAAAAATGAGTTTTAAAGGTCCCAGATATGGGGGACTTCCCTGGTGGTCCAGTGGTAAAGAATCCTCCTTACAATGCAGGGGACATGGGTTCGATGCACTACAGCTACACGATGTAGTTGCACTACAACTACTGAGCTGATGGATCTCAATTAGAGAGCCTGCTGCAAACTCTGAGCCTGCACTCTCTGGAACCCGCGCGCCACAACTAGAGAAGAGAAAACCCACATACCGCAGCTAAGACCCGTGCAGCCAAAACTAAATTAAAAAAAAAAAAATTCCCAGATATATTTCACAGACAAGTAAAAAAGGATGAATTTGGAGCTGATAATTGTCACAAATAAGCTATAGACTGGTGGTGACCAGTGAATCCACTCAAATATGAATACAGAGTAGAATATAAATATAATACATGGAAATAACTAAATAAAAAACTGATAGAAGAATATTTTGCAGTTTTTATGGAACCAATAGAATAGCAAATTGAGAGGTGGCCAGGTATATATGAGTGCTAAATGTTATAGCAAAGAGAGGATGCTCTCAAATTGAACAATTATAGTTTAAAAAAATAATCATCCAGCCTCTTAACTGATTTCATAATTTCTTAATGTTAGAAAGGATCTCTGAAGGAAGTACTCCTTATGGCAAAGAAATGTGTCATATGAAGTTGAGTGATTCCTTCATTTTCACTTTAGTTTTTTTTTCTAAGTTCATGAAAAATAAACATACAACATTAAAAAGAAAAAAAGGTTAGGTTAATGTAGTCTAACTTAACGTGTGAGAGGTGAGGTCATATTTCCATATTCAAGATTTTAAAGTCAAAATTATTCCAGTGAGGACTTCCCTGGTGGTGCTGTGGTTAAGAATCCACCTGCCAATGCAGGGGACATGGATTCAAGCCCTGGTCCGGGAAGATCCCACATAACACGGAGCAGCTAAGCCCGTGTGCCACAACTACTGAGCCTGTGCTCTAGAGCCCGTGAGCCACAACTACCGAGCCCGGGTGCTACAACTATTGAAGCCCGCGTACCTAGAGCCCGTGCTCCACAACGAGAGAAGCCCATGCACCGCAACTAGAGAAAGCCTGCACGCAGCAACGAAGACCCAATGCAGCTAGCTAGATAGATAGATAGTAACGAAAATTTAAAAAAAAAAATTATTCCTGTGAGATAATAGGGTGCACGAATGAAGTTCACTTAACACTTATCATATCATGGTATTTTCATTCTTCAGGTGGCCTACCTAATCCAACAAAATGTTATCCCACCTTTTTGCAATTTGCTGACTGTAAAAGATGCACAGGTTGTGCAAGTAGTACTCGATGGACTAAGTAATATATTAAAAATGGCTGAAGATGAGGCAGAAACCATAGCCAATCTTATAGAAGAATGTGGAGGTAAGTTTATTATAAGCTGTTGATATTATTCCACATTTTAATATTCTTTTTGTAACTACTTTTCTAACTAATACAGCACTTCTGTATTTTTCTGTCTTAGATAATCAAGTAACAGAATAAAGTAAATACTGTATTCTATATGTACAGTCCTGCTCAGCTTCTTGCATATGCTTAGGTAACTGAATTGTTGCCATATATTGAACAGGCACTGTGCTAAGGTATTGGGAAGACAGTGGTAAACAAGACACAGTCCTTGCCCTCAAGGCATGTAGTCTAGTCATGGAGATAAACATGAACTGATTTAATGTGCTAATTACCCTAATAGAAATGTACAACAAAAGGAAATACCCTAATCCATCCTGGAAGAAGCAGGAAGTGACACCTGAGCTGGATTTTGAGAGATGAATAAGGATTAATAAAGTAAAAAGGGATGAAAGGTGTTCCAGGCAGAAATAACACCATGAGCAAAGTCTGAGGTGAGAAATAGCATTCAGCTAATTATAAGTAGTTTAGTGTTGCTGAATCACAAAATATGAGGTAGAAACTGCCAAAAGATAAGGCTGCAGACTTAGCCATTGACCAGGCCCCTGCAGTCTTAGAAGCTTTGTAGCACAGCAGATACTTTAGGGCAGTGGTTCCCAAATCTGGCAGTGTACCAGAGCCACCAGGAAGGTAAACAACATGTCTTAGCTTTCAACCCTTAGGATTAACATGTAGACAGAACATGGAAGTCTCAGATATGGCTGTGGAATAACATGTAAATGTTATCAACCTGGATAAGCATAAAAGTAAAGATCTTTCTGATCGAAGTTGAGAAGTAAATGAAAGGAGGGGAGAGGTAACTAAGAGTAGGAGAACCAGTATCTTCAGCTTTCTTAGTAGAGTTCAGAGGCTTGAAAATTAATAAGAAGTAAGTATTTGTAAAGTTACTAAAGTGACAAATGGAACAACAACAAAAAATGCATAACTATCAAGTTGGGAACAGGACATGGAGAATACTGTTAGGGAAATAATTAGGAAGGGAGTACCAGAAAAATTAAAAGCAGGAATTGTTAAAAATTTTTCCTACTTGTATGTTTTTTTCTTTTACCATATAAACATTTTCATTATTAAAAATTTCTTTTTATATATTAAAATAAAAATATAGACCATGAGCATTGCCTACTTCACTGGAGGCGAGCCCTAGGAATATGTATCTTATAAACTTCCCAAAGGATTCTGCTGTAGGGTATGACAAGCCATTGGAAGATTTTACCTAGTGAATTGATGTGTTTAAATGGAGCCATGGATATGAGGGGAATGGAACCATTAGAGACAAGCAGGAAACCACCTAGGTGGTTTCTATATATTGTGGTGAGGCCACAATAAATGAAGGCAGTGATAATAGAGAAAAAGGGGAGATGACAAGATTCAAGAAATGGATAGACTTTAAGGTTTTTGAGATTTGATTATAGAGTATTGAGGGTAAGGGGAACTTATTAGTCTGTCTCTCAGATTTCAAACTGTTGTTGATTATCACCAGTAAGAATATGGTATAATAAACTGTAAATGAAGAATGGCAAATAACAAATTGTGTTTGGATAGTTTGAGTTTTAGGTACCTGTGAAATATCCTTGTGGAATTATCATACATGTTTAAGATTTTCAACATCTGAAGCTCAGAAAAGAAATGAAGCCATAGATTTATAAGTCCTCAGCCTATATGTAGTAGTTAAACTTTTTCATGGAAGGGCCTCATAAAGAGAGTGTGAAAAGTGAGAAACATACCCATAACAACTTCCTCCACTTAAAGAATAGATAAAGGAAGAACACTCATGAAAGGGCAATTTCACTTTAATTCAGAGGCCTTAAAATTAATTATTACTCCTATAAAGCAAAACAGTGTCCAGTTTGCATATCAATAGGTTAAGTTTATATATTCTGCCTATGATTTAATAAATTTATTAATATTTACAGGGAAAATTCCCTTTTCCCCTGAAATACTGTGGTTGATCTTGATCATTTTTCATTATACTTTAATAGCTGTCTTAACATTCATATTTATTAATCACGAGTACTTAAAAGTTTTTTCCTAAATGCTCACTAGAAAAGCTTGGCAGATGCTACAAAGTAGAAGGAATTTGCTTTTAACTTTTTTTTTCCCTTGCATCTTTGGGGATGTGTGTGTGTTTGTTTGTTTTTGGCCATGCCACATGGCTTGTGGGATCTCAGTTCCCTGACCAGGGATTGAATCCGGGCCACACAGCAGTGAAAGCCCAGAGTCCTAACCACCTGGCCACCAGGGATCTCCCAGCTTTAACTTTTTTTTTTTTTTTTTTTTTTTTTTGGCTGTATGTGGGCCTCTCACTGTTGTGGCCTCTCCCCTTGTGGAGCACAGGCTCCGGACGCCAGGCTCAGCGGCCATGGCTCACGGGCCCAGCCGCTCCACAGCATGTGGGATCTTCCCGAACCGGGGCACGAACCCGTGTCCCCTGCATCGGCAGGCGGACTCTCAACCACTGCGCCACCAGGGAAGCCCCCAGCTTTAACTTTTAACAAAGCAATTTTACATGTTATTACTCTTTATAAACACTGATGTGTATAGTTATTCTGCTGAGTAGATAGATGTCCCATTGCTTATGTTTATATGTAGTTAGACACTCAGATAATTTTTTAAGATAAATATGCTATATCTTTGTGCATAAAACCTTTTTATTTATAAGATTCACCTTTAGAATAGATTCCTCAAAATTGGATTTTGTGTTCCCAAGATTATTGTAACTTTTTTGTCACTGCTTTTTAAATATTACCATTATTTCACTTCATAAAATTTCTTACAGGACTGGAGAAAATTGAACAACTTCAAAATCATGAAAATGAAGACATCTACAAATTGGCCTATGAGATCATTGATCAGTTCTTCTCTTCAGATGATGTATTTAATAATTTTATAATTTTCTTAGTTTTATGTATAAACATAAGTCTGGATGAAATGTAAGCTAGGACGTATATGTATGTATTTTGGGGGAATGGAATTGAAATAGGTATATGACAGTAATGTTACTTATTTCAGAAGTATAAATATTTCAGTATTTTAAAGTCCTTCAAGGTATTAAAAAGTAGTACTAGCTCTAATGGCAAAAAAAAAAAAAAAAGTATAAGAATTTTTTGACAGTGAATAAACCAGGCTTTATTTTACCTTGATGTCTTTATAAACAAAACAGTGAAGCCTAGTATATCCTATAATAAATCCATTATGACAATAATTAATCTGTATTTGAATATATTGTCACTGTTATTTTTAGTTGGTGACCAAAAACTAATACAAAGATAGATAGATAAAATGAAAAAAATTATCAAGAAATATAAGTATTTCTTATAATAATATATATATTACTATATAATGTAAGGTATAGTCCAGAAGAGTATCTTCAGATTGTCAGTATATGGTAGTTGAAATTAAAGAATTATTTTTAGTATCACCTCTTTGGGAAAGTTTAATCTAAAATTAAAGCAGTTGTTTCTTAGGAAATTATAGTGATTATAGATAGGACCACCAGTGGATCTCTTGAATGATTTTCTCAACTTTCAAAAAACAAAAAAATGGAATGTTATTAAATATTTTGTTAAGCATGCATGATTTGAACATTAACTTGACAAGGACAGTACTAAAGAAGAATTACAGATTATCAAGCTAAGTCCTATCTAGAATATATTACTAGTTGAAAAGCATACTGTTTTAAAGGTAGTTTTTGTCACATGTCTTAAAAGTTGGATTTTTAGAAGTCCTAATTGATAATTAGGTATACATAAAGCCTTATGATTTCTGGTACTTTAACGTGCAGGTCTTGTCTACTCTGTTGCATCATGAAAAGAATAATAAAGATGATGTGCCTATTTATAGGAACTACACTATAGGTGCATAATTTTGTGGTATTTCAACATTTAGATATAAAGCATATAGAAAGAATATTATACATTTTTAGCAGAGCTATTATTTTACTACTTTAAGCTCAAAAGTCATTTGTCTCTAATTGCTATTAAAAGATAAACCAAAGAATACACTTACTCTCCAAAAGTGGTAGCATTACAGTGAGTATACTCTGAGATGTAGGACCATCTCCAATGTATTACTTCTCTTTCATTATTTCAGAAGATATACGTTTTGCATATTCTCTTAAGTTTCCTCTCTTTTTGGCATCCCTTAAGAAAAAGCCTGTATAAAGTGTTTCAGGTTTCTAAAGGGCTGGTAGGACAGTGTTGGCACCCATCATCTCCCATACTTTTTTTTTTTAATTAATTTATTTATTTTTGGCTGTGTTGGGTCTTTGTCGTAGTGTGCGGGCTTCTCATTGCGGTGGCTTCTCTTTTTTTTTTTTTTTTTTTTTTTTTTTTGCGGTATGTGGGCCTCTCCCGTTGCGGAGCACAGGCTCCGGACGCGCAGGCTCAGCGGCCATGGCTCACGGGCCCAGCTGCTCCGCAGCATGTGGGATCTTACCAGACCGGGGCACAAACCCACGTCCCCTGTATCGGCAGGCAGGCTCTCAACCACTGCACCACCAGGGAAGCCCCGCGGTGGCTTCTCCTGTTGCGGAGCATGGGCTCTAGAGCTCAGGCTCAGTAGTTGTGGTACGCGGGCTCTAGAGCGCAGGCTCAGTAGTTGTGGCGCATGGGCTTAGTTGCTCTGCGGCGTGTGGGATCTTCCAGGACCAGGGCTCGAACCCGTGTCCCCTGCATTGGCAGGCGGATTCTTAGCCACTGCGTCACCAGGGAAGCCCTCCCATACTTTTTAAATGGAAATAGTACTACAGTGCTATTTTTTTAAACTAATTATCACCTTCTTTTTCCTTTTTTCCCTTAGATTGATGAAGATCCTAGCCTTGTTCCAGAGGCAATACAAGGTGGAACATTTGGTTTCAATTCATCTGCCAATGTACCAACAGAAGGGTTCCAGTTTTAGAAAGATGTTGTGGAAGTTAGGTACAATGCAGCACTGAGAGATATATATATACACATATATATAAAAAGGTTTGATCCATCAAGCTTGGCTCATGGGATCTGCTGCTGCATTAAATCGGGAAAGAAAATGTGAAGATTTCATTTGGAATCACAGAAAATGCCCAAATGAGGTCAAGATGGCGAGTGGGTGCGAGTGAGAATGAGTGGCAAAATGTAATGAAAACTTTACATGAATGCTTATTTAGGTTGTTCTGAGTAAAAGGGCTACAGGTCACAGATCTTCAGTGCCTGAGGAGGAACATTGACATTATACCAGCTGAGGGGAAAGTGCAGTAATGTCATCTTCAAGCCTTGTAAGCATAAAAGAGAATAGGATGCCCATATAAGTCAAAGGAAAATGAGCCCAGGCCTTGCTATGAAGCAGTGTGTGAATGGACAATGTTGAATGAATGTCTGGCTCAGTGATAGAGAGCCAGGTTCATCTTTGAAATCTAGGGCTCTTCATTCATGAAGCAGACTCCTAGTCCTGGAGTGACTGTGTACGAGAGTATGGTTGTGGTGCTGTATGTGAACGCATGCAAGCTTGATTTGCCTTCAGGGGGCTGATAACAAACCTAGTAAATCATCAAAGTGAGATCATAAGTGTTACTGTACACTGGACATGAAAACAAAGACCAGTTCAGCAGCAGACATTGGTGTACTCTGCAGCCTGTGTTTTCTATTTCCCTTCTTCCCTTTTCCCACCCCTCCTTTTCCCCCCGCCCCTCTTTTTTTTGTGGGTTTTTTTTTTTAGGTTTTTTTTTTGTTTTTTTTTTTTGTGGGGTTTTTGTTTTGTTTTTAGTTTTTATTTACTTTACCTAGTATGGCTTTTTAGTTGCTTCTCAAGTCAGAAAACTTTCAGGAAGGTTTCCCTGTGCATTTGCACCAGATGAATGTTTGATGCTATGAAAAGCTTTCCATATCATCAAAACTAATTTGTGTGGATTTTTGCATGAAAAAAAAATCATAAATTTCCCTCAAAATAGACTGTGTTGCAGTACACAAGTTACCATAATAGTATAAAACAGTAAAATGTGCTTTAAAAAGCCATCCTTTTCATTTTCAGAGATAACATAAAGATCTTTGCATGACGTAAATCTACAGCCTAGTTAATTTTTAGATTTTGTTGAGTCCTGTAAAGAAGAAGAAGAAAAAAGTTTCAGTTGTGGTAGAATACCGTGCTGTGTTTAAATGTTACTTGTTTTCAAACTTTGTTTTCTATGAAAATGATATGGAAACTTCTAAAATGGAATTTGGTGCATATGTACTGCTGAATAAAGACCGATGAAGAGGTTTGAGTAGATGTACAAATCAAGTAATGGTTTGAACACCTTTAATAATATGCCTAATCTGTTCAATTGTTTTAGAATCTTTTTATCTTAGATGTAGGCAGCCATGAACAATCTATTTTGAGCCACTTTAGGGAGAAAACTTTGTATTTTTAAAACTTGCATAAAAGTTATGCAAGTGGTTTTTATAAATTGGAATAATACCTCAGTTTCGAGGTTATGCACACTAAATTAAATGTGACATAAATTAATTTGTACAAAAAGAACTCTTTATAAGGTGGCTCATTGTAGGAAATCCTGTGCCTTCCCCTTTGAGCACAAGTGTTGCATGAACAACAGTTTGCTATAAGAAACATACCAGATTAGCCACCATTAGCATCTATATCTACTTTGTGTTTAAAAATCAACTGGTAATTCTGAAACACTGTAGAATGGATAAAAATTATTTTGTGATCATAACTCTTTGTTGAACTAGAGTATTTTTGCAGCATTCCTTGTCATCAGAAACATGGTTAAAGTTTAAAACTAGAAGCAGCAGAAAACTAGCTTGTAAAATTTATCCAAGTAGATTGCAGGCTAGGCTGTCTTGGGGAAATAAACATTAAAACTCAAAGCAATGTTTTACATGGGGCGTGTGGTGTGCTGTGTGGATTTTTTCATGTATTAGTGTAAAGTTAGAGTAACTCAGTGGCTTATGTTTGCTTGTCTTTCATAAGCTTTTGATGTAGACCCAATATTACAGAAGAAATTTCTTAAATTATTTAATTTCAGTATAGACGTATTAATATTCTAACTGACTGAATTTGTTCAGGTGACACCATCTTTGCTTCTACTTTCTCCCTGTCCAAACCAAGATTTTGACCTTCCTTCACCCCTCCAGCAAAATGGACTGAGAGAGACAACTTGAGCTATATTTTAAGTATTTCTGTAACTACAACATATGGTTCCAAATAGACTGCATACAAAGCATGGTTTTTACAACTGGCTTAAGTTACCAGAAGGTGAACATAATAGTACTTTGCATAATTCATGTTTCTTAGTAAACAAAAACCTGGTTCAAAGTAAGCCAATGAGGTTGTAATAGGCCAAATGATTTTATAGAATAATTTTCTTACAGATACAGGACTCATGGCAGCTTGCTTATTCAAGGCCTGCAGGAGAATCTGATCTCAGAGAAGGCCCTAAGCTCTCTTTTAAAGGGCTCGCCTGATTAAATCAGGCCCACCCATTATAATCTCCCTTTTTTTTTTTTTTTTTTTGAGGTACGCGGGCCTCTCACGGAGCACAGTCTCTGGATGCGCAGGCTCAGCGGCCATGGCTCATGGGCCCAGCCGCTCCGCGGCATGTGGGATCTTCCCGGACCGGAGCATGAACCCGTGTCCCTTGCATCGGCAGGCGGACTCTCAACCACTGTGCCACTAGGGAAGCCCTATAATCTCCCTTTTGATTGACCCAAAGCCAAACTGATTAGTACCTTAATTATACCTGCAACATCCCTTCCTCTTTGCCTTATACCATAGCCTAATCACAGAATGATATCCATCATATTCACATATCCTGCCAACACTTGAGTAAAGGGGATTATAAATGGTATGTACACCAGGGAATCTTGAGAGCCACCTTAGAGTTCCTATACCACAAAGAAATACTAGTATTTAGAGCTGGAGCAGTTTAGAAGTGATCACCTAATATATTGCAAACTTATTTTTAGATGAAGGTTACCTGTGAGAATCTAATGAAAACTTTGGACCGGCTTCCTTCCAAAATGCATATACATACAGTTTTAGGGGTTCTGTGGGAGTCTGAATTTCAGAATATGAATGAACTGTCCGAGTCCCCCGCTTCAGATGATAGAGTTGTGAAGAAGTGACTTGATCAAGGCCAGACAGCTACTAAGGGCTAGAGAAGACCCAGATTGTACCTCCCATACCATTGGAAGCTATGCTTTCAGTTACTGTTCTAAAACGGAGTTCATTTAAATTTGTGAGCCAATGCAAAAAAATGTTTATGCAGGTTTTCATATCTGTATTTTGAGGAATGGCTAACACTAATTCTTATAGAAGCTTGTCTGTGAGTTTTGAAATTACAGTTGACCCTTGAACAGTATGGACTTTGCAGGCCCACTTAAATGCCAATTTTTTTTCACTAAATACATACTACAGGGTCAACTACTTTAAATCATCTTTAGATTACTTGTGATACCTAATACAGTGTAAATGCCATGTAAATAATTGTTAAGTACAATGTAAGTGCTGTGTAGCTAGTCCCTTGAACAAAGCTGGGGTTAGGGGTGCCGGCCCTCTGCACAGTCAAAAATCGAAAATCCTCATATCTGGTTCCACATCCAAGGATTCAACCAGCCACAGATCATGTAGTACTGTAGTGCATATTTAGTGAAAAAAGTCCATGTATAAGTGAACCCAGGCAGTTCAAACCCATATTGTTCAAGGGTCCACTGTATTTGATTTCTTTGAGTTTCCAAAAATTGATCTTTCATTATGGATATTAAGAAGGTGAACTACAAACAGGCCAATTTAGCTTGAATCAAAAAAGTTACCAGTTAGGGTTTCCCTGGTGGCGCAGTGGTTGGGAGTCCGCCTGCTGATGCAGGGGACACGGGTTCGTGCCCCGGTCCAGGAGGATTCCACATGCAGCGGAGCGGCTGGGCCCGTGAGCCATGGCCGCTGAGCCTGCGCGTCCGGAGCCTGTGCTCCACAACGGGAGAGGCCACAACAGAGGCCCGTATATGGCAAAAAAGTTACCAGTTAACTCCTGAGGTTTAATGGATTATTTACTTCTTAAACTTGACATTTTAAACATTTAAGGAGAAAATGGTTTTTCTTTTTAACAAGCACATTAATGAAGTGTATACTCTTTAAAAATATAATGAAATTATGCACATATGCCTATAAGTAAAATCAAAGTGCACATTTATAGTCTTATTGTAATGAGTTAATTCCTAAGTTGAAGATGAAAAAAATGAAGACTTGTAAAGCCTGTATTCCAGTGTGATCAGAAGCAACTGAACTGTAGTGTCACATTGCATATTAACTATCATGTCATTAGTATACAGGAAGGTAGGTTTAATGTTTTTTCTCTTAAGATACAACTAAGCAGTTACATTAATTTTGAATATTCTAAATGCAGGCCCTTTAGGTGACAAATTTGGTTCAGGATGTCCATGCCAGGATGTACTGTTTATAAAATTGACTTGACAGCTGCTACTTGGCGTAAAAGAGCAGCTGAGTGTGGAGGAAAGTAAATACCGCCCTGCAGATTCTGATTTACCTCTTACCAGAGGCCTGCGCGCCTGTCTTTTTTTTTTTTCATTAATTAATTAATTAATCTTTGGCTGCGTTGGGTCGTTGTTGCTGGGCACAGGCTTTCTCTAGTTGCAGCGAGCGGGGACTACTCTTAGTTGTGGTGTGTGGGCTTCTCATTGCGGTGGCTTCTCGTTGCAGAGCACGGGCTCTAGGCACACGGGCTCAGTAGTTGTGGCATGCGGGCTCAGTAGTTGTGGCACGTGGGCTTCAGTAGTTGTGGCACACGGGCTGAGTAGTTGTGGCACGTGGGCTTCAGTAGTTGTGGCCGCGGGCTCAGTAGTTGTGGCTTGCGGGCTCTAGGGCACAGGCTCAGTAGTTGTGGCACACGGGCTTAGTTGCTCCGTGGCATGTGGGATCTTCCCAGACCAGGGCTCAAACCTGTGTCCCCTGCATTGGCAGGTGGATTCTTAACCACTGCGCCACCAGGGAAGTTCCTGCACTCCTCTCTTATCACTTACATTTCTGGCCCAATTTCCACCTTCTCTCCACAAGTTTTGCATCTTTGCAGCTCTAACTATGCTTACTCCAGGTTAACTTAGATTTTCCAGACTGTCAGTTCTTCCAGTTTTATTCTTTGTGAAGAAAATTTGTTATAACCTTTTCAATTTTTTCTATTATTCTTCAAGCATGAATTCTACTTCCATATCATTCATTCAGTGTCCCATCCTCTCTAGTCCTCTGGATTTTGAGCATTCCGAGTCACCTTTCCCCCATACTTTCTACATGGTTACGTTTTTACTGATTTTGTAATTGGATACTATAATGCTAATATCCAACACTTGGACTCAACTTAGGAGGGTATTTCTCTTAAAAAAAAACAAAAACAAAGAAACCCCTGGCGGTCCAGTGGTTAAGACTCCACGCTTCCACTGCAGGGCGCACAGGTTCCGTTCCCAGCCGGAGCACTGAGATCCCACATGACACACAGCCAAGTCATTTTGGCTCATAGTTGTGGGGTTGGGAAGCAATCGATATACCCTTAGTCTCTCCTGCCTTACTGCCGTACTTCTTGTTTCTCAGGGGTTGTCCCCACTGTTCAACTCATTAACGTAAAATTTATCTATTACCTATTATGGGTATTTTCTGTCTCCAACCATTTCCCTTTGTACTTGCTAAGTGTGCTCCCTCCATGAACAAATTACATTCTGCCTCAAATCTAGTAGCTCCCGGTGTGATCTACAAGATGCCCAACCTATGTAACCATATAACTGATGCAGAGAAACTGGTTTTTATCTCTTTTTCTCCCCCTTTGAACCTGTTTAAGATGGTTATAGGAAAGCTGTTAAGGAGCTGTGAAGGTACCTAAATAGTTAACTTTGTTCCAGTCTGAGTCAACTAGTGATGTACTGAAAAGTTTGTTTCCCTGTTCTCTCTATCCCCGGGTAACTCTTTATTGCCGTTCTTCCCAGCTGCAGAGAGTAAAGAAAGCTAGAGGTAGCAGATAGGAAGTGTCTTGTTTGGATCCTGATTTCTCAACCACTTTACATACCTTGAACATTCCAGATATCTGTCTCCTTCAGGACGCCAAATATATCCAGTACCGTCTACTACCCTTGCCATCCCCATTAGCTCTCACTTTGCAGTGTGTGTTTTACACCGATGGTAATTTTTCAGTCTGTAGAGTCTGTTCAGTCGCTGCTCTACCACTTCTGCATTTTAGTCTTTCCACTACATTGTAAGCTTCTTAAGGGCCAAAGTCAGCAAATAAACAAAGCTCTGTAAACCCCATGAAAGTGCCATGAGTTCTGTGGACACTCAAAGGTTTGTGATTACAATACAACCTCTCACATGAACTGATAGTAGTGACTATTTCTAAAACTCTTCAAGTTGGAATTTTTCAGTTTGCCTCATTGCATCTGAAGTGTAGAATGCTTTCTGTAGGAAGGCATTCATTGCCAGATGAATGCTCATTTCTTTATTTCCTTTTTTCACTTTTGATATTCACCCAGTGTCAGATCTGGATATCTGACACAGGATATTGCAGTGCATCGTCATGTGTATTTCAAATACCAGCCTTCCATAATATAAAGCAGGGAGTAACCTAATATATAATACTATTGATGCAGTTAATTTTTGAAATGTGTGATTTATTGAAATATCTGTATCATAATAGTGTTTTTACAAAGAAAGTATCCAAACCATAAAGGTAAGTGATTACTGTTTTAGTCTATAGTATGAAATTATTAGAATGCTTTTTGGTTATTGATGTTGCAGTGTTCTTTGATTAAAATAATTACATGAGCTTTCTTCTACCAGACTAGTATTATACAAATTTTTAGATGCTAGAAATAATTAGGAACAAGCCCAAGGAACTCCCTCAGTTTTATCTAGTCCTGATCTAAACAGTTCTGATAATCACCATGGTGTTTACTCATTTTTTCCTGTTCAGTGTTGCAGAGGCCTTAAGAGCAAATTCATACAGTGGCCCGTTTGATAGAGTTTCTGGCTTCATATCCTAGCTCTGCCACTTAACTCCTGTGGAACCTTGTAAAGTTACTTGAGGTGCTTCTGGTTCTTCATCTGAAAAATGGAAAATGTAGTAATGCCTACCGAGTGGGTTATTTTGTGGTTCAAATGAGTTAATTCATGTAAAGCACTCAGAATAACCCTATGTAAATAATAAGCACAGCAGCTAGCAGAACTTCCCTTTAACTTTTGCTGGAAATAAAGGCAGAAGCCTTATTTCTTACGTTTAACAAATACCTGAGAACCCATGTTGGGCTAGGCATTAAATCAGGAGTTAGAGTATGAAGCCAATTAAAATGTGTACTTGCTCTCAATTTAGTTTACTGAGGGAAAGACAGTCAAATGGATACATTAAAAGCAGTAAGTAGAGTGACAGGTGTACGTGGTACCTTTGGTAAACCCCACTGTTTGGGGACTGCATCAGAGCATTTGATGGAGCATACAAAAACTTTAGACTTACTATCTCTAAATTCATTATCTCCAACTTAAGACTTTGTTTGGCTATTCAGACTTTAATTTTTTTTCAAATTCTAACCCTCTATTTCTCCCTCATTCTTAGTAGATTACCGTTCCTATTTTAGGGGCGGGGAGGTGGCAAAGAGAAACTATATGAGAGAAACTCCCTCAGCTAGCTTCCAGCTTAGAGACTTATATTAGAGGAGATAGATAGCTTTCCTCATAACTAAGGCAGTCCCATTGTCTTCATTCCTATCTCCTGCTACTTCTCAGGAATCTCACACTATGAATTATGGCTTTTCTCTCCTTTGTATTCAACTGTTCCCCTTCAGTGTGATCCTTCCCATTAACGTTTGAACATGCAACAAATACTTCCCAACATAAAAATGAAAGTGCAGCCCTCCCTCCCGTTCCAGCTCCATCCTCCCCTTACCACCACAGCCAAAGTTCTTTTAAGAAGTTTGCTTCTTCCAGTTGCTCAAGCCTCATTCTCAACCCATTAGTCTCTCATTTGCCCTCATCACTCCATAAAGCCCTTGAAAAATCACCAGTGCCTATATGTCACTAGATTAAATGGGCAATTTTTTGTCTTTATCTTGACTCAGAAAAACTAGACACTTGACCACTCCCTTCTAGATTTTCACAAATTCACATTATTTTTCCTCCTCTGACCATTGCTACCTCCTTCCCTCTCTCTCTCCCCTCCCCCGCCAAACTCCTAGCCAGCATTTTTTCTCCTTTCTAGCACATGCTTTTCCCTGTCATTAAATGTTTAAGGGGTTTAACTCTCAACCCAGGGTTTTCTTCTCACACCAAGCTTTAATCTATGCAAAGATAGAGTAATCACACTTCAAGGATCAGCTATGACATGCCACTGATTCCCAATTTAGTATCAGCTTTCTCTAAAATCTCCATACTGCTTCCTTGAAATTCCCACGTATATACCTGAAAGGCAACCGCAACTCTAGCTTGTCCAACACTAAGCCTATGATCTTCCTCTCCTACCACCAAGCATGTCCTCTTGGATTGTTCCCTATCTCAGTGAGTATCAGCTCCTCTTAGTTCTCCAGAATGGCTCTTGCATCCTTTCACTTATCCCCATTTCTACCTCCTTAGTCCAACCATCATCTCTTTTCTTGAGCCATTGCAAAAGTCTATTAAAATGGTTTCCGTTGGCCACTGTGGCTCCCTTTCAATCTGATCTCTGCATTAAAGCCAAGAGTGATGTTTCTAAAATTCAAATCTGAGTGTGCCAGTGTTGTTACCTAGAACACTTCATATCTTATCACTGCTCTTAGAATAAAAAGCAACATTCTTTTTTCTCTTAAGTTATTGGAAATTTTATTATTTTAACATTTTATTTGTTTATTTATTTATTTATTTATTTATTTATTTATGGCTGTGTTGGGTCTTCGTTGCTGCACGTGGGCTTTCTCTAGTTGCGGCAAGTGGGGGCTACTCTTCGTTGCAGTGCACGGGCTTCTCATTGCAGTGGCTTCTTGTTGTGGAGCACGGGTTCTAAGTGTGTGGGCTTCAGTAGTTGTGGCACACAGGCTTAGTTGCTCCACGGCATGTGGGATCTTCCTGGACCAGGGCTTGAACCCATGTCCCCTGCATTGGCAGGTGGATTCTTAACCAATGTGCCACACGGGAAGTCCCAGAAATTTTAATCATGTGCAAGAGTAGAGTAAAATAATAAATCCTCATGTACCCGTCAGCCAGTTTCAACCATCATCAACACATAGTCAATCTTTTTTTTTTTTTTTTTTTTTTTTTTTCTGCACCGTGCTGCTTGCAGGATCTCAGTTCAACCAGGGATCGAACCCGTGCCCCCTGCAATGGAAGTGTGGAGTCCTAACCACTGGACCACCAGGGAAGTCCCAACACATGGTCAATCTTGTTTCACCTCTGGCCCACCAACTTTTCCTATCTCCCTTGAATTATTTTGAAGCAAATCCTAGGCATTTCATTATGTATCTCTAAAAAATTAAGAACTTCTACTTAACATAACCACAGCAATATCACATCTTTAAAAAATTAACACTTCCTTCATAGTATCTAGTCCATGTTCAAATGTCCTTGACTTAGCCAAAATCATTAACGTGGCCACAGCCTTTCATTTTCTGGCCCCTGGCTGTTTCTTTAGCCGTTTTTTCACGCACACCACTCTCCTCTGTGCTTTGACTCCACTGGCTTTTCAGATCCTCCTTTCATGAGGCCTTTGATTTTGTTTTCTCTGCTAGAATATCCCCTTCCCCCTTTCCTTGTTCATCTCTCAGCTTAAGCATCACTTTCTAAGAGAAACTGGCACTTACTGCCCCACTTAAATTCCTTTATTAAAAGCTCTCATAGAGGGCTTCCCTGGTGGCGCAGTGGTTGAGAGTCCGCCTGCCGATGCAGGGGACGCGGGTTCGTGCCCCGGTCTGGGAAGATCCCACATGCTGCGGAGCAGCTGGGCCCGTGAGCCATGGCCGCTGAGCCTGCGCGTCCAGAGCCTGTGCTCCGCAACGGGAGAGGCCACAACAGTGAGAGGCCCGCGTACCGCAAAAAAAAAAAAAAAAAAAAAAAAAAAAAAAAAAAGCTCTCATAGAATTCCATTCCATTTGTTTAGCACACCTTGAAGTTCACACTTAAGATTCATACAATACTAGACTATAGCAGGAACCATGTAGCGCATTGCCTGGAACATAGAGCACAAATATTCTTTCTCTCGCTCTCTCGCTCTCTCTCTCTCTCTCTCTCTCTCGGGTCTTAGTTGCGGCGCAGGCTCTGTTGCAGCACTCGGTCGTCTCTGTAGTTGTGCGTGGACCCTAGAGTGCGCAGGCTCAGTGGTTGCAGCACATGGACTTAGTTGCCCCGCGGCATGTGGGATCTTAGTTTCCCGACCAGGGATCGAACCAGCGTCCCCTGCACTGGAAGGCAGATTCTTAACCACTGGACCACCAGGGAAGTCCCAAGAGCACAAATATTCTTTAGATGAATGAATAAATGGATTTATGGGAGCAAAGAGGATGGATACTTAATCCAGACTTGGGGAAGAGGAGTTGTCAGGGGAGGCTTCTTGGAGGAAGTAGGGCCCTCCTGACTGACTCAAGTGTTAGTCAGATGAAGTGGGGGGCAAGGGCCTTCCCCAGTGAGCAATGTCAGGGATGGGGAAAACGGAATCATTTTTAGTCTAAAAGTTGACATCAGGGTTGGTGGGAAGGGACCAGAACAAGCAACACATAATATGCTTTATTTAGGAGGAGAGACTTAGGGATTTTAAGTGGGAGTGTCATTGTCAAATTTGAACTTTAAAGTAAATTACTGTGTCAACTTTGTTGAACATGGATTTCAGGAAGATAAGAATAAAGGCAGGAAGACCAATTGGCAAGCTCTTAGAGCAATTGGGCATGAGAAAAGGACGTACTGAATAGGGCAGTACACAGTAGAAATAGAGAAGAGGGAATGGCCTAAAAAATATTTACAGGTATATCCGTTATCAGTTGTCTTTCAGCTCCAAGTCCACCCTTCTTTGCCCTACTTTATGACGCTGCAGCTGGCTAGTGTTAATGTTTTTCCATTACCAGCTAGCACAATGTTTGGCTTTGTCAATAGAGAGCCCGGGAGTAACACCACAAGACCATTGTGGCAGGATGATGCTTCTGGATGCCAATTGTCCATTTTTATTATTCACCACTAGAGCCCAGAGACCCTAAGGGACCAGTTTGTGATCTGCCTTCTGGCCATGCTCTCTCAACATGGCAGCTGCCTCAGAGCAGCTCCAACAGGCTACTTCCACAGCAATGTATATATGTGTGTATCACACAGGAGATATGATGAAAATATATGTATAGTTGAAATTTTATCCAAAGAATAACTTTATAAGAAGTGTACCAGATTAAGGTAAAGAAAACTTTAAATGCCATTGCAGGAAATCGATGTAATCTCAAACTGTATAAAAGCTCAAAACTCAATGATAAGAAAATAACCCAATTTTAAATGAGGGGACTTCCCTGGTGGTGCAGTGGTTAAGAATCTGCCTGCCAGTGCAGGGGACATAGGTTCGAGCCCTGGTCCGGGAAGATGCCACATGCCGCGGAGCACCTAAGCCTGTGGCGCCACAACTACTGAGCCTGTACTCTGGAGCCTGTGAGCCACAACTACTGAGCCCACGTGCCTAGAGCCCCTGCTCCGCAACGTGAGAAGCCACTGCAATGAGACGCCCATGCACCACAGTGAAGAGTAGCCCCCTCTCGCCACAACTAGAGAACGCCTGTGCACAGCAACGAAGACCCAATGCGGCCAAAAATAAATAAATTTAAAAAAAAAGAAAAATATGCACAGACATTTCATGAAAAGTGATATGTGTTTTTTGGGGGTTTTTTTAAACATCTTTATGGAGTATAATTGCTTTACAATGGTGTGTTAGTTTCTGCTTTATAACAAAGTGAATCAGCTATACATATACATATATCCCCATATCTACTCCCTATCCCACCCCTCTAGGTGGTCACAAAGCACTGAGCTGATCTCCCTGTGCTATGCGGCTGCTTCCCACTAGCCATCTATTTTACATTTGGTAGCGTATATATAAGTCCATGCCACTCTCTCACTTCATCCCAGTTTACCCTTCCCCCTCCCCATGTCCTCAAGTCTGTTCTCTACGTCTGCGTCTTTATTCCTGTCCTGCCCCTAGGTTCTTCAGAACTTTTTTTTTTTTTTAGATTCCATATATATGTGTTAGCATATGGTATTTGTTTTTCTCTGACTTACTTCACTCTGTTTGACAGACTCTAGGTCCATCCATCTCACTACAAATAACTCAATTTTGTTTCTTTTTATGGCTGAGTAATACTCCATTGTATATATGTGCCACAATCTTCTTTATCCATTCATCTGTCGATGGACACTTGGGTTGCTCCAATGTCCTGGCTATTGTAAATAGAGCTTCAATGAACATTGCAGTACATGACTCTTTTTGAATTATGGTTTTCTTAAGGTATATGCCCAGTAGTAGGATTGCTGGGTCGTATGGTAGTTCTATTTTTAGTTTTTTAAGGAACCTCCATACTGTTCTCCATAGTGGCTGTATCAATTTACATTCCCACCAACAGTGCAAGAGGGTTCCCTTTTCTCCACACCCTCTCCAACATTTATTGTTTGTAGATTTTTTGATGATGGCCATTCTGACTGGTGTGAGGTGATACCTCATTGTAGTTTTGATCTGCATTTCTCTAATGATTAGTGACGTTGAGCATCCTTTCATGTGTTTGTTGGCAATCTGTATATCTTCTTTGGAGAAATGTCTATTTAGCTCTTCTGCCCATTTTTGGATTGGGTTGTTTGTTTTTTTGATATTGAGCTACATGAGCTGCTTGTAAATTTTGGAGATTAATCCTTTGTCAGTTGCTTCATTTGCAAATATTTTCTCCCATTCTGAGGGTTGTCTTTTCGTCTTGTTTACGGTTTCCCTTGCTGTGCAAAAGCTTTTAAGTTTCATTACATCCCATTTGTTTATTTTTGTTTTTATTTCCATTTCTCTAGGAGGTGGGTCAAAAAGGATCTTGCTGTGATGTGTATGTCATAGAGTGTTCTGCCTATGTTTTCCTCTAAGAGTTTGATAGTGTCTAGACTTACATTTAGGTCTTTAATCCATTTTGAGTTTATTTTTGTGTATGGTGTTAGGGAGTGTTCTAATTTCACTGTTTTACATGTAGCTGTCCAGTTTTCCCAGCACCACTTATTGAAGAGGCTGTCTTTTCTCCATCATATATTCTTGAAAAGTGATATGTGTATAGCAAACACATGAAAAGCTGGTCAACATCATTAATAATGAGAGAAATGTAAATAAAGACTTCAAGATACCACTACACTCATATTAGAATGGTTAAAATTTAAAAAACAAAACCAAGGCCAAAAAACTGACAACACCAAATGCTGACAAGGATGCAAAGCAACTGGCACTCTCCCACATTCCTGGTGAGAATGCAAAATGGCCTGGTCACTTCAGAAAGCAGTTTGGAAGTTTCTTATAAAGTTAAACATACAATTTACCCTACAACCAGCAATCCTGCTCCTAGGTATTTACTAAAGTGAAATGAAAACTTCATTCAGAGGAAAACCTGCATATGAATGTTTCTAGCTGCATTATTCATAATCACCCAGTACTGGAAACAACCCCCCCAAATTCCTTCAACTGGTGAATGGATAAATGAGTACATCCATGTAATGGATTATTAGTCATCAATAAAAAGAAAGAAACTGTTACAACATGAATGAATTTCAAATGCACTATGCTAAGCAAAAGCCAGATTCAAAGGCTTATACTGTCTGATTCCAATTATATGACAATCTGGAACAGGCAAACTATAAGGATAAAATATTGGGGCAGTGGTTTCCCACGACTAGGTGGGAGAGAAATTGACTATAAAGGGGCACAAGAGAAATTTCGAGAGTGATGGAAAAGTACTGTATCTTGATTGTAATGACAATTACACAACTATTCATTTGTCAAAATTCATAGAACTGTCCACTAAAAAGGATGAAATTTACTCTCTATAAAATATACCTCAATTTAAAAAAAAATGCTACTGCTTGCTGAACACAAATGGAGATTTGAATTAAAAGTCATATAAATTTCTTATAAGACAGCATAAGTATGTCACTTCCCTCCAAGTTGATCTTTTAAAAGAAAAAAATATGAAGAGAAATATGAAAATTCTGAAACGGAGTACTTACTAGCTCTGCCAGATTGTAAAATATAAATTTTTAATTAAAACAGTATAGAACTGGCTTATTCATGATAGTTTACTAGAGACAAATTTTCTGAAAATCCAGAAATAGACCTAAACACATTTAGAACATAGTGCTATATATTAAAAGCAGTATCTCGGGGCTTCCATGGTGGCACAGTGGTTAAGAATCCGCCTGCCAATGCAGGGGACACGGGTTCGATCCCTGGTCCGAGAAGATCCTACGTGCCACAGAGCAAGTAAGCCTGTGCACCACAACTACTGATTCTGTTCTCTAGAGCCCACAAGCCACAACTACTGAGTCCGTGTGCCACAACTACTGAAGCCTGCGTGCCTTAGGGCCTGCGCACCACAACTACTGAGCCCACATTGCTGCAACTACTGAAGCACACGCGCCTAGAGCCTGTGCTCCACAACAAGAGAAGCCACCACAAGGAGAAGCCTGTGCACCGCAACAAAGAGTAGCCCCCGCTCGCCGCAAATAGAGAAAGCCCACGCACAGCGATAAAGACCCAACGCAGCCAAAAAATACATGAATAAATAAAATACTTTAAAAAAAGCAGTATCTCAAGTAAATGGGGAAAAATGAATTATTCAATAAACAGTAATAGAAAACTGAGTAGCCATCCAGAAGGAAAGTTGGCTTTATATTTCACACTGCATACCAGGAAAAATCCAAATGAATAAAAGTAAAAAAACTCACTATAGAAGTACTAGTGGAAAGCCATGGGAGGATTATTTTATAAATGTAAAGGGAGGATTTTTTCGGATGTAATATGAAAACTCAGAAGCACCATAAACAAGAAATTGATTAATTTACTTACATAAAAAATAAAAATCTCTGCAGGTAAATCTTCATAAGAAAGAAAACTTCAAAAGAAAAACAACTAAGAAAAATATTTCTAATCATCTTAGAGAAAGGACCAATTTTTCTTACATGAAAAGATCCTACAAATCAGTTTTTAAAGCTTCAATGGAAAATGGATGAAATACATGAAGTTTAAGAAAATATAAATGGATCTGTTTTAACTTGAATTGTGTCCTAAAATTCATATGGTGAAGTCTAACACTTAGTACCTCAGGATGTGACCTTATTTAGAGATAGGGTCTATAAAGAGGTAATTAAGGGGACTTTCCTGGTGGTCCAGTGGTTGGGACTGCACTGCAGGGGGCACAGGTTCAATCCTTGGTGGAGAAACTAGGATCCTACATGCCTCGCAGCATGGCCAGAAAAAAAAAAAAGGTAATTAAGTTTAAATGAAGTCATTAGGGTGGGCCCTAATCCAATATGACTGGTGTCCTTATAGAAAGAGAAAATATGGACACAGGCATGTACACAGGGAGAACACCGTGTGAAAACTAAGGCAGCGATATGCTTCTCCAAACCAAGGAACACCGAGGATTGCCAGCAAGCCACCAGAAGATAGGGGAGGTGCCTGGAACAGATCCTTCCTCACAGCCCTCAGAAGGGACCAACCCTGCTGAAACATTGATCTCAGACTACTAGTTTCCAGAATAAGACAATACATTTCTGTTGTTTACATCACCGACTCTGTGGTCTTTTGTTACAGCAGCCCTAGCAAACTAATACAGGCTGGTAAACATATGAAAATTTATTCAGTCTCACCCATAATAAGTGAAATTAAAAGTAAAACTGCAAGAAACCATTTGTGGTCTAGATTGTTAAAGATCAAAAGAGTCTGGATAGGGCTTCCCTGTGACGCAGTGGTTAAGAATCTGCCTGCCAATGCAGAGGACACGGGTTCCAGCCCTGGTCCGGGAAGATCCCACATCCCACGAAGCAACTAAGCCCATGAGCCACAAATACTGAACCTGTGCTCTAGAGCCCATAAGCCACAACTACTGAGCCCGCACGTCACAACTACTGAGGCCCGTGCACGTAGAGCCAGTGCTCCGCAACAAGAGAAGCCACCGCAATGAGAAGCCCACGCACCACAGCAAAGAGTAGCCCCCACTCGCCACAGCTGGAGAAAGCCTGTGCACAGCAACAAAGACCCAACGCAGCCAAAAATAAATAAATTAATTTTAAAAAAAGTCTGGATAACATAATGCGTTGTCATTGGTGTTCAGAAAACAGTACACTCATGCCTTGCTGTTTGGAGGAGAAACTAGTACAAACTCAGTGGAGGGGAACTTGACAAAATCTCTCAAAATTATAAATATATGTACCCTTTCCAAATGTGAGAAATGCCATCATACGAATTTATTTATGGCAGCATCATGTGAAAAATCAAAAGATTAGAATTAACCATCAATCAACATTCATAAAATGGAATATTTTACACCTAGTAATAAAATTAAGGAAGACTCTTTGTGTATTGATATAGAAAAATCTCCAAAATATTGAAAGACTGAAAAAGCAAAATATATAACTGTGTATAGTATTCTTTGTGTGTGTATGTTTACATATAAACTTATTTGCTTGAATATGCTTAAAATATCTCTGGAAGAATAGACACAAAAAATTAAAACTGGATTCTTTATGGAGAGGAACTGGGTTTCTGAAGGACATGGTTGGAGAGACACTTTTTTAACACATGATGCTTTTAAAAAAATCTTTTTGAATTTTGAACCATGTGTAAAATATATAAATAAATATATAATTTCTATGTCAATACAATTTTACTTTTTTCTGCCACACGGTGGCAGTGTTAAAAAGGCTTTATGGAAGAGCACAGTATTTTGAAATTGGTCTCATGACAAATTTTTATTTGGCTTGTAATTTTCAAGGATCTAATCGAGGATTGAAAATGTATAAAATGTATTTTCAGGCAAGACGGCATATTTTGGAGCCATGTAAATATTTTTTTCTTTAGTTCCCTAGTTTTTCATAGTCAATTTTGTTCTCTTTTGCTTTAATCAAGGCACTATAGGCCCCTGGTACAACAAAACAAACAAACAGTACAAAAGGGCTTTTAATGAAACATCACAGTCTTTCTCTCCATCCCATTTTCATTCCCCAGAGGCAGCTACCTTTTATTATAATTGGGGTTACACTCAAAACTTTGAATAATATGCATATACCTCTAGTTTTTATTTTACCAACTTCAGATAGTATGTGCTCCCTATATATTAAAGACAGACTTAACTCACTCATATTACCCCCCCTTCTTTTCTTACCAGTTTTTGATAAATTATTTTTGAATTTTTCTAGTGGTTACCTTTATACTTTAAATTGTTCATTTAAGCCTCCAGTTCTTATTCTGTCGGTTTTCAACATTATCTCTTAACCACCTGATATGTTAGATAAGGGTGTTACCATCTCAACTCTTCTCTTCTCCTCTCTGCCCCTCTCGTCCACCTCCCAACTTTTGTTACCTTTACTTTTTATTTTTTTTAAAAAAAGCTTGATTGAGATATAATTTACAATCCATAACGTTTACCCATTTAAAGTGTACAATTCAATGGTTTTTTGTGTATTTACAGAGTTGTTCAACCATCACCATAATCTAACTTTACAACATTTTCTTTACCCCCCCAAAACGAACCCCATTCCCATAAGCTGTCCCTCCCCAATTCTGCACAACCTTACACAACCACTAACCTACTTTCTGTCTTCATAGATTTACCTATTCTGGACACTTCATGGAAGTGGAACCATACAATATGTGGTCTTTTGTGACTAGTTTCTTTCACTTTGCATAATGTTTTTGAGGTTCATCGATGTTTTAGCATGTGTTTCATTCCTTTTTATTGCCAAATAATACCTCATTGTATGGATATACCACATTTTGTTTTTTCATCTTTGGTGACACACATTTTGGTCTTTTCTACTTTTTTTTTTCTGCTATTATGAATAATGTTACTATAAACTGTTAGATTTATTGTTCATTTTATTCTGTAACTGTATTCTATAATCTTTTTTCTGTCTTTAACCATATTTTATAATCGTCTTGTCTGTCTTGATTGTGGTTTGATTCTAAAAGTTGAAAAATACCTAATTAGATTACCTTATTGTGTACATGTCGCTCACTACAAGAGCCAAATAGTGCACTGGGATTATATTTACTTCTCTGCAAAAGTGACATCATGGTCTCCTTTTTTCCCCTGTGGCATCTCTTCCAGAGCCTTCCACTTTCTGCCCCAATGTAAACTCATTGCAAGAGGTAATCTGGAGATTGATAATTCCTGGGTGGATCCCATGTCTTTCTCTTTTTTGGTGATTCCTTTTGTTTTAAGGACATTCATCCTCAGGTAACTTCCTCAGAAATAGTTCATGGAGGTAACTTTCTGACGTGTTTGTACATCTGAAAATATCTTTATTTTACCTTCACATTTCTTTGGCCAGGTATAGAATGCTTCATTCAAATCTAGAATTCTCAGAGCCTTGAAGAAATTACTTTATTGTCTTCTGGTACCTACTATCACTGATGATACTTCTTGTGACAATTGCGTTCTCATTCCCTTGTTGGTAGTCTGTTTATCCCCCTTCCCCCTCTGAATCTTTTTATGATCTCTCTATACTTGGTGTTCTGAAACTTCATGATGATGGTGTCTACCATGAATCTTGCTTCATTTATCACGTTAGACAGACTCATGTCTTTCTTCAGATCTTGGAAATGTTTTGTCCTTTTTTAAAAAAAATAATTTCTTCTCCATTTTCTCACTTCCCTTTTTTTGAGGACATAAATGTTGAATCTTAGATGCTACTTTTCATCCCTTTGTCTTTTTTTTTTTTCTTAACATTCTGGGAGGTTTTTGACTTTATATACCAGTCTTTTAATTAATTTTCTTTTTTTACTTTGGCAATTTTTGCTTTTAACTTTCAGCGGCTTCATTTGTATTCCTGAATGTTCCTTCTTCTTTGCATTCTATTCTTGTTTTATGGGTTACTGACTTCTTAGATCTCTCTAAGTATTAATTAGAAGGTTATTTACCCCTCTATTCCCCAAATTATATTTGTTTTTTCTGTGATCAGGTGTTTTGCTTATCTGGACCCTTATCTTTCTTGCCACTGGTATTCATAAATGCAGTGATCCTTGGTTTTCTGTTCATCTTTAAGACTGAAGGATCAGGTTGATTGTTCTAGGTTACTAGTTTGAGTTTCCTCTGCCATTGCATTGTAGGTCTTTTTCCCCAAGAGGCCTCTTCTTAAACTGACGGGGCTGAGAACTTTACTTGCTTTGGGTAGTTCATGTTGTCTACAGACTGCTTTAAAGCGTGTGGACAGGATGCTGATCATCAGACTGAGAGCCTGGACATTTCAGATTATGGAAGAGGAAGCCTTAGTTCTTCCCAAGCAGATCAATTTCTTTGGGTAAGAGCCCACTTGTTTTTCTTGCACTCAAGATAAATGTCAATTGTTTTACACATATATATGGGTAGGGAGGCATTTAAGGGGCCAAATGTTAAGCTTCAGTGTATCCTTGTTTTCAGACACCCCTAATCTCTCCATCCACCAGCCCCCTCCTGGCCTAGAACCTCCCCAGCTTTCCACCCCTAAGAGTGGGTCTCATCTCCACTTGAGTCTCTTCAGACTTGGACTATGGGCTTCCTCCACTCTGATTAACCTGCTGCTGCTTCTCATCTTCCTGAAATCACTTGACACCTCTCTTCTGATGACTCACCCTTTCATTTATTCTCCTTACCTTTAAGGATTTTTTTCTTTTCACTCTTTCACATGGTCATTTTCATTTCAGCATTTCCACAGGTTCTCATATGGGAACACACATGTTCCATTACCATATTGAACTGGAATACTCTGGTGATGATTCTTAGTTCTGCTTTTTTTCTCTTTTCCCCAGATTGTGTGTGTGTGTGTGTGTGTGTGTGTGTGTTTATAGCAGTAGTTTGCAACCCTAATACATGTCATCATATAAAATTTGGAAATATGGGAAAGTGAGAAATGTCTATTACTCACCCAACAGAAATAATTACTGTTACCATTACAATGTATTTATCTTCAGTCTTTTCAATATGCATATGATATATTTTTAAAAACAAACAATATTATACCAAGTAAAATTTTATATCCTGCTCTTTTCACTTATATCATGAACAATTTCTCAAGTCACAAAATGATCATCTCCAACATGATTTTTTTAATGTCTACATAGTATTTCACAATAGGGATAGACCATCATTCACTTACTAATTCTCCTTTTGTTGGCCCTTTTGCTTGGTCCCAGGTTTTTCTTTGTTTTTGTTTTTGAGTTCTGCCAGTTTCTCTCTCTTTTTTTCTTTTTAATTTAATTTTATTTATTTTTTATACAGCAGGTTCTTATTAGTTATCCATTTTATACATATTAGTGTATACATGTCAATCCCAATATCCCAATTCATCCCACCACCACCACCACCCCCAGAATTCCCCCCTTGGTGGCCATACGTTTGTTCTCTACATCTGTGTCTCAACTTCTGCCCTGCAAACCAGTTCATCTGTACCATTTTCCTAGGTTCCACATACATGCATTAATATATGATGTTTGTTTTTCTCTTTCTGACTTACTTCACTCCGTATGACAGTCTCTAACTCCATCCATATCTCTACAAATGACTCAATTTCCTCCCCTTTTATGGCTGAGTAATATTCCATTATATATATGTACCACAACTTCTTTATCCATTCGTCTATTGATGGGCATTTAGGTTGCTTCCATGTCCTGGCTATTGTAAATAGTGCTGTAATGAACATTGGGATGCATGTGTCTTTTTGAATTATGGTTTTCTCTGGGTATATGCCCAGTAGTGGGATTGCTGGGTCATATGATAATTATATTTTTAGTTTATTAGGGACCCTCCATACTGTTCTCCATAGTGGCTGTATCAATTTACATTCCCACCAAAGTGCAAGAGGGTTCCCTTTTCTCCACACCCTCTCCAGCATTTGTTGTTTGTAGATTTTCTGATGATGCCCATTCTAACTGGTGTGAGGTGATACCTCATTGTAGTTTTGATTTGTATTTCTCTAATAATAAGTGATGTTTGCCATCTGTATGTCTTCTTTGGAGAAATATCTATTTAGTTCTTCTGCCCATTTTTGGATTGGGTGTTTGTGTTTTTAATATTGACCTGCACGAGCTGTTTACATATTTTGGAGATTAATCCTTTGTCCGTTGATTCGTTTGCAAATATTTTCTCCCATTCTGAGGGTTGTCTTTTTGTCTTCTTTATGGTTTCCTTTGCTGTGCAAAAACTTTTAAGTTTCATTAGGTCCCATTTGTTTATTTTTGTTTTTATTTCCATTATCTAGGAGGTGGATCAAAAAAGATCTTGTTGTAATTTGTGTCAAAGAGTGTTCTTCCTATGTTTTTCTCCAAGAGTTTTATAGTCTCTGGTCTCACATTTAGCTCTCTAATACATTTTGAGTTTTTGTATATGGTGTTAGGGAGTGTTCTAATTTCATTCTTTTCCATGTAGCTGTCCAGTTTTCCTAGCACCACTTATTGAAGAGTCTGTCTTTTCTCCATGGTATATCCTTGCCTCCTTTGTCATAGATTAGTTGACCTTA
The DNA here is from genome assembly GCF_964165515.1 of Mesoplodon bidens. NCBI lineage: Eukaryota > Metazoa > Chordata > Mammalia > Artiodactyla > Ziphiidae > Mesoplodon > Mesoplodon bidens. The sequence continues at coordinate 78,625,411 of NC_138161.1, read as the reverse complement.
GGTGCATGGGTTTATCTCTGGGCTTTCTATCTTGTTCCATTGATCTATGTTTCTATTTTTGTGCCAGTACCATATTCTCTTGATTACTGTAGCTTTGTAGTATAGTCTGAAGTCAGGGAGTCTGATACCTCCAGCTCTGTTTTTTCCCTCAAGACTGCTTTGGCTATTCGGGGTCTTTGTGTCTCCATACAAGTTTTAAGATTTTTTGTTCTAGTTCCATAAAAAATGCCATTGGTAATTTGATAGGGATTGCATTGAATCTGTAGATTGCTTTGGGTAGTATAGTCATTTTCACAATACTGATTCTTCCAATCCAAGAACATAGTATATCTCTCCATCTGTTGGTATCATCTTTAATTTCTTTCAGCAGTGTCTTATAGTTTTGTGCATACAGGTCTTTAGTCTCCCTAGGTAGGTTTATTCCTAGGTATTTTATTCTTTTTCTTGCAAAGGTAAACAGGAGTGTTTCCTTAATTTCTCTTTCAGATTTTTCTTCATTAGTGTATAGGAATGCAAGAGATTTCTGTGCATTAATTTTGTATCCTGCTACATTACCAGATTCATTGATTAGCTCTAGGAGTTTTCTGGTGGCATGTTTAGGATTCTCTATGTATAGTATCATGTCATCTGCAAACAGTGACAGTTTTACTTCTTCTTTGCCAGTTTGTATTCTTTTTATTTCTTTTTCTTCTCTGATTGCCGTGGCTAGGACTTCCAAAACTATGTTGAATAATAGTGGTGAGAGTGGACATCCTTGTCTTGTTCCTGATCTTAGAAGAAATGCTTTCAGTTTTTCACCATTGAGAATGATGTTTGCTGTGGGTTTGTCATATATGGCCTTTATTATGTTGAGATAGGTTCCCTCTATGCCCACTTTCTGGAGAGTTTTTATCATAAATGGGTGTTGAATTTTGTCAAAAGCTTTTTCTGCATCTATTGAGATGATCATGTGGTTTTTCTTCTTCAATTTGTTAATATGGTGTATCGCATTGATTGATTTGCGTATATTGAAGAATCCTTGCATCCCTGGGATAAATCCCACTTGATCATGGTATATGATCCTTTTAATGTGTTGTTGGATTCTGTTTGCTAGTGTTTTGTTGAGGATTTTTGCATCTATATTCATCAGTGATATTGGTCTGTAATTTTCTTTTTTTTGTAGTATCTTTGTCTGGTTTTGGTGTAAGGGTGATAGTGGCCTCATAGAATTAGTTTGGGAGTGTTCCTTCCTCTGCAAATTTTTGGAAGAGTTTCAGAAGGATGGATGTTAGCTCTTCTCTAACTGTTTGACAGAATTCACCTGTGAAGCCATCTGGTCCTGGACTTTGGTTTGTTGGAAGATTTTTAATCACAGTTTCAATTTCATTACTTGTGATTAGTGTGTTCATATTTTCTATTTCTTCCTGGTTCAGTCTTGGAAGTTATACCTTTCTAAGAATTTGTCCTTTTCTTCCAGGTTTTCCATTTTATTGACATAGAGTTGCTTGTAGTAATCTATCATGATCCTTTGTATTTCTGCGGTGTCTGTTGTAACTTCTCCTTTTTCATTTCTAATTTTATTGATTTGAGTCCTCTCCCTCTTTTTCTTCATGAGTTTGGCTAATGGTTTATCAATTTTGTTTATCTTCTCAAAGAACCAGCTTTTAGTTTTATTGATCTTTGCTATTTTCTTTGTTTCTATTTCATTTATTTCTGCTCTGATCTTTATGATTACTTTCCTTCTACTAACTTTGTGTTTTGTTTGTTCTTCTTTCTCTAGTTCCTTTAGGTGAAAGGATAGGTTGTTTATTTGAGATGTTTGTTGTCTCTTGAGGTAGGATTGTATCGCTATAAACTTCCCTCTTAGAATTGCTTTTGCTGCATCCCATAGGTTTCGGATCGTCGTGTTTTCATTGTCATTTGTCTGTAGGCATTTTTTGATTTCCTCTTTGATTTCTTCAGGGATCTCTTGGTTATTTAGTAATGTATTGTTTAGACTCCATGTGTTTGCGTTTTTTACATTTTTTTCCCTGTAATTCATTTCTAATCTCATAGCGTTGTGGTCAGAAAAGATGCTTGATATGATTTCAATTTTCTTAAATTTAGTGAGGCTTGATTTGTGACCCAAGATGTGATCGATCCTGCAGAAAGTTCTGTGCACACTTGAGAAGAAAGTGTAATCTGCTGTTTTTGGATGGAATGTCCTATAAATATCAATTAAATCTATCTGGCCTATTGTGTCATTTAAAGCTTGTGTTTCCTTATTAACTTTCTGTTTGGATGATCTGTCCATTGGTGTAAGTGAGGTGTTAAAGTCCCCCACTATTATTGTGTTACTGTTGATTTCCTCTTTTAGAGCTGTTAGCAGTCGCCTTATGTATTGAGGTGCTCCTATTTTGGGTGCATATATATTTATAATTGTTATATCTTCTTCTTGGATTGATCCCTTGATCATTATGTAGTGTCCTTCCTTGTCTCTTATAACATTCTTTATTTTAAAGTCTATTTTATCTGATATGAGTATTGCTACTTCAGCTTTCTTTTTTTTTTCATTTTTTTCAGCTTTCTTTTGATTTCCATTTGCATGGTATATCTTTTTCCATCCCCTCACTTTCAGTCTGTATGTGTCCCTAGGTCTGAAGTGGGTCTCTTGTAGACAGCATATATATGGGTCTTGTTTTTGTATCCATTCAGCGAGCCTGTGTCTTTTGGTTGGAGCATTTATCCATTCACATTTAAGGTAATTATCTATATGTATGTTCCTATTACCATTTTCTTAATCATTTTTGGTTTGTTTTTGTAGGTCCTTTTCTTCTCTTGTGTTCCCCACTTAGAGAAGTTCCTGTAGCATTTGTTGTAGAGCTGGTTTGGTGGTGCTGAATTCTCTTAGCTTTTGCTTGTCTGTAAAGCTTTTGATTTCTCCATCATATCTGAATGAGATCCTTGCTCGGTAGAGTAATCTTTGTTGTAGGTTCTTCCCTTTCATCACTTTAAATATGTCATGCCACTCCCTTCTGGCTTGTAGAGTTTCTGCTGAGAAATCAGCTGTTAACCTTATGGGAGTTCCCTTATATTTTATTTGTCGCTTTTCCCTTGCTGCTTTCAATAATTTCTCTTTGTCTTCAATTTTTGCCAGTTTGATTACTATGTGTCTTGGCATATTTCTCCTTGGGTTTATCCTGTATGGGACTCTCTGCACTTCCTGGACTTGGGTGGCTCTTTCCTTTTCCATGTTAGGGAAGTTTTCGACTATAATCTCTTCAAATATTTTCTCTGGTCCTTTCTCTGTCTCTTCTCCTTCTGGGACCCCTATAAAGTGAATGTTGTTGCGTTTAATGTTGTCCCAGAGGTCTCTTAGGCTGTTTTCATTTCTTTGCATTCTTTTTTCTTTATTCTGTTCTGCAGCTGTGAATTCCACCATTCTGTCTTCCAGGTCACTTATCCATTCTTCTGCCTCAGTTATTCTGGTATTGATTCCTTCTAGTGTAGTTTTCATTTCAGTTATTGTATTGTTCATCTCTGTTTGTTTGTTCTTTAATTCTTCTAGGTCTTTGTTAAACATTTCTTGCATCTTCTCAGTCTTCACCTGCATTCTTCTTCCGAGGTCCTGGATCATCTTCACTATCTTTATTCTGAATTCTTTTTTTGGAAGGTTGCCTATCTCAACTTCATTTAGTTGTTTTTCTGGGGTTTTATCTTGTTCCTTCATCTGGTACATAGCTCTCTGCCTTTTCATCTTGTCTATCTTTCTGTGAATGTGGTTTTTTTTTCCCACAGGCTGCAGGATTGTAGTTCTTCTTGCTTCTGCTGTCTGCCTTCTGGTGAATGAGGCTATCTAAGAGGCTTCTGCAAGTTTCCTGATGGGAGGGACTAGTGGTGGGTAGAGCTGGCTGTTGCTCTGGTGGGCAGAGCTCAGTAAAGCTTTAATCCACTTGTCTGCTGATGAATGTGGCTGGGTTCCCTCCCTTTTGGCTATTTGGCCTGAGGCGACCCATCACTGGAGCCTACCTGGTCTCTTTGGTGGGGCTAATGGCAGACTCTGGGAGGGCTCAAGCCAAGCAGTACCTCCCAGAACTTATGCTGCCAGTGTCCTTGTCCTCACGGTGAGACACAGCCACCCCCTGCCTTTGCAGGATACCCTCCAACACTAGAAGGTAGGTCTGGTTCAGTCTCCTACGGGGTCACTGCTCCTTTCCCTGGGTCCCAATGTGCACACTACTTTGTGTGTGCCCTCCAAGAGTGTAGTCTCTGTTTCTCCCAGTCCTGTCGAAGTCCTGCAATCAAATCTTGCTGGCCTTCAAAGTCTGATTCTCTAAGAATTCCTCCTCCCATTGCCGGACCCTCAGGTTGAGAGGCCTGACGTGGGGCTCAGAACCTTCACTCCAGTGGGTGGACTTCTGTGGTGTAAGTGTTCTCCAGTTTGTGAGTCACCCACCCAGCAGTTATGGGATTTGATTTTATTGTGATTGCACCCCTCCTACCGTCTCATTGTGGCTTCTCCTTTGTCTTTGGATGTGGGGTATCTTTTTGCGTGAGTTCCAGTGTCTTCCTGTCGATGATTGTTCAGCAGTTAGTTGTGATTCTGGTCGGTCCCAGTTTTTTTTGTTTGTTTGTTTCTTAATTTGTTGTCATAGAACATATCTATCACCTCTGGCCTTTCTTCTGTGCTTTTATACTAGTCTTTTTTTTTTTTTTTTTTTGGCCACACCATGTGGCATGCAGGATATTAGTTCTGTGGCCAGGGATCAAACCCGTGCCCCCTGCAAGGGAAGTGTGGAGTCTTAACCACTAGACTGCCAGGGAAGTCTCTATACTAGTCGTAATGGTGGTTCAGAACTGTACTCTCTTTGTTTTACGCAGTAAGGAATTTATTGAAAGGAAAGCAGATAGCCCACAAAATTACTACAAATTACCTGGAACTTATGATTTATTAACGTGTATATGCACAAGTTCAGGTAAGGGCTTCTCTTTTCTTAGTCAGGGAGAAGAAGAACTCATCTCCTGTTGCCTTCCTGCACGCTCCGAGAGGTTCACTTTACCCGCTGTGTGGAGCTCACTGCACAGCATTTCTCCTAGATGTTCCCTTTTCATTCCACTCCCCTCCTTCTTCCCCTTCCCTATCCTTTCTGGTCAGACTTGCCCCTGATATTTGTCAGGCCTGGGGCAAAAGTACAAATTTGAATCAATATTATTATATCTAAATATTTAAATGTTAGAAATTAACTTTAAAAAAAAAACTTGTGTTCTAGCTTCCTCCTTGAACTTCATAGTAACCTGGAAGGCTGAGTTCTAATTTAGAATTCTTGTTCTGTGCCAGGATGTGATGATACAGGAAGAGCCAGCCACTGGTCCTCAGCCTCAGGCCCTTGGTCCACCCTGCTTCTTTTCCACCTTCTACTCAATCCTTCACCTGCCTGTGGCTGCCAGAGACGAGACCCTGGAAAAGGGCTCAGTGTTTGGCCAGAATCCTGGGGTCCCAGTACACAGAGCATGGCCCAGAAGAGGGGGGATGCAGTTCCCTACACTCCTCACTCTTGTAGGGAAGTGTGACCAAAGAAGGAGTGGAGGGGGTCCTTCCACACTGGATCCAGGGTGGAGCTATTTGGTCCACCTCAGACTATAATTCTTCCTGAAGCCTCCTTTGTCTCTTAGAGTTCACAGTGACCTCACCTTTGTCTTTCATGCTCCCAGAGCATTCACCATTGATATCACTCATTTGAGCATTTAATCAGTATTCACTGTGTTGTCACTTAGCTATTTCCGTACAGTGTAGGTTTCCTGGCTCCCCAACTAAGAAGACCTGGGTTCATATCTTATAAGTGTCAAATATTTCAGTCATCACAACTGATGCTTTATAAATACTTGATAAATCAAATGGCCAAAAATAAACCTACAGTAGACTAAACCAATGTTAATAACTTTGTTCTCAACTTAATGATGTCTTATTTGATATTTCAAATGTGACCATTTATGTTTTTGCCATAATTGCAGGATTACATCTTTTGGTTGTGGGAAACACACATACACATAAACACACACACCCTGGAAGAGCATCTTTTAATAGGTGGAAACTAGCGTTGTGATAAAATTTTTTTAAACATTTTTATTGGAGTATAATTGCTTTACAATGGTGTGTTAGTTTCTGCTTTAGAACAAAGCGAATCCATTATACATATACATATGTTCCCATATCTCTTCCCTCTTGCATCTCCCTCCCTCCCACCCTCCCTATCCCACCCCTCTAGGCGGTCACAAACCACCGAGCTGATCTGCCTGTGCTATGTGGCTGCTTCCCACTAGCTAGGTATTTTACGTTTCGTAGTGTATATATGTCCATGCCTCTCTCTCGCTTTGTCAGAGCTTACCCTTGCCCCTCCCCATATCCTCAAGTCCGTTCTCTAGTAGGTCTGTGTCTTTATTCCTGTCTTACCCCTAGGTTCTTCATGACATTTTTTCCCCTTAAATTCCATATATATGTGTTAGCATACGGTATTTGCCTTTCTCTTTCTGACTGACTTCACTCTGTATGACAGACTCTAGGTCCATCCACCTCATTACAAATAGCTCAATTTCGTTTCTTTTTATGGCTGAGTAATATTCCATTGTATATATGTGCCACATCTTCTTTATCCATTCATCGGATGATGGACACTTAGGTTGTTTCCATCTCCTGGCTATTGTAAATAGAGCTGCAATGAACATTTTGGTACATGACTCTTCGTGAATTATGGTTTTCTCAGGGTATATGCCCAGTAGTGGGATGGCTGGGTCATATGGTAGTTCTATTTGTAGTTTTTTAAGGAACCTCCATTCTGTTCTCCATAGTGGCTGTACCAATTCACATTCCCACCAGCAGTGCAAGAGTGTTCCCTTTTCTCCACACCCTCTCCAGCATTTATTGTTTCTAGATTTTTTGATGATGGCCATTCTGACTGGTGTGAGATGATATCTCATTGTAGTTTTGATTTGCATTTCTCTAATGATTAATGATGTTGAGCATTCTTTCATGTGTTTGTTGGCAGTCTGTATGTCTTCTTTGGAGAAATGTCTATTTAGGTCTTCTGCCCATTTTTGGATTGGGTTGTTTGTTTTTTTTTTTGTTATTGAGCTACATAAGTTGCTTGTAAATTTTGGACATTAATCCTTTGTCAGTTGCTTCATTTGGAAATATTTTCTCCCATTCTGAAGGTTGTCTTTTGGTCTTGTTTATGGTTTCTTTTGCTGTGCAAAAGGTTTGCTGTTTCATTAGGTCCCATTTGTTTATTTTTGTTTTTATTTCCATTTCTCTAGGAGGTGGGTCAAAAAGGATCTTGCTGTGATTTATGTCATAGAGTCTTCTGCCTATGTTTTCCTCTAAGAGTTTGATAGCTTCTGCCTTACATTTAGGTCTTTAATCCATTTTGAGCTTATTTTTGTGTATGGTATTAGGGAGTGATCTAATCTCATACTTTTACATGTAGCTGTCCAGTTTTCCCAGCACCAGTTATTGAAGAGGCTGTCCTTTCTCCACTGTACATTCCTGCCTTCTTTATCAAAGATAAGGTGACCATATGTGCATGGGTTTATCTCTGGGCTTTCTATCCTGTTCCATTGATCTATATTTCTGTTTTTGTGGCAGTACCATACTGTCTTGATTACTGTAGCTTTGTAGTATAGTCTGAAGTCAGGGAGCCTGATTACTCCAGCTCTGTTTTTCATTCTCAAGATTGCTTTGGCTATTCAGGGTCTTTTGTGTTTCCATACAAATTGTGAAAATTTTTGTTCTAGTTCTGTGAAAAATGCCAGCGGTAGTTTGATAGGGATTGCATTGAATCTGTAGATTGCTTTGGGTCATAGAGTCATTTTCACAATGTTTATTCTTCCAATCCAAGAACATGGTATATCTCTCCATCTATTTGTATCATCTTTAGTTTCTTTCAGCAGTGTCTTATAGTTTTCTGCAAACAGATCTTTTGTCTCCTTAGGTTTATTCCTAGGTATTTTATTCTTTTTGTTGCAAGGGTAAATAGGAGTGTTTCCTTAATTTCTCTTTCAGATATTTCATCATTAGTGTATAGGAATGCAAGAGATTTCTGTGCATTAATTTTGTATCCTGCTACTTTACCAAATTCATTGATTAGCTCCAGGAATTTTCTGATAGCATCTTTAGGATTCTCTATGTATAGTATCATGTTATCTGCAAATAGTGACAGCTTTACTTCTTCTTTTCCAATTTGGATTCCTTTTATTTCTTTTTCTTCTCTGATTGCTGTGGCTAAAACTTCCAAAACTATGTTGAATAATAGTAGTGAGAATGGGCAACCTTGTCTTATTCCTGATCTTAGTGGAAATGGTTTCAGTTTTTCACCATTGAGAATGATGTTGGCTGTGGGTTTGTCATATATGGCCTTTATTATGTTGAGGTAAGTTCCCTCTATGCCTACTTTCTGGAGGATTTTTATCCTAAATGGGTGTTGAATTTTGTCGAATGCTTTTTCTGATCATATGGTTTTTATCCTTCAGTTTGTTAATATGGTGTATCCCATTGATTGATTTGCGTATATTGAAGAATCCTTGCATTCCTGGGGTAAGCCCCACTTGATCATGGTGTATGATCCTTTTAATGTGCTCTTGGATTCTGTTTGCTAGTATTTTGTTGAGGATTTTTGCATCTATGTTCATCAGTGATATTGGCCTGTAGTTTTCTTTCTTTGTGACATCGTTCTCTGCTTTTGGTATCAGGGCAATGGTGCCCTTGTAGAATGAGTTTTGGAGTGTTCCTCCATCTGCTATATTTTGGAAGAGTTTGAGAAGCATAGGTGTTAGCTCTTCTCTAAATGTTTGATAGAATTGGCCTGTGAAGCCATCTGGTCCTGGAAAGCTATGGCTTTTGAGCATAGCATGGCTACCAAGAATGACCATAGTTAATCCTCTCACAAAATCCTTCTTAGCAAGCTCTGTTTCCTTTATGTCTCAAATATTACCATTAAACTTATCTTCTGTATTTTCCATTTTTATTTCCCTCTTTAATCTCTTCTTCTTTTGGACAGCATGGGCCTTAAGGTTTTTAGGAAATTGAGCAGGGGAGAATAATTGGGCTTAAAAATCCTTCTGCATGTAGAATTACTGAAAAATAGAATATTCCTAGTTAGTTCAACTTTGTTTTTTAGTAGCTTAAAACAACACACATTTATTATCTCACAGTTTCTGTGACTCAGTCTAGCCCTGGTTTAGCTGGGTTCTCTGCTTCCCGATCTCGCCAGACTACAACCAAAGTGTTAGTTAGGCTGTATTCTCATCTTGAAGTTTGACTGTGGAAGGGTCCACTTTGAGGCTCACTCAGGTTGTTGTTCCTTGAAGCTGTAGGCCCTTAGCTCCTACAGGCTACCTGCAGATCCTTGCCATGTGGGTCCCTTCACAGGCAGTTCATAGCATGGGTGTTTGCTTCTTCAAAGTCAGCAGGGGAGTGAGGACAAGAGAGCCAGCAAGATGGAATCTTATGAGCATAACATAATCATGGGAGTGACATTCATCACCTTTACCATAATGTATTGGTTTGAAGCAAGTCACAGGTCCTATCCACACTCAGGCGAGGGGATCATATAAGAGGGTGAACACCAGAAGGTGGGGATCATAGGGTCACTAGATATTCAACTTTTAAACTTGTTTTCACAGATGATTTCCTTCCTCCCTTATGGATTCCTCAAGAATCAGTTTTTAAATTGTGAATTAAGAATAATGGTTTGCCTTAAACCTTTTGTGAAATGAGATGGGATGTCCGCATAGCTAAAAAGAACCAAAATAATTTGCTCTTCGTGTATTGAGGCAACTGAGACTATTCATTCAAGGGGATGTATACTTTGAGCTATTTCTCAGTCACCTTCATGCTTTTTACTGCTGGCTTCCCTTTATCACAGGCATGGTTCAGAAGTACTGTGGCTATAAAAGCAAACAAATCTCTGTGTAAATTTACCCTGGATCTGAGTGCAGAAGTTCTTAAACTTTAGCAGGAGTCAAAACCCCTGGGGGGCTTGTTAACACCTGGATTGCTGGGCCCCTTGCCCCAGAGTTTCTGATTTGGTAGACCTGGGGTAGGGCCTGAGAGTTTGTGTTTCTAACACGTTCCTGGGTGGTGTGATGCTGCTGTTTTGGAGACCAAATTTTGGAAACCAGTAGCTTACAAGAAACCAGAGACTGCCTGGTTAACTGAAGAGGAAGAATGTGGGGCTGGGGGAAGGGAGATCAGGAGGAAAGGAGAGAAGAGGGAGACAAAGGAGATGGTGAAAGCCTGGGTGCTGTGTGATGCAATCCTCCAAAGTCTGCTAAAGACCTTTCAAATATAACATGTTTGGGGTGAAGAGATTTCTTGTGGAAACTGGAAATGAGGTTGAGCTCTGCATTTTGGGATGAAATTAGGGTGAAATAGAGACATCACCCATGGGCCAAGAGGACTTTAAATCCATGGAAGGTTTCAGAAATCTCAGGGGAACCCTTGAGACTCTCAGGTGTTAGAAATTGAGGGTGAGAGGTGGTTTAAAGGAATTGCATTTTAAAACTCAAGGGATGGATAAACAAACAAAGAAATACATGAAATTCAAGGGATGAGGTGGGGGTGTTTTCACACGCCACTGACGTCTACACTGCATGTCTTCTAGGAAGTAGTACTCCGTTACACATTATCTGTCCTTGAGGAGAATGTGATAAAGACAACGTTCACAATCCATCAGATGTTAGCAAATACATAGAACACTGGGAGAATACGGAAGCAGCTCCACTTATGAATAAGAAGGATTCAAAAGCCTTTTAACAAGGTCATGTGTTCATTAAGTCCAAGGTGACATTACTATGCAGGTGTCCACTAACTTCATCCCTTGGTGACTGGGAGGGACAATGACGTTTTTACTCTGATGCAACTTTCCCCCATATTTGTGTGTTTTTGTTTTTGTTTTTGTTTTGCGGTACGCGGACCTCTCGCTGCTGTGGCCTCTCCCGTTGCGGAGCACAGGCTCCGGACGCGCAGGCCCAGCGGCCATGGCTCACAGGCCCAGCCGCTCCGCGGCATGTGGGATCTTCCCGGACCGGGGCACGAACCCGTGTCCCCTGCATCGGCAGGCAGACTCTCAACCACTGCGCCACCAGGGAAGCCCCCCCACCCCATATTTGTTGAAGTTTGAAAGTAGAGGGAACTTTTTACATTGTTACATTACAACTTACCACATTGTTAATAGTGGCTACTCTAAAAGGTGAGATTATTACATTTTCCACTTTCTCCATTTCTGTACCCATTTTTTAAAAAATAGGGAGTTGTATTACATTTGTGAATATTTTTAGAAAGCAGATTTATTTCATACTTTAGTCTTCAACTGTTCATGAACCTAGAGATTAGTTTCTCACTTGAAAAGGGAAAAAGCATAAAACAGCTTTATTGTAATGATGAAATTGAAATAAAATTTAACTTTACCATGTTGATACGCAACAGATATAGATGATGCCTTGCAAGTGTGTTTTCTGAAACTGAACTGAACTAACCTGTCTGGTATCAAGTTTATTTTAACAAGCTTCCGACAGAAACTTGTGATGAATGTGGCCGTGTGGGCACACAGACTGCCCTTCTAGCTGGGGGTTTCACTCCACAGCCCACAGACGGACTTCCCCTCATTGGGACACAGGTCAGGGTTGACTGCTAACAAAGACAGGCATTTTAGTAACGTTCAGAGCTATCAATGTAGTTGTAACACCAGACAGTTATCCTACACAGATCCAGTTCAAGCAGGGACTAAAGCTGACTTTGCTCTTCGTATTTCCACCTCCTTCAAACTGACGTTCTCAAAGTTGTATTATAAGTAACATTTGTTTCATAACATATTTAGTTTCTTTATCAGAAGTTCAGATAACATCTCATTCATAGAGTAAATAGCCTTCTTTCGAGAATCACTGTTATTCATTGCATTTGTAGAATATATATTTTTTAATATATTTTTTAAAAAACTCAACTTTGGCAGGGCTATTGGGGCCCATCCCAGCCCCCTTGAGGTAATTCTGGCTAAGAAGACATGCATAGAAGAACGCTGAGGAGTTTCTGGAAGAGCTTTTCTCTCCTAATAAAAAGAACAGCCATGGCTGGCACCTTCCTTCCTCCCTTCTTCCTTTTCTAAAATGCAGGCAGACATTATGTCTGGAGCCTAAGGCACCTTCCTGCCACCAGGAGGGAGAGGCTGAGAGGACTGCTGAGAGAGGTGCCGGTACTGATATCCCTGAGCTGCTGAACGAACACAGGGGATGACCCCTCACCTCAGATTTCCGGTTATGTGAGAAAACGAAACCCTTATTTGTCTAACACTTGTTTATCCTTACTTGAGAGCTGTTTTCTCTTACTTGCAACCAAAATAATTCCTAATTTATTTAGAATCCCATCTGGGTGTCATGGCAGTGAGACTAGAAATGGGCAATAAATGCAGATCCAGGCAGGCTGAGCGTTGGTACCAGGAGGGAGAGTAGCAGGGTGTCTGCCACAGGATGGAAGCTCAAGGGGAGTCAGCACGTAGGAAGCAGAATTTCTCTGCTAAACTGTAACCCTGATGTGTTATCAAGCCGGGGCTTCAGGGTAAAAAAAAAAAAAATTCTCATGGGCCTAATCACAGGCATAAGTTGCTAGAGTGAGAACAAAAGGAAAACTTACTTCATGATAAGATCCTGAATTTGAGTTCTCTTTAAGTTCTCCAGGACTTAGAGGAGGACTGGCAATAGATCATAAACTCTGGATAATTGGAAGAATGTAGAAGTTGACTGTTCCATTCATTAGTCAGGTCTAGTTCATGGCCCAGGATCTGATAACCCCCAACAAATTGTTTGTGGACTACTTAGCTACATTGTAATAATCATGGCTTAACAGTTTTCTTTTAAACAGTTCTAGTTTCTTATATTGTGTTTTGGACACGGTTGGTATTCAAGGATAAGGAAGATTATTTATGACATTTGTTACCCCACTGATTTTAGAGTTATTTTGTGCTCAGGATTCATTTGGTTGCAAGTGACAGGAACTCTACTCAGACCAGCTCAGGGGGGAAAAAAAAGTAAAATGGTTGGGTTTTGTAACTGACTGACAGACAGATAGATGCAGTTCAAGAACAGCTGGATCCAAAGATTCAAATAATGTCATTCCTTCTGTCTCCCCATCTTCCCATTCTACTTTCTTCTGTATAGATTTCATTTCTTATGGACTATCTCCAATAGAGGCAGAGAGGGCTGCATGTAGCTCAAGACTCATATCACACCAGTCGTGGGGTGATGGATAGGATTTTTTTTCTTATAGCTCTGGCACAAGGGACAAAGTCTGGGGAGGATTCTTCTTTTTTAATAAATTTATTTATTTATTTATTTTTGGCTGCGTTGGGTCTTTGTTGCTGCTCACGGGCTTTCTCTAGTTGCGAGAGCAGGAACTACTCTTCATTGCAGTGCACAGGCTTCTCATTGTGGCGGCTTCTCTTTGTTGCAGAGCACGGGCTCTAGGCACGCAGGTTTCAGTAGTTGTGGATCGCGGGCTCTAGAATGCAGGCTCAGTAGCTGTGGTGCACAGGCTTAGTTGCTCCGCGGCATGTGGGATCTTCCTGGACCAGGGCTCGAACCCGTGTCCCCTGAATTGACAGGCAGATTCTTAACCACTGTGCCACCAGGGAAGTCCTGGGGAGGATTCTGATTGAAGTGACTTGGATTGTGGGCCTGTACTTGAACTAATTAGTGTGATCTAAGTGACAGAGGATGGAATGCTCAGCTTGGGTAGGCCTGGGTCACAAATCTATTCTTCTAGCACAAGTGAGAGTTTTCATTTATATTAGCATTAGGAGGGAAAACAAAAGCACAACTCATGAATTCACTCATTCTGTACTTAATTATGAATTGCCCTTGCTTCCATCTATTTCCTTTATCCTTTTTTTAGAGCTTTACTGATTCATAATTAACATACAATAAACTGCACATATTTAAAGGATACAGTTTGATAAGTTTTAACATGTATGCACCTATGAAACTAGCACCACAATCAAGATAAGGAATATTAAGTTGTCCTGTCTTCTTAGTCTCCTCCAATCGGAAACAGTTTCTCAGTCTTTGTTTTTCATGATGTTGACATATTTTAAACTTTTTATCTTATTTTATTTTATTTTTTGGCCATGCTGCACAGCATGTACGATCTTAGTTCCCCAACCAGGTGTTGAACCTGTGCCCCCTGCAGTGAAAGCACGGAGTCTTAACCGCTGGACCGCCAGGGAAGTCCCTAACTTTTTATTTTTGAGTTAATTTTAGACTTACAGACAAGTTGCAAATGTAGTTTTTAAAGTGTCCGTATATCCTTTACCCAGCTTCTTCTCCTAATGTTAATATATTTGCATGACCATGGTATAATGATCAAAACCAGGAAACTGGGGCTTCCCTGGTGGCACAGTGGTTGGGAATCTGCCTGCCAATGCAGGGGACACAGGTTCGAGCCCTGGTCCTAGAAGATCCCACGTGCCACAGAGCAGCTAAGCCCCTGAGACACAACTACTGAGCCTGCACTCTAGAGCCCATGAGCCACAACTACTGAGCCTGCGAGCCACAACAACTGAGCCCACATGCCTAGAGCCCATGCTCCATAACAAAGAGAGGCCACCGCAATGAGAAGCCTGTGCACCGCAACAAAGAGGAGCCTCCGCTCGCTGCAACTAGAGGAAGCCCACGTGCAGCGACGAAGACCCAACACAGCCAATAAATAAATAAAATCTATTAAAAAAAAGAAAACAGGAAATTAATGTGGGTATTAACTATTAACTAAAGCCCTTATTCAAGTTTCCCCATTCTTCCCACGACTGTTCTCTTTTTGTCCCAGGATCCCACATTGCTTTCGTCCTGCCTTCTCTAACTGTTCCTCAGTCTTTCCTTATAACCTTGACTTTTGAAAAGTACAGTAGAGTTATTATGCATATTGTCTGTCAATTTGAGTTTGTCTGAAGTTTTCTCTTTTTGGCAAGATTAACACAGAGTGATGCTGTGCCCTTCTCAGTGGATTGCATCCTGAGGGCCATCATGTTGCTATGTCTCATTACTGGTGATGTTAACTTTGATCACTTGGTTAATGATGTCCACTAGATTTCTCCATTGTAAATTTACTTTCAGACTGGAAAAATATCCTCTTTCTCATCATATTTCCACTTGAATTTTAGCAGACCTCGATGGCTTTTGCCTGCAGCAATTTTTCCTGTGGTGTTTGCCAAATGGTGATTTTCTTTTTCCGTCATTCCTACTCCATTTATGAGTTGGAATTCTACAGTATTGAAGAACTAGTGCTTCTCTTCTATTTACTTAATTATTCGATTGTTTTATATCAGTACGGATATATCCAAAACATACAAAGAACTCATAAACTCAATATTAAAAATAAAAAACTTGATTTAAAAATGGGCAGAAGGGGGCTTCCCTGGTGGCGCAGTGGTTGGGAGTCCGCCTGCCGATGCAGGGGACACAGGTTCGTCCCCCTGTCCGGGAGGATTCCACATGCCGCGGAGCGGCTGGGCCCGTGAGCCATGGCCTCTGAGCCTGTGCGTCCGGAGCCTGTGCTCCGCAACAGGAGAGGCCACAGCAGTGAGAGGCCTGCGTACCGCAAAAAAAAAAAAAAAAAAAAGGGCAGAAGATCTGAATAAACATTTTTTCCTAAGAAGGCATACAGATGACCAACAGGCACATGAAAAGATGTTCAACATCACTAATCCTCGGGGAAATGCAAATCAAAACAGCAATGAGATACCACCTCACACTGTCACTATGGCTATTATCAAAAAGGCAACAAGTATTGGCAAGGATGTGGAGAAAAGGGAACACTTGGGCACTGTTGGTGGGAATGTAGATTGGTTCAGCCTCTATGGAAAACAGTATGGAGAATCCTCAAAAAATTAATAGAACTACCATATGATCCAGCAATTCCACTCCTGGGTACTATCAGTAGAAAATGAAAACACTAATTTGAAAAGATACATGCGCCCCAATATTCATTGCAGCCTTACTTACAATAGCCAAGACATGGAAGCAACCTAAGTGCCCATCAATAGGTGAATGGATAGAGAAGATGTGGCATGTATATACAATGGAATATTAGCCATAAAAAGAATGAAACCTTGGCATTTGCAACAACATGGTGGGACCTAGAGGATATTATGCTGAGTGAAATAAATCAGAGAAAGACAAATGCTGTATGGTTTCACTTACATGTGGAATCTAAAAAACAAAACAAATGAACACATATAACAAAATAGAAACAGAGAACAAACTGGTAGATGCCAGAGGGGAGAGGATAGAAATAAGTGAGAGAGATTTAAGAGTTACAAACTGCCAGTTGCAAAATAAATGAGTCACAGGTATGAAATGTAAAGTGTGGGGAATATATCAATAACTATGTAATATTTTTAAAAAATGAAGTGAAAAATATTTTGCTGAGAAAATATTTTGAAAGTTATAATAACGTTTGAGAAAATTCAAAATATTCTGGAATATTCCAATGTGAACTAGGAACTGTTTCAGTAGGTAATTTTTTTCCCATGGTAACTCTCTTGTCAATTGCAAATGATTCTTCATAATCTAGGATCACTAGACTTATAAAAATAACACTGTCAATCATTTCTGACTGAGCAGAATATTCTTCAGCTGAATAATTTTATTTTTTAAATTTTTAAAAATTTTATTTATTTATTTATTGGCTGCGTTGGGTCTTCATTGCTGCATGCAGGCTTTCTCTAATTGCGGCGAGCGGGGGCTACTCTTCATTGTGGTGCACGGGCTTCTCATTGCGGTGGCTTCTCTTGCTGCGGAGCAGGGGCTCTAGGTGCGTGGGCTCAGTAGTTGCGGCACACGGGCTCAGTAGTTGTGGCGCATGGGCTTAGTTGCTCTGCGGCATGTGGGATCTTCCTGGACCAGGGCTCGAACCCGTGTCCCCTACATTGGCAGGCAGATTCTTAACCACTGCGCCACCTGGGAATTCCCTGAATAATTTTAAATAATAGAAAGCTTCCCAGCTTTATGAAACATGGACCCTTGTCTTGTTGGAAATGTCATCAAATAAATTATTGTTGGTAACAGGCCACTAACCTGGCACTACCTACTTTTGTCAATCTTACAACTGGACTGAGTAAACTTTGTGAACAAGAGCTCAGAAGTTGTGAGTGAATTTGAAGCTTATGACTCCCTAATAACTGCTAGGAACCAGAAGCATTGAACTTTAGTCAAGCAAAGTCTCACCACACATGTGAATTTCATGGTTTTGACAGCTACATAATTTTTGCCTAAAAGATTATCTTTCTAAATGCACACAGCAGGTTATCTTTATAAATGCACAACTCATTTTGATTGCTATAAAATGGATGTGGAATGAAAAACATAATGTCTCTTCAGTGTATGCCAGAATTGCTCGTAGAGAAAGAAAGTTTTACTCGTTTTAGGAAAAATAACTTGACCCTGTGAGTAGGGAAGTCAGAAGCTTCTTAATAAGAAACGGCTAACCTGCTCTACATGGGAACGTGAATAGACGCTATTCCTGCTGGGAGAGGGCAATCAGAAGACAGGGTCCGTGAAATGAGGGAGGCAATGGTGAACAGTGGCCGTCTGCTTAAGCCGTCACAAGCTGGGACCCATCTCTGCCAACACTGTGCCACATAACAAACATCTTTTTGTTTAAGAGTAATAGATCTCCAATTGTTCATGACAGGCAGTGGAGATTGGGACTTTTGTTTTCGACGCAATATAATTGGTAATTTGAATAAGAACATATCAGCTCCAGAGCAACTTTAATTCTGTTCTTCAGTGATTCCTTTAAAATGTACTCCATGGGGAAAGTTCTTCCCCTGATCCTGCATGAATATGCCAGGAGGCTTGACTTTTCTGGTCACTGCTGGGGAACACAACAAAGCCCTGAGGCTCCTTCAAATTGCAAAATACAGTCTCATTTCAGAAATTAGTCCCACTGTCTAAGCTTCTAACTTCACTTGAAACTGCAGCCACTCCCTCACGCTCAGCCAGGGAGGTAAGGCCAGCTACAGAAGGGTTGCTGACTCCTGGGGAAGGTACAAGGTTGGCTCATTTCTGAGTGCTTCCTCCCCGCCCCCCCATCCCAACTACTTCAGTCTCTCCTGTCTCTAGTCCCTCCTGCACTGGGGCAGAAGGTGGAGAAGAAAGTTCTCACTTGACTGATGCTCTGGGAGCCTGGATGGCATTCCCTGGGCCTGGGTGATGTTTGAAGCTGATTCTTTTCTCCTGAGGCTCTTTGTGCACTTTGGGGTTCTTTCACAGGTTCTCTGGAGTCTATCCTTGGGGACGTCTCACCTGAGTTTGCTTGGGCTGATGGATATGCTCCCTTCAGCTCCTTGTTCACTCTTTCTGCAGCCTGTAGGGGGGCTGGGACACTTTCAGGGTTTCTCCACTGAAGCTTGCTTTCCCCTCTAGTTGGTTCATTTGGGCAGGGCCTTAGGGAAACCCACGCTGCTCATGTGATCCTTGGGGAGCACTCATGCTTCCCCAGCGCCCACCAGCTTGGGGGATGCAGGCCAGTCCCCATGCAGCAGCAATTCTCCTTCATTCTGGGTGTCACCTCTTAGACTTCCCAGGTGTTTAGTAGATGCCAGTGCACTCAATCATTCCCACACAGGGCAGACATAGCCGAGCCCTACTCTCCAGGCTTCAGGTGAGGGACAGACACTGGGGGAGGGACGCAGGACTGAAAGTGCCCCCCACAAGCCTTTCCAAAGGGAGTCCTCCTCACAGACCCTCTCCACAACCCTGCACACCTTCCCTGAAGGTGAGAGGGAGGTAAAGACTCCGAGCCCCCGTATTCCATAACTTCCCCAGAGTGGTCTACCTCATGGTTCACTTCAGTGTTTGATATCTTGTATCTGGAAGCTGCAACTGAAATGTCTAATACAAAAGCTATCTGAGGAGAAGTAATTTATTTGGCCTAGAGAGGAGGAAATCGGTCCAGTTCTAAGATTCAGACACAATACCGTACATATAGCAGTTGGCCACAGATAGATATAATTATGTAGCTTTCATAGCTATGTGAAGCTTAGTCCAGCTGTGAAAAAAGAAAAGTTTTTCCTGGCCCTGAGATCTGAGAGAAATTTGTCACAGAGACATACGGATAATTATTATTATCATGATTCTTCGACAGATGAAAAACACTATTAACCACGCAATGACATATATTAGTCATTCCCTGGTCATGTGAAGTGGCCTTTGGATAGGGTATCAGGGACTTTAAGTGGGGGCTTGAATCTGCGATGCACTTGCTGTGTTACCTTGAGCGAGAGGCACCTCTCCTTTGGGTGCCTCTACGTTCATCCTGCTGAAAATGAGGAGGTGATCTCTGGGATGCACTCCCTGTCTAGTTTTCTGTGAGTCTGTGAAGCCCTGAACACTGTATAAGTGACAACTACAACCCTCGGAGGTCTCATTAGGAACGTACAGTGGGTTAAATAGTGGTTCCCCGCAAAGGTATGTCCACATCTTAGCCCCCGGAACCTGTGAACGTGACCTTATTGGCAAAGGGTCTTTGCAGATGTAGTTAAGAATCTTGGAGAGAAAAAAAAAGATCTTGAAATGAGATAATTCTGGACTACCCCGGTTGACGCTAAATCCAATGACAAGTGTCTTTATGTGAGACAGAAAAGGAGAAGGCCACATGAAGCAGAGGCTGAGATTGGAGTTATGCAGCCAGAGCTGATCTGGAAGATCAGGCAAGGAAGGTCTGGAGCCAGAGCTGAAAGAGATGAGGACAGATTTTTATCTGGGGCCTTCAGAGGGAGTGTAACTGCTAACAGCTTGATTTTAGACTTTGATCTCCAAAACTGCAAGAGAATAAATTTCTGGTTTCAATTCACCAAATTTGTGTTGATTTCTTACAGCAACCCTAAGAAAGCAATACAGAAGGTGTGGACGAAAATGAAAGCATACAGCCTGGCATGAAGAGCACCTGCTTTGGGATTACAGAACCACGCTGCATAGCCCTGAGGGAGCTCTTTCAACTTGCTGGCATTTATTTAATTCTCTCCTTTGTAAAATTAGGATAAAAATAGAGACACTGTTTTTTTATACTTCATTTAAAAGTTTAAAAAATAGTAACATTTATAGAATGGTTGTGAGGATTGAGATAATGAATTACTTAGTACAGTGCCTATTTCATAGTAAATGATTAATAAAGGTTAGCCATTGTAATTAAGGTTATTGCATATGTGAGATGACAATCTCTTTCTCTTTCGAATGCTATCTCTAAAACTTGTTTGGTGTTTACTCATATATTGGTAGAAAAATCTCAAAAATGAGACAGGCTACAAGAAAAATCACACCATATGCTTCTGTCTCCAAATCTGCCTAAATGTTAAAAAAAAGGGTGAATTCTGGTTATTATGAATGTTAAGAGCATCCTCAAAAAGGAATGAAAAGGCACTATATATTATCATCCACATAAACTACTTCAGGGCCTTATCATACACATGTATTCAGCATTTGCCCTCTGAATATACAGGATGACATGTACATTGTCATGTGCCAAGTAAGAGGGACTTGGTAACTAGAAAGACCCTAATCTTTCTCCTTTAAAAGAGTATGGGGCAGTGTCTCAGCAGAGGATTTAAACAACACAGGTGTTTTATTCCCCTGGCTCCAAAACTTAAAAGTTGAATGTTTCTTCTTTCTTTTTTTTATTGAAGTGTAGTTGATTGACAATGCTGTGCCCATCTCTGCTGTAGAGCAAAGTGACTCGGTTGTACACATATAGACATTCTTTTTTAATATTCTTTTCTATTGTGGTTTATCACAGGATATTGAATGTAGTTCCCTGTGCTATTCATTAGGACCTTGTTGTTTATCCATTCTAAATGCAATAGTTTGTATCTGCTAATCCCAAACTCCCCGTCCATCCCTCTCCCTCCCCCCTCCCCCTTGGCAACTACAAATCTGTTCTCTGTGTCTATGAGTCTGTTTCTGTTTTGTAGATAGGTTCATTTGTGCCATATTTTAGATTCCACATATAGGTGATATCATATGGTATTTGTCTTTCTCTTTCTGACTTACTTCACTTAGTATGATAATCTTTAGTTGCATCAATGTTGCTGAAAATGGCATTATTTTGTTCTTTTTATGGCTGAGTAGTATTCCATTGTATATATGTACCACATCTTCTTTATCCATTCATCTGTCAATGGACATTTGTTTCCATGTTTTGGCTATTGTAAATAGTGCTGCTATGAACATAGGGGTGCATGTATCTTTTTGAATTATAGTTTTGTCCAGGTATATTCCCAGGAGTGGGATTGCTGGGTCATATGGTAATTCTATTTTTAGTTTTCTGAAGAACCTCCATACTGCTCTCCATAGTGGCTGCACCAACTTACATTCCCACCAACAGTGTAGGAGGGTTCCCTTTTCTCCACACCCTCTCCAGCATTTACTGTTTTATTTTTTAATTAATTAATTTATTTATTTATTTTGGCTGTGTTGGGTCTTCGTTGCTGTGGTGGGCTTTCTCTAGTTGTGGTGAGCAGGGGCCACTCCTCGTTGCAGTGTGCGGGCTTCTCATTGTGGTGGCCTCCCCTGTTGGGAGGCATGGGCTCTAGGGTGCATGGGCTTCAGTAGTTGTGGCTCGCGGGCTCTAGAGAGCAGGCTCAGTAGTTGTGGCACACAGGCTTAATTGCTCCGCGGCATGTGGGATCTTCCTGGACCAGGGCTCGAACCGATGTCCCCTGCATTGGCAGGCTGATTCCCAACCACTGCACCACCAGGGAAGTCCCAGCATTTATTGTTTGTAGAATTTTTAATGATGGCCATTCTGACCGGGATGAGGTGATACCTCATTGTAGTTTTGATTTGCATTTCTCTAATAATTAGCAATGTTGAGCATCTTTTCATGAGCCTACTGGCCATCTGTATGTCTTCTCTGAAGAAATGTCTATTAAGTTCTTCTGCCCATTTTTCAGTTGGGTTTTTTTGTGGTTGTTGTTGAGTTGTATGAGTTGTTTGTATATTTTGGAAATTAAGCCCTGTCAGTCGCATCATTTGCAAATATTCTCTTCCATTCCATAGGTTGTCTTTTCATTTTGTTTATGGTTTCCTCTGCTGTGCAAAATCTTGTAAGTTTGATTAGGTCCCATTTGCCTATTTTTGTTTTTATTTCTATTGCCTTGGGTGACTGACCTAAGAAAACATTGGTACGATTTATGTCACAGAATGTTTTGCCTATGCTCTCTTCTAGGAGTTTTATGGTGTCATGTCTCATGTTTAAGTCTTTAAGCCATTTTGAGTTTATTTTTGTGCATGGCGTGAGGGTGTGTTCTAACTGAACGAATGTTTCTTGATTTTTCAACTGTGATGCCTACCAGGCTTGGGAAGATATTAGCCACTCCCAGACTTGTCTTTCTTGCTGCAAATCCAACCATTCTAAATAGAGGAGATAGAGACCATAACCTGAAAATGTGGTGTAGTACAGATATAACCAATGAGGATCTAATTGTGAGGTGGGCAGACACTCTGATTTGTACCTACTATAGAAACCCCTCTATGGACCTCAAAACAGGTGAAGGTCACCTGTGTGCAGCTCCAGCTACCAGGTCACCAGTCACAGCAGTCTGGGGGATTCCACACTTCAGATCTAGACTCCTTGTCCCAGTTTGCTGTACAATCACTCTAGACTACAATTTATCTGATATTATCATTTAAAAGTACTATATCTGAGTGTTAGCTCACTTAGAAAAGCAACTTGAGTACAGGACGTATGTTCTTTGTATCTTTCATGTTGTGCATTTATTAGGCAAAAACAAAATACTGGTTTGATGAAATAGATTAGAGAATTATATGACTGTATCAAAATTAAAATTCTGTGAATGACATATAAGAAAAAATTCTTGAAATTCAACATGTTTGGATAATTAAAATAAATGTGATGATGGCATAACAGTTACACAGAATGTTCTAGAAAATTGAATATTAAGTGCCTAAATTAAGAGATCTCCAAATTTATTTAAGGTTAAAGCCACCCATAAAACTGAACATTTAAAAAAACTTGTGGCATATGATCCAACAAATTCCACTTCTGGATATTTATTTGAAGGAAACAAAAAAACTACCTTGAAAAGGTATCTGCACCCCCTTGTTCATTGCAGGATTATTTACAATAGCCAAGACATGGAAGGAACCTAAGAGTTGATTGATGGATAAATGGATAAAGAAGTCGTGGCATATATAAAAAGAAGGAAATCTTGCCATTTGTGATGACATGGATGGACCTTAACAGCATTATGCTAAGTGACAGAGAAAGACAAATACTGAAAGGTCTGCTATACGTGGAATCTATCCCCCCGCCAAAAAAACCACACCAAACTCATTGATTCAGAGAACAGATTGGTGGTTGCCAGAGGCAGTGGCATGGGGAGTGGTTGAAGGTTTCAAAAGGTACAAACTTCCAATTATAAAATAAGCAAGTCACTGGGGCTGTAATGTACAGCATGGTGACTATAGTTAATGATTCTGTATCATATATTTGAAAGTTGCTAAAAGAGTAGACCTTAAAAGTTCTAATCACAAGAAAAAAATTGTAACTGTGGCGATGGATGTTAACTAGACTTATTGTGGTGATCATTTTGCAGTATATACAAATATCAAATCATTATGTTGTACATCTGAAACAAATATGTTATGTGTCAATTATATCTTAATAAAAAAAAAGTTAGTGGCTCCCCACTCAAAAAAAAGTTAGCAGCGGACTTCCCTGGTGGCACAGTGGTTAAGAATCCACCTGCCAATGCAGGGGACATTGGTCCAGGGAGATCCCACATGCCGCAGAGCAACTAAGCACCACAACTACTGAGCCTGCGCTCTAGAGCCCGCAAGCCACAACTACCGAGCCCATGCCTGCAACTACTGAAGCCCGTGTGCCTAGAGCCCGTGCTCCACAACAAGAGAAGCCAACACAATGAGAAGCCCGCGCACCACAATGAAGAGTAGCCCCCGCTCACCACAACTAGAGAAAGCCCATGTGCAGCAACGAAGACCCAACACAGCCAAAAAAAAAAAAAGTTAGCAGCATTTGAAATAAAATGATTCTTAAAAAAATAAATAAAATGATTCTTAATGATAGACAATAAGTGAAAGGGAAACTAGTTAGGAGGTAAACTACTGCTGAACAGAAGACATCCTTTTAGTTTTCCAAGCTGCATTCAGAGATACAGCTGAAAAGGACTGTGTGAAAATAAATTCTATATAATATATTCTAATGTTTAAAACTGTGTAGTTTATATATTTTTAGGTACTAATATCAAATTTGGGCTCAAACTCAGTTTATTTAAGGCAATGCCAACATGGTCAGTAGGCTTTTGTCTTCTGAAGATGAAGTTTTTCTAGATTGCTTCTAAGATCTCTTCCAATTCCAAATCCCTGAGTCTGTGAACTCTACTGCATCATGCTGAGTGCTTTTTTTTTCCCAGATAAAATGACTTTCTCAGAACTGTTAGGTAAATCCTTCTAGCTCATTGTCCTTGACTCACTGCCACTGTAATCATGGCACCAGTTGTGGCTGTGCTTTCTTTGAAGTCCTAGAGATGAACCACGGGTGCCTTATAATTTGGAAAATCGCATGTTCTCTTTACTATAATTCTGTAAGGCCAATGTGATGGGAGACAACAGAGAGGTATTTTAACTCAGTAGCTATTCAAACCCCAAATCAGAAAGTGTTTTAGCTTGTCTACGGGGCACCTCTCTGTGACTGAGGCCTCCTGTTTGGCTCTTGAGACAGAAGTAGAGAGTCTGACCTAAGCACCAAAGTTTGTCATAAAATTCATGTTTTATTGCCTCCTCTTCGTATCACCTGTTAATAACTACAAAAAATTTCTCATCTTTTATCCTTTTCCTGTATTCTATCAAAAGGAGATTGGTGCAAGTATATAGGCAGAGACCCAAAGCAGCTGATCTTTCTCCCTCCTCACTTTTTTTTTTGGGTGGCTGAGCACCTTAGCACCTCAGACTTTTAAGCTTATGGATTTTAGGTATGTACTTCTACATCTGAGTGTTACTCTTGTCTAGTCTTTCCAGGCCAACATTATCTTCTGGAGAGTGCATGAATCACAGTCCACAAACCCACGTATGCCAAGAGTTGACTGTTATTGCTGAGGCTGCCATTGTTTTTGTAGGCTTCTGTAGCTCTCTGCCACTTCCTCGTCATGCTGGGTTATAGAAATCTTTGGTAGAGTTGGGAATCCATGGGCCTCTAAGCCAGTCTCCCTGTAGGAACAGATGTAGCCCTTCCTTTTAGGTGTCATAGCTTCCCTCCCCTAGGTCCGATTAATCTCTATTTGGGGGCTTCTCTCTTTTTACTTCTCCCAAACATTCAGCCTCTTCCCTTCAATGTTATTTATCTCAGTGGATTGAGGGGATTGAGGCTTTTTGGAAAACAAATGCCAGTTAAGTCTAGTGAAAGGTACTTCTGCTTTCTTGCTACATACATAACTCTTTAGGTAAGGAAGTGCAGAGAGGAAAACACGTGGGAAAAATTATAGCTCAAAGCATTATTCAGCAATATTCATGCATTCTAGAGGCAATTACAGTTAAAATTACAAAAAATATTAAGACTTTATCTTATTTTTAGAGAAATTTTAGGTTCACAGCAAAATTGAGGGGAAGGTACAGAGATTTCCCATATATTTCCTGCCCTACTCCCCATGCATAGTCTCCCACATTATCAACATCCTCCACTAGAAAGATACCTTTGTTACAAGTGATGCATCTACATGGACACATCATAATCACTCAAAGTCCATTGTTAACATCCGCCTTATACTTTTTTTAAAAAGAATATTTTATAGAAGTATACTGCATTTATTGCTATGGAAAGATTCACAACATATTGTTTTGACAGCAAGTTAAAAAACTGTTTATCAGGATGACTACAATGTTTAAATAGAAAACCTATGTGCATAATAAAATCTAAATGGATATATGCCACCGTGTAACAGTGGATACCTTGGATATCACTGGAATCCACACATCATAAGCAAACTCTTCAGCAGCTGAATTGGTGAAGACATCTGAGATGGACTCAGGACTCACTGATATTACTTTTATTCTGTTTAATATTTTTCTGTAATTTACTGTATAAGAAACTAAGACCTGAAAGTACTAGCAATACACAGTATAGAGAGGCTCATAGCTTTATTTAGCACAGCTGTAAATGACTTCTAACTACATTTTATAGAGGGAAGCTGTGATGAGAGTGTCTTGCCATACAGCTGGATAAAGTTTCTGAAGAAAAAGAAACTGCGAAGGGGCTACTGAACTGTTTGCTTTCTAATTCTAAGGGTTAAGAAGGTGAAATAGGGACTTGGAGGAGAAATTGAACTGGAAGTTAGGACTTCTTTGCAACAGTCATCGCCTGGCAATAATTTCATAACGTGGAAAGAGGGGGCAGAGGTGGGAGGAAGAATAGGGAGAGACAGAGGGAGATAGTCCTAAATGAGTCCTAAGGTCCCAACAGCCCACAGTGATAGGTCTCCTTAAGTACAAGAGAGTTCTCAATAATCAGAAGCCCTCTCCTCCTATGCTGAACCAATGTCTCCAGATACCGTAAACAAAAGGAAACCCGGGCTTAGGGGAGGACGGCGCTTGCCCACTGAGGTGCGTGTGCGCTCAGGAAGCCTCAGGGAACCTATTAAGTCACAATGCAAGATGCTGCGCTTTAAAGTCTAGAATCAGGACGTGCCGGCTTGGCCCCAGGTTAAAAAAAAAATAGCCCTATGAATCCTTTTTGTAAATATCGTCTGCCTCCGCCAGGCCCCGCCTTTCCCGGGACGCCATCCCGCGGCCCCAAGAGGGACTCCAGGCCAGGGTCACTGCTGCCAAAAGTGTCCCCGTACACTGAAGCGCCCCCTGCGGCGCGCCTCTGGAGCTCCGGAGCGGCAGCCCGCACCTAGTGCGCAGGCACAGAAAGCTCGCTGCGGGCCTCGTGCCAAGTCCTAGCGATCACGCCCCCGCCTCGGCCCCAGGGGTCGGCGGTTTACTTTCGAACAGCGGCCCAGCGCTCTTCCTATTGGCTGATGCTACGCAGTTGACGGTTGCCGGTAGACTGCGCCTGCGTCTTGAGGCTCTCAAGCCCCGCCTCATCCCGGAGCCCGAAGGCCCTCAGGGCGGAGGAGGGAGGGAGGGAATCCGAGCATTTCTCAGCGTCAGCCCGCAGGCTGTGGAGCTCTGTTTCTGCTGCTGGAGTTGCCTCTTTTTACCGTCCCCACGGTGAGTTTATAAAGAGCTTCTCTTCGGTCCGAGAAGGCGGCTCTGGGTCCCTCTTCTTTCCCTGTAGCGCAGGCTGGTGTACTGCATGTGTTTGGGGCTTGGTGATGGAGACGGCTGGCTTGGGTCCCGCGACTTGGGTCCCTCTTGTCCCAGGTGGAGAGTTTGGGAGACCTCGTTTTCCTCCCGCCAATAAGGAACTGCATTTCCGTGAGGGAGAAGGCCCTCTGTGGTGGGGAGGCGGAGAGGAGCTGGACTCCGCCGAGCTGGGCGGCTTCGCGGCGGCTCGGAAAGGAGGGCGCCTAGGCGCGTTGGGAGAGAGGCTCGGGAGGATTTGTCGTAAACCTTCGGGAAGGGGAAGGGCAAGGGCACTGATGTTTCGAGCCCCTTCTCTGGGAGGCGTTCTCATTGGACTTAACCGCGTAGGTGTAGTTATGCCCATTTTACAGATGTGAAACGTCAGTTCTGAGGGGCACTAGGTAAAACTGACCCAGGGTCTCGCAACATTTAAATGGCATAATTGAGAGATGAACAGACGTATTAATGGGTAAAACCTAAATCAAGATTTATAATTTTAAGCTGGCAAAATATTTCACTCTCATGGGTGCTTCTTGTCTTCCAGTTAACTTTCAGCTGTCTAAAATGACCGTGAATGTTTGCTCCGTCATCACGATTGTTCGCTAATATTTTCAAGAGCTCATAAGATACTTGACACTATAAAAAGAGGTCCTTTGTGGCAATTAATTTGGTCACAGACTTGGGATTTTCAAGGTACAGGTGATACCTCTCCTGCTGCACCACAGCTGTTGATATTTGTCGCTACTTTTAAAAAAACACAGTGACGCTTAGAGAAGGTAAACGTCAAAGACAGTGAAATTACCACGATATCATTCCCTATGATATCGTACTTAACATACGTTTTGAGAATATAAGTCTAGAACATTAAGATAAAATTATTTTTATTTTAGAATAAAAATAAAAGAATCTGAAAAAGTTGAAGACATATATTCAGTCTCCAAACCAGAAGGTCAACAAAGTGGTAAGTTCTGGGAGATTAAGTAAATACCAAAGAAATTTTCAGTAAATTTTTACTGAGTGTATGATTTAAAATGTAAGGGGAAAGTTTTAAATCTTTTGAAAAAAGGTGTGTATGTTGGTGGTGTATAAAATTCAAACCATATAGAAGGATCATAAAGTGAAAAGTAAACAACTCCCTTATCTCACCTATATCTTAAAGTTAGTCACTGTTAACTCTTGTTTACCCTTCTAGAAATCTTACAAGGATGTGTGCATCTTAATACAGACACACACATTTAACACATACAGATCTGCAAGTTGAATTTATTAAGTTATCTGGATACCTTTTTACCATGTATTTTCATATTGATCTGCATTCCATTTTAATGACCAAGTAGCTATCCTTTAAAGTAAGGTACTATAGTTTATTCTGGCAAGACGAAATTTTGGTTTTAGGTGATGTTAGTTTTTAAATAAATAAATAAATTTATTTATTTATTTTTTAAAATAAATAAATAAATTTATTTATTTATTTTTGGCTGCACTGGGTCTTCATTGCTGCGTGCGGGCTTTTCTCTAGTTGCGTCGAGCGGGGGCTACTCTTCGTTGCAGTGTGTGGGCTTCTCACTGCGGTGGCTCCTCTTGTTGCTGAGCACGGGCTCTAGGTGGGCGGGCTTCAGTAGTTATGCCATGCAGGCTCAGTATTTGTGGCTCGCAGGCTCTAGAGCGCAGGCTCAGTAGTTGTGGCTCACGGGCTTAGTTGCTCCACGGCATGTGGAATCTTCCTGGACCAGGGCTCGAACCCGTCTCCCCTGCATTGACAGGTGGATTCTCAACCTCTGCGCCACCAGGGAAGTCCAGTGATGTTAGTTTTAACATTTCTTTTCAGCAAACATATTGCTGAATTTTTCCCACCAAATATATATGTATTTTTCACTTTCAAAAATATTTAAAAAAAGCAAAGAAAATCTTAGCTGCTCGTATCAGTTCCTGGTTAAATTGCATTAATAGTTTCCTTTTTGGTTTGGGGAAACAGGTTGATGTCAAAATGCAGGAAAACAGTGCAAATGGGCAGAGTTAAAATCAGATCTGACCATAGGATTTTTTTTGAAAGAATTAGGTGATCCTTCATTATTTTTGTACATTTATGTGTACAGAAGTATTTTTAAAATCTTGCCCCATATTTATAGATGGCACAAATGTAGTATTTCTAAAGTAAGTCTTGAATTGCATAAAATGTGCTTTTTATCAGGTAGGGCCACAAAGATGTGAGACCCAGCCTGGGAAGTGGCAGCTCTTGAATTTTCCTAGACTTATAGCTGACTCACTCTAAGTCCTAGAGCAAGTCATCTAACTATAATGTGGCAAATTTCTCTTCAGAGGGTGTAAAATGTAATGAATGTTCTATAACCATTCATGTTTAGAGATGAAAGGCAATAATGCATTAGGGAATTAAAACTTAAAAAATAGTTTACACAGGAGAATGGGTAATGATATTTTTGGTACTGCCCCGTTCTCCATCATCTGCTGTCAGTGCTGACCATCCATAATATGCTGGTTAGACATTATGGAGGCTCCATAGGAAATCGGCCCTCTGGAGAAAGACTGCATAAAAAGTTTAGAAATTCAGTAATGTGTTTGTTTTTGACACTTAAGCACAAGAAATTTGTGAAATAATTTATACGTAGATGATTTAGCTTCAGGTTTATTTCCGAGAAGATTTCTTTCTTACGTTCATATTTCTTGGTGACTTTTAAAAGGGAAGCAGGAAATCTTGAACTAAGTTATCAATTTGTACTTGGGCTTTTAGTACCCACTGGAGGAAAATAACATTTTACATGGGTTATTTTAATTTAATTTTTTTGTTTTTTAAAATTATAAGGCTTCCCTAGTGGCGCAGTGGTTGAGAGTCCGCCTGCCGATGCAGGGGGCGCGGGTTCATGCCCCGGTCCGGGAGGATCCCACATGCCTTGGAGCGGCTGGGCCCGTGAGCCATGGCCGCTGAGCCTGCGCGTCCGGAGCCTGTGCTCCGCAACGGGAGAGGCCACAACAGTGAGAGGCCTGCGTACCGCAAAAAAAAAAAAAAATTATAGATTAATATAAATCAATTCTAAAATTAATTTGACGGGAAAGGCTGGTTAATAGGCAAGACACTTAAACATTTTTAAAGTTTTTTATTGTTTTGAAGCATACATAAAATTTACCATTT
Organism: Mesoplodon bidens; assembly: GCF_964165515.1. Taxonomy (NCBI): domain Eukaryota; kingdom Metazoa; phylum Chordata; class Mammalia; order Artiodactyla; family Ziphiidae; genus Mesoplodon; species Mesoplodon bidens. Next base: position 78,594,948 of record NC_138161.1, on the reverse strand, counting down.
TAACCATTTTTAAGTGTGTAGTTAGTGGCATTAAATACATTCCACATTGTTGTGCAACCATCACCATCTGTCTTCAGAACTTTTTCATGTTTCCAAAGTGAAACTGTGCACTCATTAAACAATAACTCTCCAGCGCCCCCGTAACCCCTGGCTTGTTTATTTAAAAAGCCAGCTCTTGGGTTTATCAACTCTAACAATTTTCTGTATTCTAATTCATGGTTTTCTTCATGCATTAGAATTGTTTTCTTCTGCTTTTCCTAGGTTCATTTTCTTGTCTCTTTTTTTTTAGATAAATCCTTTTTATATTACTTCTTTTGTTTGTTAATGAAAGTATATGGCTTCAGCTCTGCCCTGTAGAACTTTTTTTTAACCCTGTAGATTTTGCTAAAGAGTATTTTTATTATTTCACATGGATAAATTACATCTTGGCTGGGTATAGAATTCTTAGGTCATATCGTTTTCCTTCCAGATCCTTGTGGATATTGATTGCTACATGTCTTTTAGCATTCCTAGTTGCTTTGGAGATGTTCTCGTTATCTGCTGCTGTGTAACAAACGTCTGATGGTTTGGATGGCTGCATGTCCAAGATGGCTTTTTCACTCACATGTCTGGCACCTCATTGCTTCTCCTTTTGGCCTCTCTCATCAGCAGAGTAGCCTAGACTTTTCACGTAGCGAAGAGGCAGCAATCTGCTAGGCTAGCTAAGGGCTATACCCAGAACTGTCATAGTGTCACTTGTACTGTATCAGATTGGTCACAGCAGTCACATGTCCTGTCCAGATCTTTTTTTTTTTAATTAATTTATTTATTTATTTGGCTGCATGGGGTCTTAGTAGTTGCGGCACGCGGGATCTTCGTCACGGCATGCGGGCTTCTCTCTAGTTGTGGTACAGGCTCCAGAGCACACAGGCTTAGTTGCCTCGCAGCATGTGGGATCTTATTTCCCTGACCAGGGATCAAATCCGCCTCCTGTGCATTGGAAGGCAGATTCTTAACCACTGGACCACCAGGGAAGCCCCAAGCCCAGGTTTTTTTGAGGAGAGAATAGATTTCATCTCTTGATAGGAGAATACCAGCAAAGTCACATCATAGAACAACATGTGGGAGTTAATTGTTGTGGCCATCTTTGGAAATTATAGTCTCCCAGAGAATTCTGTATTTTGTTTTCCTTTTTTGGGTATGTTACTTTTCTTCCTGGATGCATGTGGGATTGTCTTTATTTATTTAAAAATTTAATATTTTTAATTGTATGTTAATAGTTGAAAGTAAAACAGAACTTAGGCTTATAATGAAAAACAGCAGCCTCCTGCCCTCACTCTCCCCACTCTTGATTCCTGCTCTCCAGAAGCAGTCCCTTCATTTCTTTTAAATATTTCTTTTGGTATTGCTTCTCTATTCATAAATAACTTGCTTTTAATGTGACTTCTTGATTTTTCACTTTTAGGCACGTATTGACTTCTTATAAGAGAAGATTAAGGTAAGTTCTTAAACTTTGTTTCCTTCCCTTATTCCCTCCTCCCAACATAATTTTGTCAGTTTCTTCGTTTGGGCTGTTATAACAAAAATACCATAGACTAGGTGGCTTAAAAAACAGTCATTTATTTTTTTGCAGTTTTGGAGGCTGGGAAGTCCAGGATCAGGATGCTGGCAAAGTTGGGTTCTGGCGAAAGCTCTCTTCCTGTTTTGCAGGTGGCCATCTTCCTGCTGTGTCTTCACATGGCCGAGAGTAGAGAAAGAGAGGCAGCAAGCCCTGTATCTCTTCTTCCTATAAGGGCCTAATCTCATTCATGAGGGCTTTACTCTGATGACCTAGTTACCTCCCAAAGGCTCTACCTCATTAATACATTAAGGGTTATGATTTCAACTTACGAGTTTGGGGAGACACATTCAATCCTTAACAGTCATGCTTTTTGGTAAAATCAATATTTAATATTTAAAATATTATAACTGATAGGACAATTGAGCTATATAATGTGCTGTAGTATTTCCTCTTTTCATGATTCCATCACTTTTCCCTAAATTTAGTTTTCTCATTACCTCTCAATATGTTCAGACACATGAGATATTCTGTCAGTTCCATTTATTTACTTAAAAGCATTCCTTCTGGATTTCTGTCTTCTTCCTCCAGACTACTATCTCTCTAGGCTTGCTGCACAGTTATCCAGGACTTCATTTCATAGTTATCCTGGTGAGAATTATTGTTTTTCTTTTCTTCCTGCAGCAGCTTCTTTAGAAAGGGTGGGTGATGGGTGGTTCAGTTTTGAGACGTCTTGTGTTAAACTATCTTTAGACTACCTTCAAAATTTATTTACTTTGTCTGGGTATAGAATTTTAGGTTGGAAGCCATGTTTTCCCGAGAATATTGAAGAATTGCTTTATTGTCTTCTAGTTTCCAGTGTTGTTACATACACACAGCATAGCTAAATCCAAGATGTTCACACCAGAAAATATTCATAGGAAAAATTTTTTGCTCTTTTATTCCCTCAGGAGTCTAGGCTGGTTATGGAAAGTTTCTGATGCATAAAATTTCATACTTGTTTCTGTAAAGAACTAGCCCCTAAGCATGATAGCCACCTTTATCTTCTGTTTCTCAGGCAGCAACCAGAGTTAGAAAGTTCCTGGCCTTACATAGTTATTTTCAACCAGGCTTACTTCTGTTAGCCAGTTCTGACTTAAATATTTGTTGCCTAAAATCAGTTTTTCATAAATCAGCTAGAAGAGGGTAGTCTTAGATTTGATTTCTGTATCTTCAAGTTATCTACACGTTTCTGATTAAATTTTGTTAAAAATTTTATGTGCTATGGAAGTAACTTTTGAGACCAGGATATTTGCTTCCACTTTATGTAAGTTTAAGGGATGATATTTTCTTTACAATATTGTTATTGAATATCTTCATTCTAAAGAAAGTTGAGCTTTTGGGTCCTTAAATGAGTTCCCAGGGAAAATGATTTCTAACTTTTTGACAAATATAGGACTTTGGAGGGAAAGGTTGGGTTCTGTTTTAGGGTTGATTTTTGGTACTTATATTAAATAACTCTAATATTAAATCTAAATTGAATATATATATCCAATGCTCAAATTTTATTCCTTTGCAAAGTGCTGTTCTGTTTATTCTGTCATTATGAATTCTGACATCACTGAAATAAACTGAGAAACGTTTGTTTTTCTTGGGTGGTTTTTCTATTTCAGAGCTCTCTGTAGGTAAAGGGTAGTCATAAAGGCTTCCCAACATGTAGGCACTTAAATTTATCTGCAGTGAATGTCGTCTTCTGTTGTCCAGTTACTTTTGTTTCCTGGAATGCCTCACAGTTCAGGCTTATTAGTCTCTCACATCTTGGCTCATTACGTTTCTTAATATTGTCAGTCTGGATGGAGTATTTTCTATTTTCTGATGGACTCTTGATAAAAGCTTTTCCTAAGCAGAGATTTTGCTATTAAAAAAAAAAAAGAAAAAAAACCCCCAAAAAACTAAGGTCTGGCATTTTATTAACATTGGTCTCTTAAGGGGCAGTGTTTATTCAACCAACATTGAGTGAATGCCTACTGTGTGTCAACTTCTGTGCTTAGACACAATTCCTGTCCTTATTGCAGGCTTATATTCTAATGTATTGAAAAACGTTACAAAATTCTTTATTTTTTTGACTGCGCCACGCAGCTTGTGGGATCTTAGTTCCCTGACCAGGCATCGAACCCAGGCCCCGGTAGTGAAAGTGCTGAGTCCTAACCACTGGACCTGCAGGAATTCCGACAAAATTCTTTTAAATAAAATCCATCTGGGTTTCCCTGGTGGCGCAGTGGTTGAGAGTCCGCCTGCCGATGCAGGGGACACAGGTTCGTGCCCTGGTCCGGGAAGATCCCACATGCCGCGGAGCGGCTGGGCCCATGAGCCATGGCCGCTGAGCCTGTGCGTCCTGAGCCTGTGCTCTGCAACAGGAGAGGCCACAACAGTGAGGGGCCCGCGTACCGAAAAAAAAAAAAAATCCAAGTGCTTGCTATAAAGTAGAAGTGCAGTGTTCAGTGAGATTAGGGGACCTAATCTGGGGGAGGAGGTGGGACTCAGGTTGAGACTTGAAGAATGAATGAGTTTGGTTTTGCAAATGGTGAAGATGAGGCGCATAAGAGCTATAAAAAGTCTGAAGAGGTTTTTGTTTCTTAAAAGTACAATTAGTTATTTGTAGATACTTCTAACAGTTTTTATAGAGGAGGATTTGGTAAGCTTTAGATTTTGCATGAATGGCACGTGGAAGGCTTGTTGGAAATATCAGTAATAGCTTGCCAAGACGTCAAGTTACTTGTGTCAGAGAGGGTCTCTGAACTGTTGCTGGATTTCTTTCATGAACGAAAGATGACTAATGCTGTTCTTTACCACTAATGCTCTAGTGGTCCGAAATTCATAATTACCACAATCAACACTTCATCTTTCAAACTTTTTTATCGCAAGGACTAATTCAGAAATATTACTCCCTTCCAAATCTTCAAATTAACATTACTTAATACTACTACACTGTGCTGATTCAGGGCTTTAGGCATACATACCAATACTCCAATTCAAGAAGCTTGAAATTTATAGAACAGTTAGAAATTTAATAACTTACTTTAGAAACTGTGGTTGAGCCAACTGGAAGTGTGAATTGAAGAATGTAATTTTGTTAAGAATTAACTTTTTATTTCATAGAAATATTCAGTCTTACCTATTCATGATTTGTGTATAGTTTTGATTTTAGCATCTTAGATTGTAAAAAGTTGCACAGACTAGTTATAATCATTAAATAGACTTCAACAGAACACCCCAAAGTAAATAAGCTCTTAATGGTGATCAATTATTCAGTGTTAGGAATTGCATTATATAGAAAGCTAATTTTAAAAATCTTACTCTTTTAAATGACGAGTACAGTATATTAACAATTTGGAGGTTAACACCTAAAACTTTACATAATAATGTGCATCTGTCTTTGTTTTATGTAGAATTAAAATACTTTTTTCTCTTGACAGGAAATGCACAATTTTGAGGATGAGTTAACATGTCCTATTTGTTACAGTATTTTTGAAGATCCTCGTGTACTACCGTGCTCTCATACATTTTGTAGAAATTGCTTGGAAAATGTTCTACAGGCATCTGGTAACTTTTATATATGGAGACCTTTACGCATTCCACTCAAGTGCCCTAACTGCAGAAGTATTATTGAAATTGCTCCAACTGGTATTGAGTCTTTACCTGTTAATTTTGCGTTAAGGGCTATTATTGAAAAGTACCAGCAAGAAGACCATCCAGATATTGTCACCTGCCCTGAACATTACAGGCAGCCGTTAAATGTTTACTGTCTCCTGGATAAAAAATTAGTTTGTGGTCATTGCCTTACCATAGGTCAACATCATGGTCATCCTATAGATGACCTTCAAAGTGCCTATATGAAAGAAAAGGACACGCCTGAAAAACTGCTTGAACAGTTAACTGACACACACTGGACAGATCTTACTCGTCTTATTGAAAAGCTGGAAGAACAAAAATCTCATTCAGAGAAAATGGTCCAAGGTGATAAGGAAGTTGTTCTCCAGTATTTTAAGGAGCTTAGTGATACATTAGAACAGAAAAAAAATTTTTTCCTAACTGCTCTTTGTGATGTTGGCAATCTGATTAATCTAGAATATACTCCACAAATTGAAAGAATGAAAGAAATAAGAGAGCAGCAGCTTGAATTAGTGACACTGACAACATCTTTACAAGAAGAGCCTCCACTTAAATTTCTTGAAAAAGTTGATGATGTCCGCCAACGTGTGCAGGTCTTGAAACAAAGACCACTCCCTGAGGTCCAACCTGTTGAAATTTATCCTCAAGTAAGCCAAGTACTGAAAGAAGAATGGAGCAGAACAGAAATTGGACAGATTAAGGAACTTCTCATTCCTGAAATGAAAATTTCTCCAAAAAGGAAGCCATGTTCCTGGCCTGATGAGGAAAAAGAAGTTGGATTTTTTAAGATTCTAAACATTGTTATAGTTACACTAATTTCAGTGGTGCTGATGCTGATCCTCTTTTTTAACCAACACATAATGACCTTTTTAAATGAAATCACTTCAATATGTTTTTCTGAAGCCTCTCTATCTGTTTACCAAAGTTTATATAAGAATGTGCACGATTTAAAGAATATACTGTGTCACACTTTATATTTACTGAAGGAATTCATGTGGAAAATAATTTGTTGAAAATTCAAATCTGAATTGTTTAAGTAGGCTTATTCTGTACAGCAGAGACTAATGACCATTGCTAAATGGAACAATAGGGGTAGCATGGATAAATAAAATAGCAAGCTAAAGTTTATTAGAGTTGCAACAAATATAAATAATCCCTTTCATGCTTCTGTTGAATAGAAAATGTGTCATCAAAAGTTAGAAATGAGACAGAATGTCTCTCGTTTTCTGAAAACCAGAACAAAATCCAGTGATTACTTGATTTTGAGTATTATCCCATTTTTATTGGTTTGAGAGGTTGACTTAGTATCACTGTGATATTTAAATATTCTTGTACCAATATTATCTTTTAGCATTATATACTACAGTGGTTGGTTCTGCAGTTCTTTGTGTATACGTAGCTTTTAATTAAAAGATGGCAAAATTCCAAAAGGTATAAGCTTGACACTTTTGAATGGACAAATAAGGATGGTGAGAAGAGGTTTTAAATTCAAGTAGCAAAGTCTCATAGTGAGAGTGGACTGCTTACATTAAAGATGTGTTTGATCTTATGTACCTGATCCAGACATTAATGTGTTTTAGGTAGATTTAAGAGCTCTAAAATGTTTATATCAGCATTCACTCCTAATAAAACTATTGCTTTGGGAAACCTAAAGTGCCATTAGGGACCAAACAGTAACATTCCCTAGTACTTATTATTCTATGGTTTGTGTAAATTTATTTTAGGATTGTATTTAACTTTTGTGTAGTCTTAGTCATGTCAGTCAAATCAGTTCTTGGCTAAAAACTCTAAAACATGTTACTAGAATGGAATATTGATATATCCCTCCCTCATATTGTCTTAGATTTTCTGTTGAACTTTCTCTTATGCTAATGCCAAAGAACCAATAATTCGATCTTATTTTCTTGAATTGTGTTATAAAGGGAGCCTACTTAGTTATTAAGTCAAATCCCTTTTAGTTTTCTTTTTATTAACAGGGACTGAACCATGGTGCTTGTGGTAGGACTCTTAGCCCTTTTGTCCTTGTAACCCTAAGTACAAGCTCACTCACTTTCCAGAAATTCCAAATTGGCTGTAGCTCTTGGATCACATATTTAGGAGCCTTACTTTAGTTCACAGATTTTCCAGGTCAGATTAGGTCCTATAGCTGTGACTGTACTCAGGGCACTAGTTCTAAAATACTCCTTAGTGTCTTATCTACTGAGAACAACTCTGAACACTAAGGTGGCTGGCTGTATTGTCAATTTATGGTCAGAATCAGAATAGCATGACTGTTGTGTGGGCAAAGAACATCTGGAGGTGGAGGAGGTATATATTCAGTTTACCAACTAACTTTAGACTGAAGTTGCATCGACTTGATTAAAGTAATAGTTATAACACAAAAATGCCACATACTTTTTGGAATACGTATAAATATTAGTAAGCACTGAAATGTTAGGTATTATGTGTCAAAATTGTAATCTCATATTTCTCATGTGTATTAATCCTCACTTTTGTAGATTAGGAAACAGACACAAAAGTAAATTGCCCAAGGCTATGTATCTAGTATATGAGAGACTCCATGTATTCTTTTCAGAGTTCATCTGTCGTGCTACATTTTTAAAGGATTTAAGCCAAGATGTTTAAATCTAATATGTCTATGAATCACAGCTAAAAACTGAAGCATTTTAAGTTTGACCTTAATATTTTTTGTAACTTGCCAGTTTTTAGTAGAACTTCACTGTTGGATAAATTTTATGCAGTGTGCATGACTATAGTCAAATATACAAATAACTGAGTCTTATACATGCTCTTCTCCTTTTTGTGTTTTTATCAGGAGGATGAGACTGTAAAATTTAAAGTATGTAATCCTGAAATATTTCTAAGTTTTTATGTATAACAAAAGTATATATTTTAATAAACTCATTTTGATATAAGCATTGAGTGGCTTAATAGGGCAGTCAAACTCAGGAGTGGTTGCTTTGGAATTTCCACATGGGCTACGGGAATTATCTATCTACTTACTTTAACTCTTTGAAAGTTAGTACTGGGCTTCCCTGGTGGTGTAGTGGTTAAGAATCCGCCTGCCAACGCAGGGGACACAGGTTTGAGCCCTGGTCTGGGAAGATCCTGGAAGATCCCACATGCCGCGGAGCAACTAAGCCCATGCGCCACAACTACTGAGCCTGCGCTCTAGAGCTAGTGTGCCACAATTACTGCCCACGTGCCTAAAGCCCGTACTCCGCAACAAGAGAAGCCACCGCAATGAGAAGCCTGTGCACCACAACAAAGAGTAGCCCCCGCTCTCAGCAACTAGAGAAAACCCACGTGCAGCAGCGAAGACCCAATGCAGCCCAAAATTAAATAAATGGATAAAATAATTTTTAAAAAAGTACTAAGCTTTACTCCATTGGTTATTAAAATATAAAAATATTAAATTCCATTCACCTCTGTTCTCACCAATGAAAAAGCCCTTGATTATGATGACACTTTTTTCTAGTTACTTTTCCCTTGTATAATCTTGATTTAAAACAAATGACCATACTTGAATTATAGATCTTGCTTTATTTAAGTCCATGCCAATGTATTTACACTTTAGTGGTTATATTATGATACAGACTGTCTTTGTTGGGTTTTAGTACCTAAACAATACTGCACTGAACATGGTAATTTTTAATTTTAATTCCTCAGGATCAATATTCTAGAAACTGAATAGCTAGGGCAGACTTTGATTCAATACCAAAATTTCTTCTGAAAACCAAGTGGTTGCTGGCTTACTTCCAGTAGCATTATAATATTCTTGGGCTAATACAGTGTAACACAACAACAAAAAACCCGACAACTTGATGGGCAAACAGCACTCCATCTTAATTGCCATTTATACTAAGGAAATTAGTCCTTATACACTTTATTCTTTTTCTGAAGTGGGTATTTTTCCTTTTCAACTAATAAGATATCCAAGTTATTTCAGACATATTTGCTGACCCTTTTTGCAAGTGTTTTAAACAGTCAAGCATATCAAATTTTAGAAAAGAATACAATATTTAAATTCTCATCCTTTTATAATTCAGAATGACGGTTTAAAAAAAATGTTCCTAGTATTTGGGTAATAAATAGTGACTCTCTAAATTACTAAGTGGAATACCTTAAAAATTTTACTATAGTAGCAGTTGATAGGCTTCTCCAGCGTAGGTCAAAGGTCCACAACAGTATGCTGTGTCTTGGTAACATGATCTAGTTTAGAACTGTACTGTTCACTTTTAACTCTGCAGGTAGCAGTTTGGGGCTAAGGGTAAGTCACCTGACCCCCCCCCCACCAGGCATCTTATTTTCTCCACAGTCTGCTGCTTACAAAGTTGTCAGTTTCTTACAATCTCCTAGAAGCAGGTATAGAGAATATTTTATTAGACTTGTAACATGTCTCTTAAGTAACAGCATAAAATAGAAACTAGTGATATGATCCAGTTTAAGAATATGTATTTTATATAATTTATAACCCTTTACAAATAGGAAGTCAGTAAATACAGTCCGCTGAATCTGTGGTGATTCAATCTGAGAAACCTTCAGTATAAACAAGTTTAGCAAAGTCCTTTAGATGCAATTTCTTTTGGGTTTACTGCAACACTTTTTGTTATATTGTATGTCTTGTAAATTCCAATAAGTCTATCTGAAATCTCAAACATATTATTTCGAAGAGAAATTATTATGAACTGGGCATTTTTTGTTTGTTCCTAAAGAGAAAGAAGGAATAAATTAGAAAAATTATACATATATTGTAAACATAAATCATATAATAAACATCTCAGCTTTACTTCCCTGAAATATTTCTTGACAGTAAATTCAACATGACATTGATAATTAACATGAAGAATGACAACACGGATAATTCATGAAACAGTATTTGCGTTTGAGAAGAATTTGGGTATTTGGAAGGATGGTTGCCTAGAATTCTTCTAGTAGAAAAAAGATACAGAAAAAAAATTTCTAGCTGTGTTTCTGCTACTAATTTACATTATCCATTTATATTTCACTTTTCCAAAATGGAACTATTTGGCTTAAATAAAGGATGTGGTCTCCTTTAATACCATGGGATGTGGAATTAGAGAACAGGGAAAAAGTTCAAAAGAAATAAGTCAAAGAATTTCATCTGTAATGTTTAAGGAACCCATAAAATTTTCAGAATGAAAAGCTCTAAATGATTACTTACATATATATAAAATGCAACAATGGAAACATTTTTGAAATCAAGGGCTGCATCAATCTCATCCATGAAGTACAGGGGAGTGGGTTTGTAGTGGTGAAGAGCAAATACTAAAGCCAGTGAACTAAGTGTCTTCTCTCCTCCTGAAAGGTTGAAGATCTTCTTCCAACTTTTCTTAGGTGGTCGGACACTGAAATAATTAAGAAAATCTCATTAGTCAAATTAGTTGTAAAGCTAAATTAAGACTTCGTGATTTGTTTCCCATAACTGGCTTCTACCACCTTCCTTGGGAATCTCTAATTTCCTTTTCACAAATATAAACTTTTGAGGGGTTCTTTTATAAACATGTTATTGGAAGATGAACACATAGGAACACCTGACAAAAATTTAAGATTTAAACAGCAAGCCAATAAGTAATTCTTGGTATTTTCCCTCTGTTTCCAATGCACTTTTTGCTTTGCAATTTTAAAATCCATATGTTAGATTGAAATGGCTCAAAAATTAAAAGATGAACTAGACAAATACTCTGTAAAATCAAGTATTTACTGTTTGCCTAGAATTTATGCTGTAAACTAATATCTAGGCAAACTAGTATTTATGAAATAAAACAAGTTGTACATCTAACCTTCACATCCCACCCCTAAAAAAATACTGAGTTTGGAGAATAGGTAGAGAGAGATAACAGAAGAATCCGAAACTCAGTATACAGCATAATTACAAACCTGAACATGATTCCTTCAGAGAAAGGATCCAAGCTGTCTACAAGCTCCAGCTCAGCATCACCTCCCAAAGTAAGCATCTGGTAATTTTCCTTTAATTTATTTGTTATTATATAAAAACCTGCCATGAATTCATTAAGCCTTTGTTTCCGAAGATCTTCATATGCCTGTCTAAAATTATCTCTTTCATGAGTAATTTTGTCCAATTCTGCTACCCGTTGTAAATACAATTCTTCCTATGAAAAGAATGAGAAAAACACCAGTTATACATTTGAGATGAGAAATAACACTGCTAATTATATAAAATAAAGGCCACAATTTAGGCTAAGGTCTAGAGACCTTCCTGACTATTACACAGTTTATTTGTACCTTCTTTTTATACTCTGCAATGGCACCAAGGTTTGGTTTCATTTCATGACACTGGGCTTCCAAAAGTGCAATTTGATTTGTTATAGAATCTGGGTTCTTGATTGCTTCAAGATCTTCTGTGCTTAGAAGTGGAATCTCTTCAACAGGATTATCTTCTATGGGATGCAATGATATTTTTGAAATCTAAAAGTTTAAGTTAGATCAGTGTTAGAAAAGGCATAGTATTATAATTCATTGTTAAACCTCACAAATTAATATGACAAACTGCCTATCAAAACGACGTATACTAAGGAGTGGTAACTAATTTGTGTATCAACTGTGTTTCAAAGGACTTCAAGAAAAATAGTTGTAGTGTTCCAGGTGTTCATGTAGCCATTTGTTAAATCTCCGTTATCAGCCCTGGGGTGAAAATGTTGACTAATTCTGACAATTACGCATATTTTTCTGTATATAATAACTCCTATATACTGTTCATTTTGTCCCCTATAAACCTGAGAAGTGATTATACACCATGAAATTAAGAATCACAACATACCTCAAAAACACAAAAACAAAAACCCTAACCTTTTTTCATAAAGGATATCTTAAAGTTACATTTAACTATCCATAACAATTCTCACCTCTTTTTGCCAGTATTTTATTTTAGAATTATGTTCACCAATATGACCATCTACTTGTTCAAGTTTTAACTTAATACTAAGTGCATCTTTTTGAAGAGCATGTTCATTTTCCTGAATTACTTTTAGTTCTTGAAGTAGGTTACGATGTTCTTTCTGGATCTCTGGTAAGGACTCCTAAAAACCAAGAAGAAATGCTACAGATATGATCTTCTCAAACAGAACAGAGATTTTCACATTACAAAGATGAAGAAGCGAGCAATCTCTCCCCACGCCCCTTCCATTTTAAATGAAATGTTTTTATTTACAGAAAAGTTACAATACAGTACTCATTTTTGTTGTACAGATGAAAGTTAATACAACTTATTGAGTGCTTACTAGGCAAGGTATTGATATCTATAAATCCTAATTGCTTGAAATACCATCCTCTCCCCTCTCCATGTCTTACCTCTGCAGCATTTGTATTCTTTACGACCTCTGCTGCTTTGTCTTCAAGACTTTTTAGCTCTGCTGTTAAGTCATCTACTTCTTTCTCAGTATCTTTTATTTCTTTCTCTGTGCGAAAGACAGAGTCTTGTGCTTTTTTAAGATTTCTAAACAAGCAAAATCATATATTAAAAATGTGGTAATGTGTGATTTGTTATTTTGCTTCTGAAAACCTACCAAAGAACTTCTCATGACATTAATGTAACATTTTTTTCTATCACAGATTTTAAAATTTATGATTTACTAAAATCCTTGAATTGGTTTTTTGTTTATACATACACTTGTGGGATATTGTATATTTTATTAAACTCTCAGTATAAATTAATAAAACTTTATATAGGCTTTTAGACTTAGACTATGAAGCAAAATTGTTCATTGGATTATTATATTCTTATCATTTTCTTGTCAGATTGGAGATTCTTAAATCTTTACACCCATGAAGCTATACCATCAAGTAAATAAATACGCCCTGGTTCAAGTCAGGGCAAACAAGTGTTTTTGGCAGGGTGGAGCAGGGAGGAAACTGGACACATGACAACACACACACACACACACACACGACTATTTTTTCCCTTAATAAAGTTACTTCTATTTTGACTGATAACTGTGTTTAGGCAAAACATATGGCTTATTAGCACCTTATCTTTGAACAAAAGACATTGTAATAACGGAATAACCAGATAATCAAATGTGACTAATGTTATAATTTTAAGACAAAAGAAACAGCTGTTTACATTTCAACATTTGTATACATACTTAGCTTTAATTATTTTAGAAATACTTTAATACTCTGAAAATTAATTTAAAAAAGGATCTATGTTATGAACGTATTAAAAACTTTTTGTGACAATGGAATAATCTAGTTAATTAAAAATTTAAGTTATTAAAACAATTTTGCTAAGAAATCTCAACCTTCTTATTCTCCTAAAACCTAGATCTATTTCAATGAATCACTCTCTACTCCTTTAAGCCAGAGAAATGAAACTCTGACTTCTATGTCCTCACAACTTGGGAATTATATAACCACATTTTGCCAAAGCATACCCGTTTTATTTTTTTGCAGTACGCGGGCCTCTCACTGTTGTGGCCTCTCCCGTTGCGGAGCACAGGCTCCGGACGCGCAGGCTCAGTGGCCATGGCTCACGGGCCCAGCCGCTCTGCGGCATGTGGGATCTTCCCGGACCAGGGCACGAACCCGTGTCCCCTGCATTGGCAGGCGGACTCTCAACCACTGCACCACCAGGGAAGCCCCCGTTTATGTTTTTAAAAACTAGTCATATGATGTTTATTATAGGTGTCCACCTATTACACTCCTATTAGGTAACAACATGTCAGAAGGGCTTAATAAGTAACAGTAACAGAAACATTTAATGGACATTAAGTTTAAATATTAATGGGATGTAGGGAAGAGGAAGACAGGGTAGTATGCATACTCTACCTGTCAGCAGTCTTGATTGCTACTTGGGCTTTAGTAATAGCAGAAGCACATTCATCTAATTGTTTGTTTATTTTATCAAGCTTGTCTTGTTGGGCCTTGAGTTTATGGTTATTGATTTCTACGATAATATTGTGTAACCTTTTAACCTCAGCTTCCACTTTACCAGCTCTCTCAGCCACATTGTTATACTCTGGAAAAAAAAAAAGTGAAATTAATTTGTGTTTCTACGCTAATGAGCATCACTTGTTAGATGTAAATCTCTTCAGTCAATATGACAACCTGATGCATGCCCAAGAAATTTTAGACATTTAAGGAAAAGTACCTCAAAAAAAAAAAAAAAAAAAAAACACCCCAGACACAAAACCAGAATGCCCTATGTCAAAACAAATGGTGTTATATAACAACACATGGTTAAATTCTCTGGCTCAGCTGTGAACATAACCCACTTAACTCTTACTGGCTTCGTGCCCTGAAGCTCTTTTCAAAAGTTTTCAGGGTACTTTGACTATTGGTCTCATGACTTTTACTCTTAGATAGACTATGTGCCTGACTACTGCCCGGGGTTTGTGGTTGTTTTATTCTGCTAACCTCGAGTTCTCCTCCATATGTTATAACAAAAAAAGTGGGGGGGATAGGATGAAGTGGCACTCTTCTCTGTGGCCCAGAAAGTTGTGACACTTCCTAGAGTCCCTTGTACCTAGGGTTCAGACATAATTAAGTCCATTCAATCAAAAAAAAATTCACACAATTTGGATAGCAAAACTGATGAATTGAGCATGTTTCTGCTGGCAGTCATGGAAAAGTCTGAATTTTCTTGGTGGTGTTAGAGGCTCTGGCGTCCCGTCAAAAGCTTTGTGAATATTGACAGGCAATGGCATTAACTTTGACGGTGTAGATTATAGTAGGTACAATGTGCTTCTGTTGTTGGAAGTTGTAGTGTCATCTTCCCAATTTGGTATTTATTTATTTATTTGGCTGTGCCAGGTCTTTAGTTACGGTATGCTAACTCTTAGTTGCGGCACGTGGGATCTAGTTCCCTGACCAGGGATCGAACCCAGGCCCCCTGCACTGGGAGCGTGGAGTCTTAGCCACTGGACCACCAGGGAAGTCCCTCATCTTCCCAATTTGAGAGATGACTTTCCAGTTGTAGAAGAGGCAGTATAGTTCCTTTCATGGTTCTACAGAGTAGCTCTGGAAATTATTCTTGATGTTCAACCTAGAATTTCTTAAGCCATCACAGCGATTCTGTAAATAATCTTTTACTCTGTTAAACACACACACACACACACACACATGCACACAAAGCATATCTGTACTAACCAGAGTGGATTCTGTTCTCCATATTTGAATCCTAATCACTATACAATATAGGAAGGATGAAAGGTGGCAAAAAGGTAAGGAGCCCAAGCTTTCAATATCTATGTCTAGAAAAGTAAGCAAAAACAGAGCCAACTTATGGAAAGAGACTCCCATAAAGCCCCTATGGGAGGTGTGTATCAATACATTTAGCATAGGGGAAAGGAGGTAGGATGTGCTAAGAGGAAAAGATGAGATAAAGACTTAACTGTTGTTCCTCTAGATTGTCTCTTCTCTCCTGTTAGGTAGATTGGAATTTCAATATTCTCCAAATCTCACAACTTAGTATTCATCTTTTTGTCCTACATTATCAGAGAATTCTTTAGTCTGATCTTTCAAACTCATCTAGTGAGTTTAACTCCAACCTCTATTCCTTGTATTTCTGAGATCACCACTTGGCGTTTTAAAAAAACAAAGCAAAACAAAACCCTGTCCTTTTTTGGTCTTCTGAATCCCCTTTTCCCTCTAAGGATACTAAGATAATATATTTATTGAAGGAATTGTTTTGCTCAAAGTGGCGATGTTCTCTGTAGTTTAAGTTCCATTAGGCTGTCTGTATGCTTAGCTCCCTTGTGGGGTAGAGTACCAGCTGCTGTGGGGTCTGGCATCATGACTTATACTGAGGGATGGGCCAGGTATGGAACTGGGAAGGGTTCCACCCTACAGAACATCTTCTTCCTTATTTTCAAGTACCTAACATGCATTAAAAATTCTTTTCCCTATCTATAGTAGCATGTCTATTAGAAGTAGGAGGGGAAAACTAACATCAGATAGTCTATAATTTTGAAGTCACTATTTTATACCATCTTGCTCCCCTTACTCTATTCTCTACACAACAGCCAGAGATTTTTAAAATCTAAATTAATGTAAAATGAAATATTTAATCTTAAAGATATGCTTGCAGAAATGGGCTTCCATATTAGATATTAACAGAGTCTACTAATAATAGCCAGTGTTTCCATGAGAAGAAATATATATGGGGCTCCTAATAAAGTCAAGGATTCCCTTTCAAACAAGAATACAGATTCCTGTAGTCTCTCTGTGAAAGTGCTGCTATAAATGACAAAGATACACATTTTTTGTTTTAATTGACCATTAGGTTCCATCAAAGCAATCACAACAAATATTGTAGGTGTTCTGGGAAAGGAGGGGTAGGGTGAAGTCCCTGTGTTTCCAAGGACAAAATATATACCCAAAATAAATGCAAGGGAAAAAAAGTCCTGTCAGATTATATCACTTCCCTGTATATGACTTTCCAATGGCTTTTAATTTCACATGGAGGCAGGGCTTATAAGGCTCTACATTATCTGGATTCTTCCATCATTTAAGTCTAGCCACTCTGGCTTCCTAGTGTTCCTAGAAACTTCTGGCATACTCCTTCCTGCCCCAGGGCCTCTACTTACTCTACATTCTTCCTGAAATGCTCTTCTCCCAAATGTCCACATGTCCACTCATACTTCCACTGGGTCTCTGCTCAAGTATCTCTAGTAGTGGCCTGTCTAACCACTGTGTCTATCTGAATCCCCATCCCATCCTGTTTTCCTGGTTTTACTTTTATCACCTAGCACTACCTGATACAGTATGCAATGTATTTGTTTATTATCTTCCCCATCTCTTAAGTGTGAGTTCCTTGAAAAGAGGGCCTTTATTTTGTTCACTGCTTGACCAACAGCACCTAAAACAAAGCTTGGCCAGTAGCAGATGCTATCTGAGTGAATGCCTCAATATTAAAAACGTAGATAAATATGACCACAAAAATAAAAAAACTAATACAGCTATATATTAATATTCAGTGTGCCCAGTGGACATCTGTCTGCTTACAATCTTTTTACCTCTTTTTCTTTTGGAAGAAAACTCGACCTCATTTTTTGAACATTTGGATAATTGCTCCAATTCCACTTCATCTAGTTCTTTTGGATGAACAATAAGTATCTGCCTTCCTTTGCTCATGAACCAGACTGTAACAAGGGTCTTTCTTGAGGACATGATGAAGGCTCACTGTGTTTGCTGGTGTCCCTAAGATACTGTGTAACTCACCATTACCTCCTCATGCAATAAGATGCACATCTACCTATGTTTAATTGAAGCCAACATGGAAATAGAAGCATGGGCTGCTCAAGTGCATGATCAGAGGATTTTAATGTCAAAGTCAATTCTGACTATGAGCCTATGAACTAATTCCCTTTCTTGCTGAAAGATTCTGGTAGAACACTTATATGTTTATATACAAGAAGAAAAAGTTCTGGAAGGAAAAATGTGTTTTCTCTAAGCTCTCAAGCAAATAAAATAACTACTATCTTGAAGGGTCCTTAGGAAGACTGGGCCAAAGTATACAAAATATAAAATTAAAAGCATGGGTATCAGAATCAGACTGCCTTGTTCCTGAATTCCTATACCACCACCATATGCTATGTGACCTTGGCAAATTATATAAACCATTCTGTGCCTCAGTTTTCTTATCTGTCAAATGAAGTACTTAATAACCTTCTGAGAAATAAAAACAGAAACCATAAAACAGAGTGGTCACTTGTCTATAATATATGAAATCTGCTACTTTTTATTCTACAAACTGCTATCTTAAACATGCCAAATATTACAAACCTGTTTTTGAATACACAGGGGGGAAAAAAGTGTATATCCTTAAACATACCTGTCTTGAAAGCAGTAACATTTTCTTCTAGCAATTTCTGCTTTTTTTGGTCAGGGGCTGTAGCAAGTACATTAGCTTCAAGTTCCTTAACTTGGACATTCAAATATTCTTCTTGCTCTGATAAACGCTACAGAAATGTTTTAACATTCAAAACTGTTAGTATTTTAAACTTACTAACAATAACATTTGCTTTAAACATTCCGAATTTTAAAAAAAAGGTACTTAAAATCTTTAAGAAAGAGACAAAAACTAACAAGAAAGGGCAGAAAACATGAACAATTAATATAAAAATCGAAAATGGCCAAAAAAATGCATGAAATGTATACACTCATTATGAAGATAAATTAAAATGCTATTTTTTAGTATTTACATCAGAGTAGCAAACTTACAACAAACTGAAGAGTACCTAGTGTTCAAAGACTTGGAAAAATTATTTGCATATGCTACTATGAGTAAATGAATTAGAACTGTCTTTTTGAGAACAATTTGGCATTATGCAACAAACACCTAAAACACTGTACACATACTGGGTAATAATTATAGTTTTAGAACTCTAACCTAAGGAAATAATTGGATGAGTGTATTAAGGTCTGCCTAACAAGGATATTTAAAACACAGCAGTGTACATAGTCAACACAGAAAAATATTTATCAAATTGTGATATGAACAAAATACACCAATACAATTGCACATAAAGTAAATGTACATTGGCTTGGAAAGAAAACTGTAATTAATAAGTGAAGAAAAGTTAATAAGATTCATTAAAAATCCATATGCAAATTTAATATGTATATCAATATCTACCATATAGATAAACACGTACATGCAAACTAGACACACTAAAAAGTTGAAGGACATACATAAAAATTTAAGGTGATAATCTTTTGGGTATTTTCTAAAAACTGTTTTCTGATTTTGTTTTTTAAAAGAGACTGTGGGGCTTCCCTGGTGGCGCAGTGGTTGAGAGTCCGCCTGCCGATGCAGGGGACACGGATTCGTGCCCCGGTCCAGGAGGATCCCACATGCCACGGAGCAGCAGGGCCCGTGAGCCATGACTGCTAAGCCTGCGCACCTGGAGCGTGTGCTCTGCAGTGGGAGAGGCCACAACAGTGAGAGGCCCGCGTACCACACACACACAAAAAAATAAATAAAAGAGACTGTGGGCATGTATTGCTTTTTTGTAATTAAGAAAACATTCCACTTTGAGAAGAGAATGAAATAAAGGGTCACATAGTTGCTAAGGGAAGACATATTTCTATGGAGTACAAATGGAAACCAGAAATAGCTGTGGTTGGAGCAAACACTGTGACAGGGCGTTCATCCATTAGTACTCAGGGAAATAAAATCAACAGATGCACCTTACACCTAGAGACCCAGCCTCCTCCACGCCCCTTATATTTTAAAATTATAAGCAAACAGCAAAATGTTTCTGCCAAATTGCTGTTGAATTCCAATAGTTTCAGCTAATATTGATTAAAAAAGTACCTGGATGCTTGCAGTAAACTTTTCTAGTGTATTCCTCATTTCTCGTTCACTATGCTTTAACTTAACTACTACTTCTTCCAGTTGTACTTTCTGTTCCTGAATTTGCACTGCTTTTTGAGAGTCTCTCTGCAACTGTGATTCCATTTTATTTACCTACAAAGAAGAATACCAGTGAAATAAGTTTATTCTAAGAGTCATTTCAGATTAACAGCAACTTATGAATGAAGAAAACCCAAATTTCTGATCTTAAAGACTAGAAACAAACCAAACAACCCAGTTCTAATTCCAAAACCTAAAGCTTAGGAGATGGTCAACTAATTTCTGCATCATAGAATCAGATGAAGAGACAATTTTAAGCGTTGTATAGTCAATTACTATTACAATGAAGGTATACTACGCAAATATTTAAGTGGAAAAATATAAACTATTTCAAAATATGAAAAAAAATCAAGCCACAGCTCTTCAGAAAAAGCTAGGTATCCAGGACATCCAAGTACATATTTTTAAGGAAGAAAAAAGTATAGTGTTCTGAGGGTGATAATGGAACACAGCAGTATTTCCTGAGCATTTTGACATTCTCTTATACTTCTGGACATATAAAATATTTTGAAATAAAATTTGGAAACATGTATCAGAAGTCTTTGCTATATTTACAACTTAAAGAATTATGTCGAAATAGAAAAGATAATTATATAATACATCAGTAACCATGTGAAGAAACAAATTAAATGTCAAACAGTAAGTAAATGGTTAAATTATGATATGATCCAAATGTCATAACAGAGAAAGATATATATGTTGAGCATATATTTTTAAATTAACGTACTTTCAGAACTTTAACAGGTTTCATATAAAATCCCACAGCTTATATACTAGTCATTTAGAGAAAATTCAATCTGTTAATTGAAAATTTGATTACAGTACATTTAAAATAGCAGAATTTTACAGTATGTTACATATCAGTAAAACTGCTTTAACAAAAATGTCTTGACTATAATTTTGTACATGCTGACCTCTTCTTCTGAGATTTCAACAACAACTGATGAACCCATCCTTCCTTTCATTACTTTGCTTCCACCACCAGTCATTGTACCTGGAGAACAGAGGAGAGAAGTCAGACTTAGATGTCTCCCCCAACAAGATTAAAGAAACTCAATGGCAGAGAAAAAAAACGTTACCTGACTGTTCTATGATTTGCCCCTGTAATGTTACCACTCTCCATCTTCTATCTTTTTGATATGCTACTCTAGTGGCTTGATCTAAGTTGTCAGCTACTAAGGTATCCCGTAAGGCAAAGTAAAAAGCTTGGCGAATTTCCTCATCTTTTACTTTTACTAAATCAAATAATCGAGGAGTATTTTCAGGAGTTTGAATTTTGGTCATTTTCTTTGCCCACACTGCCATCTAAACATAAAAAAGAAAAATAATATATATAAAAAGATATCGTTTCTGTTAGGTATCATTTATAGAAGTAATACACATGTATTAAACATAAGGACATGTATACAAAGTTCTGAGTATCTACATAATTGAGTATTACTTTACTGTTATTTTAAAAAAGAAGTTATTGTAAAACTATCTCTATTCACAGATGACATGATCTTATACGTATTAAAATCCCGAGGAATCCATACATTAAAAAACTATTAGAACTAACATGAATTCAGCAAAGTTGCAGAATACAAGATCAATATGCAGAAATTAATTGTATTTCTATACACTAGCAATGAATAATCTGAAAATGAGATTAAGCAAATTCCATTTACAATATACTAAAAACAAAACAAAAACCCCAGGACACTCTTATAAGAACAAAATGAGGGGCTTCCCTGGTGGCGCAGTGGTCGAGAGTCCACCTGCTGATGCAGGGGACGCGGGTTTGTGCCCAGTCTGGGAAGATACCACATGCCGCGGAGCGGCTAGGCCCGTGGGCCATGGCCGCTGAGCCTGCGCGTCTGGAGCCTGTGCTCCGCAGTGGGAGGGGCCACAGCAGTGAGAGGCCCGCGTACCGCAAAATAAATAAATAAATAATGAATTAAAGAACTAAATGAAAGGACTCCTGATTTTAAAGCTTACTACAAAGCTATAGTAATCAAGACAGTGTGGTATCAGTGTAAGGACAGACATATAGATAAATGAAGAGTCCAGAAATAAACCCTTACGTTTATGATTGATTTTTGATGAGGGTGCCAAGAAACTTCAACAGGGAAAGAATACAAATGGTGCTGGAGCAACCCGATATCCAAAAGAGTAGAGTTGGACCCCTACTTTACACTGTATTATAAAATTAACTTAATATGGATTAAAAAACTAAATTTAAAACCTAAAGCTGTAAAACTCTTAGAAAACAGAGGTAAATCACCCTGCCATTGGATTACACGGTAGTTTCTTAGATATGACACCCAAAATACAAGGAACTAAAAATAAACTGGACTTCTATCTAAATTTTTTGCTTCAGAGGACACCATCAAGAATGTGAAAAGACAGCCCACAGAATGGGAAAAAACATTTGCAAATTACGTACCTGACAAGAGACTTGTATCCAGAATATATAAAGAATTCTTACAACTCAACAGTAAGACAAACCAATTAACAAATAGGCAAAGAATGTGAACAGATTTTTCTCCAAAGATAAACAAATGGCCAATAAATAAGCACATGAAAAGATGTCGTACAAAAACCTGTGTACATGAATGTTCATGGCAGCATTAACCATAATAGCCAAAACATGGAAACAACCCAAATGTCCATCAATTGATGAATAAACAAACTGTGCTACATCATATAATGGAATATCATTTGGCAGTAAAAAGGAATGAAGTGCTGATACACATATATGAGCCCCACCCCCTGCAAAGAGAAAAGAGGGAACTTATTTATTTATTTATTTTTGGCCACACCACGCGGCGTGCAGGATCTTAGTTCCCTGACCAGGGATTGAACATGAACCCCACAGAGGAAGTGTGGAGTCTTAACCACTGGACCGCCAGGGAAGTCTCAACATGGATGACCTTTGAAAAGTAACTTAAAGAAGCCATACACAAAAGGCTACATATTATATGATTTCATTTATACAAAATGTTCAGAATATGTAAATCTAGAGGCAAAAAGTAGATTAAAGGTTGCAGGGGGATAGAGGAGTGGGAGAATAGGAGTAGTGACTCCTAATGTGTATGGGGTTCCTCTTTTGGGGTGATGAAAATATTGTGGAATTAGACAGTGGTCATGATTGAACAATCCAGACCATGTGAATGTACTAAAACCTGCTGAACTAGGTATTTTTAAATAATGAATTTTAAGGTTGTGAATTGTATCTCAGTAAGTGTTTCTTTTCTTTTTAAAGTAGTTATTGATGATGGAAGTTAGAAATGCGAACTACCAGTCACTGTAACATTGGAATGTATATTCCTTTAGGGGAGGCAGTAGAGGATTTTTTTTCACAACCATGTAACCCCAGAGCCTAATATAATCCTCAAAACCTATCAGGTGTTCACTTAAATAACTATGAAAACAAAAGCTAGGATTCAAAATCAAAAAACACTTGGCACTTAACTAAATTACAGGTAGATTACGAATACCCACCTTATCCAAACCTATGAAGGTTGCAACTCCAATATTTTGTCTTTTAAGGAAGTTTACACATTCTTGGGCCGTATCGATAGAATCAACAACAATGTAGTCTAATGCGTGACAACAGGATGAAACAGCAATATCGTATTTTTCATCAATTGCTCCTAAGTCCCCCTAATAATTGAGGAGGGGGGAAAAATCAATGCACAATCAGCAAGGAATTAGGCACAGGATCATTTTATTAATATTTCATATAGATTTTTCAAGTTGCGTTTAACTGAACTATACCTACATATGGTTTTGAACAGTACAAAAAGGGTACACAGTGAAAAATTTAAGTGTTCCTCACATTCAACCTTTCTCTTCTGCAAAGGAAATCACTACTAGAATTTTTAATCTACCTTAAAAAAAAAAACTTATGGATATACAGAGTCTGAATTTTTAATGAGCACAAAATGAGAGAACTGTTTTCACTACATGTAGATAAAAACGTATAATGTGAAGATTTGAAACCTAAAAGTATTATAAGCAAAATAACTTACAGAATAATAAAACTCTGAATTATTGAAAGCCATTTAAGATTATGTAAATCTGCTTCTCAGTCTATTAATAAATTAGCTATCCCCATTTCCTTCCAGTCACCTTCTAGCTGGCCACAGCTCCCTTCCTTCTTCAGGCTCAGGAGCTCAGGCTTCAGGTACCCACTATCCCTAGCCTTGGGTTTTGACATCATCCCTTGTTGATTTTCCTAAACTCTAGCCGCAACCTTTAGTATAATGGTATAAAACCCAGAATATTATTTATCAAGTTCCTATTTTTTTAAAAAAAGAAAAAAGGAGTTTGTTAAGTTTATCACTAGAGTTGGATCACTTTCCTAAAATGACTATAATTATACGAAATAAAAAAAAAAAACCCAAAACTATCTGTAACATGAACAAATCCATACCACAAAGAATTATCATGCCTGAGTGTAAGAGCAAAATGTTTAAAAATGAATGTCCTTTAAAAGAAACAAAAGTAAGTGTTATTTTATGTACAGAGACACTTCATATACAGTTCTTTAAGTCAAGGTAAGAAAATTATAATATCGGAGAAAAATGTACAGTCATCTACAAATAAATTTACTTTACCAATCTTCCATATATTCCTGGAATTCTGCCAGATTTTTTTTCTTGAATTATTGCATCAAGGACTTTCCCTCTACTTCGATTCATTGCTAAGGAACTCTTCGCTTCTTCAACTTTTTGGAAAAGATCACGAGCCAAACTTTTGAAATTTATTTCTTCTTGTGTAAGTTTTTGAAGTTGTTTTTCTTTCTAAAGGTGAAAATAAAGAAAATGAATCCCAGAAGGTTACACCCTATCACAGAATAGAATTAGTTGTAATACCTAAAAAAAGAAGGAAAGGCCAATAATCAACACTTGAACCAGGACTAAGCTGTCACATTGCAACCGTTGGTTTGATTTTGAAAAATATGGATGGGTTTTCTGTTTTAAAGGGGGCATAAATTATTTGGGTCAATAATAAGGAATATAAACACAATATAGACCTAGGAGCAGTGCACTGACTGCTAGAGCTAGAAAAGTTAGGGTTGTGGAAATCCCAGTTTGGCACCACACAGTTACGCATAAATGTGTCCTAATTCTTATATTCTTACACTAATCAAAAACAGACCTCAGTACAGGACTCTAGTTATGGGTGACCAGGCAGGGCTATGATTACACTGTGCCTTGCTTTTAAAATAAAAGGAGATTTATTATATAGTATTATATAGCATATATTATTATATCCAATTAAATAAAGGAAAACAAAGAACAAAAAAAAGCATAGCTCTGAAATGAAGGAGAGCATGATGAGTGAACAGTACTATTGCTAAACAAAAACGTCAGGCTGCCAACAAGAGGAACCACACACATGCACACAAAAAGCCTAATTCTCAGTTTCTCAATCTCCAAGTTAGAGCAGCCATTTTTCTGACATTCTCCTTCACTTCCTGGCTTTAAATTATTACCTCTATTACCGGTCATACTGGTTTAAAGTATTGATAAAAGCTCAAGTTACAGATGTAATTTATCCAAAAATAAACTGAATCATGAGGAAGATAGAAGTAGTCACTGAATATAACTTAAGTTTACATTTAAATTCTACACGGCCAAGAAGTTCTCTGATGACCAAGCGGTGTGCATTTACTAAAATGAAAAAGACTTCATTTTCAGTGTAATTTCTCTCCAAGCAGCATTTTCTATTGCCATCTTGCCTAATGATGCTTTTGAGATTAAAGTTATGAAATTCCTTAGATGTCTAATTCACTCAAGGATAGCAGAGGACATGGATGAGCTAATAAGCCAGATGTCTTGATTAGTTTAACAACTTGCAGTCCCAACAAAGAAACTACATTCATAAATTAAAAAACGGAAAAAAATACACTAAGATAGTTGACTAGCATATTTGTTCACACACACACTTACACTTATTTGTGATTTTCCTTTACCATTACCGAAGTTGTCTACGCTTAGATTTAGGGAAACAAAAAACTTTCTTCTGTTTAAATTTTTACCATGGGAAATAATGGTGGCGGCAGTGATATTATTTGCTGTTTGACACTTGAAGGGAGAACGCAGCTTCTTGATAGTCTCGATTCGTATCAGATAGAATACTGAAATATTAACCCCATTCTTTTGGGAAAGATTACACTAAACAGTAACAACAAAAATATCTATGTACCAGTCACTTAAGATGTTGAGATCAGGACTTCCCTGGTGGTGCAGTGGTTAAGAATCCGCCTGCTAATGCAGGGGACACGGGTTCGAGCCCTGGTCAGGGAAGATCCCACATGCCACGGAGCAACTAAGCCCATGCGCCACAACTACTGAAGCCCAAGCGCCTAGAGTCCGTGCTCCGCAACGAGAAGCCACCACAATGAGAAGCCCGCGCACCGCAACGAAGAGGAGCCCCCACTCGCCGCAACTAGAGAAGGCCCGTGTGCAGCAACGAAGACTCAGCACAGCCAAAAATAAAATAAATTAAAAAAAAAGATGTTGAGATTAAAAAAAAAATGTACGTAAATATAAAAATAAATAAAACTAGGGATCATAAACAATGTTCAGATGAAATACAGAAGATTTACCTCCTTTAGTTCATGTTCAGTTTGAGGGAGTTTTGCCTCTATATCTCTAATTGCAGCTTTCCTTTCTTTGAGAGTCTCAGAAGCTGCCATTAGAGCTTCATTGGCCTTACTTAATTGGGACACTGCGGTATTATGACGACTGAGATAGATATCAAGTTCTGATTGGGCTACATCCATCTTTGAACGTGCTTCATTTACTGATTTGCTGAAATCCATAAGTTCTTTCTCTCGACTCTGTTAAAATATGATAGACCCCATTAAATCCGAAATATATGTGTTTTCAAACCTAAACTGAAATGGAAACCATACATTTTGAATTTAACTTAATAGATTCTACAAGCACAATATACAGAAATAAATTTCACAAGTGGAATGGACTAACAGTTTTTGCCTAGTTGTGAATGTTCATGGTATATAGTCTTTTCCCAACTGATTTCACAAGAGCTTAACGAGGTAGATACCATACTAATATCTAATATCTCAATTTAGAGATTAAAATGACAAAGAAAGAGTGGTTGAAAGAGAACAAAAATGTGGATCTGAAATCTAGATTCCATGGTCTTTCCACATTACCTTACCTAAAACGGTAAGGTATAAGGACTACTCAGCAGAAAGTTTCCTCAAGTATATTTATGTTGGAAATCTTTTTAAGTTTTAGAGGTAAGGTGAGGTAATCCCCAACGCAAGTCACAATTTGATGAGTGAGTAGAAATTTTGTACCACTGTAGTTGACTGTGTAGAAAGGATCTACTTATTAGAATAATGGAATAAGAAAAGCCCTTACAAAAGCCTAACCCTTTTATTTCACATACAAAGCATTGGCCCAGTAATATAGTATGATATTAGAACATGTCCATATTTCAAAACAGAATCAATTTAGTCCGTAAAGAAACTCCAAAACACTTCATGGAGGTATAATTAACACAGGTCTTAAGTAACATAAGTCAATTCAACTCCATTACTGTCATCTATTAAATATCTATTTAACATGCTCAGTGTTGTCTAAAAGGCTGTGGTGAATATAAACAAAGATAGCTAAACTCTGTGCTTATACTCTTGTTGGGGAGATAAGACATACCAGTGAGACAATCTCACACTCTTGTTTTAGGGAAGTGCTAACATAATGTAGTAGCTAATATTTATTAATTCCTTACTTTCTAGGCACTTTATGTAAGTAAACACACGTTTTATTTTCACAAAGATTCACAAGATGGGTAATATTTTCTTCCGCATTTTGAGGAAAACTTGGAGACATAACCTGAACAAGTTCAGAGATAATAAGTGATTGACCTAGGATTTGAGCCAAGAACTGACACATGAGCCATGGTTTTAAAACTATCACAGAAGAGCTATAGAAGCAAAGAAAGGAGATGTCATCTATGGTTAGTGTGGTCCCAAGCATTTATAGGTAGTAACCAATAAATTACCAAGAAAATAATGAGAAGATAAAAAAGAAAATTTGATGATGAAGTCAACGTGTAACAAAGAACTGCACATAAAACAAAGTATTTGATGAGTATTTTCTTCTACCACTATAAGTTCTCGTTAACTTTTTTTTTAAACGAGAAAGACAACAACAAAAAAGGGAAAGAGTCTAGGCTAACTATTTTTAGGAATGGTAGATATTAAAAGTCCAAACTTTTTCTTCTAACAGTTCATTTTTTAATATTACTATAAAAACAATCTTCAAGATTAAAAAAAAGCCACCAAAATATATGCCAACTGATAAAGAAATCTTACTTCTTTTTCTTTCTGAAGCCCTTGTGTTTCCTGTTTAAGGCTATCCATAACTTCCTTTAATTTTTCTTCTTCTTTTTCTTTTTCTTTCTCAAGGGCATTGTTTCTAGTTGTTGTCTCAGTTATGATATTCTCACTCTTGGCAGGTATACTTTTAAATTCTTCAACCTAAGATTATAAAACAAATTAAAGTTACTAGAAGCATGTACCTTTAGGCTATCCAACACCATCAATATTTGGCTTATTTAAAAGTATCTCCCAGGATCTTCTAGATCTTTGCGGTTTTCATTGTAATTAGGTTTGAAGCAGCTAGCTTTAGCAAGTACTTCCTTAATCATCTGCTGCAATTTCTATGTTCTCTCAGTCTAATGGTAAAACTAATTCTACGAATTCCTGATTCCTTATGGAAGACAATTCTTCCTCGCTGAGCAGAAGATCTTCCTTCTGCTCCAACTTTAGGCTGTAATTATCCTTCTTCACCTGTGAATATGGTCTGAGTACATGGAATTCCCTAACGTACCCTTCAAAGTGCATTACAACTTACCACAAATTACCCATACACCCCTAGTCTCCCTCAAATCCTAAGATCTTTCCCAACTTTACCCTTCCAGAGTCACCACATAGGACTAATATTTTATTCCATTAATACCTTCCAGTAGTAATCACTTTTCCACATTTGATGCCTAAAGGCTAATTATTTCTACTACAGTTACATTTGGCTTGATCTGCCCAATTCAGGGGTTTCTATCAAGTCCATGCTATTTTGTTTATTCTGATTATCTATTACCAGAGAAATTAAACATTTCCCAAAATGGTGTCCCTCAAACACTGATTCACACAGATGTGTTACTGTACTGAGCATAAAGTATTTTGTGAACAAATGCATTCGGAAAATGCTTACAAGGTAAAGCAGAGCCTGACTCATAATTACCATGTAATTATCTGGTACAAAACTTTAAAAAAAAAATTTGTTTTATTTTTGGCTGTGTAGGGTCTTCGTTGCTGCACGTGGGCTATCTCTAGTTGTGGCAATTGGGGGGCTACTCTTCGCTGTGGTGCACGGGCTTCTCATTGCAGTGGCTTCTCTTGTTGCAGAGCATGGGCTCTAGGCGCATGGGCTTCAGTAGTTGCAGCACACGGGCTCAGTAGTTGTGGCTCACGGGCTCTAGAGCGCAGGCTCAGTAGCTGTGGCACACGGGTTTAGTTGCTCCACAGCATGTGGGATCTTCCCGGACCAGGGCTCGAACCCGTGTCCCCTGCATTGGCAGGTGGATTCTCAACCACTGCGCCACCAGGGAAGCCGGGTACAAAACTTTTTTGAGGGGAGGGGCTTTGTGTGCCTCATCTATTAATATCTGATTTAACTATGAATATAGTTTGAAACACCCCAAATTAATTGATTTATTAGTCTGGCTCCTAGCAAGTTAGGCATTCTGGTCTAAACCTCATCTTTCTTTTTCTGAAATCTCAGTCTAGCTAATCAACCACTTACTGTAAATTACGAACTTCCCCTTCCCTCCTTTTTAAGGGGAAACTCCTGCTGATACTCTTAACTTGATTTCTGCAGACAAAGGTACTATTTTTAAAAATCTATGATATGTAGCCAAAAACATCTTTTTAAATCATACACTCTAGGAAGAAGAAAATTATTTTGTCACCCAAATAGAATTGCTGATTTGGTAAATATTTTGCCAACAATGTATATCAGAAACATAAGTTCTAAAACTCAAAGTCAATGGATACAGGATTTCCCCTTGGGGAAAAATCAGGTTGAGGTAAATCCTGAAACACTTAACATTCAGAATCCCAACTCATTCTCTTAGGTAGTATGGGGCAAGAACGTTCATGAAAAATAATAAAAACTACACGTGATATTCAGACCTGAAATTTTAAGAATTTCCCCACTATAACTTACCTTTTCTTTATCTTTTTGAAGTTGTTTTTCCAGTTTTCTGGCTTTACTTGTAGCATGTTTTAATTTTTCCCTAACTTGAACATCTTCCAAATCTAGTTTTGTAAATTTTTCTTTGTTCTCCTCAATAAATTTTGTAATTTTGTTCAGCTTCCTAGCAAAGTAAGAAAATTCTCAGTCACTATTTTGGATATTCTGATATTTTAAAGCCACCTTATATACCTTGCCTGGTTATAAATGTTTCCAAGTTCTTATAAGGTAGGATCCCGTTTCAAGCTGACCCTCTCCTCCACCCATATTTGAGGGAGCTGTTAAAATGTGTGACTATAGGAGTTATTTTATCCTTCTAAGCTGGATTGGAAATAATGACTATGTCGTCTAGGTATAGAAAAATTTGACCATAAAAAATAAGCAAAACTCATTTTAAACAATAAAAAAGAAAACTGCATAGGTAAGGGATATTGGTGTCATTGAAGATTGATATGAGAAAGGTAATGAGAAAACTTTAAGACGACTAACCTGTCAGGTTAAATGCTTATGCTTGCTATGATGCTTTGTGTTATTATGTTCTGCCACTAGGGGGTAGCATCCTGCATTATTTTAAGACCAGTGTTGGGCACTCAAATCTGTGATAATCATCAACTAGATGTAAGTCAATTAAGTTTTTTGTTTGCAAAAGGAGACCATTTTATATGCTGGCAAATGTATTACATGCATGTGCTGGCAGTAAGTTTATACACACACACACACACACATACATGCAATAAAATGTAAATAAATACTTTTAGTACTTTCTAAAAGATTATTACTTCTCTACATCTTTTACATCTTTATTCTTAGCTTTCATTTCGTTTGACAGTATATTGCTCTTCTCATTAATTTCTTTGGTATCTTCATGAATTTTTTCCTTTTGAGTCTCCATTTCAGCAATTCGTTTCTGCAGATCATAACTAGAGAGAGGAAAAAAAAGATATCAGAGATCCTAAAATATCATTTCTAAAATTCTCTAACTATTTTAGTAAAATCAGCTGTTTCTAAAGTATTCTTATCCACAGTCGATTAACAATTACCTAGGATTACTGACAGGGAAGGGGGAAACCAACCCAGGGTCAAGGCTAGAATTAGGAACAAAATAGGCTCCATATAAACAAAATTAGACATTCCATATAAACAAAACTAGACAAAATTAAATCTATTATATGAATTCAAAAGAATGTATATGTAAAACTATTAAGCATAGTAATACTTGTGAACCCACCTCCCAACTTAAAGTAGGAAACTTAAAAGTCAACTTCGATACTATGGTAAACAACTCTAATTTAATGAAGTCATCATATAAAACAACTTTTAGAATTTTTTAAACTTCAGTCTTCACATTTCTCTAATATGGGAAAAGAGAAGGGCTTAGACTTACTGCCAGAAACTAATACAAAAATTGATAAATTAAGGTACTTACATGTAATATTGACAAACATGATTCTTTTTTCTAAATATTTCATTTTCCAAGGTAAGAAATTCAATGGCTATGTTTTTCTCTCCTTCTAAGGCGTCCTTTTCCTTTTCCACCATCTTAACTCTGTTTAACTACAAAAGTTAAAAGTGTAGAGATTGTTCATATGAAGTGTATTTGAGCAATCTGAATTTAAAATATGCCAACATTAGATAAACATATAAACTACATTAATATAACAATGTTCCTCTGAAATGCCAATAAGAAAAATATAAAATTCAACCTAAAACACTAAACTCTGCCTGAATAATTATGACTATAACTTGAATATCTAGCTCAGTAAAATTAGTTAATACAGAAAACATTCTGGTTTACAATAAAACTAAAGTCTACAGAAGATTCACCTTCTCTCCTCTGTGTTCATTTAATATTTCAAATCTCCGACACAAGACTTTAATAGGTTCATTTAGCCGTCCACAACCAATTATGTCTTCTAAATATTCAAGCATACCCTCATCATGTTCAGTCTGGCCTTTTGGTTTCATCATAGCAATTTGTTCAACTTCACCCTTTAAAAAAAGTAATATTTCACACTCATTGCATATGTTTAGCTACATCAACCTTAAGTGAGAACTAGAAACAATGAACAAATTCAACACTAATGAACAACTAAATGATTTAAATCAGTAGCTTAAAGACATTTAATATGATAAAAGTAAAAATGTTCTCTCCACTGATACTCTTAAGAGTTTTAAGCAAAATTCAGCAAAGTATTCATACAATCTACAATTAAATCACTGTGGCAACATTTTCAACTATTAACAGAATTATAGCTCCTATTCTAAAACAAAGAATTTTCAAAGACCCTTCATGGTTAAACTGTAGTAGGAATCCTGTCCCAAGATGGTTAGTATCATTAAGGTTTCTCTATAAACCTGGTGTTATGAGTTCCTCAGCAAGCGCTGGGCTTCGTAAGAATGTCTCAAACTTAATGCTGTAACTTTCTAAAAACAAGACCATTAAGTGAAAAAGGAAATATTACTATTTCTCATGGTAATAATATTAATAGAAGAAATCCAACCGACTGGAAACTAAAGATCCTGGTACATACAACATTGGAAAACTTTTGCTTGCCATCATTATTACAACTTTTGAAGTGTAATTAAAATTTTAGATTAACATTATATATTTGTATTTATGCAGTTTAATTATAAAGAGAAAAGAAGAAAAAAAATCACAATCAGTAACTTTCAAGGCTGACTGCCAGGCAGCCATTTAGTTTGATGGGGAAGAAAATTTTGTCTGAACAATGCTCAGGCAAATTGCTGCTACTTTACTTCACACCAGTAGCCTGCTTATACTCTATATTATTACAACAGAAGAAAAGGGACAAATAGAAAAAAAAATACCCCTTTATTTCTGCAAAATAGCAAAGACTGAAAAATTTTTCTAAAAATTATATATTAAAAAAAGCATATAGTCTTTCTCAATTTAAGTATCTACAATATGTACTTATGAATGAACCTTAAAAATCTGGGGTAAAACTTGCTAATGACAAGGCGTCATATTTACCAAAATCCTCAACATAATTATACAAGGTAAAAAAATTTAAAGATAAAAGAAACGATAAAACAGCTCATTTTAAAATCTACTCATTAGGGACTTCACTGGCGGTCCAGTGGTTAGGGTTCTGCACTTCCACTGCAGGGGGCATGGGTTCGATCCCTGGTTGGGGAACTATGATTCCATGTAAAAAAAAATCTACTCATTAAAGGGTATAATTTTAAACATTTTTTACAGATGATCACTTTTCTGTACTTTGACAATAGGACATGATTATAAAATACAAAGTGAAATGTTATCCTAACAGCCTGTTATTTTTTAGATTTCTCTGCAACCTTGGGTATGTATGAATTAGTTTTAACTAAATATTAGCATTTAAAATATGTAGCTATTTATATAAAATGTTTTATTCTGCTTTCAATTATCAGTTTTTTCCAAATATTTTCATAACAATTTTAAGTTTCAGACAGGATTTAAGCCTGGAAGAGTGTCCAAAGCTTTAGATTACAACAGGGACTCTAGCCACTGAAGAAGCCAAGAGACTTATTCAGTTGTTATCTAGACAGGGTTTATCAACAGCAACATTACTGACATTTTGGGCTGAATACTCTTTGTTGTGGGGAGCTATGCTGGGTATCACAGCATGTTTAATAATATCTCTGACCTCTACCCACTAGATGTCAGCAGCACCAGGCTTCCCCCAGCTGTAACAGTCCAAACTATCTCCAGACAATGCTAAACGTACTGGGGGTGAGGATGCAAAACTACCCCCAGCTGAGAATCACTGATCTGGAGGTAGTCAGTTTAACTTTTTTTTTTTTGCGGTACGCGGGGCTCTCACGTTGCAGAGCACAGGCTCCGGATGTGCAGGCTCAGCAGCCATGGCTCACGGGCCCAGCCGCTCTGCGGCATGTGGGATCCTCCAGGACCGGGGAATGAACCCGCGTCCCCTGCATCGGCAGGCAGACTCTCAACCACTGTGCCACCAGGGAAGCCCCAGTTTAACTTTTTTGTATTAGTGTTTACAGTCCAAATATCTGACACTTGATAGTCTAATATTCTACCTAATTCAATTTGAATATTTGAACACTTATTTTAAGAAAAATGAAAAACCATGCCAAGAGAACTTACATGTCTGAGTCAAATCACTATAAGGTATTTAAGTATACACTTTTCAGGTAACCAGAAGTTATGATTTGGTGTAAGAATGATAAAAATATTCCACAGGTATCACACTTTTCCTGGCCAAATTACTTATTGAAGAGATGGAATATCACCATTAGGAGACTGCCTAGCTTTGAATAAAGCATAATGGTTGCTTGTTTTTGGTTACTTGTTCCTCCCTTTCCAATTAAAATGAAGGATATACAGTTCTGATTTTTCATTCTAACAAGGTTGCCCAGTAGAAAAAAACATTTTCAAGTGAAAGACAAGGACGTTTATGAATCAACATAGTTCCACCTCAAGTCCCATATAACATTGTTTTAATTTATTATTGGTATTCATTAAAAACAAAAAAAAAACGGTTATTATCAGATTCGCACTATTGAATCAACAGGTTATTAGAACATTTAGGCTTCTACCTGTCACGGGACAATTAGGACTGTTGCCGTATTTCAATGACAGACAACCTGGGACCTTTCTTGTGGTTCTGTTCCTTGATGTCCTCTGCCTTACTACCTGCTACTATTTGTTTTCTTCGTTTTTTCCATTTTGTGTCATTTCATGTATAATCTGTGGGTTGACAGTCTGCTTAGAGGACCACTCATATTTCAGAAAATGTACCTATCCCATGTGAAATTATATAGTTTTAATTTAGGGCAATACCTTCAACACATTTCAGAAATAATTTTAAAGCATCAACCTGAATTTAAAGTCACCTTACCACTCAAAGCTCCAAATCACAAGTAGTGGTAGCATGATGAGACAAAAAAAGTTTCAAGTTGCTATATGCTACCATTTGAAGCTGGCAAAGTTCTGTAGCCCACCCCCCCCACGGTTATTTCTATTTTCTATAGCTTAAGTATACTAAACAAGGTTTTAAACAATTTTTTTCACTGTTGTTTACTAGTGACTTCCTATGTTTTAACTTATATTCACACTATATCAGAGATACTAAGCAACTGTGGAAATACCATCTGTGGTTTTTTTTTTTAAATAAATTTATTTATTTTTGGCTGCATTGGGTCTTCATTGCTGTGTGCTGGCTTCTACTCTTTGTTGCAGTGCACAGGCTTCTCATTGCGGTGGCTTCTCTTCTTGTGGAGCATGGGCTCTAAGCACGCAGGCTTCAGTAGTTGTGGCATGTGGGCTTGGTAGTTGTGGCTCACGGGCTCTAGAATGCAGGCTCAGTAGTTGCGGCGCACGGGCCTAGTGGCTCCGTGGCATGTGGGATCTTCCCGGACCAGGGCTCGAACCCATGTCCCCTGCATTGGCAGGTGGATTCTTAACCACTGCACCACCAGGGAAGCCCCATCTGTGGTTTTTTAAAGTAACATTAAAATAGCAAACATACTTCAAGAGGATATTTATAACATCCAAGGCCTAATCCATAACTTACTTAAGTGGACGGCAAACCAGGGTATTGTGATTCATTTATAGCATTCCTCAATAATCTAATTTACAAGAATACAGCTTAAAAATCTAAGAGGAGGGCTTTCCTGGTGGCGCTGTGGTTGAGAGTCCATCTGCCGATGCAGGGGACACGGGTTCGTGCCCCAGTCTGGGAAGATCCCATATGCCGCAGAGCAGCTGGGCCCGTGAGCCATGGCCGCTGAGCCTGCGCGTCCGGAGCCTGTGCTTCGCAATGGGAGAGGCCACAACAGTGACAGGCCCGCGTACCACAATTAAAAAAAAAAAAAAAAAAAAAAATCTAAGAGGAATGAATAGGTATGATGCTTTTTTATCTTTATTGAAACAGAATCCAAATTTTAGCAAGCAAGAACCACAGGAAACTGAAGTATAGTATATAGCTATAACAAAGCTTTTTTCCTAATAAGACCTGAGGTTTAAGGTAAATATGGGCGTTTGCATCAAAATTAAATGGCCCAGATTTACTAGGCTTTGAAATTTTATTTTGCCTTGGTAATATTTTTATTTTCTCCATTTTCCACTGTAATGTAAGTTATTGTTCTTTCTCTTATTCTGATAAATTTTATTCTAATTGCTCTTTGTGAACTAACAGAGAGCAAGAAACCAAATGACTGAGGTTAGTATCTGTCTAAATTAAGTGCATAAACAGAAACAATGCTTTAGGAGGTAGACTGCTGAATATCTATTTTGGATGCTTAGGGGTAGTTTCCTATTTTCTTTCATATAGTTGAGGCGGTTGAACAAGACACTTTTGGATAACTAAAGTACTATTGATAAAGCTAAAATTCTTTTGGTATAGCACAGACTTATTTCTACAGGCTAAAAGACCAGAATCCAAATAAGTTTATATGTTATGCCAGGCTTAGAAGAAGTATACTGAAAAGAAAAAGGGAGAGATGACTAGGTAACAACTCTGATCTCGGTTAATCCAATCTCCAAATTACTAAACAATAAGAAAAAAATTTTGGTTGTTTTAAATTTTAGTTTAGATTTTATAATATGAAGACAAAAAGCATATGAAGTTGAAAATTGTGACAAAACTAGCTACCCATGAAATGCTACACAGAGCTAACAAAACCCCACTTGTTTACACTTATGTTTTAACAATGGGACAGCAGCTCCCAAACAAGGTATATATAAACAGGGAAATGTACAAACATAAAAAGCACAACGGCCAATTATAATCTAACACTTTTGGAAGGCATGTGTATAAGTGCCGCTAAGGACAAGAAACAGAATTCTACCATTTTTGTATCATTTATAGCATCTCAGCATAGTGACTCATTAGTTCATTCATTCAAATAGTCAACGATGAAATTTTAAATGACTTCAAATACTAGAAATGCCTACTTGAAGACCCTACTATACCATTATAGATACTTAAAAAAAAAGTTTACTCTTATGGACTTCTAAACTTTAGTGCTTTTTAGTCTTAAAAATAAGTTTTCACTTTAGCTGGATTTATATTACTTAGGTTGTTAATCACTACCACTGGCCAAACAGCCTATACATTTTATTCAAAGTAATCACTTATGTCTTAGATGATGATATTCTGATGTCTCCAAGTTCCCAGCCTCCCAAACCACAGCTAGTTTTTAAGATGTTATTTAGTGGGAGATAAGGTAATGAAAACTGCATTCTTACTTACCTTCAAATGCTTTATATCTCTAGTGCAGGAGTCTAAGATTTTGATAAGGAACTAAATAAAAATCCATAGAAACCACTGCCACTTTCCCTCAAACTTTTAAATAGGGCATCATTCGTTCTATCTAGTCCAATCCCTGTTTCTTCTTCCTAACAGGTGAGTTTCTAAGGTTCTTATCTGTAAATTTAATCAAATGGAATTCAATTTGTTAATGTGGAAAGTTTATCTCAGTATTAAAAATGATTTAAACAATGTAACTGTTAAGATGACATAAAAAGGTTGAGATTATTATGAGGACAAATGGCTTAAGCATCCTGGGCACTTAAGAAGCACATATTTAATATAAAGTTTACAATTTAAAAACTACTCTTATTTACATCTTTGGGAAGTTACTTTATTTAGCTCCCTTTATTTACTGAATTATGTATACAGAGGCAATATCAAGGGAAAAAAAATCACCCTCTCAAGGGTTAAAACGCAGCCTATTTTGATGAGTCTATGCACAGGTGTAAAACTTTGATTATCCCTGCGTGACAGTAAATAAACAGCAAATAAGATAAACACAATGATAGGTTCTTGCAAAATGGTATCACTATCAAATTTAGTATTCTAAAGGGGCATCTTTAATCCATAATTAACCAAATCAAATCCCAGAATACAAAAAGTCCATAAAAGTTAAATCTGATTAACACACACACACACACACACACACACACACAGCTTTAATTCCACATTTATGTAAATTCAAATCTTATTTAGAAATGTATCTGCTGATGATTTCCCAACATCGATTTTAAAATAAGTTTGGGTTATAGAAGTATTACAAATGAACTGAAGATGTTAACATAAGTCATCCCAGAATATTTCTTTACCTTCTACATACACTATGTACGTCTAAAAGTAACATTTCTTTAAAAAAAGCAGTTGAAGAATATAGACTAAAATGGAAACAGAGGCTAACACTTTATAAGTTTCTTACTGGGAACACTCAGTCATACTAATCAAACTTTTAGTATCAAACCAAAATTCCCAAGTTAGTTTAAAATCAGTAGTACAGGACACTAAAGAATATTAGCAGCTATTTCTATATCACAATATAGTTTTCCTCTTATTATTGTGCTCTTGGTGATTGTAGGTAGGACAAAGGAAAAGAAGATAGCCTCAAATCAAAAGGGAATTTTAATATGTCTGACAAAGCCATGTTTTACACTAAGAACATTTTTGAAAGGTAAGACAGAGAAGATAAGGAATTTTTCTTACCAAGCAACACTGGTAGAAAATATCTTTACTCAGATAACGAATACAGGGTTTCTAATAAAAATCAGCTTAACACCAGGTACTTAATTTTATACCCCTTTAAAAAGACTTTAAAAGTTGTGATACTTAAGAATGAAATATCAGTTACTTTCTGATCTTCCAGTAGAAGTGGTTCAAGTAGGCCATTTGAAATAAAACAAAGAGCTTGAATAAGCTTTTAATTGACCATTCTAAGCATTAAAAAAAAAAAGTTAAATCAGTTAGGTGCTCAGGTAAATTTGTGAAACACCAAGTATATAGTTTTTTTCTTTCGAGTATATAATATTAGTAGAGATGACAAACGAACAAAAGTAAAGGAAAAGAACTACTAAAAGATAACAAATCTCATTTAAAATGTTATCTTAAAGAGAAATACACACAGAAATGATAAATAGTTGCTATGTCCCTGTCACGCTAAAGCAGCACAATAATATTGGTGTTTAATATTTATTTTACTACGCCAATATTTACGTGCTGCTAGAGCGGAACAAGTATGTCTGTCCATCCAAACATAAAATGAGCATATGATGATGAAATTACAGTTCTGAATGAATTTCCTTAAATTTCTAGAGCAGCAAATAATGATTCGCATCTTGACTGTAGTATGTAAACCATGATGTGCTGCTACAGTACTTTAAGGCCTCAAAAATACAGGATTCATCCAATAGGGAAAAATTCCTTACACTTTATTTTTAAAAAAGGGGGGAAGAAAAAAAGAACGAGAGAACCTCTAATATCTTTAATAAATTTACCTGTAAGATTAAAAATCTATTATGGTCCAAGTCAATTCCATGGCTTCGAAGAAGATTTCCAACATCCTTAAATGTTTTCTTCTTCCCACTTATGTGATAAACAGAAGTATTATCTCTGTAAGCCGTTCTGGATACATAAAAGTTACTGTTAGGAACTACTTCATAATCATCCCCTTCCTGTTTTGAGGAAAAACAAAACCAGAAAACAATTGTTGGTATTAAGTCAAAGGTTTGCTCCAAATTTCACTCACTTCATACTGAAATCAATTCTATGGCTTAAGAACTTCAATTGAATATGCACATAAACTGACAATAGTTCTTAGAATTAATCTTAGCAAAGATTAGAAATAATTTTTCAAGTTCTTTGATTCCTTCCTCATAGATCACAGAAACCAAAAAGTCAAAGCAACCAAACAAACAAAAAAGAAAACACCCCACCTTCAAGCCTAAAAACGTATTTGACTGAGAAAAGAATTGATGAAGGGGCACAAGAAACCCACTGTATCCAAAACAAACTCACCCAAATTATTAAACCATGTTGACAGATTACTAGTCCATTAAAAAAAAGTTGCAAGAGATGATTTGAGAAAAAAGGAAGGAAGGTATAGTAGTGGGATGATACAGCTTAGTTTTTTTTTCTTTTTTGGGTGAAGAATACGTCATTAATTGAAGGTAAAAAAAATTGCAAAGAATTGACAACTACATTCCCCTATTTTTTTAATCAAACAAATTTAAAAAATGAAGTGCAAATCTGCTTTAACATTAAAACTTGCTTTCCTTTAAAAGCTATGTCATTTTGAAATCATGGTTTTTAAAATTTACACAAATCAAGTGTAATTAATAAGCAATGGAATCAAATCTGATTTACTGGCAATCTACTTTCCAACCCAAACTGTACAACAGAAAAGCACTAAGAACCAAAATTAAAATATATACCACCACGTAGATTTAATTAAAGCTGTTTATATTAAAATTAAAACAAAACCAAAATAAGACCTAGAGGCCAAATCACATCCTCATTTCATTATGTAATTAGTTTTCTACTGGTGATGCTTGGGCGTCATTTTTAGGTTCCAGTCATTTTTGAACCACGTATTTCCAAAGTTAATTATTAAATAGAAGAGAAAAAAAATCCCAATACCAACAGAGCCAAGTGAATAATCTAAATAGGCATTTTACCTATAATTGTCTCCTCTTCTAGAAAACAAACATGTTACCTTACCCTTCCCTGTTTTAAAAGGGCAGTTTACTTCAAACTGAAGCAAAGCTCTTTCATATCACCTATACAGATGACTATTAGTAACATTAAATTTAATGTGAATTGAAATAAGGGAGATGGTAAAGTTAGTCAAACTGTTAACATTTTCAAGTTTAGGTAACTTATCTGAAAGTAATAAAAACATAACTTTAAAAATGAATCCAAAATTTATAGTAAAAGAATGCTTACTTGGTACTCGGGATACTAAAACTGCTCAATGTTTTACACCAAAAAGGTAATAAGCATTATTATGAGCTACTTATAATTCATTTCCCTGGCTAAAAAATTTAATATTTTAAGTTTAACAGCCACTACCACCAATCCTCAAAAAGAAAATATGGTCATGGAGGTAACGAAATAAATATTGGTTCTGCTTTAACCATATACTAATTTTTATGAGCCAATTTAAGCCAAAAATAATAAAATGTGCAACGTATTGAAATCCTTTGTGTTCCTTACTTGAAGTTGCAAATAACTAAACAAAGCCCCTTACCTTATCAATTATCTTTTGAAAATGAACTTCTACAGTACAACTCTGAATATCCTTGTGTTCATCAGAATTGTGTATTAGAACTGAGAGTTTTTTAGATCTTATTTTTTGCGCTCGATAGCCAAACACAAAAAGCATAGAATCAATAACATTGGATTTGCCACTGCCATTTGGCCCAATAATACAGGAAAAGCGCTGCATAAAAACAGGAAAAAAAAAAAGTTAAAGATAGCTGTTTTCATATATCATGTCTCTTATATCACAAGCTTCAACACTTTAAATAAGACCATATTCTAATTTTAACTCAGACTTTTTACAAAATTCATTCTATAGTTAAAGAGAAAATACTCCTTTCAAACATAAAACCCACCAATTCTATTCAGTATGGAAAACTTTAAAAAGAGAGGTACCAAAAGATAACCGGATAAACAAAAGCTAATTTCAGTTGTTAAAAGCATAGGAAACATACCATATTTTTAATCAATCAGCATAAATACAATAACTACAAAATTGAAACATTTTGTAATAAAGATGCATTACCTTACAACGGTTATTTTAAAAAGGTCAAATACCTTATGGAAAGGTCCCAGAATTTTTTCCCCAGCATAGGATTTGAAGTTCTGGTTTACAATATGAGTTATCATAAGACGAGGAGCTCCAGCTTCGTTGGTCATTGTTGGAGGTGGGGGAGGAGGGATGCTATTCAAAATCTCTTCTAAACTTCTATTATCTATTTCCTCACTTGTAGTCTCTAAGTCAAAGGAAAGGGAAAAACAAGGGGAAAAAAGCCTGCATTAGTGAAATTAGTTCGGAGGACTACTGCCTGCTAATCTCTGGAGAGATGTTATTTATGAAACCTAGGAATCTGTATTTTCACTCAAATACAGTATTATCCTAAACTCACAGGAGATGAGAATCTTTTGGTTTGGTTTTATAACAAAAGAAATTCTTGAAAGAAATGACACCAGTAACAAAACTCTATAGAAATATATCTTTTAGGAGCCGAAACACTATATCGTCATGCAAATCTGGGAAATCCACAACCACTTGATTCCCTGCTCCCTGTCTATAAACAGGTGGTTAAATCCTAAGGCTCTAGATACAACTCTCTCCCTATCTGTGAGCACCTGGAACCTTAACTTTCTTTGGACACTCGCGAGCTCTAGAGACAGTCACAGGGGTTTCATGTCATTGAGTTCCTGGACTCACAAAAGCTACGGTAGTTTCGAGTAAATTATCATCTTCTCTTAGCAATTTAAGACCACGAAGGTTAAGTTACAAGGTCAAGAAACTTTTCATCATATTATAACATACAGTCAGGCTGACTCTGAAAAACAGTCCACTAGCTCCTGGCTGACCATGTCGATTTCCGTGGAAATAGAAGACAATGAACAGAAATTCAGAATTGAAGCTATTTACTCGCCCCCATCCCCTCCGGCACCGTTACACCGATACTGCACATTGTCTAATCTGTGAAAATCGCCAAATCGCTTTCTTGAGCGGCTCTACCGGACCTTCAGATGTCAACCCCGCAGCCCCTCTTGTCCGCGCCCAAGAACATCAGCCAGTCCTGGGCTGGGCGCGGATGCACCCGGGTCTCCCTCGCGTTTGCCCGCGGCGTCGCGAAGGGCTACTCACCTGCGGTGGCAGGCGCGAGGCTCCCCGCGCGGCCGGGCGGCGGCTCGGGCTCCGCGTCGCTGCTGGCGCCGTCCGGGGACTGCGGCGGCCTTTCCTCTCTGCGCCGGGCGGTGGAGGGCTGGGTGCCTTTACGGGGCATGGTCGCTGGGGCCGAGGGAGAGTCGGGAGCAAGTGGGCTGCGGGCCAGTGCCGGTACGTTCCCCCACTCCCCGGGCCCCGCGGTGAGACGGGCTCAGCCCCCCACCCCGTCCCACTCGGGGAAAACTCCGTCCATCCGTTTTCGAGAGCCCCGTCGTCAAACCCCGCTCAACGCCAGCGGGTCCTCGAGAAAGAAGGCACAAAAAACTCAAGTGCCAAGAAGGCGGGATTCGTTTTCATAAGTCCTAAGCAAGTGGGAAAACCTAGACGTGCTTGGGGATCAAGCAAGAATAGAGCAACTGCTTAGGTTCTTTTTACTTTTCAATGCCCCCACGCCGTCCGCCCACAGTATAAGTGTGAAAGACTATTCTAACGTAATTTCTAAACGAAGCAATTCCCATACGCTAGCATTTGCGGACATTCCCACGCTCTCTGGGCTAGGGATGCAAGCGCACAGATTCTGAGAGACAAGAGTTCGTTTGAGGGGCTATCTATCACCTCTTCCCAGAGCAGCGAAGAACCAACTGGCGGCGAGCCGCCCACTTTCCTCTCCCCGCCATTTAGCCCTCGGCGCAGCGGACGGCCCGGGGTCTTTGAGGTCTGCTCTCTACAGTCCGGCCGGGTCCGACCACTCGCGATTTTCAAATGGGAAGCCGGCAGCGCCGGCTCCGGTTCAATCGCCTTGAGGTGGCAGGGGTCTGTCCCTCCGGGGTCCGCGGCAGAATCCCGTTGGACAATAAACTACGAAAGGTCACCAGTTAAGGGCTCAGACCCGGTGGTTAGTCCCTTGCGGGAAGTGAGACGGGCAGGGGGCCACGCTACAGTCCGACCAAGACCGAGATTTCTGAGAAGAGGTCCGCGAGGCTGAGAGGCTCCCCCCAACCCCCACCCCCGGGCCCCCAGTCTCCTGAGCAACGCTTATGTAGCTCAGAGAAGTGGCGCCCGGGAGAAGCGCGCGGGAGCCTCGACTGCCGGGGAGCGGCCGAGGGGGGAGGGGTGACAGCGAGAGAAATCTCCCGGCGGCAGCCTCAGCCTAGACTTCGGCTGCTCCAACTCAAGGCCTCTACTTTCCAGGAGCCCGCGGACGGAACAGGAAGTAAGAGTGTGACAACCTGATCAGGAAAAGAAGTATTTTACCTGCCGGATAGTCCACTCAGACCAAGGTTGGAAACGGTTGCATACCCCACCTCTCTTACCGGTGTTTCGGCTGCGGGTCCTTCACTCGAAAATGGCGCCTAAAATACAAACTCGAACGGAAATTCGTTACAAATGCGCGCAATGCTTTCTGGGAACCACTAATTTGAAAAAAATGCGGCGATTATCGCCGCCATCTTCTGGTCGCTTACGCGCATGCGCGAACTGCTGGCGGGACCCAGGCGGCAGGGGACGTTTTCTATTAAGTGAAAAAGAAAAGAGAAACAGTGTTTTCCGTGGGCCTACGGCAATAGCACTGTTATAAAAAATATATTTTAAAAAAACTTGAGAATTTTGAAAAAGATAAAAAAAATAGAGTTGGGTTCCGCCCACAGCTAAAGGCAAGGCTCAGTCGTCCAATGACGCCCCTTAAGGAGAGGGCGAGCTCGCTGAGGGGCGGGGTCTAGGGCCGGGTCGGGTGACGCCCTGCAGGGAAGTATCGCGG
This sequence comes from Mesoplodon bidens, assembly GCF_964165515.1. NCBI lineage: Eukaryota > Metazoa > Chordata > Mammalia > Artiodactyla > Ziphiidae > Mesoplodon > Mesoplodon bidens. Next base: position 78,550,654 of record NC_138161.1, on the reverse strand, counting down.
GAAGAGGGAGTGAGCTTAGCTCTTAGGAGTCGCTATGGTGACAGGGAGGCCCGAGGCTTCTTGGTAACTGGGCCCACTTCTGTGAATACGATCGCCACCGCTTTCCTGGCACTTAAGGTAAATCTCTTTACTTCTAGGCGAGAGGTGAGGAAAGGGTTTGGAAGTTGTAGCCATTACTGGATCCACCTTCCCTGCTATGAGGGTGTGTGCGGAGTGGAGCATCAGTTATTTTCCGTCTCCCTGGGGGCGGTGCGGCTCTGGACATAGCTTTTGGGATGCAAAGGAGGAAGCCCTGAGTTTGGAGGGAGTAGAGGGGTAACAAGGAGAAGAGAAAACCTGGATTGGTGAATGATCGTGTAGTGAAAAGCAAAATAATGATTTCGAATTATTGGTGTTAGGTCATTAATGTCACTAGTGAAAGGGGGTTTCGCGTTTTTAAAATCATTTGGCTGAAAGACTCTAATGGAAGAAACGATTTGCTGGTGTCTGGGTATGAGAAAATTATTGATCAGCAAATATTTCTTAAGTAGCTTTTGTATACATTGCACTGTCAGGCATAATCAGGATTATTAAGCAAGTATTTCTGTTCCCAGAGAATCTAGTTTTGCTATTAGGTTTTTAACCAGGAGTTTGTGGATCTGGTGGTAGGTGATTGGAATTAAGAGGAGTTTATATCACCTCTTCTCCACTCCCCACCCCCGCCTCCCGCCCCCGAAATCGTATACAAAATTCTGGGTGCTTGTGAATTTTTCTGGGGAGTTAGTGTTCCCAGAACTTTGATCAGATTCTCAAACGTGATCCTAATCCCTCACAATGTTAACCATTAATTGATTTGACTATGTCCAACAAGCATTTATTCAACAACTCTTAAGTACTTGACATTGAGAACTGGGAGCCTCTTTTATTCCCCCTTTTAATTTTTGTATACTTAGGACTTGGCATACTCAAGCCCCAGTAAATCTGCTTTATGAATGAATTTACGTTGTCATTCTAACTAAGTAAGTATGACTCTTGCCCTGAGGAGCATATTCAGGTTCAGTGTTTCTCAAGAGGAGGTGTGGAGGACACTCCCCTCAAGTGTAAGAATTTGGTGAGGCTGGGAGACTGGTGTGATTTGAATAAACATTGACTTGATATTGTAATATACCTTTATGTTTGAAGTTGTAAAAAATTATTGTTTTCATAAGACAAACTACAGACAATAAAGCTCAGTGGAAAAAAAATTTGGCTGGTAGGTGTACCAAAAAATGTAGCAACAGTTCTCTTTGAAAACATCTGGAATCTTTTGGAATTTTGCAGTCTGTAAAACACTATTAAAACTGAGTTGGAGAGATATTAACCATGAAAAAAGCAAAGACTAGACCAAATTGAGTTATGTATATGGGAGACAGCATGATGTAGTAGAAAGATGTAACAGATAACAAGAGTCCCAAATCTCATCATTTTTTTAGCTACATGTTTAGACAGTCTACTCAATTTATCAATCTCTGAGATTGTTTATTATAAAACCAGCATATAATACCTACCTCATAGGATTGTTTATGATTGTCTAGCACACACACTATATGCATTTGGTACTGCTGTGTTTATGACATTGACCTTATTAGGGTATGTGCTAAGGATGAATAATGGGATGTCAAGTTAGAAGATTAGTTTATGAAGGGTTTTGAAAGCCAGGTCAAGGATGTTTTCAAAATATTAGAAAAATTTTGAGCTAAGGAATGACTTGGTAAAAAAAAAATTAACAGTAGTTATGTGAGATGTGTAAAAAGGGAAAGAGACTGAGATCAGGCATGGCTTAGTTAGATTATTACTGTCCAGTCCTCCATGTAGGAGGTGCCTATGCAGTAGAAAGGTAAAAATCTGGACACATTTTGGGGGAAAAATCTATAGCTTTTGTAGATTTTAATGGTTAAGAGTCTGAACCCTTAAAGTTAGTCAGATTCTATTTTTTGTGAATTCCTGGATTAGTGATGAGGGGATAAGAAAGATAACAAGTAAATCCTAGTTTTACTGCCTTTGATGGTTGCTTTAAATAATGATTGGTCTTAGTGACTGATAAGAAATGTAATTTCAGTAAATCAATAAAGTGACCAATAGCTTTAGATTTAGTTGAACCTAACCATGCTCCACTCAGAATAAATATTTTTTAAACAGGCTTAAACCAGGTTGTATAACATAGGAAAGACATTCATAACAAACAGCTACAGTGGAGACAAATCTAGAGTGAAAGTAGGACACTCAGAAAAAGTGAAGAAGTGATTTGAGAAGAGATTAGGATCACAAGAAATAAAGACTTGATTGATCCCTGCCAGTACTTTGGATAAAAAGAAGCTGGTCCAATTGGGATGGACTAGGTTACAATGATCTTGGAAAGTATAACCAAGTCTCATCTTTCTGGTCCAAAATCATCTACTAACAACCATTATCTATAATTTCAAGCAGTCTGAGAAGAGAACGCTTACTTTTTATACTTCAAAAAGTTGTACCCCACAGGAAGAAATAAGTTCAAGCGGAAAAATTGGAATAGAATTAAAATTAACATTTGCAATTCTTTAAGTGTGTAGTTAGATTTTGTCATCATTATAATATGTGTTTTGTCTACCTTCTAATGTGGTTATAGCATTTCATAAAGTCTGAAATTAGATTTGTGGGTAAATGTTTAAAATATTAACAAAGTTTGTAATTAATTGTAAATATTACAATTAATATTAATTATTAATATTAATTAGACATGAAATAATAAATCAAAATGAATAAACATGAATTTATGTAAGTAATGTATAAATACTTAGAGAATATTGTTCAAGATGAATAAATTGGATATAGAGACAGGACAGATAGTAAGAATATTCCTCTTGCTAATATAAGCCCCCTAGAACACTAGTCTTGTTGAAACTCTCACCTATCTTAACATAGAAAAAAATGGGAAGTGAGGAAATGGAGCAGTTTTGGAGGATGGACTGTTTTGAAAAATGAGTTTGTTTTTATTCATATAGGTTGAGATTAGGAAAGGTATACACAGTGGACATTAGAGGTGGAGAATATAGTTCAGGAGAGAAAATAGGGTGAGATAGAGTTATAAGAATAGTTGGGACACTAAAAATAGATTAGATTTTTAAGGTTGTGAGTAGAGAGAGGATAGCACTAGAGAATGTACATTCTTAGAATATAGGAAGAAGAAATAATTATAGTAATGTCTCAGATAGGACTTTGTAGATTACAAGTGACAGAAAATCCAATCCAAATTGTCTTGAGAAAAAAAAAATTAACTTCCATAACCAAAAAGTTAGGTGAGTATAACTGGATTCAGTGTTCAAACAAAGACACTAGGATTGTGTTTCTTTCTTTGTTCTGCTTTGCATTTCCTTGTCTTGGCATTATTCGCAGGCTTCACATAGCGGTCTCTGACACCTCCAGGCTCTCCCCTTGCCATGGTAAGGTGTTACAGTAACTCTAGCCTCAAATTTCCTAAACTTAAAGACCTGGGGTTAAGAAGTGTCTTTCTTCCCCATCTTTTAGTTAAATAAAAGTTTCTATTGGAGATCTCTAACTGACTTAAGCCTAGGTCTCATGCTAGCTCCATTGAAGCCATATGACTAAGAGTGAGGAAGTGGTGCTCCAAGAAGAAATTCTTTGTAGCTAGGAAAAGAGTGAATATATGCAGGGTGACAAAAACACCAATTTTCACTATAAATAGCTAACAATTATTAAGTTCTTACTATGTTTCAGGCACTCTACTGGACATTTGTAAGATGCCTGTCTTTTTTTTAACCTCATGTCTACTTTATCTCATTTAATCATCATAACCAACCTGTGAGGTGTAGGCATTATTAACCCCATTTTGTATACAGAAGAAAACAAAGTGCAGTATTTGGAAGATCTCTAGGTGAGAGTTTCAGTAAGAAGTGGGTCAAATGCAGTAGAAACTGCAAAGAGAATGAGAACGATGATCTTACGAAAAACTAACATTTATTAGGTTTTCTTTTTAATGCAGAAATGCATAAAGAAGAAAGCAAAATTGGGCCATAATCCTATCATTCAGATAATTCTGTATTAAAAATATAAATGTATAGATAAAATATTATGAACATGATAAAAACTTCAAACAGTATAAAAACATATAAAATGAAAATTAAAAGCGTCCCTTCTCACCCCAGTGTCCCCAACCTCATGAAGGTCTCTGTTAAGTGTCTTGCATATCTTCCGAGAAAAATGTTTTAGTGTCCACTAACTTGAATATATATTCCTCCCTTTTTTTTTAACACAAAAGGGATTGAGTTATATAATACTGCTGTATACTTTGTTTTTGTCATTTAACATATTATAGACATCTTTCTGTATCAATACATATAGATTCATCTCATTTTTTAAATAGTTGTACAGCACTTTAGTTTATCAGTTGAGTGTAATTTTTTTCTATGCTAGTTGATGAATTAAAAGGATGAATTAAAGATGACTACTTATTTTTAAATTTGTGAATCACGTGGTTTATTGGCTAGAATTTATTAGGCCGTCCTGCAAAAGGATTATAAATATAACCAATGTGAATAATATTAAAGTATGGTTGACAAGAGCTAGCTCTAATTATAGCTAAAATTGCAAGGAAATGTAAATACCACTGCATATATCAATACATACACTTCAGATACCTATAGGAAGTGGAGTGGCATGGAGGTTGGAGGTCTTTAGTAAGTGAACTATACTGCCATTCGTAAGCCTGTTCCATTGCTTGTTAGGTGTTTGAATAACGTGTCCTTGGAAATGGTGAACCTGCCACTGCCTTCCCTGCCGTATAAGAGATCTCAGCTCTAGTCCACAAGTGGTTTTATGACGGGACCAATCTGAATAAAAGATCTGCTTCTCTGTCTCTCCTCTCTTTACTGGAAAAGAGACATAGGAGTCTAATCAGAGCTATCAATTTGGAAAACTTGATAAAAACTGTACTTCTAAAAATAGGGCCTTGGGTAGTCATCAGCAAACCATTAATTTCAACTGTTAATATCAACACCCAAGGGTTAGACAATATGCAAATGACCCACACAGAACTTGGTATAAATGCACTTGTGGGGGGCTTCCCTGGTGGCGCAGTGGTTGAGAATCCGCCTGCCGATGCAGGGGACACGGGTTCGTGCCCCGGTCCGGGAAGATCCCACATGCTGTGGAGCGGCTGGGCCCATGAGCCATGGCCGCTGAGCCTGAGCGTCCGGAGCCTGTGCTCCGCAACGGGAGAGGCCACAACAGTGAGAGGCCCTCGTACCGCAAAAAAAAAAAAAAAAAAAAAAAAAAATGCACTTGTGATCTAGCTCTTGGATTTCTTCTCTCTCCTTTACATTCTTCTTTACTTCCTAGGCTTTCTGCTACCTCTTATCGATAGGTACATTCTTGTTGACAAGTCATACCTTCCCTCTTTCCTGCCTACAATTTTTCTCATTTTGTTAGTGCTTTTATGTTTTAGTTTTATTTCTTAAATCTAATTCATTTCTGTTGTCTTTTTTTGTAAACCATCTTAACCGCTTTTCAGCGTACAGTTCAGTGGCATTAAGTGCATTCATATTGTTGTGCTACTGTCGCCGCCATCCATCTGCAGAACTCTTTCCATCTTGCAGAACTGAATCTCTGTACCCATTCCTCCTTCCACCCAGGCAACCACCATTCTACATTTTGTATCTATGAATTTGACTACTTTAGGTACTTCATATAAGGGAAATTATATAGTATCTGCCCTTTTGTGACTGACTTCTTTCATTTAGCATAATGTTAAGTCTAATTCTTAACATTAATTCTTAATTCTATTTTCTTGGTTCTAATTCTGTTCCATGTTGTAAATACTTATATCTGGAACATGTGTGTGTAATCTATGATGAATATTTAAATTTCTAGTTTTTGATAGTACTGTATAGAGTTCTGTAATAAATAGGCTTGTATAGTTTGTATATGTATCTTGGTGTACATTTATATGTATATGACAAATTCCTATGACTAGGAATTCCTCCCAGGGTAGATTCCTTATATATACTTCCTTTGAATCAGTAGCTTCTAACTCGAAATATGACAGATGTGTCAGACTGACAAAGCCTAGGTAATTTGCCTATGTCCTAGCTGTAAGGAGGGCTAGAGAGGAAATAATTTGTTTTTTATTTATAAGGTAGGAAATTCCCCAAAGGTAGAAAATGTAGTCAAAAGTGTTGGTGGGGGGTGGAACAAAAGAATCAATGACCGTTAGCACCAGTTTTCCTGCTCTTCAATAATGTATGTGACTAACTGTTTCTCTGTATGCCAGGTCTGGGTTCTGGCTGGGTTTTGCATTTGGCCACTTTGACAACAGAAAAATGGTATCTAGTTGTTTTCATTTTCATTTCTTTAATTAAAATTGAGGCTGTGACTTATTTCATGTTTTTGATTGCCCGCTGACCATCTGTATTTATGTTTCTGTGAACTGTCAATTTATAAGTGTTTACAAAAAGAAGTACCCCATTATCAGTGTCCTTGATCAAATGACTTCATAGGGGACCATACTGTCTTAGTTATCTTCTGTTTGTATAGTACTGCCAATCAATCCCTGTGCAGTGGTTCCTTCTCCTTTGCCCCCAAACATGCTTCTTACATAGTATGTAAGAAGAAAAACGCAGAGCCTAGTGTGCCTGGAGCAGTTTGAGTGAAAAAAGAGAGGAAACAGGAGATGAGGTCAGAGAAATGAGGTTGTCTATTAGGGCTGTCCAGAGAAAGAAGAATTAATGTTGAAGTCATTAGTCTTAGGGCTGGAAACTGGGCAAAATTAGGGCTGGGCAAAATTTCTGTGTTGTAGTCTGGCAGCAGAATTCCTTCTTTGGGAAATCTTGGTTTTTGCTCTTAAGGCCTTCAACTGATTGGATGAGGCCCACCCAAATTATGCAGGGTAATCTGCTTTACTTATGTCAACTGATTGTCGGTGTTAATCACCTCTAAAAAATAGTTTTATAGTAACGTTTAGTCTTGTGTTTGACCAAATAACGGCACCATCTTGCAGCCAAGCTGACACATAAGATTAACCATCACGATAGGAGTCCAGATCAATAAAGGCTTTGAACACCATTGCAAGACCTTTGTTTCAGGGGCTTCCCTGGTAGTGCAATGGTTAAGAATCCGCCTGCCAATGCAGGGGACATGGGTTTGAGCCCTGGCCTGGGAAGATCCCACATGCCGTGGAGCAACTAAGCCCATGCGCCACAACTACTGAGCCTGCACTCTAGAGCCTGTCAGCCACAACAACTGAGCCCGTGTGCCACAACTACTGAAGCCTGCGTGCCTAGAGCCCGTGCTTTGCAACAAGAGAAGCCACCGCAATGAGAAGCCTGGAAACCGCAATGAAGATTAGCCCCTGCTTGCTGCAACTAGAGAAAACCTGTGCGCAGCAACGAAGACCCAATGCAGCCAAAACAAAATAAAACAAAAAAACACCTTTGTTTTAACTCTGAGTGAGACAGGAAGCCACTGGAGAGTTTTGAGTAGAGAAGCACCATGACCTATTTTAAATTTCCCTTTGGCTGCTTTGGTGAGCATAGATTGTGAGGGGTTAGGAGGTCAACTAGGAGGCTATCATAGTTCAGGTTAACAGGTGATGGCACCTTGGACTGGATCCATAGTAGTGGGAGTCATGAAAATCAGGTATTTTGAAGATAGATCATACAGGTTTTGTTTTTTACAAGCTGGATTTGGAATGTGAGAGAAGAGTCAGTGATGATTCCAAGGTTTTTGGCCTGTGCAACTGGAAGGATGGAATTTCCATTTACTGAGATGGGTAAGGCTGTGGGAGGAGCAAAGTTGGAGGAAAGATCAGGGGTTTGATTTGGATCTTAAGTTTGAGATGTCACACATTCAAATAGAGTCGTCAAATAATCAGTTAGCTATAAAAGTCTGGGATTCAGTGCAGAGGTCTGAACTGGAGATATGAAATTGGGAGTTGTCACTAGGTAGTCAATAAATTTAAACTTATATTAAGCCATGAAACTGGGTGAGATATCCATGGCAGTGAGTATAGATACAGCAGAGGTACAAGGATGAGTGCACAGTTTAAGGTTAGGGAAATTAGGAGAAAAGGTCGGGAATATTTATTCCCTCTATAACTCTGCAATTCCTTTCCCTCCCTAAACTGTCTATTAAAGTAAATCCTAACAACCTTATTAGCAGGATTGAAAAGGAATTCCCACAGAGTTACATGTGGTCCTAGCAAGATTGCCCTTTCCTGTCATAAAACTCTTCATCAACACTACAAACCACCTAAGAGAACAGTTCAGGAAGAAGGCTACAATTTAAATTGATTATACACCTTCCTTTATTCGATGATTGGGACTATTCCATCATACCTTACATCCCTGTTTACCTCCGTCTCTACATTCAAGGCTCTTAATTCCCTACATTAGTTCATTATTAGGTTTAGCTGTTGATGACAGTAACTTAAACATGATAAAACTTTATTTTCTATCCCTTAAAAGGCTAAATAGGACTGATAGGACTCTCTACAAGGTCAAGAATCTTAGTTCCTTCCATCTTGTTGCTGCATTATATATGGTCTTGATGGCATGGCAGGGAGAGGGCTACTCTTATTTTCCAAGTTTTCATTTGCCAATAATGCTGATTTATATAACTTTTATAAGAGGTAGTAATGTGGACTTTATAAGAGGTAACTCATTTACTTTTCATATTACCACTGTGGGTAACCAATACTGTTGGGTAGAGTTATCTACCCGCCTCAAGATATAAGTTCCAGATTGGGCCACAAGGTTGATGGTGTTGTAATATCCCCGTTGGGTTTAAGAATTGTTAATGTCCTATGTGGCTACACCCAGTTTCAAGGGCAGTTGAGAAATGTAATCTTTATTCTGGATGGCCAGGTATGCAGCAAAAATTCAGATTCTTCTACCACAGAAGTAGGGATGAATGAAAGAGGACAGCTGGCTGTTTTTACCATCTCCCACCATCTGTCCCAAACTCTTAGCTCTTCACCATTTAAATCCTACTACTCTACCTTTTGGAACTCACAGTATGTCATTGGCCAAATCTGTGTTCTCAACCTTTACTCTAAAACTTCATAGTTTTACCCTTTAACTTCACAGTCTAACTTAAATCTGGTTGTTTCCTAAGGAAACTGCTTTCCTCTTGGCTGTTTCAAATGGAGGCTCTTTTGCCTTCCAGACTCCCATGTATCAGAGGGCCTTGTTTCTCATTAGTGTTTCTGCACAACTGATTGTCTTCACCTTTCCCCTCTACAATCCCTTAGTCGCTTTGAGATAAGTCTTGTGAGATCAAACTGTTATCTACTCTGCCTTTTTGTAGTCATCTACAGATGTCTGCTTTTTTCCTCGTTCAGTGAATAGTGTTTTAGCACCTGGGTAACTGTCGATCTCCACCACTATTCTTGTCATTATTCTCAGCGATTTAACATCCTGAAATCAATTCTTCCATTCCCTGGCCTCTCGGTTCCTTGACCTTGGCCACCCACTTTGACAGTCTTAACCTACTTCATCATTACCAATATCTATACTCTCTCCCAAAATCTGTTTTAAGCATCTCATTGTATATCTCCACTTGTCTTTCTCTAGTTTACTTCCTCTAGAATCCTAATGCTGAAAATTCTTCAGGCTTCAGTAGGACTTCTAGGCCATTGAAGCTACTACCTTTTCAAGTTCTGCTGGGTAGTCTCATCCCATGGCTTTGAACATGATCTTTGTGCTGATAACCCTCAAACTGACATCTCAATGATATCTCCAGCTCTGACCTCTTGCTTGACTCCAGACTCGTATATCCAATTTCTCCTTGAATTCTTCATTCGGATATCTAATAGGCACCTTAAACTTAGCATACACAAAAGAGAATTTTTATATCATCCCTTTCAACCTGTTCCTCCCTTAGTTTTCTTCATTTCAGTAAATGGCAACTCCTTTGTACCTGTTGAAACTTTAGAGTCATTTTTGACTCCTCTTTCTCTTTTTTTTTTACATTTTATTTATTTATTTATTTATTTATGGCTGTGTTGGCTCTTCGTTTCTGCGCGAGGGCTTTCTCTAGTTGTGGGAAGCGGGGGCCACTCCTCATCGCGGTGTGCGGGCCTCTCACTGTCGCGGCCTCTCTTGTTGCGGAGCACAGGCTCCAGACGCGCAGGCTCAGTAATTGTGGCTCACGGGGCCAGTTGCTCCGCGGCATGTGGGGTCCCCCCAGACCAGGGCTCGAACCCATGTACCCCGCATCGGCAAGCGGACTCTCAACCACTGCGCCACCAGGGAAGCCCTCCTCTTTCTCTTAAACTAAATTCATCAACAAATCCTATGGAATCTTCTTTCAAAATATATTCAGAATATGACTGCTTCATATTATTTGTACCACTATTGCCTTCCTCATCAATCCACTTTCATTTCTCTTCTGGATCACTGAAATCCTAACTGGCCTCCCTGCTTCCAGTGTTGCTCATTTTTCCTTTTTTTTTTTGGTCATACCATCCATAGTGTCATCCATAGTGACACTTTAAAAAATGTAAGTCAGATATTTTCACTCTACTGGCTTCTCCGTTCATTTAGAAGAAAAAAAAAATGAAGCTTTTATTGTGGTTTTCCAACTTCTATATGATCTGTGTCCCTCCCTCCTCTTCCCCAGTTTCCTGCCATCCCCTTCACTCACTCTGTATTGGCCATACTGGCCTTCATGATCTGACTTATCATTAATGATTTAAAAGCATAACTAGCTACTGTATTTAGAAGAGTTTGAAGGGTAAATGTAGGAACAGGAAGATCAGTTCTGGACCTACTGAAATAATTGAGGATGATGGTGGCTTTAGACTTATGGTGGCGGTACTGAGAAGTGGCCAGATTTGGAGTATATTTTGGTAGTTTGGTGATCGGATTTCCTGGGCATATTTTTTCCTCTTAAGCACCATGAATGTTAACCCACGCTGGACCAAAGACAACTTATAAATGATTTTTAGTAGCAAAGGCATAGTTGCTCCTGTCTGCTCCCTATATAAAGTTGCAAAATAGATTTTTCAATACTCTAGGAATTTTCTTTTATTCCCCCTCCCATCCCACCTACCACTGACTAGTCAGATCCTTGATGACCAATGCTTTGGGGCAGATAAAAACACCTCAGTGCGTCCCCAGGCAGCTCTGCACTTCCCTGAATTGGCTGTCCTCTAATACTACTTCTCCTTTATTCCTCTATTCAGTCTCACATCAGAATGCCCATATCCTTCATGCAGATGACCTCAGCTAAATAGGATGTATGGGGAAGAGCTTTCTGAGCAAAAGAGAATCTTCCCAATGTTAGGATGCCAACCTCCTCTTTCTCTGATTCCTTGGCACCATGTTTCTGAATAGTTGCAGATTACTTTCTCATGAAAAACATAGTGCGTTTACTATTTATATGGGATAATGATTTCTTTTGGTGAGGAATGATTCCTAATTATTATGGATTTCAGCACTTTGAGGTATTTTGATATAGGCTACATCATGCCTTTAAAGTTTCTGAATGTAATTGTATAGTCAGACTATATATATATTATTTTTTCTTGTCTATTATGTTGTTTCTTATTTCCAGAATCAATAAGTTATCTGCCTTTATTCTTTTAAAATCCTTACAAGCTGGGTGAATTTGAATTATTGTGAAAAAGCAGTATGTTTTTACCTTTTTCCCCCCTCTAATTGAAGGACGTCTGATAGAAAGAAGGAAGGAGTTTTGAGAAAGGTGCTAAAACTCCTAAGGACGAAAAGTGAGCCTTAGAAGTGTGCCTAGGAGAAATTGTTTTCTTGCTCTGGATGCTATACACAGATTCATACTTTAAAAGTTGAACATAAATCTTGTTAAATGAACTGGAGGAGAGAGGTTTCTGACCTTAGCTGCATATTGACTGGATAGAAAACTTCAGATTTTTTTCTGTGGTCTTAACAATTTTCTCCCCATTCTCACAAATTTATGAGTACAATAAGTGGAAAAGGTGCTTTGAGATAAAGCTGTATTTAGCACCTTGCTAATCTAAAAGTCTTCTGGATTTGAGAGAATGAGAAATTATCTAGGGTAGGCCCACTGAATTCTTATCTATAACTCACACCTTCTTCGATGTAGTTAGCAGTAATTTTCTACTTGGTGAAGAGGATTTTTTTCCTTTAATTACACTTTCATTTATTTTTTTCTCTAGGCTAGTGATATTACTCAGAAAGAATCCCACAACTATAAATTGGATTCAGACAATTTAGCATTATCTTGATTTGTATCTTTTGATAGCATGGTTATTTGAGAGAGTGTTACTCTTGTTTTTCTAAATTTTTGTTTGCCATTTACCTTGTGATTTTTATATAGCTTTTATAATAGATTTATTACCTCTTTTTAAAATAACTCGCTTATTTTTCACTTTGCCACCATGGCAACCATAACTGTTGGGCAGCGTATCTACCTCCAACAGAATGTAAATCTCAGATTGGATCACTAGGTTGATGATGTCATAGTATTCCCATGTAGGTTCTATAACTAAAGCTCAAAAAATGTATCTTAGCCCTCGATCAGACCTTTGGAATTTATTTTATTGTGTATCCATTCAACAGGACCAACACTGATCTGCCATTGAACAGTTCCCAATTTAAAAACTCTTTTGATTAGGTCTCAGGACAGCCCTTAGAAATTATTTACCTGGCCAGATTTAGTGGCATTCTGTACTTGTAGGACTGTTTTCGGCAGGTTGTAGAGGACTTCTGGCGTCCAACCCCAAGGCCTCCAATCACTCACTTGGCAGAATTAGCACACTGACTAGTTTTCTTCCTCTTTCCATGTATTTGTTGCCAGCAGGATTGAAAGTGTTTTGGTGTCCTTGGGGTGCTAAGATGTTTTGTTTACTTTTAATTTTTTGTGTATATATGTTTGTTTTTAATGCAGATTCTATATTTTCCCCCTTTTATTTTTACAGTGAATACAATCAAGTGGCATTTTAAAATTTTGCTGGAAGGTGGAGACATGAGACTGAAAATATCTCTTTTAAAAGAACCAAAGCATATCCTTTTAATACTTATAAACCTTATTGTGATCACCTTACTATAGTATTATTAAAAGTTTTCTATTTTTGTAGTCTAGTTGGATAATGGATTTTTTTCATTCCTTTATTGGTAGTTTTGCTAAATTGTTTCTGAAATATTTGAGGTCTTGTGTTGCAGGTAATTCTCCAATACAAACTATTTGCTCTAAATCTTACTTTAAATTTTTTATTGACATTTTTCTTACTCTACTTAAGTACTACTATACTTAGGTACATAAAAAACAGTTTTTGTTTAGTCTAATAAAATCTTAAAGAGAAGTTTTTTAAAAATCAAATAATTTATCTGTTGATATGATCTAGTATGTTTTCGTTGAGTTCTGCTCTATTTCTTCTTACAATAAAGTGGAGGGTAAGCTGGGGAAATCTGAGCAGTTAGACCTTTATTATTTCACGTGGGAAGGGGGCAATTATAAATATTTCTCAAATGCATGACCTTATATTTTGTCAGCAAGAACTCCCAGTTTTGTGTCAGGAAGATATGATAGGCTCCTTTACCTTCATTCTTAGTTATTTAGACCAGTGCTTCTAAAAGTATCATCTGTGGACTTTATTGCAGGTCTGTGAAGGGATAAGTACAGAAATTGAAGGTAAGAAGGAAGAAATTTTTGTAGCAATTTGATAATCACAACATCCAAATATAAGATCATTTTTCTAGTAATTCATTTTTATTTTATCTTAGAAAATGTTGATCTGTAACAAATTTGAAATAAAGAAAAATAGGATCCTTCAGAGATAGAGAAGCACAGTTTTAGACATTTGATCAAACGTTTTGAATTAATATTGTCTTGTCTGCTTTTTTTTTACCGTTTGAGTGAAGATATAATTCCTTTTATTTCTCCTTAAATCATTTTTATTCTCTTTTAAAAGTGTGCCCCCAGGGCTTCCCTGGTGGCGTAGTGGTTGAGAGTCCGCCTGCCGATGCAGGGGACACGGGTTCGTGCCCCGGTCCGGGAAGATCCCACATGACGCGGAGTGGCTGGGCCCGTGAGCCATGGCCGCTGAGCCTGCGCCTCCGGAGCCTGTGCTCCGCAATGGGAGAGGCCACAACAGTGAGAGGCCCACATACCGCAAAAAAAAAAAAAAAAAAAAAGTGTGCCCCCAGGAGTTCATGCTGCTTACAGTCTTTTAGATTTTGACTATGTCGATTGTCTGCTTTTACCTTTTCAAGCTGGAGAATAACAGTCTTTTTAGACTTTCTTATTCTGGCAGTCCTCTCATTTCTCCTGTAATTTTAGTTAACTTATTAGTTTGAAGACATGTCACGTATGTCTGATGTGTACTTACATCAGTTTTTATGAGGATAAGCTTAATATTTTTTGTTTTGGGGCATGTGTGTATGTGTATTTTCTTTCTTTCTAGGTTATGCCTGACAGTCTCCCTTTTTAAAGGTTTTACCTAACATTGTTTAAGCTATAGCAATTATACTGGAAGAATTTTTTTCAGTAATGGTCTAACGGGACATCCAGATCCTTTTGTTTAGATTCTACTTTGAATTCTGAGTGTTCCAATGCCGCTTTATTACCTATTTGTGCAGTCTCTTAAGAACTTTCCATAATTTCTTTTTTACCTTTTTGGTTATTTTGCTTAATCTATCATATCTTGAAGTATTAAAAAAATATTAGAACATCCCAGAATAATTTGGCACATAGTCTCTTTCTTTTTCCTTAGAGTTTACTGATTGCTTGGATGAGCCAATAGAAAGCATTGGTGAGAAGAGAAGGCAGTAAAATTATTATATAATAACAACAAAAGAGCAAACAACCCAACCAGTATAATGTGGTAATATAGAAATCCACATATAAGCAGGAGAAAGCATCTCAAAAATGACAAACTGAAGTGCCTTCTCTAGATACACAACTCTGCTAGGGTAAGCAACCTGTTCTGATGGTGGAAGTGAGGGCTACTTGAACACCTCAATTTATAGAAATCCACTTGATAAATCAGAGACTGAGAAAATAGGTTAAAGTAGGGTTCATATCTTATCCATATTACCTTGTAGATGCAGTAAATTGTAATTGAATTACTTCCTGAATTTAATGTCAGGAAATTTGGTAGGATTTTAGTTTCAGCTATTAAGCTGTAGTCTTTTTCCTAGGTGAATTATTATGTGTCATTTAAGCAGGTATTTTACTGTTAGATTTCAGTCTTTTTTTCTAAATAAATTTACTTATTTATTTATTTTTGGCTGTGTTGGGTCTTCATTGCTGCTCACAGGCTTTCTCTAGTTGTGGCGAGCGGGGGCTACTCTTCATTGCGGTGCACGGGCTTCTCATTGTGGTGGCTTCTCTCATTGAGGAGCACAGGCTCTAGGTGTGCAGGCTTCAGTAGTTGTGGCACACGGGCTCAGTAGTTGTGGCGCACGGGCTTAGTTGCTCCGCGGCATGTGGGATCTTCCCGGACCAGGGCTCGAACCCGTGTCCCCCGCACTGGGAGGCAGATTCTCAACCACTGCGCCACTAGGGAAGTCCCCTCAGTCTTATTTTAACACTTGATTTTTGAAAACTTTTATCAAAATAATACATGCTTATTCTAATAACTTAAATGAAACAGATATATGTAAATAAAAAAAGCATAGTTCCCTTTTCTCCCCACTTATTCCCCAATGGGTTAGAGTCGATCCTTTCATTCCTTTTGTTCTGTTAGATGTCTTTGTATCTTTTGCCTTGTTTATGGAATACTTTGTAACACAATTTAAAATTTTTCACATAGTCAAATCTTTCTTTTTTTCTCTTTTGGCACCTGGGTTTCTTATCTTGCTTTCCGTTTTTCTTACAACTATTTTGATAGATGCTTATTTTCCTTTCCTTATGTGGAAAAAATATGGAAGTCATAAAATGAAAAATAGGCTTAGAAGCTTGAAACATTTGACCCTATTTTATACTCTTCTTATAATCTGCATCTGCAAAATATTGTATTTATTAAGACTGAAGACTTTTGTGTGTGTTTTATGTCTCCTTAACATGGTGACACATCAAGAATTAGTAAGCTGTGTGGGCTGGAATACTGCTGAAGAACTGTATTCATGTAGTGATGATCACCAGATAGTGAAGTGGAACTTGTTAACTAGTGAAACAAGTCAAATAGTAAAGCTGCCTGATGATATTTACCCAATAGATCTTCACTGGTTTCCGAAAAGTCTAGGCACAAAGAAACAAACTCAAGCAGAAAGCTTTGTTCTCACAAGTTCTGATGGTAAGTTTTAAATAAATGTTTTATGCTAATCTTTATACTTAAAAGACATAACATTTTAGTATGACATGTTTTGAGTTGTTTATGCATTTCCTATGTAGTCAGTGCATCTGTGTATAGGCTATAAAACTATTGTCATAGAAGAAGGTGAATTAAACTGGCATATACTGGGATTGAATCTGAACCTCTGGCTTTACTTTTTCTGTGCTCACAGGTATTGTTAGACTTTTATCAGTTTTGGTTTCTAATTTTGTCAAATTTAACTGTATAACATAACCACACTAAAAATAGATGGTACAACACACACTCATTTAGTAAGCTATCAAATATAGTCTTTATTTTCTAGTACATGTTAATTTCTACTTACAGAGCTGGAGATTAATTTGACCATAGTTTTATTATTGGTGAGTAAAAAGCATGATTTTTCTATTTTTTAAGGAAATGTTTTAATTTTCTTGGAAATAACTTGAACTGTTTTTCATCTGTATTACACTTTACCTACTATATCAGTTAAGAGTACATTCATCAAAAGTAACAGAAACTTACTAGGCTAACTTATGCACAGATGGAGTTTTCTGGTTTACCTAGCTCCAGGGGTAGATCTTTAAGCACAGCTGCATGAGACCCCTATTCTTTTTCTTTTTTTCTTTTTTTTTTTTTTTGCGGTACGCGGGCCTCTCACTGGTGTGGCCTCTCCCATTGCGGAGCACAGGCTCCGGACGTGCAGGCCCAGCGGCCATGGCCCATGGGCCCAGCCGCTCCGTGGCATGCGGGATCCTCCCGGACCGGGGCACGAACCTGTGTCCCCTGCATCGACAGGCGGACTCTCAACCACTGCGCCACCAGGGAAGCCCCTTTTTCTTTTTTTTAAATAACACATACACAACCCCTTGAGATTTTATTTATTTATTTATTTTTTATTTAGTTTGCTGCGTTAGGTCTTAGTTGTGGCACGTGGGATCTTTGTTGCTGCATGCAGGATCTTGCGGCACTTGGGATCTTTCATTGCGGTGTGTGGGCTTCTCTCTCGTTGTGGTGTGCAGGCTCTTTAGTAGTGGCGCGCAGGCTCCAGAGCGCACGGGCTCAGTAGTTGCAGCACGTGGGCTCTCTAGTTGAGGCGCACAGGCTCTACATTGTGTGGGCTTAGTTGCCCCACAGCATGTGGGAACTTTGTTCCCTGACCAGATATCAAAACCGCATCCCCTGCATTGAAAGGCGGATTCTTAACCACTGGACCACCAGGGAAGTCCCCAGGCCCCTATTCTTGCCATCTCTTGGATAGACTCGCCCCAAAAGGTGAGCATGATGGCAGCCAGCAGCCCAAGGCTTACCCTACAGGAAAAGAAAAGTCAGCAGAGAGAGTGCTTCTTCCTCAATATCACTTGCAGTCAACATGCAGAGAGGTCCTGGACAAGCTTGGGTCACGTGCCCATCACTGAGTGAATCATTTTAGTCAAGGGACTGGGACACTGATTGACTGAGCGTGGCAGGCCTTAGGCCATCGTGGAAAGGGAAAGAGAAGAGGAAAGGGATGTTATGGCAAACAATCACATCAGATTCTAATTCTTTTACATGTAATTTTTAAACTTAGTTTTCTGAATCTTGATTAAATGAGATATTGTGTGAAAGTATTTGGTACAGTGTGTAGCGCTTACAAGATTGACTCTGAGCACAGC
This sequence comes from Mesoplodon bidens, assembly GCF_964165515.1. Taxonomy (NCBI): domain Eukaryota; kingdom Metazoa; phylum Chordata; class Mammalia; order Artiodactyla; family Ziphiidae; genus Mesoplodon; species Mesoplodon bidens. Next base: position 78,532,738 of record NC_138161.1, on the reverse strand, counting down.
TAGAATTTAGTTTACCTCTTATGATAAAATGAAGGGTTGACTTTAAAAAGAGCTTTTAATTTTGTTATAATTTCACATTTATAGAAAGGTTGCAAGAATTGTACAAATAACTGCTGTATATCCTTTATCCAAATTCACTAGTTGTTAACATTTTGTCCCATATACTTTATCATTGCTGGTCTTTGCTCTCTCTTTCTCTCTTTCTCTCTCTCTCTCTCCCCTGCCCCCCCCCCACATATACTTTTTTCTGAAACATTTGAGAGTAATTTATAGATATGCCACTTTAACCATAAATACTTCAATGCATTTCCTAAGAATAAGGATTTTCTGTTACTTAACCACAATACATTGATCAAAATCAGGAAATTTAACATTGATGTAATACTGTTATCTAATCTGCAGTTTATATTCAAATTTTAACAATTGTCCTAATGATATCTTTTATAGAAATTTGTTTTTTTCTGGTACAGAATAACACATTGTTTTTGTCATATCTCTTTAGCCTCCTTTAATCTGGAGCAACCCCTCAGTCTTTTATGATCTCCACTGTTTTGAAGAATACAGTCCCGTTATTTTTACAGAATGTCCTTCAATTCATGTTTGTCTGATGTTTCTTCATGATTAAATCCAGTTATACATTTTTAGCAGCAGTACTCAGGGCATCAGATTGGAAGATTCATGATGCTGGTTTGACCCATTATTGGTGACTTTAACTGATTATTTTGAAAGGTTGTGTTCACTAAATTAATCTAGTGTAAAGTTAATGTTTTTCCCTTTTAATAAATAATTTCTGAAAGGATACTTTCAGACTATATAAAAATATTCCCTTCCTCCTCAGGTTTCTTCCCACTGTCTTGGCATCTATTGATGACTCTTGGCTGAATCATTTATTACTAAGATTGTTGCCAAATGGTGATTTTTTTTAACTCCATAATTTCTTTTATATTGATTTGTTAGTATTTTACTTCAAGGAAGAGCCTTCTGTCTCCTGCCCATTTATTTATTTGTTTACTTAGATTAGACTCATAGATTCTTATTTTATTTCTTGAGCATCCTATTACTACCATTTAAAATTTTTGATGTTACAGTTGTCCCAGGTTTGGCCAGTGGGAGCCCCGTGAAGCCAGCTCAAATGAATTTTCTTTTTACCTGGGGGGTATGTTTCCTCATCATATTTTGAGCACTTCTTTGCTGGCACAAGATGTTCCAGGCTCATTTTGTACTTTCCCAGTCCCATGTTCCAAATCAGCTGTTTCTCCAAGGAGACTTGTTCTTTTCTGGGTGCTTAATGGTATTTAAAAGCCAAGATGAGTGTGCCAGGTATGCTCATTTCAATGGGATGTGTTTACTTCAAGGTTCTTTCACAGGACAGAGCTAAGAAATACGAATAGAAATGTGTATTAAAATATACATACCTACAGCAATTTCTTCCTCCCTCCCTCCCTCTCTTCCTTTGCTTCCTTCCCCTTTCTCCCTTCCTTCCTTTCCATGATAAAAACCATGAGTTCACTCTGATACCACCAGTTCTAATTCAGCACCACAGGGTTAATTCTAGTCTTTTTTCCCCATACTTGGAAACAGTAAGGAAGCTTGGCTTCCATTACTCTCAATATATTTACTTACTTGTTTAATTCTACAATACACAGCAGGTTGTTTCAGAATTGCTAATCCATACGATTGCAAAAAAAAATAGAATTTAATATTTTACTGTTGTTTTTATCTTTACACTGAGGATGTAGAGTCAAGGATATAGAGTCAAAGTCTTGTGTTCAAAGTTACTTGGCATTTCCCCCCTACTAGTGTTGTTGCTATTCATTTAAAATATAGTTAAGTGTATTTATTTCTGTCTGTTTTCCATTTAAGGTCTCCTCTCCCCATCCTTGTTGATTTGATTATTTTTTAAATATGTAAAACGTTACATGGATGGTTCCACAAAGTCAAAACTATATAAAAAAATATACTGAGAGCAATGTCACTACTCCTACCTACCCAATCCCATACACCCTGTTTTTATTTATTCCTTGTATGTAACCAATCCCTTTGGTTCTGGTTTATCCTTTCTTGTTTCTTTTAGCAAAAAGAAACAGATACATGTATATTTTCTCATTTCACCTTTTTTAAATTACATAGAAGGTGGCATACCATATATTTTCTTTTTTTTTTTTTTTTTTTTTTTTACTTTTTACTTATTTTTGGCTGCGTTGGGTCTTTGTTGCTGCACGGGGGCTTTCTCTAGTTGCAGCGAGCGGGGGCTATTCTTCATTGTGGTCCACGGGCTTCTCATGGTGGCTTCTCTTGTTGCAGAGCATGGGCTCTAGGCCTGCAGGCTTCAGTAGTTGCAGCATGCGGGCTCAGCAGTTGTGGCATGTGGGCCCAAGGGGACGCGGGCTTCAGTAGTTGCAGGGCATGGGCTCAGTAGTTGTGGCGCTTGGTCTCTAGGGCATGCAGGCTTCAGTAGCTGTGGCGCTCAGTAGTCGTGGTGCACAGGCTTAGTTGCTCTCTGGTATGTGGGATCTTCCTGGACCAGGGATTGAACCCGTGTCCCCTGCATTGGCAGGTGGATTCTTAACCACTGCGCCACCAGGGAAGTCTACCATATATTTTCTTTTCATTTTCCTTTTTAAAGTCAATAGTGTATGAAGATTGACCTGTATCTGATGAATATGGACAGTAAATATAGTTAGTCTTGATAATTTCTGTTATCTGAGTGTTTCCCTGATTTATTAAGACTACTTAGGTACACTTAACTAAAGAATAGCTGTTTGGATCTCTATTTCACATTGGCTTTAGGTAAAATACTTTCAGATAGGGAAAAAAGTCTGAAGTAAGACAAATATCATTTAAAGATAAATTTGCAAGATTAAAAGTGGGAAAATATATTATGACTCTTGAGAAACTATAGTGTTTACTTTTATTTTTAGGTTTACTACAAAAACAAACAAACAAACAAATAAGGTAACATAACATGCTACAACTAGATGTAGGAAGAAGAGAGAACCAAAGCAGGGTAGCTGAGTATTTTCTCTTAGGCTGGGATGAAGAATATCTGGGATCTTGTGAAAGTGAAGGCAAAGGATGATAGTTCAAAGAAAAGAAGTAGAAGAGTAAGACAAGAAACAGAATCCAGAAATGTTCAAAAAAACAGAAGAAGAAGGCTTCCCTGGTGGCACAGTGGTTGAGAGTCCACCTGCCGATGCAGGGGACACGGGTTCGTGCCCCGGTCCGGGAGGATCACACATGCCGTGGAACGGCTGGGCCCGTGAGCCATGGCTGCTGAGCCTGTGCGTCCGGAGCCTGTGTTCCGCAACGGGAGAGGCCATGGCAGTGAGAGGCCCGCGTACCACAAAAAAAAAAAAAGAAAAAGAAATGCTCAAAAAAAAAGAAAGTGGATGATGCTATTGGAAGGTGGTCGGTCAAGGTGTTTCTTGCCAGATAAACATCTGAGATCATTTTATGTATCAATGCTGTATTCTCTGTTAATCAAATACTATAAAAAAGTATTATTCTGGTTTAAAAAATATATAATATGAGACCCACCCTCTTAATAAATTTTTAAGTGTACAGTGCAATATTTAATAATTTAATAATTTAATATAATTTTTGTGTAAGCACAATATTGTATAACAGATCACTAGGACTTTTTCATTTTGTATGATGTTAACCCAGAACTTAAAAAATTCTTTTTCAAAATTTAGTTCTTTGTCTAAGAGGTTCCCTCTTCTACTTGGCACCAACTCTCTTCTCTTGAGTTTTCTCCCCCAAGGCTGGCAAAAATGGTTACGGCTTTTGAGTTTGTTCATCACTTCTCCAGTGTTCCCTTTGTCATACCCCCTCCATCTTCTGTGTTAGTGGTAGCATTCAAAAAAGATCCCTGGGATTTGGGGACAGGTCCTGAAATACATAGAGCAGACTTTTGCCAAGTATTTTGTCTCACCAATAATTCTCTCTTCAACATTATTACTTCTTTTTGAATATTTCATGCAGCTGTATCCTACTTTATAGAGGAGATATTTCTTTCTTTGACAATGTATTGCAAGATTTACATTTAAAAAAGAATGATTTAACATGCATTAGGGGAGCTGCTATGTAAAGGAATTCTGGTATAAAATCTTTTGTAAAGCCAGTAAACAGTCCTTAAATTATATTTAGTGAAAGTTGAATTTTTTTATACATTGTATTAGATATCTTAAAGTAATCCTCATATTCTCTTATTAGTTAATATGTACATTTAAAATCCCACTTTAAAAAGCATTTATGTGTTCATTTCTTTCTGTCAGAAGTTAGTGGTTACCGATCTCTGGCTTTTTGCAACCATCTGCCAAAAACATTTCTGCTATTAAGCAGTCTGCAAAAGTGCTCATGTGACCTTTTTCCTAGCACCCTATTTCAAGCCTTCTCATGTTTCCATAGACATTTCTTAAGGCATTTCTAACTTTAAGAAATGTGTTTCGTGTAATTTTAATCTACTTACTCTGTTCTTTTTCCCTTTTATAACATTTTCCTCTTTTTAGTTTATCTTTAATTTAATAATAAGAGATGAATTTTATACCCTAGGATTTAAATATTTTTTACCCAAATCATCCATTGTTTAAACAATGAATAGTATCAATAAAATGAATAAATGTAATCAAATGTATTGATTATATTCTCTTCCTGACCCCACCCCTAGCAAATATTTGGAAATAAATTATTTGCTTCCTAGTTTTGGTCTAGCATTTTTAAAAGGTTATAGAAAAGCTGGAGAGAAGAAGAAACAAAATAGTTAAAAGGATAACTGTGTTTTTTAAAATTTTTGATGCATGTAGTTTTATGTTTATGCTTTACTCTGGGGGTGCTAGTCAAGCAATTTGTAACAATCAGACAAACTACAAAGACCAAAGATTTATTGAGTGTCAAATCTATACAAAGAGTTGGCCTTAGTTGTCCCAGTATGTGTCTTCTGTGAGGTCATGGGAAGCAAGAATAATTTCAGCACTTGTCAGAAAGTCAGTATTAGATATTTTAGGATAAGAAATATCGGTGATCAAAAATACATAAAATTTCTAAAATACAAAGAAAAGAAAAGAAATTTTCAGACCCTTCATTTCAGGTTCAGGAGCTATTTGGTTAATCTCTTTGGTGATAGATTCATTCATTACATGCAACAATTTAGTATGTGGATATTTTGTGCTAGGAAATATGCTAACATTTAGTGAAACAGATTTGGATAAAGTAAATAATGGCCACTCACTATATGTCATCTTTATAGTTTTCTCTTTTGAGATTTTTTCCCCCTTGTATTTTCTTTCTAAAGCAATGCATTAAAAAAAGTATATCCAAATTAATTTTAAGTTAGTATCATAAAGAGCGTAATAGCACAGTTGAATTCAAAGTCATCTTGTTACATTGAAAAATAACCCAGAGGTAAATATAAGATTAAAAGGAAGATATGAGGAAAAGTAGATGGCGCTAGTGGGTGGTTAGATGAAGGAAAGGGGTAGTTTATTGATGAGAGCCTAGAAAATGAATGATGGGAAAAGTCGGCTCTCAGATTGAATGAGAAAGAAAAGAATGTCAAGGTAGTCCTTTTTTTTTTTTTAAGTTGCTAAGTACGGTTACTGAGTTGGTAAATTTAACAAATGCTGCTTATGTAAAGCACTATTGCAAATAAAAATATGACTAAGACATGGCCTTCTGAAAAGAATCACAGTCCAATAAAAAAATGCTGCAATAGAGCTACAAATATTGTGCAATGTGTGTAAAAAGGGCGAATGACTTTATTGATGGGAATAGGTTGGTGGTCAGTGAAATAACCACAGGGTGCTAAGTGTAAAATATTTTAAAGCCATCTGTATTAGAGCTCTCCAGAGAAATGTTTTAAAGCCATCTAAAGCATCTGACTTATTAATATGTATTTTTAATGGATTGTTAATATTCACCCAGAATCTTGAAAAGCCTTAAGTTAAAAATGAATTCAAACAAAATAAATCCTCTGAGACAAAATTTGATTAAGCAAGCAACATTATTCTTTTGCTACAAAAAATATATACCTTTTTTTTTGATTTGGGGAAAAGTTTCTAATTTTACTGTACAGTTGTCACTGTTTCCAAGGGTGTTTGGTTCCAGGACCCCTGTAGATACTAAAATCCACAGGTGCTCAAGTCCCTTATATAAAATGGCATAGTATTTGCATATAACCTACACACATCCTCCCACATACTTTAAATTATCTCTAGACTACTTATAATACCTAATACAGTATAAATGTTGTGTAAATAGTTGTAAATACAATGTAAATGCTATGTAAATAGTTGCTGGTACAGGGTAAATTCAAGTTCTGCTTACGGAGCTTTCTGGTTTTTTGTTTTTATTTATTTATGTATTTTTTAAATCAATTAGCTGAGTCCAAGAATGCAGAACCCTTGGATGTGGAGGACCAACTGTACTAATTATTTTATTACAAACTATATATTATTAGACTTCATGATCATTCAAAACCACACTGATTATTTTTTTGGCTTCCTGTAGCACTTATTCTTTGTACAGTTGATTTGTTCCCTTGACATCTCATATAGTTTGCTTAGGTCCTTTAAAGTTGTAAGCCTTTTGCTGTTTGCCTATATATGTGTGAACTTTTTGAGAACAGCAACTAAGTAACTTGCTTCTTTTTGTCTACCTGGTGCCTGGTACAGTGTAAAATCAAATAAGGCAAGAATTTGAAAATCTGGGATTATCAGTTATTAAATTAGTTAAACTAGGAGGCCTTTAGACTTGAGGTGACTCTAATGCTGTATACCTCTGCAAAGCAAAGCAAAATCTAAGCCTGTAAATGAATGCTTCAAGATTATGAAATTGAAACCTAAGGACAACCAATCACAAACAGCCAACCAGGCTTTAAGTTGTAGTCAATCAATAGTATCCTTACTTCTGTCTTTTCTCTATAGAAGTCTCTCCCTGAGCTCCTGTCAGTGGAGCGTTCCTAACCACTTAAAGTTTGGCACTGTTGGATTGGAATTGATTTCTGCACAAAGTCCAGTTTTTTTTTTTTTTTTGCCAGCGCAGCTTTTGGGATCTTAGTTCCCCAACCAGGGATCGAACCTGGGCCCCCTGCAGTGGAAGAGAGGAGCCCTAACCAGTGGACCACCAGGGAATTCCCCAAAATTCAATATTTTTTAATATGCCTCAGTTTATCTTTGAACACCATTTAACTACCTTGGTTCCTCTCTTCCACACTTTTCCTAACTTTTCTATAGCCTGTTTTTAAGAAAAAAAAAAAAACAAGACTGTAAAGTTCTGCTTAAATAGAAGGCTTTCTTGACATTCCTCTTGGCCCCCTTTGACCATATCCCAGCAGAATTTTATTGTCCCTCTGAACTATCATAGTATCATATATATATTTCTGTCACACCACTTGTTTCAAGGTTGTATAATTTTGTTTTTGTGCCTGTTTCCCAATGGATTTGAGTGTCCCTTGAGAGTAAGAATAATTATATTATTTGCCCTGGTATCTCCCATGCCTAGCACTATGCTAACTAGTCTACTAGTAGATATTCAACAGATGTTTGTTGATTGGATAAATTAATTTAATAAAATAGATTTCTCAAGTTTAATTTCTTTTAGGTAAATTTCATCTGATTTCTAAGTTAGGAAGAGTGGAAAAAAGTGTGGAAGCTCACTGTGGAGCAGTACTTGCTGGACGATGGAATTATGAAGGAACAGCATTAGTTACAGGTAGGTTATCTGCAAAAATGACATTTAAAATGAAATTTTTAAAGAAAAATTTCCGAAGGAACAGAATATTTTCATTTAGCAATAGTGTCTTTCATTGTCTAATAGCAAATAATTGGCACAGTATTGATCTAGACTGCTATATAATGTTATCATTCAGAGTGTCATATTAGTTTTCCTGTGTGGCTTATGAAGAATGTTCTGTCAGGAAGGTTTTGGAATGGTCAAGTGTGGGGTAAATAAAACTTTTAATTCTTTAAAATTCTAAAATTCAAAATATTCTCATTTAACTTTACCCCCCTTCCATCTCTTTTCCATCTTCTGCCCTACTGCAGGGATTCTCATCTTCACCTATCATATTAGTTATCTATTATTGTGTAACAAGGTATCCCAAAAGTTAGTGACTTAAGATAGTAAACATGTATTATCTCACAGTTTCTGTGAGACAGGGAACAGTTCAGTTGGGTGGTTCTGTCTCAGAATCAAGAAGTTGGATGGGGCTGCAGTTATATGAAGCCCCATTGGGGCTGGAGGATCTGCTTCCAAGATGGCTCACTCACATGGCTGTTGGCAAGAGGTCTTACTTCCTCTATGACTGTTGCAGGAAGCCTTACTTAGTTCCTTACAACATGGGCCTCTCCATAGGGCTGCTTGAGTGTTCTAACAACATGACAGCTGGAGCTTCTCCCTGAGAGATCCAAGAGAGAGCAAGATGGAAGACACAATATATTTTATGACCCACCGTTGGAAGTCATACTCCATCATTTCCACCATATTCTATTAGAAGCAAGGTACTAAGTATAGACCAAACTGAAGGAGAAAGGAGAGAGAAGTTAAGCTTCACTTCTTAAAAGAAGGAATAACAAAGAATTTGTGGATATATTTTAAAACCACCACACCTATCCCCTGGGCCTTCTGTAGGACTTTTATCAATGAGTTTCTCTTCTCTTGCCTGTTTTTTCGACTTGTCCTTTTCCAGTATTTTTTTTCTTCCCCTTTTTTTTTTCAGCATATAAATGTGTTCAGATGTCATTCATCTTGAAAATTGAGAAAAAAGAAATAAAAATCCCTCCTTTAACAAATAACTCTAGCTACAACTTCCTCTTTCTTTCTTTCCCATCAGGCAAACTGTTCAAAAGAGTAGTTTATTACTTCACTCCATTCAGTCCCCAACTCACTGGAGTTTGGCTGTAACTCTTCTAATTACACTGAAAACACTTTTCTTAGAATTCTAGGATGGAGACGTCAGTGAAAATGAAAGCATTATTTGAATAATATACTCATAAGTCTTCTAAGATTAGAGGAAAAAAATAATTTTGTCATTGAAGTCAGGCTACTTTCATAAAATTGTTTCAAAGTAATTTCAGTTAAATTTTATATTTAGGAAGCAGTGATATCTAAGTAGAGTAACTCGTGTCTGAATTTTAAATGTGCATTAGTGTAGATACTGCTGATTTTTATATGTAAATTTAATGTTTGCATTTATTTCCTATAGATAAAAAATCAATTCTTTTCTCTTTATAGCTGGAGAAGATGGACAAATAAAAATCTGGTCAAAGACTGGAATGCTAAGATCAACTTTAGCTCAGCAAGGTATGTATTATAATCAATTAAATGTCTTTGCATTTTCCTGTAAAAATAGTCTAATATAGTTAGTCTAATATAGTTCCTCAGGCTGATTTTGGTCAGGTTCAAAACCTGAAATCTCTTATTTCTATTTACACTTTTTCCTCTTACTTTCATGTTGCCTGATGGGCCATGGTAACTGTATTGTTTGAGCCAAGAAATATAAGACACACTCAAACACTTTTTCTTTGTTAGTGAATCTATATAAATGGAGTTATAGGCTAATGATTCATTTTAAAATAATTCTGAAGCATCATGAGCATATCCTATCTAGAACAGGATTGGGTGTCTAGTTAAGTAAATAATAATAATAGAAAACACTGAGTATCTCCTTACTTAAAAAGTTCTAATTACATCATAATAATAGCACCCTTTCTAAATTATGTTGTACATCTATACTAATGGAGGGGAACAGATACTCTTATGATCCAAAACTTGGTAAACTACAACTACTTAAAGCAGCAGCTTGGTTTTCCATGTTCATTGGGAAGAAGTGCCCATAAAGTCAATCCAGTGGTCATACCTGTTGGGATTTAGATTACATATGATTTTTTTCCTTGTAGCAGATTTATTTTCCAAATTAGGTTTACTTAGAAACAATAAAGCAGTTTTAATGTTGTCCTGAGCCCATATCAGCTGATCTTCAGAGACAGGTTGCCAAAAAGTTTGCAGATTATTCTTCAGAAGTATATGATAAAGTCATTTTGTGAAGCATCTCTAACAACTGACTTCCAAAAATTTCCAGATTTCATTTTTTCCAAGAGTAAACTCATGTTTACTCTTAGGATATGTTAAAATAGTTACATTTCTTTAGCTACACATCAACCAAATGTTAGCAAAGGTAACCATAAGTAATAGGCAGTAATTATCTCCTGAGGTTAAATCTTTGGTACAGATGATCTCCAAATAGAATATTTATCCATGAGTGGAAAATTTAGAGTTCATAGAAACATTCATCAGTAACTTTGTTAGGGAAAGATGTCAATTTATTGTTGCTTTCGTAATAAAGTATACCTTTAGAAAATAAATTTTATTTTAATCTTCTAGTAGGCATGGGCCTTTACTTTTGGCTTTATAATTTTTGTTAGAGCTAATTATTTGGCATTTTACCTTATGATGTCTGACTTATGAGCAACTACACAATTCGTTTAGAGATCATCACCACCCCCTTGGAGGAGGGGCTGCAGTTCTTTTCAGCTGCTGCTGCTACTGAGACGTATCCTTTTTTCCTTTCTTTTCTCTTTTGCTAAATATGTTGTCTATAGAAGACACAGATCTTCAGAGAAATGTTGAAAGCTTATCTCATTACCCATTATAATAATCTGAATTCTTGCCTAAGATCCTTCACCAGTGTCCCCCTACGGCTCCTTCTCTTTCTTTAAATTCTTCCCAATCATCTCCTTCCCTTTTATTATCCCTTGGATCTACCATTTTGGACTTTACAAAGTCTAAAGTTGAAACTTAGAATAAGTTGTTTAACATAAACATTGTTAATCATAGAGGGTAGATGACATAGTGCTGTTGGTTCAGTACTATAGTTTACCTGTATAATGGGTCTGGAAACCAGATTGCTACTTATTTTACTCTTACAGAGAAAATGCATTTAGAATTCCCAAACATGCAGAGGCAGTTTGGAAGCCCAATATATTCATAAATTAAGGACTTTTTATACATCAGAAGTCACAATCAGATGGCTTGTGGGCTGAATCTGTCCCACTAGCATGGTGCAGGCCCAACATTAAAAATTAGGATATTTTACATACATATTTGGATTTCTGGTGTCTTGAAAAATTGGAAGAACTGGCAACATTAAGTCTGCTTTCCAGAACAAATACAATCAGCTGGAGTTCAGCAGTGGCTGCTCCATTTTTAGTTGGATTTTAAGCTTCTCTTATTTTTCTTACACTCTACATACTTCACTCATTTATATTACATGGTAGAACACAACATAAATCTCTGAAGGGATTTGAGTTTGCAACTCATATTTTCAATAATAGTGATCATAAAATTTTGATTGTTAGTATGTGCCTTGCAGGGAGCACTTACATCTTTTTAAGTATTAATTTTTAATAGATACTACATTCACATGGTTCAGAATTTAAAGCATAAAGAAGGGTATAAAGTTATCTATTAAATACTACCCATGTCTCTCGTATTACGCCTGTCTTCCAGCCACCCAGCAAACATTCCCAGAGGCAGCTGGTGTTACCATTTTCTTGTGTAGGAAATTTGGTTTTATATGTTCTTTTTTTTTGTCCTTTAATAAACAAGTGGTTGCATATTGTATCTACTATAATATGCTCCTTGCTTTTTTTCACTTGAATTGTGAACTGTCTTGGAGGTGGTTTCATATCAGTGAATTAAAATCTTCTTCAAGTTGTTTTCCAAAGTGAATATACCATTTTACATTCCCAGTAGAAATATATGAAGGTTCCAATTTCTTCAAATCTTCAACACCTGTTACTGTCTTTTTTATTACAATCATCCTAGTGACTGTAAAATGGTATCTCATTGTAGTTTTGATTTGCATTTCCCTGATGACTAATGATATTGAGCCTCTTTTCATGTGCTTTTTGGCCATTTGTTGGTCTTCTTTGGAGAAATATCTGTTAAAACCCTTTGCACATTTTTTAATTGGGTTGTCTTTTTATTGTTGAATTGTAAGTTCTTTATATATATTCTGGTTAATAGACTCTTATTGGATATATGATTTGCAACTTGGATATGCAACTTCCCAATTCTGTGGGTTTCCTTTTCATTTTCTTGATGATAGCTTTTGAAGCACAAAAGTTTTGATGAAATTCAGTTTATCTATTTTTTTCTTTGATTGTTTCTACTTTGGGTGTTATATCTAAGAAACTATTGCCTAATCCAAAGTCATGGAGACTTGCATCTATAGTTTCTTCTAAGAGTTTTATAGTTTTAGTGCTTACGCTAAATGTATGATCTTTTTTTGGTCTATGATCGATTTTGAGTTATTTTTTGTGTATAGTATTTATTTTGGAGAGGGATGGGTGGTGCTCTTTTTTATTTTTTCTTCCTCTCAGATAGATGGATAAATAGGATTTTCTTAAAAGCTAAAGTACATATTATGTCTTATAAGATAGGTAATTTTATTATGTATTCATTGGATCATGTAATGGTATTTTACATCAACATTCCAAATAGCTGTAATTTCCTTAACATCAAATGGCTGTGAAACTGCTGATCATTTTTATCCTATTTGAATCTTATTCTTCTCACTCAAGGTTTATGTTAATTATGAGATTAATGAACAAAACTAAATTAGGTAGATTTTATTTTAGTTAACTTATTGGTATTTCAACTGAATAATCTGATACCTTTTTCTAGATTAAGAATTATAAATTCACGATAGAACTATGCTTTTAATTTTTGAATTTTTTTTAATTAATTAATTTTTGGTTGTTTTGGGTCTTTGTTGCTACACACGGGCTTTCTCTACTTGCGGGGTGTGGAGGCTACTCTTTGTTGTGGTGTGCAAGCTTCTCATTGCGGTGGCTTCTCTTGTGGCAGCGCTCTAGGCGCACGGGCTTCAGCAGTTGTGGCACATGGACCCAGTAGTTGTGGCTCGTGGGCTCTAGAGCTCAGGCTCAATAGTTGTGGTGCACGGCCTTAGTTCCTCCACGGCATGTGGGATCTTCCCGGACCAGGGCTCGAACCCGTGTCCCCGGCATTGGCAGGCGGATTCTTAACTACTGTGCCACTAGGGAAGTCCCTAATTTTTGAACTTTTGATCATTGTTGCCACCCACACTTTCCTAATAAGGCATAGATAGACTTCGCCTGTTTTATCTCTGGGAAAAATCATTAGAGAAGTTAAGTTATAATCACATTAACCCTGAAGGAAAAATCCCTAGTTATTTATAAGGTTTGATTTATTATAGGCTACAAATTTCAAGGGTGATTATAAATCTGACCTACTGAGAGCTAAATGCTAAAGGTTCAAGTAAAAAGACCAAGGGAGGTAGAGGTGGGGGACTCCTGGCTTCTTTGAGGAGAAAAGCTGTAAATTTTGGCACAAAAATGAAATAACGTAAGCCTGAATTACTGTAAGACTCAGAATTATGTAAACAATGTTGAAAGCATCCTGTGATTTTTACTACATGTTTATGTTAATTGTACTTATTCCTTGATGAGTAGAAAAATTCCCAAATTCATTTCTTGATGATTGGAGGCAGATATAAAGATAGAAAAGTCATGGTCATCACCTTCTCTTCCAATACAGAAAAAGCATTAATCTTGCTTTTTTTTGGGGGGGTGGGGCAGGGGGTGGAATTTGACTTTGTTTAAAAACTATTCTGGGCTTCCCTGGTGGCGCAGTGGTTGAGAGTCCGCCTGCCGATGCAGGGGACATGGGTTCGTGCCCTGGTCCGGGAGGATCCCACATGCCGCAGAGTGGCTGGGCCCGTGAGCCATGGCCGCTGAGCCTGCGCGTCCGGAGCCTGTGCTCCGCAACGGGAGAGGCCACAGCAGTGAGAGGCCCGCGTACCGCAAAAAAAAAACCAAAAAAAACAAAAAAAACTATTCTTACTGGTACCTATCAGGAATTATTTTTCCTTATTAGAGAAAAATAATGTGTAAGCTGAGGATAATTATAATGAAGCCCTATCTTGTGTTACATTGTATATTTTAATTATAGGTTAAAATTGGAAGAGAGTAATACTGCAAACCTTTAAGGACATTTCCCTTATACTATATTCAAATAGAAGAAGGAGATGACAAAACATGGAGCCTGTTTATAATGAATTTGGTAAAGGAAATATAAATAACTGTGACACAAGGCAGAATGTGCTCGTTTCTTTAAGGCATCGTGGGAGGACAGGAAAGCAGAAATGAATGCTTTGTGGGGAGAGGAAGTATCAGAAAGGCTTCCTGGCAAATACTGCAGCATCTTTTAATTAGGCTTCGAAGGACAAGGAAATTAGGAAGGATAAAGAAATGGGCTTGTTGGCAATGAAGTGGAGCTATGGAAGAAATTAGATGATCAGACGCACAGAGGCAGAATGGCGTGAGCTATGGAAGTCAGGTGAGCAACCCCCTTGGGCCAGGGTGTAGGCTCTGTGAGGGATGGTACTGCCAGAGGGGCCAAGACACTGATATTCGTAGATGCTAAATGAAGGGGGTTAGTTTATTCTATAAGCATATAAAATCTTTAAAAAAAATGAGCAGGAGAGTAAGAGATAAAGTCTTCCTTTTTAGGAAGATTACCTTAGCAGTAATACGTAGGATAAATTAGAAGAGATAGAGGTTAAATCGGGGTCGCTGGTATGGAGGTTACTGAAATGTTTTATGCTATTGTGCAGTAAGGCTTGAACAGAGTCAGTGATGAGGGTAGTTGAAACAAGTGAATAATTCTCAGTGGCTAAGAGGAATGGATAATCCTGTAAGAGGTGAAGAATTCAGAGGAAGAAGAAGTGAGGGGATATGTGTGGAGGGATGATATATGAATATATAGAGCTTGAAGTTCTGGCATGTCTTTGGGGCAAGTGGAAATGTGTTAGAGCTCAGAAGTAAAGGCTGAAATATTATTGTGAGTGTCAGTTACAGAAAGGTGAAAGGTGAAGCTATGGAGGAAGTTGAGATCCCCAAGGGAGAGGTGGCTGAGGCTAGAAACTAAAGAAACAAATGCCTTCATTTCAGCTTTTTTCTCTGTATTGACCCAGTGACATACACAACCAAAAAGTTGTTTTTTTGAGGAATAAATCCCACTCGATATTACCTATTTGTTAATACATGTCCCTACAAATAGAATGAAAGGGAAATAATTCTTTGTTTTTGAATTCTTAATGATTTGGCAACCAAAAAACTTGAGTGTCTACTCCCATGCACAACACAATAACAAATGGTTGCTTATTGCATTACAAAGTAGTAGTGGTAGTAGCTAACAGGTCGTGCTTATAGAGTGCCAAACTCTGCTCTAAGTTCTTTACTTACACTCACAAGGTGTAGACCTATACTGCACTCAAGGCAAAGGTAGCTAATGCTTCATTGTAATAGTGAGAGTTTGTTTCAAAATCATTCTTAAAAGCATGCAAAAACAACATTTTTTAGGGGATACCTTTTAGTATGAATGTGAAAAACATGGTATATTTGACCATGTACTTCCTTAAAACAATTGAAATACATTTTTGTCTCCTTTTCTGTGGTTTAAAATGCCTTCAACAAGTTGAAAGAATTTAGATAATTTGTTTTACAGAGAGATAAGGGTCTGACATTTAACACAACCCCAGGTGCATGTGGTTTCTTAAAAAATGTCAAAAAGGTCACATGATCTTAATGTACAAAGTCAGAAAAACAAGATCTTTTTGAGTGTCTTAAATGAAATGGAGCGTAAATAAAAATTCCCAAAATAAAAACCAAGAAATTAATTATTATAAAACTACTTTTGTTTTTTGTCCATTTTTGTTAATAAAGAAATTAATAACATCTTATTATATAATTTGCTAAACTTTTTGTTGTAAAGTTTTTTAACCTGAAGGCTATATTATTATTTCCATACTGACTTTGCAAAGTGAAGTGTAGCATTGGGAGTAATTCAGTGCTTTAATAAATACATTTTTAAAAAACATTTTAAATACTAAAGATTTGTTTCAAATGCTAGTGAGATGGATTTTTTATAATAGAAATCATTTTCTCTGTGAAGCTAATTCATCCACTTTCAATATGGCCTTCTCCAGAACCACCCAAATCAGAAGTTGTATAGCAATAAAAACATATATACAGGAGTTTCACACTTAACATTTTATTATAAATATAAATAATGAATATAAGGAAGAGTTCTCTTAGTTCTTGATGTTATATTCATTTATTTATTCATTCATTCATTTATTGATTGATTGATTATTTTTGGCTGCATTGGGTCTTCGTTGCTGCACAGGCTTTCTCTAGTTGTGGTGAGCGGGGGCTACTCTTCGTTGCGGTGCATGGGCTTCTCATTGCGGTGGCTTCTCTCGTTGTGGAGCATGGGCTCTAGGTGCACGGGCCTCAGTAGTTGTTGCATGCGGGCTCAGTAGTTGTGACTCACAGGCTGTAGAGCGCAGGCTCAGTAGTTGTGGCGCATGGGCTTATTTGCTCCACGGCATGTGGGATCTTCCTGGACCAGGGTTCGAAGCCGTGTCCCCTGCACTGGCAGGCGGATTCTTAACCATCATGCCACCAGGGAAGTCCGTTATATTCATTTTGAATATTGGTGGTTAGGAAGCTGGAACTTCCTTAGCTATTGATCTTATTTAGGATTGCTTATTTATCATAAGTAACTATATTTGTTTTTTGATTGAAGGAATGTGGTTAAAAAACCAAATGCTGTAACAAAGGAATTACTTAAATTTTCCTCTATAAGCCTATTTCGTTTTATTCTATAAATTACTATACCTGTTTCTTTAACAGCATTATTGTTTAAAAAATTGTTTTATAAGCAGGAAATGAATAATCTCCATGTCCTAACAGGAGAGATAAGTATTCTGAAGATTTATAAGGTTTATAAACAAGGAAATGGTGACAGAGTTGACTTAATGGGGCCACAAATTCAATGTGAAAGAGGACATAAGAGTCCCTAACTCCTCATCCTATACCCCCAAACCATGCCTTTTACCACAACTAAAGGACTAGAGTCACATCCTGTATAACTCAATGGGAGCTGTGTTTACTGAATTATTTCCTTGGGGGTAGATGTTTGTCATAGTTTTGTATACACTCAGGAAACTGTTATTTTACTGAGTGTATTCATGAAGATTTGATAGTCTATAATTAAAATACATAAATTTACTTTTTTTGCACAATACTTACAACTATAATAATGGAAATAAAGAAGGCACCTATAATTCTACCACTGTATCAAATAAGCTTTCCTCTCTTATTCCCTTACTGTCCTCACCAAGAATCACGTTTGGAATATCTGAAATTTTGATTTACATTTTCTGGGGAGTTTATTACACTTGAACTCTGTTCATTTGGAGATTTACTTTGAAGCCCAGGTCAGCTCCTGGCTACTCCCAGAGAATGTTTCAAGAGAATATACTTACTAAGTTTAGAAGAAGTACCCTCTGAGGTCAGCCATCTCATTGGTCATCTGTAGGTTCCTCTGATACAGGACAATCCTAGATGTCACCGACTGAACAGGATGTTTAGACCCAATATAATATCTAACCTACACCATGAAAGGAATGCTTCAGGAGTTTTTTGGACTAGGTCTAAATCAGACTTTCTAAGTCCTATAAACCACTGAGACTTGCTCACAGTTGAATTACGTTCTGGTTGGGAAAAAAATGGCACTAAAGGAGTAGGGTGCCACTTAAACACAGCATTTATCTTTCTGAAATTTACTCCCTGTTGATTACTGATTACTCCCTGTTGATTAGCATCAGTTGGGTTTTCCATTTAAATAAACAAATCTTACTGATTGCTTATAAATCCTCAGATTCAGATTTCATTTTACTGAGAATGTAAATTACTGAAAGATTTATTCAATCATTCACATAAAGTCAACTGCTACAATAGTCTGACTTAGGAATCCTAGACAATTTTTAAAGCTTTGTTTTATAAATATAAATAGGTTAATATTTCATAGATTAATTATATGACCTTGATTCACTTCCCTAATGAACAGGTCCTAATGAATAGGTAACTGGGTCAGACAGTGGAGCACAGATAATTTAATGCCCTCAATTGATATGATATTCGTTATTTATTTAAAAAATTAAAAAAAAATTTAATTAATTAATTAATTTTATTTTTTTTACCGGTACGCGGGCCTCTCACTGTTGTGGCCTCTCCAGTTGCGGAGCACAGGCTCCGGACGCGCAGGCTCAGCAGCCATGGCTCATGGGCCCAGCCGCTCCACGGCATGTAGGATCTTCCCGAACTGGGGCACGAACCCATGTCCCCTGCATCGGCAGGCGGACTCTCAACCACTGCGCCACCAGGGAAGTGCTTTAATTTATTTTTTTAAAGATTTATTTTGTTTGTTTTTAATTTTCCCCATTTTCATTGAAGTATAATTCATGTACAGTGAAATGACAGCTCTTTTTAAAAAAATAAATTTACTTATTTTATTTTTTAATTTTTGGCTGCATTGGATCTTAGTTGCAGCATGCAGGATCTTTTTTTATTTGCGGCATGCTGACTTCTTAGTTGCGGCATGAATGCGGGATCTAGTTACCCAACCAGGGATCAAACTCGGGCCCCCTGCATTGGGAGCACGGAGTCTTACCCACTGGACCACCAGGGAAGTCTCCAGGATAATGTCTCTTAAGAAGCCAACAAAGAAATATTCTCCAAACTAATGATAATAAAGAAAAGAAGTCCAAATTTAGTTGAGGTGTACCTTTTTACCAGTTGGTTCCCAGGAGAGTTGGCTTAGTCAACCACAAGCTGAAGGCACAAAAGCAGAAGTCGAATGTTGCCACTGGAGCACACTGCTAGAGAATGAAGACTCAAGTGTTGACCCAGTGAATGATCTTGGTGGGGCTGCTGCAGTGTTTTCACTGTTGCTGGTAAAAGGACTTACCCTGGCAGGAAGCTAATGCCCCAGGGTCTTCAGAGACCTATTTTGATGAATAGAGTCGCCTTGCTGAGGCCAGACATTCTCAGATAGTCCTCACGATTCTGGATATTTATAGTCTAAATGTCCCCTCGCCATAGTTGCTTATTCATTTATTCTTATTGATCAGCTGCCAGTGGTGCCCCTCAGCAGCTGAGCTACAGAGTGCTTCATCAGCAGCCTCAGATGTCCATGATGATCTCCTGACACAACACCTTCACTCTTATAGCAAAACAACTTTCCTTATAAAAACAACTTCATTCTTAGGTCAAAACAACTTCATTTTGTCGTGAACAAGTGGATTTGAAATCTCATCAAACCACTACACAAGAGTTGTTGATGATGGGAAATGATAAATCATGACTTTTCTGATACCTCTTTATATCTTAACATAATGAAGTATATTTATTTTACGTATTTCCATAGAACACTCTCGAAGTCCTAAAAGCTCCGTATTTTCTCAGCAAGATCAAAATTAGTAAAAAATATAGTTTATCAGTTGCTCACAGTAGATTTTCAACAGTCAGTCTTAACCTGGTCTATGTTTCAGTAACAGGCTATATACTGCAGTTTGGATGGGCCATTGAATAAGGAGGAAATGAAATGACACCCCAAATTGCTTTTTTGATTTTCCTAACCATCTCCCTTTTATAAAGCATAATGATTAAAGTTTATCAGGTTTTTTTCTTTTCCTTTTTACAGGAACACCAGTGTATTCAGTAGCATGGGGCCCTGATTCAGAAAAGGTTCTTTACACAGCAGGCAAACAGCTGATCATTAAACCTCTTCAACCAAATGCTAAAGTTTTACAGGTACTTCTCAGGCATTTGTAAATTGTTATTGGGGTCTGCCAGACTGCTAAGTGAGAGGTCACTTTCTTAGGAGTCCCTTTTTTCTGGGTGGTCTTGTTATAGTTGAGGCTCTTAAGTGAGTGGTTTTACCGGCCTTTGTTACAGAACAGGGGATATCTGGTTATGTTTCCAACGAGGTTCACTTCCCCCTTTTTCCAACTCACATTATACCAGTAAGTCATAAATGTGTTCTGAGTTACTAAATTATCACATGATTTGGCATAATAGCCATCTTTAAATTGAAGAGAGTCAACCTAACATGTATAGATTTGAGACAAAACAGGACTAAATCATAAAACTTTAAGAGGTTGTTTAGACTGTATTTTTTATCATCACCTCTAGTGTCTTCCTCCTCCTCCTCCTCATTGTCTGTTCAGTACCCTTGAGCTTTCTCTAAGACCCTAGAATTCTTTTAGTATTTTTAGAGTGGAGGGGGAGTCAATGTAATGTTTAGAACAATTGGGTATATATAATTTTACCAATTATAGGGAAGCAAAACAATAGTGGCAGTTAAGACAGGTCAGGGGAGGACAAATTAATAAAAAACCTTTAAGCCTATATCCAGGATTTTGATGTTTGATTTCAGTGTGAAGAGGCAGAATCATTTTCTTCATATTTTGATAATGACACAGTGTAGTGTGGGTAATAAGATTACAGGCTTTGGAGTTAGTCACCTGGGTTCAAATGTTCACTTACTTATATGTGACTTTAGGCAAGTTATAAAATATCTTAGAGCCTCAGCGTTCTCATCTCTTAGATGTGATGCTAATACCTACTTGATAGGAATGTTGTGAGGATTAAATGAGTTAAATTGCAAAGTGCATGGGACAGTGCATATAATCAAAATATTGAGTGCACACAATGAAGAGTAGTTATTGTTGATATTGAGGTGTTATTATATCATCTCTACCTTTCAGTCAGCCCTTAATAAATTAGAGCCATGGAGGCCAGTTAAAAGGTATAGAATGACCACATCCTGGGTAAGGGATTTGGTGCTGGAGATTGACTGGCTACAGCAGGTATAAAAAGTGTTTTAAGAAGAAGCATTAGGTTTAACAGTGAGTAGATGTAGAATTTGGAGAGTAAGGATATAGAAATGGCTTTGAGATTCCATATTATGTAGATTATGTAGATTATGCTATACATATTCCACACAGTCATCATGCACTTACATTTTTACTACCTGCAGAACACTCTGCTAAGAACTGTGGAACAACAGAAAGAGAAGAATTTGGGCAAAAGGAATAAGCTAGGAAAGAGGACTGGCTCTGACTGCCTTTAGTCAGAGTCCTTCTAATACCACTTATATTCTGAAAATGTGTTTTGAAATCATACAGCAAAAGCAGGCCAGATGAATCGTTTAGTTTATAGTTATGTGATTTGTTAAGATACCTGTAATTAGGCATATGTAAGTGAAACTCAGGAAGATGCTTAAATCATCATTGATAAATTATCGTTTTGTGGCTTGGTAAAACCTTTGGCCCAGGAGGTAGTGGAGTGAAAGAAAAGTATCCATTGCCAAAATTCAGCTAGAGTGGAGAAGGGGTTAAAGTATAATTAGTAACTTCGTGCAAATCTTCTATTCCTTTTGGAAAATTAAAACTGCAGCAATTCTCCTTGGGCATAAACACATGCTCAAATTTGGATTATTCACAAAAAAGAATGCTTACTTAATTCTTGCTTGTAGAATACAGTTCAAAAGTATATATCTCATTTCCCTTAAGAGCTTTAGAGACTCTTCTAGAGACCCAGAACTTGGTTTCATAGTGAGGAGACTTCTGTTTATTTAGTCATTCAGTGGGAATGTAGTGCATACTTACTATATCCTAGGCACTATGCTGGGGTGTAACGTATTAAAATTGAAACAGAACATAGTTTCTGCCTTCTGTGAAGAGCTCACGATTCAAAGGAATTTTACAAAATGCCTAATACATTAAGAAATAATTGAAAACTGTCTATGCATTACATGTAATATGTGAATATATGTAATGTATAATTGATATCCTAAATTATAGTACAAGGAAAATTTAAACCATATTTTGTTCCTAACTTTTGAATATGGAAAATATTATTTTTGTAGTTTTAAAATGAAACTCTTGAGAATCTCTGCATGTGTGTATCTCTATATATCTCTATTTTGTTATTTTTGTCTTTGCGGTTTATTTTAGGACATTGGATTAATTTAGTAGTAAATTGTGAAAATTATTGCTTTATCAAAACGTTCATTTTTGACAGAGTGTATTTTTATGTATCTGAATAAAGCAAGCTATGAATTATTGCTTATTCTTAGGGCTTATTTGACCCTAATTTGATGTTTTTTTTCTGTATACATTAAGAATAATAGATTTTCCCGGGAAGGCTCTGTAGAGAGAAAACCCTTAAAATCAGTCATTCTTTGAAACAAAGTTAGTTGGTTCAGACATTAAAATGTATCTTATAGTCTTCAAGAAAAATTAATTCTTTTTCAGTTATATTATTCTGCTTAAACCTAGTGAAAGATTAATGGCTTTTAATTATGTGTGTGGTTAATATCTAAATGAGCACATAAATTATATTTAAGATCAAGAAGACATCCACGCTTAATTTCTAGATCGCCAATTTTTGGGTGACTTAGATATATACACAAATAGGTATGCATTCTATATATGTGTAGAATATATATCTGTGGGAAACCTTTTGTTATATGGTAAATGCAGCAGAATTTTCTCAGAGTAGTTAGTGACTACTCCAGGGACATGAAGGTAAAGAGAATGAAGCTTAGGGGAATGTACAGAAGAGAATGAAGAGAGTGCTAAAGAGAATGTTCATGTAGTAGAAGTTTTTTTTAAAAAATAAAAGAATTAGTAAACAAGAATGAAGGCAGTATCAGTAACGAGATCAACTGTGCAAAGGGAGCAAAATTTGGATTCAAGTAAGTTTTGGAGTACATAACATATTCATTCCATTATTATCACACAGATGTCAAGCTTGGAATAGTTCAACAGCAAGTGATTTTCCATCTGGAGTCCAGGCAATTGAGGAAATTGATAAGGATGTGAGTTATATAGTAGATGTCATAGTGCAAGGTGCTTTTCATTAGTTTAAATTGGAAATGAAATAAGCATAATGGTTATGAAAGGAAGATAGGAGTCTTCTTCAGGAAGAAGACAAGAGAATCATTAGAAAGAGGCAAAATGCCTTTTCTTATTTAAAAAACTTTTCAGTGCTCTTGAAGTTATAATAAATATCTTATTTTTTTCTCATAGTGGAAAGCTCACGATGGCATTATTTTAAAAGTAGACTGGAACTCAGTTAATGATTTAATTTTATCTGCTGGCGAAGACTGTAAATATAAGGTATGTAATGTTTGAATACTGTTTGAATTTATCACCTGGTTGAAAGAATCGAATTTCGGTGAAAAGTATTTAGCATATAAGAGTATTCTTTTAGTCCTTCTCTTTAGCCATATCTTTTAACTCTAATAATTTAGCAAATTGTTATTTTATAATTTTCAGCATTTTGAAGTGTTGCCTTTCTAATTTGGCCTATTTCATTGACCTATAGAATTTTTTTTTAATTTACCATTTTAACCATTTAAAAAATATTTATTTATTTGGTCACATGGGGTCTTAGTTGTGGCACGCAGGCTCCTTAGTTGTGGCATGCGAACTCTTAGTTGCGGCCTGTGAACTCTTAGTTGCGGCACGCATGTGGGATCTAGTTCCCTGACCAGGGATCAGACCTGGGCCCCCTGCATTGAGAGCGTGGAGTCTTATCCATTGCACCACCAGGGAAGTCCCTGACCTATAGAATTTGATTTAATGAGTAGCAACATGAAAACAACTCCTAGTTTTAAAAAGTCAGTCTTGGGCTTCCCTGGTGGCGCAGTGGTTGAGAGTCCGCCTGCCGATGCAGGGGACACGGGTTCGTGCCCCGGTCCGGGAGGATCCCACATGCCGCAGAGCGGCTGGGCCCGTGAGCCATGGCCGCTGAGCCTGCGCGTCCGGAGCCTGTGCTCCGCAACGGGAGAGGCCACAACAGTGAGAGGCCCACGTACCACAAAAAAAAAAAAAAAAAAAAAGTCAATCTTAACTGGTTTATTAATCATTAATCAGCTTCAGACCAAAATAATTTATGAGGAAGAATAAGATTTAAGTTAACTATAGTTAGAGGGAATTTACTGAAATAAATACTTTCAGGGAAAGTTGATAGAGCACTTACTGGACAAAAAAATTTAAGCAAAATACTGAACAT
This sequence comes from Mesoplodon bidens, assembly GCF_964165515.1. Taxonomy (NCBI): domain Eukaryota; kingdom Metazoa; phylum Chordata; class Mammalia; order Artiodactyla; family Ziphiidae; genus Mesoplodon; species Mesoplodon bidens. The sequence continues at coordinate 78,508,763 of NC_138161.1, read as the reverse complement.
CTCAAAACTTTATTATTAAATTTAAAAGGGTTAAAATGGGTAGTTTTTATGATTAATTAAAGAGTTAGTAAAATCTGAAATTATCATGATGATACCAATAACATTTTGGGGGCAGATATTTAGGTTTCCAGACAGCTTCCCTACCCCCACCTTGCCTTGTTGGATAGTAAAGACATGTAATTGCTAATATTATAAAGTGATGACTTCTAAATCTTTACTTGATACTTTACTAGAAGCTACAAACTTGTTTGTAATAACGTGGTGACTTATAAAAGATTCTTTTTAATTTGTTTTTTGTAGGTATGGGATAGCTACGGCCGCCCTCTGTATAGTTCACAACCTCATGAGCATCCTATTACCTCAGTTGCCTGGGCTCCAGATGGAGAATTATTTGCTGTTGGATCATTTCGTACTTTACGCTTGTGTGATAAAACTGGGGTAAGTTATAGTGGTAAGCAATCACAGATGTGCTGTCATAATGCACAACACACCTGGTTCTCAATCTTTAAAAAACATTTTCAGTGATGCATTTGACTGCATCTTTCTAGTTTGTCTTCTTAATATACTGGTTCAATCAATTCCAGATTTATGGGACCATATAAGCTCTTTAAGTTCAATCTGAAGATTGGGTATGTTCTCTACTATCTTTCTGGAAATACTTATTTTAAGCATGGTTGTGAAAGATGGTAAAGTGTTAAAATTTATGCCCAATCAATATAGATTTGAACCTTTTTTTTTTAACTGTCAATATGTTTCATACAAAAGTTTTTGTTGCATATTTTTGGTAAGAAATTGATACTAAATTTTTTAAATGGTCATTTTAAAACCAAAGGATTCATATTTGAATGTGTGTGAGATTTTTCCCTCACAAGAGAATATGCCCTCTATACAAATTCTGTTTAGAACTTAGGCAAACAGCCAAGTTCAACAGTATTTACCCACTGTACTTGAAGAATGAATTGTTTCATCAAAGTGCTCCAGAGGTGGCAGCATTATATGAGTGGGGCTATTCCATACTGTTCCTAACTATGAGGAAATCACATAATTTTTCTGTGGCTTATTTTCCTCAAATGCAAAACAGGACAGTTAATTTAGAATTCTTAGAGCTTTTTAAATGACCTATTAAGTTTTCTGGTTGCTTGTTTTTTATCATATGAAATATAAAGTCCTCTGCCTGACTTTGAAGCTGTCTGAAACCTGGTGCCATAAAACCTCTTGTCTTTTCTCCCCATAACTCTCTAATTTGTATCTGTTTAAATCAGACTCATGAATCTTCTCTGCCCCTCACTAACGTCCTCATCTTCTCTTTTCTTGGAATGCTCTCATCTCTTATACTTAATGAGTTCTTCCTATTTTTTAAGTCTCACTTCATATTTGACTTCTTTTCATGATACCTTCCATAGATAAAGTTTATTTATCTATTTTTCTAACTTCTTCTCACCTAGATCTCTTTTCTTACTTTTAACATAAGGATGTTAAGTTAGACCATCTCATTTTCATCTGATTTTCTATCAATGATTCTCAGCCTATAGAATATATATTCTCATTTTCACAGTGTATTATACTCTTATATCATCCATTTTAGTTTTATGTATATTATTTTTGACTCCGTAGATAGTTTATAAGATCCAATAGCTTAATGATTCTCTATTATCTGTACAACGCAGTAGATACTCAGTAATTCACTAATAAGTCAATTTAAGCATAATAATTTAAATTTGCCATTTTGATGAAAATATTTAAAAATTTAAAAAACTTGGGGCATTGAATTGATCTGAATAACTGAATTAAAGATTTACTTAATTAACACCAAACCTATTTTTAGAATGTCAACTATTTGGGAAAAGTAAATTTTCTAAAAGAATTTTGTTCTTACCTTGTTCAACTGAATAGACTGAATATATTGTAATAATTTTTTAAGACTTGAGATTAACATTTTAAATGTATTTTCTTTTATTCAATAGATATCAAATATATACTAGTCATCAGAGAGTATTTTGGAAACTGGGGATGGGAAGATGTAAAGATTTTCACTCAAGTTGTTGACAGTCTAGTGGAGAATCAGACTATAAGACTGTGTCAGTGCTATACATGAGGTTGCTGTGTGCAAGCACATAGAGGAGTGACAGAGCCTAACTCTGCCAGTGGGACACTGACTGAAAGCTGAGGCTTGAAGAATTAGTAGTTCTTCAAGGAGACATGGTGGGAGAAGAGAGTTGTAGGCAGAAGGAACCTCTTGTGCATCAAAGTATGGTGCTTTTTGTGCAATGTCAATAAGATTTTGCGTGGGATGTTACCAGGAGATAATACAGAAAAGATATTCTCAGACCAGATCTGTGTTTGCCATCTAAAAGAGTCTAGATTTTACTATTTTAAAATCTAGCTATTTTATGTGGAGCCCCCTTAGGGGTTACTGTGGTGTAGAAAAGAGGTGAGGAGGTTGAGCCCCTTGTCCTCCTCCACCCAGAAAAGCTCTACATTAATCAGCTTTGATATTTGAGCATCCAATATAAGATTTCCTTTGAGCAGCTAAAACAATGAAGTTGGAAAATCAATATTTTAGTTAGTAGAGAGCCATGGATGGTGGATAGTAACATGATAATATTCAAATATTGGAAATATTGATTTGGTATCAGGAACAGTGGTGCAGAAGAGGAAACAGAACATGTAAAGGCAAAGAATTATTGTTTGTCACACAAATTAAAATGTCAGTGAGGTTGTAGTAGTTTGGGTTTTATCCTCAGGGCAGTGGTGAGCCATGGATCCATGTTAAGTGACCTTTTAGATGTGGAATTTTAGGGAAGCATACTGTGAGGTCAGCAGGGACGTTGGATTAGAGGGGAGGTAGACTGAAGGCAGGATGGCTAATTAGAGGCTATTGCAGTAGTACAAGAAAATAATGTTAGCCTGAATAATAGGGAATAGCAGTGGGGATGGAAAGAAGTGGACAGGTGTAAGGGATAAATTCTTGCTATAAAAAGTGGGAAGAGGGCTTCCCTGGTGGCGCAGTGGTTGAGAGTCCGCCTGCCGATGCAGGGGACACAGGTTCGTGCCCCGGTCCGGGAAGATCCCACATGCCGCGGAGCGGCTGGGCCCGTAAGCCATGGCCGCTGAGCCTGAGCGTCCGGAGCCTGTGCTCCGCAACGGGAGAGGTCACAACAGTGAGAGGCCCGCGTACCGCAAAAATAAATAAGTAAATAAATAATTTTTTTAAAAAGTGGGAAGAGTCAAGAATAATTATTTGGATTTCAACTTGAGTACCTCACTGTCTTGGTGCTGGCCTGAGGATAATGTCCTCTTATGGTATGGTATAATTTGTGCTGGCTTTGTGCAATATAATTTTATTCGATCCCTGTGTAATCATTACAGTAATAAATCAAGTTACCTAAATTTCAGAGTTCATAAGTATCACCTGGGCGTTGCTAAAATACATATTCTTGAGCCCCCATTTGCAATGTAATTAATCAAAATTTCAGGAGAATGGGGTCCAGAGAGTTGTATTTTTAAGAAGTTCCCTGGTTATCCTCAGATCATACTGGAAGGAACACTTAAAACACGTGAGATGTTTGATAGTCCTTCTCAGTTCTGAGAGTGATAATGCTTGCCCTACTGTAGAAAAAATACTTTTATTTTAGAGATGAAATAGTAAATGACAATGACAGTGATACCAAAAGGGTAGTCTAATTGAAGAGATAAACAAAAAAAAACCTCATATAGTAATTTATTCTTCTGATTCTTCCTTAGCATCTGCTTCATTTAAAATTACTTTGTGGATATAATTATTTTATCTCTCATAATCTGTTACTTAAAGTTATATAATTAATAGTAACAGTCATTTATCCATGAGCCATATTTTATATCAGAATTTCAGTATTAGATATTATAAGAATCTTGTCCTTAGGAATGATCTATACCCTATCATTTTGCTACAGGGAAAATGTTTATAGTATATGAGTAATGTGTGTGATGATATTGTCTCAACTTTCTAAATTGATTCTTTCAAAATAACTGGTTTTAAATACTATTGGAGCATTTACATTCATTGAATTACCAGTGGATTTTTTTGTTTTGTTTTACTTCTGTTGTATATTTTCACAGAAAATATTTGGAACTCTTGCAATTATTTTTTCTTTTTGCATGATTTTTATTATCTTTATAATATCTCCCTTCATATGATTATCATTTAGACTTTATGAGTTATTTGATTAAACTACGTTCTGTCTATTCCTAGAATGGTATCTAGAAATAGATATGTATGTTGATTTGTTCAAAACTTTCTGGAGGATAATTTGACATTGTATGTTGGAGCCCCAAGAAATGTACATATACTGTACCTCCACCCAGCAACTCCAGGTCTAGGAATTTATCCTACAGAAATAGTAGGATAAAGAATGCTCAATGTGGAATTTCCCTGGCAGTCCAGTTGTTAGGACTCGGTGCTTTCACTGCTGAGGGCCTGGTCAGGAAACTAAGATCCCGCAAACCATGCAGCGTGGCCAAAAAAAAAAAAAAGAATGCTCAATGAAGTGTTATTTATAGTTTAACAAATGAAAAGCAACCTAAATCTCCAACATTAGGACATTATTTAATTATGGAATATAATTATTATGATGATTGTTATATAGCTATTAAAAGTGATAATCTGCTTTCATAATGCCATGAAAGGATTTTTAAGATATATAGTCAGAAAAAAGTTACAAATTTTATGCATAGGATGGTCCTATTTGTGTAAAGATATGTGTCTATATATGAACAGAAAAATAGGCTGACCATATAACACATTTTAACAATGGTTATCCCTGGAGTTTGAAGTGATAGGTGATTTTTTTTCATAACTGCATTTTCTAAAATTTTCAAATAAAAGATATGCTTTGTATAATTTTTGAAGAGGGAAAAAACTAGATTTATCCTTTAATTTTATTTTGCTTGCAAAATTCATTGGATTCTCTAATCATGTAATTCAGTTTTCTTTCCTTTTTAAACAAATGTTGAGTTTTGAAGCTATTTAATTTATATGTATATATAACTAAAACATGGAAAATTGTTTTTAAGGTGATATAGAACATATACATGTTTATTGGGAAGTAATTCTGTTCACTAAGATATAAATGCTATAAGCATTTTGAGTCAAAACCAAATTACCTACTGCACAATTACTTCCTGCACATCTTTTTAAAAAATGCCAAGCAGACATTCCCCTTGTGGAGTTTACTTTCTTGTTGCTAAGACAGGTATTAAATGATTAATTACCCACTCGGTTATTTAATTACAGTTGTAATAAATTTTACAAGGAGGTACAGGCTGTTCCTAGTAATGAGAACTAATCTATTTGGAGGGTCAAGGCAAGTTCGTATGGTGAAAGGTAAGAAGGGCAATGCTTATTGAGATTCTTCACCTTTTCTACTTACTGAGTAAGTGGTGTCAAGTTAGAGCTGAAAATTTAAGTCAGCTGGTGCTGCATACTTCTCTCACACAGTTGTTTATCTGTTGAAAAAAACTTATTAAGTCTTCTTTTAAGAAGTTAAGTACATGTTCTCTTCAACCTAGAAATGTCACTCTTAAATGTAGCTCCTTGCTTCTTTTCTTTTCCTCAAAATCTGCAACTTAAAGTTGTATAATTAATAGTAGTAATCATTTATCCAGGGCCAGATTCTGTGGAATAATTTCAATATTAGATATTATAAAAATCTGGTCCTGAGGAAGAATTTGCTACAAATTTATCAGATTTCTATCTTGAGAGCTCTCTTCTGAGAGCTCTTCACAGATTTTTAGTTGAGTGCAGTGTTCTTAATCAACATTTTAAAAATTCTTATCTAGGCTTCCTTGACAGAAATTGGACAGTAATTTTTTAATATAAGGCTTAAAGAATGATGTTGGTGTAAACTTTCAGGTTATCTGTGAAATAATAAGCCTAGAAAAATGTGATTTTTGTAAATATTTGCTTTTAATGTTTTTCAAGAAATATTTCTAGTGGGAGAAAAATCTCAAATGCTTGGAGGCTGTAAATAATAGGTTTTGGTTTGAATATATTCCTTACTATGCATGTATGTAAATGGACTGATGAGAAGAATATTTGAAAAAGCAGAAATTTTAATATTTTTGTATAGGCACATTACTCCAACTCAGTTATTATATAGTAAATCTAATATTCCCATTAACTTTCATCATAAAATTGGAATTTTCTAAAAAGACCCTCACTAGGCTGATACGAAACTCCTGTTCCTATTTACATCTTCTATTTAAGCAGGCAAGTTACCTGTATTGGTTCAGAACTCACATCCTGGCTCACTTTTTTGGATTGTTGTCCAAATATCAATTTCATTTTCAAAGCCATTTTAGGGGGTATTCCATAGTCCAGTTAGTTGTCATGGTTTTACTGTGTTGATTCAAGTCAGCTGCATGAATAGCTGCTTGATGGTGTTCCAAGGGCTTTATACATAGACTTAAAGAATACCGTTCTCCCATTCCCTCCTCTCCATAATCCTACCCCAACTCTTGTAGCGAGGGGGTTGGGTGCTGCCTCTTTGCTGTCATTAGTGCAAATCAGGCATGGCAGATGGGGGCCCCACTGGGCAGCCTTCACAGTGCTCACTGGAGAGGGCCACTGCTTTGGCATTGCAGGGCTGGAATGGTCTGAGGGGCTCTGTCTCTACAGCACCACGTGGGGAGGCTGAAGGGTGCTACCTCTGCTCACTTGAGTGCAGCAGGGGAATGTTCCACAGGGCTCTGTCCCACTGTTTCCACAGCACACAGTGCCTGGTGGGGAGAGTGCCATGGTTTCTTTCATGGTGTGTGTTTGGAGAAGGGTAGTTATGTCCAAAGGGTTCCGTCCTGCATTGCAACCCCTCTACCTGGCCCCTTGACTAGAGAATGAGCATTACTTGGTGCTTGTTTTGTCTCACATACTACTTAGAGTTAATATAATACCGCTTCATGTAAAATATAAGAAACTTGCATCCATGTTATTCCATTTACCCACCTTTCCTTTATGCTATAATTATATTACATCTATCACAATATGATACAGTTTTTGCTGTTAAAAGTCATATTCATTTTAAAGAAGTTAAGGAAGAAAGAAATGTTTAGCATTTCTAGTGCTCTCATTTCTTCCTAAAGATACTAATTTCCATCTGATACAATTTTCCTTCAACCTATAAATCTTCTTTTAGGCATATCTCAGAGTGTATAACTGCTGGTTATGAATTTTCTTTCTTTTTTGTATATTTGAAAATGTTTTTATTTTTTTCTTTTCTGGATTTACAGTTCTGGGTTGACAGAGTTGTTTTTCCTTTCTTTCAGCACTTTAAAGATATTGTTCTACTCTCTTTTGGTCTTTATTGTTTTTGATGAGAAATAAGTTACTGTTGGTATCATTGCTCTCCTGAATGTAAAGTGGCCTTTACCTCTGGTTGCTTTGAAGATTTTCTCTGTCTTTGGTTTTCAGTAGATTGATAGTGTATGGCTTTCTTTCTATTTGACTTGTTTGGGATTCTTTATACTTCTTGAATATGTAAATTTATGATTTCACCAAACTGGGGGAAATTTTGGCCATTATTTTTTCAAATTTTTTCTGCCCCATTCCCTTCCCTGCTGGAAGTCCAATTACAAATTTTTTAGACCTTTGATGTTGTCCCACAGGTCAACAAGGCTCTATTATTATTTCTTCAATCTTTTTTCCCCTCATTTCTAGGAATTTACTCTAAAGATCATTGGACAAGTACACAAAGATGTATGCATAACAGTTTCATCGCAGTATTATAATGGTAAAAATCAGAAATAAAGTGTCCACAAGTGGGAAGCTGATCAGGTTAATATTCTATATACCTAAAATGGAATACCCTCAAGTCATTAAAAGTGGGGAAGAGGGATTATGTTTAATAACCTGGAAAGCTATCTATGGTAAGTTATTTAGTAGAAAGACCAGGTTTTATTCTGTGATCTCACTTGTATAAGATTGTATACCCATAACTCTAACTACCTCTAACTACTAACTATTGTGGCTAAAGGTACACCCAATACTATATTTGGGTGATCTTTTGCTTCTTTATATGATTTTGTGTAGTGTGAACCTTTTTTAATGACTGTGTATCAATGGTACAGATGCAGTAAAGGTCTTTAAAAAATTCTTCAATAAAAATAAACAGAAGTGATGTTGCAGAAAATGGTAGAGTAGGGAGCTCCAAGAATTGGTCCCTCCACTCAAGCAACCATTAACTGGCAAAAAGAAAAAATATCAGAATCAACTTTTTCAGAGCTCTGGAATCTAATTCAAAACTTTGTAGCAACCAGGGAAATACTTAATGAAGAAAGAAAGAGGATGCTAAATTTTGGTAAGAAAGCATTGTGGCGTTTTTTGCTTACCTGCCTACCATCCCCCATTCCCAGCTTGGCAGTGGCCACGGGAATGGCAGCCTGAGTTCTGGTGCAGCTTGTTGATGCCAGGGGAACAATATGGATCATGTTCTCAGAAAACTGTAGTTATGCTTAGTTATGCTTTTTGGTTCCCCTGAGACACCTGCACAGAGGCTTGTCTTTGTTTTGCCTTCCTTGGAAATCTCTCAGAGCTGGAGTAGTTTCCTAGGTGGCATCTGTTGAAAGCATGTAAAGACATACTACCCACAGCCACTTGGGGCAAGGGATGGTGAATGGGGCAAGGGATGGTGAATGGGGCAAGCTGCAGGTAAACCAAAAAAGCCTGGGAAGGAAGAGGCTGAGGAGGAAGATGTATGGAAAAATAACGGCTTTGGAGAGCTGTCACATATACTGAGGAATTCAGTGTGCAACACACACGCTCAGGGCCAGACACACAGAAAAGACTTTAGAGGAGTATTACTGGCAGGTCTTTGGGCTCTGCACAGGCAGGAGGTGAAGGCTAAGGCCGAATTATAGGTGGCCTGGCTAAGTGTTGAAGGAGTACCCCAGCTCAGAGCCCATTGGCAGAGTGGGAGAGTATTTTTTTCTTTGTTTTTGGCTCTGTCAGGTTGCTAGCTGACCACTGAGATAACAGAATGAAGACTTCAGTGACCATCCATGAAAGGAATACAGTCTTTGCAAAAGTCACTAAATAAACAGATGACTGTATCCCTCAAAAAGAAACAACATCAAGCCCTGGTGAGGGGGGAAGAATTTGATTTTCAGAGTTTACCACATAATACTGTTCAAAATGTCCACTTTTTAACAAAAAATCACAAGTATACAAAGTATGGCTCATTCATAGGAAAAAAAGAAATAGAAACTCCCTCCAGAAGCCCATCATTGGACTTACTATACAAAGACTTTAAATCAGTGGTCTTATAGAAATTATAAAAAAGAACCAAATAGGAAATCTTTAACTGAAAAAAAATGAGGAAAGGATAAAAGAAGTGTATTGTAAATGCCTCCAGAACCCCCAAGTATATTCAGTTTCTTCAGTAATGGGTTCATTTTTTCTAATGCCATTTCCCACTCATCAGAAAATGGGAAAATGGGCCTCCTCATAAAGTGTTGAAGTACAGCTTTTCTCAAGCATAATTTGGCAAGGTCTATCAAGATCCTTGAAGTCCTTGACACAGCTATTATACTTTCAAGGAAGCTTAAAAATACACTGCATATTCATTTGTCCATTTATTTTCATATTCATTAATTTCTTTGCAAATGTTTATTGAGATTCTGTTATGTGCCAGGCACTTGCCCTAGGTGTTAAAGAAGCATCAGTAAATGGGACTTCCCTGGTAGTCCCATTTGGGTCCAGTGGTAAAGAATCTGCCTTCCAATGCAGGGGACGTGTGTTCGATCCCTGGTCGGGGAGCTAAGATCCCACATGCCATGGGGCAACTAAGCCCACGTGCCACAACTACTGAGCTTGGGTGCCTCAATGAGAGAGCCCGAGTGCAGAGTGCCGCAAACTACAGAACCCACGTGCCCTGGAGCCTGTGTACCACAACTAGAGAGAGAAAACCCACACACCACAACTAGAGAGAAACCTGTGTGCCGCAGTGAAGGATCCCACGTGCCGCAGCTAAGACCCGGTGCAGCCAAAAAAAAAATAATGATAATAAAAGAGGACTTCCCTGGTGGCGCAGTGGTTAAGAATCCACCTGCCAATGCAGGGGACACGGGTTCGAGCCCTGGTCCGGGAAGATCCCACATGCCGTGGAGCAACTAAGCCCGTGTGCCACAACTACTGAAGCCCATGCGCCTAGAGCCCATGCTCTGTAACAAGAGAAGCCACCTCAATGATAAGCCTGCGCACTGCAACAAAGAGTAGCCCCCACTCACTGCAACTAGAGAAAGCCCGCGCACAGCAACAAAGACCCAATGCAGCCAAAAATAAATAAATAAATAAATAAATAAATAAATAAATAATAAAAAGAAACAGCAATAAACAAAAATAAATTCCCTGCTCTTGAGCGCTTTTTATTCCAGCAGACAAAAGACTATAAACAAACAAATAGAATGAATACATGATATGTTAAGTGGTAATAAATGCTATAAAAAAATAAAGGTAGGTATGGGAGATGGCATTATTCTAGGAGAAGTGGTCAGGGAATATCAGACACAAACTAAAGTTTTTCCCTGGATTCCATAATACATTTTATTTTTACCTTTGATTTTTTTAAATGCATGATTCAAATATGTATGGTAAAAACTTTAAAATTAACAATTATAAATAAATACACAGACTATATTAATGAATTGCATTATATTACGTTAAGTGGAACAGAATTCAAGGGAAAAGATCTGAATATATAAAGTACCTTTGGCCAGATTTTAAATTAACTGACGTCATTGCTTTTATTTATCAGCAGGTGGTGCTATTGCTTATGTAAGAGAAAACTTTTTCATTTTTCTCTGTTCTTGAATATCAGTTAGTCATTATAATAAAAAGTCTTCCCTCCATTCATTCTCCCATTCAGTTAAAATAATTGCAATGATTCATCATCTGCAGTAACTGGTCATACTGCAATATGTAACTTTTCATTGTCAATTATGTATGTCAACACGTAATTTAAGACAGCCTGCAATTTGCTGCAGGCAAATTCTCTCTAATTAAATATTAGAGAGAATACTGATCTTAAAAATCATTAGTGTACCTTAAAAAAAAATAAGAAACTTTGCGTCTATTTTCTTTTCCTCCTAAACTTAATTTGTGAATGCACAATTTTATGAATTGAATTAATCCAACTTGGCTAAAGATATGCTTTTGAGGATCCTTTTACTCTAGTATATTTATATAGAAGTAGTAAAGAGAAGAGTGAAGTTGACATTTAAGAGGTACTTTTAAAAGTTGTTATAATCAAGTCTTTTTTTTTTTAGTTTAAATAGCTCTCATTTCCCTGTTGGGAATTTGACAGAATACAGAGAAAAAAGAATGGTATCCTAAGCAATTTGACAGAATACAGGGGAAAAAAATGGTATCCTCACTCAAAGAGATGTAATATCCTTTAAAATACGTCAACAATTTGAAGATGAATTCTCAATTGTTCTCTGCATTGTGCTGTCCAGTATGATTATTTTATTTTATTTTAATGTAGGAATAGTATTGATATGTTTGTAGAGCCCTGGCGTCAAGACTCCAGTGGTGAATTTACAAAGTTAAAGGCTTCTTCTGGGCCTTCAGGTTCTTCATCTATAAAATAGATGATCTGGGCTAAGTGATCGCCTCTCTCCTTTCAACTCCACAGTTCTATGATGCCTTTTCCATGGGCACTGGGCATATTGCTTGCTTCCTTTCCTGAGTAGTATTAGTGTAGTGCTTCTTTGTTTTTTAATATAAGGTTTGTAGAGGAGGAAGTAGCACCCTACATGATGTGCCAGAAGTGGGAAAAGCTGAGGTAGTGCTAGAGAAGTGTGGCTGATCCTAGAACTTCAGACTTGTCCTACATTTTATTATAGTTGGGTGCTAGTAACAGAAACCATTAAGCAAAAAAGAGCAATTTGCTCTAAAATTACATGGTTATCTTCTAGAAGCCAGAGAAAGGATGTAGCTAGGCCTCAGGAATCAGAAACTGGAATGCTAAGAAAACACACAAAGTGGTCCCTTTGTGCCTTTTGCCTCTGCTTTTCTCTATGCATATCCCTCCTCTTTTTCCTTTCCCAGCAAACTGACCCCTCCCCAGCCCTCCCCAGTTTACCTGCTGGATAGTGACAAATGTCAACAGTCCTCAAGTATACATCTCTACTCAGGAGAGTAGCCAGACTGAGATAAGAATCTTAGTCCTAGTTTTAAATACCCTCAGGGAAGGGGTCACTGGCCCAACCTTGGTTAAGAACTCATGCCTGGTCAATCAGGTTGGGGTATGTTGTATAAACATGGCCATCAGGACTCTAATGCAGTAACCATAGGGATTGCTGGAGAGGGCCAGGTCCTAGAAAATGGAGGAGGTTGCCATTTGTGTTTCAAAGCCTCCTTAACCATATTTGCCATAAATTTTCAGTTTAATTCTCTGAGAGTTTTTCTTTCTACATGAATAAATTTCTGTCTTTATAATGAAAATCAGAATTGTATTTTCAGATTTGCTATAAAACCAACTTTGCCAGAAACCATAAAGCCATAAAATATAAACATAAAGTAAGGGAACTGGGCTGCCTTTACAGTAATAAGACCCTGTTGGTCAGAATTGAGAAACTTAGCAAGCAATACAACATCAGAGTTCTATTACAGAATTTACTTTTAATCTTTTTAAAATCAACACTTTAAGGGCTTCCCTGGTGGTGCAGTGGTTAAGAATTGCCTGACAATGCAGGGGACACGGGTTCTAGCCCTGGTCTGGGAAGATCCCACATGCTGCAGAGCAACTAAACCCGTGCACCACAATTACTGAGCCTGCGCTCTAGAGCCTGCGAGCCACAACTACAGAGCCCTCATGCCACAGCTACTGAAGCCCATGCACCTAGAGCCCGTGCTCCACGACAAGAGAAGCCACTGCAATGAGAAGCCCGCGCACCACAACGAAGATTAGTCCCTGCTCGCCGCAACAAGAGAAAGCCCGCACGCAGCAACAAAGACCCAATGCAGCCCAAAATAAAATAAATAAATTTATTAAAAGAAAACCACTTAACATATAGATGTTCCATAAATGTTGCATTTAAAAAAAAATTAATTAATTTAATTTATTTTTTTGGCTGTGTTGGGTCTTCGTTGCTGCGCGCGGGCTTTCTCTAGTTGCGGTGTGCAGGCTTCTCATTGTGGTGGCTTTTTTTGTTGCAGAGCACAGGCTCTAGGTGCACAGGCTTCAGTAGTTGTGGCACGTGGGCTCAGTACTTGTGGCGCACGGGCTTAGTTGTTCCACGACATGTGGGATCTTCCCGGACCAGGGCTCGAACCTGTGTCCTCTGCATTGACAGGCGGATTCTTAACCACTGTGCCACCAGGGAAGTCCAAATGTTGCGTTTTAATGCATCATTGTACAGACAAAATATATTTTTTTTGGTTTTTAATGATTTACATTAACTCAACTGATGTAACTCAATTAATGACTTCAATTGTAGCATTTTGACTAGTTTTACTAGAATTGATCCATTTAGTCAGTTTGGTTGATGTTTTTGAGATGGCTAGTTTAAAATTTGTAAATCTTTGGCTTTTAATTTGCTCCTTGGATTTTTTTAAATTTTAAAAGTCGTGTTTGGTTGAAGTCATGGTTAAGCTCTGGGAAGGAAGGCTTGCTTAAAGACACAGGCACATTCATTCATCCATTCAACAAATATTCCTGTGTGTTCAGTTCTGTGTGATACTCTGACTATTCAAGGAATGACATCCATACCTGTACTCTAGGAGTAGTTCACCCCTTTTGAGAGTACTGATATGTAAACAGATAATGTAATAACATAGTTATTTAATGGCAAAGTTATAATTGTGGGAGAATGAATAAAAAATAGAATAATGGTAAATTTTCAAATATGTCTGTACTTATTTTGGATGAGGCTAAATTGGTTAAAGTAAACTTCCTCTCTGGTGGAGTAACTTAAAAACATTAAAAAACCTTTTTTTTTTTTTTTTTTTTTTAAGTTTATTTATTTATTTTTTTAATTAGTTTCTGCTTTATAACAAAGTGAATCAGTCATACATATACATCTGTTCCCACATCCCTTCCCTCATGCATCTCCCTCCCTCCCACCCTCCCCATCCCACCCCTCCAGGCGGTCACAAAGCACCGAGCTGATCTCCCTGCGCTCTGCGGCTGCTTCCCACTATCTATCTACCTTACATTTGGTAGTGTATACACGTCCATGCCTCTCTTTCGCCTTGTCACAGCCCACCCTTCCCCCTCCCCATATCCTCAAGTCCATTCTCAAGTAGGTCTGCGTCTTCATTCCCGTCCTGCCCCTAGGTTCTTCATGACATTTTTTTTTAAATTCCGTATATATGTGTTAGCATACGGTATTTGTCTTTCTCTTTCTGACTAACTTCACTCTGTATGACAGACTCTAGGTCTATCCACCTCATTACAAATAGCTCAGTTTCGTTTCTTTTTATGGCTGAGTAATATTCCATTGTATATATGTGCCACATCTTCTTTATCCATTCATCCGATGATGGACACTTAGGTTGTTTCCAGCTCCGGGCTATTGTGAATAGAGCTGCAATGAACATTTTGGTACATGTCTCTTTTTGAATTATGGTTTTCTCAGGGTATATGCCCAGTAGTGGGATTGCTGGGTCATATGGTAGTTCTATTTGTAGTTTTTTAAGGAACCTCCATACCGTTCTCCATAGTGGCTGTACCAATTCACATTCCCACCAGCAGTGCAAGAGTGTTCCCTTTTCTCCACACCCTCTCCAGCATTTATTGTTTCTAGATTTCTCTTTTTTTTTTTTTAATTAGTTTCTGCTTTATAACAAAGTGAATCAGTCATACATATACATCTGTTCCCACATCCCTTCCCTCATGCATCTCCCTCCCTCCCACCCTCCCCATCCCACCCCTCCAGGCGGTCACAAAGCACCGAGCTGATCTCCCTGTGCTCTGCGGCTGCTTCCCACTATCTATCTACCTTACGTTTGGTAGTGTATATATGTCCATGCCTCTCTTTCGCTTTGTCACAGCTTACCCTTCCCCCTCCCCATATCCTCAAGTCCATTCTCAAGTAGGTCTGTGTCTTTATTCTCGTTTTGCCCCTAGGTTCTTCATGACATTTTTTTTTTAAATTCCGTATATATGTGTTAGCATACGGTATTTGTCTTTCTCTTTCTGACTAACTTCACTCTGTATGACAGACTCTAGGTCTATCCACCTCATTACAAATAGCTCAGTTTCGTTTCTTTTTATGGCTGAGTAATATTCCATTGTATATATGTGCCACATCTTCTTTATCCATTCATCCGATGATGGACACTTAGGTTGTTTCCAGCTCCGGGCTATTGTGAATAGAGCTGCAATGAACATTTTGGTACATGTCTCTTTTGGAATTATGGAAAAAACCTTTTTTTAAATGAACAACAAACCATGTATTGTTGTTTTTTTCACCAAGAAGCACAAATATGAATTTACTTTTTTCTGATTTTGGTACCTAAAAATCTAAATATAATTATCTATTTCTAGAAGCACAGAACTTTACTTCTGTTTGACAAATGTTCTCTAGATGTGCGTGAAGAACTCCCAAATCACCAACAAATACCAGAAAGTGAGACAGACCAATCTGAGAACAGCAGCTGAAACTGGAAAGAAATTTCTGTAGAATCCAATTCTGAGTAAGTGCAAGGGGATCATGACAGGATATGACAGTGCTGGAGATGTCTGGGTCGAATGTACTCTTCAAACTAACAAATCAAGCTTCCTTTTGGGACAAAACCCTGTACTGCAGAAATTGCTGAGATTAAAATCCAGTTTGATTAGAACAGACATAATTGAGCAAAGATGGGAATAGATCCAAATAAAATTGGAGAAGCAGAGAATGCTAGTCTCAAAAAATGGAGGCTTTTTTTTTTTTTTTTTTTTTTTTTTTACATCACTGTGAGAAAACAACTGAAGAGAGAGCTCTAGAGCTATCCTTCTGGAACATCCCTTCCTCCCAAAAGTACAGCAAAACCCATTTCACTTAAAAATGAGCAGAAGATCAAGATCACAGTCAAATCACATAATGTTGCCAAAGACAAAAAAACCATGCCATAAACAGACAAGCACTGCAACCAGTTAATTCAAAAGAAGTTGAAGGATGTTTTAAAACCATGACAAAAGCTATGAAATAACCATATAAATCAGAATTAGAAAAACTAGGAAATGAGGTGACGGGAGAATGGGAAACTTTTAAGAAGAGGTGACAGAACTCAGGAGGGAATTATATAAAAAAGGAAAAATTATTACAGAAATGAAGACCAAGCTAGAAGGAATATAAGAGCAAATGAACACAGTGGATGATGCCTTAAAATAAATAGAATGTGAAATGGAAGCAAGGAAATGGCAAAAGACATATAAAGTTTGATAGAAAGTGATAGATACAGAAGATTGGCAGAGAAAATCTGAAGTACATATAATAGGAATCTTTAAAGGAGAAGTCCAAGGCAATGAACAGAAAAATACTAAAAGCCACTATTCAAGAAAGATTTTCTCAGACCTAAGGGATCTGAAATTGATATTGAAAAGGCATACCAGATACCTAGGAAAATTGACCCAGATGGCCAACACCCAGATATACACTAATAAAACTGTAGGAGTTTAAAGAAGAAGAAATAAGTCCTGTGGGCATCCAAGGAAAAGAACAAGTCACTCATAAATGGAGGAAAATCAGAATGCCATCAGATTTTAATAGTGTCACTGTACAATGCTTAACATAGGATACTACAGCTATTCTGACTTTTAAGTATAAAGGTCATAAGCATACTGGTATAAACATGCAAGAACTCAAGGAATGTTATTCCCATGAGTCTTTCAAGGAGTCTACTGGAGAATTTTAGCTTCAGCTATAGCAATCTGGAAGTCACATGTATGGATATACAGAGTACGTAAAAACATTGATCATACTATCAATAGCTATAAAAGAATATATCCATATACTACAATAAATAATGTCTTCATATTGGACATATTTGTATCACTACTCCTACCCCTTTCTTAGATAAATGCTGGTCCGTGCACACACACACAAGACACACACACAGCTGTGCACATACACACTTATAATGAAGAAAGATATAAGGATAAAACATAAAATTAAAAAATAATTATCAATATTGAGAAGGAGAGAATAGGAGAGAGAAAAGGGATAGAAGTTGGACTTCTTTGATTATACCTTGTTTTATATACTTTTTGGGTAAATTTAATTTTGATACCCTGTAAATATTTTACATAATTATAAAACAAAATTAAATTTTTAGAAAGCAATTCCTAAAACCAAAGTAAATGAAAAAAATGAGCCTAATTGTATATTCAGTCATTTGTATACCTACCCAGAGAGGAGCTAGTCCAAATGACTTTAAATGATTTGATTGTCTGTTCCTTCTGCTTACAGTAGAGACTCAACAGAAAATTATCCTAAGACTTTGGAAAACATTTTGGCAGTTTCTCAAAATGTTAAACATAGAGTTACCACAGACACAGCAATTCCACTCCTAGGTATGTATACAAGAGAATTAAAAACATGTCCACACAGTAACCTGTACACAGATGTTCATAGCAGCATTATTCGTAATAGTAAAAAAAGTTGAAAAACTCAAATGCCCATCAGATGATGAATGGAGAAACAAAATATGGTATATCCATACAATACTATATTACTTGACAGTAAAAAGGAATGACATACTGATGCATGCTACAACATGGATGAACCTTGAAAGCATTATGCTAAGTGAAAGAAGCCAGTCACAAAAGGCCACATAGTGTATTATTTCATTTACGTGAAATGGCCAGAATAGAAAATGAAAGTAGATTAGTGGTTACCAGGAGCTTGGGGGTGAGGGTGGGGGGAATGGGAGTGTCTGCTAATGGGCATGTGTTTCTTTTTGTGGTGATAAACATGTTCTGAAATTAGTAGTGGTGATGGTTGCACAACTCTGACTACACTGAAAAAACTACTGAATTCTGTACTTTAAAAGGGTGAATTTTATAACGTGAAATATATCTCAATAAAGTTATCATTTTTAAAAGAAGGGAAATAAGCTTAAGGGCAAAAGAATGAAAAAAAATTTTTAACTCTTTTGTAACTATTTGCTTGTGGTGTTGATGTTGTTATTCTGAGTATTTATATTGATGCTCTTAAGAGCTGGGATTTTTGGCTAAGTGAAAGCAGATACTGAGGTAAGATTGGAGAGGGTAAATAAAAATCTGACAGTTCCTGGATTTGAATTGGAAGTATCAGTTTGAGTTATTGAAAAAATTTCCTAGTTCTGTCTATTAAAAAGACCTAAAAAAGGCTTTAATGATCAACTCAGTAACAGCGAGCACCCTTAGCACTTGTGGGGTTTTTTTCAGTACGATTTTCCGTATTTCCATAAAGTGCACCATGACTCACTGAAGAAAAGACTGATGCCAGGTGTGGGTCAGGAAATATAAAAATGAGACTGGAACATTTTGTCATTGTACAAAGCCGGGGAAGTGATCAAAGACTACAGGGTTCTGTCATAAAGATTAAAGAACCAACTGAAAGGGGATTCCACTGGCTAAAATTGGGCTAATTGGAGCACTGTATTTATAAAAACACATCAAATATGTTAAAATTAATGAGTTCTTGATACTAAACCATAACATTTCTTGGTTACATTTGGAAGTTACAAGGGAACCAACTGGTATAATGAACCTTTATTTACCCATTACCCAACAATTATTAACTAATGGCTAATTCTTATCTCATGCATACCACCACCTACTTCTCCATGGCTCAGATCATTTAGAGCAAATCCCTAACATTACGTCTTTTCATCACTAAATATTTCAGTATTTATCACTAACACAAAGACTTCTTTTTTAACCTAACCTCAATACCCTTATTAAACCTAAAAACAGTTAACAGTACTTTCTTAATATTATCAATTATCTACTGATAATATTGTCACTATTCAAATTTATATTTTTGAAAATATATTATTGAAAATAATATATTATTAAGGGGAAATAATCAAGAATTTATTCTGCCTTTGATATATGAACTGTATCCCAGGGTAACCAAATAGTTGAGGAGATGTTTCTTTTTGTAGCACTATTACAGTTAGTAAATGAAGAAAGAAGGATTGGAATATTACTATTTTGCAACTGTAAGTGAATTAGTCCTCCTAGGCAATGATTATCATTTGCTAACAGCATAAGAAGACATTCGGACATTAAATGTTTCCTGCTGGAAGTACACAACATCACTTACGAAGTTTTCTTGCCAAAAAAATCAAACCTCGGGCTTCTCTGGTGGCGCAGTGGTTGAGAGTCCGCCTGCCGATGCAGGGGGCGCGGGTTCGTGTCCCGGTCTGGGAGGATCCCACGTGCCGCGGAGCGGCTGGGCCCGTGAGCCATGGCCGCTGAGCCTGCGCGTCCGGAGCCTGTGCTCCGCAACGGGAGAGGCCGCAGCAGTGAGAGGCCCGCGTACCGCAAAAAAAAAAAAAAAAAAAAAAAAAAAAAATCAAACCTGAATCTGATCAAGACTCTAGATCTAACTATCAATTAACAGGAAATAAAGGGGACAGACTAACATGTTAACACCATGAGAATACAGATGGTAAAATCCAGACTATGGGAAACAACAGGACATGACCCAGTTTCTTCAACCACAGAAAATTTCAAGGGAAAAGAACATGTGTAAGGGGAACTTATAGATCAAAAGAAATCTAAGAGACTTCGCAACCAAGCAAAATGATTGTACCTTATTTGTATTTTTTTTTTTTTTTTTTTTTTTTGCGGTACGCGGGCCTCTCACTGTTGTGGCCTCTCCCGTTGCGGAGCACAGGCTCCGGATGCGCAGGCTCAGCGGCCATGGCTCACGGGCCCAGCCGCTCCGCGGCATGTGGGATTTTCCTGGACCGGGGCACGAACCCGTGTCCCCTGCATCGGCAGGCGGACTCTCAACCACTGCGCCACCAGGGAAGCCCCCTTATTTGTATCTTAATTCCAACAAACTGGAGACAAAAGAAGGACAATTGGAAAAATTTGAACAGTGACTAGATACTATGATAATATTAAGGAGTTACTGTTAATTGTTTTTAGGTTTAATAATGGTATTGAGGTTGGGTTAAAAAATCTTTGTGTTTTTAGTGATATATGCCGACGTATTTTGTAATGAAATGATATGATGTGAGGGACTGCTCAAAATTATCTGGGCCGTGGTGGTAATATACATGAGATAAGAGTTACCTATTAGTTGATAATTGTTGGAAACTGGGTAATGGGGCTTCATTATACCAGCCATTCTCGAAGTGTGGTTGCTGGACCAGAAGCTTGAGCACCACCTGGGAACTTGTTAGAATGAAAACACTTTGGCCCCCACTCTAGATCTACTAAATCAGAGAAACTGGAGCCCAGCCATGTATTTTAACAATCCCTCTAGGTAATTCTAATACACATTAAAGTTTGAGAACCACTGCTTTATGTTATTCTTCCTATTATACTTTATGTTTGAAATTCTAATAAAAAGTTTCAAAAAAAATTAGCTTGATGAATGTAAGAAAAATTTATACATAACAAAGAAGCTGGATTAGAGGATAAAACAAAGGTCATGTAATCTCAAGTGTTAGCAAATTCATTGGCTTGGTATTAACAGTGAGTCAGCAGCTAATGATAGTCTTAACGCGAATCAGATTTTGCTTTTCTCTTAGAACAGTGGTTCTACATTAAAATAACCTAGAGAACTTTTTAAAAAATTAATTAATTTATTTATTTTTGGCTGCATTGGGTCTTCGTTGCTGCACGGGGGCTTTCTCTAGTTGCAGTAAGCGGGGGCTCCTCTTCTTTGCCCTGTGCGGGCTTCTCACTGAGGTGGCTTTTCTTGTTGCAGAGCATGGACTCTAGGCATGTGGTCTCAGTAGTTATGGCTAACGGGCTCTAGAGCGCAGGCTTAGTAGTTGTGGCGCACAGGCTTAGTTGCTCCGTGGCATGTGGGATCTTCCTGGACCAGGGCTCAAACCCATGTCCCTTGCATTGGCAGGCGGATTCTTAACCACTGTGCCACCAGGAAAGCCCCCAGAGAACTTTTAAGAACATATGCAGACACCACCCCAAGAAATTCTGGATTTATTTGGTTGTATTCCGGGTTTTTGGTATTTTTTTTTGAAAAAAGCTTCCCAGATGATTCTAATGTACAGAGTTGAGGACGAGTGTCCTAACTTTGTGATGCTTAAGAATCTCCTGAAGAGCTCATTAAAAGTTTCCTGAACAACCTAAATGTCCATTGATAGATGAATGGATAAAGAAGATGTGGTGTGTATATATATACAATGGAATACTACTCAGCCACAAAAAAGAACTAAATAATGCCATTTGCAGCAACATGTATGCAACTAGAGATTATTATACTAATTGAAATATGTCAGAAAGAGAAAGACAAATACCATATGAAATCACTTATATGTGGAATCTAAAATACTGTATGACACAAATGAACCTATCTACGAAACAGAAATAGACTCACGGACATAGAGAACAAACTTGTGGTTGCCAAGGTGGTGGGGGGGGGGTTGGGGGAGGGATGGAGTGAGAGTTTGGGGTTAGCAGATGTAAGCTATTATATACAGGGTGGATAAACAGCAAGGTCCTACTGTATAGCACAGAGAACTATATTCAGTATCCTATGATAAACAATAATGGAAAAGAATATTTAAAGAAGAATATTTATATGTATAACTGAATCACTTTCCTGTACAGCAGAAATTAACACAAGATTGTAAATCAACTATACTTCAATTTAAAAAAATTAAAAAAGAAAAACAGACTAACAACAACAAAAAGTTTCCTGGTCCTCATCCCCTAGAGGGTCAGATTCAATAGGATGGTGCGGGGCCTATTAATTTGCATTTCTAACAAGATCACAAGTGATATAGATGGTGCTGGCCTGAGCACATTTTGAGTAACACTACCTTAAACAAAGGGATAGTTTGGTCAAAGAGATTAGCATAAGTGAGAGGGATAGGTAAAAATTCATCTTCAGGGTTCTTGCTGCTAGCACCACTAAATTACATCCAGGGAGGCAGCTTCATTTCTTTCTAGTGGTTGGAAATGCAAATGTGATTCCAGTGTTCCATGGCTTATTTGGAGAAGAAAAGAGACTTAGAGCATTAAAAGTCTCTTTAAAAGCACAAATGATAAGCACAGGGAATGTAGCCAGTATTTTATAATAACTTTAAATGGAGTATAATCTAAAAAAAATTTGAATCTCTATGTTGTACACCTGCAACTAATATAATGTCATAAATCAACTATACCTCAATTTAAAAAAAAAGGACAAATGATAAATCTTTTTGATTTACCAATAAAAATTATTAACTTTACTGATTGGACAAAATATAACCCTGTCCCCTCAAATTTAGTAACTATTCAAGACTCCTTCTCTGATGATTTGCTTGTGCTTGTATTTTTTTTTTATTACTAGAGTAATCGCAAAGAGGAAGAAATCATTTAATTTTTTAGAAGGTAAGAATTTAATATAACTTGGGTATCATGGTTCATGTGGACTCTGAAAGAAGTCAGAGGAATATGGGGTGATGATAATATCTAAAATTTCTTTTCATTTTCTCTTCTTAGGATCGGGCATCATGAGTTCTTAGATAAATATTTGTATGTTTAATTTTAGTAAGATTTTTCTGGGTGATCCGGTTCTTTGGGTATTTTAAAATCATGTTTTAAAGTAAATAGTTTAAAAATGTGAATTTTATGTATATATATTTATGCTGCTGATGAAGCAAAGCTTACAGTTCATTACCTTCTTCATAGTAACATTATCATAGTCTTTTACTTAAGCAATAGTTAGAGATTTGAAGGGGGATGGGAAGGAGTTGACAAAATGTGTCAGTGGGTAGTAAGAGTCATACAGCCTTTTTATTGGATATGTGAACTTTTACTGGGAATTTAAAGTCTTGTTTTATAGTAGTGTGGATTAGTGAATTTTTTCTATATTTTTTCTATTTTCTCCAAATTTTTTGTCAGTGAGCCCATAGCTGATAATGAATATTAAAACAAACAAACAACCAATGTAGAACAAAAATAAATGCCCACCCAAGGGCAACAACAACAAAAAATCAAGACTTAATTTGACTGTAGTCTGTAAGGTTAAAAGAATGGAAAGAGACTATAAATAAATTTAGTCAAATAAATAAATCAGGGCTTCCCTGGTGGCGCAGTGGTTGAGAGTCTGCCTGCCGATGCAGGGGACGGGTTCGTGCCCCGGTCCGGGAGGATCCCACATGCCGCGGAGTGGCTGGGCCCGTGAGCCATGGCTGCTGAGCCTGCGCGTCCGGAGCCTGTGCTCCGCAACGGGAGAGGCCACAGCAGTGAGAGGCCCGCGCACTGCAAAAAAAAAAATTAAAAAAAAAAAATAATAATAAATAAATAAATAAATCATCCATCTAGTAAATATGTATGTTTCATCTGAAAGAATGAAAGAAAATGCATATAATACCATCTTTGAAAAAGTTTTTTTTTCTTACTGTCTTATTCACACACACACAAGAATCTCCTTTTTCCAGTTGATGCTTATTGATATTGCTAGATCGCTTTCTCAAACAGATTCTAGAAGAGGTTATACTTAACTGCACTGTGAGAAAAAGAAAAACGAAAATATCTATTTACCTGTACTTTCATGGTTTAAGATATGTGTTTTAGAGGTGTTTTAGTTACATTGTGTGTTTAGTTTCAGTTTTTAGTGACACTACTGAAATATTGTAACAAATTTTTAGATGTGTGGACTATAGAGATCCTTACGAATTAATAGTAAGATGTCTTTTTTTTCCTACGTAATCTTTGTATTTACCCGTTTAGTATTAACTGCTTAAAATTAAATGATGTAAATCAAAATGGTGTGGGTGTTTTGCAGTTCTTGAGCGATTTCATACTCTTTTATCATATTATGTATTCTACTGTATACTTTAAAAATCACATCTATATCTTCCATTTCAGTATGCTATCATTTTATTAAGAAAAATATTTCTGAATAATTCTAGAATAAAGACACATTCTTTAAAAAAAATCATCCTAGTATGTTAACATATGCTCAATTTGAAACTTCTTTAAAATGTTTTTGAAATAAATTGATTCTATTCTTGTTCTTTCTTCCCCAGTGGTCATATGCTTTAGAAAAGCCCAACACTGGCAGCATATTTAATATTACATGGTCAATTGATGGCACCCAGATCGCTGGAGCCTGTGGAAATGGACATGTTGTTTTTGCACATGTGGTGGAGCAACATTGGGAGTGGAAAGATTTTCAAGTAACATTAACTAAAAGAAGGACCATGCAGGTATGATTATGTTTCAGGTTGATTAAATCTTCTTCTTTTCACATTAGTTTACAATACAGAAAATGGAATTATCTTCATTAATTATATTTAAATCAGGTTTATAAAGATTCAGTCATACTAGAAATATTTTAACTATAGCATTAGTGACTTTTTCATGACATTAAATAAGAACCTCTCACTGACGTAGAATATGAGTGCCCATAGGTACTGAAATTATGGTGTTGAGGCAGGGAGGAAATTGAGGCCCCCTAAACCTGAGATTCTCTGCCAAGTTTATGGTTAACCTCTCTATCCAAAACATTATTCCCTTTCTTGTCCCTCACCTGTTCCCCTCAAGGTTCAGGAGTATCAAAGAAAAGAGGGCATTGAAACTGAGCAGGACCATGTGGGGCCCTCCCTGGTACAAAAGCCCATATCTTTGAGTTGTTCTACAGAAACTAAGAGCCCAACCCAGCTGGGGGATGGTGACTACATGCTTGACCACAAGCATGTAGACCCCAGACTGGTTGGAACCAGAAGGTTGAGATTCCAGAAACATCACCCTGTTACCTCACCACCAACCAATCAGAAGAAAATCACATACCCTGCAGCCCTCACCCCAAATCTTAACTTTAAAAACTCTTCCCCCAAAACTGTCAGGGAGTTTGGGCCTTTTGAGCATGAGCTGCCCTTTCTCCTTGCTTAGCCCTTGCAATAAAGCTTTCTGTGCTCCAAACTTCAATGTCTTGGTTTGTTTGGCCTCACTGTGCCTCCGGCACATGAACCTGGGTCTGACAACAGGGATAGTGAAACTTGAAGCATTGAGGGAATATGTGGATTCAGTTGAGGAAGAAGGAAGGAAGCTGTAACAAGTTAGATTTAACTGCTGGAGCTGACCTCAAGGCAGATGTAATAACCTGCTGATCACTGTCAGGGTTACATTATTTTATTTATAATTGTATGAGTTTATTTAACCTGATTAAAAAATATTTTTTTCCCCTTTTAAGAATTACCTAAGACAAGCTAAAATGGGAAAAAGTTAGTTGATGAAAGTTAGGAGGAGTGGCCAAAGACAATGTGTTGATGGCAAACTCTCTCCCAAAGGAAAGGGAACTCTATCTTCTTCCTTTCTTTCTCCTGTCCATAGCAGTTGCCTCTATCTTCAGTATTCCGAATTCAGATGATTATAATTACTATAAAAATTTGAGGGACTTTCCTGGCAGTCCAGTGGCTAAGACTTCGCCTTCCATTGCGGGGGTGAGGGTTCCATCCCTGGTCGGGGTGGGGGAGCTAAGATCCCACATGCCTTGCGGCCAAAAAACCAAAACATAAAACAGAAGCAGTATTGTAACAAATTCAATAAAGACTCTAAAAATGATCCACATCAAAAAAAAATCTTTGAAAAAAATTTTAGAAGCATGTATCTTGTGATTTCTTGGATGTGTCTGTTCAGGTATTCTTTAGACTAAGTATCCAGATTTTCACAGACAATCTGGATAATGGTCACCAGATTGATAATAATTAGGTACCTTATACATTTTCTTTGTTCTACTTTTTTAAAAAAAATTTTTGGCGGCACCTTGTAGCGTGCAGGATCTTATTTCCCCGACCAGGGATCGAACCTGGTCCCCCTGCAGTGTGCTGAGTCTTAACCACGGGCCCTCCAGGGAAGTCCCTCTACTTTCTTTTTTTTTTTTTTTTTTCGGTACGCGGACCTCTCACTGTTGTGGCCTCTCCCGTTGCGGAGCACAGGCTCCGGACGCGCAGGCTCAGTGGCCATGGCTCACGGGCCCAGCCGCTTCGCGGCATGTGGGATCTTCCCGGACTGGGGCACGAACCCGTGTCCCCTGCATCGGCAGGCGGACTCCCAACCACTGTGCTACCAGGGAAGCCCCCTCTACTTTCTTATTTAAAATTTTTTTAACTTATTATGGATAAATTAAACCACACAAAAATAGAATAGTATAATGAACCTCTATGTACTCATCTCCCAGCCCTAACAGCCATCAACCCATGATCAAGCCTGCCCCATCCATGTCCGTATCTACTTTCCCCCTCCCCCAATTTTTTTTTTTTTTTTGCGGTACGCGGGCCCCTCACCGCTGTGGCCTCTCACATTGCGGAGCACAGGCTCCGGACGCGCAGGCTCAGCGGCCATGGCTCACGGGCCCAGCCGCTCCGCGGCACATGGGATCTTTCCGGACCAGGGCACGAACCTGCATCCCCTGCATCGGCAGGCGGACTCTCAACCACTGCGCCACCAGGGAAACCCCCCAGTTATTTTGAAGCAAATTCAGGTATCATTTCAGCTGTGAAGTTTTCAATATATACAGCTAAAAGATAAGGACTCTTTTTAACATACCCACAATACCATTATCATACATTAAAAATGATAATAATTCCTTAACGTTATCAAATATCCAAGAAGTGTTCAAATTTTCGATTGTTTCCGCCATGTCACATTTTTTAAAGTTTGTTTGTTTGAATCAGAATCCAGAATGGTTTACATGTTGCAATTGGTTGACATATCTTTTAAGTTTCTTTTAGTCTGTAGATTCCCCTTCCATCTCTATTTTCCCCCTGTGGTTTATTTGTTGAAACCAAATTGTTTGTCCAGCCCCACAGTGTGGACATTGCTAATTGTATCACCATGGTGTGGTTTGACGTACTTCTCTGTCTTTTGTATTTCTTGTAAATGAGTGTTTGGATCTAGGTGATAGTGTAAATATATATTTTTGTTAGTCAACCTGGGAACCAAAACATTATTTATAGTATTGTGTCTATGACAAAGATGCATTGTGAGTTCTAATCAACTGATTTGGGGACACACTTTTACTCATGTAGTGCTTGGTGGCTAGCTAATATAGTATTGCCTTAATTTCAGAAATGCCCCAAGATGAGAATATATTCAAAAGAGAAGTTTTTCTTTCATAATAAAAAGGAATCATCCTAGAATTAGAGGATTTTTACATAAGATAAGATGAACAATGGAGGTTTTTAAATAGCTTATCTAATCCAAGTTGTCTTTATACTTAAAGTTTGCAAATAATCTTTCAAAATTTTAGGGCTAGAATAGTATTTTTATTTTTGTAAAGGGGTCTTACTCTCTCAGTGATTATGAGACATTTGTATTGCATTTTTGCTAAGCTGGGTCTATTCATAGTTTTTTCTTAGAACAATTTCATTTATTTATTCAATGCCCTACTTGCCAGGCATTGAGCTAGGCAATGGGAAGTACAGCTGTGAATAAGACAGGTTTGGTTCCTGTTCTCATGGGACCTCCTAGATTAATATGTTGAAAATCTTTTGTTTTTTCATAAATTCATCTCAAATTAATTGAATGAAGGTAAAGAATAAAGAAACAAAAGAAATTTATTGGTCCATGTGAAGTCAAGAGATGGGACTGATGAGGCTGTACTGGATCCAGAGGCTTAAATAAGGTCAACAGGAGTTCCATCCTATTTCTTCCTCAACGGTCCTTTTTTCTGTATTGGCTTCATTTTCATAAATGCTGTCTCTCTTTTGCGGCCTTGGTAGCTCCAGGCTTACATTCTACCAACTTCAAGTCCAACAGAAAGAGTGCTTTCCCCTCCAGCCCCTTACTAATTACAGCAGAAGTCTCAGCATTGGATCTCATGTGCCAAGTCTGGGTCAAGTATGTTTCGTTGGGAGGTGGAGGGAATGATGAGTCAACCCCATCTAAACCACTTAGTCACTTAGAATAATAGGGGGAATGGTTTCCCAAAGGAAAACCAAAGCATATTTACCAGAAAAGATAGCATTTGATTCTGGGCAGACAGAAACCAACAGATATCCACTATAGTCTATCTCTTTTGGCTGTTTAGCAACCATAACTGTATTAGTTACCGATGGCTGCATAATAAATCGCCTGAAAACTTAGTGACTTAAAACAGCAACATTTATTATCTCTCAGTTTCTGTGGGTCAAGAATCCAAGCATGGCTTAGCTGGGGTTTCTGGCTCATCGTTTCTCACAAGGCTGCAATCAAGGTGTTGGCCAGGGCTTAGTGGCACCTGAAGGCTCAGTTGGGGAGGATTTGCTTCCAAGCTCACCGATAAGGTTGTTGGCAAGATTCCATTTATCAACGTCTGTCGAATTGAGGGCAGTTGACTGGAGGCCACCCTCAGTTCCTTGCATGTAGCCTCTTCGCAGGGCAGCTCACAACTTGGCAGCTTTGTCAGAGCAGTTACAAAGGGCACAGAGAGTGTGAGCAAGACGTAAGTCACAGTTTTTTATAATCTGAACTCAGAAGTGTCATCTCATCACTTTAGCCTCTTTCTGTTCACTGGAAGCAAGCTACAAGGTCCAGTCTACACACAGTGGAGAGACTTACATAAAGACGTGAATACGAGGACATAGAAATCACTAATCCCCTTACAATCTACTCACCACGCATACTTTCCCTTATTCACATGTATGTATAATTCAGAAGTGCACTACTTAACTTTGCAGCTATTCTATATGCAACTGAAAACAAACCCATCCCCTCTAAAAGATGATAACCTAGACTAATCCAGTCATTCCAGCTCCAACTCTCTGGTCTGGAAAACTATAAATAAATGCGAATTTTAATTATTCTCCTCTCCCCCATATTCCCAGTTTATAATGACAAAGGGAAAACAGGGCAGCTGCAATGAAATTTGGAAAATGGGAGAAGGGAAAACAACGCGCTGTGATTACCAGGTTCCTAGCAAAAACCCAGCTGGCCAGGAATATCTTGAGAACTCTTTTTCTTAGCAATAAAGTTAGTTGCTTGGTTAATTTGGCAACTCTAGATTGCCTTTCTGGGAAGATTTCCCACTTGGGAGGATTCCCTTACTGGGGTCCGTACATTTTAGCAGCTCACTTAACGTTGTTGTGAGGTGGAGCCACAGATTGCTATAGGGACAACAGTCACAACTTTTTGCTTGCCTGGTTTAGAGTTTTACAGTTTTCTTAGAAGCTTGGTAGACTTGGTTGATTTGTGTTTTGTTAACTCATAAACCAGAGATCATGTTGAGTCCTAATTATTAAATCTAGACCTTGACCTGGCAGTTGCTACCTGGCAATAGGCTTCATTGCCCTACCTGTCTCTCTGGACCTCAGCTTTTATATGATACAGTAACCTAGAGTGAGACGGTTTCTTAAGTTGTCCCTTGTCTCCAGGCTGAATCCCAGTGGATGATTCTTTCCAAAAGGGATAGTTGATGTCTTTGCTGGGAGGAAGCACCTAGGAGGGAGAGGGTACAGGTGGAGGAGATGAGGCATTCCTCAGGTCTCAAGTTTACCATTTTCTCTTTCCTGCCTCTCTCACTTTAGCATGGGGCACAGCTTTGGCTTTTAATCATTGCCATAATTCAAGATTATTTGATTCTTAGTCACTCTTATCTCCTGTAAAGATAAGAGTTAAAGAAAGAGTGATTTTGATGATTAAATGAGATACTGTATGTAAAACAAAGATAAATGGTAACTATGGCTATATCTATGTTTAGGATTAAATGAGTATTTGGAAATGGAAACAGAATTTTTGGACTTATGTCAGTCTGAGAAGTCTAAATATTGTGGTCAGATAGAAGTATTAGGTGATACAAGTATGAGCAGGTTAGTCCTGAAGCTGCCCTGAATTGAACAGAGTAAATGGGTGCATTTTAAAATTCAGCACAGGACATTTCTGATGTTGGATTCACCATAGCTTTGAAATTATAACAGCAATTATCAGTGTGTCTTTTGTTTATTATCATGGCCAGGATGTTTTATTCCTGTTCTAGTGTTCCAGATTCACAAAAAATAGAATTCCCCCATGTGAAGCTTTAGGCCAATATGAATTTTAAGAAGTCTGCCTATAATTTGAGTAATGACAGAGGATTATACGTCGGATTTTTTAAATATTGAATTTTCCTAAACCTGTGTTAACAGCCAGTTTATTTCACTGGGTATCATGTTGCTATAAAGAAACGACCATATAACTCCCTTTAGAAAATTCTATTTCATTCCATTAGCTTTAAAATGCTTCTGGGAGAAGATGGCATTTTGGACCTCTTAAAAAGTCTCTGGGAGCTCAGACTCCTGGTGAAAATGGTATCATAAGTTCATACTTGGAAGGATGAGACATACATTTGGCTCTAAAGAGATCAATAATTTATGAAGTATATTTTTAAAAGAGACTTATCTGGACTCAAAAATAGGATAAACATCTCTGTGGACCAGAAATGGAATAAAAATGCAGAGTGTGGAGGGAAGCCTCCAACCTGCTTGACTCCTGGTTCAGAAGCAGGGAGGCAAAGGCAACGCAGAGAGGGGCACCTATAGGCTGATGAACCTGAAAGGACTCGAAGTGAGACAAGTGGCCAGATCCAGTCTCTGTCAGAAATCAGAGCATGGGGTCTGTGGTATAGCTCTCTTCTCCCCTCCCTGAAAGAAAAACCTAGAACAGCCTAGGATTTAAAGAGAGACTCACAGGTTCACCACCTACAGTCATGGTTTGCTCAATTCTAGGGGGCCCATCACTTAGACCTAGAGTTGTGCAGTGCACAACCTGCAGCATGTACCTGTGGCCTTGCAGACAGAGCTCAGCCTTATCACTGAAAGTACACTTCACATTTTTATGAAAAAAAAAAAACAAACCTGCTGACTCCTGAGACCAGTGTTTCTCCTACAGCCTTCTTAAGTAGAGGTGTTTTTCTTCTTTATGTCAAGTATTACTGGGTCTGGGGGTCGGGTAGTTGTCCCCTTACCCCACATTGCTGATTCCAGACCACAATAACTTCTTCTTCCGTAAAGAACTCCAGCTCCTTTGAAGCACCTGCCATCGGACTACTCCCCTTTTGCAGTCATTTCCCCCACTCTTCGAAGAGTGAAGCAAACATATCAGTGTCTTTTTCTTTACCACTAGTCCTGGCAACACTCTTTTTTATTAAGACTTAAAAAAAAAGTCTAAAAGATAGGAACTATTTTTATTTTAACATAATCATAGTGATATTTCACTTTTCTCCAGTTGTCTCCTACGTCTATCTACAGTAACAGGTCCCATTTCTCCAATTATTTTCTCTCTCTCTCTCTCTCTATATATATATATATACTTTTTAACATCTTTATTGGAGTATAATTGCTTTACAGTGATGTGTTAGTTTCTGCTGTATAACAAAGTGAATCAGCTATACATATACATATATCCCCATATCCCCTCCCTCTTGCATCTCCCTCCCACCCTCCCTATCCCACCCCTCTAGGTGGTCACAAAGCACCAAGCTGATCTCCCTGTGCTATGCGGCTGCTTCCCACTAGCTATCTATTTTACATTTGGTAGTGTATATATGTCAATGCTACTCTCTCACTTCGTCCCAACTTACCCTTCCCCCTCCCCATGTCCTCAAGTCCATTCTCTACATCTGTGTCTTTATTCCTGTCCGGCCCCTTGGTTTTTCAGAACCTTTTTTTTTTTTTTTTAGATTCCATATATATGTGTTAGCATATGGTATTTGTTTTTCTCTTTCTGACTTACTTCACTCTGTATGACAGACTCTAGGTCCATCCACCTCACTACAAATAACTCAATTTCGTTTCTTTTTATGGCTGAGTAATATTCCATTGTATATATGTGCCACATCTTCTTTATCCATTCATCTGTCGATGGACTCTTAGGTTGCTTCCATGTCCTGGAGATTGTAAATAGAGCTGCAATGAACATTGTGGTACATGTCAATATATATTTTTATAGTTGGTTGGTTTGTATCAGGAACAAAGTCCCATACTGCATTTAATTTGTCTCTTCAATCTTTTAAAATCTGGAACAATTCCTCCTCATTTATTTATTTATTTGTTTGTCTACAAAACCAGGTCATTTTTTCTGTTGAATTTCCCACAATTTCCTGTTTGCATCCCTGTGGTATGATTACATTTAAGATGTACATCTAGCCCCTGTATTTCCTGTAGACTGGTTATTAGATATAGAGCCTTGATAAATATAAAGAATACTTTGTGGGTGATGCTGTACAATTCCAGTTGCAAGACACATGTCTGCTTGTCTCTCTTTTAATGATGAGATTTATCAGTGTGTTCAGGTGTTATAAGTCTGATTCATATGTCATATAGTTTCCCATTAGGCTTTTACTTTAATATTTTTAGCAGCCATGGATGGTACTTGTTTAGAACCATGTTTCATCAGGAGTTGCATCTTGTAATTCTATCATTCCTTCTGCATTTATTAGCTAGAATTCTTCTGTAAAAGACTACCTAATCAACTCTTTGTTACTCTGAAGTGAGACAAATTCTGAATTATTTTCCTTTATTTACCAGTTTTCAAATAGCGAATTGATTTCCTGGTATGCCCAATGAGTTTCTTTGTTGTTGTTGATGTTATCATTATAAACTTGCAGATTTTAACATTTTTGATATATTTCAATCCATTGCAGTCATTATTCTTTCTAATGCTCGAATGGTTCCATCTTTGGCCATTTGACTCCTGTGTTCTTTTGAGATGATTTCAACAGCTTGCTTGCATTTCTGACAAGATGTTCCAGGTGTCTTATATTGATACACTTCCTGTCCCAGACTTGAAATCCACCATTTTTCCAAGAAGGCCTTGTTCCTTTTGGAGAGGAATGTTATTTAGAGACCATGATCCAGGTTCTAGGTGTGCTCATTGCTACTGGTTTGATCATTACTTCTAGATAAAATGTATCTGTTTTTGACAGATAAAAATATATCATGAGTGTATACTGAGGTTTCAAGTTCAGAATTCAAGATTATGGAATTTTACTCTTGATTTTTTTATTTGCAGTTCTTTTCTTTTACAAGAAAATTTTTGTTCTTAAAGACATTAATATATCCTAGAATATATCCTAAAATATAGTTTAAAATAACAATCTCAATATTATTCTAATAATATATTATTGAATACTGTTTTACATTTTTTGTTTTTTTTAATATAAACAAATCCATATATCTTCATATCCTTCCCTTTATAAGATAAAAGGTATAATACTATACACACTGTTTTCCATCTTGCCCTTTTTTGTTTTACAATATATTGTGGAGGTTGCTCCATAGATCTTACTCAGTCCTTTTTATAGCTGTATATTATTCTATTTTGTGAATGCAGTTTATTCAAACTATCCCCTGTTGATAGATATTTGGGCTGTTTCCAGTCTTTTGCTGTTACCAATAGTGCTGTATGTAGTAATAGCCTGTGTATATGTTAGTTCATAGTTTTGCTTGTTTATTTTGGTATAGAATTCTAGAAGTAAGATTGCTGGGTCAAGGATTATATGTGTATATAATTCTGCTATCTCTTGTCATGGCAATAATAGTTTGGTGGGGATAGGAGTTGGGGAACAGGTAATAAAAACATAATATGCCTTGTAGGTATATTTGAAGAAGTACTTAGAAGAAGTTTGACTTTATCTTCCTCTTTTTCCTTCCATACCCTTTTATTCTTCATTAATACTATAATTGTCATGTTAATTTAGAAAGATGATAACATTTTGAGGGGAATTTAAAGAAACACTAACTTCTAAGTAAAATTAATCTCTTTTTCTCTAACTTTCACCTCTTACTATAATGTATTACCCATTCTGGTAAACATAAAAACTTCAAAAAACTTTAAAAAATAAAAACTTTATCAGTTAACAAACTTCTGTAATAACTTTGACTATCATAGGCAAGTTGCCATTTGTTAGTTGGTGCTTAGCTTTTTTATATATTATCTCTGTGTTTTTATGCATGGAAATACTTTCCACCCCTCTGCGCTCCTTGGCTTCGTCACTATGTAGTTGGTTTCTTTACTAACACCTCCTACTCCACTTTTGATTTTTAAAGTTATTATATTTCTTTTCTTAGAACTTAAAATTTAAAGTAAAACCTAACCCTAGAACCCCTAAAATTTAAAAAATATATTTCATAAATTATTGATCTCTTACTGTTTTGGGCAGAAATCACGTAATCTCTTTCCAGCTCCTATGTGCCATACTCCTTTGACTATATATCTCACTGTTACAGCAGTTTTCACCTTGTTGCTCCACTGCTACATCATACAGATTGGCTTTCATGTTTGAAATCTCTATACGTAGATCTTTTTCTACTTATTTCTAAGTTTTCTGTGTCTGTAGTTTTGTTGGTTGATTTTATACCCAAATCTTATGCCTGGTTCCTATTGAATTCTTCTTCTTTCTATGATTAGATAATCAAGAGTGCATTGAAATTTGTGTGTTTGCTAACTTATCTAATTAAAATTTGATGTATTTTAATGTTGTTTGTTGGTATTTCATTTTCCCTTGTTTAGGTTCGTAACGTTCTTAATGATGCAGTGGATTTACTGGAATTCCGTGATAGAGTCATTAAAGCCTCTTTGAACTATGCACACTTAGTTGTTTCAACGTCTCTTCAGTGTTATGTGTTCTCGTAAGCATCTTGCATTTCTTTAAAATCCAGAGTTTTGTCTGTGAGGAGGAATTTATTTTCAAGCTTTCATATTAACATGGTTTGGTTTAAACTTAACTTTCTCAAAACCTTGCCTATCTTGAACTTACTACCAACCAAGAAGTGATAAAAAGTAAGCTATGAGTAAGGAAAGTAGATCTAATAAAGTTTGTGCTTCAACGGTTAATAATCACTTTTATAATACAAAATACCTTCTCTGAGATAATGTTTACTCTTACTTTACTCATAGCTCTAAGGACATCAGTGTAATTTGACTTCAAAGCCCAGAGAAGGTTAGGAGCATCTGATAAATGATGGGAAAAGGAACCACCTAACCACTGGCGAGGGACAGCTAGCAGCCTGACAGCAGGCTGAGATGTTCAGTAAGGACACAAGGTGGTGTTCAGGCTTAATATCATAGTCCAGGGTAATCATAAATGTTCATATTGATAATCCAGAGTTGTCCAGAAATGATGAAAGAAAATATGTTCAGTATACTTTGTATTAAAAAAGCAGGAAATGACTCAATACATCCAAGAAACTTGCACCTAAAACTTTAAAAACTTACTTGGTATTTTTATGTAACTCAGTGTGTGCTGATAAATATTGAACTGGCTTTCTGGAAACAAACCAACCAACCAAACAACCTGATTTGCAGTGTTAGCTCATTTCTATTATATATATACTTCTACCATGGCCAATTTCAAGCTACCAATATGATGTCACAGAATTAAGAAGAGATGCACAGTGGCAAACCATTGTATAGAATTGCCACCATATAGATAACAATAGGTGTAAATAATCTCAAGTGCATAGATAATAGTAAAATGTAATAAAATAATCTGGAAGTGATCAGTTTGAGTATTATCTTTGTTTTGAATATAATTTGCTTAATTATGTTTATATATTTTAATTTTAAATAATGGCTTTATCTAACAGTTGGCTTGCAAAATTCCTGAAAATATAACATTTGGTACAAACTAGCTCTAGTTTGCCACCAGTTGATTTCTCAACTCTCCAGAAAACTCAAGGAACCACTATGACACTTTCAAGAGTTGTGAATAAAGATTTTTTTTTTACATTTTGTGCTTATATTTATAACATTATGTGGTTATAGTTTAATCATTGAATAGAAAATTGAGGGTAGAGTATGTATGTGTCTTATTCACCACTGTATACCCAGTACGTGTAGTAAGTACTTAAATAAATAAATATTTTGAGATGAATAAATGAATTGAAAAATATAAAGTGTACTGTTGTCTTGGTAAGCTAAAGCTCAGTAATACAAAACACAAAGGTATCCTAAAATTTAGTTAACAGTATCAGTTGCTACAAGTATATATTACAAATAGTCACTCACTTATGTGTAAATCTGTTACTAATCAGAATCTGCAACTTAGAATAACAGCCAAGCCTGGAGTATTGAAATGGGAGAAGCAAAGGAGAAAGGGGATAAAGAAATAAGCAGCTCAATTTTACATGAAAATTTTTTTCTTACGTGAAAGAGAAGGGAGGCTTTGGGTAAAGTCAAGAAAGCTACCAAGTTAAACCATTGAGGTATAGGAAAGGGACTATAGAATATGAGGAAATCTCACAGTCACTTAGTGCACATGGGTTTTGAATAATTTCCATGAGGCTGAGGAAAACAGAGAAGATTTCCTCAGTTTAGGGTTTGGTTGAAGAAAGGTAGGGCTCTTAACTGCCCTAAACGAGGGATTTATTCTACTAATTTTAATGGCAAGGACATAATGTTTGAATCTGTAGGATTGGTATCATTATGTGTTACTTGTATTAGAGAGGTTGCTTTTTAAAATATTTACCCAAAGTTTAGAAGCTGTTATTTAATTTTTTGTCGCTCTACCTTTCTCATACCAGTTAGTATGTATCAAAATATTAAATTGCTTTTTTTCTTTTCTGATTTAACATTACCTCCCTTCTCTTGTTGTCAAGACATTTATGAAGGTACAAAATATTTATTAAAGTGAAATACGAGGGAGCAGTAGTGGGAATGAAGTAATGCTCTGGGACCCATCATACTGAAATATAGTTCATTAAATTAAAAATACCTAGTATTTTAGATAATAACAACTGTTATTTACTGAGAACTATTATACTATCTTTTATGTTTATGATCTAATTTACTCTGTGTGTTGCATATTATTATTATTATTCCCATTTTACAAAATGAAGAAACTAAAGGGCGCAGAGGTAATTAAGTAACTTACCCTAGGTGAAATTACTTAACTTCTTTACTAAAGGAAGAGCTGGGATTTGAATCTAAGTTCCTAATAACTGTTGCCCCTTTTTTAGTAATAAAAATATAATTTTAAAAACAAACATGCAAGCCGTATACTGGTTTATATGAAAAGAAGTTCCAGACAAAGAAAATCATATATGAGCATTCTATGTTAAATTTTCATTTGATTTTTCAAATAATTGTATAGAAAATTCTCTTGTTCTGATTTAGGGAGTTTATATTTCCATGTCATATATATATATATATCAGTTGTCATAAATCTCAGATATTTTGTAAGGGGACATTAAAAAAACCTCATACTCACTATTCGTATCAGCTCTCTTGACAAAGAATGAAGGTTAATTCTGATGACTGCTTAAATGAGCGTGCTGTGATATTTTTTCTAAAGTACAGAAGTACATGGCTTTATCATACCTGTGAACCTCTGACTTACTAATTATTAGTAGTGATTTACTCACTGTTTGGCTTTATGCATGCATTTACTTATTGAAATGGGTATCAGGCTCTGCATTAGCCAAGGTTAATTTCCCCCAATTTACTGCAACCTTCCCCTTCCCCCCATCTCCTGGATCAATATGAGATTTAATCTGATTTAAAGAATTGGTTCTATGAAAATAATTGAGAGAAATTCAGAATATATAGGAGTAATAAAACATTTTAAACTATGAAACACCTTTGATTATTTGGGGATGGGTTTTTCAGTTTGTAAATGTTCTCTCCACCCATCCTTATCTTTGAATCATATTACATCATAAAAATCATAGGAGTTATTTTTTCATTCATTCATCTGTTTATTCAATAAGCATAGTCATAGCTTACATTAATACAGTATTTTACAGTTTACAGAATGTTTCACAGAAATCTTCATTCAGCTCAACATTTACATTGGGAGACCTGTAGGAAAAATTGTTCATCATGTTATTGTTAGTATAGTTTTTGTTTGTTCAGTATCTACTATGCAGTAGGCAGTTAGCTAGATGCTTTAGGTAAGTCATCATTATCTCCATTTTAAAAATAAGAAAACTGTTCTTTAGGTCAAGCTTATTAAGATCATATGGCCGACAGGTGGTGAAACCAGATTTCTAATCCTGATTTGTCTAGCCAAAACCCCATCCTCTTTTCACTATACTATGCTGCTACTATTTTTCAAAAGAGAAACATTAGATGACATGCCCAATCACAGAGCTAATAAATGACAGAACTTGAACTTATGATTCCTCAATTTGCATATTGTGGCTCCTAGAATAAACATTTGTTGAGTACTTACTATGTGCTAGGTGCTAGGGACACAGAGTCTGCTTTCTAGTCAGGGATACAGACATGTTAAGTGAATAATTTCAGAACAATGTACCAAGTGCTGTAATAGAAATATATACAGAGTTACTGTGAAACTAAAGATACTTCATTTTAAATGAGTACCCATCTACTTATTAAAAAGTATTTGGTATTTCAAGTGTTAATAAATATCCATTTTATTTGTCTTTCAGTACGAAGAACTGGAATACACCACTTATATTTGATCTCAAAGAAGGAACTGTTAGTTTAATTCTGCAGGCAGAAAGGTAATTTGTTTATCATGTTTCACTATTGAATTTGGGGTTAAAATATTTTAAACTGCAGTAAAGCACTCTTTAAAGCATGCCATTTACAGAATGGTACATTTGTCACTTGGAATCAATCTGTTTCTACTATTTATTTTAAAAGAAAAAAAGTAAGAGAATAAGCTCTTAGATCAGTGGTTCTGAAACTTTTTGGTCTCAGAATTTCTTTACATTCTTAAAAAGTTATTGAGGGCTATATGTGGGTTATATATATTGACATTTACTATACTAGAAATTAAAATTGAGAGATTTAAAAGGTCTTAATTTATTTAAAAATGATGAGAATAAACTTATTACAAGTAAACATCAGAGTAATGATGAGAGAATGAGTGAAACAGGCCAATTACTATAAGATGGTTTTGACCCCATTGTTCCTGTATTTTCTATTCTCTTCTGTTTTTGTTTTTAAATACTGGTTGAAACTCATTAATTTTATGAGCTACTATTAGGCTGTGATATGAAGTTTGAAAAACAATATTCTCTACCAAGACTTTGTGTATACAGGACTAAGAAACTCTGGGTCAATTAACTGGAGTAAAGTAGGAGTAGCTATTACTCAGGAACCCACACTTTTCCATGAAAGTTATCAGTCTGTCAAGTACAGTGACACCCTACTGAATCAGAGATCAGAGTTAGATAACTACAACTCAATAAAACCAGGAATAAAGTATGAAAATATAATCAGCAATTACCTAAGATAGCTACCCATGAAATCTTTTCACTAAAACAATTTACTTTATTCCTCATCCCTTTACTCACCACTAGGCAGCTCTTAATAGTGTTATTATCAGGTTTTCTAGCCCATAGTCTTTTTTTTTAAATAAATAAATAAATTTATTTATTTATTTATTTATGGCTGTGTTGGGTCTTCGTTGCTGCACCATGGGCTTTCTCTAGTTGCGGCGAGCGGGGGCTACTGTTCGTTGCGCTTCGCAGGCTTCTCATTGTGGTAGCTTCTCTTGTTGTGGAGCACGGGCTCTAGGTGCGCAGGCTTCCGTAGTTGTGGCACGTGGGCTTAGTTGTTCTGCGGCATGTGGGATCTTTCTGGACCAGGGCTCGAACCCGTGTCCCCTGCATAGGCAGGCGATTTTTAACCACTGTGCCACCAAGGAAGTCCCCCATAGTCTTTTATAAATAGCAAGCCAGAAGAGGAATACTGGTGAGTTGTTAGAGGCTGGCACCATGACAGGAAGAAAAGTGACCACCTGGCAAGGGAGCATGAGAAAACTAAAAGCAGAGAACCGTGTAGCTGAGTAGCATAATTATTCTGATGCACCATCAGATTCTCGTGAGTATCAAAGCTATCAGTTACATAGTTACTGAAGAGTATGGTCATCATATTGATGACCTTGAGTGATCAAAAAAATAATTGTGTCAAATTTTCTATCAGCTGTTTAATGAAGTTGAACCAGTGATTTGTTTATTTATTTATTTCTGAAATTCTTTTTACTTGAAACAGTTCCAAATACATTTACTTCTTTATATATTATATATTTATATATTATATATATGTATGTTGAATATGCTGTTAATTAGTAAAGGCATATGTTAATGGCATAAATGATTAAGTAATTAAAGAATATTTTATTTACTGACCATTGCTGGTCTTATTTGTACATTTAGAAATGTTTGCCCCTTGAAACAGTGTTTACTCACAAGGAAGTTAAAGCTTTAGTATCTTGTTTAGAAGAGAAAATGCTTTTAGTACTGAGACAAAGAAAGAATATATACTAATATGATGTGTCACTTGTCAACATTAGCAAATACTGTTTTCATACACTAATGTGTAAGGGCCAAACCCTTCAATTAAATAAGCTACACACCAATACTCAAGTATTAATTTAATTCAAGTGTACATATTTGGTATTCATTATATACTAACTTTTTGTTTGTTTTGATGTTTATTTTCTATTTGTTTCCATAGCAAAAAAGAACAATTAGCAATTCTTGAATCAAGAAATAGTTCTGGGGAATCCCCTGGAGGTCCAGTGGTTAGGACTCTGTGCTTTCACCACCGAGGGCCCTGTTCAATCCCTGGCTGGGGAACTAAGATCCCACAAGCCACCTGGTGTGACCGAAAAAAGAAAAAAAAAGTTCTGAATCAAGGATATTAAAGTCTTGAACATAAGATTTTAAAAAGTAATAATGTGTTCAGCATTGAGGAAACAGGCTCTCCAATATAGCAGTAGTACGAGTGTAAAGCAATACAACCTTTCAAGGGGCAGTTTAACAATATATGTTAAATTTTTAAAAGTATATGCCCTTTGATAGAATTATTTCATTTTTAGAAGTTATATTGTACTAAGGAAATAAGTAATGTAAACATACAGAGATGTGTATATACTTTAGACATTCTTTAAAATAGTGAATAATTTGAAATAAAATAAGTGTCCATCAGGAATGAGTTAAGTAAAGTTAAGGTGTGTCCGTACTTTGCCATAAGTTATCTCTATGGAAGTAGGAAGATTGCAGGAGATCTTTTGCTTTCTCGGTATTGTTTGAATTATTTTTTGCAATGTTCATAAATTTTGAAAGAAAAAAAATAGCAGCCATAAAATATTTACATTTTGACTTAATAAAAAATAAACTAGGGCTTCCCTGGTGGTGCAGTGCTTGAGAGTCCGCCTGCCGATGCAGGGGATGCGGGTTCGTGCCCCGGTCCGGGAAGATCCCACATGCCGTGGAGCGGCTGGGCCCGTAAGCCATGGCCGCTGAACCTGCGCGTCCGGAGCCTGTGTCCCGCAACGGGAGAGGCCACAACAGTGAGAGGCCCGCGTACCGCAAAAAAAAAAAAAAAAGGGCTTCCCTGGTGGCGCAGTGGTTGAGAGTCCGCCTGCCGATGCAGGGGACACGGGTTCGTGCCCCGGTCTGGGAGGATCCCACATGCCGCGGAGCAGCTTGGCCCATGAGCCATGGCCGTTGAGCCTGCGTGTCCGGAGCCTGTGCTCCGCAACGGGAGAGGCCACAACAGTGAGAGGCCCACATACCACAAAAAAATAAAAAAAATAAATAAATAAATAAACTATACAGGACGCTATGCCTTGAATAGAGCGGTCAACACAGCAAATGAACCAAAGTCCCTGATACAAAAAATGTGTTTTTAGATATGAACACATTTACTGATGGTTACCATATTGTTTTAAAGTCAAAACATCTTATGTTAATAAATGCTGGCTCTGGTGTTAATTTTTGAGTCATTTTCACTGTTTAGGACTTTAACCAGTATTTAATCTAATTTAGTGCTGTAATTTAATTTTAATGATCCTTACCATAACCTTTAACTGTGAAATATGTATTAATACTGTTTCATGAAACAAACAGCTTCTGGCATTACAAAATCACTGAATTGTGAATTACAGACTTTTTTATTGCCATTGTATAGAGATGCTTCTTTAGTAAAGGAAATGAATTACAATTATAATATTAATGGGCCTTTTCATTTTTTCTTCTCCTACCTCCATGAAGAAACAAAAACCTAGAAAACAAACCAAACAACCAATGTTGACTTTTCAGGTTGTTTTTATATTTCATTCTTTATATGTTTATGTTTTACTATTGTTTTAATTGTAAGATTTAGATTTTTCCAAAGCATAAACTATTTTCTAATATAAAAATGAAATTATAGTAAACTCCTATTTGAAAATATATTTTTATTCTTTATTCTTTAGACATTTTCTTCTTGTAGATGGTGGTGGTATCTATTTATATTCTTATGAAGGGCGCTTCCTTTCCTCTCCAAAATTTCCTGGAATGAGAACAGATATTTTAAATGCACAGACGGTCTCTCTGAGTAATGATACCATAGCAATAAAAGACAAAGCTGATGAAAAAAGTAAGTACATTTTTATAATTTTCCATGAAATTTGTTAACACTGTAAATTTTTCATCAATTAACTTCATTTTCTCATCTATTATTATGTTAACTTTATATGAAAGAATTATGAGCTTCCTAATTTGTTCTAAGTATGAATCAATTAAAGAACTAAAGTTGTCATATTAGTCCCAATTGATGGAACAAATAGATATTGGCACAGCATCAAAGCTTGGTTGTAAGGAATAAATCTTATATATTCAGTAGCTGTTGGTATAGAGTTTGAATTCAAGACTGTGTGTCCTAAAAATGTATGTAATTTTTAAGTTTATTGATCTTTTAAACTATTTCCTTTTTCTTTATTTAGTAACATGGTAAATATTGTGCTTCATTGTACTATTTGTTTTGCTTATATATATTCATATTTTTATGTTTACATATTTTTAAACTAATGAAGTAGAAGAAAGTTATGAATAATTTTAAATTTTCATATAAAAATCTAGGCCACATTAGTGTTTATAAATAAATATGAATGTGTCAGGTGTTTTGGAATTCCATAGTAGAGTGAAACCATTTTTTTAAGGCAATGCTGTATCAGAACATGTATCCAACAAATAGTATTGAGTGCTAACTGTATGCCAAGTACTTTTCTAGAAGTTGAGGATACAATAGTGCATAAGACACACAAATAAACAAATATAGTCAGCCACTGATACGTGCTGTGAAGAAAATTAATGCAGGATGAGGGAATGGAGAATTCTAGAGGTGGGGGAGGGGAATGACCATAGGACAAGCAGGTGCAAATGGGAATTGTTGGCACATAAAAGGAACTGCGGGGGGCTTCCCTGGTGGTACAGTGGTTAAGAATCCGCCTGCCAATGCAGGGGACACAGGTTCGAGCCCTGGTCCGGGAAGATCCCACATGCTGGGGAGCAACTAAGCCCGTGTGCCACAAATACTGAGCCTGCGTGCCACAACTACTGAAGCTCACGTGCCTAGAGCCTGTGCTCCACAAGAAGAGAAGCCACTGCAATGAGAAGCCTGCGCACCGCAGTGAAGAGTAGCCCCCACTCGCTGCAACGAGAGAAAGGCCTGCATGCTGCCACGAAGACCCAATGCAGCCAAAAATAAATAAATAAATAAATAAAATTAAAAAAAAAAAAAGGAACTGCCAGAGGGCCATGGGACTTAGGTCAACACGAGCAAAGCAGAGAGTGGTAGGAGAAGACAGAGAGATATATAAGTAGGAGCCAGATCATGTAAAGACTTGGCCATGGTAAAGATGTTGGCATGAGAGAGTGGAGGCAAGCATATTACCTTAGGGTTTTTCCTGGATGAATGAGATGAAAGATGGGGAACGAGGAAGTTTAGAGGAGGTCCACAAACCCAGAGAGTTCTGTTTTGGTCATGGTAAGTTTAAATGCTTCTTAGACATCCAAGCAGGGTTGGAGAGGAAACAACAGGATAAAGTCCAGGGCTCAGGAGAGAGTTGGGGACGAAATATAAATGTGGGAGTCATTGGTGTGTAGATGGTGCCACGATACTACATGAAATCACCTAGGAAGTGAGTATAGACAGAGAAGAGGACCAGTGACTGAGCACATCAATATTTAGAGATGGGTAAAAGGAGAGGAGCCAATGAGGTAAGAGTGAGAGTGAGATATCCCTAAAGGCTAGTGGAAAGATAGTAAATAATTGTTATTCTCTGTTAATAAATATTGCTGAACAAACATTGTTCATTACTGTAACATGTTACAAAAAAAATAGTCTGACCTGATTGTTAATTTTGTGAGGTCATGCCATGGAAGACCTAATTCAGGATCTAGAAAACTGTCCCACTTTTTAATTTTCAGTACTTTCAGATAGCATCACCTCTCATACTGGTAGGAAATATAATTCTCCTAAATAGAGCTATTCTCTCTCTTTATGCCTTAGGCTTTTTCTGAGAGAGGACATTTGGTAATTGTTTTGTTTTTAAAGGACTTCCTTTCTGGCTAAATGAGAGGAAAGAGAATGAAATGAAATACAATAGTATCTAGATAGTGGACAGATTCAAGATGGCTGTGTAATTGTTAATAATAATAATTTGGAAGTCAGATTTTTGTCTTCGGTAAACTTAAATTTGAAAATCCCAGTGATCACTATGAACTTTCTATACTTTTCTTATTCAACACCACATATTTTATTTTTATTTACTTA
This sequence comes from Mesoplodon bidens, assembly GCF_964165515.1. NCBI lineage: Eukaryota > Metazoa > Chordata > Mammalia > Artiodactyla > Ziphiidae > Mesoplodon > Mesoplodon bidens. Next base: position 78,464,157 of record NC_138161.1, on the reverse strand, counting down.
TTTAAAAATATATTTATATATCTATTTATTTATTTATTTGGGTTGCACCAGGTCTTAGCTGTGGCAGGCGGGCTCCTTAGTTGCAGCTCCAGGGCTCCTTAGTTGTGGGTCGCCGGCTCCTTAGTTGTGGCATGCGAACTCTTAGTTGTGGCATGTGTGTGGGATCTAGTTTCCTGACCAGGGATCGAACCCGGGCCCCCTGCATTGGAAGCTTGGAGTCTTATCCACTGCGCCACCAAGGAAGTCCCAACACCACATATTTTAGATAGAAACTATAACAAAGTATGTATGTTTCCAACTGAATATACCTTATTCTGAATTTTTCTACAGTTATTTCACATCTGAAACATATTTCATTATTCTTTAATCCTTTCATAATTCATAGAATTTTAGAACCAGAAAGAATTATGAACATTTTCAGAAATATAGATATACCTGCAAATAAATTATGCTTTACTTACATAAACTTTGATTGTTGAACAAAATAGTCTTGTAATTCCATCCTGCCATAAACAGAAAATTTTAAAAACTAAAATAAAATTATTGTAGAACTGATACAAAATGAGAAGGAAAATATTTTCCTTATGTTTAAAGAAACTGCTATTTATTGAAGGCTAGGTAGAGATATAGGTTAACAATAGAAAGAACAATTGAAGTACCTGGAATCTTTAACCTGTAAAATTTTCTTTCAAGGGGACCATCCATATATGAGATTAGTAGTTCCTTCCTAACTTGGGAGTTCCTTTACAGGCAGGATTCTTTGTACCAAGCACAGTACTCTTATGTGCTCCATAAATACATGTTAAATGGATTTGAATACCCCTTACAATGATTGATTAAGTAGTAGAGGTACTGCTTTTGACTTCCTTCTTCTCCCCATCCACCTTGCACAGATGCTCTATGATGTTAGTGTGGGTGATTTGAAACAAACATCTGGGTATAGCGGGGGAGGAGAAGTCAGAGAGCAGTTACTTATGCTTAGAAGCAACTCTTTCAGCTTCCAGCTCCTTAGTTGTCCTTTCTGCCAGTTTCAGTTACATATTAAAATTAAAATACAGGTTCAGCCTCCCATAGATCAGGGCCACTTACAGTTGTGGAAATTAGATAAGTTCATCCATATACCTCCATCTTTTTATAATATGTGCAGTCAACAAAAGGATGGAAGGCTTTTTTTCTTTTTTAAGTTAGTTTATATAGCTATGAAAATAACTGGGCTTAGTCATGCCCAAAGCATTTTTTAAAATGGAAGCAAAATTTTTCTAAGTTTTGATTCTATACTTAATTAAAAATTCTATGACTATTTTTCTTTTTCATTTCTTTCAGCAAAATTGGTGATTTTAGAACATAACTTATTATAAAGACATGATTTCCTCTGTGAATACAGCCAGTGACCTCAAACTTAACATCCAAAGGTTTACTAACAGCTATAAATCATATACTAAAAGTGTGATCCTCTGGAATTTAAATATCATGTTATACATATATTAGCATTTTTATGATCTGTATAAATTGTCCAATTTTTTGCTGACTACACGTGTCACTTCTGTCTTTTCAGTTTTGTAATTCTATGTGTGTGTTCAGTCATATGAAATTACTCTATTTGGGATGAATCTTGAGCTGGAGTAGTTTGGGAATTACTTAAAGAGAATCACCAAAGCACTAACATTCTTTTTAAAAGAGCAAAGAACAGCTGGCAATATGGCTGTCATTTATGAGACTAGGAGAAGCCTGTGGTGAAACAGAGAAAGGGACAGAGACAGTTTTTGTTCCTGGCTTCTTCAATACAATATCTACTGTAATTTTTACAACTTGGCCTGCTAAGAACATCTAACATGGGGTTGGAAACAGAGAACTTTGAATTATCATTTTTTAGATAATGATTGATGTCATGAAAATAATCCAAGAAAGTATATAGCATGAAAAGGTGGCCTAAAACAAAACCTAGGAAAAAGGATCACCAAAGGAGGAGGAACTAGCAAAAGAGAATTAGGGATGGTCCAAAATAGGAGAGAATCAGGAGAAAACAGTTTTTTTTGTAGCCCACATAAGAGTTTCAAGAAAGAGGATGGTCAGGAGTATCCAGTGCTGCTGGGAGGTCAAGACTAGAAGTAGATTCTTGAAGACTGAAAATAGACTCTTTGATTTGGGAACATAGGGGTCTTTGGTGATCCATGCAAGAGCCTTTACATCAGTGTAGTGAGGTTGAACATCAAGTTGTAATAGGTCGAAGAGTGGCTACATGATTGAACTCAATTTCCAACTCCCCTTCCATTTCAGGGAGCTGAAAGTCCAAACTCTATAATCATGTTCTTGGTCTCTCAGGTGACCAGCCCCTATCCTGAAGTTATCTAGGGAATCACCAAGAGTCTCTCGGTTAGCATAACAAAGACACTCCTATCACTCAGAAAATTCCAAGGGTTGATGAAGACCTGTGTCAGGAACCCAGGACAAAGACCACACAAATTAGTTATTACACATTAGTGTACCGACCACAGGGAATTGAAGAGTACATAACACATTGTGTGGTTGTATAGTATGCACTCAACATATTTTTCCTTTGTAAAATGATTGTCTGGGTTGTTATGTTGGTCTAAATCAGAGTTATGAAAATTACAAGCTACATCCAGATTTGGACTTGCCACTGTTGATTCTATGGTGCGGTGATGCCATACCATTAATAACAATTCTAATTAGGGAATGTATGTTTTAGGAAGACGTATTCAGTTCCACTGAGAAATATGACCTCATTACTAAGTAGGAATTTGGTGCTGCTGCTCTTCTGTGCTGATAGGTGTGCTATGGTCCGAAGAGCTAAATAATTTCTCATTAGGATTATGATAACTCCATAGAAATTTACTAATAAAAATTCTAATGTAATACATTAACTAATGCTTTACTTTTTTTCAAGTAATCTTCCTCTTTGAGGCATCAACTGGAAAACCACTGGGAGATGGGAAGCTTCTTTCTCATAAGGTAATGGATATTAGCTATTTTTAATGTAAATAGCCATTTACTTTTTTTTTAATTAATGTTTTCATTTTAAGGAGGAAAACATGGAAATTAGTTTTATATTTAAAACCAGGTGTGTTCTATATAGAGTATTTTGCCTAAAATACCATAAAGACTAAACACGAGTAAATTCTGTAATAGAAAGCTGTATTTGCAAATTAACTGAATAAAAGAATCTGACTTATATGTTTTTTGTTCAGGCTCTTCACTGCTTTTCAATAAAATGTTCTATCTTGGTTAAACTTTTAGCACCTATAGAATCAGTAAATAAAAATGTGTTTATACTTCAAAACAGCTTGTAGTTTTCCCATTAACCTGTTTTTTTAAAAAAATAAATTTATGTATTTTTATTTTTGGCTGCATTGGATCTTCCTTGCTGCGCATGGGCTGTCTCTATTTGCAGTGAGCGGGGGCTCTTCTTCATTTTGGTGCGCAGGCTTCTCATTGTGGTGGCTTCTCTTGTTGCGGAACACGGGCTCTAGGCACGTGGGCTTCAGTAGTTGTGGCTTGTGGGCTCTAGAGCACAGGCTCAGTAGTTGTGGCACATGGGTTTGGTTGCTCTGCGGCATGTGGGATCTTTCCAGACCAGGGCTCAAACCTGTGTCCCCTGCATTGGCAGGCGGATTCTTAACCACTGCGCCACCACCAGGGAAGTCCCCATTGACCTGTTCTTAACCAGCATTTTCTTTAGATTTTAACCTGTCAATACAGTTCCTTTCCACCAAATAAGTAACTATCACTATTAATCTCCTTATATCCTTCCAGAAATTTTTAGTGCATACACAGACAAAACTGATATATGTTCTTTTCTCCTTCTTTTACAAAAATATAACATATATATCTGTACTTTGCTTTTCTCACACATCACTGTTTCTGGAGATATTTTCATATCAATACATGAAGTGCTTTCCCAATCCTTTTTCTTCCCACCATATAATATAGCATTTTATGGATGTATCCGAATTTGTTTAACTTGTGCCCAAGTGATGGATGCACATGGAAATGTGTTTCAGCTTACAGAATTTCAAAATATACATTATTTTATAGTGTTTTAACAGGCATCTTTCCCTTGTAAATTAAAAAAAATCACTATACTTTAGCTTTTGAATTATTAGTATATTAGCAGTTAAATTATTTAACAGGGACATTTTATCATTATGAGTAGGTAAGTGATATTTAATTGATCTTTAAATAAACAAATGTTCTTATAATTAAACAGTTAAAACAATCTAATGTCAAGCACTAAAACTAACCCAGAATTTTTTTTTTTTAATTTTAGAATGAAATTTTGGAAATTGCTCTAGATCAAAAGGGACTTACCAATGATAGAAAAATTGCTTTCATTGATAAAAATAGAGATCTCTGTATCACTTCAGTGAAACGATTTGGGAAGGAAGAACAAATTATCAAACTTGGTAAAATAATTGTAATACATTTAAATTTTTGATTCCTTTCAGCTTTCTTAGATCTACTCTGTCATATATTATGCTAAATAGCTTACTTGCTTGAATGAATCTATGAATAATGCTTTGGTCTCATAACATTTCTTACAAAATGTTACTTCATAAGTATGTTCTTATGAAACGCTACTTAATTCCATTTTAATAGCAAGTCTTTAGCTGCTACAGCTAACTTGGCATTGAATGAAAGGCATGCAGATTAAAAATATAATGGTTCTGGGTAAAATATTCAAATTTATTTCCATAAATTTTTATGTGAATTTTTGTACGTTTTCACCATTATATGATCAGAAAATAGTCATACCTACGAGCAGTTAGTTAGGGTCTTGTACATCTGCTGATTTTAAAGATGTATTTTTAATACTTACGTAATGGAACTAATAGTACATTAACATTCTTTTTAAAATAAGGAACAATGGTGCATACTCTGGCGTGGAGTGATACATGCAACATCCTCTGTGGACTTCAAGATACTCGATTTACAGTGTGGTATTACCCCAATACGGTTTATGTGGACAGAGACATTTTGCCTAAAACAATATATGAAAGGGATGCAAGGTAACATTTTACTGCATAGGATTGTTTATTGTTGTAAATAAAACTAACAGAGTGTTGTGTTTCCGCCTCTAATTTAAGTCCTGCAAGATGTCTTTCACTTTACTTAGTCAACCAAATAAAATTGTTCAGCTAAAACTAGTTTAATGAGATTTAGTGATGGAATCAAGTTGAAAGGGTCAGATAATACTATTTTATTTATTTATTCCTTAAATGAATATAATTTTTCCTTATATGGATATAATCTTCAGGTTTACTGTTGTTTAATGGTAACTCAGGTCATTTTTTCAGTGTGGTTTAATTATTTTAATATAGGCACTCTTAAGATTTTTCTGTGATATATAACTTTGTGACAACCTTTACTCTTTCCCAGATTATCATTGACCTTGAGACTTTCAGGAATGTATGTCTCTCTAGAATTGAATTCTTAAATTAATATTAAATATAGAAAAAATATATACTGAAAGGCTTTAAAAATTTTTTATATTCTTCAGAAAATCAAATGCATTTATATTCCTAAATTCTCCAAGAAACAGCAAGGAGATCTCTCACTCTTGACAAACTAGGTATATAAAGGCTTCTCAGCTCCAAATCTTAGCTTAATTTTCAAATCTATTTTGAGTTCATTTTTAATATTCAAGCTCACAACATTAGCAAAACCAGAGAGGTATCCTATAAAAAAAAATTTAACTAATGAAGTTAGTCTCTTTAAAGTTCACCTCTTGTTATTATGAGAAAATAATCTTAGAATCAGCTTAATTTTTAATGTTTATACTTTCAAAAGCTGAAGCTAAGTGCTTTAATCATTTGTGTGATTTACCTTAAGACTTAGAAAAAATCACTTCAAATGCGACTTAGAAAAAATCACTTCCAATGCTTTTAGGCATAGTTCTCAAATATGTAATAATTTTTTGCCATGTTAAAATGTTTGTATATTTTGCTCTAAGTGTGTATAGCTAGTTAGATTCAAATATTTGTTTAATATACATACATTATCCCTGGAGTTTACTTTTTTGGAAGTGCATTTTGGAGGTTGGAGATTTCATATGTATGTCAGGGGTCAACTCCCCAAATTTAATATATATGAAAAATTTTGCTCAGAATATAAATTGCACTTTTCCTTTTTTCAACAGTGAATTTAGTAAAAATCCCCATATTGTGAGTTTTGTTGGAAATCAGGTAACTATAAGAAGAGCTGATGGCTCACTGATTCACATCAGCATATCACCATATCCTGCTATTCTCCACGAATACGTAAGCAGTTCAAAATGGGAAGACGCTGTAAGACTTTGTCGTTTTGTTAAGGTACTTTACATTTCAGATCCATAGTTGTGTATATATTGTATATTAGTTTATATAATATCTTTGTGAAAAATGAGAAATAGTAAGAACTAAGGGCTGGAAAAATTGCAAATGGGATCACATCTTTTTTTTTAATAAGTGAAGACATGGGTGATACAGAGAGATAGGTGTTGTGTGATTTATTCTCTGAAGAAGCTATACTTTAAGTGAGTAGTTTCTTCTTACTGGTAAATATAAAAACCTCTTATGGAACTTTTTTTTAAAAGTCAGATTCCCAAGTTCAACCCCCCACGGAGATTCTAATTTATTAGATCCAGTGAGCCTGGGCATATTTTTCAGTTCCTCAGATGATTTGTACAGCTAAGGTTAAGAACCACTCACTACTTTAGATCAACATTTCCCAACCTGGTTGAATCAAGTATTTTCCAAGCATATTTGACCACAGAACTCTTTTATTTTACATTGGTTAATTCCCTTAGACTACACTTTTGTGAAAAGACTTTTAGATGCTTTTCCTTACAATGGGTTGTTGGCGGCAATCTGCTATAATAGCGTTGTCTGAGAAACTCAGTTTCTCTGGTTCCCTGTAGTTGCATTCTTTGACTTCTCATCAAAAAGACTGGAGGGCTTATAACCTTGAATTATGGTAAAAGTAATTGTAAGTTCAAAATAAACCTTTGATAATTAGAAATGAACACTTTCAAAAAACTTTATTCAAAACTTTCTCTATGTGTTATTAATATATTTTAACAAAGTAGCCACAATGAAATTTCCACATCATTAACCTATTAAATTATTGGTTTCTCAGTGCCATGCTCAGTGATTTTTTATTTTCCATTAAAATATAACTTTATTCTATTTTAATTCACTGTTTATTTTAAGGCAGTTCAGCCCTGTAGTTGAAATAATTGTTCTCATTTTTCACTTTAGGAGCAAACCATGTGGGCTTGCCTAGCTGCTATGGCAGTCACTAATCGAGATATGACTACTGCAGAAATAGCCTACGCAGCAATTGGTGAAGTAAATAATGTTTACTTACATGTATATGTTTGTGTGTTTTTCTTACCATAATTTGTTACTATTCACTTCAAATATTTTTCTTTTTTTTTAGATTGATAAGGTTCAGTACATCAATTCTATTAAAAATCTTCCATCTAAAGAATCAAAAATGGCCCACATATTAATGTTTAGTGGGAACATACAGGAGGCTGAAATGGTTCTTCTTCAGGCTGGCCTTGTTTATCAAGCGATTCAGATCAATATTAATCTCTACAACTGGGAAAGGTAACAAAAATGTTTTTCATCAATTCCAAAACCTGATTGTTCTTAATGTATTCTTCTACCGACCACTTAGTAAATTACATCTTCCACTGTAATTAACAGTTTCCTAGTATCATAGAAGAATTTATTCACATTTATATTTGTGAGTAGTTTGCCATTAAAGATTTTTGCCATCTCTGAATCATGATTGATTAGAAGTTGTCTGTGAAGAAGAAAAGAGAGTCTAGGATGTCTCCAGAATTTCTGATTTCAGTAACTGGATAAATGGTGGTAAGAATATTAGCAGATTTGGAAGAGATGTTGGATTTGAAATATTTGTGAAGAGATAAGTGATAATAGTTGATTATTGGACCTGGAGGTCAAGAAAGATTTGAACTAGAGATGTCAATTTAGGAGTCATCAGCAAATGAATGGAAGCCAGAAGAATGGATGCAGTTGCCTGGGGAATGTGAGGAGTGAGAAGACATAAACTATATTTATGGGATGTGTGAAAAAAAAGAGAAATCTGCTGAAAGATTGGGGTAAAGCAGTCAGACAGGCAGAGAGAGGAGCCAAGAAAGATTTGTGAAGTTAAGGAAGAAATACCAAAGGATTTGTAACGAGGAGTGGTCAGTAACCTTCCCTGCTGCCTCAGGCTTTGGGACAAATTGCTTTCTGAGGCTGAGTGGCAGGCTGCTCTTCTCTATGACATATTAGGTTTCTCTACTCATTCTCTCAGGTACGTCTCTCTCAGTGAACAAGGTTGTAGTGCTTATATGCACCTGAAGTTACTGTGTTACAAAGCTGGCATGTTGACTTTTCCAGGTTTGAAATGTCTTTCCTCATCTTCGTCTCTCTCTGTGCTCAAAAATAACCCGTAAATCTTTCAATTACTGGCCCCTTACTTATAATCCCCTCAAATTAGAATTTTTATAGTCCTATCTCTATCTTCCCCTTGAATAGAAGTAACAAAATGGCTAAAAAAAAGTAACAAAAGGTAGTTAATTTTGTTATGGACATACTATAGTCTCTTTATTTAATTTATACATTAATTATCTACACTCTTCATACAATTCAGCCACCCTGTTTCTATCCTTTATTTTCACAAATTTGTTGTCATTGTTTGGCTATACAAAGGATCATGAAAGATGTTTTAGGTTCTACAAATATGAATAAGCCATTGTTCTTATCCTCAATTTATTCATAATTCACAAATATTAAAGTAACTATTTTGGAAAGAGTATGAATAATTTTTTAAAACTCTGTATTAAAGAACTAACAGAAAGTTGTATATACCATTACTAAGCCATGAGTTCCATGAGAAATAAGGAAGAATGGTGTTCACAGCATATTTTCAACTGATACTTTTGAGAAAATGTTTATGTTGATAAATGTTAGGCATTACTATTTATATAGCACTCTGAACACCATACAGTATAACAGATATTTGAAAAATCATCCTTATATTAAAAAGCTTGGGCTTCCCTGGTGGCGCAGTGGTTGAGAGTCCTCCTGCCAGTGCAGGGGACATGGGTTCGTGCCCCAGTCCGGGAAGATCCCACATGCCACGGAGCGGCTGGGCCGGTGAGCCATGGCCGCTGAGCCTGTGCGTCCAGAGCCTGTGCTCCGCAACAGGAGAGGCCATAACAGTGAGGCCCGCATACCGCAAAAAAAAAAAAAAAAAAAGCTTGCAACCTACTTAGGAATTCCATTTTATTGTCATTAATAATAGTGAGGCTTCTATTTATTGAGTGCTTATCATGTGCCAAGAATTGTGTTAAACACTTTCCTTATGTCATCTCATTTGGTCATCACAACATTATACAAATGAGGAAGTTGAGGGTTACTCATAAGTAGGTGGCTGATCTAGGATTTGAACCTAAGTCTTCCAATATCAAAGAGCACCTGAATTTTCTGCTATTATTGCAATAAAATATATACTGCTGATACTACTACTTACATTGTTTTATAGGATTGATGTTTACCTCTTTTGTTATTTATCTTCGTAAATTTTATGTCACCTTTCACCTTTCAGATTATACACTTCTAGAAGGATAGAAACATTTTATCATTTTATATTACCTATATACATAGTAGGTACTTAATATTCATGCTCTTAATCTTTATGCAATACTCTCAATCATTTTGCCTTGCACTTCCTCTACAAACACTGGGTGTAGATACATACAGTATATAAATACCAGAGCAGGTGTGTGAAGCATTTGCCTCTGATGGCTTCTATTGATGGCCTATAATACAGCCCTCTGAACATTTCTCATACCTCCCTGACCTAAGTGAAAATGACCTCTTTCCAGAGGACACTCCTTCCCTACCAGTCCTCTCAGATGGAGTCAGTTTATTCTCTCTGACTCCACATTCCTTAGGTCTGGGTGTGAGTGCAGTTGGTGTCCTTTTTGCCTCCCCCATCTTTACTTGTCTTGTAAAATCTCTGATCCTTTGAGACTTAGGTCATGTGACCATACTTATTCTCTGCTGCTAACTTCACATCTTCCCTACTGTCCCTACATCCTGCTGTCTGTGCCGCCTCTTCCCCTCCTCCAGTTTTCAGCAAATGACTCTGCCTTAAGATATTAGATTTCACGCTTCCCTGGTGGCGCAGTGGTTGAGAGTCCGCCTGCCGATGCAGGGGACGCGGGTTTGTGTCCCGGTCTGGGAGGATCCCACATGCCGCGGAGCGGCTGGGCCCGTGAGCCATGGCCGCTGAGCCTGCGCGTCCAGAGCCTGTGCTCCGCAACGGGAGAGGCCACAACAGTGAGAGGCTCGCGTACCGAGAAAAAAAAGATATTAGATCTCAGGGAGAGGGAAAACAAGAGGGACAAAGAGATATAATGGGGAAAGAGAACGAATGCTGGGTGCTCCTCCGTTCCTCCTATCTACCTGGCATCTCCTTTTCTTATGCTTTGTGTTTTTCATCTAAACTATAAACCAATGGGTTGATCAAATGCTGGTAGACCTTTATGCCTGCCTGGTAAGTCGATAAACGTCAAGGAGCATTGTTCAAGGCTCCTGATTACTATTTACACACTTAAGACTCCCAAATATCCATCTTTCTTCTAGCCCTCTGCCCTGCCCATGTTTGCTTCCAGAACCCAATTATCCACCTGCCTATTCAGCATTTCCATTGGCTGTCTCATATGTTTGAGTTCAAATTTATATTTATTCCCTCATAAACTTGGTCCTCTTCCAGAGTAATCTATCTCATCTTTTCAGTCTACCCAAAGCTGGAAATTTAGGAGTTACTTTTGACATTTTCCTTACCCTCTTTCCCCCATACTCGAATTACCAACCATTTTCCCTCTCAAATACCTCTGGCACTCATCCACTTTACTATCAGTACCCTTATCTAAGCTGATCCAAGTTTTTCTTTTTTCTTTTTTTTTTTCTTTTGGCCACACCGTGCGAGCATCTTAATTCCCCGACCAGGGCTTGAATCCACACCCCATGCAGTGAAAGTGTGGAGTCTTAACCACTGGACCGCCAGGGAATTCCCTGATCCAAGTTTTTCTTAATAAAACATCATCACTGGTCTCTCTGCACCTACCTTGTCCTTTTCCTATCCGTTCTTCACACTGTAGTCATAGTGATCTTTCCACAATGGAAATCATCATGTCACTCTTGACCCCTGACTCACTTACATGAAACCCATAGTTTCCCATCACTTTTAGCATAAATATCAAAGACTGGATAAGAATGACTTCAGATAATGAGCAGAAGTAATTATAACTGCTAAGAAACTCTTTAAAAACTTATGTATTGTCTTCATTTCCAAATTCTGCAGATATTTCTGAAACCAGTTGGAATATTTCTTCCTAATGCATATTCATTCATTCAGCAGATATTTATCGAATGTCTGCCATACCAGGCATATTTAGATATAACATGGAGATCTGCTTAAAATAACAACAACAGCAATCTTTTGGTGAAATGTCTGGTCATTTTTTTTTAAGTATTTTTTTTTTAATTTGTTTGAGCCAGCTCCTTAGTTGCAACACGTGGACTCCTTAGTTGCGGCATGCTAACTCTTAGTTGTGACATGCGTGTGGGATCTAGTTCCCAGACCAGGGATCGAACCCGGACCCCCTGCATTAGGAGCGCAGAGTTTTAACCACTGAGCCACCAGGGAAGTCCCACGTCTGGTCTTTTTTTTTTTTTTTTTTTTTTTTTTGCGGTATGTGGGCCTCTCACCGTTGTGGCCTCTCCTGTTGAGGAGCACAGGCTCCGGACGCGCAGGCCCAGCGGCCATGGCTCACGGGCCCAGCCACTCCACGGCACGTGGGATCCTCCCGGACCGGGGCACGAACCCGCATCCCCTGCATCGGCAGGCGGACTCTCAACCACTGCGCCACCAGGGAAGCCCCATATCTGGTCATTTTTAATGACTTGTTCAAAAGGGCTGCTGAATGGGACAAAGACAAATGTAGTGGTTAAGAATGGGGGCTTTGAAATAAGACCTGGGTTTGATTTCTGGTTCTGCACTTACTAGTCCTGTGATCTTGGACAGATTAGTGAGGCTCTGTAAGCCTCTGTTTCCTTGTGTTTAAAATGGTGATAATAACAAAAACCACATGTTTGTTGTTGGGATTAAGTAAAATAGCTTGTGAAAATCTCTTAGCATACTGCCTGATACATAGTAAGCCTTCAATAAATGGTAGCTACTATTCATTTTTTAATTATTTTTTGAATGTCTCTAATGTGCCAGGTTTTAGTCATGGGGGATACAGCAATGAACAAAACTGACAAAGTTCTGTGATGACAATTTTGATTCTAAATGATATAGCTAATATAAAAAAATAGAAGTAAGAGGGATAAATACTTGGATCCAATATAGGAATCAGCTTATAACAACATAATCCAAAGAATGGCTTGCTTAGAGAGTAGAATAATCCCCATCTGCGAAGATATTCAAACATAGGACGATGATAAAATTATGTGACTGATTGATTAATTAATAATAGACTTCTTGCATGCCTATCTATGTAGATGGTGTCCTTTTAAAAATGATCTTATTTTTTCTCCACATGTATTACCCTCTTCTGGGAGTGAGTAAATAATTGTTCTCATAAACTAAGACTTCCAGAACTGGTTTATGTTATTGAATAGTGTTTTGAGTTTTTAAAAAACTTTTGAGTGTTGTGTATATTCCAGGAAAGTCTGGCAGGGCTTTAATTTGTCTATGTCTTTCATCAGGAAGGTAAACCCACATTTGGTATCTGTGTAGAACCGAAGCTGTACTGGATGGTAAATTTTTGTGTCGGGGTGAGTGGGGAGGGCAGGGTGGTAACTAAGCTGTCTTAACAATTTGGATTTGTTGAGTTTTAGTTACCTTTGTGTATCCAGTTCATGAGGTCCAGCAGGAGGGGGATATACAGGTGTGAAGTTGAGGAGAGGTCCTAGACATTGGGGGAAAGCCACTGAGGGAATTATCAGCCTTTGGAGTAGCTACGGCCATGAGTGTGGCTCAAGAATTTAAAGAAGGAAAAAGAAAAGAGGGCAGGGCTTCCCTGGTGGCGCAGTGGTTGAGAGTCCGCCTGCCGATGCAGGGGACACGGGTTCATGCCCCGGTCCGGGAAGATCCCACATGCTGCGGAGTGGCTGGGCCCGTGAGCCATGGGCGCTGAGCCTGCGCGTCCGGAGCCTGTGCTCCACAATGGGAGAGGCCACAACACTGAGAGGCCCACGTACCGCAAAAAAAAAAAAAAGAAAAGAAAAGAAAAGAGGGCAGCAGGCAGATTTCCCCTGAAATTCAACACTTAATGATCTGGTTGAAGAGGAGGATTCAGCGAAAGAGATCAGGGGGAACCCAAAAAGATGGAATTTAAAAACTATTTATTATGGAAAATTTCAAATGTATACAAAAGTGAAGAGAATAGTATAATGAATCTCCATGTACCCATCACTCAGCTTCAACAGTTATCAATTTGTGAATAATCTCTACTCCTCCTCTATCCCTCCCCGCAATTTTAAAAAGCAAATCCCAGTCATCATATCATTTTATCTATGAATATTTCAGTATGTATCTTAAAGATTTTTTTAATCCAGCCACAGTATCATGACCAGTTTTTAAAGTTAACAATAATTCTATTCAGTGTGCTTATTTCTCTGATTGTCTCATAAATGTTTTGTTTTGTTTTATGGTTTGTTTGATTCAGGATTCATAAAATATTCATACAGTTTGATTGGTTAATACATTCTTAGGTTTCTTTTCATCTATAGGTTCTCCTATTTCTTTTTTGTGTTTTCTTGCTATTTTCCCAACTGGGCCTGTAGAATTCTGGAAGGATGGAATTTAAGTATTGGATGATAAATATATTAGATTGCTTTTAGGATCCCTGAATTTCTATATTTGTTTAAATCCTTTAGAAGGGAACAGATTTTACTTTGTTAATATGGGTTATTCTATTTGAGAAGCATAGTCTTGCTGCTTTGTGCTTCCGTCATTTATATTTGAACTTGAAAATTGCCTGCAACCTAATAAGATGCAGTCCTTGAGGAGTAGTAGATACGCAAGTTATCTATTTGACATTCACTTTGGACATTTGGTGGTAGTCTGTTTTCAAAAACTGAAGTTAAGAGAGGTAGAAACTAGAAACTCCAGGTATGCATATTGATCCTTTATGTAAGTATTAATAAAAATAGTTTTTCTACTTATACCAGTTATATAAAGTGATTTTGCTTCATTCAAGTTATGCAAAAAACTATATTTTGAAGTTATAACATCTTTTAATATAACTTCCTTCTGTTTAAAATCAGAGAGGATACATGGATTTTTTCCAGCCCCATAATCTAATGTTATATTTGTTTGGTTGCTGAATAACCATCTTAAAGCTAGAGACATACTGTTCCCATAACTCTTAGATAATTTGGAGTGAATTCTCTCCTAAATGTGGTAGAGAAACATTTTTTACCCAGTGTGTGCTTTTAGAGAACGTTTAAAATAGCATATATCATTTGAATGTTTAACTTTAGCTATTGCTTTTCAATCAGATAATTAATATATATTTTATAATAATAATAATGACTGTAATAGCAGATAATTCTTAGCATCTAAATGCAGGATTAGGAACTTCCCTGGCGGTCCAGTGGTTAAGACTTTGCCTTCCAATGCAGGAGGTGTGGGTTCGATCCCTGTTTGGGGAGCTAAGATCCCACATGCCTCGCAGCCAAAATACCCAAAACAGGGCTTCCCTGGTGGCGCAGTGGTTGAGAGTCCGCCTGCCGATGCAGGGGATACAGGTTCGTGCCCCGGTCCGGGAGGATCCCACATGCCGCGGAGCGGCTGGGCCCGTGAGCCATGGCCGCTGAGCCTGCGCGTCCGGAGCCTGTGCTCCGCAACGGGAGAAGCCACAACAGTGAGACGCCCGCGTACCACCAAAAAAAAAAAAAAAAAAAAAAAAAAAAAACCCAAAACATAAAACAGAAGCAACATTGTAACAAATTCAATAAAGACTTTAAAAATGGTCCACATAAAAAAATCTTAAAAAAAATAATAAATGCAGGATTAGACATCATAGTCTATCCTTTCTACATAATTAAATGTGTTGATGTTCCATAACAAAGTCTCTCTTTGGAATTTTTGAAAAGCCCCAACCCAGAATAGATGCTTACGTATTCCCCACCTCCAGTTTTGCACCGTCGAGAACTCCTTCCCCCAACATGTACAATCATAAAGAAAGAATGGGAACTGGAACTTCCGAGGTGCCAGCGAGGTTGTTCACCAGAGTCTCCACTCACACATACAACACAGGAATCAGAGCCTTAGGGATGAAGAGGGGGCTGATGTGAGAGAAGGCTAGAAGAATTAAAGCATCTTTACTTCTGTTTCTCATCTTTTGAGCCTCTGTAGATCGTTTCTTGCCTTCGCTTGTTTTCTACTTTTGTTCCTCTGTATCCTAATACCTCTGCATTTTTTCTGTGTGTCTTCTTTTTCTCTGAAAGACATAAAGTCACAGAGGAATGAGGGAACTTTGTGAGGAGTTTGTGATGGGTAGCAAATATCCTTGGATTTAGCAATATTGTTTATGCCAATATATTTTTGTAAGAAATCATTGTACTGAACTTTGACATAATCATTTGTATTATACACGACTTACATTCATAATTTATCTATTGTCTTTAATATCTCAATTGTCTTATCATTTTTCAATTAATACACACATATCTAAAATACTTTTTAAAGTGACAATTTAGTTTACGTCAAACCAAAGCATGCTAAGAATCAAACAAATTTGCCTACTAAACAGTCACACATTGCAAAAATTCTAGTCAGTAGTCAGTTTTGTCTAAAACAACCATCACTGGCCTATTCAGAAATCATGTGTTATATTAGAAAGCAAGAGAACTTGAGAAATTATGTACTTTGACTATTATGATGACTGTTTCCCATACTTTAAAACAGGATAACAATGAACAGTGTAGGAGAGCTATATTCTACTAGATTGTTCCTGGCTCAGCTAATATGAGTTATGCATAGGATCACGGGCTGAGTTGCTGTCCAAAACCTACATGCAAAAATAGGCCTGGAACTGAAGAATAATCTTTTCATCTCCCTCCAAATTATCAATATATAGATTTTATGCCTTTGGTGTTTTAACAGTGATTTCAGCAATTCATTTAGTTCTTGTCTGCTATTTAAATAAAATATTACCTTAAAATAACTTGGTTACATAGATAGATATTAATTAACTTATAAAATTTAAATGGCTATTAACTTTTTCTAAGAATCAAATGGCAAAAGGCATTTTATCAGACTTTTGTTATCCTCAAATTTTATTTTCATAATATTTTTAATTTACTGTACTAATAATAAGGATAAGTAAGGATATCAGTACTTAGTTTAATATTGAACAGAATAAATTCATTACTGACTTAAAAAATGGTCAAGATAGTCGAACCACTTACATTAGGGGAGTTCATTCACTTGAATTTTATTATGATTTCAATGAATTTTTCAATGAACATTTATGATACATACACTCTGTAGTACTCACCAAAGAGAAATGAAACCCAGATCTCCCTTCAATAAATGTATAGGTTAGTGGAAGGAACAGATTCATAATAGTTACAATACACTGTAAGCAGAGCTGAAATAATAGTATGTATAAAATGTTCTGTAGCACAGATAAGATATAATGGTCATTTATTTCTACAAGGAGAGCTGGTCAGGGAGAAGAGATCATGTTTGGTCTGGACCCTGAAGTATAAATAGTAATTTGTAAGATGGATAAGGTAGGGAATGACATACCTTTCACATTGAGGGATGAGTGGAGGGATCAACATAGACTCTCCCACCCTTTCATCCCGAAACTCCACTGCCCATAGAGGCTAACACAGCAATGCGGATAATCTGATTTCTTTCTCATTGTAGGGCACTTGAATTAGCTGTTAAATACAAAACACATGTTGATACAGTGCTGGCCTACCGACAAAAGTTTTTGGAGACATTTGGTAAACAGGAAACTAATAAACGATACCTGCAATATGCAGAAGGTGTAAGTATTATGCAGTATTTGATAATAATGTATATGCTTTATAAGTATGTATTATTCATCCTAATGCGACAAAATTTGAATAATTCTTACCATAATCTCTAAAAAAAACTACTTTTTGCCTTGCGATGTTAGTCTTATTTTGACTATGTAATTACATTACTAAATATTTTTCTGGAATCTTATAGCCATATTTTGATTAACTCAAGTCTGGTTTTATAATATTCGATTTGTGTTAAGGTTGTGTGCTAACTGATATTTTTAGATAAACAGTATAAATGGCAAGGATAAAAGCTTCTAGCTCCTGAATTTTGTCTTCTACCAGCTGCCCTTTCTGCTCCAGGGGAAATACATAAGCACAGAGGGCACTGGCCAGAAAATGGATACTTTGCCACTTTGCAGATTCTAGGGAGCTCAGTTGCACTTCAAAATGTGCCTGGCCTGGGTAGAGTTCGCCGCCTAGAACAAAAGAATGCTAACTCTTTGCCTCTCAAGTTCCTACCAGAATATAAGATTTTATAAACCCAATTAGAAAAAAGCCATTCCAGTACATATCAGCACACAGGAGAGCCAGAACAAGGGCGTTTGTCCCAGCGCCTAGAGCAGAAAAGATTGTGGCCACCTGCCCAGATCCTTCTATACTCAAATCGCAGAAATAGAGCTCACCTGTAGCCATGCAGATCCAAGAGACTTGTAATCCCAAAACAGGGCCAACCTTGCTCCCAGCTCTGTGAACTAGTTGATTCCTTTAGCCTTTTAGTCATTCATTTATTCAAAAAATGTTTATGAGTACTAACTCCAGGCCAGGCACTATGCTATGTGTTGAAACAGATATGGCTTCTGTCTTCATGGAGCTTATAGACTGTGAGAGTGCTCCTCCTTGGGGATAGAATAAAATGGAATGTTCTGATTTATCATAGGGGGCAGAATATATAAGAGGAAGCTTGGGAAGAGGAAAGAAGTTGTAGAGAGAAGGCGCCTACTAAAGGCAACATTATCCGTTTGCTGTATTTAGGATATTGAGTGTCATGAACCACATTTTTGGACTTCAGACCAGTTTTCAGGGTAATGAAACCTTTGAGGCCATTCTTAGTTCTGCAGTGCAACTTTATCATCTGGATCCAGGATAGACACAAGTTGTGGGTTTCTTGGTGGAAAGGGATGTATTTTATAGAAGCTCCACAAAATTTTTTTTGTTTGATTCAGAACTGTTTACTACTGAAATGGATCCTTTGGGAGTTTGGGCTATGAGGGCTTCCCTGGGAGCTCTGAGGGCTATACTCTCAATTCACAGAATATGACAGCAGCCACCAGCACTGAGTGCTAAGCAGCCCAGAGATTCAGTAGTCACCTCATCTTTTTTGTCTCAGTTTTGAAAATACGACAGTATGTTAAAAATGAGCACCCACCTTAAATTTACTTTATTGTATAATTTTTAAGCAGATTAATACTACTCTGCTTCCTCTTCATCATCATTACTAACAATATTGTTTTCAGTGTGTTCACATTAGGTACTTTCGAGGACATAAAAAATATAGTTTTTACCCTCAAGGAAATTATATTTCAGATATTAAAAACTTAACATTCATATCTTCTTTTTCATTATATACATATTCACCTATAACTAACATATGATACTTCAGTCACAAGAGTAGTAGAAATGTTCAAAGTGGGAGAATCAGAACAACATGGCTTTTTTTGGTATTTTGTTTTCTTTTCATCCTGAAACTATATAGGTTACTTTGACTCTCTATGGCACTATGTTCTAGTTTCCTACTTTTCTTCTTCACAAATGTAATTTGGAAGTTAACTAGAAATCATAAAGCAGTATTTTAAGATGAAAATTATCTTTGACTTAAAAATTATCTTAGCCAAAATTGTGATTATATAAACTCTTTATTTCAGAACTAAGAATTGAATAGAAAAAGATCATTCTTAAAAAGAAATTTATTCTACCTACTGGTGAACTCAAATGGGCTCACAATGCATAATGTAAAAGTTTATAAGAGTGAAGTTTGACATGCATTCATATTTATGAGCCCTGAAATGTTATTTGGGCCTTTCTAGTTTAAAATATGGAAATCTGAGATCCATACACGGTGTACTATCTTCTAAGAACCCCATTGAAGTCATTATACCTGCTCTACAAGGGTGTTCAATAAATATTTGTAAAATAATTTATGAGTCTGGCAAATAAAGTCCACTTGAGGAATACATTCAGTCTACTGAATACATACTCTGTGCAGGAAGAGAAGTAGAAGAGACAGGAAATGTTTAAAGCATTATGCTAGGAGAAAGAAAAATAGAGGGAAAAACAGGAGAGAA
Source organism: Mesoplodon bidens (assembly GCF_964165515.1). NCBI lineage: Eukaryota > Metazoa > Chordata > Mammalia > Artiodactyla > Ziphiidae > Mesoplodon > Mesoplodon bidens. The sequence continues at coordinate 78,444,740 of NC_138161.1, read as the reverse complement.
AATAACGAGAGATTGTTAAGTGATAGCTCATTTGCTGGGTAATTAGTTACCTTTTATTCATTCAATATTTACTGAGCACCTCCTGCAGACAATGTACTCTCCTTGGTGGTTGGGATATAACAGTAAACCTGGCAAACACTGACCCTCGTGAAACTTATATTCAAATGGAGGTGATAGTTAATTATACAGTTAATTGTTCATTTCAGTTGTGATAATTGCCTCGAAGGTAGTGTACATAGTGCTGTAAGATTTTATGAATGACAGGCCCGACCTGGGTGGGGGGGGATCAGCAGATTTTTCTAAGCAAAGCAATTGCTATTTGAGTTGAGCTGTAAAGAATGGATAGTAGAAGCTGACTGAGGGGGTGGGGGGAGGGGGTGGCGATGGCTGTGTTCTAGGCAGCGGGAAGGCTCTGAAGTGGGAAAGAGTGATGAGCAAAAGGGAGATTGACCTGAGGGTTTCATAGGACAAATTCGGTATATTGGCTTTACCCTAAGATTAATGTAAAGATACTGATTGGAAGTGACGTGATCACTTTTCCCTTTTAAAATCCCAGTTCCTAAGTGGAAAGGGAAACTTGGAATTTTCCACCAAAGTATCCTTTTTTTCCCCTTTGGAAATTGTATACTTTGTATTTGCTAGTTTTCATTTTTAAAATTTATTTATTTATTCCACAGAATTATCTTGAGTAGGATTTTGTCAGTCAGTTAAAGGATATGATAATAAGAGCAAATGCATGGGATCTTGAAAGAATGGTGAAGGAGTACAGAGTGACTGCCCTGGATCCTGCGTGCTGGGTCCTGGGTGGCTGGAATATTGATGGGACCAGACATTAAAGAGTCTTAACACTGTGATAATAGACCTTATAATGGAGGCAGTGCAAAGACTTGGAGGTTTATAATCAAGAAAATGACCTGAAAGATAACTTCTGATGTGGAAGACGGATTGGAGGTAAAGATGGTGACTAGGAGACCAGTTAGGAGGTTACTGTAATAATCTCAGCAGGAGATGGAGACTGTAGGATTAATGTAAGAAAAAGTAGCAGTAAAATTAATAGAACATTGTGGTTGGGGGTGGGAGGAGAGGTGGTGAGGTAAGGCAAGACATTTGAGAACAACTTCAACATTCCTAGTGTTGGTGACTGGTAGAGGAACATGAGCATATATGAGTTTTGGACCTTTTGAGTTTGAATACATGAAAATTGGCCATTTCTTTTTGACTTTGAAGTCCCTGTGGGGTGGCCCCTATCTAGGCAGAGATGTCTAGTGGGCAGTTGGAAATACCAGTGTGAACATCAAAGGGTGTTGATAAAGGAAGAATCAGGGCTAGATAAATAAATTTATCGTCATGACCATTTAGGAATATTGAAGCTATGAGAGTCGAGGAGATCTCCTAGGGAAAGTATGAAAAAGCTGTGGTTGGAACCGCAGTGAATACTAACAGTGAAGAGGTTACTGAGGGGAAGGATATAGGAGAAAAAGAAAAAGAAAAAAAAAAAAAAGACTGAGGACATTTAGAAAGGAGAGCAGAAACCAGAAGAGAACGATATTGTACTGAGAGAGATATTTCAAAGAGCGTTGGTCAGCAAGGTCCAGGGGATGCTCCTACATCAGGACCTTTTTCTTCCCTCTGTCTGTTAGTATGCTGTTCCCCAGATATACCCAGAGAGTCACTCACTCATCATCAGGTCTTCATGTCAGCTTCTCAGGGAGGCCTTCTCTGATCACTCTGTTTGAAATACAACACCCATCCCCCTAACTCCACCCCGGCGCTATCTCCTTCCCCTGTGTCCAAAACTTTTACCACTATTACTTGTCTTTGTTTATCTTTCTATGAAGACAGTGATTTTTATCTTTTTGTTCACTGCTAAATCCTTTCTCCTAGAGCAATCCTGGGCATAGAGTGAGCGTTAAATATTCGTTGAATGAGCAATTGAGTCGTATAGAGAAGGTGTAGGATGAGGGATTAAAACACTTAATGGTGGCATTAGTGAAAAGCTTCTGAGGTGTAGTGGGAACACAGTCATATTACAGTGGTCTGGGGAGAGGATGAGAGTCAGGAATGAAAAGAAGAATGAAAGTGGTAGCTTGTAGGGAGACAGAATAGAGAGGGAAGGATGATGAGGGGCAGCCAGTGAAGAGAAGAAATTGAAATATGTAGGTAATAATTGAAGGCCAATGTCCTAGAGGAGTCAAAGGAGACGAGATCAGGGACTTATGTGAAGAGGTTGCCCTGAGACAGAAGGGAACGAGATAAGGATGGTTACCCTACTTTTATGAAAGGAAGGAAATTAAGTGAATTCATGCCTGATGGCCACTATATTCTCTGTAAAGTAGGAAGCTGATTTTCGGCTGAGAGTAAGAGAGATGGGGTAGAGGATGGAGAGCCATTTGCTATGATTTTAAAATTATTATTATGTGAATAAGAAGAATTGACCAACTAGGGACTAGAATAAGAAGTGCCAAATAGTATTAACACTCCCTAGACTAGAAAAGGATGTGTTTTAGTGTAGAAGCCACTTGACAGCTGTCATGAGTACCTCCTTATCTAAAACTCACTATTAAAAATACTCTATCCCAGAGACTAAATTATCAGGAGAACATTGTTCTAAAACTGGACAAATGCCAGAGTGAAAGTGAAACATTTATTTTCAGTAGGATAGCTGTCAACTGACACCCTCATTTGTAGTATAACAAGTAACTAATATAGATGTCATCAATCTGCTTGATGCACTTCTGGTGCAGCTGAGCAACAGTTGTTTAGTGTATCATCAATATATGGTTTTATTGTGATTGATTTGAAAAACATATGTAAGTCAATTTAAGCCTGGAAGAAGGCCAAGGCATTCATCAAGTTTTGTCTTTCTCTTTGCAAATGTTTTCTTAGATGAGTTGTTTTGCCATTTAAAAAACATCAAGTTCTGACCTGATTGAAAAATGAGTCTTTCAAATAACCTAACATTTGCTCTGCCTTTCGATAAGCTGTCACTTGCATCTGAGCACAGACTTTCGTTTTCTATGAGTAAGAGGGATTCTTTTAATTCATCAATTTTATGTATTATAAACAAGTATATGGAATGATTATCTAAAATATATCCACAAATTACTTCACAGAAATTTAGAGAAAGGATATTGGAATAAAAAAGAACCAAATACTTAATTCTACCTACTTCCAAAACAAAATAAAAGAGGTGTGAAGTCCTGTTAAGGTTAAATTAGTCTCAGTTACTTAAGGTAAATCTGTTCAGGCAGCAAGTAGTAACGCAGTCTGCTTTAATACTGCTTATTCTACTCAGCTCCCCTACATGGAGGCGAAAACCTATTCACTTTTGGCTCAGTCTCAGGAGTTTGGGTTTATTTCAAAGTAAATCAGAGTTAGTTTTAGGTAGGACCCAGTTTTTCCCATGTCTTGCCTGAGAGGACACACATTCCTTAATTAGTGATCTCCAAACTTTTAAAAATAGTAGAAGGCTTTTTCCTAAAGAAATTGTTTATTGAATTCAGAGCAGAGTCCATTCCTAACACTATGTCTGTTGATTTAGTGGAGGGGCAGGGCTGGATTTTGGGGTGTTTGCTGGTTGGCTGAAAACAGATAAAAATATTATCACTTTTCAGTTATTCTTTTTACGTGTCTTTCAGCCTTGCTTTCCCACTACTTCCTCTAATATCTTTTCATCATTTTCTTTTTTTTCATAAATTTATTTATTTTATTTATTTATTTTTGGCTGCGTTGGGTCTTCGTTGCTGTGCGCGGGCTTTCTCTAGTTGCGGCAAGCGGGAGCTACTCTTTGTTGCAGTGTGCGGGCTTCTCATTGCGGTGGCTTCTCTTGTTGCAGAGCATGGGCTCTAGGCGCACGGGCTTCAGTAGTTGTGGCATGCAGGCTCAGTAGTTGTGGCTCGCAGGCTCTAGAGCCCAGGCTTGGTAGTTGTGGCGCACGGGCTTAGTTGCTCTGCCGTATGTGGGATCTTCCTGGACCAGGGTTTGAACCCGTGTCCCCTGCATTGGCAGGCGGATTCTTAACCACTGCGCCACCAGGGAAGCCCTCCTCATTTTCTTACCACCAAGTCTTCATATTATTTTAAGAGTTGTGAAGGAGCCCCTTTTGCAGAGTATGCTCTGGGAAAGCAGATGCTCCCCTATCTTTCTCCATAGGTAGGCTCCTAATGGAAACGTCAGTATAAAAACGGTGAAGAGTTGACACATTTGAAACATGGCCTACTGTTTCAAAAATGAAGCCCTGTCCATTCTCCCCCTTGTTTGGAGGAGAGCAGTCCATCTTCACTCGCTCCTACCCCTTCGAACCTGAGGCACCGGAGCAGAATCCTAAGGCTCCATGGGACAGCTTAGATGTGCCTTTTATAAATAGCTACAACCAGATTTTGGTCTCACAATGAGAGTCTTTGCTTTTTATTGTGATAATTGTTCTATTAGGTCTTATTCTTAACGCTATTTCATTTTTGGGGGAGCATTATCTCTTCTTAACTTTTCTTTCCTGCCCTCTTTTTTCTCTAATGTTTTGGAAGTCATGCGTTCTGTTTTTGTTTACTCTTAGTTACTTTGCATTAAACAAAAATGTCTTATACTATATATGCATGTTTCTTCTTTTCTTCTACTGCAGCTTGAAATAGATTGGGAGAAAATCAAAGCCAAAATTGAGATGGAAATTACCAAAGAACGAGAGCGATCCTCAAGCAGCCAGCCCAGCAAGAATATTGGTCTTAAGCAGTAAATGCCATGCTTACCTTTAAGAAGTTTTACCTTTTGAAACTGATTCTGATTAACCAAGGATAAGCTTGTTTTCCTTGCTTAAAAAAAGGCAGAATCTCTAAGTATAAGCACTTGCTGTGTATTTAATACCAAAAGGATATTCAGAAAGACTAAGCACAAAATAATTGATGTAATTTCATCTTTTATATTTTTAGTCCAATAATTAGCAAAACATCCTATATATTTATGATGCATCTATGTAGTATTGCTTACATTCCAGTTTTCTGTCCATTATTTTATCCCTGAATCTTCAGTATGAACAATATTAATGCTGATAATAAAACATTGGACTCTTTAAAATGTATGTCATCATTAATTTCTATTTGACCTCAATTGTAAAGTGCTCCAAAAGTTTATTTATACAACAAAAAATGAAGCTTGACCTATGAAAGTATAAAATAATACATATACTTGTATACCAATGTTCATAGCAGCATTATTCACAATAGCAAAATGGTGGGCAAAAAAAGACGGCCATCAACAGATGAATGTATAAACAATATGTGGTATTTACACACAGTGGAATATTATCCAGCCTTTAAAGAGAATGAAATTCTGATACGTGCTACAACATGGATGAACCTTGAAAATACTATGCTAAGTGAAATAAGCCAGACACAAAAGGTCACACATTGTATGATCCCACTAACATGAGATACCAAAAATAGGCGAGTTCACTGAGTCAGAAAGGTGAATGAATAGTAGTTGCCAGGGACTGTGGGAGGGAAAATTGGGGAGCTATTGTTTAATAAGTTCAGAATTCCTGTCTGGCATGAATGAGTGGTGGAAATGGATAGTGGTGATGGTTGCCCAACATTGGAAATGTACTTAATGCCACTGAATTGTACAATTGAAAATGGTTAAAATGGTAAATTTTGTTATATATATTTACCATAATTTTAGAAATACATCTAGAATGGGCAAGAAATATTTTCCTCATTCCTTTTCTGACTTGAGAATGTTTAGGCACTAGGCCCTAGAGTCTGAATTTGTGAAAATCTCCTTAAATGATCAATCTGTTTGGCTAGTCTTAATTCAGTATGTCCCAAAACTATTATTACCACAAAGCTTTTTAACATTGATACAAATAATCCTTAGAAATTCTTCCATGAAGCCATTTTTGGAAATGGTATATTATAGAGTGGGCATAGGCATATGCATGGGAAAGTGATTACCTCTCTCACCCCCATTTTAATTAATATATCTTTTTTTTTAAATGAAAATGTTCCTATCTTTTCAACATATTCCTTTTTCTTTCTGGAATGTTGGAATGTTCTGTTCTTCATCCAGATGCCGGGTACAAAGGTGTGTCAGTTTGTGAAATATGATTGAGCGGTTTACTTATAAGTTGTACTTATACATTTATATATGTTTTCTATATTATGTTATATGACAATAGAAAGTTTAAAAACAGATGGTCAAAAGAGTAAAGTTTATATTATGTTTATTTTACTACAATTTAAAAACTCAAAAAATATAATGAAATGTGTCTGCATTCTACCAATTCTCTCATAACCAGCTAGGTCCTCTACCATTCAATTCAATTCTGACACTACCCAAAGTTAGTATAGGTCGCACAAGTTAAAGGGCAAAATTCTCAGCTAGACTGCCCTTATTTCAGTTTCCAGTCGCTAGTGGGGACCCCAGGATACCCGCATCTCTCCGACTTGGCTCCAAGTTTGTGGGTTCTTACCACCCCCTTTAGGTTTGATAATTCACTAGAATGACTCACCAAACTCACTGAAACATTTTCTATTACAATTTTATTGTAAAAGATACAACTTAGGAACAGCCAAATGGAAGAGATGCATAGAGCAAGGTCTAGGAGGAAGGAGAGATCTGGGGGGAAGTGGGAGACACAGAGCTTCCATGCCGTCTCCTCCTCGTGGAACCCCGGCACGTCATCCTCCCAGCACATCAATATGTTCACCAGCTAGGAGGTGTCCCCAGGACTTGCTGTCCTGAATTTTGTATCAAGAGTTTTATTATGTAGGCACAGTTGATTAAATCACTGGCTATGCGATTGAACTCAATGGCCAGCTCCCTTCCTCTCCCTGGAGGTCAGGTGGCTAAAAGTTTTAGCCCTCTCATCATGTGGTGACCAGCCCTCACCCTGAAGTTCTCTAGCCACCCCCACTCATTAGCATAACAAAGATACTCCTCTCACTCTGGAAATTCCAAGGGTTTAGGAAGGTCTTTACCAGCCCCCCTCCCCAAGACCAGATACATCCTTTATATATCATAGGCTACTCCCTGGTCTTTGATCATGGGATCTTTTATAGCAAAAGGAATATACCTGACTGAGCATAACAAATACAGCAACACTTGGAGGAATCAATGTGGAGTAAGGATAGGAAGCCATTAAACTCAATTTCCCAATACATTTTTTTTTTTTTTTTTGCGGTACGTGGACCTCTCACTGCTGTGGCCTCTCCCGTTGCGGAGCACAGGCTCCGGACGCGCAGACTCAGCGGCCATGGCTCACGGGCCTACCCGCTCTGCGGCATGTGGGATCTTCCCGGACCGGGGCACGAACCCGTGTCCCCTGCATCGGCAGGCAGACTCTCAACCACTGCACCACCAGGGAAGCCCCTTCCCGTTTTATTTTTTTATTTTATTTTTTTATTATTATTTTTTTTTTACAACTTTATTGGAGTATAATTGCTTCACAATGGTGCATTCGTTTCTGCTTTATAACAAAGTGAATCAGTTATACATATACATCTGTTCCCATATCCCTTCCCTCTTGCGTCTCCCTCCCTCCCACCCTTCCTATCCCACCCCTCCAGTCGGTCACAAAGCACCGAGCTGATCTCCCTGTGCTATGCGGCTGCTTCCCACTATCTATCTACCTTACGTTTGGTAGTGTATATATGTCCATGCCTCTCTCTCACTTTGTCACAGCTTACCCTTCCCCCTCCCCATATCCTCAAGTCCATTCTCAAGTAGGTCTGTGTCCTGTTTTACCCCTAGGTTCTTCATGACATTTTTTTTTCTTAAATTCCATATATATGTGTTAGCATACGGTATTTGTCTTTCTCTTTCTGACATACTTCACTCTGTATGACAGACTCTAGGTCTATCCACCTCATTACAAATAGCTCAATTTCGTTTCTTTTTATGGCTGAGTAATATTCCATTGTATATATATGCCACATCTTCTTTATCCATTCATCGGATGATGGACACTTAGGTTGTTTCCATCTCCGGGCTATTGTAAATAGAGCTGCAATGAACATTTTGGTACATGACTCTTTTTGAATTTAAGACCTAAATATAAGGCCAGAAACTATCAAAGTCCTAGAGGAAAACATAGGCAGAACACTCTATGACATAAATCACAGCAAGATCCTTTTTGACCCACCTCCTAGAGAAATGGAAATAAAAACAAAAATAAACAAATGGGACTTAATGAAACTTCAAAGCTTTTGCACAACAAAGGAAACCATAAACAAGACCAAAAGACAACCCTCAGAATGGGAGAAAATATTTGCAAATGAAGCAACTGACAAAGGATTAATCTCCAAAATTTATAAGCAGCTCATGCAGCTCAATAGAAAAACAAACAACCCAATCCAAAAGTGGGCAGAAGACCTAAATAGACATTTCTCCAAAGAAGATATACAGATTGCCAACAAACACATGAAAGGATGCTCAACATCACTAATCATTAGAGAAATGCAAATCAAAACTACAATGAGATATCATCTCACACCAGTCAGAATGGCCATCATCAAAAATTCTAGAAACAATAAATGCTGGAGAGGGTGTGGAGAAAAGGGAACACTCTTGCACTGCTGGTGGGAATGTGAATTGGTACAGCCACTATGGAGAACGGTATGGAGGTTCCTTAAAAAACTACAAATAGAACTACCATATGACCCAGCAATCCCACTGCTGGGCATATACCCTTACCGTTTTATTTAGTCTGCAGCTCCCCGTCCTCCCTTGCTGCTCCCACCCAATCTCTCTTTTCCCACCCAGGCTTTCACCCACAGTGTATCATCTCAACCGAAACCAGTCATTAAGACCGGCAGTTTTGTTTCTCTTTTTAAAGGTAATATCCATTTTTCTTTAAAATATTTCTATACTTTTTTTTTTTTACTGAGGACTAGTTGATTTACAATGTTTCAGATATACAGCAAAGTGATATATATGTATGTATATATTCTTTTTCAGATTCTTTTCCATTATAGGGTATTACAAGATATTGAATATACTTCCTTGTGCTATACAGTAGGAACTTGTTTATTTACTTTATATATAGTAGTTTGTATCTGCTAATCCCAGACTCCTAATTTATCCCACATCCCCCTTCCCCTTTGGTAACCATAAGTTTGTTTTCTATGTCTGTGAGTCTGTTTCTGTTTTGTAAATAAGTTCATTTGGATCATTTTTTAGATTCCACATATAAGTGATATCATATGATATTTGTCTTTCTCTGTCTGACTTACTTCACTTAGTATGATAATCTCTAGCTCCATCCTAAATGTTTCTATTCTCAATTCACATCATTAACGTCCATGATTAACTAGAAAAGTTTTTGAATTTCCACAGGTTTATCAACAACCCAGTGTCAACCAGTATGTGTGCACTGGCACCTGCATACATTTTTATGTCCCAGGCACAGTGTTAAGTGCTTTCTATAGATTACCTTAATATTCATTACAACCATTTCTCCCCACTTTACAGATGAGAAAATAGGCTTAGAGAAGTTAAGCAACTTGCTCACAGTCACATAACTAGTAAATCTAGAGTCCAGCGAGTCACCCAGGCAGTCTCACTCTAAACCACTGTTGTTCTTCATGAAGTTTTAACAATCATACTCTACCACAAGAACACAAACAAAATCTTCATTTAGGAAGCTATTTTTGTCCCTGTTTTGATATTAGCTGGCACTGGGTACTTAGTTGTAATGTTAGCCTCTATGGTTCTCATTTTATGCTGAGCATACAAAAATCTGTTTCTTTTTCTAAATTTACCAGCTGTTTTAAAGAAGTGTTTTTGAATTTTTAAAGTTAGTGAAGCCAGACCAGAAAGGAGGCACACTTGGCACTGAAGGAACTGGCTGAATTAAATGGAAAAAACTGGTATCTAAGTTGCTTTTGTTGACCGTTTCAGGTTTTATCCATGAAACATTTCTGCATGCCCACAAATAATTGTTGAGTCATTAAAGATTCCCAGCCCAGATTCTACTGTATTTTTAATAATAATTCCTTTAAACAGCAAATAACAGTAGCTACTTATTCACTTGTGAAAAAAAGAAAGTGATGCCATATGATGCTATGCAGCTAAGCCATAGCTCTAACGATAAGATATTCCATAGGGTTAAGAGCATGCTGAGAAGTTTAATGGTTGAGAGTCCCAGCTCTGGAGTCAGACAGGCTGGATCTGCCCCCTGGATCTTCCACATATCAGCCATGTGACTTTGGACACACCACTCAGCCTCTCTGGGCTGCACCTTCCTCACCTGTGAAATGGAACTAATAATCCTTAGTTACTCCTTTTATGAATTTTAGATGATATAATACATGTAAAATGCATAGCACAGTGCTTGGCATATGGAAGCATTCAATGAATTACAGTTATTACTGTGATAATCATCATGATAGCAAATGAAAACTGTCACCCCCAAAGCAACTGCCAAGCTTGTACTAAAATTGTGCACATGCTTACATTTTATTCTTTGGAAGAAAGACTAAAATGTGATTTGCTACCAAATTTTAAAACAGAGCTTGCTAGAAATAATGATATGTAACTTATCAAGATGAATTGCCAGAACTCAAACATAGCACTATAAATTTCAGGAATTAACTTATGAAATTATTAATTATAGACCGATGACAGATGTTTATTGAAATAAAATTGTGTCCACAAAAAGCTTAGGTGCACTCCGGAGCAGGATCGGGAACCTCTGGAAACGCTAGCAGTCCTCAGGATACTGCTGAAAGCTCGTGAAGAAAAGGCAGAACCTGCGGAAGACTCGGCAGGTGTCAGAGAGCTCCTGCAAACACCAAAAGAAACAGGGACAAATAAATAGAGGTAATGTCCACAGAAGGCTTAGGAGCACGCCAAAGCATAAACTAGACCCAGCAAACACCCTCAGCATCCTCACGGGAGTGCTGAGGACACCTAAAATACAACAAGAATTAATGAAAAACCCGGCAGCTCTCAGGGAGCGCCTGTAAACACCCAAAGAACCAGAGGAACAAATAAATGATGATAAATGCCCACGGAAAGCTTAGGAACACTTGAAAGCAGAATCAGTAGAAAATCTAACATGCATCAGGAGGCTGCTGACAACATCTAAAGTAAAACCAGAACTCCTGGAAGACCTGGCAGGTATCAGAGAGTTCCTGCAAACACCAGAAGAACCAGAGGAATAAATAAATGGTGGTGATGTTCACAAAATGCTTAGGAACACTCCAAAGCACAAACCAGAACCAGTAGAACATCTAAGAATATTCAGGAGACCACTGGGAACTGAGGGAAAATGCAGATTCTGTGGAAGAAGATCTATCTGATAGGCATCAAGAGTTTACACAAACACCAAAGGCGCAATACGACCAGAGAGTGAAAGCAACAGGAATTCCCTATCCCCCAGGTGGAAATGTAGAAAAGGTGAAAAACGTCACAGGTTAAAAAAAAAAAAAGATTGTTTAGGATGCTTAAAGAAAGGGCAGAACCAGTGGAAGACCCAATAGGAACCTACGGCCCTATGAAACTTCACAGCAAATTGTGGACCCAGAAGATAAGACAATAAGAAATTCGGGACAGTTTCCAGGGAGAAATGTGAATCAGCTGAACCCCTGACAACAATCAAGAAATTTCTGAGAACTTCTGTGGAAAAGACTGAACCCATGGAAAACCCAACAGGCACCAACAGACAAAACTCCTAAAGAAAAGGGAAACCAAGTAGAAGACTTGACAGGTCTTCTACAATTTGCAAAACTGTAATACAGTGCGACTCTTCTCACTAACCTCAGGACAACTCCAAAGCAGATATGTGAATGGACAGGTTCCATTCACATTCTACAGGCATGTTCCATTCTACAGGCATGAAGAAACCTAAGAAAACTCCTAAGGCACATGCAGTAGAAAATCTGGCAGACATTACAATACTTAGGGCAACTCCAAATTTTAAAATCTTGTTCACAGGAAACCCTTAGGAAGGAGTCAGATATATCAGGGGAATTACAAGGAAAACCAAAACATCTGTAGGTTTTTAGATGTGAAAAATACTACTCAAGAAAACCGAGTAATAGAAAAAATATTAGAACATACAGAGTGTACATGTTTTTCAATCAAAAGAAAATGTAGAAGGCGGCCATACACAACTTTTTCTTAAAACACCAAAAGAGGGACTTCCCTGGTGGTCCAGTGGGTAAGACTCTGCACTCTCAATACAGGGGGCGTGGGTTCGATCCCTGGTCAGGGAACTAGATCCCTCATGCATGCCGCAACTAAGAGTCTGCATGCCACAACTAAGACCCAGTGCAGCCAAAATAAATAGATAATATATTTTAAAAAATAATAAAACATCAAAAGAAAACCTGGAGCCAATAGTTATCAGTACTTGACTGAAAACATCAAGAAAAAAGAAAAATGCAGTTGAAGACTTCTTGGAATGCAAACACTTATGGCAGAATCCAAGCTGTTTGGAAGTGGACTATAGTGGATTTGAAGAAATGTTTGATTCAGTGAACAAAAATAAGGCTGGACCAGGAGATCTCAGTCAAGAAAACTCTTGTAAGCCTTGTGAACATGAACCTAAAACTAATGCCTCTGAAACTGAAGACATGTAGCCAAAGAACATTCAAGATAGTTAGTCAAAGAACAAGATCTATCCTAAGAAACAAAAAGATTAAAAAAAACTAAACATTTGCCTAGTCAAAAGAGAATGTGCAAAGAGAGATAAATGTAAAGAAATATGAACTTAATTTTCAAGAAAAGCTGAGTGAGGGAATGTCCCTATATCCCAGACACAGATATAGAACTGATACAGAACTCAAGTCTCAGTTGCTTATATTAACAGAAAAGATTCAGATAGGGCTTTCCTGGTGGCACAGTGGTTGAGAATCTGCCTGCTAATGCAGGGGACACGGGTTCGAGCCCTGGTCTCGAGGATCCCACGTGCCGCGGAGCAACTAAGCCCGTCAGCCACAACTACTGAGCCTGTGCGTCTGGAGCCTGTGCTCCGCAACAAGAGAGGCCGCGATAGTGAGAGGCCCACGCACCGTGATGAAGAGTGGTCCCCGCTTGCCACAACTAGAGGAAGCCCTCGCACAGAAACAAAGACGCAACACAGTAAAAATAATTAATAAATTCCTACCCCCAACATCTTCGTAAAAAAAAAAAAAGATTCAGATAAAGAAAGATGAAAAGAATACTGTGAAGAGTTTCCAAGAGAAAAACTCTGAAGATGGAGCTATGAAACAAAAGAGACTGTAACATCAGAGGAAGAAGTAAAACTGGTGTAAATCTACAGGAATCTGATAGCTTGGCCAGTTCAACAAGGGTTATGCACATGGTGACAAACCAGTGAAGAGTTTGAAAGAGAAAAGTGAAATCTAGAATGAAGAGAAGATACTTTTAAGACCCAGGAAAATAATCAAAAATTAATTTTGATATGGTAAAATCTTTGGTCAATACAGAAGAGAAAATTCACACAAACCAAAATAAAACAGGAGCAAATCTGCAAGATTCTAATCCTTTGTCTGATGAAACAAATGTAGCCAACAAAGAAGCAGCAATAAGACAAAGAGGTAAATAAAGATTTATTGTGTTTGAAATCTGAAAAACTTAAAGTCTTTGCTAAAAATATGCAAAGATTTGATCTCTGCCCCAGTGTGACAGAGAAAATTCTGTAGATAAGAACAAAGAGATATGTTTATAGTCATTTAGTGGATAAAAAGGAAAAATTACCTCATTCAAAACTGGAAAACTACGGAAGTCACATGCGAATAGAACACAAAATAAACATTTTGGAAAATACTGTTTTACCAAAAGAAGAAACTTTGTGCAAAAAGCCAAGGCATAAACAGAATGATATTAAATCACAGCAAAGATTAACCTGGAGTTCTAAAAGATGAGTTTGGGAGAAAACATCTACTGAAAATCCAAAGCAGGATAAGAACAACACACAAAGAAAGAAAATAAGAACTAGAAGATATCAAGACAATGAAGGTGCTTAGCTAGGAGGGATAAAAAGTGATAATCTTTAGTTTAATGGCAAGTCTAAATATCCTCCACAGAATAATTTTTGCCATAAAATTAAAAGTGAATTCTGTAGGTAAAAGAGAATAAATAAATAAAATTAGGTTCTATATGTATTTAAGTATAATCAAAGTATTGGTTTTATTTGACATTTATTTTATAGGCAAAATTTTAAAAACATAATGAAGACATCCTTTCTATCCCTATGGAAGAAAGGATGTCTTAATTTTTTGCAATTAGCTGGTTACTTGATTTAGTCTTTGGTTGACAAAATACTTTCCCTTAGCCTACCACTTATTAGCCTTTTCACCAATGGATGAAAGGAGAATGAAAAAATAAATTGTAAACCAGTGAGGTCAGACATAAACTTGTCAAATATTCTATTATTGATTGGTTGTCTGTAACTTACACTTTTGGAGAGATGGTTACTGCTGGGTTGTTCAAGATAAAACAACTCATTGTTTCTCTCAGTGTGGAAATCCAAATTAATTATGATTCACGAAATTTTTACAAGTCAATACAGAATATAGTATAAATCTCAACACCACATCATGTTTATAACATATCCGTTTCAGCTCTGGATTGTTTCCTTTATTAATTCCACTTGAGAGAAACTATATACAAAAAGTACAACATTAAGATACTTACCATATTGCCTTTTAAACTGTTGAGGCCATTTCCTTAATGTTCCCTTTGGCCTTCACAATTGAATCTTGTTTTCCTTATATAGTACACCTCATGCCCTTTGGCATAATTGCCAATGCCATTTTCCATGGCTGAAGCACACCCACATCTGCAGAATGTGGCAATTAATGGCCTCTTAAAACTATCATTATATCTCAAGAACACATTTTCCTCTTGGTTATGATACTGAACAACACCATTACAAATTGCTTTTAAGCAACTGGTGATTATATATATATACACACACGATTTAGAAAATCAATCATGTTTTCTCTCATTCCAGATGGATTCTTACCATATCCAGGGCCATTACTTCCCTACTCATGAGAAGTCAATGAAAATAAAAATGTTTGAAATGTTTTAGTACGTGAATTAGTTTGATAACTGAAAACCAGGAGTGAAAGTTCGTTAGTACTGGAGAACCTGGCATTTCCAGATGGCTTTGTTTAAGATATAGTATGCAGCAGCCCTGCAAAGGATATCAGTCACAGACTATATATCTATATAGATATGTCTGTATCCATATAGCTATATTTGCATTCTATACTATATATAGAATATTAAAAATAAGTAAAATCAGCATCTCATCATGATTTATTTTCAGGTGAAAGAATAAAACTTTTCTACATTTCTATTTTCTACTAGTTCTATGTAATAAATAACTTCCAGGTGAAATCTATAAAACTGACCACCAAGATATTGTCGTTAGTGCTTTAAAAATGTTTCTATCCAGGTATTCTAGTGTTGTGAACACATGGGTTCTGTGTGTATTAATATGGTGTGTTACATATGTGTGTGTATTACCATGAGATATGTTAATTTATCACTAATAAAAATAGCTTTTCAGGATTCCGCCCCCCTGACAAAATTATGCCTGAACAGAATCATGGTTGGTAAATCAATGAATTACAAGAAAAAAACCAAAGTAAACTCATTTTTTATTGAACTGGGGGATGTGAATAAAAGCTTGTGTGATGTGTAGGAAAAAAACAAGTGTAAAACTTGTAACTTTAAAATTTAGTAGAGTCTCATTGCATGATTGGTGTCACATTATAGACATTCTGAATTTTAGGGAGAGATGTGTTCCATAGCTAGTACAAGGAAAACATCTTGGTTCATATTTTAAGTGTATTTTCACAAGATTTTGTTGTACACTTCTAGATGTTGGTAGTAACAACATAGAGGATATACTTTATATACTGGTACTTGGATATTCATGTCGATGTTTCAGATATGGATGAGTTTTTAAAAGTGTCTAAAACAGTGTACCCTCAAAGAATAAATTCTTTAAAGGAATAAGGCAACTTTCTGGTTTGTCTGAATGGTGGGTGGTACTGAGAGCCACATGTAATTAAAATGTAGTGTTTGAGTAACATTAATATTTGTGATTATTCAATATAATGTGATTTCATTAAATCCTGTACCATTCTCAAAAAAGTTGATATAGTCTCAACTGCTGATGCTTTTGCCAATTCACAGCTTAAAATTGCTTTTAAATGATAAAGACACATATTTCATATTTTAATACATTACCATATAGTCACACATCTAATACAATTTGCACAGAGAAAGATTTTAATGTTTTCTGTTTTAATACACTTCAAATGATTCTCTTTAATGACAGGGTCATTAGCTTTTAGAAGTTTAGAGTAAACCATTCTCTTCTCTTAGAATTCAGACATCTTAAGATTTCTTAGAACTGTCAGACTTTTTCAATCAGCTTTAAAAAGTTTAAAGTAATCAAATCATTTTCTTCTAATACAATTCAGATACTTTAAGATTTCTCAGGATTGTCAGAACTTTTCAATCATAAGAACAACTTGTCTAGATACACGTGTGAGGTCCACTGTGTAATTTTTCTCAGTGTAATACTCATCCTTCCCCAAGAGAAACCTTTTGCATTTGTTTTCCTTCTCTTTCTTTCTTGATAATCACAAACTGGAATAATTATATGATATACAATGTGTTTACTGTACATAGACAATATGCACATGTACATTATACATAATGCATTTTAATATATTACTTTATATTACCATTTGCTTAAAGGACATTTCACAGAATGGTAGAACTGATACAACGACACATTTTTTTCTTAAGATAGGTTGAATCCTTCTGTAGTACCTTACTGCACAATTATGGCTTTAAACAAAACTCACAAGTCACAACAAATTATGCTTTGTATCATGTTGTGAAGTGTATTCCAAATGGAAAATGGAGGGAAAAGTGCATGACATCATGCTTCGTGGTATGGCATACATGTATCAATGCTTTTTACATATAACTATGACCTTGACTACATACATAACATATGGTTATTATAAAAAGTTATATATTATGCCACAGTACTAAAAATAAAATATATTCTTCTCAAATAGTGAAAATAAGGTATCCTTCATGTTTTTAATCACATATGTTTTCTCATTTGACCATGCCTCTTTTTTTTCCCATTGTAAGTGAAATAATGTCCAATATTTTATTAAACAGTAATGATAGAGTGTAGACAATTTCTGGGCCATTAAGGCCTAAAAAAGGTGCTAAGATGATTATCTTGTCATTAACTGTGGAGATACCCTCCGGATGCGTTTATTTAATACATGGTAAAAATATAAAAATAAAGGACAAATAAATATAAATATCTTCTCAGTTATTGAAAAATCAAAAGTTCAACTGTACCTTATTACGAGTATGGTCCTGGATACGCGTAATTGCTGCGTAAGTACGGCAACTAACCGGATATCACGGCTCTCCCCCCACCAATCTGTGAACTGTGACTATGCTTGGCCAGGAAGACACGGAAGGGTTTTCTTGGGTTCTCCGCAAGGGAGGGATTCGACCATACCTAGGTGCTGCTCTCCCAGACCCTCGCGCATCAGTCTCGCCCTCCGCCCATTCTGGGAGACCTTGACCTGTCCAGGCGACAGGGAAAGGAGTGGAACTGCGTCCCTCTCGCTTCATCCCTAAAGGTTACTGCCCTTCCCCCGAAGCTCATATGTTCTCTGATTCGGGAAGCAGGCACTTACAAGTGAACTCAAGCCGAGGCGAGGCTTAGGGCGGGGACGTCCTCCAAAGTTGCGCTCTGGGCTCGTCGGCTGCTGTCGCCCCCGCCGCGCTTGCCTAACGTTTCCTTGAACCGAATGAATGAAACGTAGGGAAACTTAACATTCCGGGGGAGGCGGGGGTGGGGATGGCACCAACCCAGTCTCCGGGCGACAGGCGGGGTCTGAGACAACTGGCGGCGGCGGCCGCGGCCACCCCGGCCTTGCGTCCCACCCGTAGACCCCGGCCCGGTTCTGTCCGCGTGGTCCTCGCGAGGCCCCGGGCGCTCAGATGAGCGGGAAGCGGCCCTCGCCGCCGCCGTCGGACGCCCCGGCGCCTCCACCTCGCGGGCGGCCGAGCACCGAGACGGGCAACACGACCTCCCCGGGACTGAGCTGCTGCAGCCGCATGGACTCCTCGTAGGTTGGCAGGTACTTGACCTCCTCGTAGCTGGGCAGCTGCAGGAAGACCGGCGAGACTACCCGTAGCTCGTGCTCCGAGGCGCAGGAAGGGGCCGAGCGCCCGCCGCCTGCCCGGCCCCGGCCACCGCCTCCACTGTCCAGCAGCGAGTCCTGAGAGCCGGCGGCCGCCTCGTCCCGCAGCAGCGCGGGCGAGTCGTCGTCGTCGTCGTCGTCGGGCGGCCCCGCGGCCCCCGGCTGCCCGGCGCCCCCCGGTGGCCCCGGCCGCGCCTGCCCGCGCGGGTACCTGCGTGGGCTGGGGCAGATGATGCGCTGCAAGAAGTAGCCGATGGCGAAGAGCACCAGCAGGATGAGCAGCCCGGAGAGCTTGCGGACGAACCAGCCCACGTTGTCGAGGAAGGCGTGCAGCGGCAGCTTGCAGCAGCGCACCGCGGTGGCGTTGGCCGCGTCGCAGCAGCGCTCCCGCTCACCGCACGCCAGCTCCGCGCAGCCCCCGCCGCCCCGCGAGGGCGCCACCAGCGCCAGCGCCAGCAGTAGCAGCAGCGGCAGCAGCGGTGGCGGCGCCGGCGCCACCGACAGGCCCTCGGCCGTGACCCCGGGTCCCCACATGGCCCGCGCGTACCGTTGCTAAGGTCCGGGGGCGCGGGGGATCCGTCTGTCCGCGTGTCCGTCAGTCCCTCCCCGGGCGCTCCGCTCGGGTACCGCGCGCCGCCTCCCTTGCCTCTGCTACCTGCGGCCGGAGCAGTCCTCACTTGGCCACGCTTGGGCGGAAGGAGGAGCCCGAGGCGCGCCGAGGCTGCGGGAGGCGGCCGCTTCCCGCGCCTGAACAGCCTTCTGAGCTTCTGACCTTAACCCCGCGCGCCCAGCCGCCCAGGCCGGGCGCAGGGCGTCCGGAACCGCCCAAGATGGCAGGGGCAGGCTGCGTGGGGCTGCCGTGGGCATCTTGGCCCCGGCCGGCCGCGCTCTTCCAAGCCCCCCTTGGCACCCTCCGGGGCTGGAAGGGTTAACGCTCTGCGCTCAGCCTGGGAGCCCCCTGATCTTGATTAAGTCAGCCGTCTCGCTCTTCCCCGCCACTCGGGCGGGGGCTCTTGCTCGCGTAGGTGTTTCAGTTTTAAGTGATTGGATTTCCCCAGGAATGTTATTTAAATTGACTTGCGACTGGGATTCGCTTACCATCCTCCTTGTGATCTTTCTGATTAAAAATGGATGATGGCCATTAATGGCTAGCGCAGCCCCGCAGCAGTCCCAGAGCTTGGTGGTGATGGTGGGGGGGTTGGAGACCGCCGGGTGGTTCTGCTTTCAGGCAGATCCAGGGGGCTGGAAATCCGGTACCCACAGGAGACCTCCAGAACAGATAGAGAATTCTGCAGAGAGGCTAAGGTCACAACACCACGGAAGTATTCCCAGAGGGGCAGGGAGGACTCCGCCAAAGTGACCCCGAGTTGACGAAGGAGAGAAGGCGTGCGTATTTCCCCAGGGGTTCATCCGACAAGCCCCCACTGAGCTCAAGGGACAGAGCAGGGATCTGGGTTTGGGGTAGAAGAAGCCTCTTCTCCAGTGTAAGTAACACGTCTGTGAAGTGTCAAAGGGGAGTGTAAGTGGTTGGCAACGTTCCTGAGCATTGATCTGCGTCTAAAGGGTCTTTTTCAAGGTTACTCTTGTTTGCAAAGTTTGCCTTAAAGGGAGTCTGTGCTCCCATTTAGTACATGGAGGCAAGTAGTCACCGCTCCGTGGTTAAGCTCCTTGGCACACACGGAAGGGATGGCAGTTACGCGGTCCCTGACACAGGCGCATGTGCTGGGTGGAGGCCTTAGAGCGCCAGGAACGTTTGCTTTTATTAAGGCAGACTGAAACAGTCATCTTTGTAGGATTAGGATTTCTTAATTCCCTCACCCCTTAAACACTTGGTCCCCTTAAACACTTGACCAAACGGGAAATTCTATAGTCATTGAGAGAAAAAAGTAAAAGCAAAGGAATGATATAGAGACACAGAAGGCTCAACGGTAGGTCAGGTTAAAGGCAAAGATTTCTCTCAGAGGAAGTCACACCGTATCTCCCTAATAGCCTTATGGAACAAGGTTAGGGGTGCTGGTTTGATTTAGACAGGTCATTGCCCCGCCTGAATGAAAACATTTGAAATATTTCTGCTGCTGGGAGCTCCGGACTTTGCCTCACACTCCAAAATAATCCTTTCTCCTCCCGGAGAAGCTCCGAAGTGTCACTCAGACAAAACTACTTCACGTGAAGCTTAGATGAGCACAGGTCCTTCTTTCCAAGCTCTCCTAAAGCCACAATATTTCTCTGTGCCATCATCTGTTTCTCTATAGGGAGGCCTAAAACCTATTTTGTAAAGACTGACTGACAAGGGGTTTCAAACTGTAGTAAGATAACAGGGTGGAAATGATTCATTTTAAAACAATGAAAATTGTATTATTCTTTCATTCACCCATTCTTTTGCCCAATTTGCATTGAACATTTTCTATATTCAAGAAACTCTGCTAGGTGCTCAGCATTATGGAGAAATAAATGATTCCTCCCGAGCATGGAATAAACCCAGGCCTGCAGTCCTAGCCACTGCTAAATGGAGTACAGTAAAGGAGAGATTCCACAGAGGGAAAGAAATGGCAGTTTCCTCTGTGATCATGACTTGTTCTTACTTTCCCAAAGGAGGAATAAAATTAATGGGTTTCAAACAGTCTCAAAGATGAAAGCAGTTCACAGATTGAGATGGACTTCGAGTATGAAATTGAAAAAAATGTGAAGACCTCTTTGGGTTTTTATTGTCTGTTCTTTTAGGATTTCTGCTAGTCATAGTAGGAGCAATGGAGAAAGTAAAGGGGAAGTTGTACGGTTGATGATGCATGACTGAAAGTGTCCTGCTTATTGTTATTTTGAAATTACTTAACAAACAGCATTTAATTTGTTTAATTTCTGTTTGCCTTTAAGAGAGTTAGAATTTGTTTGCAGACCATTAGGACACAGTAGAAAAACAGTATAGATCTTATATAAAATAAAACTTTGGCAGAGTTATTTATGTGAAAACAAAGAAAAGGATGAGGTCTGCAAAATGAGTATGGAATGGATTTTTATTTGATTTTTTTCTTTCCAAATTGATAGTCCCAAAGCATCATCCATTAAAGACCCTCTATAGAAACTGGCCCCTCTTTATTTCTTCTCTGATCTCTCAGTCTCACTTAATTCATTTTTATTTGCAATGTAATTTATTGTGTACAACTTTTTGAAGGAAAGAAAAGAAACTCTATAGCCTTAAAAGCCCCAGAAAAGACAGGATATTCACTACTCAGCGTCCTTATTCTTTATATTTGTTTAACACAAAAATAAATGTGTTAGCTCTCAGGAAGTCATAAATTCAAGCCACTTAGTGAGGAAGATGGTATTTAATTATATGTTCCATAGAAGAATTGAAAGATATAGGAAGATCACAATGTAAAAATTAAAAAGAAACCTTATTTCGTTGAAAATTGGCACTAAATTGTGTGTAAATAAGTGTGTGCAAGAGTAAAAAAACAGATGGAAGGGGGATGGGGACTGACTTTTATCCAAAAAGCATGGTCTCTTGGAGTACAGCTTGATAAAAATTAAGAACAGTTAACTGCTTTATCTTGCTGTGGTGCTTGAAGAATATTTTTTGAAAAATGTATCTTCCTTGTTATTTACATTCATGTGAATGAATGCCTAATGAGCTATACTTTTCAACATTTTAGAACAGAAGAAAGTAAACAGAACACAACCAAACTGGCTGCTGTTTCACCTGTGCTTCTGGAAGCTGTCCTGATAGCTTGAGAAAGAGTGGGTGGCCCCATCATGCAACTTTCTGTTCTGTCACATGGTGCCTGGTCCAGAAGGGAGTTTCTCTCTGATGTCTGCTGACTGGGAGTTCGTGCCTTTAAACCTGGGAAGCAATAGCTCTGCCCTGCTCTCGTCCCTCCTTCTTAAGGTCTAAACGTGGGCAGTTAGGACCTTGTAAACCATCCAGTCTCTAAGAACCCCCTTTTCAGGTGTGCAGCATTTTTCCTTCCTACTAACTTGCCTGCTCATTTTACGATCTCCCTCAGTTTGCAGTATGGTCTCCCTGTTCAACAGTAAATTGAGGGTTTTATGATAAATAGTGTATATTTGCATAAATAGGCCTACCTAGAAATGATTTGTGATCTGAAATATTCTGCTTTGAAGTTCTCTTCAAATCGTATTTCTTTCATCACTCATTTAATAAATATTTATTGAGGGCCCACTCTGAACTGGGCATTCTGCTCTGTTCTGGTGACACTATGAAATCAAAGGGTTCCCTGTTTTCAGGGAGCTTGCTGGGGGAGGGGAGAGAGAAAAACAGACTGCTAATCAGTCAAATTAATGAATCACTAATTCCAGGCGAAGATCAATGATTATAAAGGAGAAATGCAGGGGCTCTGAATTTTTACGCTGGAACGGGTCTGGACTGGGGTGGGAGTGTCGTCCGGAAATGTCTCCGTAAGAAAGAGCTCCTTAGGAAAGGACAAGGCTAACAGAAACGATGTGCTCCAGGCAGAGGAAACTTCATGGGGACCAGTTTCCCAGCTGGGAGGACCCTTCACACGTCATCTCTTATGCTTGGGACAAAGCCTGTGTAATTTCTAACTCCACAGTTGAGACCCTCTCATAGGTTGGCTTTAAGAAGAGTCAAGCCATGCCTTACTGTTGTTCACTTGTAAGCCAAATCCAGTTCCCTGCAGGGTCTGTAACCGGCGTGTGAATACAGTTACCTCTGCAGTCCTGCTCAATCTTTCACTGGAGACCAGGAAAGTTCCAGCACTCTTCCCTGTTTTCTCCACCTCCACCTGCCAGACTTGGAGTGCAGTCTGGCTTTCCTTTCAAATCTATGGGTTAGCAGCTTGCTGACAAAAGGCCTTCTTCAAGCCAAATGCTTGAAGTAGGAGAAAAGTCAAAGTGAGATGGTTTGTACCTTTTGTTCAATTTAGGCACAAAAGGAAACAGAAATCTTTCTCCCATGCTTGAAGTTAGAAACAAAAGATTGAGTATATTCAGGCTCTTAGGAAAATAATAACATCTATGTTTGTATTTGGCCTTTCAGCTTTCAGAGTCCTTCCCCATGCATTGTTTTGTTTTCTCCTTCCTACATTCCTGTGAAATGGGTTGAAGTTATTCTTATCCGTTTTTCCAGGTGAAGAGAGGTTAAAAACATCCCAATCACAGAGTAAGTCGGTGACTGCGCTGAAGGTGGGATCCAAGGCTTGTGAATCCAAGTCTGGTTATAAAGGGTGGGAAGACTCTCACTTCCTCACTGACTTGGGCCGGGCCAAAGGGACCCCTGGGGTGAGGCACTTGTGTTCCCTCTGACAACTTCGGGGGCATTAAGAAGCCATTTACAAGGAAAATAGAGCTAGACTCTATTCTAGACCATGAATACGAGATTCTTCTGAGGACATAAAGCTTTTATTTCTGTCACTTTTGTGGCCACTTTCGGTAACCCGTTAGTAACGGTTTAGTTAATAATGTGATAGGTCAGCTATTTTTGTATGCATTTCTGAAAACAAAAAAAATAAATTCCCTTCCTTCATTATTTTACATTCTTTTCACATGAACTAAGCCATCTAATGCGCATCAATATGCTAATGGTACATGCTGGAGAAAATAAGTATATACTGGGTTCTAAAATGCAAAATGAATATATGACATTATCTATCAATGACTTAACTTTCTCTATTTAATTTTGCTTTATTACAATTTATCAGTTAATTTCTCATGGCAAACGTTCCTTTGTATTGCTGGAAATATAAAAATCAAACCATAAATATTATGAGAGATATTTAGTGAGGCCAAGAAGATCTGAAATTAGAATTGCAGTTATATCAGCTGAATGAATTTCTTTCTCACTCATACTTTTTAAAATGGTCACATTGTTGAAGTCAGAATATATCTGTCAGTAGACTGATGTACCAGCCAAATGCTCATATTGGCAGACAAATCACATAGCATGAAATTATTTCATAATGCAAATATTTCATAATGATATACTTTCATAAGGATGAAGGAATTTCATAAGGTGAAACATTTTTATGCTCCATTATTTTAACTCGAAACTAGTAACATACTCTGCCTCCCTTTCATTACAAAGAAAAATTGGTTGTTAATACCTCCTTCTGAATATTCTCTGTAGAACTGGATGGAATGTGAGATGCCTGTTCTTGCTCAGGATCCTGCCCAGGACCACACAGTTACAGGGCAGCAGGACCAGACGCACTGACTCTGCGCTGCCCATTAGTCCCCGGGCAGTGCTGTGGTCCGTCTACCCACTACCCTGCTTCGAATGTTAAATGACATGGAATAACTGTCTTCCAAGACACTTGCCTTAAAAGACTGTGAATATAGCCCAATATCCAAAATTTCCCTTATTTATGCAGATCTACATTTATGTAGATTTATGCAATGATGGATTTTTAAACAGCCTTTTGAGTATAATCTTAAATTTCCTTTTCATTTTGATTTTCAACTTCTTTCCTTCCTACACCCTTTACTTCAATAAATGACTACCTGAGACAGTGGCCAAGCCCCCTGCTTTAGAGACTTCATCTTTTTTTTTTTGTATGCCAATAAAACTTTATTTGTAAAAAGAGACACCGGTCCTAATTTGGCCCAAGGGTCATATTTTGCAGACCTCCATCCTAAAGCATATGTAAAAAATCTCTATATTTACTCTCCTCCAAAATCATAGAGCAACCTTAGAAAGCTTTAAACCTGATCACCCCTCTTGGCTTACCATGCTACTGTTGTCTGGTATCTTTTCCCTTTGGCTGTGCCCTCCACCAGGAATTCTCTTTTCCCACCTCTGTAGGTCAAAACCATGTAAGAAACAGCTCCAGTGTCACTTCCTCTCCAAAATGTATACTACACATCCCCAAATCCACTGTCCCCGGCTAGAAGTTATCTCTTTCTTCTCAGAATCCTTAACATCATCTCTCATTTGTGGCAATTCTCATTTTCTACCTCATATTTCAGGTGGTTGTGTATGTATCTTAATCCTGGGGTTTCTAGAAATCCATTCACGGCAGTAGGCTTTGTGTCTGGGCCCCTGTAGGATAGTGGTTTCCATCTCTCTGTGGACTGGCACCATTTTGACTAGTACTTTGGGAAGCTCATCTGGAGGGTTCCCTGGCTCACACACTACCTTCCCCCCATTGTTATGTTGTCTGAATGTTAACTCCTGCCTGCTTTCCTGTGCACTATTAGAAATTCATGAAGCAAAGTTCTCAAATGTTCCTGTCAGCACACCATCTTCCTATAGTCCCGATTTGCTGTTAGGTCACTCTTCTTACTTCCTGCAGCAAGGTTTATCCTGCTGACCACAAGTCACAGGACCCTCTCTGTTCATCATTCCCTGGGATAGGCATCACCATTCACGCGTGGTGCTCAGCTGGGACAAAATGGATCGATCAGAGTTGGGAGCACATCTATGAAGAGCTTACAGCGCTCCAGAATGCCATGGCCACATCATTTAGGAATCTCTGCCTTGGCAACTTGAACTTCATAGGTGCTAAATGCATTTTTATGGAATTAATTTTTTTTTTTTTTTGCGGTACACGGGCCTCTCACTGTTGTGGCCTCTCCCGTTGCGGAGCACAGGCTCCGGACGCGCAGGCTCAGCGGCCATGGCTCACGGGCCCAGCCGCTCCACGGCATGTGGGATCTTCCCGGACCAGGGCACGAGCCTGTGTCCCCTGCATCGGCAGGCAGACTCTCAACCACTGCGCCACCAGGGAAGCCCTTATGGGATTAGTTTACCTAAGTGTATGACTCTTCATATTTTCAACATGTAGCCCTCTCTTGAGTAACAATACCATGGTTTTGCTACCTGCAGAATGAAGTATTTTACTTATGTATTCTTTCAAACAGAAAGGGGATTTCCCCCTTGTTAGAGTGACCAGAGATTTAGGAAACAAGCTTTTATTTACCCAGTGTTTTGCCTCTTGAAGCCCATTAGCTCCAGCTACTGGAAGACACAATTTTCACATTTTAACTGTTAATAACTGGGCCAGTCTTGGGCGTTTTAACTTTTAGATCCATTCTTCAACATTTACAGCTCTGCCCTGTATCATAGGAGGGCTGATCCCTAGAGGGTACCTTTCCCTGTTATTGGGATTCTGGCAGGGTTCAGCCAGTGGGAGGTTGGAGGGGGGATAAAGGGAGAAGCTAGTGGGGGCTCTGGCAGCTCTTTCATGGCTCCCATAGGTCTGTGGAGGGCAACCCCAGTCCCCAGGGTGCCAAAAGAACACTTCCCCTTTCCCACTGTTGCTCATCCCCGGGCTGCTCCACCATCTCCTGGGGGTTTCTTAGCTCTTCCTGTGTAACTGGTCACTTGTATTTAATTCCTTCTGTTTTAAATGCTCAGAATGGTTTGTTTTTCTGGTTGGACCTTGACTGGTACAGTGCCCCTGAACCACCTTCTCCAGTTCTAGGGACGCAAAAATGACAAATTACATGATTCCTCTGATTGTATAGATTGAAGGGAGTAGTGTTTGCCACTCTCTTGCCTAAGACTGGCACCCATCCATGTGGAAAAGTTGGCCTCAATTGCAAGTGACAGTAGACAGTGTTAGTACTGCTCTGTGACCTTGGGCACATAATCTCTGGGTCTGCATTTCCTCATCTGTAAAATAAAGGGTATAATAATACCTGCCTCATAGAGTTGTTGTGAGGATTAAGTGAACGAACACATATAGAGTGCTTAGAACACTGCTTGGCACATAGAAAGCTCTATATAAGTGTTAACTATTATTATTTACTAAAAAGAGCTCATTATCTTTTCTTGCCTGTTAGTTTAATTCTGAAAATGGTGAAGTACAAAGCTAATTTGTTTTAGGGTTATCATGACTTTATTAGATTTGTAACTTGTCTTCCTGAATCAGCCAAAGACAAATGGAACCCATTAACTTTGCAGAATTTAATATTTGGCCTGAGCTTTATCATTGGCAACGCTGTAAGAATTAGCCACATAAATTTGTTATTGCATTTGGAAAATGGTTGGAAACATTATGTCGCCTATGAAATTCTCCCTTTTGAATGGTTTCTTTTAGAATTCAGTCCAAAAAAGCCTTGTTTCCTTATGAACTTGTCAAAGCCTTCTCCTTTTTCATCATGGTTATTATGCAAATGGCCATGAATCGCTTTTGGTTTTGGTTGCTGGGGAGTTCAGAACTAAACTTAAAGTTTAGTTATAACATTTGTGCTGGTTCCCGCCGCCCCATATTTATGTTTCTACTTTAATATGGCCTTGGTTTTCTAATTCAATTTATTTTTTGTTTGATTCCATTCATATTTCGCCATTTGTATAAGTGTTATGAGTTATAGCAAATTCTTTGTGGAATAAGAAGTGACATAAATAAATAACACTAAATTTAATTTGTAGGGTTTTTGGAGTGTGTTGTGAGTTTTCCATCAATATGTTATTCTG
Source organism: Mesoplodon bidens (assembly GCF_964165515.1). Taxonomy (NCBI): domain Eukaryota; kingdom Metazoa; phylum Chordata; class Mammalia; order Artiodactyla; family Ziphiidae; genus Mesoplodon; species Mesoplodon bidens. The sequence continues at coordinate 78,417,149 of NC_138161.1, read as the reverse complement.
CATTGCCAAATTCCTTTTAGAAAGTAATCTCACCAGGGTGGGGGAGAGGGGAAGGGATGGGTTGGGAGTTTGGGATTAGTAGATGCAAACTATTGTTTATACAATGGATATAAACAACAAGGTCCTACTGTATAGCACAGGGAACTATATTCAATATCCTGTGATAAACCATAATGGAAAAGAATATGAAAAAGAATCTATATATATGTATAAGTGAATCACTTTGCTGTACAGCAGAAATTAACACAAAATTGTAAATCAACTATACTTCAATAAAATAAATTTAAAAAAAAGAAATTAATCTTAAGGTAAAAAATTATATTTTTAGGTTGCTGTATTTCTCAGCACGGCCCTTCTTGGGAAGTTGAAGTGGTTTGGTCACATGCCTCAGTCATTTTTATTTCAGAGTCAATTATGATAGACTGCCAAAGTCTTACAGAGCATGAATTCTATGGAATGTTACTGTCATTTGGAAAAAGGGTTTTGTGGTCAAGTAAGTTTGGGAAATGCCCAGTCACAGAAAATCATGTGAGTTTCACTGCTTACAGGATTTTTCAGAGCCTTTAATTTGTTAAGGTACGTTGTGATTCTCTAAGAGGAAGCAATATAAAGTAGTATTTTCCCAACTTGCATGATCAAGGAGCTCTCTCCACACTCTTAAGCTGCCATTTTTTTTTTCTTTAGCTGAAACTCCAGTTAATATTTCGAGGAGTTAGGGTTCTCTTATATAGACTAATTTCCCATAGACTGGGTTTTCCCTGCATAATTTAGGCAAGTACCACTTTTTAAATAAGTCTACAAGAAAATAGGGCTGTTCACCATCAACTAAGAGCATTCCTTAGAATCAGGAATCTTGAAGATTTCTTAAAAATTCATCTTATTGTAATAATAAAAGCAGATTCTTTGGAAGTAAATGCACATTTTTATTGCTGGGGCCTCGATGTTTCTGCTTAAAATCTACTGGTTTGGACAGAAATATAAAATCAATGACCATGTCACTAATGTGACATATAAACTGCTCAATATCATGGAGCCATAATTTAGTTTTAGACAGAGTCACTTTAAAAATAAGTCTAAGAGGGCTTCCCTGGTGGCGCAGTGGTTGAGAGTCCGCCTGCCGATGCAGGGGACACGGGTTCGTGCCCCGGTCCGGGAGGATCCCACATGCCGCGGAGCAGCTGGGTCCGTGAGCCATGGCCGCTGAGCCTGCGCGTCCGGAGCCTGTGCTCCGCAACGGGAGAGGCCACAACAGTGAGAGGCCCATGTACCGCAAAAAAAAAAAAAAGTCTAAGAGGGACTTCCCTGGTGGTCCAGTGGTTAAGACTCCATGCTACCAATGCAGAGGGCGCAGATCCGATCCCTGGTCAGGGAATTAAGATCCCACATGCCATATGGCATGGCAAAAAAAAAAAAAAAAAAAACCCTAAAAATGAGTCTAAGAATAGAGTTAAAGGGATCAAGCTGTGAATATAAGAAATTTTTAAATGACGTGCTTGGGAAATAAAAGTAATTACTTTTTAAAAAAACATCTTTATTGCAGTATAATTGCTTTACAATGGTGTGTTAGTTTCTGCTTTATAACAAAGTGAATCAGCTATACATATACATATATCCCCATATCTCCTCCCTCTTGCATCTTCCTCCCACACTCCCTATCCCACCCCTCTAGGTAGTCACAAAGCACGGAGCTGATCTCCCTGTGCTATGCGGCTGCTTCCCACTAGCTATCTATTTTACATTTGGTAGTGTATATAAGTCCACACCACTCTCTCACTTCGTCCCAGCTTACCCTTCCCCCTCCCCGTGTCAAGTCCATTCTCTACATCTGCGTCTTTATTCCTGTCCTGCTCCTAAAAAGTAATTGCTTTTGAGCACTTTTCCATATACAAACCTCAAACACAAGGCATAATTTTATTAAGATTGACAAGGCTAATCTATAATTAAAGCAGTTCAGAAAGACATTTAACAGTGATTTACTTTTTCTTAAAGCTGAACAAAACGGATCCTGTTAAGTGGAACAATCTAATAATACAGGATTCTGGCTGCCTGTCTTTGGTTCCAGAGAGTATAGTGGTGCTGGCTCCAGAATTCTACATTCCTCTGTTTATGTGGACGTTTATTCCCAGAGAGCCCCTCTTCCAGCATGATTTTCCTATCATAACCAGAGTCAAAACAGCTAACAGAAATACAATAGTGTTTGTTTCATGCTTAACTTTTACAAAATGCTTGCACATATATCATCTTGTTCATTTTAACAAGATGGATCAGAAAAGTGTTAGTAGGGACAATTATGCTGCATGGTTAGGAATTTAAGCCATGGAATCAGACAGACCTGCTTTTAAATCTGGCTCTACCACTAGTTCTGGAACCTCGGGCAAGTCACCTAATCTCTCCAAGCCTCAGTTTCCTCCTCTATAAAATGGGAGTAATAATAGAATCTAATTTCTAAGGTTATGTGATGCTTAAATGAGTTAATCCAAAGTACTTAGTACAGAGTAAATGCTCATTAAGTACATTATTTTAGATAATGTAGAAGAAAGTGAGATTCAAGAGAGTGACTTGTTCAAAGTTGCAGAAAAAGGAAGAGCTACGGTTTAAACTCTGATCTTGTTTTTCCTAGGAGGGAAACCAGAAGAGCTCTGTCCTTGCAGATGGCTGCCTGTCTGGTGAGTTCTCTGCTGCCCTTAACAAGGCTCTAGCACATGACCTACTACAGCATTAGTAGACAGGGTGTGTGGGGTGGTTGAAAGTGCACGTGTTTTAGAATTAGGCAGACAGGAGTTCAAATCCAAGTGCTGCCACTGGTTTGCCCAATTAGCTCAGTGAAATTGTGATAATGATACCTCTTTTCAGGATCATTGTGAGAATTCAGTGAGATGATGTATGTAAAGTGGCTGGTACATGATAAGCTCTCGATAGAGGTTGGTCATTGTTCAGAAGTGATGTGGGGTTTTGGTGGGGGTGGGGGTGGGGGGCTCTGCATCAATCTGGAGAGAATAAGAATGGCCCCAGTCCTCTCCCAAAGGAGTGGAGATATAAACGTGAATTTTATTCCCTCTACTCAGATATAAAGAAAGAGATAGAAAGGCTTCTCATCCCCATTATTTTTTAACAATCTTGTTTATAAACTTTATCTGCATAATCCAAAATAAAATATTAAAGCCCCTTAACAGGCTCTTAGAAGTAACATTTTGGCAAGCTCTTCCGAGCATGTCTCTGCATCTTGGGTTTTGTAGTTACAGTAAGTCAATATATACTTCCAGATATAATTTAAAGTTTACACTTAAATATTAGGTGCTTAAAAGAACATCAGAGAATGGAATATTGCCCCACTGATGTTTGATATTAACTACTGTCACTGGAGTAATATAAACATTTAGGTGTTACAAAAGTGATATCTTGAATTCTGTGAGCCTGACAAGGAGGTTAAGGAGCAGAAACAGGATGTACTCCCCTGGGGAGAAGGGGATGGCTTTACTAAAGAGGGGAAATGTAAGCTGAAGCTTGAAGGAGGAGTTGGGACAGAAAAAGACTGTGGGTCATTATAACATTATAACATAAAGTGTGTATAACAGTTCTTATAGTCTAATGATTTAGAACAAATGCATGTGTAATGGATTAAATGTTTGTATCACCCCCAAATTCATATGCTGAAATCCTAACCTCCAGTGTGTGTGAAGATATCTTGAGACAAAGCCTTTGGGAGGTAGTTAGGTCATGAGGGTGGAGCCCTCATTAATGGGATTAGTGCCCTTTGAAAAGGGACCTCAGAGAGCTCTCTGCTCTCCTTCTGCCATGTGAGGATAAAATGAGAAGGCAATCTGCAACCCTGAAGAGGGCCTTCATCAGAACCTGACCATGCTGGCACCCTGATCTTGGACTTCCCACCTTCTGGAACTGTAAGAAATAAATTTCTGTTGTTTATAATATACCCAGGCTATGGTACTTTGTTATAGCAGCCCAAACTGACTAAGAGAGCAAGAGCCTGAGAATACATATAACTATAAAATTGATAGGTAATTCAATTTTCCCCAGGTCTATGGCAATAATCATGTTTCCCTGCCTCTCACCTCTCCTCCCTTCCTCCACCCCCTGGTATAAAAGTAAGGCATCCAAATTCTGTCAACATTGTGGTAGATTTTATTTTCCAAAGACAAGTGAACCGATATATATATATATATATATATATATATATATATATTCCATCTCACATGCTCTTACGATGTGACATTAACATGCTTCCATCAAGAGCTGCTGTATACCGTCCCTCCCCTTGAACAAACAGAACGCAGCAGAGGTGGCTCTGGATGATTTCCAAGGCTAGATCATAAAAGGTAACATGGCTTCCACCCAGCTCTATCTCTTGCAACGCTCACTCTTGGAACCATGCTCAGGCCACCTGGAGAAGCATCGTGTGGATGCTCCAGCTGACTGTCCTAGCAAAACCCCCAGCAGCAACAGCATCAACCACCAGACATGTGAAGGAGTGAGGCTTTTAATGATTCTAGTTCCCGGCCTTTGCGTCTCCAGTCAAGGCTCTGGACTTCGAGGAGCCAAGCCAGCCTTGCTGTGCCCCATTTGAATTTCTGACCTGTAGGAACTATAGGAGATAATAAATGCTTATTGTTGTCCTAAGCCTCTGAGTTTTGGGATGATTTACTCCACGGCCATACTAATCAGAGCAAATGTCTCTCCCCAGTTATTTCTGTGAATCCCTGGGGGTGTTTCAGTTGTGTCATGAACAGTTCTTCTCAGGCTGTTCAGCTATGTTTCCTGGGCAAAGATTGCTGCTCAAGAAGCTGTGCAAAGCACAATGCCTCACTATCATCACTACTGCTAGGGTACTGGTGTGATTAGACCAGGTTAGGCTCAGTTTGGAAACCTCACATGGAGCTGGAGAATCTTGATTAGTTGTTTGAATTTAGTTGAGAGAAGATGAAAAACCATTACCTAAAAGAGGATAACATGTGCCATGATTTGGTGGTTTAGGCATGTATATATAAGTGCTCTTCTGGGTACTTATGGATACGTAATTGGTTGTGTGCTGGAGGTGGGGTAGGGGAATTCAGTTGCAGTGGGAGGCTGGTGAAGTTTCACTTAGGGGTACAAACCACAGGCAGTGTTATCCTTTTGGCTGGTGCCCATTCGTTCACCGGATCTTAGCCTGCATACTCCACAGTCCCCATCCTTCTGGGGACCCTCCAGGGAAACTCTAGAGAATGTGCTTTGAGGTACAAAAAGAGCCAGATAATGCAATATATGTTTTAGCAAGAGGGGCTAGGAATCTACCACCGCTTCTGTAGTAGACTGATTCAAAGAGGAAACACCTAGAATCTTATTTGACTGGAAGTAACAGGAAACCCGAAGAAATGGTGGCTTAAACAAATAAGTGTTGTTGCTCTTATTTATTACCTCATGTAAAAGAAATCCCGTGGGAGGCAGCACAGAGCTGATATGCAGTCCCGTGACGTTATCCTGTTGCCTCATGGTTACAAACATCAATTCCGCCTCCAGACATCACTTCTGAGTTCCAGGCAGGAGGAAAAAGAAGGGCGAAATATAAAAACTATATGCAAGTAAAGAAAAATAAAGTATATTCTAGCTGTGGCTGCTATTGCCTTAAGGAGATTTACTAGAAGCTCTACCTGAACAATTCTATTTATACCACATTGGTGAGGATGAGTTATGTATCCATCCACCCCTACTTGGAAGGGATCTGGGATATACAGTTGAGTAGTTGGGCACATTCTGCTCAAACCAGAATTGGGGGTCAGGTGGTTTAAAAAAGTGTCTAGGGCTTCCCTGGTGGCACGGTGGTTAAGAATCCGCCTGCCAATGCAGGGGACACAGGTTTGAGCCCTGGTCTGGGAAGATCCCACATGCCGCGGAGCAACTAAGCCCGTGCACCACAACTACTGAGCCTGCGCTCTAGAGCCCGTGCTCTGCAACAACAGAAGCCACCACAATGAGAAGCCTGCTCACCGCAGTGAAGAGTAGCCCCCGCTTGCTGCAACTAGAGAAAGCCCGCGCGCAGCAACGAAGACCCAACACAGCCAAAAATAAGTAAGTAAGTAAATAAATAAATAAACAAATTAATTTTTTTAAAAAGCGTCTATCACGTGGGGTTTGCAGTCTCCCGAGTGTGTCATATTCCTGGGGCAGATGTTAGAGAGGCTACATGGTATGCTAGAAAGAAGCATTGGCCTGGGGTCCAAAGGACTTCAACCAGGCACTGCTGTGTGATATGGGTAAAAGACTCACTTTCTCTGGGCCTCATTGTCCCTACCTTTAAGAGTTACATATCATTGGGGAGGGGATATATGTATACATATAGCTGATTCACTTCATTGTACAGCAGAAACTAACACAACTGTGTAAAACAATTATACTCCAATTAAAAATAAATAAATAAAATAAAATGTAAAATGTAAAATGTCCAGTACAACAGCTGGACATAGGACACTTGCAAAAAAATTAGTTCCTCTTTATTTCCCCTTCCTCACAAGGGTCTCTAAAGGATCTTAGTGAGGACCTTCAGAGCCCAGACCAGTCAGACTCTCCCAAGTTGCTCAGGTCCTTTTGCACAAGCAGGGAGTAAACCTCCCAACCTCCCTCCACCAGAATGAGGGCCCCAGGGAGCCTGAACACCACCCCTCCCCCACCCCATGCCAGGAGAGACTTGCAGCCAGACTACAGATATCACTGTATTGACTGTTCTGCAACCCCTTTTCTGAAGAAGTCCAAGCATGTGCAGGCATTTTGGGGGTGCCCCATGAACAGTTCTGTGTACAAAGGGGTGCTTAACTTAGATGGTTAGCATCTTTCCTTAGTCCTAGGATGTGGGCTACGTGGAATACAGGGTAAGAGTGGTCAGTTGGTGAGAGGTTACAGGCCTTGAAGAGTTTGTTATGACAATGGAAGCCACTTACGTGATGATAGGATTAGATGGGTTCTTGAGTGATTTGGGAACCCAGGCTCCTTTCACCTTAGGTTCCTTCACCCTCACTTTATCTGCTGATTTGCCTAAAGCCAGTGGCGGGGGAAAGAGCTGGAAGATCTTGTGTGGGTGGTTCTTGTGGGCCAGCTCTGGAAGTAATGTACATTCGTTGACTAGCAATCAGTTGCATGGCTACGTCTTACTGCAAGAGAAGCTGGGAAATGCAATCCAGCTGTGTACACTGGATTGACAGGAGGAAATGGTGATCTGCTCGTCGGTATCTGTCATGGAGATGAGAACAAAGACCAGGTCAAAGAGATAGCTTTTTTTTTTTTTTTTAAGGTGGTGGTTTTTTAAAATAATTAATTAATTAATTAATTTGTGGCTGCATTGGGTCTTCGTTGCTGAGCGCGGGCTTTCTTTTTAGTTGCGGCAAGTGGGGGCTACTCTTCATTGTGGTGGCTTCTCTTGTTGCGGAGCTCGGGCTCTAGGTATGGAGGCTTCAGTAGTTGTGGCATGCGGGCTCAGTAGTTGTGGCTCACGGGCTCTAGAGCGTAGGCTCAGTAGCTGTGGCGCACAGGCTTAGTTGTTCCGTGGCATGTAGGATCTTCCCGGACCAGGGATCGAACCCATGTCCCCTGCATTGGCAGGTGGATTCTTAACCACTGCCCCACCAGGGAAGTCCAAAGAGGTGGCTTTTGACTAATAAAATCTTAGGGCCAGAATGGATTCTTAAAGTCATGTAGACCATCCCCCTTATTTTGAACTTAGCTCCATTACAAATCAAGGCAACAAGCTTTAGACACTGTGGGAGACCCAAAGAGGAACACAGTGCCGCTGTCCCTGCCCTGAAGGAGCGCACAGTGTGGGGTGGAGGAAGAGGCAGTGGCAGGTGTGTTTATATGATATATAAGGCAGATGGGTGGTGCCAGATGACAGGGAGCCTTTCAGAGTGGTTAAGTCAAGAGTTAGTGATATATATGTACGAAGGTGGTACTATAAAGCTAAGAGCAGTTAATAAACATGAGCTTTACTTATTTATTTATTTTATTGAAGTATAGTTGGTTTACAATGTTGTGTTAATTTCTGCTGTACAGCAAAGTGATTCAGTTATATATATATACATTCTTTTTTTATATATTCTTTTCTATTATGGTTTATCATAGGATACTGAATATAGTTCTCTGTTCTATACAGTAGGTAGGACCTTGTTTATCCATTCCATGTATAAAAGCTTACATCTGCTAACCCCATCCTCCCACTCCATCCCTCCCCTGTCCCCTTCCCCCTTGGCAACCACAAGTCTGATCTCTGTGTCCGTAAACATGAGCTTTAGACACATGGTTCTTAAAGCGTGGTCCCTGGACCAATAGCATCAGGCTCAGTTGGGAACTTATTAGAATTGCAAATTCTTAGGCCCCTTTCCAGATCTACTGACTGAGGAACCTGCAGGGTGGGGCCCAGCAACCTGTGTTTTATCAAGCCCTCCACGTGATTCTAATACATAAAGTTTGCAAACCAGTACTTTAGAGCATATCAGCACTGCAGAGGTTTTTTTTTTGATGTTCAGACCTGTAAAACATCCTAGACTATGAAGGTTTTACCCGTTCTTCCCAAATTTATTCCAACTGCGTAAGAACATTTCATAGTCAAATATCAATAGCATCTGAAACCTGAAGAAATTCCATAAAGTTATATGGGTGTATTTTCAACAATTTTTCAAACTGTTATTTATTATTAGTATGGTATTCTTTGGGGTCATGAAAGCATTTAAATCTAAACATCAGCGCTTAATTGCATGGTTGGTCCTTGATGGTTTGTACACTTGTTATTTCATTTGGAATAAGCCATGGCTCATAGACTCTTCGCTGTGTGCAATAGCAGTGGTAGCAGGGAAACAACTAACCATCCATCGACTTTGGTCACTGTTTGAGGTCAGAAGGGCCCATTTCTTCAATGGGTTTCACTGCACATCACACCCGCCCAAATTTATCGTCAGAGCAGAGGTCAGAGGGCAGTGCCATGGGGGGGTGCCGAGCCTTTGGTGGGGAGGTGCTAACAGTGTTGCTGGATTGGGGGAAGTGGTAGCTTTTCTGAGAGGCAAGGAGGTGCTGGGAAGTATGAGAACCTTGCTTCTCAGTCCCACTTCTGCCACCACTAACTCTGAGACACTGCTGGTTTCCATTTCTATAAAATGAGAGAGCCAGGTTTGTTCTGTGGTTCTTAACTTCTTTGGAGCCAAGGTCCCCTTGGGAATCTCTGGATGCTAGGACTCCTCTTCCCAGAAATATGTCCATGTACATATATACTCCCAGGTCCACAGGCAAACCCTGGATTAGATGGTCTCTCCAAGCCATTCCAGCCCTGGTCTTGTTGAAAGTTCTGATGCTTCTATGAACTGTGTGGGAAGGAAAAGTCCATTACTTAAATTCTGGAGATTAAGAAATTTTGCCATCCTTCATGACTGTGGCTGCTAAGTAACATACTGTAAAGAGCACCTTTAATCTAGTTTAATTAATCTAGTTAATTAAATTACCCTGATTTGGTAAATGGTTGGTCTCCAGGTAGAGAAACGAGCAACTCATTCTCAGCCTCTGGATTCCAAAAAAGGCCAAGAGTTCATTCTTTATTTAGAAAGTTAAAATAAAAGTTTTACATTTTAAGTTTTCATTTTTGACAGTGTTAGATAAGAAGCAGCCAATCAGAACTCTGGAGCTATCTGGCAGTAATTATCCTTCATCTGCTAATTTCTAAGCAGGAAAAATATGATTAAAATGAGTTTCCACACAGCTGTTGATTAGGCATAATGGAAAAGTAATCATCGTAAAGCTAATAATCAGAGCAGAGCTAACATTTGGAAAGTTATTGTTGAGTAACCAGAAGGCTATAAAAGCCAAAGATGACATCCAACTAACTAGAAAATTACACAAACTGCCACGCACTTTTTTGTCTGTAATTCAACATCAGTTAAACAGAGAAAACTAAAATCAGTTAATTACATCAATTGTGAGGTCAACTTGCAACAGCTCAAAGCTCCATGATAAACAAACCACAATATTGAAAGCTTTTTTGAAAAATCAATAAATAAACAGCCATCATACTAGGAAAAGCTGCAACACATTTGACAGCACGTCAATAAATTCCAAACAAGCCTTGTACTTTGATGAGCTCAAGCCCCCTGTTACCTGCCCTACCTGCCCCCTAATATGCATTCCCATTCCACTCAGGCAAGTGTGCCTGTGGCTTGGTGATGCTGCCACTGGACAGCTGTTATAGACCTCTGCTGAGCAGTTCTTTGTAATTGTACAGCTCCCACTGGAAAACAGAGATTAATGAGCTCACAAATGGGACAGCATGTAATTTCAGATCTTGGGGATAATGATGAAGCTATTTAGGATGCTTGGTAACAGAATCACTTTCTTAAGTTTGTCATCCAGAAATCTAAAGTCAGTGGCATAAGTGGGCAGTTGGGCTAATGTGGAGGTACTCCAAACAGAGTAAGAGCAAATGGGGTTCTTGGCTTGTCTTTCATTGTGACCCTGATTGAAGACCATTGGACAAGATCTGTTAGGATTCTAACTGCAATCCACTGGAAATCATTGGAGAGCCAAGGGTGAACAAAGATAAATGTATATGCTAGGGAGGAATGGTTAGATGCCCAGTGGTGGAGGAAACTGTGGCCCAAGGGTATACATGTTTAGGGTTACAACACCCGTTGTTTTCTTTCTACTTTCACCTTCCCTTACTTTCTTCTTTTTTTCTAACAAATTCCTTAGACTTCTCTCTCACTATCCTGGGTGGAAGCACTGGATTTCGTCTACCAAGTGAACTAGGATATTTCCTGTAATGTCAAGTCATCCAGGCAAATTTTTTTCAACAGAACCACCCCTAATTCCAACATCCTCCTTTTAATTTTTTCCTTTAGAAATAAATGTGCACTTTCAAAAGCCACTCAGCCTCCAGTAGTCTGGTCATCCACTGCTTTGAGGCCATCAGATGCTCTCACACATGATCTTATATGTTAATGGAAGAAGGCTGAATATAGATTGCAAAATTATCTATCCCCTTTCCCATCGTAAGAACATGACAATTCATTAATCTTAATTCCTCAATAAATAGCTGTCTTCTCATGTGGATAAAATTCCATAATGTTAAAGTCACTGTTTTGCAAAGGCATGCATTACAAGACTCTCATTCCAGGGAAACTCTAAATTTCTAGTCCTGTGAGTGTTGGTCACTTTGATGGGAAAAGGGGCCTGGTCCAACGTTTGAAATTTGCATTGAGATGTAGAAGCTCTGACTGTGAGAGTGGGAGGGTGAAGATGCCACTGAGAGGAGCATAAACAAAGGTGACAAGATGAGGGGAATTACAGTGGGTGCTCAGTTAGCAAGAGATAGGCACGGGCTTTCTTGAACAATGTTGGTCAGTGTTTCCCCTCGGTTCTGCACACAAGCTGTGGGCCTCACAGCCTTTCCTCTTGGTGACATTTGAAGCCAAGAATCATGGTTCTCCAGGACCAGATGGATGTTCAGACCCCTCCCCATTCTTAGTTCCAGAAAGATGGTGCACAATTCCTACTCACCCCCTCTTTGGAGATGGCTCTGCTTTCCTGCCTGGTGTGGGATTCCCAGCAGTGTTCCAAGAGGTATTCCTGGAAATTTTCATGGGGTCTAAACTAGGGGAAAACTTCACACCCCATTTCCCCCTAGTTTCTTCCCAACATCCTATACTCCCACTCCCATATTTTAGGACATCTCCATTAATGTCATTGTGTAGAATGGACTGAGGTTAACTAAGATAGAGTTACGATAATCTTGGGATGTTAAGATTATTGTTTCTATTGTAAGTCTTTTAGAAGCACTGGAAGCTTTGCCAAAGAGTATCCAGAGACCTCAGAACTGATCTTTGCTTCTCTCAGTCACCTTATTTCAGGATCATGGTGGCCTCATTGTGACTTCACTGAATTTCCCAAATTTCACCTGCTGTGGCCCAAATTAGACTCTCTGCCTCTCCTTCCCTTTCCATCACCAGGATAAGGATAGGAACAGGTGATGCTGAGGTTTAAGGGAGAAATTGAATGAACTTAACTTGATTTAGTATGGGAAAATAACTCCATGCCCATTCTCTGTGTGAGTCGGTATTAGACAATTAAGACAGTTGGATAGATTGATCAGATCTCACAACCTAGGCCAAGGAGACCAAAGCCAATCATTATGCCGGTCATCAAAAGCCTGCCAGCAGGTCATGAATAAGGCTGGCCCGTGGAGGCAAAGAGGAAAAGAGGAAGAGTCATGGTGGGTTTGTATCGGTTCCTCTTTCTCAGCCTTCTATACCCTTATCTCTATTATTATTCTCAGCTGAGGATCTCACTTCCTACTTTATTAGGAAAATAGAAGCAAGGATTACAAGTCTACTGACATAGGGCCCGTCTCAGCTCCTGTGTCAGTGGAGGAAGTGCCCTGTCTCCTCTCCAAGGTCAACCTTCCACTCATACCCTGACTCGGGCCCCTTTCACCTTCTCAGGGACCTTGTCCCTTTGTTTCTCCTCTCTCTCTTCTGAATCTTCAGCCTCTCCCTCTTTACTAGATTATTGCCATCAGCAGACAGACATATCCTTAAAAACAAAAAGTCACCTCCCTCAACCCATAAGTCTCTCCTGCTGCTTTCCCATTTCTCTTTCTTAACCCCAGCTCCATGGTGGGAAAGGCAGTGGGGCAACCCGGAAGAGGTAGTAAGAGCAGAAGCCATAATTTAGTAACTAGAACGGGTTGGATTTCTCACTGCACAGGAAAGGGGCATGGTGGTGGGTACACGTAGACAAGTGTGAACAGATGGTGAGGACGACTGTTTGTTCATTTAGTGAACACCTACTATCTGCCAGATACTCTGCTAGGTGTTGGTGACATAAGGGTGGCCAACACTTCATCTCTTCACTGTGAGTGTGGAATGTGGGTACAGAAAGGAGATTTAGAGAAGTAAGGGTGTCAAGGTGGCAAGAGAAGTGAATTGCTCCACCCTCACCCCAGCCACAGAGACAAAGTTATAAATCACTGCTAGGATCACATCCTCTGAGGTCACCTCTCCTGAGCTCCTGAGGTTTGTTGAGCCCCTGTCCTACACCACTCTGTTTTCAGCTTCCTACCCTTGTGCCCTTGAGCCCATCAGGCCTCTTACCTAGCCAGCCTTGGTGAGGCTGACTAGGGTCAGGATGGTAGTTAAGTGTTAGCACAATTTTCCAAGAGCCATAACCTTAATCAAGTAGCAAGTCTCCAGATGGTTCTGTCAAAGTGCAGGCCCTTTGGTGAGCCTCCTACAGCAATAAAAACACTCAGCTTCTCCTGGGTTAAAAGTAAAAGTAGCTTAGGTGTAATGACCATTTTTAAACTAAGGAAAATGCCTCTCACTCTGGGTCCATGCTATACAGTTGAGGAAACCTTGAGACAGTGAAGCATTTCTTGTTATCGCCTTTCCTGTTCTGAATCACTTAAGGATAATGTTGAGCTGCATACAAGAGGAAACGGGATTGACAGTGGCCAAAATAAGACAATTATTTATTTTAAGCAACAAGGAGTTCCAGGGTAGGCAGCAGGGCAGATATCACAGGTCATGGAAAGCCCGAGGACCCAGGCACCTTCCCTCTTCCTGCTCTGCCAGCTTTACGTTAGCATTTGGCTCTCATCCACTTCATTGTAATACGGCTGCTACAGCTCCAGGCATGACATCAATATCACAGGCAGGAAGAAGAAAAGAAAGCAAAGGGCAAGAGGCTGGAGGGCATGCCAGCCAGGTCAGTCTCCCTTCAAAAGCTTCCTGGATTCTCCACCCAGTGAATTCTACTTCCATCTCATTGGTCAGAACCAGGTCACATGGGCCTCTTAGCTGCAAAGGTGTCTGGGGAGGAAAGAATTCTACCTTTCTAGTTTTTTAATGAGAAGACAAGGCATTGAGCATGAATGACTTTGGGGTAGCTAACAGTGTCTGTGGCACACCTGAGGTAACTTTCTCCCTGAAACAGAGGTTCTCAGCTTGGATATGTACTAGTATCCCTGGGGAGCTTTTAAAATTAAAGCCTGGGCTACCCTCAGAACAATTAAATTAGGATCTCTGGGTGGGATCTAACATTGGTAATTGTCAAAGCTCCTCAGGTGATTCCCATGTGTAGCCAAGGTCTGGAACCACTGCTACGTTTCTACCTTACCTACTCTAGAGGCAGCCGGGAGTGTTAATTTTGACCTGATTCTCATTAGAAAGAAGCAATAGATTATAACATGTTAGAGATGGGCAGGACCTTAGTGGTCACAAAACAAGATTTTTTCAAGGTCAAATACGTAGTCAGTGAAGAGTTTGGGGTGGGATCACTAGATCCCCCCATCCCCCCCTGCTGCAATGAGCAGTAGCTCTGATCAAGTTTACCATTGCATCCAGTCAAATGCAACGTGAATTATGTGGCTGTCCGGGAGAATTTAACCTTGATCCAATTAGCACTGAGGGTTGAGGGGAGCAGGTGACCTTAGGCTGCAGCTGTCTCTCCTCCACTCCAGTAATGATGCTCAGCCTGAAATCCAATTTGGGTTGAGTGCGTAATTTCAATGTTTATTTAATCCAGAGCCACTTCTCAGTAAATAGGATGCTTAAAGGCTTGAATTACTAAAGCTTTCTCTATCCAAGGAGCCCTTACTAATCTGCTCCCATCACTGTTCACTGGGTATACGATTGCCAAAAAGCCCAATGGTAAATGTCCCCTTGTTCATCTGGAGGTTCTGTCTTCTGAAGCCGAAGAGCTGGTCCATCTGAATCACTGGTGGGTGTTGATTGACATGGAGTTTTGTAGACTGTTAGCATTGGAGGCAGCCTTACAGATCATCTATCCAAGCTGAAGCTTGGGGAGGTGGAGTGACTTGCCCAAGGTCACCCAACCTATTGGTTGCGGTTACAACATTAGCATCAGCCTTTAGGTTAAATTGATTAGACGTTTTTATATAGCAGAAATGTAACAAATGTGACCAAAGATACATTGGTACTTAATTATTGCCCTTCAACTTTTCAGCATAAATCTTTAAATAATTCAGGACCCAAAATACCTCATCTTGCGGGAACAACCCAGCCAGTGGAGGGAAAAACAAATGAGTATTTCTACATGCATTTCCTGAATCGGCTCAATAACACAGAACACCCCTGCCAGCACCCAGCACATGCTTGGTCTGTGTAGGTTCTCTAGAAGTCTGTTGGTCTGAATTGATCCCTGCAAGCCCTTCGCTTTGCTACCCATTATTTAGAACGCCTCTGCAGGTCCACATTATCACTAGAGGTTACATTTAGAGCAAAGCAGCCAGAAATCAACTATCTTTGGGATTTCTGTGAAACAGACTTGTAGCTGGAAGTCATACATAGACTGATGAGTGTTTTACGGTAATGTGCTCTCAAGTTCAATTTCTTAACTCCTCTAGGTGATGCGAAATGATTGATTCTGAAAATAAACACTGAAGAAATAAATTGATTCCTTTGAAGTAAGCAGACCATTAATTCTTGACCTTAAAATCTCTAAAATGTTTTAAAAGGAGTTGACTTAGCAGTTACTGCACTTTATGGAATTCACTCTTCTTTCTTCTTTTGTTAATATATTATCTTACTGGGGCTTATCCACAAGCTTCATTCTAGAAAATTAGGATGGAGCTGGCAATGTGCCATAAAGTTCCCTAATGCCTTACTTTAAACACACATGCGGTCAATGGCTAAAGGCAGAGCGGGAGGAATTAAATCCATGGAAAAGCTCAAGGCCGCCTTCTAGGCCACCTTAGAAAATTATTTTGGCTACAGTTCTAATTTGATCTCATTAGTAAGGCTGATTCCGTCCTACAGCAATCCCCAGGGCACCTGATTCGACCCACCATGGCACTAGCTCCGCACTGGGGCTGTGCACATCCAGACTGACTCAGGGTCAGCTTTAGTCTGCAAAACTGCTCCCGGCTGCCACTGTAGAAGCTCTGGTGTATGGACCTAAACTTCGTTCATTCATTTGTTCATTCCTTTATTCATTTATTTAGTTGATGTTTAGAGGTTGTCTACTCTATGCTGGCAAACCTGCCCCTGACATTTGTCAGGCTCTAGGTGACAGACTACTTGGAGGCCCACATACCATATGTCTAAATTTCAAGTTATAAATCCAACTAACACACTGTTTAATGATATACCCTCACAACAACATGGAAGAATAGGTTCAAATGCAGTTCTAGGGCTCCTTGGAGTTCTGCATGTAGGGGTCCTCCCCACCTCCAGCCCTCCAGCCCTCAGCCGGACACCCCTTTTTTTCCCTACCCCCCCACCCCATCTGCCCAGTGTTTTGAGGGGCCTCCGCTGCATGTGTTGCTCCTGGGCCTCCCTCAGGCCTCAAGTCTCGCAGCAGTGGTGTGATCTGCCTTTGAGAAGACGAGGCCCATGCAGGCCTTGGAAGAGGGTTTAAGACCATGTGACCAGGAAATACACAGTTTCTGGGTAACCCCAGTGTAGTCTAGAGGGGAGGTGGTGGGCCCTGGGTGGGCACATCTTTGGCCCTGTGGACTCCTCACTCCATGGGGAGGGCACAGCTGCAGGGGCCCGAGGCACACCCTCTGGGCATTCGTTCCATGTACAAGGGTCTCAACTGCCCGGGCTGAGGATAATGCCGTGTGATAAATGTTGGGAGGCAACAGTGAACACAATTCTTGAGGCTCTTGCCTTAATGAGGGAGACAAAAATTTAAAAAGATGACTGGGGTAAGCCATGTGAAGGCATTGAGCCAAGGGATGAGATGCAGAGCGACTGGTGAATGCTACTTTAGCACGACCAGGGAAGGCCTCATACACTGAGACCCAATGACATGGAAATGCCAAGCCGAGGGAACACAGGGAGTGCAAAGGTCTAGTGGGAGAAAAGGGCTGGTTTGTCTGAGAAGGGCTGGTGGCAGTGGGAAGTGAGCTATGTGTGTGGAGGTCAGCAGGGGCCAGGCCGTGCAGGGCCTGGAGGAAGGAGAAATGGCCTGAGACGTAGAAAAACGACTTGGGGCTCAGGTACTCTGCTTACTAACTGGCTGAATCTGAGCAAAGCTCATCCCCTGGCCTCCGTCCCCTCACCTGTGAACTCTAGATGCCTCATAAGTCTCCTGTCTCCCTCAGAGCACTGCGGGAGGACCAGATGGGATGTTGCCGCTTTAGATCTTGGGCATGAAGTAACTAAGCAGCAAGGAGCAGTGACAAGCTCCCTTGAGCTGTCCCAGGGGCTGTTGCTGGGGAATGATAAATAGTCACAGGGAGTGTCTTGTTGGGCTGTAATGGGGGATTGTTTTTCCAGGCAGACTCAAGGCCACCCCTCCCCTCCACTCCCAGATAGGCTCTGAAGCCCATCTTGTGTTCCCTGTGCCTTAGAAGAGAGCAGAGGATGCCAGCAGGCCATGGAGCTGACACCATCTGCACAGAGTGGCTCTTCTGCAGCCCCTTTTCCCTGTCAACAAGTAAAACCCAACCTTCCACAGAACAAAAGGCCAGGAGCTTGAGCAACGACTAAAACTCAGCCCCTGGGGCTCTGAACCAAGATGCCTGCTCAGCACAAGGGCAGCAGGGCCGCACCCCACCTCCGAATGCTGACTGGCCAGGACCAGCACTGGGACGGCTTGCACAACCCCTCCCAGCTAAGGATGCTGCTTAGTCAGAGCAACAAGGGACCTACATTAGATGCACATGTTTCTTTTATGGGCCATTGTCTATACTTTGTCTTGTGAGTCATCTATTATCAGCACAGACTGTGAGTTCCACATTTCCAAAAGATCCTTTTGCCATCTCTACAAGGTCTCAAGTTAAAGAATCCCTTGAGGACGGTGTAACAATAATGATTTCAACCAGAATGATAGCTACTCTTTGCTGACTGCTTACTAAATGCCAGGACCACATGGAGCACTTTAGTCTCACAACCATCATAACTGGGAGGCATTCATTATCATCCCATTTTACAGATGAGGAACCAGAACCTTAAAGAGATTGAGTAACTTCCTCAAGGTTATACCTCTGGGATTTGAACCTAAGTTTGCTTGACTCAAAAGTGACACTCTTGGGGCTTCCCTGGTGGCACAGTGGTTGAGAGTTCGCCTGCCGATGCTGGGGACACGGGTTCATGCCCCGGTCTGGGAAGATCCCACATGCCACAGAGCGGCTGGGCCCGTGAGCCATGGCCGCTGAGCCTGCACGCCCGGAGCCTGTGCTCCGCAACGGGAGAGGCCACAACAGTGAGAGGCCTGCGTACCGCAAGAAAAAAAAAAAAAGTGACACTCTTAATCACAGTACTGTAAAATGGTCATCATCATCAACATCCTAATACATTTTTAGCAGAGTTTTGCACACATTAGGTTATTTACTCTTTACAATAACCCTATGAGGTAGGAATTACTAGTATCCCCATTTTGCAGAAGAGGAAACTGGAGTACAGAAATTTGAAACTTAAGTCTCATTGCTCAGAGATAAGAGAGTTTTTGAAATAAACATCTATCACCTGAGGGGTCAGCTGTGAGATGAAACATCTTCTCCAAGGTCACATGACCTGTAAGTGGCAAAGTGGGGATTGAACCTGAGGTTCATCTGTCTCTAGACTTGAGCCGCCTAGACAAGGAGCCCCCAGTCCACATTCCAGTGCTGGAGAGGGAACACCTGGCCAGGGGTGCCAGAGTCATTTTCTTCGGCTCCATCCTCCTGGATTAGCGGCGTGTGGCTCGAGCACTTTGGGGAACCCAAAGTTCCGTTATCTTTGCCCAGGCCCCCCTTGTGGAGGGAACTTTAAGAAATATCACTGAAGGACAGGTGAGGGGAGAAGAAAGGAAAGCCCAGGAGCTGAATGATAAACTGGATAGTTAGATTTTTTTTTACATCTTTATTGGATTATAATTGCTTTACAATGGTGTGTTAGTTTCTGCTTTATAACAAAGTGAATCAGCTATACATATACATATGTTCCCATATCTCCTCCCTCTTGCATCTCCCTCCCACCCTCCCTATCCCACCCCTCTAGGTGGTCACAAAGCACCGAGCTGATCTCGCTGTGCTATGTGGCTGCTTCCCACTAGCTATCTATTTTATGTTTGGTAGTGTATATATGTCCATGCCTCTCTCTAGCTTTGTCACAGCTTACCCTTCCCCCTCCCCATATCCTCAAGTCCATTCTCTAGTAGGTCTGTGTCTTTATTCCTGTCTTACCCCTAGGTTCTTCATGACATTTTTTTTTCTCTTTGATTCCATATGTATGTGTTAGCATACGGTATTTGTTTTTCTCTTTCTGACTTACTTCACTCTGTATGACAGACTCTAGGTCCATCCACCTCATTACAAATAGCTCAATTTTGTTTCTTTTTATGGCTGAGTAATATTCCATTGTATATATGTGCCACATCTTCTTTATCCATTAGATTTTGACTGTCAGAATTGACGCTACTTGAGAACCACCTGGCGAGGGCCTCCTGCTGGTTATAATACTGAACTGAGAGTTGGACGGAAAGTAAAATGGCTAATTTTAACTCAATTTCAGTGTTTGGGCACAACCATCTTCTAAAAAATATGTGTTTTCCAAAGGGAAGGGACAAACGTAGCATTTTTTCCCCCAACAAATTTGAATAATTTAGAAAGTGCAACTGAAGATTTTGGTGCATCAATAATAGGAACAATAATGCTGTTCCACTTTGCCTTACAGTGACGGTCATAATGAAAGGCATGGGGGTGGATAGAGACCACTTGTTCATGTCCTTAATGCCATAGGCTTAGATTAGGTGTTTACCCGATATGGCAACCCGAGTTAGACGGTAAAAACCGATGTCCGCATGGCTTTATATTCCAGTGGAGGAGTAGACATCAACCAAGCAGTACACAAGTAACTTTCAAATTTTGAAGAATCATAAGAGCTAGAAGGGACACGTGAGTCTCTGAGGGGGACCTTACACAGAATGGAGGGCCAGGAATGACACTCTGGTGAGATGAAGGAATAAAGGGAATTAGCAAGAGGTGGGAGGTAGGGGAAGGGTGCAAGCAGGCTGGGGCCATGTTTGCAGACTCCCTGAGAAAAGAAGTTGGGGTGTGGAGGGCACAGAGAAGGCCGGTGTGGCCAGAATGAAGGGATCAGGGAGGCAAAGGCCTGGAGTTAAGTAAGAGCCATGGAAGGCAGGTTAAAAATTTTAAATTTAAGTCTAATAGTAAACCCGGAAGTGCAGAGATGTGTTATCAGCAGGATCAGTCCCAGGCAAAGGCAAAGCAGGAGAGATTTGGAGAGACTGGGATGTCTCCGTTGCTCTTTCCTCAAACTTCCCCTCCGCCCAGTGTCTGAAATTCCACTGTTAAGCACAATCCATTTACCCGCTCCCACAATTTCCTGTTGAAATTCAGAAAATACCCCGGTACTCGTGGGAATGGGGGAGGACTGCCAGTACTGAAGCAAGTGTAGCTGTGATTGAGGGATTTGAGAGCAGGCCCTGTGGTGCTTGGAGAAAGCGGGGTGGCACAGGATGTCTGAGTGAGGTGTCGCAGAGGGAACAGCAGGGGAGGGCGCAGGGCTCTGGGCCCATTGTATTCCCCAGGGCAGCCTTGACTGACAGCTGCACTCATTGCGGGTTACAGGGCTAATCCATTTATCCATAGGGCTGAACTGATAATGTTTGGGCAGCTAAAGGTTTTATGACTAAAGACTTCCAAGGTGAAGGCAACCAATTAGGAAATATGACCGAAAACCCCTGGAAGCATATTCTATCGCCCTCTTTGTGAGCTCGGATGTGTGTGGGTCACAAGTCTGTGCCAGAGCCCTGCTCTCAGCACTGCGTGAAACCCCCGCCCAGCCCCCATCTCACTCCAGCTCTCACCTGCCTCTCTCCGGGGGTCTTTTGGTGGAACTTCTCTCCCTTCCTGCCCCTCAAAGCCTCATGCTCTGCCCTGAAACCACTGCCAGTCCTGTCTAAAAGTCTTTATTTGCAACAAACCCTTTTTAACCCCAAATGCATAGATTCCTCTGTGCACTCCGTGGCACTAAAGTGTCATTCATCCATTCGCTCATTTATTCAAACAAATAGCACTCATTAAATGCCCCTGTATCTGCCAAAACAACACCCACCGCAGGACCCACTGATTTCACTCCTGGGTATTTACTCAAGAGGACTGAGTGCCATGTGTTTACAAAAAACATACTATGTGAATGTGTATAGCAGCTTTCTTCATAACTGCCCCAAATTGGAAACCAACTCAAACGGCCATCAAGGTGAACAGACACACAAAAATTGTATATTCCCACAGTGGAGTACCACTCAGCAAGGAAAAGGAACAAACCACTGGTACACCCAACAACGAGGATGAAACTCAGAGACATCATGTTGAGCAAAACAAGTCAGATACTAAAGAGGACCTACAGTATGGTTCTATGTACTATAAGAAGTTCAAAAACAGGCAAAACACACCTGTGGTGTTCAAAGTCAGAATGCTGGTTACCTTTGGGGGAGGAGGTTACTGCCTGGGAAGGGGCATGAGGAGGTCTTTTGGGGTGATGTAATTTTGTTTTTTTACATCTTTATTATAATCGCTTTACAAAGTTGTGTTCATTTCTGCTCTACAACAAAGTGAATCAGCTATATGTATACATATATCCCCATATCCCCTCCGTCTTGCATCTCCCTCCCATCCTCCCTATCCCACTCCTCTAGGTTGTCACAAAGCACTGAGCTGATCTCCCTGTGCTACACAGCGGCTTCCCACTTGCTATCTATTTTACACATGGTAGTGTATATATGTTAATGCTACTCTCCTAATTCATCCCAGCCTCCCCTTCCTTTGGGGGAGTAGGTCACTGGCTGGGAAGGGGCATGGGAAGCCTTTTGGGGTGATGTAATTAAAAAAAAATCTTGACCTAGGTAGTGGTTACATCGGTGTGTACCTACATAAAAATCCATCCGGCTGTACACATGTTCTGTACACTTTACTGTAGATAAGTTATATCTCAGTTTTATTAAAATGTCTGCTAGCAGGGCTCTGTGCTGAGCTGGCCCAGCTATTCCAGGCTAACATGGCTGAGAAGAGTCAGTGGCCTGAATGGGGTTTTGGAGAGGCCCTTCCCAGAGGGTCCCTCAGGGAAGTGGGCAAGTCCTTGAGTGGCAGTGCTAACTCAGGGGCTCGGGATACTCGAGGGAAAGTTGTTGAGATAAAAAGAAGATGCTTCTGGTGGTCACTGCTGAGGGCCTATGGGGAAAACCGATCCAGTGTGGAATGGAGTGGGGGCCTGGGAGGACCCTGAGGCAGAAAAGAACCTATTTCATCTGTGGTCAATGACATGGGAGCCGGCAGGACCTTCGCAGCCAAGGACACGCCAGAAGGCAACTACCCCGGAGCTGAGATGAATGGCGTGTACCAGGAAGGGGACACGTGGAGGAGCAAACAGCAAAAAGCATGTTCTTCTTATTCTGAATGTGTACAGACATGATTTCATGTAAGTCTCGTAACTGTATGACATAGGATATATTAACCCCACTTTCCAAACAGGAAGCTGAGAACTAGGAGACTTCACATGATAAGCCGAAGGGCACCCAGCTGGTAAGTGCAGCATTCAGCTCAGGGCTGTGAGACCCAAGACCTGCACCCCAATGCCAGTTAAGTGTGTAACCAGTTTAGTGATTGGTTATTCAACCTGTGCGGGTGCATATGTGAAATGGCTTTATTTTCCCAATGTCTGTTCCCATCTATGCTCTGCTGACAGATCAAGGGCTTCCTTAATACCATCTCAGTCCAACTCTATAAATCTGCATCATTTCAGTCACTAAAATGATGTGACCCAGTTATTAACACTCAGTCCTGTTCATTTGAAAACCCCACCCTCACACTTGATTCAAATCTTTCCTCCTTTCCTGAGTTCGGGGCTGCCTTGTGGCTGTAGGAGCCTGCGGTGGCGGCAGTAGGTGATCCACTCCCTTCGCCACTCACCTCTTTCTCCCGTTCTTTGTAGAGGAGGGAAGCCGTTTCCTTAAGCAAGAGGTGCATGGAGGTTTGGTCCCCTTTCCGATGGCTGTCACCACGGATCCAGTTCTACTGTCAGCAGCCCCTTGCTCCCAAGGCACTTGATCAACCCATGGCTTTGGTGGCACCTGGGAGGCACACCTCCCCCCATGCTCCTCAGCTGTGTAGACCGCCATGCTCCAAGCTCAGCAATCTGGTACCCCTGCAGCTCCAGTCTCCTCTTCCTTCCCTAGCCTCCCAAACTGGGGCCTGAGGGCTTGGATCAGATCTTTCTTGTCCCCACCATCCCATCTACCATGCCACCTCTCCCCAGTGCTCTTTGCCCAATCTGCAAGCACTTGGGCAGGCTGGGGGCCCAGCAACCAAGACCGTCAGTTTTTCCTCCTGGAATAATGCCCAAACTTTATGAGAAAGTGTTTGGGGGACCTCCTTTCTTTCTTTTTTTTTTTTTTTTTTTTTGCGGTACGCGGGCCTCTCAGTGCTGTGGCCTCTCCCGTTGCGGAGCACAGGCTCCGGACGCGCAGGCTCAGCGGCCATGGCTCACGGGCCCAGCCGCTCCGTGGCATGTGGGATCTTCCCGGACCAGGGCACAAACCCGTGTCCCCTGCATCGGTAGGCGGACTCCCAGTCACTGCGCCACCAGGGAAACCCGGAACCTCCTTTCTTAACTTCAGTTTTTAACCAGAAGTCCCTAAGGAACGGTAACGAACCAGTAGCCACTCTCTTTGTCATCTAGGCTGGGGAGGAAAAATGGCTTATCCTCATGAACGCTAGCCTCCCTCCTCCTCCTCACTCCCAGTCTTCTCTGCTCTCTCCAGGATGAAAGCCCCAAAGCCAGGGCAGCCACTGGGCGTGTCTCCTGCATAGAAGGAGGCCTTCTTTAAACTAAGTCCTGGATAATTTAGTAATTTTGTTATCAGCAGTGCCTCTACCCACCTGAGAGGTTATCTCTGAACTCTTAGGTAACCTCCAGGGGCAGGAAAACAGTTCAGTCCAAACCAGCTCATAGTCACAAGTTTGCTACTGAAAGCCTCCTACGTGGGAGCCCACATTCCTATCTAAGGTAAGGGAAGCGGTTTGTTTCCTCTTAATTCGCTGTTCATCATGCTGCATTGCTTAGGAAAGATCAGCGCCCCAGGAGATACATCCTGGCAGAAACGCCGCTCCTCCAGCCTCCCGAATCTCGGAGTCCAGCGATGGCTGGTGAAAGAACTCTGCACCTCCAAACAACACACATCCGCGAAAAGCACCAGAGATGCGTCGCTGTACCGTAGAAATATTGATTCTTTCTAGTGAGTGACCGATTATTTGAGGTGCTTTAGAGTGTCAATAATAGGAATTGTTGTCCAGTCTTGTTTTCCAAGTGTGCTGTGTGTACAGAGGGAAAAACTTCCATGGACTACTTGTTGCAATATGTTAAGCTCTGTCTCGGGGATAGAGCCATCACAGGATCCAGGGCAAATTTCTAGCTTCATGATTCCCCCAATGAAAAGGGGAAAAAACCCTCAGGACATTATTTTGAATGTCTCTAGTGGGATAGGAACTGTCTGAATCTCTTGGTCCCCTTGTGTGTAGTGATCAGAAGGGGACCATCCATGAGGGTCCACAGACCTGGGGCTAGAGCACAGAACATCTCCCTCTGAATCTCATTGCCAAAACTAGAACGGTGCGGTTGAGCCAGAAAAGAAATTAGGTCAAAGCAACCATATGGGGGCTCTAGAGAAGAGGAGAGAACTATGTATTAAAGCTGGGATTGAGCCAGGCATCTGGGAGACAAAGACGAATGAGTTTGGGAGGAAATGGAGGAAAGATCCTAAACTGTGCTATCCAACATGGTGGCCACTAGCCACCTGTGGCTATTTAAATTTAAATTTGTTAAAAAAAAAATTCAGTTCCTCAGTTACATTAGCCACATTGTAAGTGCTGCATGTAGCACAGAGTCTGGAACATTTACAACATCATAGAAAGCTGGGCGGTACTGACTCTAGAACAACTACCTATATCAGCTTGTGTCATGAACCAGCCTTAGCATGATGGGAGTCGGGGGTAGGGGGTGGAAGGGGGGCACGGAGATGGCCAGCTGAAGATAAAGGATCAAGAGGGGATTCGATTTTCCAAAACAAGCCAGAGCCATTTGGAGTCAAGTCATACAGTGGATCCAGTGCACTCATGCTCGACACATTTTTGTTGAATTAATGAGTAAGTGAGCTGGGCAGCATTCGTTGGTGGGGGCAGAGGGTGGCGAAGAAGACAGAAGGCATCTACAAAATAGAAGAGCTAAATTTTCTTGTGTTAGCTGCTCATTAACTAAATGAGAGACATTCTAAAAATGGAATTTCAGAGATGCTCTGAGTACTGTCAGCAAGACTGGAATAAGTATAAAGCCTCTCAAGGTAACTGCTTTGAAAGGGACCACATTCAACTAGCACATTGTGTGACTGTGATTAAGAGCCCTAGCCACTCTCGGCTTCAGTTTCCTCAACTGTGAAACAAAGACTCAGGGCCAAAGACCAGCTCTTTCTGTGTGTCTATGATTTGGATATATAAACTCCATTATTATCTTTATTAAAAGAGCTTTCTTGTCAGACCTCAGAGTTGCCATGAAAACTGAAAAAAATCAGGGAGAGCAAATAGACTTCATTTCATGAGCCAGGTTTGACTAACTGGTAGTACTCACTTGGAAAACTCTGTGGGGAAGAGTTTCGAGGCTACCTCCAAGCTTGTTTGATTAGCAATGTCTGCCACGGGGATGGAGCCGTGGAGCACACACTGACACCTGCCATCCAGGGTTTATGGACTGCCCAGCCCAACACCCATTCTAAGCACTTCCTCCCCTGCCCAGGTATATAAATACTGGAAAATTTAAACACTTGCTTTCCCAGCCTTCCTTGCAGTTAGGGGTGGCCTGTAATACAGTTCCTGTCTGGATATGTGTTTGCAGCTATGGCAGCCATTTTGTGACCAGGAGACAGTGTGAGAGAATTACAGAGAAGCTGCCTCTGACCTTGTGGAGCTGCTAAGCCACTGCCAGCAGCTGCCTATCTCCAGACACCTTGTCAGGTGAGAAAAATACCCTCATATTCATTTCCGGTCTCAAAGCTTGGATTTCTGTTACTTCCAGCTGAACACTTCTCTAATGCATCCTGGATATCACATCCGCCTTTCCAGGAGCAAATACAAATTGTCTTTGCTAAATTTTCAGTACTCTTCTTTCTCATTCAACTTCCTACCATTGAGGGGTGTTGCCCTGCCCTTCTGTGAGATTTTGAATTTATGACACTCTGGTTGCTGAAGCCCCAGAGACTTACTCCTTCATCCACAATACTCTGTGAATATTGAAAGCCTGAGTGATGGAAAGAACACTGATGAGAATTGTCAGGAGATGCAAATTCCAGCACCAGTACTGCCAGTACTCACTGTGTGTACACAGGCAAGTCACTCGGTCATTCTGGACCTCAACTGCACATCTGAAAAAAAAGAACTGGATTAGGAAATCTCCAAGGTCTCTTTTAGCTGTAACTCCTATGGATGCTGATGGGAATGGATACAGACGTTTTTCTTTTCCCCCCTTTGTTTTAAGCTGATTCCTGGGTATTTGATGTATTTTGACATCAATAAACTCCAATAAATACATGTTGTCAGAATCCATTCTTGTTGGTGAAGTATAGCTCTTTCTTCATGTGGAGGCAATAGTTTTTTGCCTAAGAATAACCCAAGAGTCTTGGGATGAGACAATCGTTGGATCAGACACAGGGCTCCATCTCAGAACCGCAATCCGGACACATCTGTTTGCTTCTGTTCTGCCCTTTGCCTGCCTCACATTGGATATGTAAGTTGTCCTACAACTTGGATTTGGGAAGCTCACCTGTGTTTTGGATTTCTGCACACCAGACTTGTCCTGCTGCCTTCCACCAACTCCTTCCCCATTTCTTTTCGTCTCTGATTAACCCCTTCCCTTAGTGCTCAACAAGTCTCCACCTGGAATCTGTAGGGTGCGTCCTGCTCTAACCACAGGCCCCAGTGACAGAAGGAAACAACACTATTGCCCACATACAGAGGCTGAGCTCTGTGTCTGTAAATGCTCCCTCAGCTTTTCCCCTTATCCTCAGTATTAGGAGCTCCAGTCTCCTTGTTATCATGCACAAGCACCAGCATGCCAGTAATGTCAGTTTTCTCCCTACCCAGGTTCTCAGAGGTGGCTAGACACATGCGGTCTGATCCATTAAGTAGCTGCCTTGTAAACATGCAGCAAGCCGAAGAAAGGCCTTTTAATCGTGCTTCCTGTGGACTTTGAAATTCAAGTTCTATTAGACACACAAATGATCCCAGCAATATGATCATATTTCTATAGCAACCTCCTCAGGCTTATGGAAGGCAAGCACACAGGCCCCTCGGTTCCACCTCTGAGGTGTGGGGTCGGGTGCTTATCTCCTGACATTTAAACACATCAACTGTCCCCAAGCATGTTTCAGTTTGCTCATTTGCTACTAACCAAGAAAGAGAACTAAGCTTAGGAAATCATAGGCGAATGGCCATAATGCATAATCCAATATATCCTGGTAACAAAATTCATTTAGGTGATCATAAGTCTACTTGGCAGTCAAAGGATCACAGACTTTGAGTGGGAGATTTCCCATTTTTCCTGGGGAGTGTATAGGAGACCTTCCCTCAGAATTAGATTTACAGCATGCTCTTTTATGCGTGTGTACTTTTTTTTTTTTTTGCAGTACGCGGGCCTCTCACTGTTGTGGGCTCTCCCATTGCGGAGCACAGTCTCTGGACGCACAGGCCGCCATGGCTCACGGGCCCAGCCGCTCCGCGACATGTGGGATCTTCCCAGACTGGGGCACGAACCCGTGTCCCCTGTGTCGGCAGGCGGATTCTCAACCATTGCGCCACCAGGGAAGCCCTATGCATGTGTACTTTTAACTCTGATCTCTTGCATGTTGTGGCTCTGATAATTTATATTTTCATCATATTGCCGTTTTTTTTCAGGGCTAACATTTCCCTGTAGTAGCCCTGCTCACTATAACCCATTTCCCAGGATAAAAGCCGTATATGTACAGTTATATATAATATACAATTGTATGTGTATATTGTATATCTATATATGTAAATGTTCAATAACAGGTTAGTAAATATTTATCGCAGATGTTGGTTAACATTTCAGAATATAATGTAAACTCCCACATTAACTCAAACACAAAGTAATTAGCTTTCCTTTAGCTTGGATTAGCTAAATCAATCTTGAAGAATAGAAAATAAAAGTGGAAGGAGTTCATTCACACTTGAATGGGTCCACCTTAGCTGTCCTTTCACCCTTTCCCTGAAGCATTCTCAGAACATCTGTACAGAAGGGGCGGAAGTTATTTATTACCACTGTGCATGATTAGTAGAATAACTCCTGTGGAGTCTTCAAATGGATGCTAAGTCTTGCTAAATATATCTGATGGAAACAAAAATTTTAGAATGCAGTTACACAATCAGCCCTTGGGGTTCAATTCTAAAAAGGTAAATACATATTCAAAAACAAGAGGAATTTCTTTCTGGCCTGGAAACCTCCCATCTCCGGCTCTGAAACCATTTTAGAAGCAAGATGACTCTGCAAGTTGGAACCAAATAAAAGGGATGTGAAACCTTCTGCTGTGAGCAAGTATTTCCTTTTAAGTTATGAAGAAAGGCGATTTCAGCACTTACACAAAATTGTGATATTTTCCTTTTCCAGATTAGGTGATTTCTTTTGCTAACAAGTTAGATAATGTCCAAAAGCGAACTAAATTACTTTTAACTTCATTGAATCTCGAAATATACTGCAACAAAATCACTTCAATGCCTTGGGTATTGTCCGAGTTCCCAGATTCTGGTCTTGGATGTGCTATTTAATGCCTTTATTAATGTGTGTAAGAATAATAATGATGGTAATTTGAACCTAATAATATTCTGTCATACAGTAACTGGTTAGTGTTTAAAATAATAAACATGTCTTCACACCTTGCTGCCCAAGATAACGAGAATCCACCTCAATCCAGAGCAACACACCAAAGGATAGCCTGAGTTCCTCTTCCTAACACATGATACATATTAAAAACCATACATCTTGAATCGCTGGAATGTGCAAAACCAATTATTACACTTGTAAGCCTGGAAAATTTCAGGACAATGACCTGATGTAATAATAACAATAGAAAAGCATTTGTTTTACAATGAACAGGTTTTCCAAACCAGAGTTTTAAGTAGTCACATTTCTCAGGCAGCAGTAATGCTATTGCCATGGATCTTCCAGAGAACATTTCACTTCACCCTTATTTATAGCTTAGCTCAGCCTCTTTCTATTATTTATATTTAAATATAGAAATAAATCTTTTCCCATTCCTCTTTCTTTGGATTTTTCTCTTCAACACCCACACAAATCCATGAGGCATAAATGAGACTATGAAGATGAGTGGTCCCTGTTGCACAAGAACACTCTTAGGCTACACATGTGAATTTAGGTAATATAATGGTCAAAGTAAGTTCAAAAAACAAATGAAACAATGTCTATGTGAATTCCATTCAGAAAAAACAGAAATGATGAAGTTAGCACGTTGTCTTTATGTTCTAATATAACAAAACAGATTTTATATACAAACATGCCGTCTTCTGAACTCTCACGTACATACTATAAAATATGTATAACTGGGTGGAAGGGACTGTAAGAGCCCAGCTTCTAATGTCAGCTCTCTGCATCCTGGTTGGGGGATTTAACTATGACCGTGTGTGAAACAGACATAATAATGTCTCTCTTGCCGCCCCTACAGGGTTGCTAAGAGGGTTGAATGTGATAAAATAAGTAGAAGTGTGAAGCAAACTGTAATGTGCCATCACAATTTTAAGATATGTTTATTATGTTTCTTCAGCTAAATTAATTGTATAGGAGAATGACTAGGCTGTGGAATGAATTGACAGGCAGATTATATATTTGCTGCTGCAAACATATTTAATGCTAAACTTAGTCCCCAAGGATCCTATAATGAATTTGGTCCTGTAATACAAAATGACATAATTGATCACCATAAGTCAAGTCCAATTCAACCTGAATGATCCAATGATCAGTAAGTAACAAACCTCCAGTACAAAGAGATCTATTGCTTTTGCAGCTGAACTTAGTTTACTACCATCCAAGGGTGAGCCTTCCCTGCAAAACTCCATCTCAATGATTCTGCATCTTACAAAATCTTAAAAATGTTATTCTGTCAGTCTTCATAATAATAGCTCTGTATTAGACGTGGAAAAATTGAAGCCTTCAAACAACAATCTTATTTAACTATGTATTAAAATTTGGTCAGAGTTCTTATTGTATTTCATTGTTATTGTATTTGGACAAAAGTAGTTAAAGTATTTGAATTCCATTTTTTAAAAACTTATTAACTTAGATATGGTTTACCAAACGTAGGGGTAAAGCTGTAAAACATGAAAATTTTTTTCAATGGATGATAATATACATGGTAAACATTCCAACAGTATTAAAGAATATATACTGAAGAGTTAGTATCCCTACCAGGGCAAACTTCCAGGTACCTAATTCCCTTCCCTAAAAGAAAACACTCTTACCAGTCTGGAGTATCTGTGCTTAGATACTTAAGCATATACAGCATTTGTGTATATATTCTTTTAAAGACAAAATACAAAGGGTAGCATAATAATATGCTGTTCCACATATTTTTTTTTTTACTTAATATATCTTGTAGGTAGCTCCACACCAATTCCTACAGATTTTGCTCCATATTTTTAATAACTACATAGTAATTTATTCCACTTTTGGGTGTATAATAATTTATTTAACCAGTTCCCTATTTATGAACAATATTTTGTTGCTACCCACAAGACTGAAATCCTTGTACATACATCCATCTGCATAATATTTTAAAAGGAAAGGATAAATTGGTACTCTCAGATTTCATGAAATATAAGTACATTATATGTAAAATAGAAAAAAAGGATTATCCATAAGTGTTGTAAGACTGGAAGAAACCTCTGAATTGCTTTTTTAGCCAAATGAGAAAAACTGGATTGAATGTCATGGTTTAAGTAAATTTGACCCTATGTGGATTAACATTTGGATGTGACGTCTGACCACCCCAAAGTAAATTATTCTGCAGCCAACTTCAAGTGAAACTCTAGTGTTTAGACAATAGCAAACTTCCATACAAAGTAAACAAACCAATGTCACTTTCAGCAAGCAGAGGGGAAATAAGTAAGATGGTAGTCAGCTTTGCTAAATGAGAAATTTGGAATTTTGCTATTTGGACTTGCTTTGGGGGCTCTTTTGTGGCAAGTCTTGGGACATTTAATTTTATAAAAATGATGCCATGCATGTCATTTTCTCTAAAGTGGCTCAACCCATGTTAGTAAATTTAGCAAGTTGCATGACTGTCACCACAATCCAGTTTTAGTCCATTTTCAACACCTCAAAGAGATCACTTGTGCCTGCTTACAGTTGATTCTCACTTCCACCCCAGCCCGCTATTAATCTACCTCTGGTCTCTGGAGATTTGTCTATTCTAGACACTTAATATAAATGGAATCCTACACTATGTGGTCTTTTGTGACTAGCTTCTTTCACTTAACATGATGTTTTTGAGGTTCATTCATGTTGTGGCATTATCAGCATTTTCATCCTTTTTTTTGCTGAATAGTATTCCATTTTGTAAATGTACATATGCATTTTGGTGATCCATGGCTGTTGCTCAAAATCTTGCTCATAGATTCTGCCTATGGAGGAATCTGGTCTCCATTCATTAAGACAGCATTGTCTCAGCATCTCTGTTTTCAGGTTGTCCCAGTTGCTAGTGGAAAGAAATCATTAAGAGAACCTGGGTTCATGTTGGAGAAATAGATTCAGTATAATTTTTATTATTGTTTTCAAACTGACTGTCTATGCATTAATGCCTTAGTTGGGAATGTTGGCAAGGGAAAAGCCTTCCTCTGTAAAGAGCCCACCAAGGACTTGAGAATAAAATATATTTTTCTAGTTTTTAAAAACTAAAGTTTTGTATCTATGATAAGGCATTAAAATTATTGAGACAATGCTGTCTTAAAATATGATACCCAGCTATTTTGCAAACTACTTGAATCATTTCTCTCTCGACCTTACTTCATCAATCTATTTAGTCCTTCTGCCTTCTTTGGCTTAATAGAGTAATGAACTCGGCTCCATGTGAAAAAGGAAGGAAGGGTGGTGAATTAGAAAAAGAACAGTGGTGAGATTTGTGCTCATACGTAAAATGGGAATGAAAATGAGGTGTGGGCTGGTCTCAAGTCCTCACTCCTTTCCGTTTTGAGGTCTGAAGTTGGCATTGAGAAAAGGTGAATTTTACTTTTGGTTTTCTCACAGAATCACCTTGAGAAACTTGCATAATGATTTTGCATCTTAATTTTTGCCTTTGTGAAACAAAATTGGCCTCCAGAGGTCATGGTGGCAGCTTCTTGGCTCCCAGGAGAGGAGGACACAGCCCTCTAAATGAGACAGGGTGGGGAGGGGCTGCTTTCCCAGTGTCCCCATTCTCCTCACTGCATGTCGGGTCCATTTTGGTGGTGGCATGGTTGACATGGAGACAGAGTAGAGAGGGCACAATGCCAAGTGCCCATAGGACTGAGACCCTCCAGAGCATTGTCACCACACCCAAATGTACTCTGAACCGCTCTCTAAGATCCAGGGGAAGCCAGGCTGACCAATGTACCACCTTACCTATGGCTTCATTCATGGTCTCAGTTTCCCTTGCACGTTTCTGCATTATCTGTTATCAGTCTTTCTTCTTTGATGGATGCATTGTTTATCTAGATCTTCAGGAAGAGATACATTTGCTTAGAAGTGAATAGTACTCATGATTCTAGCTAATTC
This sequence comes from Mesoplodon bidens, assembly GCF_964165515.1. Taxonomy (NCBI): domain Eukaryota; kingdom Metazoa; phylum Chordata; class Mammalia; order Artiodactyla; family Ziphiidae; genus Mesoplodon; species Mesoplodon bidens. The sequence goes on along the minus strand of NC_138161.1, from coordinate 78,384,336 downwards.
CAGGATGATCTTCTTTGCTAGTGGTTGTGAGACATCCTGCGTTCTGGTTCCCCTATATCACTTACTAGTGGCCACCTCTTCTGAAAAACCTGCTTCCCAGAGTTTTTGGATGTGGTGTAAGATAGATGTGAAAGGCTGAAATTTGTGGATCACTGTTAAAATGTTAGCTATTCTTGCAATTATTTATCTTATCTCCGTTGCCTTCATGGTTATGTAGGTTCGGAGGCCTGATGGGAAGGGAGTTCTCTAAAGATGAACTGCACTTAACGTCTCTCCTTTTTTCCAGAGCCAAACCAGTGTGATTTCATAATGATCCTAATTCCTTTCAATGGCTTAATGGCCGCATTTCCTACCATGGATGGAGGCTCGGGGCATGGATGTTTTTTATGGATTTTTCCCTTTGGCCGTATTTCCAAGCTGAATGCCCCTTACGCTTTTTTTTTTTTTTTTTAATTTTATTTATTTATTTTTTATTTTTATTATTTTTTAAATTTTTTGCTTTATAACAAATTTAATCAGTTATACATATACATATGTTTCCATATCCCCTCCCTTTTGCGTCTCCCTCCCACCCTCCCTATCCCACCCCTCCAGGTGGTCACAAAGCACTGAGCTGATCTCCCTGTGCTATGCGGCTGCTTCCCACTAGCTATCTACCTTACACTTGGTAGTGTATATTTTGTTAGAGTTCTCTCAAGGAAGATTTCTAATGTCCCTGCTCGCCAATGTCCTGTTGGCAGGAGAATGCGTTGAGAGCCAGGCAGTCATAAAACTCTGCTGCCAGGAAATGAAGCAGCAGTTAACAGACTAGAGGATTAGAGCTGTAGCTTTCCCTGTTCCATTTCTGACAGGCTTTGCCTCTCTGCCTACTTAAACAATACATTGTTTTCTTCTGATATCAAAAGTGAATAAGAGCTTGTAAATAATTCAAACGCTCCAGAAATGTATAATTTAGAAAGTCAAAAGCTGTCTGTTATTCCTTCCTTGCAAAGACTGTTCAGGGATTTGTTGCTTATTTCTCTAGATTTTGTTCTATGCATATACTAAAATTTGCATTCATTTCAAAAGTAGAATCAAATTTGACACAGAGTTCTGCATGCTTTTTCATGTTTTTTCACTTAACATTACATATGAGAATTTTTCTTCATCTTTAAATCCATCTCGTCCTTGTTAAGAGCTATGCAGTGTTGAATGGCTGTACCACACTTTAATTAAACTACTACTAAAGGCTTGTTTCTAATATTTGAATATTATAAAAAGCACTACAGGGCCTCCCTGGTGGCGCAGTGGTTGAGAGTCCGCCTGCTGATGCAGGGGATACGGGTTCGTGCCCCGGTCCAGGAGGATCCCATATGCCGCGGAGCGGCTGGGCCCGTGAGCCATGGCCGCTGAGCCTGCGCATCCGGAGCCTGTGCTCCGCAACGGGAGAGGCCACAACAGTGAGAGGCCCGCGTACCGCAAAAAAAAAAAAAAAAAAGCACTACAATAAATATTTTTGTTCATATGTCTTTGCAGCCTTGTGTAAGTGTTTTGGTTGTATACATTCTTAGACATTTCTGCCTCCTCTTGAATAATGGTACATTTTTAACTGCAAAATGAGATAAGTAAGTTTCATTTTATTATAGAGTAATAACTGGTGAGTGAAGGAAATTTGGTCAAACTAAAGCACGTCAATAAAATGTGTGGATCATTTTTCAAGCCTCTTGCCAGCTCTCATCTTTGTTGAGGACGTAACAATTCCTAACTCTACTGTCTTACTTCCTGGATTCCTTGTTAATAAGGGAAATGGGTCTGAGATAAGAGATGGATCTGGTCCCAGGCCTGGCGTGATTCTATCCACCATGAGAGCGTCAACGTGGCTCAGTGAATGGAAAGCAGGACTCTGTGGCCAGTCTGCCTCATCTCACATCCTAGCTCTGCTGCCTGCCAACCTTAGTGTTCTCATTTGCGAAACCAGAGGCAATGAAAACATCTACTTCCTAAGATGAGGTGGGGATTCAGTGAATTAATACCTATGAAGCCCTTAGACCTGTACTGGGCACATGCTAAGTGTTTCATACATGGTAACTATCAATGTAATTAGTACCAAAAATAGCTAACCATTTACTGAGCATATATTCTGTTCCATGCATGAAGTAAGCACCTCACTTATATATTGTCAACTTTAATCCTCCCCAAACTCCAAAAGCTAGGTATTACCACCCTCACTTTGCATATGAGGAAACTGAGACTCTGAAAAGTTTAAATAATCTACTAGTTTCTCTCCACCAGTTGATGGAGGAGTTTCCCGTCTCTGGTGGATGAGAGCATCCACTGTATGTAATGTGGTCAAGAAATCCAGGGGTTGTAAATGAGAACAAGAAGAGCATTCCACACTCAATTCTCCAGGGCCAACCAATGACATATTTAGAGATAGGAACAGAAACTCTGGTCATCTTCCAGTAGCTGTTGGTTAAGAGTGCTATCAATAAACTTTAGCCCCAAATATTTAGGAGAAGACCTTATTTGTGTATGATGTTGGCTGTAGTGAATATAAGAGTTTTGTGAAATGATAGTGCAAATTCATCTCTCCCTGTTTTTATTCACATTGTTTCCTCAGGCTGGAGTGATATCCTTTCTCTCTCTACGAATCCTTCACCTCGCTTCTTCATCTTTGAAGGTCCAGTAGACACCACCTGCTCTGGGAAGCCTCATCATTGAGGATGTGCTGCTTCTTCCTCAAAGTTCTTGTATTCATCAAAGGACAGTTCATATGGTGCTGTTTGTATTCTGGTGAGTGCTTCACTCATCTTTGGATTTGATCACCTTGAGGAAAGAGTCCAGCGCTCACCATTTTTATTAAGCCTATGCTAAATGCCAGTCCATTTGTGCACTGGATCCTACCTCCTCCTGCATGTGCAAAGGCTTTGCAATTGTCTTTTTTCTCTCCCACACCTTTGATTTCTCCCCTCTCTACAGGAGCCACACCATCATGCAAGCATACTATAGTCTCTCTCCTGTAAACAAAAAAACAAACAAAAAAGCTTCCTTACCATCAAGTTTGCCTCAGGCTACAACCCCATTTCTCTGCTCTGCTTTGTTGAAATGCCCTCCAGAAGAGACATCTGTACTGATGTTCCACTTCCTCACCTCCCAGCCCCTCTTTTTTTTTTTTTTTTTTTTGCAGTACGTGGGCCTCTCACCGTTGTCGCCTCTCCCATTGTAGAGCACAGGCTCCGGACGCGCAGGCTCAGCGGCCATGGCTCACGGGCCCAGCCGCTCCGCGGCATGTGGGATCTTCCCGGACCGGGGCACGAACCCGTGTCCCCTGCATCAGCAGGCGGACTCTCAACCACTGTGCCACCAGGGAAGCCCTCCAGCCCCTCTTTAATCCACTCCAGTCAAATTAGTCTTTCATCCTCATCATCCGCTGCAACCACTCTGGTCCAGGTCACCAATGACCCCGTCTTTGTCAGTTCTTTGCCCTCATCTTCCTTGACCTCAGCCATACTGGGCACAGTTGACCACTTCTTCCTTCTTGAAAGACTTCTCTGGATTTTTACAAGTCCATCTATTTTCTTATCAGAAACGTTTTACTTTTTAAAAAAAAGTTATACGTGTCAAATCTTTTCATCACAATTCCTTGCCCTCCCACAGTTCATGTCTCATCATCTTTACATTCTCTTTGGTCCTAGAGCACAATGTCTAGTATGAGGAAGATCTTATGAATCTATATGGAGTTACTTCATATACACATGAAAAAATATGCATGCAGGTGTGTTTCTTTTTGCGGTACGCGGGCCTCTCACTGTTGTGGCCTCTTCCGTTGTGGAGCACAGGCTCCGGACGCGCAGGCTCAGCGGGCATGGCTCACGGGCCTAGCGGCTCCGCGGCATGTGGGATCTTCCCAGACCGGGGCACGAACCCGTGTCCCCTGCATCGGCAGGCGGACTCTCAACCACTGCGCCACCAGGGAAGCCCAACAGGTGTGTTTTTTAAAAAACACAGATGAATTAGCCAGAAATTATTTAAAATTGTTCTATCTAGGGTGTAGGAGTAAATAGAGTGGAGGGAAAAATTATGGGAATAAGATTTGTCTGAGTATACCTTTTTCAATAGTTAAAACTTCTTAAGTGTTTTACATATTCAAAAAATAAACTTAAGGCTGTAATAAACAAACACTAAGATTAAATAAAAACAGAAACAAACGAATCTAATTGCTTATCAAATTGACAACTTGGGAAAGAAAAAATAAACTCAAGTAACTTTTGAGGACAGCACTATGACTGCATGTTCTTAGTCGGGTATATTCTAAGAACAAGAAGAATAGCACAGAAATTTTGGACTTTACAGTAGCTTTGTAGTTAGTAGTGGTATCGGTGATATAATTCTGAAACAATTTTGTGTGTATTATGGGATAGATCAAATTAATAGCCATATTAGTGTTTTGTGAGCCAGAGTTTTCATTATGGGTAAAGACGGAGATACAAACAAACAAACACTAAACATACTAGTGTTTTGTGAGGGAAGACTGGGGAATGTGGTGCTCTTGGACTTAAACTAGAAGTATCAAATAAGCCTCTGTGTGCGTGTGTGTGTGTGTGTTTCCTAGTATGTACACTGAAAAGGCTTAGAAACAAGGACATACACCTGTAGAAATGAGCACACCTAGAGCCCAGATCCTGGTTTCTGAATACCATTCCCCTCTAAAAAGAAACAGCGTTCCTTGGGAAAATGGCTGACTCCATGTCAGGGGCAGAGAAAATACAAAGTAAGCCTGAAAAATTCTGTTGTGTCAGAAAGTAAGAAAGGCTAATATCATGTCCAAAAAAAAAAAAAAAAAAGCCCGTCTTGAAGGGATCCATAAGCCAAATCTGACAGTAGGAGCATCAAAGGGAACAATGGCAGTAGTGGGTGATAACATATTGCATACGAAAATGTATGAGAGTATAATGGTAATACACAAATAAGAAAAAGGGGAAAAAGAAGGGGAAGCTTTTCTCTAGAGTAGAATGCCAGCTAATAAATGAAAAACAATCAAATTATAAACTCAGCTTGCAACCTCTGATTTAATAATTGTGTGAAAGAGTGTTGGGAAACAGAATATCCACATGGTCTCACAGTATCACCACATTTACTTATTAATTCCAAAGGGGAAAAGTATCTTTACAAAGAAGAGATCTGGCAACAACCTTAACCAAATGAGCAAACTTAGTTCCACAAATAGTGAACAGCCCAGCAGAAACCCAGTGTTATGCTCTTCCTGATATGATTGCCTAAGAAGTACATAATGTCACCTATGGAGTATTCCTGTCAAGGTCATTTAATCTGAATGTAATCATGAGGAAACAGAGTAATCCAGAACATGAGACCTTCTACAAGACAACCAGACTCTTAAAGAAAATCAACGTCTTGAAAAGCAAAATAGGGCAGGGAGACTGTTCTAAAATAAAATAGACTAAAGAGACATGGCAGTTAAAAAACTGCTGTAAAAATTTTTTTGGAGACAACTGGGGAAATTTGAATATGGACAGTATATTAGATATACCACTGAATTAAAATTAATTTTCTGGGAGGAAGGGGAAGTGGGGAGTTGTTTAATGAGTATAGAGTTTCAGTTTGCAAGATGGAAAAGTTCTGGAGGTCTGTTCCACACCAATGTGCATATACTTAACATGACTGAACTGTAACACTTCGACAGTGTTATAATGGCAAACTTTATGTTACATGTTTTTTTAGCAAAGTTGGAAAAATTTTTAATCCTTAAAAATTAATTTTCTGAGGTGTGATAATGTTATTTTGGTTATATAGAGAAACATTCTCTATAAGATGCATGTTGAAGTATTTAGAGATGAAACGTCAGGCTAACTGCAGCTTACTTTCAAGTGGTTTACAGGAAAAGAAAAGTCGGGGTGTGTGTCTGTGTGTTGAAAGAAAGATGAGTAAGCAGCAAAATGTTAACAAATGTTGAATCGAAATGATGGGTGTACAGATGTTCATTATTCTCTTCTGTCCACTTTTCTATAACTTTGAAAACGATCCAACTAAAATTTTGAAAACCAAAAACAAGCACAATTACCCAAAACTGTATCGTGTTTTAACTGTCATTTCTTTCATGAGTTTCCTCGTGATGATTTACTTATTCTCATTTTAATTATGTGGCCGGTCTGATACAATCCTTCACTCTTCAGTGGGGTCTTAATTGTTTCTTACCTACTTACCTAAGCTCTTTGTAGATACAGATATTAAAACTCTGAGCCATAGTAGTGCAAATATCTTTTGCTCAGACTGTTTTCTTAATATCTGGGTCTTCTCTCTGCACTCCTCCCTGAGTAATTTTACTTAATCCCACAGCTTTTTGGATCATCTGTATGCTAACAATTTCCAGGTTTTTTTTGTTTTTTTTTGTTTTTTTGCAGTATGCGGGCCTCTCACTGTTGTGGCCTCTCCCATTGTGGAGCACAGGCTCCGGACGCACAGGCTCAGCGGCCATGGCTCACGGGCCCAGCCGCTCCGTGGCATGTAGGATCTTCCCGAACCGGGGCATGAACCCGTGTCCCCTGCATCGGCAGGCGGACTCCCAACCACTGCGCCACCAGGGAAGCCCCCAGTTTTATAACTGTAACCATGACCTCTCTTCTGTCTTCCAGCAACATCCCAGGGGCAGTGACCACCTAGTGCCCAGACATTGATTTCTAGATACCACTTCTGACTAAAAGGAGCTAGGGTTCCTTGGAAAAATGGCTTATTCCATGGCAGAAGCAGGAAAGGCCTAGAAAATCCTGTTATACCAGAAAGCAAGGAAGGGTTCAAAGAACAATGGAAACCTGTCAAAAGGACACAGGAGCCAGCTTGAAGGGGCTTCCAATGGCCAAATCTAGGCCAATTAGAGAATCAAAGTAAATAATGATAGTAATGGAATAAAATAAGAATCCACAAGTTCACATGATATAAATTAGGAATTGGCTTTTCCTCTAAAGGGTTAAGTACTAAATATTTTAGGCTTAAGGAGCTATGCAGTTTCTGTCACAACTGTTCAACTCTGCCATTGTAGCACAAAAGTAGCCATGGACAATACATTAATGAATGAGTGGCTCTGTTCCAATAAAATTTTATTTATAAAAACAGACAGCAGGCTGGACTGGCCCATGAATCATAGTTTACCTATCTCTGCATCTAAATAAATAAATAAATAAATAAATGAATAAATAAATGAATTGTTTATGAATAAATAAACAAATGGGCAGAAGACGAAGCTCTTCATCATAATAGAATGCCAACTAATAATCACAGAAGGAATCTCAGGGATAAAAAAATTACAGTGTGGCAACCATCATAGTAATTGTTAATTCAGACAAGGAACATAAATGGATGCTAAAAACTGTGCACCAAAGAATGACAAAGAATGGATTGTTTATACAGTTGTAAAATAGCTCCAAATCAAATACTTATTACTTTTTAAAATTTGTTTATTTATTTATCTTTGGCTGCGTTGGGTCTTCAAAGCTGTGCATGGGCTTTCTCTAGGTGCGGAGCATGGGTTCTAGGCATGTGGGCTTCAGTAGTTGTGGCACGCAGACTCAGTAGTTGTGGGTCGCGGGCTCCAGAGCGCAGGCTCAGTAGTTGTGGTGCACAGGCTTCGTTGCTCCGCAGCATGTGGGATCTTCCCCAACCAGGGCTCGAACCCGTGTCCCCTGCATTGGCAGGCGGATTCTTAACCATTGCACCACCAGGGAAGTCCCAAATACTTATTAATTACAAAGGAGACAAAAGTATCTTTACAGTGAAGAAATCTGCAGACACTCTCTTCATCAAATGACCAATGTTAATACCACAAGTAACAGGGTGGATAAACATCATTTGTCACCTGACACGATGCAATGAGAAAAACACAACATCACTCCTGTGATATTCCTGCCTGATATTCCATAATTTGGGTCTAAACATGAGGATACATTAGACAAACCCAATAGAGGGACACAAAGTGAGGGGGTATGGGGGTTGATCAAGGAAAAAGATACGATCACAGAGTGGCAGCAGCACACACAGGCTTTACTGGATGACACTTGGACAGATTGTCATGTGGGGAAAGTCCCTCCCAGAATGAGACTGTCCAGTAGGTCACTACCCAGAAGGGGAGGAGGACAAGGGAACTCCCTGAGGAAAGGGGGATTGAAAAGGGCCTTTCGTGGTACATATATACAATGGAATATTACTCATCCATAAAAAGAAACGAAATTGAGTTATTTGTAGTGAGGTGGATGGACCTAGAGTCTGTCATACAGAGTGAAGTAAGTCAGAAAGAGAAAGACAAATACCGTGTTCTAACACATATATATGGAATTAAAAAAAAATGTCATGAAGAACCTAGGGGTAAGACAGGAATAAAGACACAGACCTACTAGAGTATGGACTTGCAGATATGGGGAGGGGGAAGGGTAAGCTGTGACAAAGTGAGAGAGTGGCATGGACATATATACACTACCAAACGTAAGGTAGATAGATAGTGGGAAGCAGCCGCATAGCACAGGGAGATCAGCTCGGTGCTTTGGGACCACCTAGAGGGGTGGGATAGGGAGGGTGGGAGGGAGGGAGACGCAAGAGGGAAGAGATATGGGAACATATGTATATGTATAACTGATTCACTTTGTTATAAAGCAGAAACTAACACACCATTGTAAAGCAATTATACTCCAATAAAGATGTTAAAAAAAAAAAAGAAAAGGGCCTTTCATGTCAAGGACAGCAGTGGGTCGTTGGGGTCTTTTATATCTACAGAGTTTATTTTATTTGTGGCTAGTAGATTTGGGGTGCAGGTTCACAGGGTATGCAAAGCAGGCAGGGTCTAAACAGCTAAAATCCTGCTTATTGGGCTATGTTGAAAACAATTGGATGTGTAAAAATTTGAGTTTGACATCAGTGGGCTTTTGAGATTCCTGTCTGCTACTAAGAAATAAACAACTATCTTTGGCTCACTTATATAACAGACATTCTACAAAACGACTGCCCTGTAACTGCCGAAATGTCAATGGTGTGAAACTCAAGGAAAGACTGAAGAATAATTCTAGATTATAGGTGCCTGGAGAGACACAACTGTGATCCTGGACTGTACCCTTGTGCTATAAAGGGCATCACTGGGAGGGACAACTGGCCAATTTGAATGTAATCTCTAGGTGAATGAACATTTTGGATTCCTTCGTTTTATTCAAATTAAAATTACAGAAGCCATTTTTTCAAAACTACAAACAAGGGTGCCTCTGTCACTTGGGATCCAGTGTTTAATGCTGACACAGTGTAGCCTGTAACGTTAAGCTCAGACTCTGATGCTTAACACTTTATTATGATAAGGGGATAGAATATATTTTATTTTGAAGTTTGTCATCTTGATTTGTAACTTTGAATTATTTAGGCATATGGAATGTGGGCCTTCATTTGCTTTCCTGATCCAGGTCCCCCAAATGTTTAGGGCTGGCTTGGGCTGGGGAATACATGTAATTGGGAAAACATTTTTTCCCCTAGGTCCTTGAAATATGGGACACATGCTGGGAAGTTTCAGGAGTTGTACCTCGTCAATCTTGGAGATGGACACTGGTTTGTTATGCAGAAGGTTTCAAGTAGCAAAAACATTTTGGTCAGAAAAAAAAATTAACTTCCTTACAGATAGCCCGGATACAGTAGATTCTTGTGTGACAAAGTATTTTCTAATACATAGAATGTTTTCTTGCTTCTGTTCAAGTTCCAATTTTTGGTCACAAAGGTACTCATGAATTAATATGGGTTGCAACTGTCACTCACGGTAGCTGAGGAACATTTTGCAATTTAAGACAATTCATATTGAATTCCCTGGCTGTCCAGTGGTTAGGACTCTATGTTTCCACTGCAGGGAGCACAGGTTTGATTCCTGTTCGGGGAACTAAGATCCTGCATGCGGCATGGCGTGACAAAAAACAGAACAACTCATATTACTCTTAAATTTGTAAACATATATATTTGTGTGTGTACATGTGTGTGTTTGTATATTATATAAAATTATATATGTGTATATATTTTGTATGTTATATATATAAAACTTTAGATCTAAAATACATGAACCGGACTTCCCTGGCGGTGCAGTGGTTAAGAATCCACTTGCCAATGCAGGGGACACGGGTTTGAGCCCTGTTCCAGGAAGATCCCACATGCCGCAGAGCAACTAAGTCTGTGCGTCACAAGTACTGAGCCCACGCACTGCAACTACTGAGCCCGTGTGTTGCAACTACTGAAGCCCGCGTGCCTAGAGCCCATGCTCCACAATAAGAGAAGCCACCACAATGAGAAGCCTGTGCACCTCAACGAAGCGTAGCCCCTGCTCGTCACAACTAGAGAAAGCACGCGCGCAGCAATGAAAACCAAAAGCAGCCAAAAAAAAGAAAAAAAAAGAACTATGATACTGATTCTCTACATTGGCAGGTAGATGCATTTGAGTGCTAGTGTTGCAAATTATGATTTTTAGTAAAAATACTAAATAATATTTTATTGGATCATCAAGAAATTAAATAAAATTTCATTTCATATAAATATTATTTTAAAATGATATTTGTTAACTTTAATTTGTATGTAGCCCTCTAATTTAATAGATAATGAGGGTAACTTTTTTGCAATAATATGAAAAATAATTTTGATTTTATGTGTTTTATATTTAATTTATATTTTTATAAAATATATTCAAATTTTGACTACTTTGAATATAGTTACATTTTGCTTTTTAATTTGTTAAATCTTTACTGTTGATGGATCATGAATTATGTGGTCTTAAGTATAAAACATAATTAGTGATTAAAAAAATTTTTTCTAGGTTTATTGAGGCATTATTTACACATAATTAATGATTTTGTTGAAATAAAGACAATAGTAAATTTTATGAAAAAATCATATAATACTTTATGAACTACTTGTTTATTTTATTCCTTCAAATATTGCTGACAAATCCACAGAACATCCAGGCTTATGCAATAATAATTAAATGCAGCTATCTTTGATATTTTGCCAAATTTCAGCATATTAAAACCATAGTTTTCTACATATTTTTAAAGTTTTGTCATTGTGGCATTTTATTTGTCAAGGTAATAGAATATATTTTATTTTATAATTTGTCATCTTGCCTTATAAATTCTAATTATTTAGACAGTGATATATGGACCTCCATTTGTAATATTGATACATGCTCCAAATTTTAGGGGCTGTCCTGGGTTGGGGAGCACTTTGTATTCCATTGACTTCAGAAAAACAAAGAATAAAGAGCATCAGTGATTTACTTAAGATTAGATCTGTGTATGTTCTGTTTCTCTTTATGATAAATAAGAATTTTTGTCTTCAATATTCTCTTAAAGAAGGTTAAAAAGATCTTTAAGGTATACAACAATTAATGACAAAAGATTTTTGTGAATCTCCCAACAATACAACCATTAGCCATGACCCTACAATGTCCACAAAGCTTATAAAATATGTTTGTTATAGAAAATGGTATGTGTTAGAATCTATTTGCTATAGAACATTGAGTTGCTCACTTGAGCTGTCCACAAACTCACTACTGTGGTATTGAGGAGGCATTGGTCTAGGGAAGGATGTGGTTAAGGTACGGTAAGTTCATTTTGTACTTTTTCAGTTTTAGGACATGTGAAAGCCCAGTACGTGATTGCCTATGCTGAGCTTATGAGGGGAGTCTGAACTGGAGATTTAGATTTCTGACTCATCTGCACTCAAGAGATAAAGAGGAGGGGTTTGTGCAGGGAGAGAAGAGTGAGAGGCCCAAGGCTGAGCCCTAAGGGCAAACTTATCAAGAGGTGAGGAACAGGTAGGAGAAGAGGGGTCAGGAAATGAGGCCAAGAAAGCACAGTTAGGGAAGGAGCCAGAAACCCAGGGAAACGGGGTGTTGCAGAAGCCAACAAAGAGGAGTTTCAGGAAGGAGAGGATGATCAATCTTTATGTGCCAGGGAGAATCAGGGCTGAAAATAAGCCACTGCCTTTGGTAAGTGGGAGGGAATGGAGGGGATGGGAAACGGTAGTTTCCAAAGACTAGTGGTAGCAGCAGCAAAGTCGCAGTAGGTCAAAGGGTAAAAGGTGTTAATAAATGGTAAGTCGTGTTTCAAGAGGGGTGATGGTGAAAAGGAGGAACATGATGAGACAGAAGCCTGAGTGGGGGGGCACAACACGGGGCTGGGGGGGATGTGACTCCTTTTCCTCACTCCCCCTCTCTCCTCCTCCCCCTCTCCCTCCCCTCACCCCCCTCTCTTTCCTTCCTTCCTTTCTAGGATGAAGAATCTTAAGCAAGTCTGTAGGCTACAGAGTAGAGATTCAATGGAGAAGAAAGGACTAAAGATACAAGAAGGAACACAAGTGATGCCCTGAAATTCTGAAAGAGGCAGAAGGAATGAGATCAGGGAAAGAATCGAGAAATGGCTTCTTTTGAGGCAGGAAGCAGAAGCAGAAGCAGAAAGGATAATTAAAGATAGGTTTGGAGGGGAATTCCCTGGTGGTCCAGTGGTTAGGACTCTGAGCTCTTACTACTGAGGGCCTGGGTTCAATCCCTTATCGGGGAACTAAGATCCACAAGCCTCGTGGGGCAGCCAAAAAATAAAAATAAATAAAGATATGTTTGGAGATGCAGAGGATGAAAGCAGAAGTCCATTCCCGAGGGATGGTTTCCACTTCATGAGAAATGTTAGAACTTGAAAATGCCAGATGCCTATGTCCCAGCCTCTGTTGTCAGACATGCCCAGTGATACTTCTCTCACACCCGTGCCCTGCCCCTGCTCCAGGCTTGTGCCTCAGGGTACCGTGCATTTTGCAGAGCCTTACTCCAGTGTTCTAAGTCCCTCTCTGTTGCCTGTGACTGGTCAGGGCTGGCAGTACTCTTCTTGGTAGGGTGTCCTGAGCCTGGACTTGGACCTACATGGGTCCCATTCCTGTTTCTTTCCTTCTTGACTGTGCTTGATGAGATCCATGAGATGCCATGAGGGAGCAGGACCATGGTTCTAAAGCAGTGTCCAGGAAGAGCATCCATGGGGTCAGTGTCAGGGGCTGTAGTACTGTTCTCAGCAGCTAAGGCAGTGGAGTCTCTGGACTTAGTGAGGCTCTGGGTGTTGCAGGGCCTGCTTAATGGGCATGTGACCTACACAGTCACAAGAGCCCTGCACTTTGAAGGGCCCCACCCTTGGCTTAATGCTCTGCTGGTGCTATCCAAAAATTCTTAATAATTTTGAGCAAGGGACCCACAAATTATGTAAATGGTCCTGGAGCATTGATCTGACTGTGGCTTGGACTGGGTTGTTTTTTTTTTTTTTTTTGCTTTATTATTCACTTGGCTGCGTCAGGTCTTAGTCACGGCATGTGGGATCTTCATTGCAACATGCAGGATCTTTTCTTGAGGAGTGTAGGCCTCTCTCTAGTTGTGGCTCGTGGGCTCCAGAGCACGGGGGCTCAGTAGTTGCAGCATGCAGGCTTAGTTGCCCCACGGCACTGGGATCTTAGTTCCCTGACCAGGGATCAAACCCACGTCTCCCTTGGTTGGAAGGCGGATTCTTAACTACTGGGCCACCAGGGAAGTCCCTGGCTTTGACTGTTGATTTTGACTGAGAAATCTAAACCTCACCCTTCAGTCAAATCTAGAGGTTTGGTGAGTTACCTAATAGTAGTAAACATTGAACAACCAGCTCTTTGAGTGAAAACAAAAAGGAAGGAGACCACCTGACTTGTAATGTTTACCAATTCCCATGGTGTAATTAGGCTACATGCCCCTGAACTCACCTTGGCTGAGTTCAAGCTTCCAACTTGATATCACTGAACATGGGGTTGGGAGGAGATATACAGTCACATGCTGCTATTGATATATGGTATTTCTACCATACAGATACAATACATGTGATAACTTCAGAAGTATAGATGATCATAAAATATAGTAAAATAATTCGGAAGTGTTAAGTTTTGAGTATTTATTATCATTGTTCTTGATATAATTTATTTAATTTTAAGTTTATATAATTTAGTTTTTAAATAATGTTTGACAACTACCTCATAAAATTCCTGACAAATGAACAACTGGCTCTCGTGAGCCAGTACAAGCCAATTCCAGCACACCACTCCCCACTCTCCCTTTAACAAATTACTTTTCCGTTTAAGTCAGCAAGAGTTGGTTCCTGCTGCTGGCAACTAAGAACCCTGAGGGAGAGGAGCAAGAATCATTAAGGTGTATGCAGGGGAGAACCAGGGAATCATCCACGTGAGACAGGAAAGAAGTGGCAAAGCAAGAGGCTGGCATCTTGAACTATGAAGTCCTATAATTCTTGGCCTGCTTAGCATCCCATGGAGATGGGCTTGGCCAAAGAAGAGTGAGTCAGATTTATCACTGAGTGAGGACAGTCTCAGTGCCATGTACTATGCAGTTATGTGTTAAATTCCTGGGTTTACAGTATAATTGCTTCAGAACCTTGGAGATGGGAGAGGCCAGTTCTGGGTAAGACAGTCAAGAAAAGCTTAAGAAAAGAGATTGGCTTTGAACTGGCTTTGAAAGAGTGGCAGGGTTTGATAAAATCTTGGCTTTCCATTTACAAATAAGGAGACATCTTGGAACCCAGCTGCCCTGAAAAAGCATACTCTTGTTAACCAAAGAGCATTTTTGGGGGTAATAGAAACCTCAGGAATATGAAAATGTGGGTGAGGAAATTTGGGAAAATCCAAATTTATTGTTTTCCAAGAAGTCCCTGTTATATCAGCCAAATAATCTCAGCTAAGAGTTTTTGATATGAATGATAAATTCTCCTTGTGCAGCAATGCTGTGAGGCTGTGTCTGTTGTTATTTAAGTGAGACTTATCTGGAATTGCCTCAAGTGGGCTGTGAACAGATAAGAAACCATGGTCACAGTCACCAATATTTAAATTGTAATGACCATGGGCTGAATTGTTTCCCTACCCCCCAGATTCACATGTTGAAGCTTTAGCTCCCAATGTGACTATATTTGGAGATAGGGCTTTTAGGAAGTAGTTAGGGTTAAATAAGGTCATAAGGATTGGGTCCTAATCCAATAACATTAGTGGCCTTCTAAGAAAAGGAAGAGATCTTTCTCTCTCCCCCCGTCCCCCCCACCCGCCTCCATGAGCCCACACTGAGAAAAGACCAAGTGAACACACAAAGAGAAGACAGCCAGCTGCAAGCCAGGAAGAAGGCTCTCCCCAGAACCCAAGCATGCCTGTACCCTAATCTCAGACTTCCAGCCTCCAGAACCGTGAGAAAAGTAATTTTTGTTGTTTTAACTACCCCGTCTATGGTATTTGACCCAGCAGACTAAGACATTAATGGAAGGAAAGGCAGCAGCCATCTCGTTATTCTTTTTATAGCTTTTGTTCTGCTGTAGTGTTTGACCAAACATCTGAGTGATGGGCCTCCTACAGGCTTATATTTCCTTCTCCCTGTGCCATGGAAATTTTTTTTTCACACACCACAACTCAAGTTTTAACTTGCCAATTAAGAGCATCACGATCTCTTCCATTTAAAATAACTTTGTTTGGAAGGCTCACTCTGTCTCCTTCAGATAAGTACATGTGAGGAGCTGGGACATTGGCATTCTCCTGCCTTCAGACTCAAACTGAAACATTGGCTCTTCCTGGATCTTGAGGCTAGGCTTTCAGACTAGACCTCACACCATTGGGTCTCCTTGTTCTCAGGCCTTTGGACTCAGACTGGAACTGCACCATCTGTCCTCCTGGGTCTCCAGCCTGCAGACTGTAGGTCTCGGGACTTGTCAGCCTCCATAATCGTGTGATTGAATTCCTTATAATAAATCTCTTTGTAGGTATATACCTATATCTCCTATTGGTTCTGCTTCTCTGGAGAACCCTAACTAATACAATAAGTAAAAGACCTCCCTTCCCCTGACTCTTTTCTAAAATGATATCGGAGAATATGGGAAGCTTAGTTGACCTCGTGGTGAAATGAGGGGAGACGAGGACTCTAGGTTCACAAGCGTCCTCTGTGTCCTTGCTGGTCTCTGTTGCTGATTGTCCGCTCTGGACAGGTCCGGAGTTTGTGCACACAGAGGAGCAACTGACCCCGTTGGGTCTTCTGGGGCATCATGTTGGCACATGCTTGAAGCCTCCGGCTCAGTCATTTGCCTCTGGTTGTAAAGTTTTCGAACATGGTGGCTTTTGTCCCAATGCCAACCTCTGCCAGAGATTAAAGAAAATCTCTACGCTCTGAATCAACCAGATGTGCTTTGTAGAGATGACCAAGAATGAGGAGGATATATTGACTTAATATCCCAGAATGTCATTCGTTTTTAGGGTCCTTTCCCCTTCAGCTGTGGGTATGTAGACAGGCAGGCACACGCAGTCAAAAAGGGTGAGCCGGGGTTCAGCCTCATGAGAACCGAATGACTTGTTGCCTCAGTTTGCAAAAGGCAGGTACTTACGTGGATATTAATTGTGAAAAAGCATTGTCTGAAATCTCTGGAGAGGTGAAAGTCTAGAAGAATGAAGGGATACATTACCTGAGATTGTTCTTAGTGGAGCAAGGTATTCGTTTGGCCCAACTGGAGTTCTTAAAGTCAGGATGAAATTAAGAATATAAAAGTAAAAATATAGATGAGGGGAGGGTGAGAGGGAGGCTCAAGAGGGAGGAGATATGGGGATGTGTATGCATATGGCTGATTCACTCTGTTGTGCAACAGAAACTAACACAGTATTGTGAAGCAATTACACTCCAATAAAGATGTATTTTTAAAAAAATGAAATTAAGGCCAGACCACATCGACTGGCCTCTTGCCAAATCACACCTCAAGCAGGGATCCTGCTGTTCTGGAAGATGTCAATTTGCTAAGGTCACCTGTTTCAGGAGAAAGCAAGAAAAGGATGTGGTAGCGACATTCAAGAACCTCATCTTACGAAGTTCAGGTTTAAATGCTTGATGGGGAAGGAAAAGTATTTATTGTTCCTGCAGCTGTAACTGATTTTAGAAAGAGAGAAATGGAAAGGGAATGATTAGTTTTCTGTTTTTAGCTTTTGTAATGGACATCTGGATTTATTTACCCACTCAGCTCCCGTTCCCTCTTCAGGTAGCATCACCTTCATTTCCTCTAGGGACAGTCATTCTCCACTGAGTGTCAGAGAGACAGGAAACCAGGTGCCCTGTTCTGTGGGCCAAGGGTGGGGATGGAGGCCGCGGGTCAGGCAGACTCGCCTTTATCCACGTGTGGAAAGTGCAGGAACGGAGAGTGCCAGGGTGGGAGTATAATCTAAAGCAGGGTGGTCAAGAAGGGCTTCAACGAGATTTAAGCTTTGCCTGAGACTGTCTTCCAGAATAAACCCTGCTCTACCCACCCACAGTCTTCCCGTCTTAGTTGATGGCATCGCTACCCTGTCAGTTGTGCAGGCAAAAAAGCAAACAAACCAATACAAATGAACAACATGGAATGATCCCTCTCATTTGCTATCACCCCACACCCAGTCAGCCCCCATATCCCGTTTACCTTTGAAACATATCCAGAACCAGACCACTCTTCAGCATCTGCACAGCTACCAGATTGACTGAAACCGCTGCCATCTCCTGCCTGGATGATTACAACTGCCTCCTGAATGGTCTCCCTGTTCCTGCCCTTGCTCCCTGTAGTCTGTTCTCAGCACCACAGCCAGAGAAACCTCTGCAGAGAGAAGTCAGTTGATGCCATGCTTTTCTCAAAACCTTCCGATGGCTCCCCATCTCACTCAGAGGAAAAGCCATCTTAACCATGGCCTACAAACCCTAAATGACCTGGTTAGCTACTGATCATGTTCCCCTTCGCTCATTCCGCTCAGCTGCCTGGGCTTCTTTTATTCTTTAACGTCTCTGTGCATTCTTGTGCCTCAGGGCCTTTGCACATGCTGTTCCTGGGACATTCTTCCTTCAGGGTTCATCCACTCAACTCCGTGAAGTCTTGTGTGTTTTCTCCAGACTCACTCAGCTGTGTGGGCACAGGCAGAGTGGGCCAAATTGAATTGAGATTGGCCATGGGATTTAAACAGGGTAAACAGAGAAATGAGGGGAAGAGGGGCCTGAGGGACAAATAAAAGGTATGAGGTAGTTGGATTATGAGGTACTGGAAAGATGGAGGGTGGGGCTGAGAGTAGATGAGGGAGGGTTTGAGGTTGTTGCTTATGACAGGACAGGAATGTGACTCTGGACAGGAGTGGCCAAGGGAGGGCAGGTAACAGGACCACTGGATGAGAAGAAAGGAACTACGAGACCAGCACTTTGGGAAGATCATCTGAAGGGATGTTGAAATTGCCAAGAATTAAGGCAGGAGCAGGGCTAGAGAGAGTGACAATGAGCCAGGAGCTATAGTCTTCAATGTCCCAGCACTGGTAGATGACAGTAGCAAGGAGAGGTATGGGTGGTCCTGCCCGATGACCTGAGATTCAAAAGTGCTGAGGGGGCGGGGGCAGTGCAGACAGTGAGGAGAGAGGAAGGGGGGAGGCAAGAGGAGGGGGAGGCGCTGTACTAGAGAAGGCTGCAGGGGAGCAGTGCCCTTAGAGGACAGCGGGGTTCCCGGGAGAGCAAGACTGTGAAGCTGCTCTAGAGCAGAGGTGGGGAGAGAGGGGGTTTCTGCTGAGGGCTGTGTCCTGAGGACCCAGGGGAAGGCGTCAGGAGTTTGGGAATGGGGGGTCAGGGCCATGCAGAGCTGCATGCAATTCAGAGTGTGGGGAAGGGAGGTGATCCGGAGTCCCAGGTTCTTGTGGAGGTGAAGTAAATGGGGACAAAGGCATAATGAGATGAGCAATGGTGATAAAACCTAAGTTCCTTCCACTAGTTCAAACCTGAGGAAGAGTTTTAAAAATTCTGTAACGGGAATGACTCAGCAAATCAATTAGTAGCCTGCTATTATAAACAAAAATACAGTTTTAAAAGGTGTTTTTTAAAAATATAAAAGCAATACAAAAAAATGCAATACACGCTCATGGTAAAGAAAAATAATTCAAATAATCTAGAAGAGCATATATTGAAAAATAAGAGTCCCCCTCCCCCTCCCAGTCCTACTCCCAGTGGTAACAACTATCGACAGTTTCTCGGGCATCCTCTCAGCCATGCATGTACAAGCATATACCTTATGTAGCTTTTAAACAAATAAATCCTCTCAGCCATGCATGTACAAACATATACCTTATATAGCTTTTAAACAAATAAATCCTCTCAGCCATGCATGTACAAACATATACCTTATGTAGCTTTTAAACAAATAGTGTATTATTGCTTTACAGCTTGGTTCTATCCCTTAGCAATACACTTTTTTTTGGCCGTGCTGCACAGCTTGCAGGATCTTAGTTCCCCAACCAGAGATTGAACCCGTGTCCCCTCCAGCAGAAGCGCGGAGTCCTAACCACTGGACCACCAGGGGATTCCCTATATTTTTCCCCCTTAGCAATACACTTGATATATTTTTCATATACATATAAATTACCCCACTCTGCTGCATACTATTTTATCATGCCCAATCTATTTAACCAGTTTCCTATTGTTATACATGCAAAAGATTCCCAGGCTTTTTTGCTGTATAAACATTGCTTCCAGGAACATCCTTGAGCATAAATCTTTGTTTCACTTCTTTTGTTTGAAAGTACAAACAGATATAATACAGAGCCATGTGTACACTACTGGGATTAAATACATGTTAATGTTTTACCGTAATTGCTTTCAATCTTCAACTTTACTAGGTACCACCACCTTGCTCTTCCAAGCAGCTGTACTAGTTTATACTCCCACCTGCAATTATACGACTTCCCATTTCCCCACATCTTTGACAACACACGGTATTGTCAGACTTTGTTCTGTCAGTCAGGAATGGATTGCATTGCTTAATTTTCATTTTCCCAAGTTTCAAAAACTCTTCAAATGTTTCTTGGCCATTTGGGTTTCCTTCTTTATGAATATTCTGCCCTTCAAATGTATCCTGGTTCTTCTTGGTGATCTGCTCTTCCAGGAGGATATGGGATTAATTTGCCAAGTTCTATGAAAACCTGTTGTTTTTGCAGCTTTTTAGCAACAACTCTTTGTATTCTTTTTTTTTTTTTTCAGCGATTGCTCTGAAGATTATACTATATAGCCTTAACTTTGCACAGCCTTTCTAGAGTAAATATTGTATCACTTTGTGTAAAATGTAAACATTTCACCATCATAGAGGTCTGTTTACTCCCCTCCATGCTTTTGTTCTAGTCGGTATATGTATCATATCTGTACCTATAAACCCTTACTGTTATAATAAACCTTGTGACTTTTGCTTTAAGTATTGCCATGTATTTTACAGGAACAAAGGAGCTAAGAGGAGAAAAAGTCTTGTATGTTTACCCACATATTTACTATTTCTAATGCTCTTTATTCCTTCCCAGAAATCCTAGTTTCCATCTCTACCATTTTCTTTTAGTCAGAAGAAATTCCTTTAGCATTTCTTGGAGTAGTGTAGCTGGTGACAAATCATCTTTTTTTGTTTTATTTTTAAACCTGAAACTATATTTTGCCTACAGTCTTGAAGGATATTTTTCTTGGATATAGAATTCTAGGTTGGTTTTGTTTTCTTTCAGTACTTTAAAGATGTTGTTCCACTGCCTTCTGGCCCTCATAATTTATGATTCAAATCCTTAAACACTTGAACCATTATTCTCCTGAAATGTGCTACTTTTCTTTGTCTGCTTTTATCTTTGGTTTCCAGCAGTTTCACTATAATGTGTCTAGGTGTAATTTTCTTCATATTTATCTTTTGTGAGGTTCACTGAAATTATTTAACCTGTTAATTTATGTTTTCCACCCAAATTTAGAAAAATTTTCATCAGTTATATCTTCAAATATTTTTTCTGCCCCATTCTATCCTTTGCTTCTGGGACTCCCAAGGCATGTTTATTTAACTTTTTTATACTGTCCCACAGATTCCTTAGACTTTGTTACCTTTTGAAGTTTTTTTCTGTTCTTCACATTGGATAATTTCTATTGATTTATATCCAAATTTATTGACTCTCCATTGTCATAATCATTCTGCTGTATAGTTTTAGTTTTAATTTAAAATTTTATTTCTGCTAGTGAATTTTTAATATCCAGTATTGTTGTTTTGGGTTCCAGAATTTCCCCTAGTTCTTTTTTTAATTTTCAATTAATCTATTATTTTATTGGACTCGAGCTGCAGACTCCGTCTTCTGCTTGGCAGCTCAAATCTCAGTTCAATTCTCTGTCTTTATAGGGGCTATTTAAATCTGCCCCATTCATGCAGATAACGGTATACTTTACACTCAGAATTTGGGGCCTCCTCCACTCAGATTCTCTCTAGATTTCCATCTCAGTTTTCAGTGTCTGAAGTTGCTTTAAACTCTGTCCTTTGGTTCTTCAGCTCACAAAGATTGTGTGTTTTTTCTATCAGAGTTTTAGTTACCCTGTGAGGCACTAACTTCAGCCTGATCTCAGGCTTAAAACCATAAAAAGACACTTTGTTATTTCCTTCTTCTAAGTTTCAATTTTCCTTCAGAATACATCAGCTTTTGTTCACTGTCCAGTGTCTTCAGATCTGTGTGTGTGTGTGTGTGTGTGTGATATTTCCTCCAGGGTTTATAGTTGTGGCCTGAGGGAAACTGGGTCCAGTAAAAGCTTCCTTGCTTCCTTGGTCATACTGAAAGCAGAAGCCCTCATCCTTTTATTTTGCATTTTGTATTAGAATGTGGTGGAGCATCCTTTTATATGTTTATTTAAATTCTTTTTACTTATTTAAATGAACTAGATATTCATGTCCTTTGGCCATTTTTTCATCCCCTCCCCCCCTTTTTGCTCTTTTTCTTTTGATTTGTGAGAGCGCCTAGGTTAAGAATATTACCTCTGTCTGTTATACTTGTCACAGCTATTTCCCGCAGATTGTTATTTTCCTTAACTGTTTATGCTTTGCCCATGAGGAAGTTTAAATTTTGTGTGTAGTTAAGTTTCCTGTCTTCATGGCTTCTGGATTTTGAGGTCATGCTTAGAAATCTCTTCTGCAGCAAGAAATATACATATACTATCAATAGTATTTTCATACCTTTTAAATATTTTAACACTCAACCATTTGATTTATTTATAATTTATTTTAGTATAAGGACTTAGAAGGTGAACCAGCTTGTTTTTCCAATATGTAACTAATTGTCCTAATTTGACTTAACTGATTCATCTTTTCCTCACTGATTTTGCAATGCCAACTATATCACTTATTAATTTCTCGTATTTTTTGGATCTTTTTTTATATACTCTATTCTCACTATTCCAGGGGTGGTATGAAAATGAACTTAGCATTATAATATGTTTACATGCTCTCAGTACCACCAGCAGACTGGATTTTATCACTGAATAGTTCTTTCTATGAGACTTCATACCTGCTATTTATCTTGAGTTCTTGCATATTTGAGAATGTCTGTCTTTTGCCTCTTCAATGTGAATGACATATGTAGTATGTTTAAAATTCCTAGATCACACTTTCACTCAGAATTCTGTAAACATTGCTCTGTTGTCTTCTGACACAGGACAGTGAAGGATAGTCTGGACTTATCTGAGGTCAGCTTGGTTTAGCCCATTTTGGGTGACTTGCTTTCTCTGCCTGGGTATCTGTAGAATTCTTATTTTTTCTTCACTTCAGATAATTTCTTATTTATATCTCTATCATCTTCCTGTAAGCCATTAATATTCTCTTAAAAAATTTTTTTCCCTGACTGTTTTCATCAGTGTCTATTCTTGTTCCTTTCAATACATCTTTCATTTTTATAATGTTTACTTCTTTATTTTTCTTTTATTGTCCTAAACTCTACCATCTCATTTTTCAACTAATGTTGTTGTCTTATCAGATCTTATTTGATCTCTCCAATTTCTTCTTTGAGTTTTATTTTTCCCAAAGAGTCCATATCTTCTCTAATTTCTTTGAAAGTTTGGAGAAGTACTTGTCTGACATTTTCTTCTGTTTCTGGAGTGATTCTTCTTCTGCTGTGAGCCCTTAATCTGTATTTTATTATATTTCTTCCTCTAGCCCCCATCTTATCTATTTATCTGATGTCAGATCCCAAGTTACACAGAAGCAGGATCTAATTGAGTGGGTGAGAGTACAGACTCTGGAGCTACACAGATAAAATCCCAACTCTGCCACATACCAGCTCTGTGACTTTGGACAACTAAATTGGTATATTACCTACTCACAGGGCTCTTGCAAGGATTAAAGTGCTTAATACAGTGCCTGGTACATAGTACCCAATAAATATTAGAGAAAGATAAGTGTGATTATTACTTGAGTATACTTATCTTGAATCCTTTTGGTGTTATCTGAGAAATATCCAAGGCCTAACAATGCTAAATCGATTTCTCTGTTTGGTTCATCCTAGAAAGTTACAAAATACGTTACTGGTGGATTTGTTATTACCTACCAATAAAGAACTATCCCCATCTGCTGGCCACACTCAGAAATTAAAAATAAAGGGCTGTCCAAATATGGCTGTGGAAGAAATATTTCATTTTGTAGCTACTGTGACTTGTAGAATCTTTTCAGCAGGGAGCATCCCACTTTCCTCTCTCTTACCCACACACTCACAACACACTCAAACAACTACCATCTTGTCACACAGAGCTGGCTAATTGTTGACACACTTAGTTGAGGCAAACATTTCTCTTCAGTGTGGAATTTAGCCTTGTCTTAAAGGCAGGCTAGACATGTTTCCCTTCTTCCTGGCTTGGTTGTCCCATAGGCTTAGCCTTCCTAGTGTTGAATCTTTGTCCCAAGAAGGAGACTGTCGCTAATGGTTTTCTGTTTTCCTTCTTAAGACTCACTGAAGTCTCCCATAA
Source organism: Mesoplodon bidens (assembly GCF_964165515.1). Taxonomy (NCBI): domain Eukaryota; kingdom Metazoa; phylum Chordata; class Mammalia; order Artiodactyla; family Ziphiidae; genus Mesoplodon; species Mesoplodon bidens. The sequence goes on along the minus strand of NC_138161.1, from coordinate 78,360,524 downwards.
GAACCAATAGACATGGACCATAGGTTAGTATGTAACGAACATACATTGTATTCCTAACTATCATCAACGCTAAACAGGAAAAAAAAGCATCTTAATTGTCCATTCGATTATTTAACTGCTTGAAGATGTTGTAAGAAGAGCTGATAAATGAGATGTTGGGGAGTGCTCTAGTTAACTTCCACCTGGGACTAAGTCATTTCAGACTGAATCACAAAGGCAAATCTAGGTCTTGGCTTTTGAATCGTGAACATTCTGAGACCAGTGCATTTCACCAGAGCTTTCCTTGGGGTACAGAAAAGTGGCAAACCAGCTTCTGTTCTTTGGGGAGCTCTTATCGCTGTAGGTTGCTGGGGGTTGGCTTGCTGCAGTGACTCAGGTCAGCACGGCAAGAGGAGGACCAGATGATGCTGAGAAAGATCCTGCCTTTGGCATTTCTACATAATCCGTGTCAGCCTGTCTGTCCCCCTTGGCCTTCTCGTTACCAGGGCAACACTGCACTGATGCTGGCTGAGAGGACCCTACCCTCCTCTGCCTTCCAAGAAACTGCCATCTCCCACCCTCACATTCACTGTGACCTCACAGTGCACCTGTTTCCCAGCAATACAACAAAGAAAGCCCTTCACTTCCCCGTACCAAAGGATAAGCTCTCCCTACTCCGCTGTCACTCCCCCTCCCCAATCACAGCATGGTCACGCTACCTGCAAACTCTGTCCCTTTGAGTCTGGGACAGTTTCTCTGTCTTTCTTGGTCTTTCATGACCTTGACATTTTTGAAATATACTGGCCAGTTATTTTGTAGAATGTCCTTCAGAATGGGTTTGTGTAATGCTTCCTCTTGCTTATGTTCAGGTTTTACATTTCTGCCAGTAATACCCTTCTTGGTGCATCACATCAGAGGGTGCATGATGTCTACATGTGCCGTTAACGATGCTCTTATGCCGATCTCTTGGCTCAGGTGGTTCTGGCAGGTTTCTCCACTCTGTGCCTATTGCTTTCCCTTTATAATTAACAAGTATCTTGTAGGAATATGCAGAGGTGCTGGTTCTCCTCACACTTCTGTCCACTGATTTTGGCATCCCTTGATGACTCTGGACCGCAATGATGATTACCGTGGGTGTTTTCCAAATGACAGCTTTCTATTTCCACATTTTTAAACGAGGTTGGGGAAATTGCCCATGGTGAATTGTGTAGGGCTCAGGCCCAGTAATGACTCTAGAGCATTCTCTAAATGAAGCCTGAGCATTTAGTGTAGCACTGTGGGTCACAGATCTCTCTAAACAGTTTGTCTGTCTATGGACTACTCCTTTTTCTTTTCTCCCTCCCTTCCCCAAATCTCCTATTTGTGGATACAAAAGGGCTCTCCTGATGGGTGGTGGTGTTCCTGATGAGACACCAAGAAGGGCTATCGCAAGTAAATTGATCACAACTTAATTATTAATTCATGCCCCTAAAGTACATACTGTGGAGATTAATGCTCCAAGCCAAAAGATCCTTGGCTCTCAGTTTTAGAACCACTGCCTTAAAGGACAGCTGCATAAGATCAAGGTAGCATATTACAAACCAATACCTACTGTCTCTGGGGCACCACTTCCCAACCCATTCTGAGCTAAGTCATGAAACTGATGACCTTGGAGATCTTTTCTAAAGCATTCAGGCAGAGCTACTGAGTTTGGGGGAGGGGTTGGAGGCTGTATGAAATGAAGAAGTGCGAAAACTGTGGATCTTCATAGGATGCCTGTTAGCCTCCATTTGTCCCTGAAGCATAGAGTGTTAATTCTCTAGACAAATCTCCCGATCCATAGACAGTGCGTCTGAGAGAAGAAAATCTTTCTTTTGTCACGTTCCCAATAGTTAGTTTTCAGTGTGACTGAATTTAGGTTAATTATTCTCTGCTTAGAGAGGTCGAGGTAGTGCAGCTCCGTATGCTTTTAGGGGTCTGCAAAGCAGCCACCAGAATTCCTACCTGCACAAAGACTCTTTAGCATAAACAGGTAAGTGGGAATTGGAATTTACAGTCAGCACTGAGATGACGAAAAATAAATAATGGCTGCCTCGGGCCATGGGGTCTTTAGGAGACTGAGGAAAGTGGAGAACTCTGTTGAAGCAAGAGACAGAGATATGGCCCTGTTTTCTAGACTTGGTTTCAGTGTTGGAGAAGGAATGTCTCAACTTAACTCCCCTCTTCTGCAGCCCAAACCAGGGAATTACAAAGGGGAGTAAATAAGACCAAAAGGCCAGAGTTTGGCTGAAAGACATGTTACCCTGGGGGTGGGGGGTGGGGCTGGCATTCGCCTGTGTGGGAGCATCATTGATAGCAGCTGAGGATGGTGTGTGTCCTCTGGGACCCACGGGTGGCATGGTAGGGGCTGGCGGCAGCCCCAGGGTGACAGTTATGGAAGCAGGAAGAGTGAGAGTACCAGTAACAAATGGGGGTAGGGACTGGAAACTAACTCTTGCTGTGATTAGAACCCACATCTGTGATTTTCCTCCACAGCTGGTGTAGCCCAGGGGAGCAAAAGTTACATTCATGAATAAATTAAAAGCAGGAGATGTTTCTTCTTTTTCTGGAATTCCTAATACTGATCATAGTATCTTTTGAGATCTGTAAGAAAAAAAGTCTTCCACAGGGTGAGAACAGGGAAATCTTTATGTTCAAGTGGCAGTCCCAAGTGAATTTTTCAGAACTCTCTGAGAATGAACTGCCTAAATACTTTGCGATAGCACAAAAGCTGTTTGTCATGAGAACCATATTCTAAACAGAGGCCTTCTTTAGAGCTGTAGGACTGAGGTTAGTCTTTGTAACTCATACATTCTTCTGGTCAGCAGTGGAAGATGCCCTTTTTCTTAGCTCTGTCCAAAGGGATGGAACTGTCTAAGAATGAACCCTCCTTTCTCTCATTTCTCAATATGGTCTCAGGGACAAAGCTCTCATTTCACAGCTCTGAGCTTTGGGCTGACAGGGTCCCTTTAAGGCTTGGCTTCACCAGCTGGATACTCTGAAAGAGTGGCTGCAGGGGACACTCGGACATAGACATCACCATTGGGCACAGTGAAGTTGAAATAACCAGGGCGCAGATGGGATACTCACTGGGCACCAGTCATGGGGAAAAGAATGGAGAAGTACCATCCTTGTCCATCTCTGAGCATCATAGGCCCAGGGCCATAGAACTACACAAAGGCCACATCCTGGAGCAATTATTGGCAGGTATTCGCATAGTACTACAGGGAAATGTTTTGCTCACGATCTGTGTGAATTTATCAGTCAGAGCTTTCTATAGACCTGGCCTCACTTTGGGACCACTTGATTTGGAAAAGCACTTGAAGAGGCCTGAGAGACCTGCGGGGGTTGGAGGGAGGGGGAATGAGTGACTGAGCCCCTGTCAAGGCTGTTTATATTAGTTGTATTAATATTATTGTTTCCTGCACAGGAACCATTAGTCACACGGCCTCAGAGGATCTGTCCTCTTCTGGAATGCCCTGGGAACACACTGAGGAGAGAAGATAGGGCAACATAGCCTTTCACGGAATGTTATTCATTCATTCAGTTAATCACCCTGCTGTTCAGTGAATATTTATTGAGTGCCTAGTAAGTGGGAGGCACTGTGCTGGGTGCCAGGAATGACAGCTGTGAACAAGAGAGGTGGAGACCCTACCCTTGGGGAGCATTTTTTTTTTCTTTTTTTATTGGAGTATAGTTGATTTACAATGTTGTGTCAGTTTCAGGTGTACAGCAAAGTGAATCAGTTATACATATATATATATACATATATCCACTCTTTTTTAGGTTCTTTCCCCATATAGGCCATTACAGAGCATTGAGTAGGTTCCCTGTGCTATACAGCAGGTCCTTATTAGTTATGTGTTTTATATATGGTACTGTGTATATGTCAGTCCCAATCTCCCAATTTATCCCTCCCCCACCAGTTACCCCCACCACTGTAACCATAAGTTTATCTTCCACATCTGTACCTCTATTTCTATTTTGTAGATAAGTTCATTTGTACTCCTCTTTAGATTCCAGGGGAGCTTTTTAATAAGATACATTCTAGATATTAAGTATTATAAGGGAGATAAGTTAATGCAATAGAAAGTGCTTGGGGTTTGGGGAGGGCTGTCTTAGCTAAGGACGTTCTCCCTGATCTGAATGGCAGGACAGAGTCCATCATGTGACGACCTGAGGGGTAAGAATTCCAGGCAATGGGGTTATCTCAGGCAGAGCCCCTGTGGGCAGAGGTCAGAGCGCAGACATCGGGTGGCCTGGGACCATGACTCCAGGCAAGATGAGAGAGGCAGACAGAGGCAGGATCATGGCGGGCCTTGTAAGCCATGGCAAGGGGTTTGGGTTTTGTTCTTCTGTTGTCATCCAGGCCAGTCTTTAAACATTGTCTTTCCTAGAGAACTCAGTTTCATCTAAAGTCCGGGGAAGCAGCAGTGTGGACAAGGCTCTGCATCCTCCTGCCACGTCCCCACTTCAAACCAATACACCTCCTTCCCTTTATCAGTTTCACTCACTAAAACGCTGTGTATGATTTAGCCTCTAAAGGTGGTAGATGAAAAAGACAGCCAGAAATCCTTTCACTTTCTCAACAAGAGGTGCAGTTTATTTATCCTGGTCTTGAATCTGGGCTGGGCCTGTGACTGCTTTAATCAAAGGATGCGGCAGAAGTGGTGCTGCCCCAACCTTCAAGAGGATGGCAGCTTCCACTTCCCCCTCGACAGGCGGGCTCTGGGAGCCTCAGGCACCACCTAAGAAGACCTTCTACGCTGCTGAAGAGACCATGTGGCAGAGAGCCAAGGAACCAGCCAACAAGGAGCCCTGAGGCACTGACATATGCCCCTAGTCCAGCAGTTCTGGCCAGCCCCCAGCCATCTGAGCCATCCTAGTGGACTTGAAGATGCCATCTTGGGTGTTCTATCTCCAGCAGATACCACATGGTGCAAGGGCAAGAGCATCCTGCTTGCCTTATCACGGACTTCAGAACTGTGTTCAAAATCAAATGCTGTTTCATTTCACTATGTTCTCCTATAGTTAGTTACACAACAGTAGAAAACTGAAGGAAAGGTTTAAACACACAGTTTGAAAAGCACTCCGCTGAGCAGAATCAGTGGTTTTACAAAGAACTCCAAGAGCTTATGTCTCCCAAGGAGGGAGAGAATGGAGGAGAGTGGACAGGGCAAGGACTTTGGAGTAAGATGGCCCTGGGGTTAAATCGTGACATAACTTAGCTTCTCCATTTCTAAAATGCAAATAATAATACATGTGTTGGAGGTTTAATGTGAGACTTAAAATCAGACACTTTATGTTAAGACCTTGGCACATAGTAAAAGCTCAATAAATTCTAACTATTGTGTGGTCATCAGGGTCCTTCCAGTGAGGGGCTCACAGCAGGTTCCCTGGGTTGGGAAGCTTTGCTTGGTGGGGCCAGTGCTTGGTCACTGCCAGAGCCCACATGAGACCACAGTGCAGGTGGCAGCAAGAGCAGAGGCTGGTCCCAAACCTACTGTCCGATTTCCTTAAATGTTAATGCATTACGTGGACACAGAATTTCATAACATTGAGTTAGTATTGAAAACATTTTTTCCTTTTCAATTCTCTATCAATCCTGATAAAGTCAAAACATAAGTGCTACTATAGCTTTAACACCTCTTGCTAATCTACTTTCCTTTCTTTTTTCATTTTAGCAGAGAGAGCTTAATGAAACACATAATCTTAAGTATAGAGCTTTTGGCAGGCAACAGTATCTGGACTAACATTGATATCATTGTTTCATTTTCATTGTGTTTATTTTTTTGCCCATTACTAGTTTCCTTTTTTTTTGACTTGACATAAAGATTTCCTTGAAAGTAAATGAAGAACAGGGAGTCAGTTTAAAGTAGAATATTAGATAAGAAATTGTACAAGTGGTGTAAGACGTGGCAAAGATTGCAATGAAGGTATGCAGATGACCTTTGCAAATGCTGCTGCATTGAATGTCCCTAGAGCTTTGACGTGGCCCTACTTTGGGTTGTCACTGTCAAGAAAAGTTGATAAACTCCTTGCATGCCTGGGCTGTCCCTCTGCCATCTCTGAGGCCCAGGTACACCACAGCCCCTCGGAACCCGGAAAGGTCAGCCCGGGGTGGCAGGAGCGTACGACAGCTTCATTGCTGAGGCTCTAACACACAGTCAGCTCTGGGCATCCAGGTGATGGCCTCTTGGTTTCCAAGTCCTTCGCAGAGCCCTGCTGGCCCCGGAGCCACCACTCCTGCCTTGGGCAGTTCTGTCGGCTCAGCTCTCTCTGACCTTCCCTCCCCTCACCCCACGCCCCTCTGCTGCTCTTGCCTCCCTCATGCACTCAGCACTTTTAGCTGTTCTGTGATAGTCTCAGAGGACACAGAGATGAGAGCTTTTCTGAAAATGTGCATCTTCTGCAGAAAAGGGCCACAGAACACTTAAGAGAGGAAAAGGACAAAACGATCAAAGTGGTTTTGGAACAGAAAAGGGAAGGAGGGATTATAAAATTTGAATGATGTGCCTAGAACAAAAGAGAAGCGGGATAAGGGAGGTGGCTTTGTTCAGTAGCTAGAGCTGAGGCGAGAAATGACAACAACAAGGATGGGCGCCTTTTAAATTCAGGGCTGCTTAAAAACTAGAAATATTAATGTCACTCTGATCAAAGCGCCAAAACCTATCACAGTGTTGATCTGGAGTAGTGAGTGCAACTGTGGCAGTTTTGGCAGTGACACAGTGTTCCAATGGCTCCCTTATCCTCCCAGGAGTATGCTACCGGTCACCTCCTCAGTGAGGCCTTCCAAGATCACACCACCTAAAACAGTGCTCCCTTCTCTCTAGCTCTGATCCCCTGCATCTTTCCTCATTACACTTACCACTTCAGGGAATTTTTTTTTTTTTTTTTTTTTTTTCTGTACGCGGGCCTCTCACTGTTGTGGCCTCTCCCGTTGCGGAGCACAGGCTCTGGACGCACAGGCTCAGTGGCCATGGCTCACGGGCCCAGCCGCTCTGTGGCATGTGGGATCTTCCCGGACCAGGGCACGAACCCGTGTCCCCTGCATCGGCAGGCGGACTCTCAACCACTGCACCACCAGGGAAGCCCCAGTTCAGGGAATTTTAATTGGTCATTTATTTACTGCCTTTTACGGACCTGTCAGTACCATGAACTGGCACTTAGAGATATTAAATAACAATGCCAAGGTCTGAGACCCAGGAAACGGCAAAGCCAAAGTTTGAATGAAAGTGTGGTGGACTCCAACACACATTCTCTTAATCTCACAGCAGGACTACCTATTGCCCTGCTGGGAAATATGTATTGGGCATCTACTGTGTGCACAGAAGTAACATGATCTCCGCTGTCAGAGACTATAGGCCTGGGGCTTCCCTGGTGGCGCAGTGGTTAAGAATCCGCCTGCCAATGCAGGGGACGTGGGTTTGAGCCCTGGTCCAGGAAGACCCCACATGCTGTGGAGCAACTAAGCCCATGCGCCACAACTACTGAGCCTGCTCTCTAGAGTCCGTGAGCCACAACTACTGAGGCCGAGTGCCACAACTACTGAAACCCACGCGCCTAGAGCCAGTGCTCTGCAACAAGAGAAGCCACCCAATGAGAAGCCCGTGCACCACAATGAAGAGTAGCCCCTGTTCGCCACAACTAGGGAAAAAAGCCCGCGTGTAGCAACAAAGACCCAACACAGCCAAATAAATAAATAAATAAATAAATAAATTACTTAAAGAAAAAAGAAAAAGAGAGACTATAGGCCTGGTGGAGGAGCTGAGGACTTTGGGCCCAGACTGCCCTTGGGGAGCCAGCCAGCCCATCTTCCTCTGCTGTTTTGGCTCCAACATGTGGGAGGGCCAAAGTCCATACAAACAGAAGGCAGACAGAAGGGGGAGGTGGGGTGGGGAGCTGGGCAAACAATCAGCCTTGGGGCCGTTTACAGAAGCCGACAGAAAAAGCAGAGGGAGCCTGGGTTCTTGGACAGGCTTGCTGTTCTCCACAGGACCATGTCCCTGCTCACCCCTCTAAATCACCTCCACCCGAGGGAGTCGGCCCCGGAGGGCAGCAGGCTGAGTTCTCCAGCAGAGGCTTTTTACTGGCCCGGCAGCACAATCACCAGCATCTCAGCAGATACAAACAATATCACCGCAGTCAAAGGAAACTTGGGACCTGAGCTACAAGCTGCCCGCAGTCCGGGCACACCAAGCGTGCACACCAAGCGTGCACGTGCGCCCGCCGTTTCCCTCCCAGACTTCCGTGCAGTTTGCTGTTAGCGGAAGAAGGGGCTACTTCGTCTTTATTCCTCTCTTCCAATGCAGTGGTCTTAGCGTCCCATTTTCAAGTTTAAAGTTACAAGACGGAGGACAGCCTCTGACTCATGTCCAAGTTGACCTGAGCAGCAACAATTCAATTTTATTAGATTATACCACTAAGGGCTCAGGTTGACCTGTTGCAGCAGCTCCTTGTTAATTACCTGGACTAATGTCTCCCTAACACACTCCGCACTTCCTGCCCAATCTGTCATAATTACTAATAATAATAATATCTGTTGGGGAATTCCCTGGCCGTCCAGTGGTTAGGGCTCGGCGCTTTCACTGCCTCGGTGGGGGTTCAGTCCCTGGTGGGGGAACTAAGATCCCACAAACCACATGGGGCAGAGGGATCTGTTGTACCCGTTTAGAATTAGCAGTGTTTGACTTAAACTTCCATGGGCTTGTCTTATGGCACAATATTTTTTTTTTCTGGTGTATTGCTTTTTATTTATTTAGGACTCCAACTTTATGGAAACATTTCAATAAGATGAATTACAGGTTGAAGCATATGAACATTTTCATGATTCTTGCAAAAGGAACATGATATTTTTGAAAAATTTTTTTTGCCAATTTATGCTATCTTCTTCACTGCATCTGTGTAACCTTTTTTTACACATCTTTATTAGAGTATAATTGCTTTACAATGGTGTGTCAGTTTCTGCTTTATAACAAAGTGAATCAGTTATACATGTACATACGTTCCCATATCTCTTCCCTCTTGCATCTCCCTCCCTCCCACCCTCCCTATCCCACCCCTCTAGGTGGTCCCAAAGCACCGAGCTGATCTCCCTGTGCTATGCGGCTGCTTCCCACTAGCTATCTATTTTATGTTTGGTAGTGTATATGTGTCCATGCTATGGCACAATTTTATCCTGGGGTTGCTTTTGAGAAAATAGTAATGATAGAATTAAATCTGTGCTTCTGTTCCCTAAGTGATGTGGCACAAAACTATTCCATAGCTTCCAAACATATCCGTACAGATTCTAAATATCATCTGGGTAAGCATACCCGCTGAGTAGATAGTATTCTCTGCCCATTACAAGAGGAGAATGGGGCTCAGGAAGGTCAATTAACTTGCTCACCTTCACGTGGTTACTGAGCAGTGGAGCTGGGGAGCTCCGATTCCAAAGCTCGTTCCACAGTGCCCTGCTGCCTTGACTGACAAGTTGCCTCTATTTAATTCACTATGAGAGTCCACAAAAGGAGAATACTCAGTTATGAACCTCAAGGAGAGGAGGGAGCAGACGAGGTCACTAGGTGAACCTGGGTAAGATAGTTAAAAGGCAATATTAAAAAGGCCCAGTGTGAACGAAACCTTTGAAATACTGCAGGCACCCAGACAAGAGGAGAGAGAGAAGCGTGACTGTCTGAGAGCACAGGCTTCCCAAAGCTCAGAGAGTTGAGTGAGGCCAAGAAGGACAGATAAGGTGTGGGGCGAGAGGGCAAGGGGGTCTATACAAGAGAGCATCCTTGCAAGGCCTGAAGGGGGAACCAGCCTGGGGCACTGAAGACAGAGAGAAAACCAGTCTGGCAACATGTAGGCTGTGTGGAGACAGAAGGGTGGAGGCCATGGGACAGTGGGCCAAGGAAGGCTGGCCAAGGAGGTTTGGGCTTGACCCTGAGTCAGGGCAGAGTCAGAGAAATGACAACGAAGGAATCAGTTGTTTGCAGAAGAAGATAATCTGAGGAAGCTTTGGAACGTTGAGTTTTCTTTGAAAGTGGAATCGACCTACAGGCAGTTAAAGGAACGGGGGTTTGACTCAGGAAAAATGAAGATCTAGAATAGGAATGAGAAGACATCCCGTGGCTGCAGTCAGTTCTCCTTCCCAACTGGCAGGCCACCCCTTCAATAACCTTCCCTCTCCTACTTTGAATGAGCAATGTACTCATGTACTATTGAGATTATGTGGACTGAAGATCCAAAGAGCTGTCCTCTGGCACTTTATCCCAAGCCCCTTGATCCTTCTGGCTTCAGTTGCTTCATCTGCAACATGGGAGTGTTGGACCAGACAGTCTTTGGTTGTCAGTTCTGATGACTATGCTCTCTTAGCTTGTCTACCCTGTCCTACTTTTCATAAAGCCATTCTGTTCCTTTTTAAAATTACTTTGGAAGATGTCTTGGGATATGTAATCAGATTTCTTTTTGGGGGTCTTTGGTTATGAGGGAACACAAGCCACCTGACATACTTTTTATGGGGCCTGACTGCCTGTTCTTGTGTTTTAGCCAAAACCTCATGTCTCAGGGAGTGCAGTTCCCTTAGGCTGCAGCGTGTGAGGATTGGATTTGGAGGACCGGGTAGATATAAATGTTCAAAAACCACCTCTGAATGGACACTGAAATATTTATGGATGAAATGATAGACTATCTGGGAAGTGGGTAAGGTATAGTTGAAACCAGATTGGCTACAACCTGATCATTGTTGAAGCTGAGTGATGGTACGTGGGGTTTCACTAAACTCTTTTTAAAACTAAAAATTTTCCATCATACAAAGTTAAAAAAGAAGCACACACATGTTTTTGTTTCATGTTGCAGCATCCAGAAAGCCAAACTGTTGAGTATCCACAAAGAAAGATCCCAAAGCAATCTTGAGACGTGGGAAAGTAAAGCTGATACAACAAAATCATTTACTGTACATGGAAGAGTCTCTCTGAGGACTCTGGCCTTGGATGACTTGTTGACAAGAACATCTCCCTTTATGGAGAGCTCTTATTTTCCTGCCTGCTTGAAGACTCTGCCTTCCACTTTTTTCCTTTCCATTTGTTTGTAAGTTAACTTTCTCTCATGGACAGAGACAGCTGCTCTTTCAGTAACCATAAAGAAAGGACGACAGAGCCCTCCAAAGCAGTGATTTTCCTTTCTTTTTTTTTAACCACAACTCAGAGTAAGAAATATACTTTTTAATCGTTGCATACAAACACAACTGACATACAAGTTTCACAAAATAACACCCTTTACTCAGTGGGATACATTCTGATATTTTCTGTTCTGGTCTATTCTAGAGAATAGAATTCTATTCCAGTATTTTAAAGCACTGTGTGATTCACTAAATTGATTTCAGGATCACTAATGGGTTGCAACCTGCCGTTTAAGAAGAAATGGTTAATGGAAAGATACACTGGGCAGGAAACTTAACATTTAAAACATCTGGGGTTGAAGTCATAGACAGCTGGATTTCATTTGTATCTGACAGTGGAAAAGGCCTCCACACTTTCTTTAATTGGGTGGAAGGTCAGATCTACAAGGCTTGCCAAGGATTGACTAAAGTATTAAATTTCAGCAGATGTGTTAATTGACGTATCCATCAACAGTGAGCAATCATAGTCACACACAGGCTTAAGATGGGCTTTGGTTGAACTGGGCTCAGCCACATGCTATCTTGCCGTTTTATGACGGTGAAAAAAAGGGGGTAGCCCTGTTCTTCACACCCCACTATGGCTATTGCTCAGAGGAGACACCAGACAAAGGTGTAAAGCTGTGCATGTCCTTTGGGACCAGGTGGACCCGAATTTGGACCCTACCAACTCCTAACCATGTGACTTCAGACACATCACTTAACCTCTCTGAATCTCAGTTTTTCTCATCAGAACAGGGATGATAGTACTGTATTAAGTGAGATAATATAAAACAATCTAGCTCAGAACCTAACATGAGGACAAATCCTCAGCCGACATTGTTAACCTCTTTGTCCCTCAGCGCAGAGGCCGTGGGTGGTTTCCTTCAAAGCCTGCTCAATCTAGTGGCCTGTGTGGCAGGTCTGCCCAGAGGTTTGTTGGAGGGGAACGAAAGGCAGAACACCCAAACAGAAAGAAGTCTGAAGTACCAACTAGACAAGAGAGAAGCTGCATCTTCAGGCTAAGTGACCTAGAGAACATCATTCACCAGTTTTAGGTCTCCAGTTCCTCAATCATGAAGTGAAGATAGGGGAAATATTATGTTCTTCCAAAACTCTTGGCTTGTATTTCTTTCTTTCTTTTTTTTTTAATATTTATTTTTATTCATTTGCTTATTTTGGCTGCACCGGGTTTTAGATGCGGCACGCGGGATCTTTGTTTCAGCATGTGGGCTTCTTAGTTGCGGCATGCGTGCGGGATCTAGTTCCTTGACTGGGGATTGAACCCGGGCCCCCTGTATTGGGAGCACAGAGTCTTACCCACTGGACCACCAGGGAAGTCCCTTGGCTTGTGTTTCTTAAAGACATTTAGCTTCCTGGCCACCAACTCAGATCCACTGAATGAATCATAATCATCCCAACCCAATATCCAATAATTCACCAGGTCCTTTCAAGTCTGCTTCCTCAATCTCTCTCCAAGCCATCTCATTGTCTCCTCCTCCTGGCCTCCCCTCTGCACCTGTTGGCTGGACTCCTGGCTTCTAGTCTTGCTTGTTCTCCATCCAGTCTCTGCTGCCAGACACATAAGGTTTAACAATACAAAAATGACACAGGGGCTTCCCTGGTGGCGCAGTGGTTAAGAATCCACCTGCCAATGCAGGGGACACGGGTTTGAGCCCCGGTCCGGGAAGATACCACTTGCTGCGGAGCAACTAAGCCCGTGAGCCACAAATACTGAGCCTGCGCTCTAGAGCCCATGAGCCACAACTACTGAAGCCCGCGCGCCTAGAGCCCGGGCTCCACAACAAGAGAAGCCACTGCAGTGAAAGGCCTGTGCACCTCAACAAATAGTAGCCCCTGCACGCCGCAACTAGAGAAAGCCAGTGCGCAGCAATGAAGACCAAACACAGCCAAAAATAAATAAAGAAAGAAAGAAAAGAAAAAAGAAAAGTGGCACAAAGACTGCTGGACTGCCAGCCCCTGGACTGCTGCCAATTCAGGGGCAGCAGGGATGGTGTCTCTCCCGCTACTGAGGTTGGTCAGTGTCAACGCACAAGACCTGGTGCAAACCAGGCACTGAATGAAAGAACAGTTACTGTGTGCCCACTAAAACTTTTCCGTAAAATTATGGCAAGTGATCTATTTTCGGGACAAAATAACTTTCAGGTTCTATGGCAAACTGTCTCTTAAAGTCCCTATTGTGTTTTCTGTGGATGTTTAAGGATTAAATCAATTGTGCTATAATTTCTATCATTTTCTCTTTCAGGAGAAGGTTTTCAAAGTTTTTGGTTCTTTTGTTTCTTTCTTTGGATTTTGGACAACAAATATACTTTGGGTGCTCTTCCTATGTTCCTCAAAATACTGTAAGTGCATGCTGGTAGGTACTCATTATTTCTATAAATTTATTTATTTATTTATTTTTGGCTGTGTTTGGTCTTCGTTGCTGCACGCGGGATTTCTCTAGTTGCGGCGAGTGGGGGCTACTCTTCGTTGTGGTGCACAGGCTTCTCATTGCGGTGGCTTCTCTTGTTGCAGGGCACGGGCTCTAGGCACGCGGGCTTCAGTAGTTGTGGCTCACGGGCTCAGTAGTTGTGGCTCGTGGGCTCTAGAGCGGACACTCAGTAGTTGTGGCGCACGGGCTTAGTTGTTCCACGGCATGTGGGATCTTCTAGGACCAGGGCTTGAACCCGTGTCCCCTGCATTGGCAGGTGGATTCTTAACCACTGAGCCACCAGGGAAGTCCCTATTCATTATTTCTAAAGCCTGGTCTTGCGACATAATGGCTGAAGATTTCCCTTAGCAAGAAGAATGCCATGCATTATGGTTTTCACTTCCATTTAACCAGGTTAAGTATTTAAGTGCTTTGTACTCTGATTAGAGGTGTCTGTATATGGAGTGCTCCTTGAACAAAAGTTATGGGTAGTCAAATGTAATTTAACTGAATAATGTTCCATAATTAAGGCAAAACTGCATCACTTAAATAATTAGCTTGAAGTGGTTGCAGTAGCAGAGTTAATAGATTTGCTTTTATTTCATCTATGCTACTGGTGTTACCTGACAACAGAACGCTGGTGACACGCTGTTCTACAGAACATTCGGGTTCAGCCATCTTAGGGTTCTGGGCTATGCAAGGACTGCCCAGCTGCCTTCTAATAAGAAGGTGTCAAAGAGCAGTAATCACTGGATCGAATTCCCACCTATCGTTTATTCATAAGGTTGAATAAGCATTCAAAACACAGCATTCTGGAGAGAATATGGGCACTTTCCACTAGCATAGTCATGAATACTGGAAGAGATATCATTCAAAGGTTTTTTTAGAATAGTGATTACCAAATCACTACTGATTTACAGTGCTGCAGAGTCACTGGGGGTGGCAGCTACAGGTGGGACCAGTCAATGCAGGATCAGTGTAGGCAAAGGAGCAGATAGTTTATGTTAAGCAGGTAACAGGAAACTCAGTTTACAATGGCTTAAATGATGACTTTTCCCCCATGACTAAATATCCATAAGGAGGCGTTTATTTGGTTTGGTTCAGTAGGTCAAAAAGATCATCTGGGCACTCAGATGCTTCCTCTTTCCAGTCTGCCATCCTCAGTATATTGGTTTCACCCTTGACTCGTCACAAGCTGCAATTCCAGCTATGCATCAGCATTCCAGGCGGCAAAAAGGGAGGGGAGGCATGTTAGCCACATATGTCCCTCTTCATCCAGAGAACACAAAGTTTACCCACTATCCTCTGCCCAGCAGACATCTGCATAGATCTCATGGACTAGAAATGGGTCACACCCGCCCCTCTGCCCGCCCCCTCTCCCCCACTTCCAACCTCATGGCTCCAGGGAGGCTGCACAATGAGGAACAGGACTTTCGTTTCTGCCTTAGACCCACTCTTATCAGAACAAATCCCTCCTTCTATCCCCTCCCTTAAAAAAAACCAAACAAACAAGAATTTTGTAATACTCCATCCTGAAAGGCAATGGATAATAAATCATATAACTCAGTTATAGCTGTAATTTCAAAATAATGCCCTAATTGTAATAGAGGAATAAGGAAAGTAATTTATAATACAATATTATACATTTCAATGCATAATTGACTTGGTATGACTCCACTAGAAGACAGAATGTCAGAGTTGGATGTTGCACCTATTTCAAAGGGATAGTTGAGAAGAAAAGAGAAAGAAGATCAGAAGATATTCCATACAAGAAGTACAGGAAGATGAAGAGCAGAGGTTCAAGTGTCCACTACAGTAAGATCCAGTGCAAGTTTAAGTAGTAACAAACCAGACTTGTTTGAATATGATAAAAGAAAGAGGAAGGAAAAACCTTAATTGTCCAGACAAATTACAGAGTGTTGAAGTGGAGATGATGTAGACTATGATATTCTCTCAAGTGAGTTGAGCCTTACTGCTAAGTGCAGCATCAAAAATAATTCTTTCTTGGGCTTCCCTGGTGGCGCAGTGGTTGGGAGTCCACCTGCCGATGCAGGGGACACGGGTTCGTGCCCCGGTCCGGGAAGATCCCACATGCCGCGGAGCGGCTGGGCCCGTGGGCTGTGGCCGCTGGGCCTGCGCGTCCGGAGCCTGTGCTCCACAACGGGAGAGGCCGCAGTGGTGAGAGGCCCCCGTACCACAAAAAGAAAACTCCAAACCAACAAAACAAACAAACAAACAAAAATAATAATTCTTTCTTTATGACATGGGACATCAAATGGGGAGGTATCACAGAAAACCCACCTCCTATCAAACTTCATACCTCAAGATTGGTGCTTAGCCTTGAAGACCTACAAAATTGTGTTTCAATAAGCACTGGAATAAAAGATATTCTAGGAAAAAAATCATGATAAAACAGTCTGTAGAGTAAATCAACTATACCTCAAAAATAAAGAAATGAATAAGTAAATAAACTCTCCTAATAACTCCAAAAAAAGAAAAAAAGAGGCTACAGAGAAGGTGTTTCGTACAATTCTGGCAAGAGGATCAAAATAAGGTTGAAAAACAATAGGCAACCCCCAAATAAATAAACATCATTATTCCCACAGCATAGATTTCTTATCATTATGTTAAACAAACAAAACATTTCAAATATGGGATGACAAACATGAAATCATTTTGAAAGTGACAATAACTTAAGTCAGATTCCTGTGTCGTGCATCTCCCCTTATTTAATACTATTTGATTTCCAAGTCTATTAACAGGGACTCAAATTCCCTCTGTCACAATTACATGTGACAGTTACCAAGGCAGAGTAATGCTGGGGTGTGGCACTGTCGACTCACATAGAAGGAGTGACGCCCAACAGTGATGTAATTTTCTGTAATAGTGAACAGCTCCTGGTGAATTTCAAAACATAGCACAAACATAATAAAGCATAGCACAACCTTCCCTCAATTTTTTCAATAACTGCTCTCCTGGAAAATGTCACTGTTTGTTAAAGCTACAAAACAGATAATTTGTATTTATGTGTAAAATGGAATTAGACTCTTGGGCACAGAGGATACAGTTTTTCATCTATATGAATTTCCAGTGGGCATCAGAAGGATATGCAGGGGGACATCCTTGGTGGCCCAGTGGTTAAGAATCCGCCTGCCAATGCAAGGGACACGGGTTCGAGCCCTGGTCTGGGAAGATCCCACATGCCACAAGGCAACTAAGCCCGTGCGCTACTAAGCCCATGCACTGCAACTACTGAGCCTGTGTGCCGTAACTACTGAAGCCCACGCGCCTAGAGCCCGTGCTCCACACCAAGAGAAGCCACCACAATGAGAAGCCCC
Organism: Mesoplodon bidens; assembly: GCF_964165515.1. Lineage (NCBI taxonomy): Eukaryota > Metazoa > Chordata > Mammalia > Artiodactyla > Ziphiidae > Mesoplodon > Mesoplodon bidens. Next base: position 78,343,621 of record NC_138161.1, on the reverse strand, counting down.
TGCTCACTGCAACTAGAGAAAGCCCACACGCAGCAACGAAGACCCAACACAGCCAAAAATCAATCAATCAATTAATTAATTAATTTAAAAAATTAAAAAAAAAGAAGGATATGCCAGCCTGGTCTTTGTGCCACAGAACTCTCTCACATTGCAGGGCATCCAGCAGTCTAGCCCCCATTCTCTGTCACCCCCCTTAACCATTCAGACATTTACATTCACACCCCAATACACACTTTCCTAAACATTCTCTGGTGTGGGCTAACCTTCCTGGAGAACCACTAGCTTAGGTGAAGCGTGGTCCACGTTGGGTTGCACACAATGGCCCTGGGGAACAAAATCAGGGTTCTGTAGGCAAGGAGGAAAGAGCACAGACACTGGGCAGCAAATAGTGACATGTCTACCACAGGGAGTGAGTGGAAGGGAGCTCAAGCAGGTCCCTTCTGAAACTGCTTATCTTGGAAGAGGAGAAGCTGGAGGGATAAGCATCCACAGGGAAGTCAGAAATGGTGAGGGGAGGACCTGAGGTGGGTGTGAAACCTCAATTCCACAAGCACCAGAGCCCTGCACGGTGAGAAGCCCTCCTGCAGCACTCACTCCCAGGTCTCAGCTCCCAGTGGGAGCAGATGGTGTCTCCAGATATGAAGCGGGTTCCTAATGAGGGCGGTGGTGGCCAAGGAAGAGTTAGATGCTCCCATGGGCCTTGGGCTCTCCAACAAACCCAGAAAAGGAACTTCTGCCCAGGGTAGCACTGCCGCTCATGGCCTCCAGCTGTCAGGCCCCACCTACCAACCACTTGTAAGCAGACTAATCTGGAAAAGCAGAACTCTAGAAAATCTCAGAGCGTTTCCCTTACTAGGCCTGTGGGATTTGACCAGGAAGCCACACAATTGCTGCTAGAACTTATCACACCTCCTAATACATACTGGACACATAGGAACAGCCCCTCTACATGGAGAAAAACCACTGGACATTTTAAAATATATTTTTAAGACAAAAGAGGGGCATATCTTGAGAACTCAAAGCAAAAATGTTCCCTTCTGTAAGTATTACTTCAAGCCATTAGGAAGCCTTAAACCACCTCTAATTTGTAGCCTCAGAGAGTTAAGCGCATGTTGCACCCAAGACCCAGTAGAAAGCAGATAGGAAAAGGGCTGCAATGGGAGCAGGAAGATTGTTTATGCCTAAAAGACACAACCACCACATTTGGAAATGCTATGCACATGGCTGATACTAAATTAGGCCAAGTAGACAAATGAGGCATTTTCCCACAGTTGAATAGAGACAAAAAAGACCCAGAGAAGAGGGAAGTCATGATGTTCAAATCCAGGAAATCCAAATGTATAAAAGAGAAACTGGGCTTCCCTGGTGGCGCAGTGGTTGGGAGTCCACCTGCCGATGCCGGGGACGCAGGTTCATGCCCCGGTCTGGGAGGATCCCACATGCTGTGGAGCGGCTGGGCCCGTGACCCGTGGCTGCTGGGCCTGCGCGTCCAGAGCCTGTGCTCCGCAACAGGAGAGGCCACAGCAGTGAGAGGCCCGCGTACTGAAAAAAAAAAAAAAAAAAAAAAAAGAGAGAGAGAAACTTCCAGGATGAGAAAACAGCAGAGGAAGTGATTAAATCTGAAAGGAAAGTTACTCTTCTTTTTACTTTTTACTTTGCTTTTCCTTCAAATATGCATGGAATGTGCTACTTATAAACCCAGAAAATCACAAATTACAAAAGGCACACAATTCAGATAAGAATATCTGTTTAGAGGTCCTATTTTCTATGTCTTTCAGAAAAGAAAATCTTAAAGAGCTAAGGGGAGAATCCCAGGCTGAAGGCTGGAAATGATCAGATATGACTAGTTTTCAACCAAAGGTGAACATTTGCTGGAAGAGACATGTCTTCCTATGCTACTCATTTGCTTCCAGCTTTCCTCCACATCTGGAGAAGGTGGGACCAGTTCTGTTGTCTGTGGTCCTCCTACTGAGCAGGCTTTGACTCAGGCTATGCATGACCTCCCTCATCTCATTGATTGGGGCTCCCAACCAGAGGGGAAGCAACCTTGGGTTAATTCTAGACCCTCTCGCACAAGCATCTATGGCCTGGCATCTGGGGCTGTGAGCTCTTGTGGCTAATGAGGAAATGGTAGAAGATTCGATGTGGGGATGAGTCTGTAACTTTTATGCAGTGGAAGCTCCAGACCTTTTATCCCAGGGAAGCTCTGGCTTCAATGGCTGGTCATCAGGTATTCAGGTCCCAGGATGAGGCCTCAATGCAACTCTCACAACTGGAAAAACAGCTTCAGTCACTGGCTCTGTCAGTGTCATGTAAGAAAGAAAGAGTCCCTTACTGCATGGACTGGTCCACAGTTTTTTGTTTTTTTAATTTATTTTATTTATTTATTTTTGGCTGCGTTGGGTTTTCGTTGCTGTGCATGGGCTTCCTCTAGTTGCAGTGAGCAGGGGCTACTCTTCGTTGCGGTACGCAGTCTTCTCACTGCTGTGGCTTCTCTGGTTGTGGAGCATGGGCTCTAGGCACACGGGCTTCAGTAGTTGTGGCTCGTGGGCTCTAGAGCGCAGGCTCAGTAGTTGTGGCACACGGGCTTAGGTGCTCTGCGGCATGTGGGATCTTCCCGGACCAGAGCTCAAACCCGTGTCCCCTGCATTGGCAGGCGGATTCTCAACCACTGCGCCACCAGGGAAGTCCCACAGTTTTCTTTTAAGGAGAATTAATAGGACATTTGATTCTCTCATGGCTACCAATGAAAATAACATTGTACATGTAAGTACTCCCTTGCACCTCCTCAGTGAGCCTTCACTCTATGACACGTTCCCCCAAGAGGAAGCAGAGGCATTGATATTTTATTTTATTTTTAAATTTTTATTTATTTATTTTTTGGCCACGCTGCTCAGCATGCGGGATCCTAGCTCCCTGACCAGGGATTGAACCCGTGCCCTCTGCAGTGGAAGCGCAGCATCCTAACCACTGGACCACCAGGGAATTCCTGAGGCATTGATATTTTAAAGTGAATAATATGGACTGTCTTTTTTTTCTTTTTTGTACTTGGATATGAAATGAGTAAAATATGTGGTTCACAATTGATTAGAATTCCAGTCTTTTTCTTCAGCGTATGCCTTAGGTGTATCTTAACAGGGTTGAAAATACCAGCGTGTTGCAAATCCCGAAAGAGTCATTATTGTGCCCTCAGCCTTAATGATGATTTGGCCAGGTATAGAATTCTGTTCATAACTGGTGAATGGATAACCAAAATATGGTATCCAGCCATAAAAAGAAATGAAGTACTGATACATGCTACTGTATTGGTTGAACCTTGAAAACACACGAAGTGAAAGAAGCCATTCATAAAGGACCATGTATTGTATGAGTCCATTTATTTGAAATGCAAGGCAAGTCTATGAAGACAGAAAGTAGGTTACTAGTTGCCTAAGGGTGAGGGTGGGGAACGATGACTGTGGGTATACATTATCTTTTTAGGATAATGAAATATTCTAAAATTGATTGTGGTGATAAGTGTATAACTGTGAAAATATTAAATTGAATTGTACTCTTAAATGGTTGAATTATGTGGTATATGAATTGTATTTCAATATAGCTGTTAAAAAAGCAAAAAAGCAGTGCCAGGTGGTCATTCTTTTCTAGGCATGTGCTTATATTTAAGACTCTGCTTTTATCTCCTCTCTGTGGCTCTCAGATTCTTGGCTTCATCCTCTGCTTTTGATGCCTCACTTTTGTTGTCCTGTTTAGAATCTCCTCCCTTTCTTTTTCTTTTAAATTGAACCCAGGTTTTCACTTGACTCTCAGCTCTGCTTACTCTCTTAATTTTGGCGAGTCTGCCAACCTTGGGTGAGAAACCCCTCTTCTTGTTCCAGCCCCCTCAATTCCACCCCCAGCGTCATCAGCAGGCTTACCCATGATCTTGCATAACAGATGGGGAATTCGGCAGAGACAGACTCTCAACTCTTCCTTAGTGGCTTTTTCTTGGACGGTCAAAGGAGTTAAGAGATTTGACCTCGCTACTACCGCCCTCTGTGAGTACTGTGCTTTCCAAAGCAGCTTTCCCGCTCACAATTGTACTTGCTTTACACATTAATCCTGTGAAGTAAATGTGGTAAGCATTGTTGTTAGGGGAACCACTGACCGAAACTGCCCGCCGCGGCCAGGCCCAATAGTAACCACTTGCATGAGTTATCTTACAACAGGAGGTCCCGGTAAGGAACGCAGAACTAACAAGCTACCACCAACTGGAAGAATTGGGAAAAGGTCAAAAGGAGAGAGGAGATGCCAGTCCATATGTCCTACCAACCTCCCAGAATCCTTCTCGCTGGAATCCATCTTGGTTGAGCAATGCGCGTGCCACCAGGAAGGACCCTGAGTCAGAACAATTGGGCAGAGACAACCCAGAAACTAACCCCATCACCATAAAACCTGAGACTGCGAGGCATGTGGCAGAGCAGTTCTCCTGGGCTCCCTTACCCTGCTGCTCTCTTCCCGGGTTCCCCTTCCCAATAAAGTCTCTTACTTTGTCAGCATGGGTGTTTCCTCAGACAATTCATTTCTGAGTGTTGGACAAGAGCCCGCTGCCCTGGAAGGGGTCCCCTTTCCTGCAACATTATCATCCTTGTTTTACAGATGAGGAAACCAAGCTCAAAGAGCTAAACTGACTTGCTCCAAGTCACACATTGGATCACATACCTCAGATCTTCTGATTGTAGCTTTATTATTCTTTCCACTGATGCAGGACTCCCCAAGATGAAATTCTTCCAGATGAATCCTTTACTCTAAATACATTTCTTCCTTTCTTCCTTTCTCTCTTTGGGTCTTCATTGCTGCGTGTGGGTTTTCTCTAGTTGCAGTGAGTTGGGGCTACTCTTCATTGCGGTGCCCTGGCTTCTCATTGCAGTGGCTTCTCTTGGTGCGGAGCACGGGCTCTAGGTGCACAAGCTTCAGTAGTTGTGGCACGTGGGCTCAGTAGTTGTGGCTCGTGGGCTCTAGAGCACAGGCTTAGTAGTTGTGGCACATGGGCTTAGTTGCTCCGCGGCATGTGGGATCTTCCTGGACAAGGGATTGAACCCGTGTCCCCTGCATTGGCAAGTGGATTCTTAACCACTGCACCACCAGGGAAGTCCCACATTTGTTTCTTCGATCTCTGCTCTTCCTGCATATTTATGGAGCAACTACTATGTGTCAGACCCAGCTAGGTGCTGGAGATACAATTGAGAAAGATGGTCCCAGCCCTACAGACTGTCAGCAAAGGTCGACACGCCTAACCTCCTTATCTTTGCTCATATAGGATCTCTACTGCCACACCAGCCCCTTGCCCACCATCCCCCACTACTACCTACACATCTGGCATGACTTCTGTCTCCTCTCCACCAGGTCAATGACAATCCAACCTTGAACAATCCTCCTTAGGATAACACACTTTCCTGTTAAATACACAATCTCTGGAGATCTTTCTCTGCTTTCCTTTGGTGTTATATATAGGTTTTAAGTGAAGGTACCTATGAAAAGAGTGCCCCTCCCTCACTACTCTCAGATAAAGGGGAAATACATTACCCTCTGAGTCCAAAAGGACTCAGAACAGAGATGTGCAAATTGACCTTAAAAACACAGACTGGCTGCCAGTAGCCAAACTGCAGATAACTTGATCAAATGTACTAAATTCTTTAAAGAAAGAAAGCACCATTAGGAGGGGGTTGGTTGGTCATGGAGATTAGAGAAAGAACAGTCCCTGAAGCAACTGTTACTGGTGCCCACTCAAACACCATCCAGGGAAGGGAGTGCCTAGCCAGTGTGCAGGATCAAGAATAACTATTGTAGAGCTGGTCCAGTGGGTCACTCAAATCTGCTGGGACCAAGCCCTCAAATCCCATCTCTTGTTCTGAAGCCATGCTGACCAGATAACCACCAGCTACACTGACTTCTCTTGCCTCTGGGGAAGAACGGGCTGCTTGAGCTGACATGCACATCTGGTCCACCGTAGAGTTCTATTTCTCGCTGGAAATTACTAAATGAACGTGTACATCAGCCTCTGTGAACATGAGTCAGACATCAGTCAAACCTGTGATCCTCCCAAGACTGAGTGTCTGACACACCGAGGCTGAGGGCAAGACCCTGGACCACTGTAAATCACCAAGGAAAATGGCACCCTATGGGGCTGAGTGACACACCCACTTCCTCCAAACACGTAAACCTAACAGCAAATGCTGGTTGGTTGATGCACTATCCTAGGAGGAAGACTTGGAGAAAAATCAGGCTTTACCCTTGCCTGCCAGAGGCCTAAGCACCTCTGTAATTTTATTTATTTTTTATCTTTTAAAAAATTTTATTTATTTTATTTTATTTATTTTTGGCTGCATTGGGTCTTTGTTGCTACACAAGGGCTTTCTCTAGTTGCAGCGAGCAGGGTCTGCTCTTTGTTGTGGTGCACAGTCTTCTCACTGCGGTGGCTTCTCTTGTTGCGGAGCATGGGCCCTAGGCACGTGGGCTTCAGTAGTTGCGGCACGCAGGCTCAATAGTTGTGGCGCACGGGCTTTTTTGCTCTGCGGCATGTGGGATCTTCCTGGATCAGGGATTGAACCCGTGTCCCCTGCATTGGCAGGTGGATTCTTAACCACTGTGCCACCAGGGAAGTCCCAAAGCACCTCTGTAATTTTAGCTGCCACTGATGTTGCCATTGTTTCCATAAAACCAAATGATCAAGGCTATGACATTTCACAAGGCAAACCTGGGAAGGACGATTATTTGAACAAACATATTTAGTCAGCATTGTATTTGGTGGGAAATATCTTTACTCAGTATTTGTTGTTATTTTCAAAAGCCAGCCTTCCTGAATTCATTTTAAATCTCCAACTTCTGAAACTTCAATAAGAGCCCATCTGCAGAAGTGGACTGTCCATGGAAGTCACTGTTTCACTGTCATATGGCTCAACTGTGCAGGAGTAGGATAAAGTTGTTTTGTTTTTACGTGAGGGTTTTTGTGACGATTTATCTAAATTTTATTACTTATGTGACCTTGTATGTTTTGTAGAAGTTCATTTAAACTGTGAAGCCTCATTTACTGGAAGAAGAAATATCTATGTGAGCCCATGGAGACTACCATAGGTCACCTTGAACAATAAAATGGCCTTTTGGGGACAGAGCTCTATGCAGATGAAGAAAGGTATACACTTGTGGCTAGAGGTTAATGAGTTACTTACATTAAGGTCTCTTCTCATTTAAGAAAGAAGTATCATATTTGGTAATACAATCATATAGGGGTATCTGTTTTCAGGCACAAAACTGGAAAGAACTGTGAAGATTAAAGGAAACTTTAGAATTTTCTACACTATGTACTATGTTCTAAGAGGAAAAAATAGTATCAGGTTGAGAAAATTAGCTTAATTCTGTTATCCAGACTGTGTTCACTGGTTCACTTCCTTCCATTTGTTGACTAATTGAATATAAATCCCATTAAAGAGCACTGGATTCACTTTTCATTTGAATGAAAGGAGCTCAATTTCCTACCAGAACTGGCTGCAGAGAATAGCTAATACACCGCTCAACGTGCTCAAAATTTGCAGTTGAAATCCCAGGGGATACCAAGTCTCAGGTGATAGGTGCGTGTGTGCACATGCACACACATGTGTGCACACACACACAAACACACTCACACACAATGAGTTAAAATTTTAAGTATTTTGATTATGAAATAACTTAGTTGTTAGGCCCTTGCTATTTTCTTACTGTGAATTACAAACCCTCTGAACAGGAAAGTCTAATTTCAGAGCTTCCCTCTTTCTTCCTAGCAAGTGGCTCAAGCTTATGAAGGACGTGCTAACGAAATAAACAGTCTAAGGCATGATTGTGAGATTTCAAACAGCTGGATAATTTTGGCCCCCTAAGAAAGGGGGGATTAAGAAACATACCCTAATATTATCTAAATGATAGGACACTATGCTAAGTGAAATAAGTCAGAGAAAGACAAACACTATATGATATCACTTATATGTGGAATCTAAAAAATACAACGAACTAGTGAATATAACAGAAAAGAAGCAGACTTACAGATATAGAGAACAAACTAGTGGTTATTAGCAGGGATAGGGGAGTGGGAGTTAGCAAATATTGGGTGTAAGGTAGGCTACAAGGATGTGTTGTACAACACGGGGAATATAGCCAATATTTTGTAGTGACTGTAAATGGAGTGTAACTTTAAAAAATTGTATAAAAAAAACCCCGTATCCTAACATAGAAGCCAAAAGTTTGGGATTTTCATTGGAAATATATTTGAAGAGGTAAAATCCTAGTATAAATATTGGTAAACTTGAAATTTAATCTGAAATCAAATGCTTAGGGGTTACACTATCACTTACTACCCTCACGTCATTTAATTTTCTTTTTTTTTGGTAAGATTTATGTTATAACAAAAGAAAAAAATAGATATGGTTCCTTCCCATAAAAGCTAAAGGTACGTCTCTTTTGAAACATTTGTCACAAAAATGTCTGAGTTGGACATGCAGTTATCTAAGGCTCTTTCCATATAAAGTCCTCCTGGTTCCCCTCCATTCAAGCAGATGAAAGAGTTTCTACTCTACATTGCTTGCTGGGACCTCATGCAACCCCATAGTCCTGTTCTTTGCTTTGTTTCTGGGTGAGTCATCCAAACCGGGATGTGGTTCTTCACTCGGGGTGAAGAATCTCTTGGTATCATATACAGCAACTTGGTAGCGTGGCAGAATTTAGCTTGGCAGGATTGTACATTAGTCTGGACTGTTTCACGCACTGCCCTGGCCCTAATCCATGGGCAAACTGGGCCTTCTAACCTGAAGGTTGAGTGACAACTTCTGGTCCAAGTCCACAGTGTCCCTCTGCTGCCTCCTGACCCCCATGCCATTTGCCCATACTCGGTATGTCTGGAACTCCTGGGTCTTCAGGGTTTCTCCAGCCTGAACCTTCACTCCCATCAGTTCTTGGTCTTCTTGGTCTAGTCCTCTGAAGTCCCTGCCCTCCCTGCTCCCCTTTGCCTCAACCTTCACAAGTAAGATCTTGGGAACCATGCTATCTGTTAGGGTGGGGTGACGAGAGAATAGCTGATTTGGGCTCTGAGGTACTGCTAGATGTATCCTTCCTTCCTCCCTCCTCCCCAGAAGAGGAAGAGGGAGTGTTTGGAATTTTATTTGGACAAGTGAAAATATTACAAAAGCTAGTGAGGCTTTTTGGGTGAACTCTTTGGAGACTTCCTGGCAGAGGATCATGGGAGACCGCTGTTGGATGGGGAGTTTGGGGTGGCGTTTTTGGTTGGTGGCTTAGGTGGGAAGAAGCCAAGATCAGGCTCAGAAATAAAGAGAGCCTCTTGGTTTCCTTCCCAGTGATTTCATTCACTTACCGAGCCTGGAAGAGGGGCAAGGATCCTGGGAAAAGCCTGGCCCTGGATCTTCCTATGGGTTTTATTTTTCAGGATCTTGAGCTACTACATGTAGTGTTAGGGAGAAAGAAATCCTAAGCAGTATAAGGGAGGAAAATTTTCCTCAAACCCAGCGTTGGCTGGGACTGAAAATTAAACTGACAAAGGCAGATTAATAGGAGAAAAGCATACAAATTTATTAATATACGTTTTACAGGGGACTTCCCTGGTGGTCCACCGGTTAAGGCTCCATACTTCTAATTCAGGGGATGCAGGTTCGATCCCTGGTCAGGGAACTAGGACCCCGCGTGCCACACGGCCAAAAGGAAAAAAAAAAAGTTTTACAGGACACGGGATCCTTCATAAGGAAATAAGGACCCCCAAAACAGTTAGACCTGTATTTTATGGTGGGTTTGACGGAGTGGGCAGTCCTGTAGAATATGATTGGTTAAAGAGTATGAGGTAATAGTAGTAAACTGGGGGAAACTTAGCAAGGCCTGTTTGTTAGGATTCTTCTTGGCATCCCTTTGCCTTTGGAGATTAGGTTGTCCCCTTTTTTCCAGACATAAGGAAGACACCTCTCACGTGAGGGTTTTATGACCTGTTTCAGGGAAGAAGGGTGACAGGGGTTGGGGCAGGGTGGGGAACAAGGTCAGGGTAAGCTTCGTGCTTCTGCCGTTTTCTCAGACTCCTTCAGATCAAAATATTCAGTATGCCAAGGTGCCATATTTGGGGGTAGCATGCTCTGAACCCTAACAGCAGTATTGACTTCCACTGCCCAATGGTCTGCAGAATTATCAAAGTCTGTCTCTAAATCCCCTTGGCTTTTCCCAACTCTCAGTGGAGTGATCCTCTAAATGAAGTTCCATCAGGCATTCACTGCCCACATTGTCCCAAACCACTGTGTCTTCCCTACAATGTCAACCAAGTCTGTTGGCTACCCATCTGGCATGCCCCCTACCCTGTGAGTCCAGAACTTCATAAGAACCATTTCTGTCTCTTTTGCCACAGGCAGAGGGAAAGTTGACCTCTGGTGTGATAGTCCTAAAGCCAGCCCCAGCTGTCTACAACTCCCTCAATTCCTGATCTCCTGAGGGCAGTTTACTTTGGACTTTTCACTTCCATTCACTATGGGTCATATGGGCCACAGGGCTGCTGGAAAACACTCTGTCAGCAGCTCCCCAAGTTGTCTGCCCGTAGGGCCAAGGAAGGCTGCGGGGTGGAGCCTGTCACCTCACCCCAGCTGTTCTCACTGAGCCTTGGCCATTAAAGACCCCCCTAGGAGGAAAGTTTTCTGATCTTCTGTCTACAGAAAGCTTGACCTCATGTTTGTGAGGCCCCTTCCGCACCCCTGAAGTTGTCAGGGCACACATGTGAGTCATCTGGGGGCATTCAGTCATGACAGCTCCTCAACCAGTGTTCACTTCACTGAGCAGGCAAATTACTTTTACTTTAATTTTAATAGCATTTATGCTTCAGTCCTTTAGATGTATGTGCAACTGTTGAGCCGCCACAGATATAATAGATACCGCATTCCAATGTGCAAGCTTCCAAAGGCTGTAGCAGAAAAGTGCTTTCAGACTCTTGACTTCTTCCCTGGCATCAAAGACACATAAAATATTGAAGGGAGTAAAGACAAGAGAGAGGTGGGGAGTGGATTTTTGGAAACGTATTGTTGGTTTGCTGAGTGTCTGATCCCAGCCAAGGGGCAAGAATTGCTCCTATCTCAAATCCAATGCAAGGGGTCTCAGGAGAGCTAGATGAGGGTCTCCACAGTTGGGTCACAGTGATCTGGGGACAACTCTGGCCTGAGAAGTGTACCTCAATGATGAGGGGTGGGCTGGCCACCAACTTTGGTGGTATGCAAAGAAGTGGGGGTTAGGTTGGAGTCAGGTGTCACTTACAGACTTTAGCAGACTAGGAACATGTGTTTCCTGTGCACCAAATGTAGGTCACAACATGAGAGAGAGAGCTGGCACGGGGTCATCTTTGGTCCTATCCCAGAGATCCACCGAGGGGCAAGCAGAGCTGAGAGGAGGCGAAGGTGGGGTTGGATGCCTAGGGGCTAATAAATACCTTAGGTCAAGCACCAGTGGAATAGAGTTGAAGTCACCCAGGGCAAGGTAACTGCAAGGTGGCTAATCTATGTTTTCTTTTGGTGGCGGGGGGGGCCTGGGGGGCAGAGCTCTCCGAAGAACCCACAAAATACTCAAGAAAGGAAGCATTGACTTTAAAGCCCTGCCAGACTCAGAAAGCTTGGAGCCAGCAGATAACACAGCCAGTCAGTTCAGAACTTTCTTGTGACCCTCAGACCCTGGAGAGATCAGAAACCACAGCAGGCAACCTGGAGGAAGGATATCAGCAAGGCAGAAGCAAGAGAAAGGACAAGCACAGCTTTTTCCCCAAACGGAGGCTTCCTGTCGGCAGCTGCTCCTGGGCAGCCACATGCCCAAGGGGAACAATTTGACTTTAAATCACATTTGAAGTCTTGCATTGTATCCTGGCCTACACATGTTAAATACTGAACCTGAGCCTGGGTTTGTGACTTAAAGAAGTGGACAGAGAAGTCATAGGACCTGCTTGACTTTTTATACAAGGGCACAGGGAGAACTAGTGCCACCAGAGAAATCTATAGAGACACGGTAGGCAAAATTAAGTTGCTTTAGGACAGCGTTCCAGAAGTCCCATTTCTTCAGTGTGCCAGTAACATGGTACGCCTTACTTCATACACTCAGCACCCATTTACTAAGTTATACCTGGCAGTGGGGAGACAAAGGTGAAAGAGCCAAGGTCTCTGCCCCTGAGGAACTCAAGAAAATTAAGTGTAAGAAAATGTTAGAGGAATATCAGGAGAGGAAGAAAAGAACTTTCCATGCTGGGTTGGCTTTGGGCTAAAGGCGCAGTGGCGATGGCTCTGGAATTTAATAGTCCAGGAGTTACACACCTTCTCCTTGGGCCGCTGGCAAGTGGACAGTTTATGACATTCGCCCTGGGCTGTCCCTGGTGACTTAGCAGGGCTAGTGGACCTCTAGTGTTTTGGGCAGCCCAGCATCCAGAGCTTCCTTCAGTGAAACACCCCTCCTCCAAAATGTGCCTGCAGTCTGTGGGGTTGCTAATCACGTCTCCTCATGTACACCTCAAGAGGGGTGCATCCGTGTGACCCTACTTCTAGATCAGTTAAACTCCTGGTCACACTTACTGGACACTTGCTCTTTGCCAGGAACTATTTTTAGGGCTTCACATATATTAATTCATTTAATCCTCAGAACAACTCCATGAAGCAGGTACATCTTACAGATGAACAAATGGAGGGAAAGAGAGTTCAGTGACTTGCTGAGGGTCTTGCAGCTAGGAAGAGGCAAAGTCAGATTTGAACCTGTGTAGTCTGGTTCTTGTTGGCTGCAGGCGAGAGAGAGAGAGAGAGAGAGAGAGAGAGAGAGAGAGAGAGAGAGAGAGAGAGAGAGAGAGGAGAGAGAGGTTATTTCAGCTTTTCCAGCCTGTAAAGTAAAAGCAGGCAAGAAAAGAAGGGGTTGGGAGATGTTGAATGAGTCACCTACGATGTCTGCCAAATCTGTCTGGTCAGTTTTCTCTTTCTCTCTTTCTCTGTTATGTTTCTTTGTGCATGATTCAAACAGTTCTCCAATGTCAGACTCATTGCTTCACGAACCTTCATCTTTGAGAAGGCGTGCAATTTTATTTTGCAATTGATTTCATTGTAGTCTTTCTAGTCACGGGTGCCACCTGAAAATGGCAGATACCTTTACAGTTTCTGACAGCTGATGACAGACTGACCTCAATCTTTGATTGATGGCTGGTACGGATACTAGACTGTTTCGGGAGGGATGTTTGAACGAGGGGTGATTTAAAGAAATGGGCAGCTCAAGAGGGTATTTTTTATATTGCAAGATATTTGCTTTCCTACATAACCTGTTATCCCATGGTCCTGTATAATGAGTACTAGGATCACGAGAACCCCTTGAACATAGCACAGTGTGACCTAACCCTTGATTCCCTCCTCAACTGCCTTAAGGAGGCTGTGCAAAGAATACGGGTAACATTAACAATATGATGACAAGAAAAACCTGTAGGTCTGAGGCCCACTGAGCTCCCGGGCTCGTGCCTTCCTCTGTGCTCTGTTTCCCCCCTGTCCATGGCTGGGGCTGATGTCCATCAAAGTCCTTCAGTGTCAGCGTAGATATGGCTCTTCCTAACCCACTGCTGCTGCATCACAGAACCTGAGGGCTGTCGCAGCCCCACTTCTGACTTACCTGGGGAGCCTCAGCTGTTGATGTTGACAAGAGGTGTCTGTCCAGCTGCTGGTGCTGTCTCTCTAGTGAAGAAGGCCTCCTCTACTAAATGTTTCACGGCTCTTTTCTTAAATCCTGAAATAGTCACACTAATCCCTCGGCCCTCCTGCAACTCCCTGAAGATTACCAGACAATTTCTCTCTGGGTCGACTTGGATGAAATGTGGATAGGATCAAACAGCATCTCACCCTCTACTAAAAGATAATTAAAATTAAAATCACACCACACACGCCATGTACACACACATAAATCTTACATGTGTGTGTGTGTGTGTGACGTGATTTTAACTATCATTTATCTATGTATATATACATTATATTATATTTAAACATAAATATAATATATAATATTTATACAAATGTACATATACATTGTTAATGTACATATATATGTTAAAGATTTTATTTATTTATTTTTTTAAAGTATTTATTTATTTATTTTTGGCTGCGTTGGGTCTTCATTGCAGTGCGCAGGCTTCTCATTGCAGTGGCTTCTCTTGTTGCGGAGCACGGGCTCTAGGCGTGCGGGCTTCAGTAGTTGTGGCACGCGGGCTCAGTAGTTGTGGCTCACGGGCTTAGTTGCTCCACAGCATGTGGGATCTTCCCGGACCAGGGCTCAAACCCGTGTCCCCTGCATTGGCAGGCGGCTTCTTAGCCACTGCGCCACGAGGGAAGCCCTAAAGATTTTATTTGACTAATCAATGAAGGAACCAGGTAAACATTGTATTTTGAAGAAGAGACATATTTATAAATCAGAAATACTGAAATGAATGTGTAAATGGAAGCAAACTGATTTTTCCACAGGGGCTAGGGAAATCAATTGGACCTCTACCAGACAGGACAGAATTCTCACATCTATGTGAATCATCTTGCATTGCTATCAATTACTTACAACTGAAAAAGTTGTAAAATAGCTCAAAGGCAATGAAAGATTAGAATCACATAACCTGAGGGCTGTCCTCTAGACAATGCCTAGCTCTCCAGTAAAGCACCTCCATAGCATCTCTTTTCCTTAGGCACCATTTACGTGGGGGTAGCTTAAATGCCAGGGTTTCTGGGATTAATATTAACTCCAATGCTTCTTTTTCCTTGTTTCTCTCAGGGTTATTTGGTCCTTATGTAAACAGGGCTCCTGGAGGCCTGCACGGCCTGCGAGGGTTCCAGTATGGGGTGGAGAAGTCAGGCCTCCTCTGGGACCCTCCCCTTGTCATAATGACAAATGCTTTATTTGTATTGCTGTGAGGGGCAGGGGTGGGGGAGGGGGAGGTTGAAGCTCGAAGATTGGTACAGGGAAGTTGCAGGAAAGACAGGATAGGATCAAGTTCTGAAGTGCCTTCTGTGCTGTGCTAAGGATTTCAATCTTGACCTCAAAGGCAATGGAGAACAACCACAGCCTTTTTTTAAATTATTACTATTTTTTATTTTTTAATAGATCTTTACTGGAGTATAATTCCACAAGATGAGCCATGCCATCTCTGCATTTCACCTCCCCCTTCCTATCTCCTGACACATCGTCCGTTTCCTTACTGTGGTGTGTCTCACTTCACTGACCTATTCAAAAGACTGTGGTTGTATATATGCATTCACCACAGCAAGGAAACTGAAGATGTGTCAGGAGGTAGGAGGGGGAGGTGAAATGCAGAGATGGCATTGTCTCATCTTGTAGAATTGTCTTGAATAAATGACTTTTAGAGAATTTTCTGCCCATTACAAAGAGACACCTTTCACTCTTCTCCTTAAAATGTCTCCAGACTGTCCCACTATCACTTCCTGGCGCCTTGGGGCTTTCTTTCTCCAGTAGCTGCTAAGCTAGGAGAACATTCAGCCACCAACCTTTGTCCAACACCGACTCACTCATGTCTTCACTGCTTAACACCTTGGAACCACCCATAAGGAGGGCACAGCAGCAATGATTGCATTTTATGGAGGAGAAGCAGCCTTGTGGAGGGCTTGACTGAATGGCCTAGGGTCACCCAGCTGGTAAGTTGTCTGGCCCGAGTTGGAAGCCAGGTCTCTGGAACTGTGCCTGCTCTTGCTGGGTACCACACAGCCTCCCTTGCGTTCCTGTCCCAAGTCTCCTCTTCTATTCATAGAAAAATGGGAGCGGGTGGATGTTACATGGGATAGTCATCATTTTCTCTCTCAATTCTAAACTTCCGGGCAGCTTTTCTAGTTTTATTTGCAGTTCCACAGAGACAGTTAGCAGGTTTGTAAGTTGCTCACTCATTTTAGGAAATGAATTTTTATATTCACTCTCAAGCTGGTCATTTGTTTTTTTCAGAAGCTGCTGTCTCCCAAGGTGCAGAATCTGAAATGACAATTAGGATCTTAAGAGAGATTAAGGTGAAGAATAGACTAAAAAAGGAATAATTGGTTGGTCATTTGGCCAAGGAGTACGACAAAAATCAATTATAAATAACTTTTAACTCATTGAGTTGACTTTTCTCTTATAATCAAGATAAAACTCAAATGAAGATGGCTAGAAAGAAGATAAATTTTAATTTCCAGAAAGGCCCCTTCAGGCATCGCACAGGTAACAGATGGGTTCCCAGCTAGTTATCTATCTGGCTCTTGATGATATTAGCTGCAATTAGAGATCCTCCGAAAGCCTCAGAAAATGGCCCTTTTAAAAGTTCATTTTATCAGGTGGGAGCATCTTGTCGTCTCTGGGTTCCTGTTGAAATTTTATAATTAACTGACATGACAAGATAAAGATATTAACTCAAATGGCTTCCGTATTTCCTTTTGCCTTGTTTTACCAGGAGAATTTTATTCTTCCATAGTGTGTGAGTAAAAAACCAGAAGTTTGGGCATTTGGGAAGACAGCCAAGAAATGTCACCCCGTGAAAAAACAAAAACCATAGGAATAAAAACGATGACATTAACTAACTTCTGAGGAAATAATACATTTAAGTGATGATGGGTAAGTGAGAAGCATTTAGACCAAAGCAAGATTCCTCAAAGTGAATTGTAAATAGAAACCTACTAGAAAGAAAGAGTTCCATGGCCAAATAATTTCTGCAAATACTAATTTAAATCTTGTTGAAACACATTCTTTATTGTAGCACTTCTCAGAACTGTTAATATGTTAATGTACATGGCGAAGAGAAGCTATAATGGTAGGTATCTGCCAAATATGTTTTATCACAGAATCTTTTTTTTTGGTAAAGAAACCTACTTTGGCAAACTCCATACTAGAACTTTTTTTAAAATTTCAACAAAGGATTCTGATTATCTGCTTGTATATATTTCTACAAATAAATTTATTTATACAAATAAGTTTATACAAAAAACTTATTTACACAAAAGAATTGTAACATACCTCAGTATGTGCTGTGATTACAGAGAAGGAGAACTGAAAAAGAGAACTGGGTAGTAGGAAGAATTTGTCTCAGGCTCACCAAGCATTTCTCTGTAGGTGGGGGTGTTATTTGCTAGGGCTGCCATGACAATGTATTGTAGACTGGGTGGCTTAAACAACAGAAATTTATTTTCTCATTGTTCTGGAAGCTACAAGTCCAACGTCAAGGTATCAGCAGGGTTGGTTACTTCTGAGGCCTCTCTCCTTGGCCTGCAAATGTCTTCATTCTCTCTGTGTCCTCACATGGTCTTCCCTCTGTGCTTGTCTGTGTCCTAACCTCCTCTTCTCAATAAGGACACGAGTCGTACTGGAATAGAGCAGCTGTAATGACTTCATTTTACCTTAATTACCTCTTTAAAGGCTTCACTTTCAAATACAGTCACCTACTGAGGGTTAGGACTTCAACACATGAATTTTGAGAGGGCACAATTCAGCTCCTAATACTGGACTAGAAACATAAATTACCAAGAGCTCACTACACAGTCTGTAGAGATTATAACGTTCTTTGCACTCCAACCCAATCTTTTTTTTTTTTTTTTTTTGGCGGTACGCGGGCCTCTCACTGCTGTGGCCTCTCCCGTTGCGGAGCACAGGCTCCGGACGCGCAGGCTCAGAGGCCATGGCCCACAGGCCCAGCCGCTCCTCGGCACGTGGGATTCTCCTAGACCGGGGCACGAGCCCGTGTCCCCTGCATTGGCAGGTGGACTCCCAACCACTGCGCCACCAGGGAAGCCCCCAATCCTTTTTCAAAAAAAATTTTATTGGAGTATAGTTGATTTACATTGTTGTGTTTTCAGGTGTACAGTATAATGAATCAGTTATACATATACATATATCCTGTCTTTTCCAGGATTCTTTTCCCATACAGGTTATAACAGACTATCGAGTATACCCCAATCCTTCTTGAGCAGCCTTCTGAACCTGAGATGGTTTCCCCGAGGATGTTCCAACTGGGAGGAACCAGACTCACAGCCAGACACGGTCTCTTTGACCATTATACTTCCCAAGAAACTTAATATGCATTAGCTTGATGGTTGGTGAACTAATCTCTTGAAAGTTTGGCTGAGGTGACTCAGTTTCCCTGGCCCTGATCACACCTAATTGGATGGATAAAATGTGCTTTTTAAACTAACAAAGCTGGGGACGAGATATTGCCCGTGTGGTGCCTCTACCAAGGGAGCAGAGGGAAAGGAATCATCTCGGATAGGAGGTCACCTATGCCGAGGGACTCTGTATAATAACGGCTCACGTGTTCTGAACAGCGTTGGGCATTTCACGTCAGTATCATCTCATCTATTGCTTATAACATCTCTTTGAGATAAAGGTACTATTATTCCATCTAGATTGTAGATGAGGAAATGGAATTCTAAAGAAGGTATTTATTACAAACAAATAGGGAATAATCTGAAGGGAATAATCAAACAAGTAGGGAATAATCCTATGCTCTTATCTATCATCCCACATGCAGTTTGTATGCTCTCACTTGATCTTGTAAAGGAGCAGAAACTGTTTTTCTACCCTCTTAGGTACTGTAGCTAGGGCCTGTGATTTAAACTGAAAAAAGAGGAATTCCTTGGCGGTCCAGTGGTTAAGATTCCACGCTCCCAATGCAGAGGGCATAGGTTAGATCCCTGGTCGGGGAACTAAGATCCTGCATGCCACACAGTGCTGCCTAAAAACAAACAAACAAACCAACCTGAAAAAAGACAGAATAGCAGGAGAAAAGGCAGACAGATTTTATTAATATATTTACGTGCATGGGGACTTCACAGAAAAGAAGTGAAAACCCAAAGACATGGTTAGATTTGGGGCCTTATATATCATTTTAACAAAGGGTGATGAATTGTGAAGAAGTGATTAGATAAAGGAAATGAGGGTTGGAGCTCCTGGGGCAGGGGGTAAACTGTGGGAAGTTGACTAGGAACTGGGTGGTAGATAGGGTTGTTCAGTAAGATTTGTTATGCTGACTCTGTGACTCCCGGTGCCCTCTACAGTGATTAAGTTAGTTTTCTTCCGCTTTGGGAGAGAGGAACACTTTTACAAATGGAAATTTATGTCACCTTTATGAAAGGAAATATATGCCCTGGTTTGGGCAGAAAGGGAAAGGGCAGAGAGCTAGCTCTTCCTGCATCTCCTGTTTCTCAATTGCCTTTAACTTAAAATAATCAAAATAATACTGTGCCAAAGTGGCGTATTTGGGGATGACGTATTTGGATCCCCTTCAGATTCTACAACACTTAGAGTTGAGGGAAATGAAGGCAGGAATTGTCCAGGGTTACAAGGTTAAGAAGCAGAAACTAGATAATAAGCTGATCTTTCTGACTTCAAAACCACTAGTATATGTACCATATAAATAGAATTTTTTAAAATAAACTTTTAATTTTAGAACAGTTTTGGATTCACAAAGAAACCGCAAAGATGGTACAGAGAGTTCTTAAATATTCTGTATCCCTATTATGAATGTCTTACATCAGCGTGGGACCTTTGTTACAAAGAGGGTTAGCAAGTGACTAGACTGAGGCACTGAGAGGAGAGAGGAAGTTTAGAAACTGAAAATTAAGAGGAGGAAGTGGGGGCTTCCCTGGTGGCGCAGTGGTTGGGAGTCCGCCTGCCGATACAGGGGGATGCGGGTTCGTGCCCCGGTCTGGGAGCATCCCACGTGCCGCAGAGCGGCTAGGCCCGTGAGCCATGGCCGCTGAGCCTGAGCGTCTGGAGCCTGTGCTCCGCAACGGAAGAGGCCACAACAGTGAGAGGCCCGCGTACCGCAAAAACAAAAAAACAAAAAAAAAGAAGAGGAAGAGGAGTTGGATTCCGTGAATTCTAAGTTCCTTTCTCACGTTGAAACCAGGGATCTGGCGTCTGCAGGTAGAAAACTAAGACAGGCTTTCCTCCTGTATCAACTTTATTTCTTTAATTGCTCATTTCAAGCTAAAGCATTAAACAGAATCCTGATTCCTACTCCCTGGAGGCATTTCTTTGGCTAGAGTCACTGATTTAATGAAGATATAAACATGTCATGTGGGAACAGATCCCAGCTCATTGCTTTGTCCACACTTGCTTCTATAAAGAAGCTCTGTCCTGTTTCTTCTCTTCTCCACTGTGTTTTCTACTGTTTTTCTGGCTCCTTTGCACCCAGTTGTGGTGAGATAAACAATAGTAAAAGGTTTTTTCTTGATTCTCCTGGAGCATTTTAGTAAATACAGGTGAGAACTCACTCAGTACACAATCTCCTGTTTGGCCAAAGCAGTGCCCATTTCTGCCTTTATCTTAGGGTGAATGTCAGAGTTTGGAAAATTTTATTCTTGCTTTGTGAACTTGAGAAAAGTCACAGTTCATTATTTGTATCTTTGGTCATTTGCCACAAAACAAAACTTTTTTTTTGAAATTTATGCCTGCTAATACTTTTGTTTTTTTTAAGGTTTTAAAATTAAATCCTATATGTTAACTCAATCACACTAAATATTTACTGTAGCTTGTTGCAATATTTCCTCTTTTTTTTTTGACAAAGTACCCTAACTTTCTTCTATTTAACAGTTAACTTTTGCAAGTTAGCCACTTGCCCATTCACAATAGGCATCTGTAATATATTAATTATTGTCTCCAGGTGGAAAAGGAAAAATGTAGGAAGATATCATCATGCTTCAACTTGTCTTGCACTCATTTCCCCTCCTTGAAAATGGAGAGCTAAGGCTATTCTTCTATCAATTTTTCCATGTTTTTCTGTAGCCCCATGTAAGAAAAAACCTTTCATTTTATGTGTTGTCAGTCCCCTTGGGTTCACTTACATCAGCTTTGGCTGGGTTGATGTTTAAAACATTTTTAGAAAGGGTGAATAATTTATTTGAAAGCTAGTGGAGAAAGACACGTAAAAAAATTAGACCAAGTGAGTGGATTTGAAAGAAAAAATGTTACTGGGAACCAAAATATGGCTTAAAAAGGCGGGAGAGAGCTCTATTTCAGAAGAAAAAGTAAATGTTGTTTAAGTGTTCCCTTCAAATTACATATTATTCTGTGAATCTTCAGTGTATCCATGCAGATGTAAATATTTCTGAATTAGTAAACATGTCTTTAAAATATTGGCTTAAAGAAATGCTCCTAAATTTTGATACTGTCTTGTGACTTATGTTTATATCACATTACAATTGTGAACAGATTCACTACCTCTTTAAATAAATATCATCCATGCCCCATTTCCACAAGTTCTCTAAGAGTTTGAAAAACTATCCTGCTTTATTTTTATTCTAGACTCTACCTTGATAATGTTTAGAACTGATTCTGTCATATTTAAGAACGTTTTCCAGTTTCTAGCAACAAGCCCTACCCTCAAAGTTTTTCAAAAAACATTCTTGTTGATAAACCAGAAAAAAACCTGAGGCCCTGAAGGGATGATTTGTCCCAGCACACACAGAAGAAAAGCTAGAGATAAAAACCAGGAGACCTGCTGGACTTTTAGTGAACAGATGACCCCCACTGGGCATCTGCTAGGCCCTCAGGAGACGCCACTGGGACTGGGAAACTGGAGGATGAACCCTGCCCCTTGCCCTTGAGAACTTACCACTTAGTATGCTCTGCTTCTCATTTTAAGGTCATGGCTTTTGTCATACAATCTTGTTTTTTTTTTTTTTTCAATTTTTGAATTTTATTTTATATATTTTTTTATACAGCAGGTTCTTATTAGTCATCCATTTTATACACATCAGTGTATACATGTCAATCCCAATCTCACAATTCATCTCACCACCCCCCCGTCATACACTCTTTATTCAAAAAATGTCCCAACGACCTGAAAAAGCATATCTATCTATCTAGATAGATACATCTCTGTATATATCTGTGTGACTTTTCTGTACACCAGAAACTAACACACCATTGTAAATCATTGATACTTCAAAAACAAAAAAACCAAAAAAAAGTCCCAAAGATCAAACAGGTTGAAAGGCAACTGAGTTTACTGTATTTTATAACTTGAGTGTCTGTGAACGGATAAAAGATGTAGTCAAAATCCTTTCAGCTCAAGGTTTTGGCTGGAGCCTGGCAAAAGAGGTGGGAGGGGAGCTGCTCTGTGGCTATCCTTCCCCCTTTTTGCCTCCCACAAGACATGGAGCGTCCTCCAGCATGCCCTCTCCTTCCCCTGACCAACTATGGCCAAGCCTGTCCTGAGTTCCCAGGCTCGAAGGTGTCAGCCCTGGACGGGGAACTGCTTCATTTGCCAGCCCTCCTGAGGCAGCAGATCCTACACCTGATAGAACTCCCTGGGTAGCCTTTTAAAAATATAGATTCCTGGGGCTTCCCTGGTGGTGCAGTGGTTGAGAGTCCGCCTGCCGATGCAGGGGATGCGGGTTCGGACCCCGGTCCAGGAGGATCCCACGTGCCGCGGAGCGGCTGGGCCCGTGAGCCATGGCCGCTGAGCCTGCACGTCCGGAGCCTGTGCTCCGCAACGGGAGGGGCCCCAACAGTGAGAGGCCCGCGTACCGCACACACACACACACAAAAAAATATATATATATATATTCCTGATGCTACCCTAGATGTCCTGAATTAGATCTCCCTGGGATAGGGGCCTGGAAATCTATATATTGAAAAGCTTCTCAGATGATTAGCCTGGTTTGAGGACCAGTGTTCAAGGGATATTGCATTTAGGTATCAAAGGGATCAAGCTGGGACTTCCCTGGTGGCACAGCGGTTAAGAAGCCGCCTGCCAATGCAGGGGACGTGGGTTCGATCCCTGGTCCGGGAAGATCCCACATGCCGCGGAGCAACTAAGCCCGTGTGCCACAACTACTGAAGCCCACGCATCTAGAGCCCGGTCTCCACAACAAGAGAAGCCACCGTGATGAGAAGCCCGTGCACCGCAAGGAAGAGTAGCCCCCACTCGCCGCAACTAGAGAAAGCCCGCGGGCAGCAACGAAGACCCAACACAGCCCCCCAGAAATTAATTAATTAATTAATTAATTTTTTAAAAAGCGATAAAGCTGACAAGGCATCCACCAGCTGTTCTGGCAGGAGCAGAGAAGAGAGATGTTCATGGGACATTTAGCAAGGACAAATTTCTCTGATATATGATTGCAAATTAAACTGATTTATAATAACAACAATAATACATCCACATGTTAAAAAAAAGTCAAAACATGGGTTTGGATATAAAATGAAAAGTAAGTCACCACCCTACTTTTAGGAGCTTGTCTATTCTGTACAGGACAGAGGTTCTCCTTTCTGACTGCAATCTATGGAGACTGAAGAAATACAGATGTCTGGCCCCTTTCCTAGAATTACTGAGTCAAAAGGCCTAGGAATAGGAGCAGCTGTATTTTAAAAACTCTGTAGGTGATGCTGACCTATAGCTAGATTTGTGAGCCTACGGTTCATATGCTCCTTCAAATTATTACTTATGTATAAGGTTATCAGGTACTTTTGCTGGGAGTCTTTATTTTTAACCTATGATCCCTCAAAATTCTGACCTCTCAGCTTGGTCTCTAAGGGGAATCCACACAAATCTGAGCAAACCTGCTTGCCCCACAATTGTTTTTGTACAACACTGAATCTTTTTGTCTCTAGAAGAAGCATTTGTGCAGGAAACATTTGTGAAAATGTGGTTGTGAAATCATGATTATAGTAGCAACAGTAACATAAATCACAGGAAAAGAAAAATATTATCCATAAACCCTCCATCTATCCCTGTAAATCAAACTACTTTCATTTTTGCCTGTGACTTTTTCTATCCTTGTAAGCAATGGATACATAAATAATGGAAGAGTTGATGTGCCTCTCCAATCTACATTTGTATCTCCCTGAGATCCAACCAAAATAGTGAGTTGGTATTTCCAGATGCTTAAGCAATTACCCCAAATTATCTGGCTTTGAAACTTCTAAAGAAATAAAGGGGGCTTCCCTGGTGGCGCAGTGGTTGAGAGTCTGCCTGCCGATGCAGGGGACGCGGGTTCGTGCCCCGGTCCGGGAGGATCCCACATGCTGTGGAGCGGCTGGGCCCGTGAGCCATGGCCGCTGAGCCTGCGCGTCCGGAGCCTGTGGTCCGCAACGGGAGAGGCCATAACAGTGAGGGACTTCCCTGGCGTCGCAGTGGTTAAGAATCCGCCTGCCAGTGCAGGGGATGTGGGTTCGATTACCCTAGAGAAAGCCCACGCGCAGCAACGAAGACCCAACACAGCCAAAAAAAAAAAAGAAATAAAAATACTTCTCAAACATCCTCTACCAGAAGCTAAACGTGACAGTATTTTATTCTCAACTAGCTACTTAAAATCCCCCAAGAATGTATTTTAAAGCTCTTTCAAAATAACATGTTTTCCAAAAGTTTCAAATCTACCTTTTTCTTTTATGAGAAGCTGATAAGTGTCTAAATAACGATAAGGTGTTGGAGGCTTTGTCTTAGAGAGTGCGGTTCGGGGTATTTGGGGGCATTTATTTTCATATCTACATGTTTTATCTGCCTATAGTTCCCAACAGATGAAAATGACAATAAATATTTTTAAGACCCAGAATTTAATTTTTTCTTTATTGCTTGAAAGACAGTATCTTTCATAATTGGAGTCTGTGCAGTGTATTTATGTTTTATTATCCTTGGACATAGGGCTAAGCAACTTTATAAAACCCACAAGGCTTTTGAGTAATGTAAGCCTCTGTGATTCCCTCAGATTCTTTTTGGCGCTATCAATATTTCATCGTTTACCATTTGCTGCATGGTTTGGAACACTTCTGTCCTCCTTCCAACCCAATAAAATTCTGTAGTTTAAGCAGCAGCTTCAGGAAATGAGGGGGGTGAGATTGGCTGGGGTCTTCTGAAGCAGGGGGACAGGAACAGGCATCTAAACCTACTTTAAGATGAACCTTTTATATTCTTAGGCCCACAAAAGAGAGTTTTCAGAGTTGGAGTTGAAATATAGGAGACTGGGCATTTTATATTTTCTGAAAGGAATCTTCTCTGATTCACGTGGAACTTCAGTGTTGCTGACATAAAACTGCGACCCTTAGAAAATCAAACTGCACACAAATACATTTAAGAATTTATAAGCATGTTCTTGGCACAGACTCTAAAAACAATAAGTGAGTTTAATTGGTTTTCTAATTTTATAGGGTACCTTTCTTCAGCTACTTGCCCAATAAAAAGTGGAATTTTTATTTTGAAGTTGCCGTTAGCATTCAATAAAAGTGTATTTTAATTTTCAGTGACTTGGATGGCCTTTGTCCCTGTGTACTACACCATGGGCATAGGTTACTTTCCTGCTAGTAATAAGAAAACTCTATTGTCATCCTCGGAATGCCGCTCCTCATTAGAAGCAAATTGGCTTACAGCAAAGTGATTCAGTTATACATATACACACATCTATTCTTTTTCAGACTCTTTTCCCCGTATAGGTTATTATAGAGTATTAAGTAGAGTTCCCTGTGCTATACAGTAGGTCCTTGCTGATTATCTATTTTATATATAGTAGTGTGTGTATGTATATATTGCTGTATACCTGAAACTAACACAACATTGTAAATCAACTATACTCCAACATAAAATGAAAAAATTTTTAAATGTTAAAAAAAAAAGAAAAAGAGAGAGATAAGGAGAAAAAAAAAAAAAAGCAAACTGGCTTGCCGCATGCTGCCTAGACTGGTACCTGTCTCCCCTAAGACCCTTTTCTGTCTTGCGGGTCAGTGTTGTTGAATCCACCATGTATGTTGCTGTCATTGTGTACTAATGGCCTAAGTGCAGATAGGATACATGTTTATACTCAAGAATGATGGGTCCCCCATACTAGGGTTGGATGAATGGTAGTCACGCCTAGACACAGCTTAGTCTGATTATGCCATTAGGCATCTCATAGCCTTCTTCATCTGGGGAGTGGGGTGTTTCCCAGGGGAACTCGGATCCGTTGTCTGATGCCCACTGCTTTATTCCCATTGATAACTCATTGTCTTTCTCTAGTCTGTTTTGTAGCTTCCCATCCACAAAAACCAGGGGAATATGTATCTGTGCATGGTACAGTGTGGCTTGTTTGTCACGCCACTGCTATATTTGACTGTTATAACTGGAGACCTTTATAAGCATTTGATCATCAAGTTTTATTGTTACACAGCATGCCAGAAGCTATACAATACATGGTCTAATGGCCCAGTAGGAAATATTTCCTGGAAATTCCTAACTTAATGACATCCTCTGTAGTAGATTTAACCTGAAATAAAAGAGCCAAAAGATACTGGAATATACTAGAGTTCCACTCAGTCATGGAGAGTTGGTTCAATTCATCATTATATCATATGACTAAAAATTCTCCCAGAGCAATACCACTCAGGTTTGCAGATTTCCACTTGACCTTGTCAGATTCCAAAAGCTGAAGGGGTCTTGGCAAACATATGGCTTTACCCTTTCAGGTATCTGATATAATCGTGTTAATAAACAATATCCTTCTGTTGCTCCAAGCCTCCCTGAAGGCAACAATGCAATATTGAATTTCCCTTATTGCATAATCCATTTATTCTTTCCTTTATACCCAGCTACTATTTCTCCTTCTCTCCATTTGTCATTGATTTTTTTCTTTTTTTTTTTTTTTGCGGTACGCGGGCCTCTCACTGTTGCGGCCTCTCCCGTTGCGGAGCACAGGCTCCGGACGCGCAGGCTCAGCGGCCATGGCTCACGGGCCCAGCCGCTCCGCGGCATGTGGGATCTTCCTGGACCGGGGCATGAACCCGCGTCCCCTGCATCGGCAGGCGGACTCTCAACCACTGCGCCACCAGGGAAGCCCCTGTCATTGATTTTTGACACAAACTTTTCCACCTTTTTAAGGGATGTTAGGTTCAGCCACAGTGCTGGTCCAGATTTCTGGCAGTAGTACCAGTCTAGCAAGTGCCTCCCCCTTAGTCCACCCCTGTTCATATAGAGTATGGTCACATAGATACAAAACTAGTAGGCTATCTCTACCACTGGGCAACACAGCTGAACTCACTGTCAACTTGAATTTTGCCAGATAGAATAAAGACACAATGCAACCCATGAGGCCCTTAGGCATAAAGATTTAAAGGGTGTAGTTACAATTTCTTGCTTAGAGATCATCCCCGCTTCATCCTGCTTCTAGGACCCATAGTTGCAGCCTTGGTCCCAGAACCACTGCATCAGTTAGGAAAAAAGAAAGTTAAGGTGATGTGGGGAATACTTGTATAGTAGTATTAGCATCCTCTGCACACCCTCCCTCAACTCCCCTAGAAAAGCAGAGGGAATCTATTGAGTGAGGAGCCCTCCTTGGCCCCCTTCATGTTGAGTGTGAGCACACACTCAGGAAGGTATGTAAACCAGCCCTACATGCCTTTATCTCCCCCAGTTTTTGCAGTAAATGTTTCAATTGCCCATGCCAATTCTCTATCAAATCTCTCCTCTGAGGATGATAAAAAACATGATTTGTCCATTTGATGTGGTATCTCTTTGCCCACTCTTGGACACTATGGGCTGTAAAGTGTGTTCCTTGGTCTGAAGAAATGTAACTCATTTCTTGGTCCAGACTGGTACAGTATCTTCTGCTCTTCTCCTTTTGTAGTGTTTTGAGCATTTACATCTACCACTGGGTATGCAAAGCCCAATGTGAAGTAAGTGTCTATTTCTGTCAGGACCCATTTATAGCCTCCTGGGGCTACCGGCAGTGGCCCACTATAGTCTACTTGCCAGCTATGCTTGGGAACCTGCCGCACAGCCAACTGTACTCCCTGTCTTGTTGGCAGACAGGACAGTTCTGGTTGGCATTTTGTGCCTCTGTGGGTGAAGGAAGATTATGTCAATAATCAGCCCTCTCAACATTGCTTTCGCTCCTCCCAGAGCCTCTTATTTCATGGACCCAGTTGAACACCTTGAGTGAGGGCACCAGCTTGAGTGGTTGCACCGGCAACCACTTGCTGGTTCCAATCACGGTCCGATCTGGGAAAGAGGTTGTCCTCCTGGGCATTGACATGTCCTATTTAATGCTCCCCTTAAATTCCCATAGTGATTTCCATAGGACCATACCCCATATGGACATCCACTTAATAATCCAGTTTTCCATTGCCCATCTGCCTGACCCTGTGGCCAAGCCACTGGCCACTGCCCAAGAGGAGGAATACACCCAGATTTTGGGTCTCTAATTGTTGTTCACTGCAGGGAAAACACATGTAGTCCAGCTCACTGAGCTGATTTGTTCTCAACTTTTTCAATTATAGTTTTTCCATTAGTTGGTCACAGTGTGCAGCCTTCGAAAGAGGAAGCTGCCCATCCGCTTTAGAACTGCCATCCATAAGCCAATCAGCTTTTTGTAGGTTACTTGAGAGTTATTCATAAAATACCACCCATGTGTCAATAGGATACAGTAGCTCCTCAGATGGTTCCAAAGTCGGCCCCAGAGGAAATGAGGCTACCTGCTTGTGAATATGATGAAAACCTCCTTGCCTTTCTCCAGAAGCATGTCCCTGAATAAACCACTTCCATTTTATTATGGAGCTCTTCTGGGCACTGGCTTCCTTATTGGAGAGTTTCTCCAACATCACCCAAGACATAATGCTATAGTGTTTCAGGTTTCAGGATTATTTTACGTCCTTCAGTCACAGAGGCAGCTTCAATTAATACCCAATAATAGCAAGCCAATAATTGCCTCTCAAATGACTTGTACCATACTGCTGCATCTGAAAATTTTCTGGCCCTAAATCCCAGAGGTCACCACTGGGCAGGGTTCATGGGCTGTTGCCATAAACTCCAGTCTGTGTTACATATGAGTCGAAGATACTTCCAAAATCTTATCGGAGTATGAATCATAATGGCCCAATTTTGATTGAGCCATTGTTTTTTGCTGTTGTTATAGCTACTTTTCAAATTCTGCTTTCTTTCATGTAGTTTTATGATAGGAGTTAGCAATACTCCCAGATGTGGAATATGCATTCTCCAAATCCAGACCCTAAAGATGCTGTGCTCCTTACTTAGTGCCAGGGGTAGGTATGACACCTGTTTATTTTAGTTGCCGTGGAATGTCAGGGGTGGCTTCTGCCCAGGTTATTCCTAAGAATTTTACTGTTTGGGTGGGCTCTGGGATCTTTGCTGGATTTGTCAGCTATCCTCTGTTGGTCACGTGTGTTGCCACTGCATTTAAAATGTGCTTGCTTGTTCCTCAGTTCCTGATATTATCATGATATCATCAATGTAGCATATTATCGAACCAACTTATGGCAGTCAGCTGGTGAATTCAAATAACCCTGGGGCTGTACAATAAATGTAAATTGGGACCCTTCCCAAGTGAAAGCAAACTGTGGTTGGCTCTTTTCTTAGATTGTGTTGAAGAAAAAAGCATTTGCAAGATCAATCACTGAGTATCAATCTCTGTGTTGAAGGAAAAAAGCATTTGCAAGATCAATCACTGAGTACCAATCTCCTCTCCCTTGTATTTTTATACTGTTGCAACCATAGCAGGGACACCTAATGTTGTAGGCGATACTACTTTATTCAAGCCTTGATAATCTACTGGTAGTCTCCACGAGCCATCACCTTTTTCATGGGCCACACAGGGCTAATGCACAGAGAATATGTTGGCACCAGCACTCCAACTTCTAATGTGTCATTAATTAAAGTGCAAATCTCTTTTTGTCCACTAGGCATCCAACACTGCATCAAATTAACAACCTGTGTAGGGGCAAGCAAATCTATAGGTTCTCACTGAGTATGTCCAATCCACGAGAGCCAAAAGGCAAACTTACATGCCTTCAGTTTCACAATACAAGATATAGGAAGTGTTCCCCAATCAGACATAATATCCATCTCAGTAATAACATTCAGGTGGAGGAAACACAACCACTTCACATGAAGTCTGTTCAAATGTTCCAATTTTCATCCAAACTTTCACCTTAATCCCATCACGGTTGCAGCTTCACATGCTCCCAAGCTAACTGTGGCCTTCTTTAGGTTTTGAAATCACCCAGAATAGTTTTTGTCCACCCTCTGGTCACTTTACCCACACATATGCACATGGTCTTTGGTCCCCAGCTAGGGATCAGGCCAAGGGACCTTGGCCCTTTTGTCAATCTTCATCCCAATTAATTTGCTGACCTTCGCCCCCTGTGATACAAGGTCAGGTTTTTCATTGCCATCTTTGCCTTCTGGCTTTAAAAATTCCTCCAGACTAGAGTAAATAGAGTGGATTTGTTTAAGGCCCTTTAATGTTGGGGTACCAGCAGGAGCTCCATCAGTCCACTCAACCTCCAGTAGTGCCTCATTAAGATGTTTTGACCCCATCAATGTCCTCCATATTCTGCCCATTTCTTTTTTTTTTTTTTTTTTGCGGTACACGGGCCTCTCACTGTTGTGGCCTCTCCCGTTGCGGAGCACAGGCTCTGGACGCGCAGGCTCAGCGGCCATGGCTCACGGGCCCAGCCGCTCTGCGGCATGTGGGATCTTCCCGGACCGGGGCACGAACTCATGTCCCCTGCACTGGCAGGCGGACTCTCAACCACTGCGCCACCAGGGAAGCCCCTCTGCCCATTTCTTAATAACTATATGAATATTTCCATCCTGGTGGGACTAGCTCCTTTGAAACCACTAGGTGGTGTTCTGCGAGACTTTGAGGAGCTTTGCTCTTTTATGTTTTAGAGCAGAAAGAATTTAGCAAGAGGCAAAGTGGTAGATAAGAAGTGATTGATTAACATAGGATGCCTGTGAGGCTTATAAGCGGGTAGGCAAGAGGGTGCCTCACCCTGAGAACTTAGTGGGCTACAGTTTTATAATTAAAGGGAAAAAAAGGAGGGAGAAAAGACCACCTTCTTTCTCATTCTTGAATAGACGTCATGCTTCCATCATCAACTCCCACTCCAGGTTGGGCAGGGGAGTTCTCTTGTCCCTACAAGGTCAAGCCAGGACTGTCACGGCATGATGGAAATGAGCAAAAAGGCAGTAACGTATGCTAAAAGTAGTAAGTTATCTCAGGTTTTAGTATAATGTCACCTTTTCCTTACATTTTTGTTTTTAATGTGCCTAGAAGAGCATGTCCTAGGAATCATTAACTTACCGAGCTCACTGGGCAGGATGTTTTATTTTTTATTGTTTTGGGGCATGTCTCATGCTTCTGTTGCATGGTTTTGTTGTTAAGCAAGCCTGCTTGGTTTTGTGGTTAAGCAAACCTGCTTTCTTGAGTGATTATCTATAGTGATTAACTTACAGGGGTCTCCCATACGTCTTTTTTTTTTTTTTTTACTTACAATCCCCTAGTGGGATTAACTATTTAATTATCTACTTTGTCCCTTTACTCTGTCCCTATCACCTTGACTATCCCTCTTTCCCCCCTATGCTTTTGTGAATGGATCCAATTTTCTTAGACTAAGGGTAAACTGAGATAACAATTCTGATATGGTCTCTTGAACTGTTGCTTGATTTTGCAGCAGTAGGTTTACATGGGGTGTCTGTGCAAAAGGGGCTCCCTTAATCACAGCATTTGCTATGATCTAAGTTAAGGAGCATATTACATAGGTGCACATCCTGGTCATCGTAAAGCCAATCCAGCATGGACTGCATATGCAGCATATGGGCTGCCTCATGTGGGGAGTTCCACTCAGCATTTAGGGAGGGGAGCCATCAGCTAACATTCTCAGGGAAAAGAAACCTTACAGTGTCTTTTATCCAGTCCCTCAGGCTAGCTGTCCCTTCAGGAACAACCTACTGTGTGTTTGGATCATATATAGCCATCTCTGATTTCTGATTGTTCAATAGTAAGCTGTAGGTCCTGTATCAATCAAACATGCTCTTGTACTCTGCAGCATTCAAAGCCAAGTAGACCAGTTCTAAGTTAAGTCACACTCATTACCCATTTTAGTAAAAGTTCAGGAAGCTGATGATATTGATCTACAAAATGAGGTAGCTCCTTCACACTGTATCCTTTGGTTTAATAGTTTCTTGGTTTTTCACACCCTTAATACCTGCTTTCCTTCACCACCTGGACTACTTCCTTGGTGACCAGAGGTTGTAGAGGTATTATCTGTTGTGCCAGCATCATTTGTCCCTTTGGTAGTAGCCCTGAGGGTAGCAACCATAGCTCTGACCCACCAAACCCAAGCATGGCCCAGTGCCAGGATCTGCCTCAATGCTCCTTTTACTTTCATTTTAGTAATTACAGATAAAAATAACCAAGGGATTATGTATTTAACTTGTTTCTCATAGTTTTCCATTTTTTTCTGAATCCAGTTGGCCAGCTCTCTGGGAGTTGGGGCCATCATTTCTAATTCCCATTGGTAACCTTTATTTCTGTAACTGATAGGAGTGTAGCTGACGTCTCATCCCTATTTTGAGAGATGAGAGAACTAAAGTGCAGAGAGGTTATGTAGCACGCCCAAGGTCACACAGCAAGAGAATGACAGAACCAATATTTGAAACCAGGCCTATCTGACTTCACGGCCTTGCCCTTAACCATTAGCAACACTTCCTTCTATAAACAGATTCTAAACCTTAAAAACTAGAAGCTGGGCTTCCCTGGTGGCACAGTGGTTGAGAGTCCCCCTGTCGATGCAGGGGACACGGGTTCGTGCCCCGGTCCGGGAGGATCCCACATGCCGTGGAGCGGCTCGGCCCGTGAGCCATGGCCACTGAGCCTGCGCGTCTGGAGCCTGTGCTCCGCAACGGGAGAGGCCACAACAGTGAGAGGCCCACGTACCGCAAAAACAAAACAAAACAAAACAAAACCAAAAACACCTAGAAGCTTCTCCCATCCCATTGGGCATTTTTTATATTATTCCATGGAAATTTCGTCTCTTCAACTATCCCCCTCTTCTCCCTTTGAGATTGGACAGTCCACTCAATCTTGCTTAGCTTCAGATGTGTGTTGGGGGCCAGGAACATCCTCTGGGCTCCTCTTTGGGCTTTTTATCTGCTTCTACCCCAGGACCTTTGCTGGGCAGGAGGAGATGGCAGTTCAAATAGATTAGTGATTCTTAAACTTGGTTGTATGTTGGAATTACCCAGAGAGCTTTAAAAAATACTAATGCCCAGGGTCACTTCCTAAAGAGCCTGATTTATTTGGTTGATTTCTGTCTTAGTCTTTTTGGGCTGCTATAACAGAATACCATAGACTGGGTGACTTATAAAGAATGGAAACTTATTTCTCACAGTTCTGGAGGCCAGAAAGTCCAAGATCAAGGTGCAGAAAATTTGGCATCTGGTAAAAACCCACTTTTTGGTTTATAGACAGCCTGTCTTCTTGCTGAGTCCTTACATGGTGGAAAACGTGAGGGAGCTCTCTGGAGCCTCTTTTATAAGGGCACCAATCCTATTCATGAGGGCTCCACCCTTATGACCTAACTACCCCCCAAAGGCCCCACCTCCACATACCATCCCACTGGGAATTAGGTTTCAGCAAGTGCATTCTGGGGGGACATAAACATCCAGTCTGTAGCAACTATTAGTGGGTTGAATGGTTACTCCCAAAAAGGTATGTTCACTTCCTAGAAACTGTGAATGTAACTTTATTTGGAAAATGGTTCTTTGCAGATGTAATTAAGCATATTGAGATGATATCATCCTGGATTATCCCAGTGGGCCATATTTCCAACAAGTATCCTTATAAGAGACACCCAGAGGAGAGACACATGCAGAAGAGGAAAAGGACAGGTGAAGATGGAGGCAACTATGCAACCACAAGCCCAGGAACATCTGGAGCTACCAGAAGCTGGAAGAGACAGGAAAATCCACCATCCCCCCCACCCCCGAGCCTTCAAAGGAAGAGCGGCCCTGCTGACACCTTGATTTCAAACTTCCAGACTCTAGAACAGTGAGAGAATAAATTTCTGTTGTTTTAAGCCACCATGTTTGTGGTGATTTGTTGCACAGTCACAGAAAACTAATACAGTTGGGGCATGGCCTGGGCATCGTATATTTTAATCCCTGGGTGATTCTAATGCACAGCTAGGGTGGGAACCCCTGGAATAGGGCATTTAAAATTTTTTTTTATTGGAGTATAGTTGATTTACAATGTTATGTTAATTTCAGGTGTACAGCAAAGTGAATCAGTTATACATATACATATACCCACTTTTTTTTTTTTTTTTTTTTTTTGCAGTACACGGGCCTCTCACAGTTGTGGCCTCTCCCGTTGCAGAGCACAGGCTCCGGACGCGCAGGCTCAGCGGCTATGGCTCACAGGCCTAGCTGCTCTGTGGCATGTGGGATCTTCCCAGACTGGGGCACGAACCCGTGTCCCCTGCATCGGCAGGTGGACTCTCAACCACTGTGCCACCAGGGAAGCCCTACCCATTCTTTTTAAAGTTTCTTTTCCTGTAGAGGCCATGGAATAGGGCGTCTCGGAAACATCTCCCCTAGTAGTTTTCCTCAGGTCTGGGCGTAAATGCTTTTTGCAATATTGTGATTTCTTGGGACTTCCTTGGAGGACCAGTGGTTAGGACTCCATGCTTCCACTGCAGGGGGGTGTGGGTTCAATCCCTGGTTGGGGAACTAATATCCCGCATGCCATGCGGCGCCACCAAAAAAAAATAATTGTGATGTCTTCTTACTTACGTTTTTATTATCTTTTAACAGAGCAAATATTTGGTGCACTATGGAAGCAGTCAGGGTATACAAAGTTTATGGTGCTTAAAAATATATACACTGCATACGTATATAAGGTATAAAAAGCTTTATGTACAGGTATATAGGTATCTGTATCTTGAGTACAAATCCCTATACCCAGGATTTTTCCCTTTAAGCCTGCTTGGGCTGTATCTGCTACTTCTTTGTCTGATTTATGAACTATCCTGTCCCTTTTTTCTCCTGCCTTCCTGCTGCCTGTTCTTGAGCAGTTTATTCCAGGGCTCATTAGCACCGCTGGAAAGACTAGCCTGAGGAAGGAAAAGGGACGATGCCAGCTGCACACCTGCGGTTGCTCCGTCTGCAGGGCTGAGGAGAAGTTGAGTGGCAAGGAGGAGATGGCCTTTGTGAGGTTTCTGGTGCTCTTCCCTGTCTCTGTATCACTAGACAGGGAGATACTGTTTCTGATGTGTAGTCACTTTTCAGTATAAACCTTGAGGATGAAAATGCTGGAAAATGCTTGGCAGTATCTGTACTCAGATAAAGAGACTTTGTTACTCTCTTAAGGGAGTGAGGAGCAACTGAACTGATATTCTGAGAGTTTCCAGGGACTGGGATTCAACATATATTTTTGTTTGTTTTTATTTGTACTTTCAACACAAATTTGATAGTCTCTGAGGCCTAAGATTTCTCCATCATACCCTGTCTCTTCACACACACACACACACACACACACACACACGCTATATCTATATCTATATACACACTCATACTGATATATATTGATATATATGTAAAAACATATATATTGATACTGATATATACACCGATATATTCTACAGTGTGGATTACCCTCAAAAACATTATGCAAAGTGAAAGAATCCAGGCACAAAGGCTACATATTGTATGATGCCATTTATATAAAGTGTCAAGAAAGGGCAAACTTATAGAGTCAGAGAGTAGATTAGTGGTTGCCTGAGGCTGGAGGTGGGAATAGGGATGAACTACGAATGGGTAGGAAGGATCTTTCTGGGGTGATGGAAATGTTCTAATGGATGAAAATGTGATGGTTGCACAACCTGGTAAATTTACTAAAAATCATAAACTTAAAATTATTTTATGGTATGTAAATGACACCTCCATAAACTTGTTTAAATATATGTATATGTATGTATGTATGTGTGTGTATATATATATATATATATATATATATATATATATATGTAATATATAATTTAACCCTGTTACTATCAGAGTCGCACATTACATTTTTTCATCTTTAGTGGCAGAGCCTCCTTCGCTTTGAAGGGCCTGGGCACCGTGCACCTGTCCAGTTCTGGGAAGTCAAGAGGCCAACACCTGTGAGTGTAATCTGAGGCCCAAGGAGTTTTACTCACCAGGCCTTCAGGTTATTCCAGGGCCTTTCTCCTGCTGGATAGTTTGGGAAAATGACGCTGTTTTTTCCTCCAGTCAGCATCGTACTGAGATATGTACAAAGGTTTTTTTTATCATCTTCCACAGGAAAATCATTAAAACCATATTACTACTATAAACTCTACATAGGGTCTTGGTTTTACTTCCTGTATCAGTCAGGGTGGACTGGGTTATGCTGCAGTAGCAAAAGATATCCAAATCTCAGTGACTTAAAAGAACAATAGTTTATTATACACTTTTGTTACATAATGTTGAGGGTTGGTGGGGGGCTCTTCTCTGTGTGGTCCTTACTCAGGGATTCAGGCTGACAGAGCCTCCACCATCTAGATGTTGCCAGTGCCACGGCAGGAGGAAGGAAATATGAAGCATTATATACTGTTTTTTTAAAATTTTTAATTTCATTATTATTTTTTTTAGTTGAAGTATAGTTAATTTACAATGTCATGTTAGTTTCAAGTGTACAGCAAAATGATTCAGTTATACATACATACATATATATGTATATATATTCTTTTTCAGATTCTTTTTCCTTATAGGTTATTACAAAATATTGAGTATAGTTCCCTGTGCTATACAGTAGGTCCTTGTTGGTTACCTACTTTATATATAGTAGTGTGTATCAGTTAATCACAAATTCCTAATTTATCTCTCTCCTGCCCTCCCCATACTAGTTCTTAAATGCTTCTACCCAGAGGTCACAAGCGTCTCTTCCATTCATGTTTTATTGGACTGAGCAAGTCATATGACATCAAAGGAACAGAGAAGTGTAATCCTCCCTCCTGTGAGGAAATAGAGAGGAACCCAAAGTGGGTGGACAATAATAATGCCTGTCACACCCACTCTCACCAGAAGGCAGCAGAATGGTGAGGGCTTACAAGGTGCCCTCTGCTGGGGGAGGGTGACCAACTGTCCCGTTTTGCCTGAGGAGTTTCCTCAGGACATGGCACTTTCTGTGTTAAAACTGAGAGAGTTTCAGGCCAATTGAGATGGTGGGTCACCCATGCTATGTTCTGCCTTGGGTTGCACATCCTGAGGATGGTGGATGGAGGCATCTCTCTGCCCATGAATACACCTTTCAGAAAGTCAGCTCCAGGGACTTCCCTGGTGATGCAGCGGTTAAGAATCCACCTGCCAATGCAGGGGATACGGGTTCGAGCCCTGGTCTGGGAAGATCCCACATGCCACGGAGCAAGTAAGCCTGTGCACCATAACTACTGAGCCTGCACTCTAGAGCCCTCGAGGCACAACTACTGAAGCCCGCGTGCCTAGAGCCCGTGCTCCGCAACAAGATAAGCCACCGTAGTGAGAAGCCCAAGCACTGCAACAAAGAGTAGCCCCCGCTTGCCGCAACTAGAGAAAGCCCGTGTTCAGCAACAAAGACCCAACACAGCCAAAAATAAATAAATAAATTTATTTTTAAAAAATCTAAAAATTGAGGTTACTACAGAGTTCTCACTGACTTCTAACTCTAAGAGGGAACTAGAGTACTGTCTCCCCTGTCAGGGCCTAGAAACTTCCCTTGCTCATTCAAAAGCCATCAGTGTTAGCCTTCACCACATGCCTGAGGCTTTGGTTGGTGAGAGCCCGTCTCTGGCTTCAGGACAGCCACCTCATGCTGTGAATGGGGTAGGGGGGTTGTCCTTGAACCACCATTCAGAGAGACAGCCTCCCGCCTTGGAATAAACCTGCATTTCACAGAAGGACAAAGAGGTCTCTCAGATGCTTTAATAACTATACTACCAGTGATCACACTTCTGTCCGAGTGCTTACACATACTATGTTATTAAAAGCTTTTTAAATCCCAGTATGACAACCAAGGATAACCAGACTGGAGAGTTACTTGCACAAGTTCACAGAGTGGAAAGTAGCAGGGAAAGGGTCCTAAGACTGCCTCTTAAATCCCCAACTCAAAGGCCTTACTATGCCCATTTCAGTCTATGAAGTGAGTCTATCCCATCCCAAGGGGGTTACCTGCAGCTGATGAAGCTTAAGCCTTAGAGCTCCTTAATTGCACAGGGCCCTTAAGGTGTTTCCATGGTCATGTGTTTTTGTAAAATTTGCAAAAGTAGGCTACATTTTTTTTTTTTTTTTTTTGCGGTACGCAGGCCCCTCACTGTTGTGACCTCTCCTGTTGCGGAGCACAGGCTCCGGAAGCGCAGGCTCAGCTGCCATGGCTCACGCGCCCAGCCACTCTGCGGCATGTGGGATCTTCCCGGACCGGGGCACGAACCCGTGTCCCCTGCATCGGTAGGCGGACTCTCAACCACTGGGCCACCAGGGAAGCCCCAAAAGTAGGCTACATTTATATTCTTTTTCTGAAAGAAATGTTATATTCTTCAGACCCCACAAAACGTGATTGACTCCAGAGCATCAGAACATGTCCTCTAAGCTCTTCAACTGCTCCTCATGCTTCAGATGGTGAAAGGGCATGACTTTCCTTTGCAAAACCTTCCCCATCTCTCTGTATAGCCATTTCCCCCTATTGTACATCTTCAGAGCACCATGTACCTCCCATTCATAACCAGAGCTGCAATTTTAACATTGACTTGCACAATTATGTGATTAAAGTCTATCTCCCCTGAGAGACTGTTCACTTCAGGAAGGCAGAGCCCATGTCTACCTTCACTTGTATCTCCAGTGCCTATCAGGGTGCTTGGTACATGGTCAGAGCTCAATAAATGTTGCAAAAAATAATGTCAGAATATTGTGTATATTGTGTGCATAAAAATTATTTTAGTTAAGTTTACTTTGAAGAATTTGTTGTACCTTTAGAAATAATTGGAGACCACCAGAAATTCTGCAAAATTAGGGCTGAGTGTCACTGCTCTAGGTTAATATCTAGATATTGTATCTAAATATATCTAGATAATATAGGGTGACACACATACACTCTAGTGGGATCACCATTTCTACCTGGGGAAATTAAACCCCAGTTGTCTGAGAATCTGAAAATATCTCATTTTTAATACTCCATTTACCTCCAGAATTCCTTGAAATATAGATAGGAGAAAGCTCAGCAATTATACAATACCCAGCAAACAATCCTTGTGGGATGCTGACAATAGCGTTCAAGTTTTAGAGTCATCATACATCATTGTAGCTTCAATCTGGTGCTTCAATTATACAACCCTTTTCAATATTAATAGTAGTTAACATTTATTGAATACTTGCTTTGTGCCAGACACTGAACTAGTTACCTTACACGCACTAGCTAAATCCTAACCATGTGCTTATGATACTACTACCCTCATTTTACAAAGGACAAAACTGAGGCTCAGAGAAGATAAGTAACTTGTCCAAGGTCACAGAGTGGTGAAGCTTGAGGAGGAAAAGACTCCTGGTTGTCCTAATATTCATTCTACCCTTCTTTCTTTATTAGTAAAATCTATAAATTCTAGATGAGCACATGGCTGCCAGTATAATGTCTGTATTCCCCAGCCTTCCTTGGATCTAGCCATGAGATGAAGTTCAGACCCATGGGAAGGGGGCAGAATTCATGTTTGCTTGTAAAAGGAAGGGATGTGGACTTTTGTTCTTTCTTCCCTCTCCACTGGCTGGAAAGTAGACTTGGTGACAGAATTGGAAGCAACTGTCCTGACGGTTATGGCCAGACTAAATTCACTGGGATTTGAAGCCAGATCTGTCTAATGCTAGAGTCTATACTGAGCAAGGCCTTCAGAGGCCTTTCAAAGGCAACTGTGTTTATGAAGAAATTAGCAGAACTCAGCAGTAACCTGCTCCTGGAAACAAAAAGGCGTTGGCAATAAACCCGCATCGGGATGGATGTCCACTCCAAAACTTATTAACTGAGTGACCATGGGCAAGTTTCTTAACCTATCTGTCCCTCAGTCTCCTTATCTGTAAAATGGGAATGATAATAGTAGCTACCTCATAAGGCAGATGTGAGGACTAAGCAAGACAATACACATGAAAGAGCTCAGCGCTATTGCCAATTATATTGCAAAGAGCAGTGAAAATTAGTGATTACTATTATTGTAATTATTGAACTGTATAATCAACTGCAGAGTGTTGATAATATTGGTTTTTTTTTTTTTTTTTTTTGGTTCGCGGGCCTCTCATTGTTGTGGCTTCTCCCGCTGCGGAGCACAGGCTCCGCGGCCATGGCTCACGGGCCCAGCCGCTCCGCGGCATGTGGGATCTTCCCGGACCGGGGCACGAACCCGTGTCCCCTGCATCGGCAGGCGGACTCTCAACCACTGCACCACCAGGGAAGCCTGATAATATTTTTGATAGTACCAAAGGGGATTTAAGATGGTATCTTTTATTTATTTATTTATTTTTTTGCAGTGCCACGCGGCTTGTGGGTTATTAGGTCCCCAACCAGGGATTGAACCCGTGCCCTTGGCAGTGAAAGCATGGAGTCCTAATCACTGAGCCACCAGGGAATTTCCAAGATAATCTATTTTAAATGCTTGGTATAATCTTTAGTATATAGTAGGCACACCACAAATGGCAGTTTTTATGACTACATACATATTCAAAATAGAAAAGGAGCCCTCTCCCCACAAAAAAGGCAAGGAAATGAATGTGAATAAAGACATTTCAGTTTAGATAGGATGGTGTTCATACGTATTTTTCATCATCTATTTGCAGA
The DNA here is from genome assembly GCF_964165515.1 of Mesoplodon bidens. Taxonomy (NCBI): domain Eukaryota; kingdom Metazoa; phylum Chordata; class Mammalia; order Artiodactyla; family Ziphiidae; genus Mesoplodon; species Mesoplodon bidens. Next base: position 78,303,005 of record NC_138161.1, on the reverse strand, counting down.
GCAGGGATTATAACAATAATAGGAAAAAAACCTCATATTCCTTTCTCTACTGCTTTAACTGAAAAGCTATTTCCTAGCGCAGGCTTTGCCAAAGACATTTGACCTTGAGACCTCACCCAATTTAAAACCCTGCTGAAAATCCTTTCACTTAAAAGTAAGATCAATGACAAAGAAAGAACTAGAGTTAGTGAAATTCATAACAGATGATAAAAGAACTGTAGGGTGTGACCTATTGTTAAGAGACAGATGAAAGGAAACTATTGTGTCTTTCTAGAGAAAAAAAACAGACTCATTATTTGAAAAACCCAAAATAAACATTGATTTTAAGAACAGAAGACTTGAATTCTGGTCTTAACATTATCCTGGTCCTTTAGCTGCCTTTGAACCTCCTAGAATTGGTCATAGGAGCTTGTAGAAGAATGTGGAAAGTATGAGGATAAATAACAAATAACTGAAATGGTCATTTTAGTTCTTCAAAGTAGTTCAAAAGAAACATTTAAGATTTTCTCAGTTACTTTCTGCAGAAGACTCTAAACAATGTAACAACTTTAGTGTGATCATTTCCTTCCATCTGGGTTGCTAGGGTTTCCTTTATTGCTCATTCATTTGCACATCATCACTAATATTAATTAGTAGCTTTTCCTGGTAATAGTTTTACCACAACACAAGGGGAGAAACACAACACAGGCTGATCCTGGGACCAGCATCTTGGTGGATGAGTCAATTCAGTTAGACGAGTTTTGTGGAATGTTACTAGAGTGCTAAGGAACACCTTTTATTGGAATAACACATTACAGTTTTCAATTTACTTTCACATGAACTCATGTGGCTGTGGTTCCGGGGTCACAGTACGAGAGCTTGAAGATCTGGGGTCTTAGCACTCTCAGGTCGCTCTGTGCCTCTCTTTTCCAATATGTGAAATGGAGGTAACGTTACTTTATCTGTCATACGGAGTTGTCCTGTTGGCTCAAATGAAAATATATGCATGGGAATGCTTTGCAAACTGTAAAGTTCTGTGTCAATAGAAACTATCACTTTAAAGTAATATTAGAGATGAGGAAATCAGGCTATGAAATGTCCTTGCACTTGCTAAAGTTGTCTGGGCAGGTAATGGCAGAGCTGGTCTCCACCATTTCTCCAAAAAGAAATACATAGGGAGGGGAGGTCTGTCATTCTTTTTGGCCACCCAGCAGCTGAACCCCCTTGCCTTTGTTTTGAAGAATCCCTTCACCTCAGAGGCACATGCCTCCTTTCTGTTCCTTTTCCTGGCCTCACCTAAGCTGGGGGGTGGGCTGTGACCTGGGTCCCCAGGCTGCTGTCCTCACTGAGCTCCTCTGAGGAGTGACTTGGATTTTGTTCCAGATGTTAACATCTCAAATCTGGTCCTCCTGAAGGAGCGTCTGTGAACTACCCAGTAACTTTAAAATCACTGCTCTCTAAACTGTAAGGTGCCTACAAATCACCAGGAGATTGTGTTAAAAGGTAGAGTGGGACTCAGCAGGTCTGGGTGGGCCTGAGATTCTGTGTTTCTTACAAGTTTCCAGGTGATGCCCCCGCTGCTGGCCTGTGGACCCCACTTTGTGCAGCAAGCCTTTTCTAAATTTGTTCTCAGTTTAACTAATACCCTGACTAATATTACAGATTCTGTCATGGGGGAACAGGGTTTATACGTAAAACAGTACTGAAACACATGAAAAGGAAAACTTGCAATTTTTCTAGGACGACAATTATTCTATTGTCTTCTAGAAAAAAGCCTGGATGATGTTTAACTTTCAAAATTAAGGTGAATCGGGCTTCCCTGGTGGCGCAGTGGTTGGGAGTCCGCCTGCCGATGCAGGGGACGCGGGTTCATGCCCCGGTCCGGGAGGATCCCGCATGCTGTGGAGCAGCTGGGCCCGTGAGCCATGGCCACTGAGCCTGCACGTCCGGAGCCTGTGCTCTGCAACGGGAGAGGCCACAACACTGAGAGGCCCGCGTACCGCAAAAAAAAAGAAAAAAAATTAAGGTGAATCAAAATTGTGTTGAGGGACTTCCCTGGTGGCGCAGTGGTTAAGAATCCGCCTGCCAATTCAGGGGACACGGGTTCGAGCCCTGGTCCGGGAAGATCCCACGGGCTGTGGAGCAATTAAGCCCGTGCGCCACAACTACTGAGTCCACGTGCTGCAACTACTGAAGCCTCTGTGCCTAGAGCTTGTGCTCGGCAGCAAGAGAAGCCACCGCAAGGAGAAGCCCGCGCACTGCAACGAAGAGTAGACCCCCCTCGCTGCAACTAGAGAAAGCCCACGCACAGCAACGACGACCCAACGCAGCCAAAAAAAAAAAAAAAGTTAAAAAAAAGTTGTGTTGTGACATTTTATTGTTCTGTAACAGTCCTAGAGTTAATTGAAGATACAGTGATGTACTGTGAAACTAGATGTGGAAATGATTCTTTGAGGTAGTTACGTCTTCAAAGGCGCGATTACAGTGGGAGCATAACGGGTGTAGGAGGGCAGCAATGCCAACTTCCTGACTAAATTCACTTTCTTGGAATCTCTTCCTCATACACTCCCTGTCTCTTTAAGTAACTGAGACAAAGAGGAAGTTCAGCTGGATAAAGGCAGAAGCAGAGTGGCCCTCCCTAAAATTATGGTAACAGGTGTCAGCCATAGAAGCCTAAAGACTAGTGTCTAAGTCATCTCGAGCTGCCATAACAAAATACCATAGCCTGGGTGGCTTAAACAGACATTTCTTTCCCACAGTTCTGGAGGCCGGCAGATTTGGTCTTTGGTGAGAGGGCCTGCCTCCTGGGTCACAACTAGGCTGCCTTCTTGCTATTTCCTCACATGGTGGAGAAAGAGAGCTCTGGTGTCTTTTTCTCTTCTTATAGGATATGAATCTCATTTTGGAGGGCTCACTATCATGAGCTCGTCTAAACCTAATTACCTCCTAAAGGCCTCACTTCCTAATGCCACCACATTGGGGGGTTAGGGCTTCAACATATAAATTTGGGGGCTGGGAAGGGGGGGAACATTCAGGCCATTACAATTAGATAAAAGATTCTTCTAGATTCTTCTAGATAAATGATTTAGCTTCAGTGCTGGGAGTCTGTCAGTTCTGGGCAAAGTTCCCTGTTGTCAGTGGTGGTGTGTTTTGCTGTAATGAACATGCACCGTGGTGAGCTCTGACTGACAGCAGAACAGTGGGCAACACCCTCTTTCCCTGTGGAGCCTGGAGGATGGCACGTTTTGTCAGTTGGAGAAACAGATACATAGCAAGCCCTAGGATGCCATCTAAAGTACCTTAAACAAAAAAATTGGATGCCCTTGTTCTAGAAAACAAACAATGCAAGCTCCAAGGTAGCTCAGAACTCAAGAGAATATATCAAATGGCCTTTAGGAAGAAAACCAAGAGTTGCTTGAACACGTGAATAAAGATTTCCCCTGGCTAATGTCAGCATCCAAAGAACATCTTACTGTTGGTTTCTTGTCTGCACCTGCCTTTCCAAGATGGAAACAGAAAACAAGAGTCTATGATACAGAGAAAACAGGCATGGAGAGAAAACTGAGTAGTTTTTGCCATAATTAAGTCAGAAAATGGCTGGTCTTCTCTTAATCACAGCTTACATAAGCAATTCTCACCCTGGTATTGCAGTATCTAAGGAATTCTCCTAGATGTCTTCAGGAAATCCTCTCTTCAAATCTCTCTCCACTAACACCTCTTCTCCAAAAATTAAAATAAATAAACTTACATTTTAAATCTAAAAACATGCATGACACATACAAATTTCATATAGTACATTTAATATCAAAATCAGATAATTTAAAGTTTTTTTTAACAGAATAGTGTTAATAAATAAATAATAGTGTTAATAATAAATAAATAGTAAAATTTGTTACTAAGATGCATGGACCTTTGAGATATATTGTAGCATAAGAACAAACAAATTGAAAAATAGTGCATATATCATACAATTTTTGAAGCAAACATACACACACAACGTTTTTTTATGATATATATGAAGATGCAGGGAAAATGGTCTGGAAGAGACACTCCCAACTGAGGTGAGTAATTATCCCAGCAAAGGATTAAGCAATAACCACCACACACAAAAATCTAATCATTGACCTTACCTAGAGAGATCCCCAAGAACAAGCCCCATTTGGGCCTCCGAGAAAGAAGACACACCATCTTTGTGCATTTAACCAAATGTGCTGGGCAAAATCATACACCAATATATTTAAATAAAAGGAGAAGGAGATGGAAAAATAATCACCTTATCCCATTGCTCTCCTCTCCCACTCAAATAATGCCTTGGACTCCACTCTCTCAGGCAAAAAAGAGTCGAAACCTAAAAAGTGAAACAAAATAAAGATGAAGAAGTTAGCTCTGGGCCAGGGCATCCCAATCATTTGCGGGACCCTGAGCTAGAGTACAAATGGACATCCATATGTAATATGTTTAAACATGTAAAAGTTATAAATCGAGTGAACGCACTGTTTAATGAAATATATTTTGTCTTCCTGCCTTGACAAATATTCCTGTCAAATATTCATTTGATTCATTTTACAGGAAGGACAGGTCAAGTGAGACTTCTCAAGAGTCGTACACCAGCACGAGGCAGCATTTGGAGAGCCAGTTTGGAGTCCGTGGGCTTCCCTCTTGGTTTTCCGCTGCTGGCCTGTGTGGCGAGGGGCTCTGTGTGCGTGTGTAGGCCACTCGGCTTGCACACACAATCTATCCACATCCCTTTAAACAGCTGCACCTGGTCTCCCTGTGCCCTGGAGTGGGCTCTTTAGTGCTATCCCCCACCCTTAGAAAGCTGGACCTGGGGAAAGGCCTATGCTGGCCCTGGAAGTGAGCTCAGGGCCATTTGGACAGGGATGTGGGGGACTCTCATCCGCTGAGACTGGTCTAGAAGTGGGAGGTAGAGCACAGGCTCTGGAAGGGCACATCCCTTGGGCCTCATGGACTCCTTAGCCCGTGGGAGGTGTGATTGGAGGAGGGCCATGGAAGGGTCTTCTGAAGCCAGGGTCCCAGGGTTGGGCTTCCTCTTACACTGGTCTAAAGTCAGTACTCTTCTTGGTTTGGGGATGTCCTGGGCTCAGGCCCTGATGATGTAAGGGATTTCAAGGGTCATTTTGACTATGTTATATATAGATCCCAAGTCAGTGAATTAACTTATTCTTCCCACTTTGTACAAAACATGGATATTTTAAAATGTGCATTAAGACTTGCTCCTCCATGAGAGATGCCCAGGACTGGGTCAGAGACTGACTGATGAAACCAGATCTCCCTCTTTCATCGCATCCTCTTATTTCACTGGAGTAGCAGGCAGAATCGTTGACACTGTAACTTGTTCCCTCTCCCTCTTTTGCAGAGTGAGTATGGTTGAATTTACCTAAAAGTGCAAATGATGTGATTCCAGCGCACTAACTCTAGGATCTTATTTCCTTTTGTATGAGTTATTATTGGCTGCATAACAAATTACCGCCAAATATAACAGCTTAAAACAACAAATATTTATTATTTCATAGTTTGTGTGGGTCAGGGATATGTAAGTAGCTTAGCTGGGCGGTTGTGGCTCAAGGTCTGTGATGAGATTGCAGGCAAGCTGTCCACCAGGGCTGCAGTCGTCCCAGGACTCAGGTGAGGCTGCAGGATGCTATTCCAAGTCCACTCACATGGTTTTTCAGGCTTTAGTTCATTTGCTTGTCATATCACAGGGCCTCCTGGAAGCCCAAGGAGAATCCGGAAGGAGAGAAGAGTGAGGCAAGAGTCAAGTGGAGACAATGGCATTTGGAAAAGGGTACCTCAGATCTGGCAGCTGCAAGGTAACTTCCCAAACCAGGGTCTGCCAACAGGTGCTGTGTCAGGCTACCTGGGGAACTTATGAAAAATATACCAATAGTATATATATCCTTAGAGTTAATAATACTGTACTGTATATTTGAAAGTTGCTAAGACATTATGTCTTAAAAGTTCTTGGCACAAGAAAAAAAACTTTTGTAATTATGTGTGACTAGGAAAATGTTGTCTATCTCGATAAAAGAATACCAGTTCCTAGACCCACTTTTTTTTGTTTGTTTGTTTTTGCGGTACGCGGGCCTCTCACTGTTGTGGCCTCTCCCGTTGCGGAGCACAGGCTCCGGACGAGCAGGCTCAGCAGCCATGGCTCACGGGCCCAGCAGCTCCGCGTCATGTGGGATCTTCTCAGACCGGGGCACGAACCCGTGTCCCCTGCATCAGCAGGCGGACTCTCAGCCACTGCGCCACCAGGGAAGCCCTGCCTTTTCTTTTCTTTTCTTTTCTTTTTTTTTTTGTCTTTTGCAAGGAAGCTGAAGTCAAGAAAGTTAAATGACTTCCTCAAATTCCCATAGCTAGAAAAAGACTGAACTGAAAAAGACTGGAATTCAGGCTCATGTGGAAGCCACAGTTCCTGTGAGGAAGCAACATACAAGCCTGGCTCCCCACAAACCCAGGTGAACATGAACCCTGGCTCTCCACTGACCGCCAGGCAGCCTTGTGTGAGTTTGAGTCATAGGATCTGTACAAATCCTGGTTAGCTTATACTTGAAGAGGGTGTAATGTTTACCTTATGCTGTTATTGTGTCGACTAAGTTATTTTTAATGCTCCCTTGCCGAAGACCACTAGGAATAAACCTATAGTTTAAAAAGTTGAATTTATTACTCATTGCTGTGAGGGAAATGCACACCATCCTGGAGGTGTGTCAGTGAGAGGGTATTAGGAAATATTATTAAAGGATTTGGGTTTTTGTTAGCTGATTGGGGGAGGGCTTAGGAAAGCAGGGTTCATTCTATGAGTGTGTATCTTCATAAATCTTATCCATAGAAGGGCAGACCAGAGAGAGGCTAAGGCTGTTAACTGGCAAAGAAGCAGCGGTCACTCTAACTGGCCAGGATAGCTGTGTGTCCACTGTGGCTTGGACAATGTTCATATTTTGTCTGTGTTTAGACATGATTAAGGAGTCTTGTTCTTGTCTTCATCCGTCGTGGTCACAGAGGGACCTTGTCTCAGGTTGATGTTCTGAGAAATTGTCCATGTTTATGTTTAAGAGAAGAACACCAAGGCCCAGTGATAGCACCAGGCCAGCTTTTTCCCAGAGTATAAAATACCTTATCATAGTGCTGGACTCACAGATGTTCCATCCATCGGGGTTATGACTTTATTGCACACACCCACACTGCCAGCGCTGGACCTTTGAGTCACAGTGAGGCAGGTAAGGGGTGGTCTGGGGCGGAGACATTTGGTAGAATCTAAAAGACAGATATCCCTTCAAGCTGCAATGACCCATTTTCTTCCCCAGCTTCAGGCATTACATGAAGCCATTTCCATGAGGTCAAGGGTATGTCAGCCTGTGGAGAATTTCAGAAAGAGCAAAGAGGGGTCTACAAGGTAGAGGGCCTATCCCTGACTCTGCCTTGCCTCCTTCCTGCAGTAAAGGCATTCTGAGCACTTAACAGGGAGTCAGACCTGGGCTAGATGCTGTGTGACACCCACCACCTCATGGGAAAGACAGACAAGCAAACAATCACGCTGAAAAACGGGGTAAAAGAAAACAGTGTACAGTGAGGATCACCGACAGTCTAAGCAGTGGTTCCCACACTTTCCTCAATATTGTAATCACCTGGATCTTTGAAAAATACGGATGACTGGATCCCACTGCACTAACGTAATAGATCCGGGATACTACTCAGCGTCGCGATTTGAAAAACTCCCTGGGTGATTCAATGTGCAGCAAAGTTTGGGAGCCATTGGTTTAATCCATCCATCTTTACAGTCTGGGGTGGGGTTGGGGTCACACAGCTGTCTTATCTTAGGAAGCTGTGGTCCCTCATCCCAGACACTTGTATTTAGGTACAAAATCTGAAAGAGAATTTCAGGGGGCTTACAGATCCTAAGAAGAGAATCTGGGAATTCCTTGTAGGGGGCGGGCTGTCTCGTGAAAACCCCCAGACACAGGAGTATCCAATCCCAATTAGAGTGACACGAGCTCTCCGTCCCCTCCAGAATGGCGCTGGCCCTTCTCTTTCACAGAAGCCTCGGAGTTAGTATCACCAAACCTAGTTCGGGCATGGCGGTAAGCAGCTACCGAGCGGCCGGTGTGCGCACGTGTGAGAGTGTGCACACGTGTGAGAGTGTGCACGCCGGCGTGCACGCGCAGGGCCGCCGGCGAGCGTGCGTTTCCGTTAGGGAGCCCGGGCGGCCTCCGGCTGCGGCTGCAGCAGCGCGCCCGGCGCCCCCTCCCGCCCAGTCCCCTCCCCCTGTGGCTCTCGCTCGCCCTCTTCACTCCCCCGGCAGCGTCGGCCGCCTCCGGGTGCCCAGGGCAGCGCTCGGCACGCGAACCCCTCCTGCAGGCGCCCCGGCGTCACTCGAGCGTCGAGCCCCGGGCGCGCCTGTCGTATCCCCCGCCCCCCAGCCGCCGAGCGACGATGAGCCGAGGCGCGGGGGTCGCGGAGAGCAGGTGAGCGCAGCCGCGGGGCTGGCGGGGGGGTGGGGTTCGGAAGGAGAAAGGGAGAGCGGGGGTGGGGTGCGGCTGGACCCAACATCGCCGCGTGGAGAAGGGCCTTTGCGGTCTTTAGCACCCTCCCCCGCAGGCTCTGCTTTTGCCCTTTCCCGGGCGGGGGGAGGGCTCCACTCCCGCCCCGGCATCCCCGCTCGGGCCGCACAAACAAAGCGTCCTTCGGCGGCGGCGCCTGCCCCGCGCAGGCACGGAGCATGGGGGAGGCGACGCGCCGTGCTTCCCGGACTCCGACCCCCTACCCCCGGCGGGGGGCCCAGGCGGTCGCACCTGGGTCCGGCGGGCGGCGGCGGGGTCGCGCGCAGGTGCTCGCGCGGAAAGCGGTGGCGCGCAGCTCGGAGGCCCAAGGCTCCCGGCCTGGAGGCGGGGCTACGGGCAGCGCTGCTGCCCCCTGTCGCCGCGGCTTCCCCACGCCCGCTACCCGTCTCCAGGGCGGCGGCGGCAGGTGGGCCCGATTTGTTCACGTACACCTGGCGGCGGGCGGGTGAGGAGGAGGGCAAGTCTCCCTGCGGCATCCCCTTTGCTCTCCGCGTGTGTGGACCGGCGCCCTTCCCGCCTCCGTGGCGACTCCCCGCCCCCGAGGCCCGGTTCTGCTGGCCTCGTGTGTCCCCAGCTCTCGAGCTTCAGCTCTCTGGAGTTCCTGCGCCCTCTGCACCTGGAGGAAGACTGGGGAGGTTTTACTGAACACCATCGGCGCTTTGGCCACCCGGCTTTCAAGTTGAGTTGAGAGCAGGATTATTTCCTTAATCCCTTTTTGCCCATGCGTGGGACACCCCCGTGCCCATCATCCCCTCAACGCCCCCATGGGGCCCTAACAATGTCTTGAGCACAGTAGGCGCGAGATCAACATTGCTTGAAGGATTTCTGCTATTACTGTAAAGGCAGCCAATGCCTCTGTGTGTTATCAGCGTCCCACAGCCCTTTAAAAGCAGCCGCTTTTTACGTGGGAATGTCTACTAAGAGCTGGTTTGGGATGTTGTGGTCGAGTTCTCCAGGACTCACTGTCATCTGCAAAAGCAGGCTTTTAGTTGTAGTGTTTGGATGTAGTGTTTCAGCAGAAGACACGTGATGGCTTGTTTGTGAAATATATCCTTTAGGTAATCCTCTCATTGCAGTAAATACTTGCAGGAAGTCCAACCCAAAACAGTGCAGAAACGCTCGGCCAAGATTGAGACTCTGCAGAGAATTTACTTAATGGGACAGTCCGTGACACAAAAAGAGTTTCTACAGGATCAGCTAGAGGAAGAAGAGAATGCGGAGGTTTAAAGTGTTCATTTCAGTTTTTCGTGGATCATTCATGGAACATTAGGCCCAGCTTCTCTCAGGAAGGAGGGAGGGATTTCTTGGTTTTGTTTTTGTGTGTGTGTGTGTGTTTGTGTGTGTGTGTGTGTGTGTTTTCCTCGCCTATTCTTTAAAACACTGTTGCAGTCAGGAAGACAGTCTTAGAAAAGTCTGTTGTGGATGGGTTTTGCTGTTGAATTTCTTGAAGTTAGCATGAATAAAACTACACTAGGACATAAACTGTGTCCGCTTGGAATATCAAAAACACTTCTTTAGAGGTGGTCAGTTAACAGCAAGACTTGTAAATAATTGTTAAAGAGAACTTTGAATCAAATTATGGCTAAAAGTAAAGTTTTGTTCCTCAAAAAAAAAAAAAAGAGGAAGTGAATTGAAATACAGTGTGTGAAATTAGTACAGTTACTTAGAGCTAACAAAACCTCTACCAGCCTTCCTAGTATTACTCTGAAATGTGGGCCCTCCCCACCACTTTCCATGAAAACTTGTTAGTCCACCACCTCTGATCTTTCTGGCCTCTTCAGGGAGATCGTTGTTAATGTGTCATTTAATGGTAACAAAGTCCATATAATTGTGTGTCAAACAAGGGGGAGGTGCAATTCTCAGTAAATTGTAAAGCACCCGACAGATGTTTGCTACAGTTTGTTGTAATTTTTAGTAGCTGCACAGTATGCCCCTCTGACACTTAGCCATTCCCACATTTTTGGCCATTTAAGCTGTTATTACTGATTTTTCAATATTAAGGAAGTCTCTGTTTTATATCTAATTACCACATTCTTTCTGTCATTTATTTGTCCAATGAACATTTTTTTTTTTAATAGTGCGAACTATATGCCAAACGATGTGTTAGATGCTGGGGATGTGGAATCCTTGGCTGCACACACGCACACATAAACACTCATACACACTCCTTGTTCCTTTAGTTCCCAGAGGTTATAAACGGCTTGTAAACAAAGCACAGCAAAGCAGTGCAATAAAACCATTAATCTAGGTGTACATCAGACCTGGGCTCAGGGAGGGGAGTAGAGAAGGGATCCCTTCTACTGGGCTGAGTGATGGGAGTCACCCCACCCCATCCATCCCCAGTCAGGTGAGCTCTCCTTCTTGCCCACCCTGGGCACTTATGATTTCTTTCTCTTCCTTCTTCTTCCTCTTCCTCCTTCCCTCCTTGTCCCCTCACTGCTAGAAGTGTTCCAGCTGCCTCCTGTCTCCCTTAAGCCAGCTTAGTTCCAGCCCTTTTCCCTCTTGGCTCCACTTCCCTTTGGAGTACATTATGCAGAGATTTCATTGGCAGTTAGTTGCAAGGAGAAAGAAAGGAGTAAACCCTGAAACTGTTCCTCCTAACTCCTGCCACCCCACAGCAGCCGTTTGGGCTGTATCCCCAATGCAGTCACCTCTTGCTTCCACCTGGGGTCATTCTCCATTCACGAACGTGGCCAGTAAAGCTAAAGTCCTATATAATACTTTTCCTTTCCCAAGATACTGAAAACCCTTCCTTTGTGTGTATGTATATACAGTCATACAGAAAACACAGCATCTTAAGTGCACATCTTGATGAATTACCACAAAGTGAACACATCTGTGTAACCACCACCCAGGTCAAGAAATAGAATATAACACCCTAAAAGTCCCCCTTGTTTTCCTCTTACTTTCCTGTCCCTCCTCCCCAGAGGGACCAGAGATAAGTTTTGCTAGTTCGTAAACTTTATAAAAATAGAATCATACAGTATATACCCTTTTGTGTCCGGCTTCTTTTGTGACATTATGTTTGTGAGATTAATTCTCTCGGTTGTGTGTAAGCAGTTTTTCATTCTCATGGCTTACAGTTTTCCATTATATGATGATATCACATTTTCTTCATCCATTCTCCTCTTGACGAACACGGTAGTTTCCAGGTTTTGTCCTTTAGCCCTTTGATGCCCAAAGACCTACCCATTTCACTATTAGTTTTGCCTACTGGTGTAACTGAAAAAAGGAAGGGAGAGGGTAGATGAAGGAGCCAGCCTGGAGAGCCAGGCCTGTGGATTTTTTATCTTTGCTGGTACTAAGTGTTTTCTGAAGCATTGAAGGCCGTGCTCTCATTCAGAAACCTGAACACAGAAGAAAACAGCTATGGGGTGGCTTCCATCATGGGCGGGCGAGCTAATTGCAGTCGGTGGTCTTTGGGATGCTTAGGATAAAAGAAATTGGGTGATAATGGGAAACCAGCCTGGCTTGGGAAGTGTCCCCTGGGGGTACTGACAGCTGGCGGCTCGACCCTGACCCTCCCCCAGGGCCTGGTCGCAGAGGACTTGGTACTCAGAAAGTCTGTCTGTCCTGGCCAGTGTGGAAGAGGCTGTGTAGTTGGCTTCCAGAGCTTGATTCTGAGTGAAGGCAGTTTCCTTGGAGTATGTTTTAAAGTTACCTAGCCTCTTGAGGGGTTTTTCTCATCTGGTACTACAACTTCTTTTCAGGGTGGTCTGGCTTTTGTGGTCTGGGGGCCTGAGATTTTCTTTGGGGAAATGCTTGGGCCTTTTGGACTCAACACAGGCAGTGTCTGAGCCTGTAGAATGTCAGGGGGGTCTCACAGGATCAGACGTTCTCCATGAAAGATGCTGATGACAGCAGACCCTGCATTGTTGACTTCCTCCTTTGCTCTCAAGCTTCAAATCTTCCCAAGGGGGAAATCCGAAGACTACTCAGTGGAGTGAATGATCGCCACTCAGCATCCTGGGGTTGCCATCAGTTTGGTTACAGTTAGAGTTTCTCCACCTCCCTGTCTTTCCTCATCTCCTACCTCTCTCCCCCTGAACACAGTTGCTTTCCTCCTGTTCCCAGACCTTGATAAATTCCTTCCTGCCTCAGACAGAAGCTGTGCAACATTCTCTTGTCCATTCTTGCTTGGCCTTTGTGGCTCAGTTTAAATGTCACTTCCCCAGGAAACCCTCTCCAGTTTTTCAATCTTAGACAAGTGCTCTTGAAGCACTTCCTGTCTCAGATACAAGAAGACAGTCTTCCCCATCAGGCTGATGTGTTCTTGAAGGCACAGACCCAGTTGCTTTGTTCACTTATGCCTGGCACATAATCCATCCATGTTCGTTAAATGGATGAATTGATGGGTAAACCAAGAGGCCTGAGACAAGTTGTGATATTGTTTCTGCTTATAATTTGCTGTGTGATCTTGGGTGTTCATTAACTTCACCTCTCCTAGAGTCTCTCTCCCCCTCTGTAAAATAATGCATCAGGCTGGAAGATCTTGTAGGCACCTTTCCGCTTCAGTTTTTTTTCTGAGTCTAACAGTGAGGAGATCCTACCTGAGGCGTAGCATTCTTTGAAAATGCAGGCTGGCCTTAACATCATGGTTTAAGTGGCCTTAGTTACACGCCCATGTTCTTAGCATAAGAGCTCTGTCCTTCCCAGTTCATCATAGCCTGCTCTGGGCTAAGACTATAGCTTATATTTGCTTTTATTTTGCTCTTCCCACATCATATACATTTATTTCCTGATCTGTCTTCTCTTCCATTAGTGTGCCCCTTGGGGACAAGGTTCATGTGTCACGTGTTACTTTTATACCCCCTTCGCTTAGCACAGCACCTGTGAGTTAATTTCAGTTGATGAAAAGAGATCTGTATTGTAGAGAATATTACTTTCATTGAGATTATTCTCTGGAAAGTATAGCTATTTCATGATTATGCAGATTAACTCTAGTTTGTGACTAACATAAACTCTTTTCCACTTTCCTTAACCCATTTAACAACTTCTGGCCTATTTCCCAGAAGGTTGATAGGGGCTAAAAGAAGTAAAACACTAGTTGGTTTAATTCTGGTGAAAAGTTAAAAGGAGGATTTGGGGCTCATTGTGGTTTAATTATACCTAATAACTAAGGTCTCTGAGCCTTATTTCCTCATCTGTGAAACGGAGATGACACTAGTTCAGTATCAAGCACTAAAAAGGTTGTTGCAGTGAAGCCCATCGATGGGCTTGGGGTCCTTGGCTTGGGTTCAGGCACACAGTAAATATTTTTAAAATATTAGTTAAAGAAAAAAAATTAGGTATTATATTACATTTTTATTTTCACTCGAAGAATTGCTAAAGATCTTTAAGTGGAGAATTATTACTTATTGAGCCAGATTTGAGTGAAATCCTTCTGACACCTACTATCCACCTGTCAGGCTGGGAGTGGAGGTGGGAGAAAGGCTCCCTCAGGTTGGATTGTACTATGCTGAGATGCAGGGTTTTTCTCCTCCCGCTGAGGGAAAGGGGCCAGTATTAGATGGGGCCTGGGAGCTGATAGGCATGGGGCGGCATTGAAATTATACCTAGTCATCATGCTTGAGTCTGGATCAAAATGTAAGGAATTTTAAGTGATATTAAATAAATGTCCAAGTCCCTTCCCTGCTGATCTTCAGCCCCTAAATTATACTGGGAACATTTGGAATGGGTACTCTCTCTCCGTGGTTGCCGTGGTTTTCCTTTTAACAAACCACCCGGAAAAAGCAGAAAGGAAGAGGATGTGGGGAACTAGCTAGCATCCATGTAGTGTGCTAGGGAGGAAGAAAATCTTCCTCTACCCTTCTGGGTTCTTGTGGTGTAAGGATTAAACTGTGACATGACACAGATTAACAGGAGAAAGTCACACAAAAATATAATAACAGAGACACACGGGAGATACCGAGGAAAACTTGAAAAAGGCCAAAGCCCTCACCTTAAATACTGTCCTCAGCTAAAGATGAAAGAGGATGTTGAGGGTGAGGAGAGTGAGTTCTGGGAGGTCTCCAGGAAGAGCACGGTCAACACAGGTAAGGTTGTGATGCACATTTAACTCACTGCCTTCTCCACTGACAAGATGCAGATTTGGACACCCTTGCAGACAACGATTTTCCTTACAAATGTAAATGTTTCTTACAGAGGGTAACTCCTGCTTGGTTTTCAATGTTTTTTCCCTTTGCCTGCTGTTTCCTAGAGAATAACCAACTTAAAATAATTAATATACCAAAGAGACATATTTTAGGGTAGCAAATTCCACTACTCTGTAAAGTGGCTGGGCCCCTGTGGGTCCCCTGGGGTTGCTCCCTCCACCCAGCTGTGACTCCTGGAGCTGCCCTGTGGGCGGGCTCCTCCACCTCGGGGCTAAGTCTCCTCCCGCATAACTGTCCGGGTGTTTTAGTACAGAGAGCTGGCCCTCTACCCGCAGCCTCACTACATGGAGAAAATAAAGGTTTTCCATAAAGGTTTTCTGGTTTTTAGCAGAAGTTCTGGTATCTAGACACATGTACACACATCTGGAAGTAAAGATAAACAGCTGTAGAAAGGGGAATATGAAAGGGACAATTAAGAGAAAAACGCGATTTGTCATTGGGGACACAGAGTGTGTTTTAAGCAGACATATTTTGTACAATAAGAACGGCTAACTCTCAATACATGTTCTCATAATTATTTTTAAATTAAAAGGCACAACGACTGCATTATAAGAGGTATGAGTCTGGAGAAAAAAGATGCGGTGGTTGGCTTTTTCTTCTATGTATTTCATGGGAACCATATTTTAGCCTTTCTTGGTGTCTTGAAGCATTTCCTAATTTCAGATTTACCACCACTCTCTGACCTTTTGAGCTGGAGTTTAGGATTAAAAAATAAGAGGACTTAGGTCTGAAAATGAAAATACATGTTTTTCCTAGAAAATACCAAATACCAAATACTTGGGAATGTTTACCAGAAAAAGTCTTGATTCAAGGAGGATTTCAAAATCTGGAGGCACCTGACTAACTTGACTGAAAAAGAGAAAGGAAAGGGCAAGCAGTTGGTCTGCAGCTTTTGCTGTTTTCTTCCTCAGTTTACTTTCACTACCAGGATTGTGGTTTGGGGTCAAGTGGTGGGGAGTGAAGGGAGACATGGTACCAGGCAACTATGGGGCTTTGAAGTCATAATGGCCTAGGGTCAAGTGCTTCTTTTCTGTTTGTTAGCTGTGTGACCTCAAGGAAGTTAATGAACCTCTCTGAGCCTCAGTCCCTGCATTTGTAAAATGGCCTTCATAGGCTTATTAGGATGATTCAGTGAGAAAATGCAGAAAGATTTTACACCCCCATAAGTGCAAATAACATCATTGTTGTTTTCTGCCTGCTTTTTCATTTATTCATCAAAGATTCTGATTCAGTGGGCCCAGAAAAAATGATTTTTAGAAGGCACCCTGTAGAGTTCTAATGTCCTCAGTCCACACCTTGAGAAATGCTGTCCTTAAGGGATGAGGAGCAGTTTGGGCATCAAGGGGGAGGGCAGGGCTGTCACGTACATGCACACACAACTCGAGGGGATAACCCAACATTGTAGTACGTGTCCATGGAGTACACATAGTTGGGGTACCTGACCTGCAAGGCCACAGGCGGTGACCCTTTTTGGGGGAGGGTGCAGAGAGAGTGGTGTGTGTGTGTGTGTGTGTGTTATGCAGGGTATGCTTGGGACACTGAAGAGCTTTCCCTCTGAGAGAGCACGCAGGGTGGGAGACGAGGAAGCAGGGTGGGGGTCCTTGTGTGCCATGCCAGGGAACTCAGGCTTTGGCCAGGAAGTGGTGAGAAGCCACAGAAGAGTCTAGGCAAAGACATAATTAGGTCATGCTGACGGTCACACGAGGGACGAACCAAGAGAATGAGCCAGTAATTATGAGAATATAATCAACCAGCTGGGTGGGGAGAGAGCTTGAATGGAGGTGGAAACAGTTTGCATTGAGGAGGGGACAGATTTGAGAGATGTGTTGGAGGAGGTGGAGGAGGTTAGGAGGACACGGATTGTGCTGCTTTCTGGGAAAAAGGAGCTAGTGATGACTTGGAGGTTCTAGTTAGGTGACCTGGTGAGGTCAGGAAGAGCGGGTTTTCCTGGAGAGGGGAAGACAGTGATTAGTTAAGTGCTGACCGTAGTCAATTCAAAGTGCTGAATTGACCCTTGGGCCCTAGGCACCTGGAGCTCTGGGAAGGGGCCTGGAAGGGGGCAAAGATTTAGGATCTGAAACCTTGGCATGAAGGCGAGCAGGAGGCAGTGTGAGGAGGGTACACTGATGTGATCCTGGGACACAGCGATCTAATACCCAGGAGGCTGGGGCCTGGAGCCAGGAGATGGAGCACATGGAGAGGGGAGA
Organism: Mesoplodon bidens; assembly: GCF_964165515.1. Taxonomy (NCBI): domain Eukaryota; kingdom Metazoa; phylum Chordata; class Mammalia; order Artiodactyla; family Ziphiidae; genus Mesoplodon; species Mesoplodon bidens. The sequence goes on along the minus strand of NC_138161.1, from coordinate 78,286,085 downwards.
GGCCACTGAGGCACGGGAGGGGGGAGGGGGAGCCTGTCACGTGCTTCATCTAAAGAGAGAGCGGTCACTCAGGACGGAGAGGGCCCCCTGGGTCTGTCGGACAGGAGTCCTCGGTGGCTCTAGCTTGGGTGGTTTCGGTAACGTGGGAGAGCAGAAGGCAGGTGGCTTTGATTCCGGGAGAGGGTGGGGAGTGGGCAGCGGAGACCGTGAGTTCTCCCGTGAGACCGGCACTAGCAGGGCAGAGGGAGTCCAGGCGGTGGTGAGGACGGAACGTCAGGCCAGGCGGGGGAAGGACCGGTTAATTGAATGGGAGCTGTCCGAGCCCTTAATTCTCAGGCGTGCTGGGACTGAGGGAGGAGGCCCGAGAAGCAGGTGAGAAGACCTGAGCAAGGGAGGGCGACTCAGGGAGCAGCTCTGGGAACCAGGAGGAGGGGCTGGGGTTAGCGCGTCTGGGCGGGGCGAGGAGGATGGATCGCTGGAAACGCGGCAGAGCAAGGGGCGTGGCGGGCACGGGGATGCCGTGCAGGGACCCTGTGCAGGGGTGCCGGGGTGTGAGCCGGGCAAGCTGGGCTTCAAGTGCACGCTCCATAGCCCCGTCTGTCCCGCGGTTTGGAGTCAGGCCGCAGTAGGTGGGAGTGAGAGGGGCAGGAAGAACCTTGAGGAGGGAGAGAGTTCTTTCACCTGCAACATTACTGCAGAAACATAGTATGATCATTTTGAAGACTTTGATAATTATTTTGTATAAAATTAGTATCCGTTTATAAAATTGGTTTTCTTTTCTTGTTCTAGTGATGATCACAGTGCCTCTTCAGAAGAAAAAGGTATGGAACTCTTAAATCAATGTTGAGTTATCGAAAACTTAACCTATACTGTGGAAATTTGCATTTTTAGAAAATGATTTTTTAATTAATTTTATCTATTGGCTGCAGTTTACATTCATGCATTCACCAACTTATAGAAATGTGTTAAAATAATCAATAGGTTAGGATGATGCGATAATGACAATTTTTCAGAATTTTCTTTAAGGTTGTTTTTCAACAGATATTCCAAAAAAAAAGAAATGTAAAGAACTTGGGCCTTTGTAGTTTTTATAACTTAAGAATAGAAAATAAGTGCTCTTACATCTCTCTCCTTTTAAACTCTAGCTCTAATGTTCTTTTTAACCTTATTTTAAATTCAATAAAGTAAGATTAGAGAAGTATTATCAACTGAATTCTATAAATGTTCCATACACAATGACTAGATATTTTCTTTAATACTTGAGTGTTGTCAATTTTATATACTTAATGAAAATGACAACACACAATTCTATCCCTGAAAGTGGGTCAAATAAACACTTTTATTTATTTATTTATTTATTTAATTTTAAAACATAAATTTATTTATTTATTATTGGCCGTGTTGGGTCTTTGTTGCTGCGTGCGATTTTGTCTAGTTGCGGCGAGCGGGGGCTACTCTTCATTGCAGTGGCTTCTCTTGTTGCGGAGCTCGGGCTCTAGGCATGTGCGCTTCAGTAGTTGTGGCTCGCGGGCTCTAGAGTGCAGGCTCAGTAGTTGTGGTGCATAGGCTTAGTTGCTCCATGGCATGTGGGATCTTCCCAGACCAGGGCTCGAACCTGTGTCCCCTGCATTGGCAGGCGGATTCTTAACCAGTGCGCCACCAGGGAAGCCCAATACTCCTTTATTAAAGGAAGGTCTTGGTCTAGGTTTGGGGGGTGCTGAGAGTTGAGTCCTCTTTCTGGCCTGTGCTGCTTGTTCTTAAAGGCTGTAAACAGTGTGTGGGGATGTATTTCTTGCTTTGGCTCCTTCTCTTTATCGTGTGCTGCATGGCTCCGAGTCCTTCTGGAAGGTGGCTCCGAGGCCACTTTAGTTGTTGACCTGTGTCACTTGACTGCAGAGTGGCTTAGAAACTCCTCAGCTCATCGCTGGGCCACTGTCTTACTTTTGCAAGTTCCATATCCCTCCTGAGTTTCATTTTTCCAGTACAGAATAATAACCTGCCTAATAAAAGTATTCTGATTAAAATCTAAAAAAAGTTTCTGTAACATTTGGCTGCAATGTGTAGTGTATGGGGCTGTCATGAATCTGTCAAGTGTAGGGTTGGATCTGGCTGGCTTTCCTGCTTCCTGGTGCTGACCTCAACCTCACCCGTCCCTCTCTTTGCTTTTGCCTGTTTCTGTCTGCTTGAGATGCCCCTCCCTTCCTGCACACTTAACCTCCCTGGCTTGTTTCAGCGCTACCAAATTCAAGGACTCGTGCTGAATCCCTCACCTGCAGTGAGTGGTCTCAATTTCTCTCTTGGACCAGCAGAATACTGGCCTTCTTTCGTTTTGTATTGTCCTGATTTCTTCATGTGTCTATGCATGGCCACTGCTTGTCCTCACACAGGCTGTTTGCTGGGACATGGATTTTCTCCTAATGCTGCGGAGTGCCCATCACACGGTGGACACTAAGTCAATGTTCATTAAATTGAAGGGACGGTAGTCTCTGCCCACGCCCAGGGGAATTAGTCAACTGGTAATTAAGCCCCTGTTGTTCACCAGCCTGGCACGGGTAAATGTTCCAGACAAACGAAATGGAAGAGTTGTCTGTTTCATGAGCAGTCTAATTGAGCATGGCATAAATACAGACTAGGGACATGGTAGCTAAGGGGCAATCCTTCCCTACACAGAAATGCTCTTGCTCTGTTTAACATTGTTGGTAACTTCTGCAGCAGTTACCCCTTCTTCTCCTATACTATAATATATCCATTCCCATGAACCCACACTGGCCTAGGCTCTCATCACTTCATATCTGGATCTCTGCAGTGGCCTCCGTGTCAGGCTCTCTGGAGTCTAATGCATCCTGAACGTCAGTACCCCCCAGTGTCCACCAACATCTTGGGGAACACCAAGGCCCATTCCAGCTTGAAGCTGTCATGTAATTCTGCGTCTCCATGTCATTCCCTGTAGGAGAACCATCCCCCAAGGCCAGTTCTTCCTAACTGCATTCCAGGTCCTCCCTAGTCTGGTCACAACTTATCTGGCCAACTTTACATCCTTACCTCTAACCTATTTGTGTCATTTTACTAAATTGTTGACAGTTGTTTGCCTGAATTGACTGTTAACTGGGGAAGGACACTGTTCTTTGGTATAGTAACACCACTGTCTACCCTTCAGTTACAAAATCTAAAACCAGGTGCTTTTTTTTCCTTTCTAGTGTCAAGTTACTTAATCGCCAGGGATGTTTTTAGGGAGCTGCTGAGTTAATCAGACAAAGAAACAATGCCCTTTGGCACAAACTTGAGAGATTGCCAGGAATCCAACCAAATGTAATTATAAAGGTTGTTGGCTTTCTGTTTGCTCTCTATTGGAAAAGGCTTATGGTTTCTTGGGCTAAATCTTTTTTCCTTTGAGAATATGGCATTGTTTACCATTGGTAACTGGGCATTCATTTCACATGCAAGGCTGCTTTGGCTCTAAAGAGGTGATTCAGTTTATGGAATAGGGTGCTTCTGTTATTTTTGGTTTAGCAGCTTTTACAAAAATGGACATAATCTTCTATTTTATCCTTGTATTTATACTATTAAACTTTGTTTCTTTCTCAAAATTTAGATTGCCCCAGTCCCAACCTAGATACTTCAAAGGACTGTAAATCAGGTAAGGGATATGATTAATATTGGTAAATGCCCAAGTGAAATTTTTACAAAATAACCAATTCATAGCAAGATAAATTACAAGTTATTTTTCTGTTTTACTTCAAACAATCTGAATGAAAGGTAGGGACTTTCATCTTTCTACTTGAAAGAGTTGAATGAATTTTAAACTTTCATGATTACCTAGCCTAGTGAAATCAGTGACTTTAAAGTTTGGTGATAAAGATGGACTTAGTGAAACTGAGAATTTATCTGATGGGGCAGTCAGGCCATTTTCTAGATTGGCTCCACTAACCTAATAGAGGGTCCTCTGTGAGCCCAGCCAGGTGGTGGATACTTGGCTAGGGTAGTCCTGGGAGGCTTCCCTGAGGAGGTGATGGTCGACTTGAACTCTGAAGGATGAATTGAGGTAACAGGGCAAAGGTGGGGAAAAGAGTTGTCTTAGTTCAAAAGACTTGCAGATGTAAAGGCCGTGATGTGGGAAAGTGCACAGTGCTTGTTTTCAGAGGCTGAAGAAGGTCAGATGACTGGAATCAGAGAGAGAGGGGAAAGGTGGCAGGGCCATAGTGTGTCTGCAGAGGCAGGCGGGGGCTAGCATAGGCCCTTCGGATTAAAAAATCTGTTCTCCGGAGAAGATGTACAAATGGCCAATAAGCACATAAAAGATGCTCAATATCATTTCAGGAAGATACAAATCAAAACCACAGCAAGATACCACTTCACACCCACTAGGATGGCTATAATGAAAAAGATAGTAGCAAGTGTTGTCAAGGATGTAGAGAAATTAAAACCCTCATATACCGCTGATGGGAATGTAAATTGTCACAGCCATCTCGGAAAACAGGTCATTCTCAAATAGCTAAACAAATTACCATTTGATCCAGCAATTTCTCTCCTCTGTGTATACCCAAGAGAAACTTGTGCATGAATGTTCACAGCGACATTATTCATGATAGTCAAAAGTTGGAAACAACCCAAAAGTCCATCAAGTTTTAAATGCATAAACAAAATGTGGTACACCCATTTGTATTACTTCGCTAGGACTGCTGTAACGAAGTGCCACAGACTGGGGGGCTTAACCAACAGAAATGTATTGTCTCACAGTTCTGGGGGCTAGAAGTCTTGAGATCAAGGTGTCGGCAGGGTTGATTCCTTCTGAGGACTTGGAGGGAAGATCTGTTCCAGATCTCTTTTGTTGATTTGTAGATAGCCATCATCATGATCATATGATGTTCTTCCTATGATGTGTCTCTGTGTCTGAATTTCCCTTTTTTGTAAGGACACCAGTCATCCTGGATTAGCGCCTACCCTAATGATCTCATTTTACCTGAGGTAAATACCTCTATAAAGACTCTATCTCCAAATAAGGTCATAGTCTAAGGACTTCAAATATGAATTTTCTTTTGTGGGGGGGAACACAATTCAATACACAACACCATATAATGGAATATTATTCAGCCATAAAAAAGAATAAAGTGCTGATACATACTACAACATGGTTGAACCTTGGAAACGTGCTCAGTGAGAAAAGACAGGTACAAAAGCCTGTGTATTATGTAATTCCATTTATATGAAATGTCCAGAAGAGGCAAATCTATTCAGGCAGAAGATAGAGTATCGGTTGTCTAGGTCTGGGAGGAATGGGGAGGTTGGATAGTTAAAAGGTACAGGGGTTTTTTGGGGCGATGAAAATGTAAAATTGATTGTCACGATAGATGTACAACTCTGTGAATATGGGAAAAACCATTGAATTGTGCACTTTGAGTGAATTGTTTAATATGCAAATTCGATCTCAATAAGGTCATTATAGAAAAAAAAACAGGTTATATCAGAAGAAAAATATCCAAAACTTGTTGTCCAGAAAAAAATCCACGTGTTTTCTTGAAAAACTTAAGCTCAGTCACGTCTGTGCCCAGGGCCCTGCTTCCCGAACAGTTTGCTGGGACTGTGGTTTTTGCACACTTGATTTATTCCTGTGATTAGGTTTATGTGGAATAGAATATACTTCAGGACAGACAAGTAGCAAAAGTTGTCCCTCTGATTTGTTTTCTTACCCTTGTCATTTCTGAGAACAGAGCCAACTGGCAATCTTGTTGCCAGATGGTAGAGTTTTTATTGTTATATCTGGAAAATTAAGTATATTTTCTCTTTTTCCTCAAGGTAATATTGTACAGGTTTGATGATGACACCGGCTATTTTTATGAGGTTTCCATGTTCCTAGTGACAAAAGGGGAACAGTACCTAAAGTTATGCGAAGTACCCTTTGGTTTTAGCGTTAAATAAAGAGGAGAACTATGGATTTGTAAGATATAACCAAAATGGAGATTAAAATGGGATTGTGCAAGGACAGCTCTCCCCTAGCTGTCTGAGAAAGGAGGAGAAAGTCCGCTGCTGGTGATGGTTTCTGAATCAAAAGATGAGAGTTAAAAGTGTGTACCCTCAGAGTATGGTCCAGCCAGTGGGTACCACAGAGTGTCAGGTGAGTGAAGCGACAGACACCTCAGGCCAGAGTGGGGTGGAGCCTTCTCAGCTGGATGAGAAGCAGAGGGTGATTCTTGTAAACTGAGAGCAGAGCTGATAACGGGGTACAGGGCAGGGCAGCGAGCCCCAGAGGGGAGACGGGAGTGACCCCGAACTTGGCCTCGGGAGTGGAGAGGAAGCGGGCTGTGCAGCCGCTGTTTCTCTCTAGGCTGAGAGTATGTGGAAGGGGCTGTGGCCTGCATTCCCCTGCTGTCTGCCCCGAAGTGTCCAACCCTCAGAGGAGAGAAAATGCACCGGCCTCTGGACCAGATAAGGCATGGGACCTGCTCTTTCAGTTTGCCTGCTTTCACATTCCCTCTGTTCCCTTTCTCACCTTTCTCTCCTTTTATTTTTTTTTTTTAAAGTAAAGTTTATTTTTAAAAGCTTAGCTTTTTCTAGTTGAATGCAGTGGATCAAAGGAAGGAGTATGGATTTTGTCTGCATCTAGGCTGGCGTTCTGAAGGACAGCCGGGTGTGGTGAAGGTGGCACCCATCAGAATGAGAAACTGGGAGAAGAGAAGCTCAGAGCTGGGGGTTGTTTGTGCACCAGCTTCCCTGAACAGGGAGCCAGCTGTTAGAGCTTTCACCTGTACAAATAGGGGAAGGGTTTAGTGCTTGTAGCAGCAGGCTTGGACTGGCCTGTCACTGGAGTTTAGGAGTGAATGTGACCTATTAGTAACACTTATTAAGTGCCTACTGTGTGCGAGGCCCTGGGCTGGTCCCTCTTCGCAGACATCTTATTTAGTTCTCAAATTTGTGCCGTGAGGCAGAAAAATGGTCCTGGGGGCTTGAGCAGGATCCCAGGGCAGGGAGGCAGAAATAGAATCAGGAGTCCTAGGTCTAGAACCGGCGGGAAGGTGAGCTGAAGGGCTGGCCCCAGACTCCCTCTCCCAGGGACCAGGGGCAGCAGGTGGGCCTCACCTGGGACTGGTCCAGGCAGAATGACAGCCCTGCAGAGGTCCAAGACTGCCCGAGGGAACGGACAGAATAAAGAGGGGCCACGGTAGGGGCTGCTTGCTTCTTTAAAGCTGGGCAAAGCATTCGTTCGTTCACACATTCATTCATTCATTGAGCATCTGTATAGGGATGGGTGCTGGGGAATCAGGGTGGTGAGACACAGCCTCAGTCCTCCGGGGCTCACAGACCAACAGCTAAGCAAGCAGGCACTGCTTGGCAACGGGGTAAATGTGACAGGATGGATCAGGAAAGAGGCAGGGCTCACCTACCTTGGTGGGGCAGAGGGAGACTGTCAGCAGAAGTGACATTGCGCTGGCTCTTAATGGATGCCTAGGAGCTCTGCAGGTGGGGTCTGGGGAAGGGGTTTCCAGGCAATGGGGTGGCATCTGTAAGGGCTTGGAGGAAGGAGTGGTAATCATCCTGGGGTACAGCCTGGGGAACGAGGAAGTGACTAAAATGGGTTGATTCTAGGCCAGTGGTTCTCAACCCTGGCTGCACACTGAAGTTATCTGGGGACCTTTAAAAAAATACTGCTGGGCTTCCCTGGTGGCGCAGTGGTTGAGAGTCCACCTGCCGATGCAGGGGACACGGGTTCATGCCCCGGTCTGGGAAGATCCCACATGCCGCAGAGCGGCTGGGCCCGTGAGCCATGGCCACTGAGCCTGCGCGTCCGGAGCCTGTGCTCCGCAACGGGAGAGGCCACAACAGTGAGAGGCCCGTGTACCGCAAAAAAAAAAAAAAAAAAAAAAAGAAAAAATACTGCTGTTCGGGCCCCATCCCAGAGTCCCAGGCATGGGTGTGTTTAGAAAGCTCCCTAGGTGATATCAGCGTGTAGCCAAGGTTGAGAACCACTGCTCTGTTCTTCCAGCCCTGGAAGACCAGGCCAAGTCATATCACTTTGATTTCCCAGCACCTGTTTGAACGCCTCACCCTCCCCTCAGGCATCCTCTCATGCAGGAGTCTGCCTCCTACTCCACCCCCCCCACCCCCGCCCCATCCAATCAGTCTCCAGCTTCTGGGTGTTGAACTGCTGAAGTAACAAGAAGCATGTTTGCAAGTGTAACAACATGGTTAAGAGAGCAAGTTCAGGCCAGACTGCCCAAGTTGAAATCTTAGCGTCGGACTTGGTTGGCGGGGGTGGGGGTGGGGGTGGGGGTGGGGGTGGGATGAGGGGTAATGCCCTGGTGCTTGTGGTGTTGCATAAGTCAGTTCACTGACCTCAGCTTACCTTGTTTGGAAGTGAGAGTTAATGTGTAAATATACATAAAGCCCTTACATAAATATATGTAAATATATATATATATATATATGCAAAGTGAGTAAATAAATGTAAATGAGTGAATACACGTAAATGAGTAAGTATATGCACAGTGCCTGGCACATAGTGAACACTCTAAAAAGCTGCTCGTAGCTGCTGTATTATCGTTCTCATCTTTATTCTCAAATCTTTCCATTTCTCCATGGAACTATTGTCCGTCCTTGGTTTTGGTTGTCAGTAGTTGTGTGTAGGGAGGGAAGATTGGAGAATGATATTAATAGCTTTCCATGTATTTGCTCAGGGGATCCTGAGCCTGCATGGGGGGCGAAGCAGGGCGGCAGTGGAGGGGAGGGAGTGGAGGGGGTGCACTTGGCTGAGCAGATTCTGCCCGGGCACTCATCTGGTTAGCCAGGGGAGGCCCAGGGTGCGCCTGGAGGTGGAGGTCAGATCCAGATTTGGGAGTAGGTGGCCAGCCCTCTCGGGGCTCTTGAGGTGGAAAGAAGGCTGGAAGTGGGGAGTGTGGGTGGAGTGTGGAGAGGAGCAGAAGGCAAATGGAGGGCACATGGAGAGGCAGGCGGAGAACCAGGACAGACGGGAGGGCTGTGCAGGCAGGATGGGGTGGTAGGGGTCTCGTCTGCCCGCGGGAGTCATGGGTCTGGGGCTTAGTGGGCCTTTGGGGACATCAGGGAACGGATTCCAAACTAGTTGTGGGAACAGAAGCCTGATTGCCGTGGATGGAGGCGCTGAGTGGGCGTGAGAAAGGGGAGGGAGCATTCTTGGGGACCGCTCTTTCCAGAAGTAGTTGAACACTGTAGACTGTTTGTCCTATGCTTCAGGGAAATGGCATTTACACTACAGTATTCTGCACTGTTGTGTCATTGAACTTTTGCATGGAGCCTTCTAGACGTACGAGTGCGGGTCCAAGACGGGAGCAGCGAGAGCAGGTCAGGCTGTGGGTGGGACTTGGGTGACAGCCAAATAAAGTGATTATTGCAGCCAGAGTGTGATTTGAGCTCATATTTAAGCCATTAAAGTATGTTTTATCCAGCTCCAAAGAAAGATAAGCCTTCTTTTATGTAAACCAGGCTAGTTTGGGACTTAGTGAGAATGGTTGAAAGGAAGAAATTAGTTGAGTTCGGATCTGTTTTATTGTATGTATAATTAAAAAAAATAGTTCCTACTTTTATTCATTGTGTGCTTCTCCTGGCATATGCTTTTTTTTTAGGTGAGGACAGCAGTTCTGAGAGCAGTTCTGAAAGTGAATCTGGTGAGTTATCTGTGTATGTGTTTCTTTAATTACAGAATTCTAGTTAAACATAGACACCTTTATTCTTATTTTAAAGTAATGCCCAGATCACTTACATTGCTTGAGGACATAATAATTACTAGTGTCTTTTTTGTGAAGTACTGAAAAAGTACTTACATGGTAAATAATTGCTAGTTGGCAAGCAAAGTAGCAAAACAGGATGAGCTGAAAAAGAAAGACAGGAAATGGTTGCTATTGGTGAGAGGCAAACATTTTACCTATAATCCCATTAGCCTGTGTTTTTTCTTAGTTGTCGTATGAATATGATTTAGACCTTTTTTTTTTTTTTGTAGATAACGAGACGCCAAAACCAGAAAAAACAAGTGAGTATATCCTTCCTTCCTCTGACTTTCTTTTTTGTTGTTGAAAGGAAGAAAGATGGATAGGCTTTGAGATTTTTAGGTTGCAAGTTGCTTGTTCATGATCTTTTCCTGTGTAAAATTGGGTTCAACATTGGGAAAGGAATAAGTATTTTGAAAATTTGAGCTCAGTAGACTTGGAATACAAGGGATGTGTTCCTGGTCTGCATTGATGCCAAGACTCTGCATGTGTGGTTCTGCCCTCACAGTTCCCAAAGGAGAAGAGATTGAGGGACTGGCTGAAATCTGCAGTGTCGCCGCAGCGGCCTTGGCTTCCTTCCGAGGTGGTCGCCGCCCACAGTTTATCATCGCAGAGTAAACTGTTTGCTGCTGAAAATGTTGTACATTTGTGGTTTAAAGTTTCTGGCTTGCTCTTCTGGCTGTTTGTGAACAACTTGAGTATGAAACCACTGTAAAGACGTAGATTCTAAATATAAAATTTGGTTTTGATCTAAAGTTTTGTGAAAGACTTAGGAAAAAAATGTTTGCATGACTAAGCTTATATTCTAACTGATTTTATTTTACTGCAGGATTTTTTCCCCCCAGTTCTTAGAATATAATCTGCTTATAAACACAAATACTATAGCAAGGCAGTCAGAGGGCTCCTTTGTAATATTTTTAAATTAATGAAGTCTCTTCACTCAGAAGTCCTTCTGTCTTTAATCTAATTCTCTCTGCGGTTTCCCAATGGAGAACCCGTGAAGGTAATTGTAAACTCCTTGCAATCACGTTATGTATTGATAAGAACCTGTAATTATTTCTGTATCACACTCGTGGAGTAGATGTCACATTCTGATACCCATAAGGAGAGAATGTGTACCAGCCCTCCTACTCCCAATCCCCTTTATACATTATAAGGACTATTTCATCCTGCAAAATGCGGTCAGAAGTCTAGCCTCCAATAGATTGGATTAGGATAGAAATGAAGTCAGAAAGCTGTGTATTGGGATCTGGTCTTTGTTGTCCCTGGTTAATAATTGAGTAAATGGCCATAGGGACACAGAGCCAGAGGCAGGACCCTCAGGGTCCTGGAAGCCAGGCCTGGACCAGGGCCTCACCAGGGTGGCAACCACGTGGAAGACATTTGAGTCAGAGAGGCTCGAGATAGGCTCATGTTTGGGTGGGAGGGCACGGTCAGTGCGGTCAGACAGGGCATGTGTGGGTCAGGGAGCTGCTGGCCCTGGCCCTTGGCCAAATTAGACTCCTGGATGTCTTTGGCAGTGAAAGTGGGTGGGCTGAGGATTATTTCTCTGCTTTGGCTGGGAGGACCTGGTGGAAGACTCAGTTTGCTGGGTGGTTAGGATTCTCTAACCTCTTTTCTTTTCTCTGCTCCCAAGGCAGATAGGTAGAAACAAAAACATGGGATGTGGATGAAATGCAGTGTAGATCAGCAGTCCCCAACCTTTTTGGCACTAGGGACCAGTTTCATGGAAGACGGTTTTTCTATGGACCCGGGTCAGGGGGGTGTGGATATGGCTCAGGTGGTAATGCAAGTGATGGGGACGGTGATGGGGAGCCCCAGATGAAGCTTCACTCGCTCTCCCACCACTCACTTCCTGCTGTGCGGCCTGGTTCCTAACAGGAACCAGGGGTTGGGGACCCTGGGTATAGATGATAACCACTAAATAATTTAGAATTTTATGATGCTTTTTAGCATAGTGGCTGTGGAAATATGATTGAAGAATTTTGTGGTGCAGGACTTGGGTCAGTATTTAAGAACCTTTGGATCTGTAGTATTCTGAGTCCAGAATTCTGAATACTTTTAGTCTCTGGTTTCTATTTCATCTTAATGCTGTTTTTTAAAGCTGGTTCTCTCTTGCAACTCCTGGTTCCTGTATAATGAATGCCCTGATAGCAGGCAGCTTGTGTGGCCAGGGCTGGAGCAGCATCCTGGGGAGAGTCCGCACCTTCTGGGCATTGGTGGTGGCCTAGGACCTTCCACATGTGGTGAAGATGCCTGTCTTACCCATGGGCTCACCCTTCCAATGCTTGTTCAGATCTCTAAAATATAAAACCAAGCATTCAACATATTAGGTCTTACCCCAAGTGAAGGGTTATTGTCTACTTTAGAATTCTTTAATTTTTTAATGAGTTCCACCCATTGCCCTAGCAAAATAATAGTAACAGTTAGCTAGCACTCACTGAGTGCTTGCTGAGTGCCAGGTAGAATACCTACCTGTAATTTTATTTTCTATCTTTCTGGGGGTGGTATTATGTTAATCCTCATTTAACAGATGAGGAAAGTAATGGACAGAGAGATTTAGTACATAACTAGAGTGCCCAAGCTCATGCAACTAGTGGCCGGTGTAGATAATAGGAAAATTCACCCCTGTTCCCTTTCATAATACATTTTTGTATTCTGGAATTATAGTCATTCAGAAAGTGAGCATTTACCAGGCCCTGGGGTTACAGTCCTCATGAAGCTTACATTCTAGTGGGGAGAGAGACAGGAAGCAGAAACACTGAACTGTATAGTGTGCAAGGTGGCAGGCAGTGTCCTGAAGAAAATGAAGGGGGAAGAGAGGTGTCAGGCAGGCCCTGCTTTGGTCAGGGTGGGGGCATCAAGAAAGCCTCTCTGATAAGGGGACATTTGAACAGAGACTGCAAGGATGTAAGGGAGTGAGCAGTGTGAATATTTGTTCTAGGAGACAGTAAGTGCAAAGGCCCTGAGGCAGGAGCGTGCTTTGGTGTGGAGAGTGGCTCGGAGTGATGGGAGGGCAGTAAGTGTGGGGAGGCTGATAGAAGCTGAAAGTAGTGGGGAGCCAATGGAAGGAGTCTACATGCTAAATTGGAGACGCTTACGAGATAGTTCCAGTTTAAACATGCCTAAAATCAGATGTCAACTCCTCTCTTACTTCCAAGCTTATCTCTAACTCTGTACTAGCCTGAAGGGCTGATGCCTGTCAAGCTCTACCTTGGGGATAATGACTCCAGCTTAGTTCCCTACTCCTGGCCACCGTGAAGGGCTCTTCACTGGGGGCTGCGGCCGTCCAGCTGAGACGCTGGCCTATGTGAGGAGTAACTAGTGAAGAGCTCATTCATGACCACCTGTGCCTCAGTCCCTTCTTGTCTCCACAGATGGGGAGCTAAGAGAGTCTTCCACCGAGGAAGCGTCTAATCAGGGTAAGAGCGAGGCAGTGCCCTTGCCCTCTCGTTTTCTCTAATTCATCCCGTTCTCCCTGTGCCTGTGGTGTGAGAGGAGGATTCTGAGAGCTGTTGCTTCTGTGCCAGGAGATCAGCTAAAGACTTAATGTGCCAAAATGGGGTGCATGGAAACTTAAAGAGTCGCTTTCAAGCTCGTTTTCATGCCTTTAGACCTACAGCGGGACTCACAAGCATGATGCATCATGTGGCACTGAATCCACTCACGGAGATGTTTAATGTATGTTTGAAGTTCCTTTTGGTTGTGAAGCTGGAGATGGGGGTTTGAGTGATTTACCCTGTGACTGACTTACGCCAGTACATGTGTGACCATATCTTTTACAGTTGAAGAATGGCAGGGTAAAGAATTGCCTACAGATCATTTTAATTCAGGTATGAACTGATGTTTTCCAAAATATTCTCATTATTGCTGAGGGACCTGTACCTTTGAATTTTGTAATCTGGTCATATCTTATATATTTATTAAAACAATTTTTGTCTGAAAATGCCAGTCACATTCCTATAAGTAAAACTTTTTCTCTATCATTTAGAATTTAATGAAATCCAATCTCACTGTGAACACTGTAATGCTGAAAATGTAAGTATCTTTTAATTATGAAGGATGATTCTTTAATTTGCTTTATTTAAGAAAACAGCATTTACTTGTAGGTTATATATGTGCTTTTTCTCCAGAAACACAATGAACTAGTGACCCCCAGGCTCCTTTCCCGGGGACAGTTTTTGTAAGTAATTGTGAATGCAGAAGACATATCGTCAGTAATTTAACTTTCTACATAATTATAACCCCAAGCAGGGGAAACACAAAAAGCATAACTAACTTTACATATTTTATGTAATTACTTGGATTGTTTTCTTTGATAATGGTGCTGCTTCAAAATGTTATAGAGTTCCCTTAGTGCTTTTGAGTGAAATTAAAAACAAAAAAATGAATTGAAAAAAAAATTTTCAGAAGTCTTCTCCTAACCAAACATCAGGACTAAACAGGTGTTCTTATCTATCCAATGCAGACTGAAGGTGGACACAGAGGGAACTTACCAGTGCATGGAGACTGGTCTGATATTTGAGGTTAACAGAAAAGTTGACATCAAGTATTGCGTCCTGTCCTGGAGCAAATACGCAGACCTGGTTGTGAAGCCCTGGGTGGTCGGTGGACCCTTGTTTGATGTTAAATGTGACCCAACCTGTCTTACCTCCATTCATTTTCCACATTCCCTCTGCTTGGGTCGTAAGTACTCGTTTGCTAAAAGTTTAGTTAGTGTGTGCATGTGCATATGTGTGAGAGTATATGTGCAACCCATACAATACCTGGAATACTGATTCACCTTCATGTGTTAACAGACTGCGATGCCAACATGATGTTCAAAGTCTTACATGTTAAAAGTACTGGGGCCTTGTTAGAATATACTGTGGACCATTCTGCAACCCATGTCAAATGGCACGTGAGCTCTCTTTCTCCTGTGGGACCTGTTATTCAAAGCGAAGAAACAGTATTCCACCACGGGGCCGTGATCCTGTACAAAGCCATCGACCATAACCCATCCTTGTCTTTTCGAGTGTACATAGCAACCAATAATGAGTCCTTCATCAAGGTAAATCAATGAAAGTGAATACTAAATGTTGAATACTTTGTGTTCAGACTTTACATGACATCTGGGTGGGTCCCGTCCCTGTTGATTTAAGCGTCACCCACAGCGGGTCTGATTTGGTGCTCGCCCAAAGAGGTCATCAGGTCAGTGACTAGGTGCATGCCAAGTCCTCAGATCCATGGAGTACAGGTGTTTATACATGTAAACAGTGTCGTGAAGATAACAGATAGGAAAATAGCGCTCCAGAGGTGGGGATGGCGCAGACAGGCAGGCCTGACCTTGGAGAGGGTTGCCTGGTGGGCAGCCTAGGCCATCTGTTCTCTACGCCTTGCTGCTCAACATGTGGTCTGGGGACCAGGGGACCAGGGGACATGGAGACCAGCAGTGGCTGGCTGACATTAGCAGGGAGTTCGTTAAAATGCAAAGTCTAAAAAAAAAAAAAAAAAAAAAAAAAAAGCAAAGTCTCAGCCCCACCCAGACCTGCAGACTCAGAGCCTGCACTGGTCAACATTTCCAGGTGACTGGGACATTAGAGTTGGAGAAGCACCTGCTCTAGATAGACTGGGGAGACGTTTCAGGTCTTTGGGTCAAGTGTAGGGCGACTGAAGTTTTCTCCTTGGCCTAAAACTCCGTCAGTAAGATGGATCTCTTAGGGTAACTCATTCCAGAGCAATTTTTTGGATAAAAATTGACCTTGGGTTCAACATTCTGGGCTTTGTAGCAGCAAATGTTCATGAAGCACCCAATATGTTTAAGGTAGAATGGCCTGAGGGGAGGGGTGTGGATATTCATAATGGAACCAGTTTTCCAGAACACAGAATAAGGCCATGATGTTTAGCCCATTTTCTGCACTGTATCTATAACAGAGAATTGAATCTCTTTTCGTAGGCTGACTCACTGTCAATACAGTTAAAACGACTTAGAGGTGGATGGAGCACTGAATATAGTAGATAAAGCAGTGACTCAAAATTATACTTTCAGATTCAAAATTAAGGTTTAACAGAATTGGAAAATAGTAAGCATTAGAGCTATAATAAAGTGTACTAATTTATGAGTTATAATTTGAGTTATAGAATTTATATCAAACTACCTACTCCCAGTGGTTTTAGGTTGTAATATTTCCATGCTTTAAAAATATTATACTGATTTTAATTAGCAATATGTATTAAAGTATAAAAACTTTATTAAGTAGTAGGTTCTTAGTTTCCTCCTAAGCAAGTAGAATACGCTTCCTGTAGTCTCATTAAAGATAATACTTTCCGTTGGGAAAGTAGTCTTTAAAATGGTATAAAAATAATCACATCTAAAGTATAATTAGTATAGCACAGGGCACTCTGCTCAGTGTTATGTGGCAGCCTGGATGGGAGGGAGCCTGGGGGAGAATGGATGCATGTATATGTATGGCTGAGTCGCTTTGCTGTGCCCCTGAAACTTTCACAACATTGTTAATCGGCTATACTCCAATATAAAATAAAAAGTTAAAAAAAATGTATAATTAGCATAGATTTGGAATAAGTACTATTGTTTGATGAACTTTATATTTTTTTAAAGTAAAATCAGTTAATTAAAAGAGCGTTATTCCACACTTCCTGGGAAGCTGGGGTAGGGAGCTGATTGTATCAGCAAGTGTAGAAAAGGATGCCCCCAGAACAATGGAGAGTGTGGCATGCATAAGGCAGGATGTCCTTCCTGGCTGATGTTTCATTTTTACACCTTTCTTCTTGGGTTGATTTTTTTTCCTACGTAGGAAAAGATTTCCTGAACTCTGCCTCCGGAAACCTAAATTTCATGTTCGGCTGTACAGCTGCTTTACCAAGGGAGCTTGGGCCAAAGGTTACATTAACCTCTTGGGGGCATTCGAACATTACATATAAAGTCAGTGTCCCCTCTAGGCCCATGTCAAGGGGATAGTTGTGAAAATAAGGATGGAAACAAACTCTGAATAGGCTGGAACCACGTACCGTAAAAGAGTTGCTTTCTGTTCACACGATGGGCATGTAGTTAGTAATACAAATGTGTAATGCTAGTGCTAATTTAATTTTCTCAGATTCTTCAGAAGCAGATTTTTGGTGCCACACAGGGTATAAGTGTTGCTTTTGGCTGTAGTGCTTTCGCAGGAAGATGTTTGGCGATCTGGGTGCCGGAAGTGCAGATCAAAGGCGACTCAGCCTCTGTGGCTTTTTTCCCTCGTGAGCACTGTGAAAGCTACTCCCCCGCTGTCATTCTGTAGGAGGAAGTGAAGATAATGCAGCTGGCACATGCACAGCCTGGCTCTTAGGTCTCTGACAGTTGTTGCTGATGGATTTCGAAACCAAAACCTATTTCCTCCTTTAGGATATTTCCAAGGCTGTAAAGCACTCCTCTAAGAAATTCATGAAAATCGACAAGCCTCCCGTTTGCCAGAAGCTGTTGCAGAATGGGAAGAAGTACAGGCTGATCAGTGAGCCAGAAGCTGAAATCACCCCCGAGGTAGGTATTTTAAAAACCACCCTGGAGTAGTAGCAAGGATATATATTTCTTAGATATGGTGTTTTGAAGATATTCAAAATAATGCATTTTGTTTTCCTTTTTTATTTCCCAGTTTCTAAGAAGGCAGTTGTTTTGCTAAACTTGTTCTTTATTCCAAAAATGCAGTTGAATTTCAGGATTTATCTGCAGTCATTGGAAAAATAGACTATCCAATCTCTTTCCCTTTAAAAAGGTTTTAAATGTTCTTGCATTTTAAATTAAATTCTTCAAACAGTGTTAGCAAGGGATATTGGACTTTTCTTAATGGAAGGCATTTGAAAAGTACTTATTAGGACGAATTGTTGTTAGATTTGAACTATTCACTGTACACACCATGACATTTGTAAGTGATCTTGGTTTCTCAGAAATGGCTTAGTTTATTTTTAAAACTTATTTTCATTATGTGCTCTGAGCATATGCCACAGCTTCTCTAGTCTGGACGGCTGCATGGAAATTCCTTTTGTACACCTCCTTTTGTTTGTTTGTTTGTTTCATAGTTTATGAAAAGTTGAAAACGTTTTGATTCCATTAAATTAAAATGTGAGGCAAGAGAGCTAATGGCAGTGGTCCATGTTGTACTGTTTTATTATATTATTAGGGGCCTCGTGCCCTGTAGAAGCAGTCAGGTTGGTCAGACAGTCTTCTATAACCTTCCTTCCTTTCCAGTTTCAAAGCGTCTCTCCACACCCTTTGAACCATTTGAGCCTTACAACAACATGACTGAGGAAACTAATGTGCAAAGCAGGTGGGCGATCTGCACACACCTGGGCATTGGAGGGCTCGCCCAGGGCCCCGACTGCCCTTGGCCTCTAAAGCCACTGTCCCCACACTGGGATCTGAGAGGCTGATTCTCAGCCCTTCTAAGCTAATCAGGCCCTGGCAGATGGTACATCAAAACAATCACAAGAAGCAAACTGCAGCCTTGTCTGGGAAGTGGAATTAAATTAGAAGGGTGTGCTTAGAGCAGTGATTCTTGGCCTTTGCTGCATAGTGAAATTCCCTGAGGAGCTTTAAAAACATTCCGTGGCCTGGGTCCCACCTCCAGAGATGCTGACTTAATTGGTCTGGGAATGGCCTGGGCATTGGGCTTATTAAAGCTCCCAAGGTGACTATAATGTGCTGCCACGTTTAAGAACCACTAGGAGAGGGAATAATACGTATTGAATGGATGGATGTGCCCAGCAAGACACCGAGGGGGTCCCAGGAGTTCATTCTTACAAAAGATGTTGATAGCTGGAGGGCTTTAAATAGTCTGCGTTCTGTTAACCACATTTCTGGCCAATAAAATGGGGATAATCTTCCAGGATTGCTGTAAGGATCATACCAAGTAATGGTTTGGGAGCACTCTGAAAGTTATCAAACTGTAAATATAAGGTGTTCTTATTAGTTTTATACCATTAATGATTTGCTTAACTGACATTGATCAGAAGTGCCTATTACCAGTCAGCTTGAGAAAAGAGCTAAGAATTAAAAAACAAATAAGTCACAGTCTTTTCCCTCAAAGTGAGAGAAATACTCCATTCATGAAAAGAAATAATTTTAACATAATGTGTTACTATAGAGATGGGTACGAAGTGCAGTGGGTCTCCAGGAATGCTTTTCACATGGGTGATGTTTGTTCTGGGTTTGAAGGGTGAGGGATTCCCTGGAAGAGATGAGCTTTCTGAAGCTCTCCCGGAAGAGGGGCCCTCTTCCGGGGCCGCAGGTGTCTAAGTGAGGGGGCGGGGATGTGCAGTTGGGCTGGAGGCCCCAGGATAGTTCTGGAGAAGCTGAATGTGGAGGGATTTAGGAGGAGTAGGGCCAGGGGAGGGCGCTGTCTCAGCTTTGTAGGCCCTGGTGACTGACCCTTAGAAGGTTGTGAAGATAATACTAGTGACTTGGAACGGAAAGGGAGGGGACAGGTTACGACCACCGGTTTGTGATGGTGATGCCCAGTGCAGGTCGCTGATATTTTTTCAAAGATGTATTTCTCCCGCCAGCCTTGCTAGCCAGCCTGGAGAGGAGCAGGGGAGGTGGAAGGCATGAGGCGGTCTGTGTAGTGGTTAAGAGCTCACACTCTGGAGTCACGAGGTGTGGATTCAAATTCCAGTTCCGCCACTTCCTAGGTGTGGACCTGGGCAAGTTCATACGCCTCTCTGGGATTCTTTATCCATAAAAGAGCGATACGAGGATTTGTTGGGGGACGGCGGTGTTCACTGAGGACACGTGGATAAAACACCGCACATAGTTCTGTAAATGCGGAATCAACTGCAGATTGCAGAGTGATCTAGGAAAAAGGTGGTGAGGAGTTTAAAAGCACCTGGGATAGGGTGGCTGATGGGTGAGCACAGGTGCCATTTGGGAAAGATGAAACGTTGAAATCAGGAAAGGCTGAAAAGTATCACCTTAGAAAACTAGGGCCACGGGACTAGAAGCTTCAATGAGGTAGAGAAGCAGTTTGGAGTAAGAGTAAGGATGGATTAGAAGCAGGAAAGTGAGAGGATGTATGATGAAGGAGTGGAATTTCCAAGGTCAAAATTTCAGTGAGCGTTCAAGCACTAACCCTTCTCATCGCCGTTATTCCTTATCTGACATTTTATGTTGTTAATTAACGCAACTTTTAAATTTCAGAAAATCACGTTTGTTTTTTTCTTAAAAGGAAATTGAATTTGTGGATGGTTCACTTTTAAAATTGAAAAGTTATAGTGAAGTGTATTTGGAGCAACCAGTGGAGTTTAAATTACTTTTGGTTGAAATGGATTCCGAGGAAATTGTATGGAAAGCAAAACTGAGAGAGTGTGAGTGTTTTGTATCTTGAATTAAAACTCTGTTTGGGGGTTGGGGGGGGCAGGTGGCCTGGGTGGAAAAGCAAATAGAGTAGTTGTCTGTCCCATCACTGTAATATTAAAACATTCGATTAAGAGAAACAGAGGCCCCAGCTCCTGGGCAGAAGTGCCGGCTCTGCTTCTCAGGCACCCACCGTCCAAATCCCCAGAGTCGACTAGTGGGTGCACGGAGTCCATATTTGCCCTCATGTCTTTATACTCCAGAAACGAAACCCAGTCTAATCAGTTTGGAATTCTGTGCTAGTTTAAGCAGGAAGCTTTTCTGTAGGTGTGACTCCTGTT
This sequence comes from Mesoplodon bidens, assembly GCF_964165515.1. NCBI lineage: Eukaryota > Metazoa > Chordata > Mammalia > Artiodactyla > Ziphiidae > Mesoplodon > Mesoplodon bidens. The sequence goes on along the minus strand of NC_138161.1, from coordinate 78,265,689 downwards.
CTCAATATTATACCCTTAAGTTAGCCAGTTTGAAACAGGCCCTTTTATCCAAACTACAGTTACTTAGCTGGGAAGAGTCCTAGTTGGGACTGTGTATTGGGGATTGTAGTATTTTTGCTTGGTATTCATTAATCTGCTCAAATAAATGAACCTGAAAGATGTTACTTTTTAATCACAGCAAATGCCACAGGAATAAAGGTATTTAACATGTAGCAACCTGAATGACAGATGTTCTTCTAGACTAAGCCTCTTGGCAATTTTAAAGACCACTTTTTAAGCCTTCTTTTTTTAAACTTACTTAATAATAGTCTGCATTGTAAGATGGTTCTGGTCTCCATTATTTTGGCGGCCTAAGCTAACAATGAACTGAAATTGCGCATCACTATTAGGCATCTTCACTAAAGGAACCTGCAGAAGGCCTGCCTGACACACAGGCATCGGTTAGAGCAGGGACTGAATTTTACATGGGACAGGTGGTGTCGAATCACAGGTGAAGTGTCCAGAAAGAACCCCTCAAGTACAGAATGATAATACATATATGAGATTCTTTTACGTGGAGTACATACAAATACACTTAAAATTTAAAGATGTTTATTTTTATGGCTTCCTTCTCCATATGGCACATGATGCCACTGTTCTATTTACGGTAGTTCTAGATTTAAAGAAATACGGAGTGAATGACATTTCACCTGGCAGATGGGTATGGCAGATATCATGACAGTGGGGTGCAGATGACTGAAGTTTGGGAAACACTTGTCCCACAAGACGTGTTAGAAGGAGTACTTGTTATTTATCTCAAGAGTTCAAGCCCAGTGCATTTGCATACATACCAAGTTAAAACCCCAAACTCATATTTGAACTTTAGAGAGGTTGCCAAGACCCTAGGGTTTCAGGTGCTTTCATAAATCGTTGCTTTACTTCCAGTTTCAAAACCACTTTTTCCAATTGCTGCTTATTGTAATTTAACAGGTGACTGGGTTCAGCGTGATCAGAACCCGAACATTTCGAAAAGCAGCACAAGTGGTAAGTGCTCGTACTGGACATTAAACTCGTCTATTCCTTCCATTCACTAGAATTTTATTTATTTTATTTATTTATTTTTAAAGAAGATGTTGGGGGTCGAAGTTTATTAATTAATTAATTTATTTTTGCTGTGTTGGGTCTTCGTTTCTGTGCGAGGGTTTTCTCTAGTTGTGGCAAGCGGGGGCCACTCTTCATCGCGGTGCGTGGGCCTCTCACTATCGCAGCCTCTCTTGTTGCGGAGCACAGGCTCCAGACGCGCAGGCTCAGTAGTTGTGGCTCACGGGCCTAGTTGCTCCGCGGCATGTGGGATCCTCCCAGACCAGGGCTCGAACCGTGTCCCCTGCATTAGCAGACAGATTCTCAACCACTGTGCCACCAGGGAAGCCCTAGAATTTTAATTCTGCTGTGCAAATACGGTAACGTTAAGGACCTGTTCAGTGTTCCATAACTCTTAATCATCAGAACGACCTTTGAATCCATTTTCAATTTGTTTCTATCTCAGTGATGATTTTTTAAAAAAGAACTCTTGTTTGAAGATGGGTAGATAATAAGAACCCTAAGGGAAAGCCAATTTGTTGTTGTTGTTGTTGTTTTTTAAAGGTAATAGGCGGCGAAAAATGAGTAGCAGCTTACCCGATGAGGTGGTCTATGATAAAAGAATGAAGCAGATTGACGCTTCAGGTTTGTAAAAACGTAATCCATCGCTATCAGTCGTTTTCCCTCATCTCCCCCATTGACTTCCATGCAACACATGTGCTTTTTGGGTCAGTCCTCCTGGAGCCACATCCTAGTTGTGCGTGCCCTCCCAGAAACTTTCCCCCTGTGTCCCAGCTCCTTAGGGCTGGACAAGGGTCCTTCTTGGTCTGCCTCAGCTTACTTTTCCAGCTTGACTGCCCAGTCCTCCCCTTCACTCGGTGAAAGTAGAATGGAGGGCCAGGGGAAGCTCCTGCAGCCCGTAGGGACAGGGGCCGTGGCCTGTCCATCTGTGCATTTTCCCATAACACTGAGCCTGCAGCCTTTTATGTAGAAGACAATGAATATTCATTGAAGGAGTAAATAGTGAATGTCCATGTGTGCATTCACCGGCCTCAACGTTATTAGCTACTTTTGGGGGAAGGAGCCGCCAGCTCAGTTATTGGAGACAAAGGTCAACTTAATTTCTTCCAATTAAATGGCAGAGACCAAGGCTTGATGGTTGTGAAAATACAGTAGAGATTTAAACATTTAAAAACAATACTCCAAGGAGCCAGAAGATGGAGTATGTACCTCAAAATTCAAGTCCAGCCAGAATTCACAAATTTAAGTTAAAAAACCCAGACTCAAATTATATGAGACAAGATCTCAAGGCTTTGGGGGCCTCATGTAACTCCCCAGATTAACCCTTTCATCAAAATACCTTTTATTCTACCATTGTAAGAAGGTATGAATCTCTAAAAGCAGATAAACTCTCTATAGACTAAAATAAGCTATTCTTCACATGCTAGAGCAGGAGGTTGTGAGGATGACATATGTCTGAGTTTACTGTATGTCACTAGAGAAAAGTTTATTGTTTCTATTTAATGAACATCAAAATGAGGCTCTGGAGTTATTTTAAAATCTAACCAAATTGGAATACAGTATTTTTCCAGTTTTATCGAGATATAATTGACAAAATTGTGTATACTTAAAGTACACAATGTGATGTTTTGATGTATGCATATATTGTGAAATATTTACCAATCAAGTTAATTAGCACATCTGTTATCTCACATAGCCTTTCTTTTTTGGTGGTAGTGAGAATGCATAAGACCCACTCTCTTAGGAAATTTCAAGTGTACAACACAGTATTATTAACTATAGTCACCATGCTGTGTATTAGATCCTCGGAACTTATTCATTTATAACTGAATGGGAAACAATTTTATATTAAATTGATATATAGGAAAAGTTTTTTCTTGCAATTATTTGGCTATTTAAAATTAGCTCCAACAGCAAGTAACTAGAAATAGAATTAAAATGATCAAATACTACCTAGAAAGATTAAGATTTCCAACCTTTTTAGAGTTGACAATGTAGTAGCGAATAAATTAATAAGATTTACTTAAAAAAATTTTTTTTATTTTATATTGGAGTACAGCCAATGAACAATGTTGTGAAAGTTTCAGGTGCGCAGCAAAGGGGCTCAGCCATACATATACATGTATCCGTTCTCCCCCAGACTCCCCTCCCATCCAGCCTGCCGCATAACAGTTTGGGGGCTTTGGAGATGGTCCTGAGAACTTACTTTTTTTTTTTTTTTTTTTTTTTGTGGTACGCGGGCCTCTCACTGTTGTGGCCTCTCCCGTTGCGGAGCACAGGCTCCGGACGCGCAGGCTCAGCGGCCATGGCTCACGGGCCCAGCCGCTCCGCGGCATGTGGGATCTTCCCGGACAGGGGCACAAACCCGTGTCCCCTGCATCAGCAGGCGGACTCTCAACCACTGCGCCACCAGGGAAGCCCTGAACTTACATTTTTGACAGATCCCATGTATCAGGAGACCACTAGGGGGCAGGGGCCATCCTTCAGAACCCATTCTTCAGTCTAGAACGTTAGAGAGGAAACTGAAGTGCATTAGGGTCCAATACAAACGTTAGGTTCAACTTTAACAGATTGTTGGCTGTAGATGAGTGAAAGCGTCACGGTCCTGGAGGAGGGGCAGGAAGGATTCTTCCTCCCTCTTACTCCCTTCTAGTGTCACCTCCAGTGTTTGTAAGGCCTTGAGGATCCTTAACCGAGACTCTGTACCCCATGAGCTTTGCTGCACCGTAGCACAACCAGCTGAAAAGTGGGAATGTAGAAAATCCACCTTACTGCTAGGGCTGATATTTTTTATGGGGCCAGTGGTTTCCATTGGCAAACATATACCCTTCCAAGATTATGATACTGTTTCTTAGTGAGCAACAGATATTACAGATACCATCCTCTGGCTTTTCTGTGGAATGTGCTCTTTCCCCTAATGCCAGGAGATGGTGGAATGGAGACTGCAATTCATATCTCTTGCTGTTCTCTTTATTGACCACTAAAGGTAGCATTCTGTATGTGGTGTTAACACTTAGATGAAGTTGCAGAGCTGGGCAAGGGCAAAAGCTGTATATTTTTCTTTTTGAGCCACATAAATTATTTTTGGTACCTGATTTTTTTTTTACTCCAACCTAATTTGTGCTGCTTTATAAAACAATTTCATTCCCTGAATTATTGAATTATCATGTGAGCATTATACCCCAGTTTAATGTTGTATGAAATTGTTCCCTTTGGTCCTTAAGATAGTTGGGAAAGCAGGGATTTTTTTTGACACTTAAATATATTTTAAAAGCAGTTATTAAAGTTTCGAATCATGGTTTCTTTTTTTATCCAAAGAATACATTTTCATTGTAAATGGCTATAAATGAAGTGTTTAGCGGAACAACTGAATTCTTCATGTGCTTTTAGATGGAGTGAAGACTAAAACCTTGTTAACAGACGCTCAGTTGATTAACCTTGCTGAGAAGTTGGGGAAGGAGTGGGTAAAGATTGCCATTGCCAACCTGAAGTTGAAGATTAGCGATATCGATGCGATCCTGGAGAAGAAAGAAGATGTCACGATCAATAAGTTCAGGATGCTGAAGAAGTGGCAAGAAAAGGAGCAGGGTAATGCCACAGCTCAGAATTTATGGAACTGCTTGAAAAGCGTCAGTTCAGTGGAAGTCCAAGATGTGCTGAAAGGTAAGCAGGAAGTTATCTTAGTCATTTACTTGAAATCAAGCTGTGTCTTTGCAAATAGCAAATTTCTATTATAGAATGTGTTGCTTGTGTATTTATAAGCTCGGGTTTAGAGAACTGTGCAAATGCTGTAGCAATAAGCATGTGGGCTGCCATAATCTAAGTAAAGGTGACTTGTGTATGCAGTCAGAGGAAGTGTTCAGATCCCATCTCAAGTGCTGGCTAGGTTTGTGACTAGGCAAACATTTTTTTTTTATTGAAGTATAGTTGATATATAATATTATATGTCACAGGTGCGCAATATAGTGATTCACAGTTTTTACAGGTTATACTCCATTTATAGTTATAAACTACTGGCTGTATTCCCTGTGTTGTACGATATATCTATCCATGACTAAGCAAATTCCTTACCTGACTTTAAACCTCTATGTTCCCATCTGTCAAATGGATGCAAAACCCCAGTGTCCTGGGTCTGGTGTGATAACGAAAAGAGGTAATGCGTGTAAATCTCCAGGCAGGTAGTGAGGCTTAGGCAGGGACCTGACTGGTAGCATTCATTGATCCTTCTAGGTTTTCTGTGGTGCTGAAGCAGTGCTCCAGGAGGCCACTGCGTGGCACTAGTAAACCTCCAGCAGCAAAGAAGGGAAGGGAAAGAGCAGAACCCAAGAGAGAGCTAAAGGGAGTTGTTTCTGGTCTCAATCCAGAAAACCACAGGGTTCCTTCCTTTGTTTTAAGCACTTCTTTTTTTGTGGCTTGACTTACTTATTAGCACATTGTTAGAATCAAGGTCAAACCAATTCACAACTTTGGTTATTATATATTGTTACCATGATTAACAAATGTGGTGTTACTTCTCAGAAGCCTCAGCAAATCAGAGAGAGGTTTTTATTTGGAATTCTATTTGGACTTTTTATTCCTTGAAGAATGTAAAAGTGTGTCAGCTCCCCAAAAGCTTATATGAAAAGTAAAAGTCTGGGGCGGCGAACTCTCAGGATGCTGTCAGGTGTGATGGGCAAGCTTTCTGAACTCCCCCACCATTGTTTGGATGCAAAAGCTGCAAGCAGATAGAAGAGCCAGTTTTTCAATATCAAATTTTTCACTTTTTCTTGGGTATGTTGAAATTATGTAAGTCACTGAGGCCCACATGTGGAAATCTGCTTATTTGCATTTAGGCACTTCTGCCTCTTGACAGTCTGGCCTCTGTGCTGTGATAAGGAAATAATCACAGCCTCTTCCATCAAAGGAAGGCTTGGAAATCTGACTATCTCACAAATCCTGTAAAATGGGTTGTTATTTTTTGTTTTCTTTTTCTCTGCTGTTGACCTCACTAGAGGCTTGACTGGATGACAAGGGTTTGTGACATTTTTTAGCAGTGGAGGGGATCATAAAAGCTTCTTAGTCCATTCCCCTCGTTAAATAGGAGAAAAATCTTCTGTGAGTTAAAAACAAACAAACAAAAAACCAAAAATTTACCGGTGTTTTATGCCCTCATGTAGCCAAAGTGACTGGTTAATTGGCTGAACTTTGTTTTTTTTCTTTTTGTTTGTTTATTTGTCTATATTTTATTACCTTTTTACATTGAGCATTATTTAAAAACAAAAGTTGTTTTTTTTCTTTTAAATTAATTAATTTATTTTTTTATTTTTTGCTTTATAACAAATTTAATCAGTTATACATATACATATGTTCCCATATCCCCTCCCTTTTGCGTCTCCCTCCCACCCTCCCTATCCCACCCCTCCAGGCGGTCACAAAGCACCGAGCTGATCTCCCTGTGCTATGCGGCTGCTTCCCACTAGCTATCTACCTTACGTTTGGTAGTGTATATATGTCCATGCCGCTCTTTCGCTTTGTCACAGCTTACCCTTCCCCCTCCCCATATCCTCAAGTCCATTCTCTAGTAGGTCTGTGTCTTTATTCCTGTCTTACCCCTATGTTCTTCATGACATTTTTTTTCTTAAATTGCATATATATGTGTCAGCATACAGTATTTGTCTTTCTCTTTCTGACTTACTTCACTCTGTATGACAGACTCTAGGTCCATCCACCTCATTACAAATAGCTCAATTTCATTTCTTTTTATGGCTGAGTGATATTCCATTGTATATATGTGCCACATCTTCTTTACCCATTCATCTGATGATGGACACTTAGGTTGTTTCCATCTCCGGGCTATTGTAAATAGGGCTGCTATGAACATTTTGGTACATGTCTCTTTTTGAATTATGGTTTTCTCAGGGTATATGCCCAGTAGTGGGATTGCTGGGTCATATGGTAGTTCTATTTGTAGTTTTTTAAGGAACCGCCATACCGTTCTCCATAGCGGCTGTACCAATTCACATTCCCACCAGCAGTGCAAGAGTGTTCCTTTTTTTCCACACCCTCTCCAGCATTTATTGTTTCTAGATTTTTTGATGATGGCCATTCTGACTGGTGTGAGATGATATCTCATTGTAGTTTTGATTTGCATTTCTCTAATGAGCCAAGATGTTGAGCATCCTTTCATGTGTTTGTTGGCAGTCTGTATATCTTCTGTGGAGAAATGTCTATTTAGGTCTTCTGCCCATTTTTGGATTGGGTTGTTTGTTTTTTTGCTATTGAGCTGCATGAGCTGCTTATAAATTTTGGAGATTAATCCTTTGTCAGTTGCTTCATTTACAAATATTTTCTCCCATTCTGAGGGTTGTCTTTTGGTCTTGTTTATGGTTTCCTTTGCTGTGCAAAAGCTTTTAAGTTTCATTAGGTCCCATGTGTTTATTTTTGTCTTTATTTCCATTTCTCTAGGAGCTGGGTCAAAAAGGATCTTGCTGTGATTTATGTCATAGAGTGTTCTGCCTATGTTTTCCTCTAAGAGTTTGATAGTTTCTGGCCTTACATTTAGGTCTTTAAATCTTCTGTGAGTTAAAAACAAACAAACAAAAAACCAAAAATTTACCGGTGTTTTATGCCCTCATGTAGCCAAAATGACTGGTTAATTGGCTGAAGTTTGTTTTTTTTTTATCAGGACGTTTTAGTATCTTGTAACCACAACCTTAAAAAATTGTACTGGTTTATCTTCAGCTCAGGAAAACCCAGCCACTCCCAGGAATTCTTTTTTGAAATGGACAAGTGACTTTCTTTAAAAGCATGTGCCCTTTCCCCCCCAACAATGAATCTTTGAATTCATTTCTCTATTTTGTTAGGTTTCTTACAGGAAACATGAAGTTTGGAAGATGAGCTGAAAAAGGAAGCTTCAGGAACTTTTACCTGCAAAGACCCTCGCCGTGGTAATTGGATGTGGACTCCGGAACCTAGAGCTGCACAGCCTGTGGAAGCAGCTCCTTTCACAGGCTGCCCACAGCTCACATTATTCAGGGGCAAAGGGAATGAAATATTTAGAAACCTTGAGGAAGACAAAAAACCTCTGCAATATCAAGATTTTTTTTTTTTGTACCTCCCACTCACACCCTCCCACCCGCTTCCCCACCCAAACAAATACACTTACAAAGGGTGCTTAAAATGACCCAACCGCAGTCAGGTGAGAAATGCGATCGTTTTCCTTTTGGAGTCTGTGAACTATGAAATATATATCAAGTGTTTGAAACATTTTTAGCAGTTAAGTGTTGGAGTACTTAAATGGCACCAATTTCGTTTAGCTTTTTTCCTAATGACATTAATAATAAAGAGAGGTTCCTGTTCTTTTAGCTCCCACGCAGTCAGACACTTATGTGCCTCCAGGTACAATATGTCTTTTTATGTGAGGTGTGATTTCCATGTCTCACATTACTAACCAGTCTGGCTAGTGGTCTGTTACACCATTAAACCAATCATGTTACCTGGCCCTAGGGTGATTAGAAAGGAATGTAATCCTCTCCCCATCAGTGTTGGGGCAAACCCTCAGAGGTGATTGCCTCATCTCACTGGGCAAGTTCAGCTGGGTCCGTCTTCAGAGTCCCTGCGGGTTTCATCAACCTTCTGAAATCACCAGGCCAAACACTACATTTCTTGACTTTGGCCCCTGGGTCATTTACTTTGGGGAGGGTTGGCAGGTGGGGAGCACAGGAATGCCACTCAGAAATAGCCTTAGCCAGGACCAAGGGGAAACTCTCATCTCTTCTCAAAGAGGACTTGCCCCAGGGAATCATGGGCCATATTGGCTCTTGTTAATGGGTGAAATCTTGGGGTTTTTTTGGTATGTATAGATACTGTCACTCTCCCAGAATTATGCATGTGGTGATTAACATTTTGGATATGTTAACTTATTTGAAGAAACTATAAATTACCATTAGTCTCCTGTAGACATTAGTTGGAGAGTAAAATTCAATCTCAATGAATTAGAGAAACACACTTTAACGATAGCTTTGCCTGTGAAGAACAAATTGACTTTATAGGGAAGAACGTATTTCTAATGGTCAGGGATTCTGTGGAATTCAAATCAATGTCACTTTATGAGTTTTTTTTTAATTCTATATTTTAGGAAACACATGGAGTTTTAACATTCAGAAGTGTAAAATACTTAAAGGACTTGATTTTTTTTAAACGTTTATTATTTTTTTATAAGTTGTTTTCCAAAGAAAAGCATAATTTCAGAAGTGCTTTGTATATAAGCTGCTTTCCTAACAATTTCCAACCTTTTTCCTACTATGGATAAAGGCAAGAACAATAAATCTGCATTTGTACAGTGCTAATATGTCTTCTTTGTATTATTATTTACTGAAACATTACTTTTTAAAGCATCATATTCCTTGGTTACTGTTATCTTGGCTGTTTGGGCGTTAGTTGGTTTTGCTCCCAGCCCCAGTTCTTGGACTGAGGCCGAGTGAGTGTAAACCAGGGTAAACTAACCCAGGAGTTTGCACAGATTCAGGAGAACCTGCACATCCCCTAACCCTTCTCCCTCCAGGAATGATTTAGAGTGTGTCTTCTCCCCGCCCCGTGGATGGGGAGGTATGTTTTTATGTAAAACCAGGTGTATTCATAATTAGTTCCTTACTTGTGCATATCTGTTAACAGGATTTTTCTGCATATTGGGGGCACATATTGTTCTTTTTTTGGATTGCTTTAGGGGACAACCTTTTTTCCCTGCTTCATCATGTGGAAGTGTGTTTCCACTCCATTTTCTAAAGAGGCCACTGTATTTGCCGATATTTTAAGAGTGCTCTCAGGAGGACAGTGGTTTTCAGCGGTTGGCCCAGCCTGTTGGTTGGCCCAGCCTGTTGCGTTGCTGGAAGTCCTTCTTGGGTTGAAGCAGCACACTGCTTGCTGAAGGTGGGGATTCCAGACTGCCTGGGAATGCATCTTTTCCAGCCCACATTCCAGGGCTTGAGCATTTCTGTCAATGGCTCTGTGGCTGCTGATACTAAAACAGAGGCCCTGGGGTTGAATTCTGAGTGCAGAGTTCTGAAGTTCTTCCTGCTTTTTAAACTGGGACTTCCAGCCTTGAGCCTCCAGAGGATTTAGATCCAATGTATTCCAATCGTGATGGAAATTTCTGGTTAAACAGCCTGTAGTTAGACTGCTATCCTTATTCTGCAGAAGTACATTCTTGCTGTTTGCTGTAACCTTTGGCACGAGTTTCATTTTTAGAAGGGGGTCTGATCTATGCATTTATAGCAGCGTTTTCTTTTCAAGCAAGTTGAGAAATCTAAAAGATCGTTTTGTGACTTATAAAAACTTAACTGCGGGGAGGGGCTTGGCTGAGTTCTGTTCTTTCTTTAGCTGTAGGAGCCTTTTGTGAAAGGAAATCTCACCTGGAACCTGCATTGGTAAAGCGTTCAGAAGTGGAGCTGCTCTGCTGGGGGGTTACTGAGGGCTGATGAGGGGTCATCGAGGCACCCTCCTGGACCCCTGACCCACTCCTGTCGGGGGCAGCGTGGGAACCAGCTGATAAGATGACTGCTTGGGTCTCTGGGAGCTGTCGTCCAGGAGTTTGTATCTTCGATGTCTGCAACGGGAGGTAAACCCCTTTCCAGTTCACCAGTGATGGATGTTTGGGCGGCACCTTGCTCCTGAAGGGATCACATAATGCCAAACCATAGACATGTAAATTATTTAAATCAACAGGCTTGTGGAGACCTTCCAGCCTTCCTTTCCCTCTGCAATGATGACAGCAGATGACAGCTGATGCTCCATCAGCCTGTGTTCCAGAAGAGAACCGTGAGAGCAGAGGCCCCAACTGATAAGCAATGAGCATGTACCTCAAGCAAGAAATAAACCTTTGTTTTAGGACAAAAAAACAAAAACAATGAATGAATTGTTAATGAATTTTGGATTTTACCCCATTCTAAGCATGTATAATGGTTTTGAGCCAAGCAAGCATATGCATTTTACAATTTTTAACTTTTTTTTTGTAATTGGGAATAATTTGGTTTTTAAAGACTAAAGACTTTCTTATGTATTCCTAGATTAGGAAAAGAAATGAGAAACGTGTGGAAACCCATGAAGATTTGCCTTTCTCTACCATTTTTGAGTGCTGGGGCCTGAGCACACAAATACTTGAATAACATGACATTTCCTGTACTTGAAGCTCTCACAGTGTAGTGAGGGAGAGAGGAGAAGCATAAGTAACTATGATGCTGTTTGCATGGTTGTGATGAGTTATTGTGTGACCTTAATACGAGAGGCAAAGGATACTGGGGTTGTGTGCATAGGCCAGGGTCAGGCTGCCTGGGTTCAGATCCCAGCATCTGCCACTTACCCTGTAAGTGTCTATGGCCCCTTGGTTTAGTTTCCTCATCTATAAAAAGGGGAAGGTAATAGCACCTCCTCCTAGGGTTTTTGGGAGGATTCTGTGCATTTGTGGTAAACACTTGTAGAAACATGCCTGGCACTTAGTAAGCATTAGTTCCTATTGCTTCTGAAAAAGGTTACGTGAGTGTATTGTCTCTGATGTTACATTGATGTCATAATTTATACTCATAATTTTAATATCATACTCAAAGATACATACGTGCAACTAAAGTTTTTGACTTGTTCTGACCAAATACATTTCAACCGAAAAGTTGATACAATTCAGTTTTTGGAAAATTGTCATTGGGATTTTTCTTTTCTTTTTTAACGTCTTTATTGGAGTATAATTGCTTTACAAAGGTGTGTTATTTTCTGCTTTATAACAGAGAATCAGTTATACATATACATATGTTCCCATATCTCTTCCCTCTTGCGTCTCCCTCCCTCCCACCCTCCCTATCCCACCCCTCTAGGCGGTCACAAAGCACCGAGCTGATCTCCCTGTGCTATGCGGCTGCTTCCCACTAGCTATTTATTTTACGTTTGGTAGTGTATATATGTCCATGCCACTCTCTCACTTTGTCACAGCTTACCCTTCCCCCTTCCCATATCCTCAAGTCCATTCTCTAGTAGGTCTGTGTCTTTATTCCCATCTTGCCTCTAGGTTCTTCATGACCTTTTTTTTTTTTCTTTTTTCTTAGATTCCATATATATGTGTTAGCATACGGTATTTGTTTTTCTCTTTCTGACTTACTTAAAAGTTTTCTCAGCTCAGACTACTACAACAAAATACTGCAGACTGGGCGGCTTAAACAACAGACATGTGTTTCTCACAGTTCTTGAAGTTGGGAGGTCCAAGATGAGGGTGCTGGTGGATTTGGTGTCTGGTGAGAGCTATCCCTGGTTTGCAGCAGACCACCTTGTCACTGTGTCCTCACGTGGAGGCTGGGGGGAGATCTCTCCAAGTCTCTTATAAGGGCACTAATCCCACTATGAGGGCTCCATGCTTATGACCTAACCTCCTAAAGGCCCCATCTCCTAATACCGTCACACTGGGGATTAGGGCTTCAACATGAATTTTAAGGGAACACAAACGTTCAGTCCACAGCGATATTGTAGGTGCACTTTGCCTTAAACTAGGAAGCCACAGTTACACTAGGTAAAACCAAATGTTTTGTCCTTAAATAAGGACAGCAACTGCATGGCCCAGGGTGACGTGGCCAGGGGGACTCACGGTCTCTGTCTGTGCTGGCTTCAGACAAAGCTGGTTTTCTCTCCTCCCATGTTTTCTTTCCTCCTTAGGGTGTCTAAGGCCCTTGTGCATCTCCTGAGTTTTCCCAAACCCACCTCTGGATGTCTGGCCAGACCACTCCCCAGAACTTACCCCTTTCCCCAAAGCTCTCGGCTCTCAGTAGGGCAGCTGTCAGCTGTTTTTTATGCTAATTCTCTGATTCAGTCATTTTTAGGTGTGAGAAACACTTAAACATTTATTTCCTTTTTTAAAAAGTAATTTGTTATCAAATGTCTCTAGTAGGCTAGGTCTGGGGCCTGTTTTTAGGGGGACCTCGGTCTCACCAAGTTACTTTGCTCCCACCCTCTGTTCGTGTCTTGCACCAGATGGCCTCCTCTGCTGAACGCCCCGGATAGCTGAGTGCCCCGGAGGGACAGGGCGTCACTGAGGTCTTCAAGCAAACAGTCTAACAATTTAAAAAAACTGGTGTTAGGCACTGACTAGATGCCAGCAGTGTACTGAGTGATTCAGTCCTCACAATAGTGCTGTGAAATAGGGGCTACAGTTTTCTGAATTTCACAGATAAGAAAACAGTAGCAAAGAGGCTTTAACCGATTTGGCCCGGTCACCAAACCCAGAGGCTAATAATCATTGTCAAAGATTGCTCACATCTATTGTGTACAGATTATGTGCCAGGTGCAATGCTAGTGCTTTGTAGGAGTTGCTCCATTTAACCCCTGATCGATCAGATCAAGGTTCTAGTAGTATCTTCACTTTCTTTGTTGTTGTTTTTGGACGGGCCGCGTGGCTTGCGGGATCTTAGTTCCCTGACCAGGGATCGACCCCGTGCCCCCCTGCAGTGACAGTGTGGAGTCCTAACCACTGGACTGCCAGGGAAGTCCCTATCTTCACTTCTTAGAAGGGGAAATGGGTAGGGTGAGGGCAAAGCAACATGGCCACATCATACAAGTTATAAATGGCAGACCCAGGCTTAAAACAAAAAAGCCAGAAAACTGGCCATGTAGTGAAGAATGGAATTAGTTGTGAAGTTGTTTCTTGGGCCAGTCATGTTTTTGTTTTGTTTTGTTTTGTTGTGTTGTGGTTTTTTTTTTTTGCGGTACGCGGGCCTCTCACTGCTGTGGCCTCTCTCGCCACGGAGCACAGGCTCTGGACGCACAGGCTCAGCGGTCACGGCTCACGGGTCCAGCTGCTCCGCGGCACGCGGGACCCTCCCGGACCGGGGCACGAACCCGTGTCCCCTGCATCGGCAGGCGGGCTCCCAACCACTGCGCTACCAGGGAAGCCCCAGTCATGTGTTTGAAGCATATGTCATGGCAATTTCTAGAACGAAAGCGACCCTTTGTGTGCCACTTTGGCCCTTTGTATAAACCCAGTCTGTAGCACAGTCAACAGGCTTTCCTCTCCTTGTTTCTGGGCACAGACAACCGGCCAGACAACAGACAAGTCGCCATTCGATGGGTGGGCGGGGGGAGGAGGGGGAGGAGGGGGAGGAAGGCAGGGTCGGGGCGGGGATGGCAGCAACTCGACAGCGCCAGCTTCATCAAAGCCATGAGTTCTCGCCACAGTCGAAGCTGCCGACCCCAAAACCGATACTTAAAGGCAAGAAACTCCTACCTGTGAATCACCTGCCAGTCATCCAAGCTTGGGGAGGAATTCCTAAAGAAAAGAAGGTATGTGATGGGATCCAGCTTGATGATTTCTATCTAATTGTACATCAAGTGGGGTGAGACTCTGAAAAACGTGTAAGTTTCCCCACACGTGAGGACCTGGGGTGGCCATACACACTCCCCTCCCTGTTTATAGGGATAAGAATTGAGCTCTGGAGGGGAGGATTCACATGAGGAAAGGTAGGGGGGACAGGACGGACTCTGAATCGTTCATTTCTTACGACCTTTTCATATTAAGGAGGAATGTGATTATCAGAGTTTGAAAATTACATGGTATTCCATCAGGTAAATCTTCTAAAATTCTCATGGTTTAAAGAATTAAAAAGCACATCTCTTAAGCCAAAGGAAGGCAATTATCCATGTGGTTCAGGCAGAAGTTCTATATAATTTAAAGCAAAGGGAGAGTTTTTCTAGTTGTAATTTAGAAACAACTTCCCCCTGAGAGCCCAAAGGGTCACAAAAATTAGAATAATTTGACTAGAAGACCTCTTAATGATGCTTTTCCCAGTTGGTGGTTATTATTTTGTATTTGTTTAATGTACAGTATGTTATGGGGCTGTGGTTAATAGGGAAAAACATTTTTATGTATTTTATTTTTAGATTCAGATGTTGAACAAAAGTAATAAAGTATATTCTCAAAAACTAACTCACTCAACGGCCTCAGTATTAAGTCAGATCTAGCCTTATGAGGCTCCCTTTAAAATTTGAGATTAAAGGAACTAGGAAATGAGTAAGAATATCATGGCATTCTTTCTAAGGTGATTTTGTTCAAATTTCATCAGAGTTTTCAGTTTTCCCGTGATGTGTATTTTAACACTCAAAGTATTCCAATCACATTAGAAAAATATGAGAATTACTTTAATTCAGTCATTTTATTTTAAAACAACATAAGGTATATCTCAAATCCACTTGACAATAAATATCTTAATAAATATAACATAAATAAATATAAGTTCACATGCTTTCATGAACACAAAATTATATAAATAAATATTTTAAAATAAATTATGCTTGAGTGTTTGTTCCTACAAAATCGTTGGTACTGAAATAGCTTATAAATTCTTGCTCTTCTATTAAAGGGAAAAAAAAAAAACCACGTTCTGGGAGGACATTTCCCCTCATCAATTTGCTCATGAAAACTTAAAAATAACTTATCCATAGTAAATATGAAATAGACTTGATCAAAGCGATCGTGGATAGAACAGTCACATCCTGCAAATTTGGAGTAATGACTAATGTAAACAAGCATAAGAATTCCTGTACCAGCTTAAGTAGGAACAGGTCAAGCCACCCCCGCCCCAGTTCTTAACCCATGCCCTATTATAATTTCTTTGGTTCCAATATTTATCAAAATGACTTTAAGTTTAGGAGAGACCTCAGCTTTTTAGGAAGAACTCAAATAGCTCATCATTCTATCGATGGTCACCACACGAATTCTGAAGGCATGAAGAAGTATGCAGAGCTTGATTTTAGTCTTATAAAAATCCAGTTCTTCCATGGAGGGTTTCTGTGACACAGGCTTGCTGTGGGAATTCAGGGCCTAGGAGAATAAATATTGAGCATGACATAGACAGTATTCCAAAATTAAAACGTTCATCCGTAAAGATGGGTGAAGCCAATGCATGTCTCAGAGCCTGCAACCCACTCCCTCACTGCATCTCCTAAACCAAATCAAATCTACTCCCAGCCAGATGGGCAGGCAGAACCTGAGAGAAGAAATGCTCATTATCCAAGCACATGGATCTTCAGTGAGCTCTGAAAAGACCCTGAAAACTATTTAGAAAATCATCAGTGGGAGTTGTATTTCAGAAAGGAACAATTCTGTTAAGATGACATCTGCTGTGATATGTAATTAATTTTTATATGTTACATTAAGAAGCGGCTTCCTTTTGAGAATGGGGAGGTGATGGATTGCTATTGACTGGAAACTCTCAGTCAGTATCAGACCTGTTGACTAAAGACACTTATTCATGTGAGATAAATAAACCTGGCAGTTTGAGCCCTTTGATAACACAATGCAAGACTATATATTTGCACAATGATCAGCAGTTTTGCTTGTACTTCCTCACAAAAAGCCTAAAAGAAAGGTAGGGTGGGTAAAGTCATCCCATTTTACAGAGGAAGAAACTGAGGCACAGAGGGACAAAAGGTCTGAGCATAGTTGTCTGATTACTGGTAGAACTGATTCGACTCTTGGTCCTGAAAATGAAATATCATCTACAACTCTCTAGATGGTAACATTCTTTGATACTTGCATGATGTTCACTGCCTTTCAAACAAGTAATCTGGTGCCCCCCCGCAAAAAAAATTAAAAAAGGATGAATGAAATAAATTCCTTTTCAGACAATCATTTCTCATGCCGTATTTTTATCCCATGCCCTGGCCAACATGGCACTCACCCTGCTCTTTCTTAAGTGGATAATTCTGTGTTTTATGTTAGCATCATGTGCTATGGTGATTCAGAAAGTTACAAAGCACATTCTTGTCTATGAGTAACACTGTGGCTGTCCCCAGGTGATAGGTCATTCTTTTCTTTCATTCACAGTTTGGTTCAGCATGCATCATATCCAGGCACCAGCCCCGCTTGTCTTCTCTAGCAGTATTTGCAGATATGCATGCCAGCCCCTTGCATGTACATCCCAGAGGCTTTAGAGATGCATGAGAAGATGAGTGCAGTGGAATCCCTTTGATGGGGGTTTAAATCCTGCCTCTGCCGCTTCCAAGCTGTGTGACCTCAGATAAGTGGCTAACCCTCTAAGATTGGTCTCCTCATTTGCACAGACCCCAAGTGGCTGCCAAGGGGACAGCATAAGGAAATGTATGCACCTTTGCCCAGAGCCTGGTGCATACCGCACGGTCAACAAGCAGGAGGCTGCTTTCCTTAATGTGACCTGCTCATGTTGCCCTCTCTCTAGAGGGTGCCCTCAAGGTTGTCTCCCCCAATATGTAACTGGCTTCAGAAGGGGGCATTTCAGGCCTCCCCCAACCCAGGAAGGGCTGATGGTATACCCCTTCATCACGGACCCTGGCTGGTGGTCTCAGCATGAGGAAGACCTTACCTGCATCAGCTCAGCAATAGCTGCTAGCATGTTCTGATCCAGAAAGATCTGCCTCTTAGGATCCATCAGAAGCTTTGCATTCATGGCCTGGAACTCCATGTGGTACATCTTCAAGTCCTCATAGATACTGCTAAGGCACAGGGTCTGCATAATACGACAAAGTGGGGAAGGAACTATTGAGATGGGCTAAAAACGTACCCCCCCTTCCCCTGCCGCTGCATTTGAGGAAAGAATTTTGTGTCTTACCATCATAAAAGAGCTCTTTCTGGAAGCCAGGCAATTCCCACTCTAGAAGAAAAAAATAATCAGATATCAATGACATGAATTCATAATATGAGCTAAAACCTTCAATTTTCTGACTTACAGTTATTAAAGAGGTCTTTCTGGAAGCCAGGCAACTCTCATTCTAGAGCCAAAAAAAAAAAACCACATCAAAGACATTAATTATTAATGTAAATTTTTCTGACTTTTCTTCTCAAACTTATCTTTTTTTTTTTACTGTGGTAAAAAATACATGTAAAATTTACCATCTTAACTATTTTTAAGTGTACGGTTCAGTACTGTTAAGTATATCTCACACTGTTGTGAAAAACCATGTTTTTATAAATTTTTTTTCTAAATTGAACTTCTACAATGGGACCTGTTAAAGTCCCATGGTGATGGACCCCAGAAGCATGCGCATTTTTGGAAGAAGACGAGGTCTGATGCACAGCTCTTAACTGTATTACAAGCTTTGGGAGGAAAACCCTCTATACCGTGGCTAATTCCAGTGGTAAGCAGGCCTCCACTGTGCTAGTTCTATCTTTGGTGATATCTTCATGATCAATCTCTTCAGAAGTGCAGGAGTAAAATTCTAGGGTTTGTCTGGCCTGTAAAACATAAAGAGAAACCCAGTTTACAAGATTAATAAGGCACCCAGCTCCCCATGGCACTGGCACCAAAGCTAGAGCCGGCTGCCCTTGACCTCCACCTCTGAGCTGTAGGAATTTTAGAGTCTTCATAAGACAAAAGGAAACAGATCATTTACACTCTCTCTCCATCCCTCCTCCCCTTTTGCTTAGGACATGTTTCTCTGGATGATATGTTTTTCCATTACGTAAACACTATAAATCATTTCAACAGGCTGTGCTAATCAGCCTCTACACCACGCTGTGACACTTGCTTCTGGTGAAAACCGTTTTTTCCTTTTGCCAGCATGGCTGTGTTTTATGAATATCTTTTTCAAGAATAGCTTCTAAAGGGGGACTGTTAGGTCACTACATGATGAACATAACAAACATGCAACCTTCAAGACAAGCGGAGATTTAATATGTGGTGTACACACACGCGTGCACACACACACACACAGATGTCATCTTACAGGCATGTTGACTATAATTATGATATTAAGAAGTCGATGACTTTTTGATTGAAGAGCGAGATCATTGTTCCATTTAACAAGCCTGATGTGCGCCAGGCACTATGCTAGGTACAAAGGAAGGTGACAAAGAAGGGGACTATGTTATGTCCCCCAGAATTCCAAGTTCAGCTGTGGAGTCAGGCAAGTGCCCAAATGACCAGGAGACATGCTGGCAAGTGATAAGGGCTGAGAAGGGTCAGAAAGCTCTGGGAAGGGGGTGGAAAGGGAAGCAAAGTCTTCCCCAGAGATGGGGCATCTACAGAGGAGGGGGAGTTTCAGGCAGAGGGAACAGTGTGAGCCATGAATCAAAGCTTGAGAGTACAGAACATGCTGGGGTACAAGTAGTAAAATTCCCGTCTGTGGTAAGCAGAATAATGCCCCTGCCAAAGATATCCACCTCCCAATCCCTGGAACCACAGACTAGGTTATGTTACGTGGCAAAGGGGAATTAAGGTCGCAGATGAAATTAAGGTTGCTAATCAGCTGACTCTAAAATAGAGACGTTATCCTGGAGTGTCTGGGTGGGTCCAGTGTAATCACTGGGTCCTTTTAAGCAGAAGAGAGAGGCAAGAGAGTCAAGCTCAGAGTGATGCAGCATGATTAAGTCTCATTTGTTGGCTCTGAGGATGGAAGGGTCCCACCAAGGAATGTGGGCTGCTTTTAGAAGCTGGAAAAGGCAAGAAAATTGGATTCTCCCCTAGAGTCTCCAGAAAGGGATACAGCTCTGTTGACACCTTAATTTTACTCCAGTGAGACCCATTTTGGATTTCTGAACTCCAGGGCTGTAAGATAATAAACTTGTGTTGTTTAAAGCCACTAAATTTGTGGTAATCTGTTACAGCAGCAATAGAAAATGAATACACTGTTCCTGGACGTGGTCAAGCAGATCGAGGCAGCTGCTATCCTGAGCAGGTTCTAAAAAGTTAGATTTGCAATTATACTTCAATAAGAAAAAAAAAAATCTCCAAATAACACAATAGTTTTATTTCTGTGATAACTGCTTTCCTTTGTTCCAAAATGAAAACGGCGACTCTCTCTCTATTACTATTGCATCGTTAAAAAAGATGACCTTCAAGAATCTATAAAATAGTGCCTGGCATACAGTAGGCACTCAATAAGTACTTGTTGAATGAAAAAAAATGAATAAATAGAGCAAAAAAAAATTAGACTTGAAAATGTGGGCCCACTGCTATAGTTTTTCAGATCTTTTCAGGAGAAGCTGGAAATTTGGATACTTATATGGGAGGTCTACTTTTTCAATGGCATCAAACTCAAAAATCAAAATGAAATAAAAAAGACATGGCCAAACTCTACAGATCTGTGGACTAGATATGGCCTGTGAGTCGCATGCATTTGCCACCTCTATCTCCTCTGCAAGTAGCCAGCTGATTTGTTCTGGCAAAATTGATGCAGGAATCATATTAAAAAATCAAATTGAGTTCTGCAATCTTTCACCTTTGGTGCTGCATCTGAGAGTAGAAGAGACAGCTTTTTCACATAAAGCATCTATTTAAACAGGAGCTCCTACATTTTACCTAGATCGAACCTTTCTTTAGGAATCAAAGCACCTATCTCTGCAGTTTTCACTTGGTGAGCTGCCTTTTTAATTAAGATGGATTGAACTGTAAGGAAAAACTGGCAGCACGTTATGAAAGATTAGAAGGGGGAAAAAAGGGTTCTTTAAGAAGGACTCGTAGCATTGAGCTTACTTTAAGATATTCATAAAGCAACAAGCTAGAAATCTTCAAGAAAGATTGACTAGAGAGCAGGAAGGCGAAAGGCCATCTTTTAAAACATCAGTCTTAGGTCGTTGCAGCAAAAGCAATAGATGTTGGAGTGCTTTTAAAGGAAGAAAAAAAAATTTTTTTGCATTAAAACATGAAAGCTAAAAAGATGACTGAAGCTGTAAATAAAATTAGATAACTCTCTCCCTAGAAAATGAAGCCTGGATGTGCACTGTCACGAGCTCCCTGAAATGTGATGCTCCAGCAACAAGCCGAGTCACCAGACTGGAAGCTGGAGAGGAGCATTAGACGCAAGGCTAATTCATCTTCGCAGGCCCTGGAGCACAGAGGCCGCCCCTAATAGAGGTTTCCTGGATTGATAAGTGTGTCAGAGGAACAGTGTGGGCCTGACACAATTCCATCTCTGTTGGCAGGCTACAAGGAACACTGTAAGTATCCACTTTCCTCTGTGTAGACACAGCCCAAACGAATGCCATTATAATTTATCACCTCTCCTGCTTTCTCTGGAGACACAGTTTCACTGCAACTCTAGCTAATAGTTGGGCCATTTGTAAAGTTCCCTCTTCTTCTCTTGACAGCTCCTTCCACAATTAACTTCCACAATTTCCCTGCAGTTCCTTCAGGTGACCAAGGGTTTGGAGATGCCCCTTCACTACAGAGGCTGCAAAGTGGGAACCAGGACATTGAAAAGCTCACCTTCTGAAGGGTGTCGCTGACGGCTCTCAGCAGGTTTTGGGAGTGGTTGAGGCACTGGAACATTCCGGGGCCTGCTGTGGTGGCGGGGAGGTTCCTGGCCAAACTAAAGTGGTCCAGGTGGTGGAGGAGGACCAGGGTGGCCACAAGGAGGAGGCCTGAAAGGAAATGGAGGGGCAGGATAAGCTGGCCTACCTCCATCTTCCATCTCTTCTGGCCATCTCCACCCATCCACTTCTTCTGAGCACCTCCTGCCTTCCTCCACCCGTTTCCAGTCTTCCTTCAACAACTGAGAGATGAATCAGGTTCTTGGAGGACAGCGCTCTGTGCTAGCATTAGAAGCCTACTCGCTGTCACGGCCACCTTGTGAGTTCAGACAGGGGTGTGGACAGAGCTCACCCAGAAAAAGTCTCCATTTCAGGAGGAGGGAAAGTGAGGCCAGGTGGTGAAGCGACCCAGTGTTTTGTAAGCAGTGGGGTGACAAAGCCTCGCTTTGAAGCCGGCTGGGATCTGCCCTCTTAGAGCTGTAGCCTAGGACCCTGGGCAAGAAACCATCCCGTGGGGCCTCAGTTTCTCATCTGTGAAGTGGGCATAATACTTAGCTCACAGGGCTCTTTCAAGGTTAAAAGAGACGATATCCTACCGAGCGCAGGGTAAGCCCGCAATGTCTTTCCCCCTTTCGTTCTCTCTGCCCTAAGATTGCTGACTGCCTTCCAGGCTCCGCGGAGCCTGTCCCAAGTTTCTGCCTCCTCTTCCCGGCCGCCGCCCCTCCCCAGCCAAGCGCCGAGCGCTAGTCTCGGGCTGGTTACTCACTGCGCGGCGGGCACATGCTGAGCGGCGCTGCGGGGGCACCGAACCGAGCGGGCAGCTGGACGCAGACGGGTGCACGCGGCAGGTGAGGGCGGTGGTTGGGAGGCCGACCCGCGGGGGCCACATTTTTATAATTGCCCGAGGCGCGGCAGGACTTTCCCGGGACTCTGGTCTCTTGCTTTCTTTCTCTCTCTATCTCCTCTCTACATCAGCTTCTTGGTGACACGTGGAGTCTGGCCCGCGGGGCTTGCGGCGCTTTCGGATTAACTCCCAGTGCACCCGGCCGCAGTCGTTCCGGGACGGCCCCGCCGCCTCCGGCCTGGCCCAAAACGAAAGAGAAATTCGCGCAGAGTCGCGGCGCGGGGTCCCCGGGCAAGCCCGACCCCTGGCCCGCCACCCTCGGACGGCCCCCGCCCCCAGGTACCCACCCTTGGCCCCGCCTCCCTGCAGCGCCCCCGCCCGACGGAGCGCCGAGTAGGGCCACCCGCTCTCCATCTATATCCAGGATGAGCCCTGACCTCTGGGCTGGTTCTGGACAGGGGTGGGCAAATCATTCATTTATCATTCCTTTATTCAGATAGTCCACGGTGTGCCAGGCCGACATTGTGCCAGGTGTGGGGCACCCAGCAGTGAACAGGTCACTTTGGGGGCGCTCCCACACCAAATGTGACTCAATGTGTTTTGTTCCTGGGTACCCTCTTAAACACGGAAAGGGATGAAACCAGACTGGCTATGCAGTAACTACTCTCCTAGAGAATCCAGTTTTTTACAGTGTCCAGGAGAGAATCGTTACAATTTAGTGGGATGGATGTGCAGGGTCTTGGCAGGAGAGGCCAGAGAGAGGGCAAGTCAGCAGGAGCAACGGGAGTGAGGGGCCAGCAAAAGCTCCCAGAAGCAGGGGGCTGCGACCTGAATGTTAAAGGGTGAGTAGGCATTAGACCGCTTCCAGTGGGATGGGATGCAGGTTCTAGGCTGAGGGAACAGGAATCAGAAGTACAGTCAAGGAAGGTAGAGGGAGGTGGCAATCTAGGGGTCCTATACAGGGTGTGAGGTTGGTGAGGGTGATGGGGCTGTGCCGTGAGGGTAGTAGATGCTGTGCTAAGGAGTGTACATTCTGCTGAGGGTGGTGGGGAGCCTTCTAGGGTTTCAGGCAGGAGACATGGTTGGATTTGCATGATGGGAAGATCTTTCAGCAGTAGTATGGAGGATGGATCCCAGGGGTCAGGAGTGGGAGGGCGTGGCCAAGGCCCTATTCAGAATGGAGGTTGGGCAAGAGGGATCCTTAGGGTGGGGAGGGACCAAGACTTGGTAACTCCTCAGGTGAGAGGGATAGGAAGGTGCTGAGAATGGCTGAATGGAGGTTGTTCCAGTTCCTGCACAGGGGTTACTGTAAGAGAGGAGTGAGTTTGGAGGAGACACTGAGAAGTTCCACTTTGGATGTGTTGGGTTTGAGGTTCCTGTGGGACTTTTCAGTTCACTCATTTCTACCACGAGCATTAGTCACCCTGGGTATGTGTGAACGGGAGGGGTGTGTTTGGTCACCCACTCGGCATCTCTGATGGATCTGACTGCACTAAAGCCCCAGGACTTCACAATGGAGCTGCCAGTGCCCACCTTTGTGCAGATACACTAACTGAACTTGGATAGGGATAAGCCTTTTGGAATACAGGAGAGAAGAGAGGGTGCTTCCTCTGGATCCCTGTTGAAGTCGGGAAGGATGAGGTAAGCCTTGAGATGTTACCATGAACACTCGGCAGGGCCAACCTTTACTGAAGATGGAGTGATGAAGCCAACTAGGAGAAAGGAGAAAGCTGTGTTAACCCCCTGTCTGATTCAAACTCTCTCTGTTTTTGGCATCAGTCCCCCTAGCAGTTCATCTGCTCAAGGGTGATGACGTACCCACCATAGGGACTTGTAGGTCTGTGTAAAACGGGAGCAATAGTTGATCTCCAAAGCTCCTTCCAATGCTGCAGTCTGTGAATTACCCCTGGGAACAGAGAACAATGCATTGTCAGAAACACTTGCATAGCAGATTGTGTGAAGCAAATGACAGGTGCTGAGCTGTGTTGTTGCCATAGGGGTTTAGGATGGAGTTAAATGTACTTAAGTCAGATGAAGTCAAGTTTATCACAACTGAGCTATTTCTCCCTTGGAAGGGCCATCTCCTATGGAAAAGTAATTTCTGCAGCATAAATGAGCGTAGGGCCTCTGCTCAGAATGGATTCTTGGCCACCAGACACAGTTTCTAGCCTATACTTTTGTGAAAGTTCTCTGATGTGCTGCACATCCTTTAGCCAAGATAGAACAACAGCCTTCTTCTGGGATAACATTACTTTTCTATAAGAGACATTCTTTGCCCATGATTACTACTATATGATATCTAGCATTGTACTGGCAGTCTTGGCCAATGCTATAAGGAAAGAAAAAGAAATGAGAGATTTAAAAATTGGAACATAAAAGACAAAAACCGTCACTGTTAGCAACAGAAACAACAGATCAAATACTAGAACTAATAAGAGAATTCAGCACCTTCACTGGATACAAATACCAACTTTCAAAAATCAACCAAATTTCTCTACATCTGCAACAACCAATTAGAAATATAATAAAAATAATATACCAGATAATAAATAGACAGTAATAAAAACAAAATACCATTCACAGTAGCAGCCAAACTATAAAGCAACTGCCTGTAGATGGAGAGGCAGTACAGTGGTTAAGAATATGGACTCTAAACTATTTGAATCCAGGTTCTGTTAGTTACTTGCTGTGTGTTCTTGGGCAAGTTACTTATCTCTCTGGGCTCAGTTTCCTCATCTGGAAAATGATGATAATAAAAGTACCATAGGTTTGTTGTGATTATTACATGGGTTAGTAGAAGCATAAAATAGTCTTTGGAGAAAATTTAATCGAGAACATAGAGTGATTTAATTTAAATGGGAAACACATACCCTTGGGTGGAAGACCTTGAGATGTAAATAGCTCAAGTCTCTTCTAGTTAATTCACATATTCAATGCAATCACAACACAAATTACAAATAACTTTTCTGAAGAACATAATAATAAGCCTACTCTAAAATATATGAGAATAAAAGCCCATGAATATCTAAGTTAAGCTTGCAAAGGAATAATAAAGATGGGGAAGTAGCCCTACCAGATATAAAGACATAGTTCAGAGCAATAATAATAAAAATAGTGTTTGGCAAAAGGATAGCCAAATGGACCTTTGAAACAAAATAGAAAATTACAGACAGACTCATATATATGCATATTTAGTATAAAGATACAATAGCACCCAGGACAATCAGGGAAGCATGGATTGTTTACTAGAAAATTCTCACTGTAAGGTGAAAAATAAAACTGGACTCCAACCTAAAACAACATACAGAAGTGAAGCCACTTGGAAGTAGGTTAAAGACAAATGTGAAAAATAAAGTTATTACAATAGTAGAAGAAAATGTAGGAGACTATCTTTGTCTCTCAAGAGTGGGAAGGACTTCTTAAAAACGTCAAAGCCCCAAGCCATAAGTGAAATACTCGTAAATTTGATTATATAAAAATTAAGAATTTCTGTACTATGATTTCCTGTTAACCATCAACAAAGTTAACAGATAGCTGACAGACTGGGAGAAGATATTTTGCAATGTCTAAAACCAATAGGAGAGTATACAAGGAACTCCTACAAGTCAGCAAGAAAAAGAAACCCCAATGAAAATGGGCAGAACTTATGAACAGGCAGTATACAAAGAGGAAACCCCAAAGGCTAACCAGCATCATGGGATGCTCAGATATATTATAATCTGAAAAATGCCAAAGAAAATAAGAATAAGGTATCACTTTGTACTTTTTAGACTGGCAAAAATGAGTACATTGGATATTGACAAACGTTGGTGAAATGTAGGATTCTAGGATCTTTTCTATAATGTAAGTAGACTGATGCAGCTATACTCGAGGGCATTCTGGCGTCTAGCTTTGGTCAGGTTACGTATATGCATACCTGATGACCCAGCATTCTATCTTGGCATGTACATCCCAAAGAGATTCTTATACAGATCCATAAAGCCTGTATATGAAGATGTTCTTTAAGTCACTGTTCGTAGTAGTGGGAGTTGAAGGCAGTCTAGTTGCCCACCAGTAGGTAAATGAGTAGGTGAAATGTGAGGGATCCCCTTCACGGATACTCTGCAGCAGTTAGAAATAATGGACTATATGTACCTGCATCAACATGGGTAGATCTTTAAAACATAATACTGGGTAAAAACATAAAGATAAAAGCAGAGGGCTTCCCTGGTGGCGCAGTGGTTGAGAGTCCGCCTGCCGATGCAGGGGACGCGGGTTCCTGCCCCGGTCCAGGAAGATCCCACATGCCGCAGAGTGGCTGGGCCCGTGAGCCATGGCCGCTGAGCCTGCATGTCCAGAGCCTGTGCTCCGCAAAGGGAGAGGCCACAGCAGTGAGAGGCCTGCGTACCGCCAAAAAAAAAAAAAAAAAAAAGAGTAAGATCTGTATATAACACTAGAGATAGACAGTTAAACCCCTTGGAGTCAGACTTGTTTGGGAATACAAAAAATTTGGATTTTAGAAAGTGAAAAGGTAACATCTCATGATTGAACACAATATTTCTGCAGCAAAATGTAGGAATGGTTACATTAAGTGGATGAAGGCTACAAATAACCTCACATCCCATGAGTCATATTTTGCTGCTCAGTGAGCTTAAGAAAAACACCTTTGGTGTTCAAAGCTGGGAGGTTTCAGAATTGTAAGTGATTGTGGACTTCCGTATACTTTAATGAGAAGAATGTATTCAAAATTGTACACATTATACAAGGACACCTGCAAACAAAAAGATATGTGTTAAACATATTAGGATAGATCCCATTGAGGAGTGATGGGCATGAGAATAAGGAATGGAGATAAATAAAATATATAAATATAAGTATACACACATATAAAAGAAGGGACCTGTGATATCATGAATTGAAGTCATGATCAACTTAATGATCAACTTAATCCTCTTCATCTGAAGTCCTTATTCTGCCCCAAATGTTGATAAGTAAAGACACCCTTTCTAAGCAGATAACTCGATAGTTGTTTGCAAACTTTAATTGTACTTTAGTATATTCAGATAGTTTTTCTATTGGTCATTCCTTTCCCTTTCAGTTTGAGCAGTGGGCCAATCTGAGATCTCACCTAATAGATCCATCACTGGGAATCAAAGGTCTTTTCAGGAATTTGGCAGAATGTATTAAGGCTCTGTATCAGAGTTTCTCAACTGGAGGTGATCTTGTTCCCCAGGGCACATTTGGCAATGTCTGGAGAAATTTTTGGTTATCGTAATGGGGGAAGGGGGTTGCTACTGGCATCTAGTGGGTGGAGAATTGATGCAACATGTTGCTAAACATCCTACAGTACACAGGATGGCCCCTCGCTTCCCCAAACTAAAAGAAGTTACACCATCCAAATTAGCAGTAGTGCTGGATACCTGCAATCATACCAAATATCAGTAGTAGCTCAGGCTACCTGCCTTCATCCGTGAGTAGACATGTTCATAGTCATAGGCTCTGAACAATAGACTTGGGACTGTATCTTTGGTGCCATAATTTAGAGTGGCAGCCCATTCTTGGAAGAAGTGAGATTCCAAAGAGACTTGTGATCAGTTGAAACTGTAAATGTGAATCTGTAGGTAGGTATTGTAAACACTAGCATCCTTCATCATATAGCAAGGACTCTGCTGTCAGATTTCCTGCAGTTCTATTCTATAGGGGCTATTGAATTTGAACATAAATCAGCTGGTGTTCGCATGCCATCTGACAGTGTGGGGTCCAATACAGCTCTGCTCATAAAAGGTGACCTGTTAGCTAAGAGGCAGAGCCTAATGTTCCTTGCTGCATATACCAACCTCAAACATGACATGCTGATGAGGCTGGTTCCATGGAGCAATTTCTTCTTTGGTGGTGAGGTGTTTCAGCAGCAGGGAGAAAAGTAGTGAGCTGAGCCAGAGAGGCTACGGTAGAGTCTAGAGTAACTTTACATCTATGATCAAAAGACTTAGGTTCTACCCCCTTCTGCGACTTGGTGACCATGTAAGCTTAGACAAGCCACTGCCTTTCCTAATTTTCATATCTGCAAAATGGAGATGGTAATCCCTGATTGTCTAGCTTTGTCATATGAATCAGATTATATAATGACCAGTGGTAGAGTGTCATCGCTATGAGATATCACTATACAAGGAGAGGTGCAGTTATTATTTTTGGATTAAGGCACACACTCACCAGTTTCTTCCACATCTGCCTCTTTGCACTCTTTTAAATGTTAAGTGGCAACTTCCCAATGAGGGGGGAAGGGGAGTCCTAAATATTCATAGCATTGTTTCTACAGGCAACATCCATGTGTTATCATGCTGTCTTGAAGAACCTCAAAAGTATTAACAGTGGTCTTCAAGAAAATATTCCAGGAAAGGTGTTGTTATTGCTTACTGATGCTCCAGAATAAAGATTTTTATGAATATTGTTGCAAACTTTTCTGCATCTTGAGACAGTTAAACAAACAAACAAAAATGATACAGCTCCTGGGCATTGCAACGTCATGCATGATGATGCTGATGCTTAGACACTAAAAAGAAAAGAAATGATGATTTTGACTATATAAAGAACAAACATTTCTACAAGAAAAAGATACCATAGATAACATTTAAAGACAAATGATAACCTCAAAAAAAATTTTGCAACAGCGTATGACAGATCAAGGGCTGATCTCCTTAGTATATGAATATGAATATTAAAAAGAAAAAAGCCAACAATCCAATAAAAAATGGGCAAAGGTTATGAATAGACAGTTTAAAGAAAGAAAAATACAAATTACTTAGAAACATGACAAATACTCGGCTGCACTCAAAATTAAAGAAATGCAAATTAAAGTGACTAGATATGATTTTTAACCTATAATTTGCAAAACTAGAAAGTTTGATGACTTATGGGTATGTGGAAATAGGTTTCAATATTCTGTTGGAGGGAGTAAAATCCAGTGCAATACACTTGAAAGGTTAGTTGGCAATAGCGATTAAAATTAAAAATATATGTATACTTTTGCTCAGCAATTCCACTTCCAAGTATTTATCCTGTAAACTATTTGCATGTATACATAAAGACTGATTTCCATTAAAAGTATTATATTTAATATCAAAAGACTCGAAACATTCTAAATGTCCATTCATAGAGAATTGTTTCAATAAAGCCTAATTTATCTTTTCAATGAATTTTTCAATGTAGCTATTAAAAAGATTGAATTAGATTTATACGTTTGTTAGGAACAATCTTCATTATGTGAAAAGTCATGTGAAAAATCAAGGTTCACACCAGTGTGTAATATGCTTCCATTTGTGCAAGGAAAAAAGTATATATATATATATACATACACATAGATATAGGTACAATATCAACATAGATCTACACTCCTAAGAGCATAGAAAATCAATGACCATTTCCTCTGGAGAAGGAGATTGAATCTTTGAAGTAGGGGGAAAACCTGCTTTTTATTTAATATCCTCTGTACTGTTTGAATTATTTAACATGCAAATATATTGCAGCTTTATTTATTTATTTTTTTGCTTTGTTTTATTTGTATTCTGAAAGATCACCTAATGGCAGGTGAAGTGAACTGCTAAGAGAGCTGCTGGATGCATTCTGACAGCTTGTTTTTTCTCAATTTTTATTGAAAAATAGTTGATTTACAATGCTGTGTTAGTTTCAGGTGTACAGCAAGGTGATTCAGAGACAATATATTCTTTTTTAGTTTCTTTTCCAGTATATGTTATTATAAGATACTGGGTATAGTCCCCTGTACTATACGGGAGGTCCTGTTGGTTATCTATTTTTTTTAATTAATTAATTAATTTACTTTTGGCTGTGTTGGGTCTTCGTTGCTGCGTGCGGGCTTTCTCTAGTTGTGGCAAGCGGGGGCTACTCTTCTTTGCGGTGCACATGCTTCTCATTGAAGTGGCTTCTCTTGTTGTGGAGCACGGACTCTAAGCGCGTGGGCTTCAGTAGTTGTGGCTTGCAGGCTCAGGAGTTGTGGCTCGTGGATTCAGTAGTTGTGGCTCGTGGGCTCTAGAGTGCAGGCTCAGTAGTTGTGGTGCACAGGCTTAGTTGCTCTGCAACATGTAGGATCTTCCCAGACCAGGGATCGAACCCATGTCCCCTGCATTGGCAGGAGGATTCTTAACCACTGCGCCACCAGGGAAGTCCCTGGTTACCTATTTTATATATAGTAGTATGTATATTTTAATCCCAAACTCCTAATTGATTCCTCCCCCCCTTTCCCCTTTGGTAACTGTAAGTTTGTTTTCTATGTCTGTGAGTCTATTTCTGTTTTGTATATAAGTTCATTTGTTTCATTTTTTTTTAGATTCCATATATCAGTGATATCAAATGATAATTTGTCTTTCACTGTCTGACTTACTTCACTTAGCATGATAATCCCTAGGTCCATCCATGTTGCTGCAGCTTTTGAAAAGAGAATTTCCTCTAAGTTTCAGCATTTTTGCTTGATTTATAATATAAACATTGAATCTGTCAGTGGATTAACCATCTACTGCTGAGGCAGGAGCTTTTGTGTCTGACTCCATCCATCCATCCATCCATCCATCCATCCATCCATCCTTCCATCTTCTCACTCTTATTTTGAAGAATATTCTACATGTGTGCTACGCACATTTAGATCTTCTCTTTTAACTATTATGTGCACTCACATTAGTTTACTGGCTGGAGCCTTTCTAGCCTCTGGCCTGGTAGAGTGGAAAGACCATGGACTTTGTTTGCAGTACTGGGTTAAAATCCAGCCCCCGTCACTTTCTAATGTGCAATTTGGGGCAATTCATTAACTTTTCTGAACTTCTATAAAATAGAGAGAAAAACACCTACCTGGTGGGGTTGTTGGGGCAACTTATTGGGGTAATGTACACACAGTGAGACAATGGGTGGAGCCCTGTAACACAGCAGCATTGCCCTTAGCATGTTGCTATTTCCTCTTGTGACATTGGTTTCTAAACAGTGACTAATGAAGCTTTAAATAATCCCTCAAGGGCCCATTACATGTCTTATTCTTCAGTGAGTAGAAGGGTCGGGGTTAGCATCGTGATGCTGTAAGGCTCCTAATGTGGAAGGAAGTGGAATATTCCTAGTTAAGATGATCCTTTTTTTGCTTCTTAAAAAACAATTAACCTTTCTCAACATACAAGCCCTGAAAAGTAGGCTGGTTACTACTAGCTTTTTAAAGTCCCCAAACAGCCATTTTTATATAGTCATTATTTATTTGTTTAGTTTCTAGCATTTTTCATTCCTCCACATTTGTATAGTCTTCTATCAGAGATAATGTTCCTTCTGTCTGAAGAGCTCCTTTTAGACTTTTTTTTTTTTTTTAAAAGCACAGGTCTGCTGGCAACAAATTTTCTCAACTTTCGTTTGTCTTAAATGTCTTTATTTTGGCTTAATATTTGAAATACATTGTTGTTTGGCAGTTATTTTCTTTCAGCATTTTGAAGATGTTATTGCAGTGTCTTCCGGCTGCCACTGTTTCTGTTTCTAAGTTGCTGTTTAATTCTTGCTTCTTTGAAGGTAATTTGGGAAGATAGTCTGGCTGCTTTTAGGATTTTCTTTTTTGTTTTGTTTTGTTTTCCCAGAAACTTGGTTATGAACATTCCTAGGTGTGTGTGTGTGTGTGTGTGTGTGTGTGTGTTTGTATTTATCCTGCTTGAGGTTTGTAGTACATCTTGAACCTATACCTTGATCCCTTTAAATCAGTTTTGAAAAATTCTTAGTCATTACCTTTTCAAGTATTGCTCCTATTGCTCTCAACTCAATTTCGCTCTGGAACTCCAATTACATATATGTTCAACCTTTTCACAATGTCTTACATGCTTTTTTATGCGATTTTCCACCTTTTTTTCTTCTTTTTTGGTTTGGATGCTTCCATCTGGATATTTTCTGCCAACCAATCTTCCAGGTTGCTAATGCATTCTTCATCTGTCTAAACTGTTTTTGAACTCATTTATTGAATTTTTCAGTTTTAGAATTTATATTTGGCTTTTTTGTAATACATAGATTTCAGTTCTCTGATGAAATTCTCCATCTTGTCATCTATTTTCTTGAACATGTCAATCACGGTTATTTTACATTCTGTGTCTGATAATTCCAGTATCTGGATCATCTCTGTGTCTGTTTCTATTGTGTATTTTTTCTCTTGTCCCTGTCTCTTTGTATGCCTGGTAATTTTGATTGAATGCCAGACATTGCATATGAAAAATTGTAAAGACTCTCAATGATATTAACTCTGGCAGACAGATTAAAAGCAGAATACCTTAAACCAATCAGGGAATAAGCTTACTTGAGGCTGGGTTTTAAGCCTTTACAAAGGTTGGTCTATATCTATTTACCCTTATTTCTAGGATGTAGTCCTATCAGTTCCAACTGAAAGCAGAAGGTGTTTACCATGGCCACTTTGCTTTGGTAGGCTCTGAATGCTAATGTTTATTTATCCAGCACTGTGGTACTGTCATTAGCTCTGTTTAGTTTCTCAGTCTCTTAACTGCCACTTTTTGTTCTGCCTCTCTAACTCTTAGCCCGTTCTGCTTACTAACTGGCAAATATGTAGAGGCAAAAACCAGATAATTCTATTTACTTATTTTTTAACGTTTTTTTACATTTATTTATTTATTTTTGGCTGCATTGTGTCTTCTTTTCTGTGCACAGGCTTTCTCTAGTTGTGGCGAGCAGGGGCTACTCTTCGTTGCGGTGCACGGGCTTCTCATTGCGGTGGCTTCTCTTGTTGCGGAGCATGGGCTCTACAGTGCGTGGGCTCAGTAGTTGTGACTCACAGGCTTAGTTGCTCCATGCATGTGGGATCTTCCTGGACCAGGGCTCAAACCTGTGTCCCCTGTATTGGCAGGCAGATTCTTAACCACTGTGCCACCAGGGAAGTCCCAAAGCAGATAATTCTATTTAAATCAGTTCTCTGCACTTCCTTTCCCTCCAAAATCTTGGCATCTCAAGTCCTGGTTCCTTTGGTGGCCCTGAGCGCCCATATTTGTCTCTCCAGTGAATCTGCCAAAACTTCTGCTGACCTTTTCTGCTTTTTAATAGCCACTTTCTGCTCAGCTTCTCTGTCCTCTACCCATTGTAAATATGAGTCAGCAGATGACTCAGTGGGGATTGTAGAATGTCAGGCTTATCTCAGTGAGTTTGCCTTCTTTCAAGAATCTTGACTCTTCAAGCCCTGGCTGCCTTGGTGGCTCTTCAATGTTTTCAGACATTAAAATTTTTTTTTAATTTAACTCTTCTAGGTGTTCTCATGGGAGGATTTTCTTGCTACAAGCTGCCTGCCATGGCTAGAAGTAGAAACCAAATAACCATTTTAAATACAGGGTCTGCTCAGAGTTCCAAAGTTGAAGTTTAAATTCAGAGTGATTATGACAACTGATGGTGTTCTCCTTTTTAAAAATAATATACTGTCCTTGGTACTAGAAGAACTGTGATGGACACAGAATAATAGTAATGACCTATAACATAAGTCATTACTATTATCATCCCCATTTTTATAGATGAGGAAACTGAGGAACAGGGCATCTCAGTCAGTCACTGAAAGTCATATAGCTAGCAAGTAACAGTGCTGGGATTTGAATCCATGTGGTCTGATTCTTGAGGTCACTCTTAACAGAAGCATAGGACATTAAACAAGTTCTTATTATTGAGAATGTAGTATGATACTCTTCTCTCTCCCTTCCCCCAGATCTATAACAAGCAATAACAAATATACAGAGAGACCTTTATACCATAACATCCTTCAGGAACTCACTGGATTTTTCTTTTCCATTTGTATCCCCTGCAGGCCTTTCACAGAGCGGGGCACATGCAGGTCCACAATAAAACATTTTGATTTCCAGTGTAAAGCTGAGGTCTGAAGTTATATTTTATCATTTGTCCTGTTGCTTTTCTTGTGTTACCGTTAAGAATTCAGCAACACATATTGCATTTATGAAAATGAAATTTAGGGATACACAGTACGATTGTGCAGCCCAAAGAGATAGTTTAGGGCAAATCTATCCTGTGCTTTGCTTGTCAAGCTAAGGGATACCCACTGCAGCAGGGAGGAAAGGGTACCTTTTTCTCATTCAGGTTCTGGACAACTCTAAGTTAGAATTTTTCTCTAATCTATCTCACAGGAGGAATTACCCATCTTTTCTAGCCAAAGCAGTTGAACAGGAAGATGTCTAAACCCAACTATTTGTTATAGTATACCTCTGTTTATTTGGGACCCACTGCATGGGAAATTTACAGGGTCTGATAACACTGATCTCAGAGTAGGGAGAAGGAAAATAGGACAGGAAAGCATTGGGCATATTTGTACTTCAGAAAGGGAAGAGTTGAATCAGTTTTCTGTTCTCGAATGCTATCTTTGGTGTCAGACCAAAACTTTTTGTTTAGTAGATTTCCAGAGAAGAAACTCCAGGTGAAAGTAGCAGCCAGGGCCTTTTCTGATATCCTACAATTTCATTTCCTCTGTTGTTTTCACAGCATGAAATGCCCCAGTGTTTCTCTCCTAACCAGTGGCATAAGTTTACCCAATGTCAAGGAACTCCAAAGACCTTAGAGCACATTCTGTATATTTATTCCACTGGTAGTAATATCCTTTTAGACAATGGACACAGAACAGTGTTGAGTGGTTTCTCCAGAAGCTGAGAACTATTGTTCCCACACCCAGTAAATATTTAACTCTATAAAAAGGTTAAGCAAATATATTCTCATAAAGCATGTGAAATTGATCTATTTTGGATTTAAATAGAGCTAAACCAATTTCATGCAACCATTTTAGGGCATCTATCTAATAAACAACTTTCTACAGGTGATTTTATTTATCTTGGGATCATCTCAAGCAAAAATTCTGGGAATAGGCAAACAAAAAACTCACTGAATTCTAAGCAAAATTCCAGCAGACCTTTCACATTAATTGGAATAACTTTTTCTTTGTTAAGTTGCTCAGGGACTTTTTTTAAAAAAAAAACATTGATCTCTTTTGAGAGGCTCTGGCCAAAATGTAGTGGATTGATGCTTATGAGATATGTTTATGATGATGAATTACAAGGCTGTTTATGTTGATTCCTTCTCTTGCTGGAAAAAAACAAATCCAAATTTGAGCCATTGGCCCTTAAATAAATGTTTCCCTTGAAATAATAAAGAAAAACATACCATTGTTAAAATAATGTATAAAGGGCAGAAAATACCTTTCAGAAGACCCTCTTTGCTTCCAGGTGGAAACCAAATAGGCTAGTATTTTTAGATTGCTGAGGTTTTGTGTATGGATACAATAATTGAGTGACTTCAGCTACTTAAACAGTCTTGTTAAACAGGGAAGCTTGGTACTTTTTCTGACTGTGTTTAGGGGATTTTGTACCCAAATATTACTCTGGAATGATCTGGGGAAGGGTGATTTTACTGGTTACTGGTAATAGTTGCTAACATTGACTACATGATATGTTCTAGGGACCGTACTAGGCAATTTTATATTATTTAATTTAATCCTCACAACAACCCTATGAGCTAGATACTGTTACTATCCCCGATTTACAGGGAAACTAAGCTTTAGTGAGGTTAAATAACTTTCCTAAGACAGTAGAGCTGGGATTTGAACCCAGCATATCTTTGCTACTCCCTTAAAATACAGTGGCATGAGGGGGATGGTTGAGAGTAGTGGGAGGGGAGTGTAAGTTAATATAAACTTTTTGGAAAGTAGTTTTGAAATACTTATCAAAAGCCTTAAAAAAATACCATATATTTTGACCAAATAATTACACTTCTGAGGGTCTAGTTTAGGGCATTGTACAGAGATTTAGACAATGATTATGTACAAGAATGTTCACTGCAACATTATTTATAAGAGTTTATAATATAGGTTGAAAACTAATGGTCTCTACTAATTATAATAGGCACAATATAAATTAGGACAAAGGCATAGTTGGAACATTGTGCATCTTTTAGTAATAATATTAAAAAACGTATTTTGGGGAAAATGTTCAGAATTTGTTGTCAGGTGAAAAAGAGATATAAAACCATAGATGTATAGTATGATCATAATGATGTTTAAAATGGAAGGAAATCCAGCAAAATGTCAACAATGCCTATCTGCGGATAATGGATTATGAGTAATTTTTATTTTCTCCTTTATGCTTTTTGATATTTAAAATTTTTGTCTAGAATGAGTACAAAGTACTTTTATAACCAGAAGAAAACGCTATTATTAATTTTGTTTAAACTGAAGAACAATAAATTAACCAACATTGCAATTTCCATTGTCAGCAAATCACCTTTTGCTTTTAATTAAAAAAATTTGTTTTGCTCTAACTTAGTCCTTTTTTTGCTGTGCAATTTCTAGAATATCACTGTAGAAGAAATCATCATCGCAGGCAGATATCTTGGAGCAGAGTGAAGCCCTGCGTTTACTCGAGGCTTGCCCTAAGCGTTGTCTGTAAGTGCTCTCCTTGGGCACGTTTAAATCCCCTGGACCTTCCCAGCAGATGGTAAGGAGACACCCAAAGGCAGGGCTCAGGGAGCTGTAATCAAAGTGCATCAGAACATGGAGAATATGGTC
The DNA here is from genome assembly GCF_964165515.1 of Mesoplodon bidens. NCBI lineage: Eukaryota > Metazoa > Chordata > Mammalia > Artiodactyla > Ziphiidae > Mesoplodon > Mesoplodon bidens. The sequence goes on along the minus strand of NC_138161.1, from coordinate 78,228,981 downwards.
AGAATGTATCCTCTGAAACTGACGCTAATCAAAGTAGTAGAACAGAGCTCCTACAAAGTAAAGACGCCTTCAGAGAAAAATTGTGAATACATTCTTTTGTTTTTCCAGCAAATATTTATAGACCACCTTCCATGTTAAAAATTCTGTGTTAGGAGGGCTTGGGAAAGTTAGTATAAGTCAGCCATGATAAGCCCACGAGGCTGCCTGAGTTTTTGTTAGGGTGACAGAGGGTCTCCAATCAGGGGAGCAGAGAATCTCTCAGTGTAGTTAAGAGGCTGGCAAAAGGAGTTTTCAAATCTGATTGAAGTTGGGAGGTAGTGTGAGGTAAGAACTACATAATGAACATAAGAGAAGCTTAAATCACCTCCCAGGTATGAAGTCCTACCTGTGTTCCCTCCTTGCCGGAACTGTTTATAAGTGGGAAAGATGCCGTTTATAAGTGGGAAAGCGGGGTTGGGTGGGCAGTGGTGAGGGAGAAAGAGTGCAGACGTCCACTAAGCAGTGTCTAATGAATAGAAGACTGAGAAGTGGTAAGACACAACTAAAGCAGACCCAGTTCCTTCTTTCTCCTTCTCCTTTTAAAAGTCTCAGACTAGAATCCCAGATTCCTTCGGCCAATATCATAATGAGTTAGAACACCTCTACAAGTGCTCAACCCTAATTCTCTGCTCTGACCTGGCCACTTCTCCACTGGCGTCTCCCACAACTCTCCCTCTTGTTCGAGTTGCTCCAGAGACACTGGCTTTTTGGCCATGAAACACGCCAGGCATGTTCCCACGTCAGATGTTTTACCCTTCCTGTTCCTTCTCTGCACCACTGTCCCCATGGTCATTCACACGTCGGATCACATGTCTCTTCCTCATAGTCCCTTCCCTGCCATCTTATGTAAAACACTCTCTTCCCTCCCCCTGCCCCCTGGCACTCTCCAGCCCCCTACTCAGTTTTATTTTGCTTTCCTAGCACTTACCACTATTTGACAATATATTATATGTTTAACTGTTTGTTTATTGCTTATTGTCCTGCATTAGAATGTATACTCCATGAGGGCAGGGACTTTGTCCATTTTATTCACTATTGTATTCCCAGTATATAGAACAATATTTGGTACATAGTAGGTGCTCAAAAAATAGTTATTGAGTAAATAAATAAATTAATGTACTTTTCTGGAGGGTTTTGTATCCCATATGGTTTGGGAATATGTATCAAAACATAAAATGATACATACCTTTGACCTAGCCAATCCAACTTCTTAGATTTGCATTACGGAGATAATCATACAGTTGAAAAATAATATACATAATAAGGTTAATCGCAGGATTGTTTACAGTAACACACAGAGTGAGAATCTAAATATCCATTAGTGGAACATTGTGATATAGACAAACAAATTGACATTGTTATATGTAAATCAATATTGATCAACATGGAAAAATGTTTACAACATGTTAGGGGGTAAGGAAAATTGATTCAGGAACAGCATATATGGAATGATTGTATCTTAATAAGATTCTTTCATACTTTGTATGTATCTGTGCATAGAAGAATGTGAGGAAAGGTATTCACTAAAATAATAGCAGTAATCTCGGTGGGTGGGAGTGGGATTTGGGGTACTTTTTATTGTTTCTGTATACTTTGTGTATTTTTTAAAATAAATGACCTTGTGTATTTCTGAAAAAAATGTAAACAAAGTTAATAGAGCTGTTTTATAAAAAGTTTTTGTCTACTCTAGAGCTGATTCTAGTCCACCCTGTGTCAAAGCAGCCCACGGTTGAATGACTCACCAGCTGAAATTCCAGGAAGAGGTATTGCAGGTTTACCTCCTGGCTCCCATAGGGGACGTTTGCTGTCCTTCTCGATGTTGTCATTCCTCTTTTCCATTGCCCTGCCACTGCCCTAATTTAGACTCTTTCCTGGTCATGTGGACCAGATAGCGGTTGCCCCCTAAGTGGTCTTCCTGCCCTCTCCTGTCTGTCTCCTCCAATGGAGCAAACCACAGTAGCTCCCTGTGACCCACAGCGGACTCCAAGCTCTCAGCCAGCCATCTTGAGCCTTCCACACACAGCCCCAGTTCCTGCCCTGTCAACTCTTGCATTCTAGGCCCTAGAGAATGACCTTCCAGGAAAGCTACAGTGCTTAAAATCTGTACTAATCCTTCGCTTCTTAGGAAATTGGTTTATTTTAATTTAAGTAATGTGTATGTATGACTGGTAAACTTTTTGAAGGCAGGAAGTATTTCTTACATTTTCTTGCATTATGCACTGAATCTATTTGTTTATTCATTCAGCAGATATTTGTTGAGCACCTGCTGTGTACATGACCCTGTGCTAGGTTCTTGAACAGAGCAATGAACGCTCGGAAGCCACTGTGAAGGGCCTTTGCTCATTTGAGATCTCTTGAGTGATAGTCTTCCTTCCAAACTGCACACCTACCAGTAATATTTGCTCTGTCCCTTCAACAAGGGAATGATTTGTAAGGAAGAGGGACCAGTAACTAACACTCAATTCGCTCTATTATCAATAAGGACTAACAAAAGGGCTTTGAAAGGAAATAGTCTCTTCTCTTTGTCCTTCAGGAACCACAAACCCTAGACGCTATAGAATGAAACCTTCATCAGATTTCTTGATGAACAAAGTCTATTGAACCAGGCAAGCTTCCTGCTGAAGAGAGAGGACAGTCATAATGCTGAGAGGTGAGATCCCAAATGTTCCCAGACCGTTGTGAACTGTCAAATAGATCATTCTAGGATACAATTTCCATTGTGAACTGCAGCAATTATGTAATATCATACCATATACTTCCCAAGTTTTTCATGCATATTAGAAACCATGAGGTTAAATCTAAGAATCCTAAGAGACTACTTAAAAAAATACAAAATATGAAGTTATTGTCATCAATAAGTTTGAAAAGTTGCATAAATATGAGTAAGTAATCAAAGCTCTCAGTGGCTAAATTAATGAAATGGACACATTTCAGTACTTACTCTAGGTGGCTTAGGGGGATTTTGGGCCAATAATTCCCCTCGCTTTGCCAGACCATAAATTAAGTAGTTAATTTTTGTTGTTGTTGTTGTTTTGTGGTACGCGGGCCTCTCACTGTTGTGGCCTCTCCCGTTGCGAAGCACAGGCTCTGGACGTGCAGGCTCAGCGGCCATGGCTCATGGGCCTAGCCGCTCCGTGGCATGTGGGATCTTCCCGGACCGGGGCATGAACCCGTGTTCCCTGCATTGCCAGGCGGACTCTCAACCACTGCGCCACCAGGGAAGCCCAGTTAATTATTTTTATTGAGAAGTGAATGAAAGATTCAGAACTCTGAGAGACATACTTCAAAGGGCTTTTTCAATAGAATCTCTTTTGCTGTCTACTCAAGGTAACATTAAATAATAATCAGTAATGTTTTTCTTTTGTCCCAAAACTCCAAATGGGTATAGTCTAACCCCTTTCTTATAGCCAAGATGATTCTCAGTAGACATCCAATTATAACATTTCCTTTCTCATTTAGACACTGAAAGGTCAACTTGATTTTTTTTTTTTTTTTTTTTTTTTTTTTTTTTTTTTTTGCGGTACGCAGGCCTCTCACCGCTGTGGCCTCTCCCGCTGCGGAGCACAGGCTCCGGACACGCAGGCCCAGCGGCCATGGCTCACGGGCCCAGCCGCTCCGCGGCATGTGGGATCTTCCCAGACCAGGGCACGAACCCGTGTCCCCTGCATCGGCAGGCGGACTCTCAACCACTGCGCCACCAGGGAAGCCCCCTCAACTTGATTTTTTAATAGAAATATCCCAAAGTAGCAAGTATCCATAATTTTTCAAGACACAGAACAAGACATAAAATTTTTGCAAAATGTCTTTTGCTTGCATTAATTCCTTTGTGGTAACATATTATCCTTTGGAAATGAGATATTGTGCACCGACAGCCCATATCATTCTCATCTGGAGGTAGGTTCCAGATGATAGAAGTATTGTCACATGGTGTATAGCCAAGAGTTTTGGTCTATGGGAGTAGGATTTTTCAAAGGTATCTTTACCTTTTTTTTTCTTTCTATTGGGAAAAATGGCCATAAATATGGCCATGCATTATATTATTAAGGAGGTAAGTATTGGTGTTATTTTAGAGACAAAGTTTAATAAAATAGACATTTCTCTAGATCACTTTCCTAACAATGTGGGTAGAAGCAGCCAGGGTGGGTCTGGTGGTTATGTGGAGTTAGGGATCCGGCTTCTTTGATCTTCTTACTACACTTAACATGCAACTTCTACTTTGTGGACCAACATGACTCTTCTGGCTCCAGCCAGCACATCTGCATTTCAGCTGTAGGGAAGGGGAGAGATGGAAGGGGAGAACACACTGCTTTCTGTCAAGGGTATGGTCCCAAAGTTGCATACCTCATTCTACTTACATCACACTGGCCAGAACTTAGTCAAATGGCTACACCAAGCCACAAAGGGGGCTAAGAAATGTCAACTTTACTTAGGTGGCCTTATGACAAGCTAAAAACTCTATTCACATGTAAGAAGATGAGAATGGAAATGAGGGGACAACTGGCAGCCCCATCCCCATGTACAAACAAGGAGGGAGAATAAAGGAGAATGAAAGAATTGGAGAAGTTAAGAAAGAGGGAGAAAGAGAATGGGAGAAGGAAAAGGCAAAGGTTGTCTTGATAAACGTAGACTATATATGGTGTTTTCTTTTTTCTGTTGGTCAGTTGACTCTAGATATCTGAATTTATTTCTTATCACTGCAGTTTGCAGTGCAATAAACCTCTGTTTACCTCTTCCCAGTAGCTCTTATTTACTCAACTCCATTCAAAGAATAAATATTTGTGGGTGCTTTCTGCAAACCAGGAACTGTGGTAGGTGTCAGACATACAGTGGAGAAAAAGAAAGATCAGTCCCTGCCTTCAAAGAATGATATGAAAGCGTGAGGTGGGGGAACAGATACAAATCAAGTAATTGAAAAATGATGAATGATATAAAATGATGGGTACAGAGAGCTATAGTGGCATAGAGGTGAGCACCCAGCCTGTGCTGGGGAGAGAATAATTTCTATTAAATGCCTTTCTGAATAAAACACCCACAGAAGCCTATTAGAAGGAGAAAATTATTTTTCTAGATTGCTTTGATCCCAAGAATGTTATACCAGAGGCTATAGAGTCAAGTCCATTTAACTGAATCTAATGAAACAACCATGTCTTCAGTATCTACTGTGTCTGAGGTACTGGGCCAGGAACTGCAGAGGCTACAAAACAGAATGAGAATGGGTCTCACGTCTTAAGTGGATCATGCTCTAGTGAAGGAGACAACAGTGCAACTCAAGGCATCGTGATCAAGAGCTACAGTAGAGATGTCCATAAAGCCTCGGGGGAAAGGGAGATGAATGCTAACTCTGTGTGATCTCAGTCTTCATGGTGTCTTAGCAGAGCCTTGAATCCTGTGATTGTGTAGAAGGGTCTTTTAGGAGGACACAGCTGGAACAAAAGGCACAAAATGCAAGGTATGTTTAAGGACTGACTTTTAGTCAAATGTAGCTGGTGGAGTGTTGGGGGGTAGAGGGGTGTCGTGTGACCCTAGGCATAGAAGTTAGGGCAGATGCAGGGAGGCCTTGATCACAGCGCTGAGGACTTTCTTCTGTAGGCCAGGGGAGTTTGATGATCAGTTCCTCTCTGCTTTTAGAAGCTAACCACAGAGAAGAGAAATCTGAAACAGGAAAGGAGAGCTTTAAAACATGGTTAGGGGACTTCTCTGGTGGTCCAGTGGTTAAGACTCTGTGCTTCCAATGCAGGGGGTGTGGGTTTGATCCCTGGTCAGGGAACTAAAATCCCATATGCCATGGGGTACGGCCAAAAATTTTTTTTAAATTAAAATTAAAATGTGGCTAGACAGGATTAAAGAGAGAGGCCTTGATGAGGAGGCATATTTAGGCTGAGCATCTGCCTGGATGTTTACAGGATGGGGAGGAGAAGCAAAGAGGGGAAGAAAACTCTGAGGTTTTAAGCTTGAGTGATTGGGAGGGTGGTGCTGACATTTAGTGGTTTAGGGAAGAAAAGGAGGAAAGAAGCACTGGCTAAACACTACTGGTTGTCTACCCAACGGCCATGTCTCTGTTCTTCACAGAGCCCAGTTTTGTCAAATGTCAATCATCCTCAGTCCCTTAGGAGTGTCCTAATTGGTGTAAGCCATCAGCTTAAGGAGACCCCCCCTGCTGACTGTTACTGGTCCAGGGATGGACATGGCACTTAATTGACCCTACCATATTGAGTGCATAGTCCATGTCTGGGAAGGTACACTCCATGTTGTAGGAAGTGGACAGCATAATCAGGTAGCTAAACACCCAGACTGAAAAGGGAAGCCCCAGGGAACTGAAAAGATAAGATGATCATGGAGAGAGAAGAGTTCAGGAAATCAACCTCATCAAGTTGTTTATGAATCCCTGGGCTCACCCTTGGCCTGTACATGTATAGACATGGCCCTAAATAGATTGCCAAAGACTATGAGAACTAAACTATGGGAGAGGCCACCATGCTGGTCCCACACTGGTCACTGGACGGCACATACAGGGCACAGATCCCTATAGCCTGCAAAGACTCAGAAAACCGAACTGTCATTAGAACTGCAACCCATAGAAGACAGGTCAGAACTTGTGACCTGAACCCAACCAGATCAATTGCCTGCTAAGCCAGAAATATCAAAATTCTCCATAGGATATAAACAAGAACCTGACTCTTACTACACAACAATCAGAGTATCAAAGGTACAATCCAAAATTACTCATCATACAAAGAACCAGGGAAATGTCAACTCACAGGAGACAAGATAAGTGACAGCAGCCAACAGATTTTGGAATTATCACTTTTAAGTAGCTATTATAGAGATACTCCAAGAGGTAAAGGTAAGCAGTCTTGAAATGAATGGAAAGATAGAAAGTCTCAGCAAAGAAATAGAAGATATAAAAAGAACCAGATACAATATTGAAATAAAAAGATACAATAACCAAAATAAAAAGTTCCCCAGATGGACTGAATAGCGGAATGGATATAACAGAAGAAAAAGTCAGTACATGCGAAGACAAATCAATGAAAATTATCCAATCTGGACAACAGAGAAAAAAAAAAAAAGATATGGTGAGGGTAGGAAGATAATAGCCCCTCTCTCTCCTGTGGGAGCATACCAAAAGATCTAACATTCATGTCATTAGAGTCCCAGAGATAGAGTAGAAGGAGGAAACATCAGAAAAAATATTTGAATGAATAATGAGTGAAAATTTCCCTCATTTTTTTTTTTTTTTTTGGCCGCACCATGTGGCTTGTGAGATTTTAGCTCCCCGACCAGGGATTGAAGCCGGGCCCTCGGCAGTGGGAGCTTGGAGTCCGAACCACTGGACCACCAGGGAATTCCCAAAAATTTCCCTAACTTTGGAAACGAGCCACAGAGATACAGGATAAGAATAAAGAACAAGGCAAACAAAATATCATAGAAGACAACAAGGGATTGAAAAGATTTTGGACATATGAATGCCCAATACTGCCCCTTACTTACTGTGAGACCTAGGGGAATTTTGCTTATGTTTCTGAGTCTCAGTTTCCTCATCTGTAAAATGGGTAGAGTGAGGCCTATCTAAAATAAGGCTATCGTGAAGATTGAATTCAGTAATCTAAATAAAGCACTTAGCACAATTCCTGAATCACAAGAAGTGCTGAATAAATGATAGCTTTTAAAAACAGGGAAAGAGGGGGGTCAGCAAAGAAGCCAAGGATGATGAGGACTGAAAAGAGACCATAGCATTTTGCACAAAGAAGATGATCATCTGAGATGATTTTGGTGGGCAGAGCAGAAGCCAGACTATTGTGAACTGAGGAGTAAATGAGGGCAGAGGAAGGAGGAGAAGTCAGCATAAACATTTTTTGACAAAGTTTGTTGATGAACAGAAGCTGAGAGCTAAAATACTTGCTTGAGAATGCAAAGCTGACGGAATATTCCTTCCTTTTTCAGATGGAGAATTTGATCCTGTTTTTTTAAGCTGAAGGGAAGGTGCCCAGGAGAGGAAGAGATTAATGGTTCAGGAGAAAACTGGGATGCCTGATGGCACAGGAAGTGATTGGATCAAACCCACAGTTGGTCTTTTTGTGTGTTTTTTCTTTTTTGTGTGGACGTGTTTGCTGTTGCAATGACTTAAAGCAGAGATAACAAGTCTACCACAAACGAAAGTGCATGATGATCATGGTTTGCAGATGATATGTTTACTGTTCTAAAACAGAGATTCTCAGCCCTTTTCCACACATGGCCTTGAAGAAAATGATAGTATCTATAAGATATATTGGAGTAAGCCATAGGGGATTTGGAGGCAATTTTCTGTGGCTTGGTGAAAAAATTTTACTGTGTTTTTATATTATATAATTATGATAATAAAAATAAAGTGTAATGTATTACAAAAGATATTCAATATTGAATTTATATAAAACTTCCATGTAAAATATTCTCAGATTATTTACCTAGATACTTAGGCTTACTTCTCTGGATGTAACTTTAATATAGGATTATATGCCTAAATCTTTAATATGAGATTAATATAAGATTATATAAGGGGTCATCAGCATTTCTTGGTTTTGACTTTTTAATGATCATCTCTTGCTAGTCAACACGAATGAGAAACTTTGTTCATATAAATTGCTAATTTAAAATATTTAATTTAATTTAAAAAATTTATAATAGTTGCCAGGAAAATCTAAGTTTTTCATTCTTTTTTCTTTTTTTTTAACATCTTTATTGGAGCATAGTTGCTTTACAATGGTGTGTTAGTTTCTGCTTTATAGACAAATGTGATATTGAAATTTGTTGTGATGATGCAAATAGATTTTTCAAAACAATATAGCTTTTTCATATCATGTACTTCAAAGTAATGATGAAGCTCTAGTGTGAGGAAAAGACAGGTGTTATTAGAGCAGTCACCTTGCAAGTAGCTTAAATGTCACTAAAAGAATCCATCAGCACAAATACGTGGCAGCACCTCCTGTGTCACGACCAAGATTCCAAGCTGCCACCTGTGAAGTGCCTGCCCTGAGCCCCCTTGGGCTGTGATCTGGGCACCATGGGCACCTGGTACCCAAACCCCTCCAGCAGCTCCATGATCCTAGGGCCACAAGGCAGAGCTGTGCTCTGCAGCTGGCACAGAGGGGGCCTCCTGGCTGGAGGGCACCCTTGAGCTTGTTTAACAGGTTGCTGCAAAGCGAGGTGTGTGGGATGTGGCCGGTTCTTCTCATTGCTAATAGTGATCTCACACAATCAGAGCTCCTCTGCTTAGGGCTCTCTCGAGCCTCCAAGGAGCTTCTTGAATGTAGGTGACTAGTTACAAGTGGCTGCACCAGACCCTCCCTGACTGCTGGGCACAGTCAGTGTCTTACAGAGCACCCGAGTCCCCCTCTCGGCACAGCAGTGGACCGCACGCAGCGCACCAACTGGAAAGCTCCGGTCTGGAAAGCCAAGGAAGAAAGTATTGACATGAATAAAAGAGTGAGAAGAAAGACTTAATATATGAAAGATACATGCATATACGTTAAGATAAATATCTGAAAATTACCGGATTTTCTATTTACTAACTATAATGAGTAAGGAAACATAACAGAAAAAATGATTGCACTCCCAATAGCAAAAAAGAGATGAAATACCTAGGAATAACTTAACAAGAAATATGAGAGATTTATATGAATAAATGACAAGATTTTACTACAAAGTATAAAAGAAGACTTTAGTAAATAGAACCATACTGTGTTCTTGGATGGGAGAACTGGATATTATAAAGATGTCAATTTCCTACCAAATTAATTTATAGTTACACTATAACTCCAATCAAAATCCCAATAGAGTTATTTTTGGAATATAACAAAATCATTCTAAAGTGCAGCTAGAGGACAGCCAGCAAAAGTAACTAATACATTTTTTAAAAATAAATTTATTTATTTTATTTATTTATGTTTGGCTACGTTGGGTCTTTGTTGCTGTGTGTGGGCTTTTCTCTAGTTGAGGCGAGCAGGGACTACTCTTCGTTGCAATGCACGTGCTTCTTGTTGTGGTGGCTTCTTTTGTTGGGGAGCACGGGCTCTAGGTGCGCAGGCTCAGTAATTATGGCGCGTGGGCAACTAATACATTTTGAGAAAAAAAAAATGTGGATGGCGGAGAGGGATTAGTTTTCCCAGAAAGTAAAAGACAACAGAAAGGAACAATAATGTTTTCAGTTTGTTTCTACTGCTAGTATAGTTTAGGGAAACAGAATAGATAGGCCAGAAATAGCCCATAGAATATATATGATGATGATAAAGATGGTACACAGCACAGGACGGAAGTGGGGGATTCTCCGATGAATGGTCCTAGATATTTATTGGGGGGGGTGGGAGGAAGGGTTGGAGGGAAAGTGTTGCTAAGTGTGTGTTTCTGTGCACGGGTCTTCAACTAGAGTTCCACATCCCACTTCTCTCCCAAGCCCTCACTTTCTATTCCCTAGGGTAGGAGGAGGGAAACACCTCACTGATGAGTTTAGAAGAAGAAATAGAGTGTGAGTGGCTCAGACCCCTCCTCTCTTGGATCTGCTGGGCTGCAGAGAAGCTGAGTGCTGTTCTGTCCTCTGCTCTGTGGCCCCTTATTGAGGAAGTTCCTGCTCCTGCCCTTTGGGGATTCACTGTGGTCTAGCAGGGCCTGGGTTCGGGTGGCCCAGGCAGCTTAATCCAGGGGTGAGGTGTAATAACAGACTATTTTGGCTGTTTAATCTTAAATTACATATTCTAATCAGCTTTACCCAGAAATAAAGGAGACAACATCGGCCTGCATTGCCTTTATCTCTTAATTGGTTTCTAACTCATGAAGGGGAAAGGATATTATTTGTTGGTCCAGTTAAAAACTCCAAAACTGGACCAAGTGGTTGGCTAGTTGGGGAAAAAATTTATATCATAATGCATGCCAGTATATGAAGAATAACTTTTATAAATGTCAAACTATTAAAAATAAAAACTGGAAGACAATATCAAATTTCTGGATCAGAGAAGACTCTCCAAGGTTAAAAACAAATGCAAAGATCCCAAAGGCAAAGATACATAGCTCTAACAAGATTTAAAAACAGTGTGTACATATAAAGAAGCAAAAGAAAAAACCAAAAAGAATAAAATGACAATTATCAAGCTGGAAAATTATTTCTAGTAAACATTACACAAACTTACTGCCATAAATTTCTCAAGTAAACAGATAAAATGACCAAGAACATGAATACCTCAACAGATGAATGGGGAAAAATATTTAATAGACAATTCACAAAAAGAAAAGTACATATAGTTACTGAATATGTGAAAAATGTCATATTCACAAATGTCCAAAGAGATGCAGTTAAAATGAAACATTCTTTGTCTATCCATTTGGGAAAAAATGATAAAACAAGAATGCTAGTACTGGTGAGGGTATAATGAAATGATCACCGTGACTGGTAGGAACATAAATCAGTACCATTTTTCTGAAAAGAAATTTGGCAACATTTATCATGAGTCTTAAAATGCTTATACCTTTTGACTCCAATAAATCTAGGAATCTACCATAAGGAATTTGCAGAAATGCAAAATAAAGATTTATGTGCCTAGGTTTTTATGATAAAATAAATGGAATAATATGTGTATGTCCAACACTAGTAAAGGCAAGTACATTATCATATATTAGAATATGACATGGCCATCAAAATTAAGCTACAAAGAGCTTTAAAATCATCTAAGAACATTAAAAAAATCAACAACAACAAATTTATAAACCTCTCTGTTAAAACAAAATGATCTAAGGCAGCTTGTGAGTAGATTTAAAGTTCAGCAAGATTGCCTAGGTTAGAAGTAGGTGAGGGGAAGAGGCCAACAAGAATAGAGAAAACATAAGAGCTGGAAAGAACCTATTACAAAAACGAAAACAATTGCTCAAGTCTGAACACTGGCTATGGTTGGGCCACAAGTTTGACTCTGCGAATTCAAAAAGCAAAGATGTTTTAGAACATCACAGTGTGGAATTTGCTAGGGAGGCAACGTGAGATACATACAAAGATTGTTAGGCACGATTAAAGGCACATATGAGCTTCAGCAATATGATTTTTGTGGTGGATCCGCTTGGCAGACATCTGTGATTTTCTCCAGCAACTCTCAGCAGCCTGAAAATAGCAGAAGCCACAGCATCAGAGGCTGAGAAAATGGGTGTTGGGTAAATTCAAGTTTGGAAATCGACACAATGAAGGTGGGAGAAAACCAGGGTGGTAAAAGCATCTAGGGTGCTGGTTTGAGCAATCATTTATTCTCTCAGCAAAACGTATACTTTTTGACACATACTGTGTACCAGGCACTGTCCTAGTTATTTTTGGATACATCAGTGAACAATAACTAAGATCCCTAAATGTGAGAGTGGGGTGGGGAGGGGACACAGCATAAGGAATAATCACAATAATGTGTGTAATGAGGAACAAAAGAAATGATTGTGCAGGGTGGAGGGAATTGGGAGTGTGGACCAAGAGTGGGTGAGGATGTGTGGCTGGGCAGTGAGACTTCAAGGAAGTGAGGGAGTGAGTCAGGAAGATACCTGGACCACCGGGATCTAGAACGGGCAGTGAGGGAGGAGAGGTGAGGCAAGGACCTGGGTCTTAGATGGGGAGAGTGAGAGGGTCTGGGCACAGTTCGTGCGGGAAAGAAAGAACAATCAGGAAGCTGTCCCAAGAGTGGGGAATTCCTGAGCTTGGAAACATAGAGATTCACAACTTTTATCTTAAACTCACTCCCTTTCCTCACAGAACTATTTTAAGATTTTCCAGTTACACATGTCCCCAGAGGTGCAGCCTTTTCCCTGCCTTGATTTCAGATAAAGTGCTATGTGGGCAGAGTGAAAATTAGGATTTTATAAGAAAAAACGCCTTGATAAAAAAATTTTTAAAGGACTGAGTGACTCACACCTTCCAAAGTGCCTTCTTTAGAGGTTTCAAAGTAAAGATAGGATTGTAGAGCACACAATTGTACACACAAGGTGATCACAACTTTGTCAGATAACAACACAGTCCAAAATCATATGCATAGAAAGAAAAGAAAAGGAGGATGGAAGAAAACACCAAAATATCCACTGTGGCTGGCTGTCTTTGGGGTGGGACTACCTAAGCTCTTTTCTTCCTTTGTTTCTTCTGGTTTTACTTTTATAATGGTTGAAGAATATTTTACTTAAACATAGGCTAGGTTTTTTCCCCTCAGTTTTAAATATAGACCTGCTAGAAAGGAAGGGAATGTAATGGACAAAGGATACAAGAGATAATTAACCTAGGAAATAAAGATAGTAAAGGTAGTATGAAAAGATAGGCTACATCACTAGGAACCACAGAAATGAAAATTGAGCCTTTTAAAATTTATCTTTTTTTTGCTCATTACATTGACAATTAAAAAAAGATTCATCAGGTGGAACTGGAAAAAGTGGAGGCAAAGAAATCATCAAGGAAATGGTTCAACAAAATTTCCTAGAACTAAAGGAAATATAGCTGACTGAGTGGCCATCAACATAGATGAAAATAGACTCAAGTCAATGCATAGTCTCAAGACATTTCACAGCACAGAGGACACGGATAAGATCTTACAAGTTTCTAGAGGGGAAAGAAAACAGCCTATGCAAAAGAGAGTCATGAATCAGAATAGTTCTGGATTTTTCAACAGCAAAACTGGAAACTAAAAGAAAGTAGAGAAATGTCCTCAAAAATATCAGAAGCAAAATGATTTCCAGCCTGTAATTTTATACCCACCAAACTATCAATCAAATGAAGATATGACAGAGACATCGTCAAGGTCTCATAAATTTACCTCTGATCCACTCCTTTCTAGGGAGGTGACTGGAGGGTGTGCACCACAAAAACTAAGGAGTAAACCAAGAAAGAAAACAGCTGAAAGAAGAGACAGGGAAAGAGAACATCTAGGTTGATGTTAAAGAAAGACCCTCAAATGGCAGCCCGCCCAGATCACAACAAGTCAGAAGTCTCCAAAAGAAAATTCCTCAGGAATATGATTTGATAGATACCCAGTGTCTCCAAACATCTTGAGAGGAATTTAGAGGATTAATGGAGAATTTGCAGTCAAATTGCTAGGAAGTATGTTGAAAAATAAGCAAATAAAAATAGGTAATTATTAATTCTAGGGGATAAACAAAGTTGCAGAGGAAAGGGAATATAAATCATAGTACAACTTCTGACTCAGTTTGAATAAAGTCCAAATAGTCATCAGAATGTAAACACTGACTATCTCTCTAATCAAAGTTGTGATGTGACTCTGACGGGAGGATGGTGGACTAGGAAGGGGCATTATATGGTGGGGAGAAGAAAGCTAAATCCTTTTCTTTCATAGAAAAAAGTTTAAAAAGGGATGCGTAAGCCAGACACCTCTTCTCCCTTCGGACACTCTTAGGCCTGGATGGGAAGTTATGAGAAAGGCAAACAGCCTGAGGATAAAGGTGACACACTGGAAATAGATAGCAGAATGGAAAGATAGAATCTGGGTCCTTGGTGATCTAGCACTGAATTAACCAATCCTGGAATCTACTGAGATCGACTTGGTGTGCAAAGACCTCAGTGATGACGCTGTGAACATCTGTGGCTTCCATATTCAAGTTCTTGGTACAACTAACCCCACAAGGTGGCACATCCATTGAAGATTTTCTAAAACACTCTAAGAGCAAAGAAGAAGTCAGTGTTAATGATAAGATACATTATTATTAAACACTAACAATGTGCCATGTCCTTCAGGCTACCTGAAGATCGATAGCCCTTTCAGACTATGAATTTTACTGCCTCTGGTCTTAAATCTTTGCACACACAGAATTACTGAAAGAAGAAAATGACTTCACCTAAAATGGTCTCTAATATTTTATAGAAGTTTATGCTTTTAAGGTATAATTTCAACACATGACAAGTTACTGTTCTAAAGAAACACTATTATGTGCTAGCTACTTCAGAAATGTTAAACTAAAGAAATGAGTAAGACTATGATAATTTCTACAAGGACTTTCAAATATATAGAATTACCAAAAAAAAAAAAAGTATCCTTAACAGGACAAAAATAAATAAATAAAAATAAAGACAATGATAGGTGGAATTTTTAAAAACTCATGAAACTCACCTTTAAAATAAACATATTATAATCACAGTGTTGGAATTAATATTATCAATATGTTTGCTGGTATTGCTGGAGATTCAAGGAAACTGATTCAATCTCTAACCATCTCAAGTAGCCAAAAAAAGAAATTCACTTATAAGTTAATATATGATGACAATTGCTTATAGTTTTTAAGTTCTCTGGATGTGCTAGGCATTATATTCAGTACTTTATGTGCCTATTTTCATTTAATTTTTACAGTTATCTTAGGAAGGGAGGTATTGTTATTATTCCCATTTGGCTTGAGAAAAGTATAGTTCAGGGAAGTAGGATCTAAGCCTGGATATGTTTGGGTCCAGAGCCTGGGCTTTTGGATCCAAAGCCTGGGCTTTAACTGCTGTGCTGTATGCACTCTCATTAAAGGTGAAGAAATCTGGTATCAGATATGAGAATGATGTCTCAACCATTTCTATACTAGACATTCAGTGTAGGTATGTTAATGGGGCCCAAGTGCTCTCTGAACGCAGGTACACACACCTGGTATTTCTCCCAGCTCCGGATCTCTCTTTATGCTCAGACGTACTTGACCCTGGACTGGCTGTGCCGTGTAAATACTGCTTTCATATTTGTGTGGGGTTTTAGTATTCTATCTGTAGGTCTTCCACTTACCATATGGTGATGTCTGGTTTTGACTGCATGCTCCCATCGACCAAGGAGCATGTCTGTCTCTCCTGCTTGTTACAGAGTTCCATTCCAGTCCTAAGTTCTGCCCACCATTCACACAAACTGCAAGTAGGAAAAATGAGTGGGCAGGAGGGGCTCACAGGGGGAGGCAATGATCACACCGCACTCACACACAAAGAGGGGAGCCAACTGAACCAAGTGTAAAGGGGAACATGGGCCCTCTTGGCACCAAACAGAGAATCACAGTCTGATTCTCCTGATATGGCCACCATTGGCCTGCCACCCTCCAAAGACATTTCATTTGCTTGCCAAGGAATTGGTCCAAAATGGCTTGTGAAAAATGTCCCAGCAGGCTCTTGACAAACCCTGAAATGAGATGGGAAAGCGTTAAACAGGATTGGATTGTCAATAAATGATATGTAAGAACATCAACATAAAAAGCTTTCATGAAAAAATAAAAAAAGCTTTTATGTCTGTCTCAACTATTTAATCTCTGACAGTTCAGAAGTGCATCTTCCCTGCCCTGGTGTTAATGAACAGTGACATTTGAAGTGAAGCGAGCTGTTTCAATGTCCTTTGGAAATGGAAATGGAGGTGTTGAGAGAGTGCAGATGAACTCAGCTGTTTTTAGTTGTTTCCAGCAGGAAGTTGTTCCAAATAACCTACGATATTACCAGAAATAGGAGGCGTTGGAAGTTTCTTTACATGGAGTGAGGATTCCAGAGGGAATGATCAGAAGTTTTCTTAGAAAAAAACATCATAACGGCAGGAGATGGAGAAAGCTATTCTAAGGAATACAGAATTAAGAATATGCGAGATACCAGAAACTGAGAGAGGCTTGCCTTTTGGACTATGGTTTAGGGATATGAAGAATTATGGGATGGACTAACCTCTAGTTTCCAGAGAGTAAAGGCAAAGACCCCAGAGACATCAGTCCAATAACTGGTCATACTTCGAGACTGGGGCTATGGGTATCACTTTTGCTGGGAATACAACAAAGCTGTGAAGAATCCATTGTTCTGGTGATCCTGGAGACTCCTCTTCCTGGAAGGTTGGGAAGAGAACTCTTTGGTTCCAAGAATACTCACCTCTTGAAAAATTAGCAGTGGTGCTCAGTGACTTGGAATCTTCTGTGCATTTGTTGTAATTTGGGATGCTATCTATGGTAGGAACTATGAACATTACCCATTTATTCATTACCCGTTATTCATTTTATAATTTTAAGTAGTTATAGAAGTTTATAGTTGTTGCTATGTTTTATGGCACATCATTTGTGGCCCCTGTGATGTATGAAATGATGAAATCCAGACAGAAGACAACCCCAACTGTAAACTTTCCTATGGGAAAATAGACCATGTTTCTTAATATTGTAATTACAGGTATATTCACATAGGTACAGAAAAAAAATTCCTAAGACACCAAATACTGACAGTGAATTTTTAATTCTTCAGTCAGATGTTTCTTTGATTTCTGAAATGTATATAATAAGCATATATTATTTTATAATAAAAAATAACAGGTTATTTTGGAACAGAAACACAGTACTGTCTACTCCACAGCTGAATCAGAACAATCCAAAAATCCTCTGTAGTGGGGGATAAGAATGCAGTTACACCATAATTTAAAAATAGGAAATACTGAAAAGTAAGTACTGGGGATATACGAGAAGGTGTCTTCAGTTCTCAGGTGTTGGAAATAAGGTCAAAAGCCAGTTGTTCACAGGGAAATGTGGCTTCTGTCTTTCTATAGGAATTCTGTTAGTCTAGGAGTCATCACCCATTAGTTTGAAGCTACTCCAGGACTGTGTATGAAATCCAGAAAGAACTGTGATGGCTTCACTCAGTCCATCTGGAAGATTCTCCTGGACAGGAGCCCTGGCCTGGTCTCAGTACTGAAAGCCTAGGAGACACACACACACACACACACACACACACACACACAGTGAGAGAGAGAGAGAGAGAGAGAGAGAGAGAGCACCTAACTTGCTTCTTGACTCAGTCTTGCGTTATACCTGCACTTGAAGGAAACATCTGTTCGTCAGGTAAAGGGTAAATATTTTAAATACTCATGGGTCAGACCCTATCACTGCTTTTGGATCAGCTTTTGGAAATGAAAATTTCAAAGTCCCATGCGGCAAGATAGAGGGTCCCACGTTGTTTCCCTCTAGCAATTCAGTGAACAGCAGTTATGTGAGGACCTTTGTCGTAGAAAGACTTCGCTAGACCTGTGCTTTGACTTGGTTCTGTATCATCCCAATGACTCTGGGAAAATCTACTACTGACATCTGGTCACTTGCCTTCCAGATGACCCCCAATAATTCTTTCCTCTTCCTATTTATACCCTTGTGTAGTCCCCTCTCACCCTGTATGAGGTAAATAAATGGTAACAAGTATTTTTATTTATATTGTATATACAAGAAACTGAGACTCAAAGGAATTAAGTAACTTGATTACTATAATGGGCTATAGGGACAAGAATTTTGTGTCATCTGATATCAAATCCAAGACTTTGTTCACCTTCTCATGATGCTGTTCCTTGGAAGGAGAGGAAATGAAATGAGTGAAATCAGTTATTTTCCATTTTTTCAAATAGTTTGCTCACAGGGTTAAACAGTGCCCTCACACCCAGAGGCAATGTACAAACACATATTTACCCTGCAAAATTCTTTTTTTTTTTTTTTTTTTTTTTTTGCGGTACTCGGGCCTCTCACTGTTGTGGCCTCTCCCGTTGCAGAGCACAGGCTCCGGACACGCAGGCTCAGTGGCCATGGCTCACAGGCCTAGCCGCTCCGCAGCATGTGGGATCTTCCCGGACCGGGGCACGAACCCGTGTCCCCTGCATCGGCAGGCGGACTCTCAACCACTCTGCCACCAGGGAAGCCCCAAAATTCTTTTCAGTTAAATACATTAATAAATGATGAGTAACATCAAGAGGCATGTGTACCCCCCTTTCCTCCTCTCAACCCACCCCCTCTTCTGTTGGTGCAGAGATAGATTTACATAACGTCCTGGTTGCCATGGCTGATATTGTCCTCTGTTAGTTAACTCTTAAAGGAAGGAGTCATGTAAAAGCCTGTAAATGACTGCATGAATTATGCATAAGGGCTCAACTCAAGTCATGCATATAAAACGGGCATTAAGAACACAACCTTGACTCTCTTATTCTTTTATAAAGAGTTCCCACACAGGGCTTGCTAGCCTAGTCTGAAGCTCTCTCGTAGAATGAAATGGAGTTTGATTTATTGGTTTGAACTAATTTACAAAATGGAGACCAGTAACCAAGAAAATCAAGTTATATAAACACAGTTGGCATCTGGCAAATGATAATAATATGCTTTTTAAAGTTTCCGTGTACCTTGTAGAATGTTATATAATACTCTGTGTGCACAGTGAGTGATGAAATCTGATCCTTTCTTCTGCCCAGCCAAGAAGAACCAGTGAATGATATGCTGAGAAGCTCAGAAGGTACCAGAGGAGATTCATATTCAAGTCCCATCTCGTGTTCTCCAAACTTACTCTCTATGATGCCTTTCGAGATCAAACTGAGTCTCCGTGAAATCATCTTACACCAGAGGGACAGACCATTGCTACTTTAGGAAGATGGCGATGCAGGGGTATCCCCTGCTCTTTACCACGGCAGCCAACCTCCTTTCCACATCAGCTGTCCAAGACCCAGTCCAGTTAGTCCATCTTCTCACCAAATTCTTCGGCTCCTAAAGATTCATGGACACCTCAACAGTGGTGTCTGGTCTGTCCTTTTGTCTGAGACTCTAACTGAACTCTAGTAAGGCCTGTTGGAAAAAAACATCCCTATATGGTTTGACTGAATCTTATTTGGGATAATTTGTTTTTGTTTTTCAACCACACACAAGTACAGCTTGTTGATGCTTTCCAATGGGCAATGGAAAAGTCAAGATTTGGGTCAGCTGGCATGCATGCCTAGTCCAAGCCATGGCCATCCCCACCAGGCTTCTGGCCCCTGATGTGGTCTCCCTGCCACCGCTGCTCACTCCACACAGCACCTGAAATCACTGATGGCTTCTCATCACATGTAGAATAAAGTCCAAGCCCCTAACCCTGGCCTACAAGGCCTCCATGATGTGGCCCTGCCTGGCTTTCCTAACTAACTTTGTACCACCCTCCCCTTGCCCATCACTTTCCAGCCCTCGTTTCCTTTCAGTTTTTTGAACATATTAAGCTTACTTCTACCTTCAGTCTTGTTCCTTTTTGCCTGGAATGACCCCAACGCCCTATCATTGCCTTTCCAACTCCTTCTTGTCATTTCCATTTCTTATTAAAAATCACTTCTCGCAAAAATCCTTCCCTGACCACCCAATCTGGATTAGTAGCTCGAGCACATAACTTGGTTTTACTTTCATCTTATTACTTCCTGATAGTTCCTTGTTTATTCAATCTGTTTTACTGTCTGGCTTTCCCCTACCAAACTGTAAGCTCCAAAGGCAGGAACCTTATATGTAGAACACTGGCTGGCACTAACAGACACTCAATGTTTGTTGAATGAGAAAATGAATGAATAAATGCATTTGCTTTCATTGGGATCAGTCATTTTAGAAAAATATGTTGGTTTCTTTCCATCTGAATTGATTCAGTCATTTTGTAAAAACAAATCTTTCCCAGTTAAAATCAATTCATAGTTTAATAAAAATTTGCTATGTGAGCCAGCTCAAGTTTCTGTAAATTAGTGTGCTATACCCCTCATATATACAACTCAGATCTGTGACTCAGATACATGAAAACGTCATTTGAGTTACAATTACTCGTCCTAGGACTGCCTTATTTTGCCTTTTTTCTGGGCTTCAAGGACCCAACACAAGTCCTATGTTTTCTTTAAGTTTCTTTGACCAACAGAATTGCTCTCCTCCTTAGCTTCCCCCTCCTTTTATAGCACTGAGTATTCCACTCAGCAGCCCTTGGGGAGAGGTGGCTATTAGATAATCTCTGCTCTACTGGGGGGAATTTGCATGTGGGTTGTTAACTCTTTGAAGGCAGCATGAGGATCTGTGTCCCTTTATTTCTCCAGGGCTTCTGTCTTGGACCCTTTCACACTGTGTGTGTCCTATGGATATTCTGTTGACCTGCAGACCCAACTCCAGTGGCTTTTTCTCCAGTTTTGTTTATTTTTAAATGAATGTCAACTCTTAGCAGTGGTGGGGTCCCAGGACAGCATGCCCCTAATTTTGGCCATGATCAGTGGCAGTGGTCAGGTCAGAGTTCAAAGCAGGGGCTCTCTCCAAGATGCCTGAAATAGTAGAGTGCTTCCCCTTTTCCTTGTGGTTGAGATTCCGTGAAGTCATTCTTAGCCAGAAATGGATTATAAAAAGGCAACTACTAGATCCCTTTATCTCCCATAATAGCTTTTCCCAAAAGAGGGAGATCTTTCCAGCTGAGGTAAAGCCTAATTTTAGCTGATGCTGCTGAGCATCAGCTGGGCATCCTGGACCATGACAGTCCCCCCTCCATGGCCAGGGACCCATTAGCATCCTTTGCAGATAAATGATGATGCATTAGCAACCGACTCCAGACATCTTCTTCCCCTGGAAAGGGGTTTGAATCTTGGAAGAAATCATGTCCTTAGTGTAAAGACATGGTGAAAAAAATCTTGCTTTTCTTCACAGCAGACAAACCTTCCCCTCTCCATAGAAAAACTGTTACTCCTAGGTGATTCTTTTGCTAAGACACTTGGCATGAGGGTGGGGCATCAGAGTTACAGTCTTAGGTCCTGGGACTACTGTCTAAGGAAGGTACATTCAAATGACTGAAAAGTGCAAGGAAAATTCCTGCCCCCAATTCTCTCTCACTGGCAAGGAGTTTCTCCTTCCCCACAGACCAATTCTTTTGTGTTAAAAGCTTTTCTGCTTTTCAGTACTTTTATTAAAACATAACTCTCCCTGACAGGGATGGACACTAAGACATTCATCAGGGGGTGGGTTATGGGTATGGACCCTCAGGTACACTGCTATAATACACTGTTACAATACACGTAACCCTGTTATAATAATGTAACGATCCTATAGTGTAGAGTTTACCACATTGCTTTTTTCTTGATTGTCACCCCACCAAGTAGACAGGGACCCTAGAGAGCAGACAATTTATCATATCCATCTTTTCACCTGCAGGGTCATGATGGGTCCTTAAGAAATATTTCTGAATGAATGACCGACATTGCTAGATGCTTCCAAGTCTAGAAGACAGCTGAGCCGAGGAATAAAACACAGATGCTGGCACAAGAGTAGTGGGGAGGGGGGTCTCCACAAAGAAAGGGAAGAGGATCCCAAGACTTCTGAATCATTCACCCTTGGTGACACCTAACACATGGTGACAAGGAAAGCTGCTTCAGTGGGGAGAAAGTGAAAGTTCTCGGGGGATGCCATGTACGTTTTTGAAACACTTTCTCTGTCCTACCGACAAGCCAAGGCCCCTCCTTCTGTGACTGTGACGACTGAGCGAAGCCATTTCATCTCCTCACTCATCAGTAAAATTCTTCCCTTGCTACAGCATTTGGAGTGTGAATTCTAAAGATAACCCTGGGAACTGCTCCTTCACGAAACCGAGGGAGTTACTGCGGGCTTCAGGGTGGGCTGTGCCCGAGATAATGGCAACTTGATTTTCTGAGGTCACATCTCCCCCTGGAAGGAGAAAGCAGCGTTGCTCTGCTGACCACAGGCTGGGGGCTGAGGCTTGATGTGGCTGCTTGGCTGAGGGATGGTCCGCACTGAGCATACGGTGATAGACGGGTGGTGATAGACTGGCGGGCCGATACTGCGCAGCCCCCCTGTGGCTTTTCACACAGAGTGAGGCAGGATCCTGGGGGCTTGGCCGGATGTACCATTCCCTAAAGCAGAGGGCAGTCAGCTCAGCAGAATGCTTTCAGAAAGAGTTTCTAGCCTGCTGTCAAGATGTGTATTTGTCACCAAGTGGTGTGTGTATTCCTCTGGCACTTTCTTTCTAGGAGCTGTTGATGCTTCTGTCCAAGTTTCATGACAACAGCAACAACTAATCCTTATTAACCACTTATTTTGTGCAAGGCATAGTTCTAAGTGATCGTGCATATACGAATCCACCTAATCCTCATAGCATCCCTGTGAGGCAAGGACAATTTAGCACCCCCATTTCACAGATAGGAACCAGATAAAGACAGGCACAGTTTCAGGGCTGCACCTTAGGGGTCCTCTTCCTATTTGAGAGCGAAGTTTTGTAACAAGGTCTGGGCTTTCGGTTTCCCATCTCAGAGAGGCTCTGTCTTGCTGGTTCTGCCTCCTGATCGGCAGCCCCCTTGGGGGGCCCCTCACCCTAATCCTTCATTTCCACTGTGTGTCTGGCAGTCAGTTGTGAACTCTCTGTCTGAGTGCCCTGGGCTCGTACCCACAGCCCACAAGCCAGCCCCGCCTTACCCCAGCACCCAGCTGGCCTCTGGAACCCTTGCCTGGGGTCAGAGTGGGTAGTTCCACAGGCTGCTGGGCTCTGGGAGAAAAGCACATGGTGGGGCGGGAACACCAGGTCCTCTTGTGAAAGCAGATTTAGCATCCCCATGCGTAATCCCCACTCGGCAGCAGGCAGGGCTCCGTGTGGAGGCAGAGGGAGCCCATCCACGTTCCATTTTCACCATCGGCAGCGCTTTCCATCTTCCAAGACTTTGGAGAGAAACACATATATACACTACCAAACGTAAAATAGATAGCTAGTGGGAAGCAGCTGCATAGCACAGGAAGATCAGCTCATTGGTTTGTGACCACCTAGAGGGGTGGGATAGGGAGGGTGGGAGGGAGGGAGACTCAAGAGAGAGGAGATATGGGAACATATGTATATGTATAACTGATTCACTTTGTTATAAATCAGAAACTATCACACCATTGTAAAGCAATTATACTCCAATAAAGATGTAAAAATAAATAAATAAAAGCTAAAAAAAAGTCCATAGACTTACTTCTTTGAAAATCCCAAAACAGTGCCCCCAAAACATCACCTAGAATCCAGCTCCTCTAAGATACCTTCACTCGAATCCCCACCAAATAGTCACTCTTCCACCCAATTCTTTACCTTTTATCTTATCTTCTGTGCATTGCATCATTTAAACCCCACTTTAGCCACCTCTCATCCCCCACCTTACTAGCCAATCCACACCTGACCTCACTGCCTTGCATTTCAGCAACAAATATCATCCTGGGTTGTATTTGTTGCTCTTGCTTGCTCTCCTTTTTGTGTGTTATACTGTTTCCTTAAGTGGAATGTAGATCTGGGAAGTCATCTACTGTACTCCCAGAATCTAGCCCAAGGCTGGGCAGGAAACAAATAGCTCAGAGATAGACTCTGCTGTTGATGAGGTGCCATCCTAACTCCTCATTACATGGGCATCAAGAATTCTGATGTTGGATGGAGGCCTTCCTTAAAACTGTGGCCTTCTCCATTGCTGTCTGCCTCTCTTCCATACAATCTATGAATCTAGACTAACCTCCTACTTGTTTTTTTAGACATTATTTTTTAGGTCTTCATAGACTTGTTTAAAGAGCACTCTTAGATTCACAGCAAAATTGAGTAGAAAGTACAGAGGTTTCCCATCTATGCTGTGTCCCCACAAATGCCCTTGTTTCCTCTACTATCAACATCCTGCACCAGTGTGGTACATGTGTTACAATCAGTGAACCTAGATCGACACATCATGATCACCTAGAGGCCATAGTTTACATTAGGGTTCACTCTTGGTGTTGTACAGCATATGGGTCTGGACAAGTACATAATGACATGTGTCCGTCAGTACAGTATTGTACAGAGTAGTTCCACCGCCCTAAATATCCTCCATGCCCTGCCTATTTATCCCTCCCTTGCCCTTAACCTTTGGCAACCACTGATCTTTCTATCATCTCCATAGTTCTGCCTTTTCCAGAATGTCATAGCATTTAGAATGATTCGGTGTGTAGCCTTTTCAGATTCCACCTTCTACTTTTCATGTTTCAATACTTCCTTTGTAGGACACTTCTCAAATTCAGGGTTTGGGTCCCTGGATGTCATGGGTAGTCACACAGTGAGCATAGCCTGTAGGGTATCCACGTAAAGAGAAAGACTAGGCCACACTATGAGTACAGCTCTAGGGATCTTCAAGGGCCAGAAATTCCCCTCCCACTCTATCTTATGCTGAGACTGCCCTTTAGCTTAAGGTGTTGAAGTTCCCTGTTAAAACACAGCCATAGTATCGGGAAGGGACGATTATTATTAAATTATTAAATATTAATGTACTGACTCAGATGAATAGCATAGCTAAAGGATAATAAGAATCTGGGTGAATGTGCCCAAAAGGTAGGGCTTCTGGGAGTCAAGGAACTGAATGAGGAGTTTCTTGGGTTGTATGTACTTCACAGTCTGGAAACCTGGAAAGGTGGAGTAAGATAGGAAAATGCATGGTATAGTGGAAAAAACACACTCTTGGGAGTCAAGGAACAAAATAAAGTATTCCGTAATATCTTAGTTATCTATTTCTGTGTAGCAAATTACCCCCAACACTTAGTGGTATGAAGCCATAAATATTTGTTATCTCACAATTTCTATGTGCCTTGAACTTGAAAGTGGCTCAGCTGGGTGGTTCTGGCTCACAGTCTCTCACGAGCCTGTAGTCAAGATGTCAGAGGAGGCTGCAGTCATGTGAACACCTGACTGGGACTCCATCCTTTTCCAAGGCGGCTCACTCACAAGGCTGTTGGCCGGAGCCTCAGTTCTTTGCTGGCTGTTGGAAGGGGGCCTTAGTTCTCTCCGCAGGGCTGCTTGAGTGCCCTTACAATGTGGCCACTGGCTTCTCCCAGATGAGTTATCCAAGAGATAGCAGGGAGAAGACCACAATGCTTTTTATGAACTTGTCATGACACAGTCATTTCTACCAGATTCTATTTGTTAGATGACAGTCAGTAAGTCCAGTCCATGCTGAAAGGGAGAGGAATGAGTATGCTCTACTATTTTAAGAAGGAGTTTTGAAGAATTCTGTGGACATATTTTAAAACCACTATATCTGTGCTATATGTATTTACACAGTCTGGACTACTGGAAAAGTGGAGAGAGAGAGAGAGAGAAATGTGGTGTAGTGGAAAGAATAATCTATTTGGGATCGAAGACCTGGCTTGAGTTCTGGCTTTTCCATTCGCCAGCTGGCGACTCCTAGAAAATCACAAGTGCTCTGAAACTTAGTTTCCATTATCAGAATTAAATGGACAGTATGCCTTCCCTACAAGCTGCAGAAAGTCTTATAGAGGGCTAAGGGTGATGTGTGTGAAAACCTATTTGTATATCACAAAATGCTATGCAGACTCACACTGTTTTTATATTCAGGCTGGCTTTACATGTGGTTGAGGGAAACATCCATAGCAAAATTTACCCTGTTCCTCTGTGGGCAGAACACAAACCTCTGCCCCTTTCTCATCTGCTGGTCGCAGAGTTCCTACCCAGTTTTATTTCAGGATCAGGCTTTTAGATTTCGGGGAGTTCATGGGGTTAGGCCTTCTTGTTATGTACCCTTTCCCGAGTTCCTCTGGAGGCCTGGGTGAAACATTCTACACAGGCTGTAGTCCTATTTCTTGTAGAAACAAGTTGAAGACATCTCTAATTAAGATCAGATAGACTCCACTTCAGAAACAGATGTTGCATTTTTGTGCCAACAGAACATTTTATTTGCAGCCCTTTCTCCCTGTTGCTAAGCCATACTTGATTTTCTGTTTTATTTCATTACATGGTAGCAAATTTTCATCAAAATGATGTAAAGACAGATTTGTGTATTGGGGATGCTATGATTTTCTTTCTTTTAAACTCACTTCTGTTGTTCATGGCATTCCAGGTCCCTTCTTTAAAGAATTCTTTGTGTGTGAGTCATCAAGCACTGAAAAATGTAAACCTTAGAGGCTTGTAATGAGATCAAATGATGTATTTGTTCCAAGGGACCCTGTGATTTCCACCTTCACCTACCTAAAAGCTTTCCATGTTGGGAAGGATTTTGGAAATGTAGAAGACAGTAGACATTCAGATTTTAGAGAGTAATCAGTGAAATCAGTTTCAGCAGTGTAGTCATCCGAGCAGCTATCATCTGAAATATTCTCTAGATGTACACTTAAGAGGGAAGGAAATACACCTTGAAAACTGGAAATGGGCTCCTTCAGAGTTCACTGTAACATTTATTTCTCAGTCATGCCAGAACCACCAGCCAACCATGTGTGGCTTTCTCCGGTGTGATGCCTGAATAGGACACCATTTTTTTAGGTTCTTGGTCCACCCAGCATTTCCACTCTTTTGGAGCACGATGGACCATAGTAGATTGAGCCCAGATTACCTTAGGGCAGATCTCCCCTTGCAACACAGCCAGGGGATTCCTGTTGTCTCAAGGTATTCAAAACTCTTACAGTAAAGTCAGCTTAAATCCTCTACAAAACATTTATTAATAGATGATAAATAATTTTTTTAAGCCAAAGGATTGGGGAAAGTAGAGGAAGACAGGGATTAGTATAGCTCCAAATTCGAAATCACTTTTCCTACCCAATCCCCTTTATTTTCTATGACAGAGATTGAGAGTTGTCCCAATGTCAGATCTTTCCTTTTACTCTTTAGAATATACAGAAATATGCCTCTAGTTTTTTTTTTTTTTTTTTTTTTTTTTTTTTTTTGCAGTATGTGGGCCCCTCACTGTTGTGGCCTCTCCCGTTGTGGAGCACAGGCTCCGGATGCGCAGGCTCAGCGGCCATGGCTCACGGGCCCAGCCGCTCCGCGGCATGTGGGATGTTCCTGGACTGGGGCACGAACCCGCATCCCCTGCATCGGCAGGCGGACTCTCTACCACTGCGCCACCAGGGAAGCCCTGCCTCTAGTTTTTAACTGGACACAAGGTCACCCAAGATAACTTGCTGCTAGGTACACCATGTACCTAAGTTCTGGACGGTGGTACATTTAACAGAAATAGGGTCTGCGCCTCCCAGGAAATTTTCTTGAAAGGAGCAGTGCACGCTCCTCTCTTCTTTCCTTCTTCCTAATGCCTGGAATGCAGTTGTGATGGCGAGAATTGGAGCTGCCATCTTGGATTGGAAGATGATGTTGGAAATGGGAACCACAGAGCCACAGGATAAAAAGAGCTTGGCCCATCCTTCAACTCCATGCATCCACTGAAAGATTGTCCAGCTGGCATCTTTGCCCTACCATGTTGCCTCTTGGTGTTGTGGCCACAGGATCAGTGTCACCTGGTGGTTAAGAATGCCAGCTTTCAAAGTCAGGTGATTTGTGGTAGAAATCCTGGCTTCACCACTGACTAGCTGTGTGACCTTGGGCAAGTTGTTTAATCTTTCTGTTAGGATCATGTAGTGCCATGTAACAAATTCCTCCCATTTGGCATACTCATACATTTTAGGTCAGAAATTTAGACAGGGCACAGCAGGACAGTTGGTCTCTGCTCCCTGATGTCTGGGGCCTTAGCTGGAAACTCACAGGCTGGGGGCTGAAATCACCTGAAGCCTCCTTCATTCACACGTCTAGCTATTGAGGCTGTCTGTCAGCTGGGACCTCAGCTGAGACTGTCAGCCAGAGCGCCTGCACACAGCCTCTTCGTGTGGCCAGGGCTTCTTCTCCATGGTGGTTGTATTCCTCCAATGAGTGTCCGGAGAAAGCCAAGTGGAAACTGGATCACCTTTGCTGACCTAGCCCTAGAAGTCACACAGCATTGCTTCTGCCACATTCTGTTCATTGAGACAGCCACACAGGCCCACCCAGTTTCTAGGGAAGGGGAGATAAATACCAACTCTTTTTTTTTTTTTTTTTTTTTTTTTGCGGTACGTGGGCCTCTCACTGTTGTGGCCTCTCCCGTTGCGGAGCATAGGCTCCGGACGCGCAGGCTCAGAGGCCATGGCTCACGGGCCCAGCCGCTCCGCGGCATGTGAGATCTTCCCGGACCGGGGCATGAACCTGCATCCCCTGAATTGGCAGGCGGACTCTCAACCACTGCGCCACCGGGGAAGCCCGATACCAACTCTTGATGGGGAAGTGACAAGGTTCTTGAAGAGCATGTGTGCTTGGAAATGTTGTTGGAGCTAATTTTGGAAAAGAGAGTCTGCCATACTGTCTAAAGCTTCCCGATCTTCATCTGCAAATGAGGATAACCATATGTACCTCATAAGGCAGGGGAGACACTGAAAACATTTAATCAGGAGTGCAGCCTAGACACTGCCCAATCACAACAGTCACCAGCATTAACACTTTAGTCTAGAAAACAACAGTCCTGGAGGCCCTCAGAGGAGAGTAAGGATAGACAGCATGCTGTGTACGTGGGGAGGGTGGGAGCTGCCATACAGGGCAGTGAATATTTTACCAACCAGTAAGGAAATATTTCAGTAGCTTATAAACCTACTGTTGCACACAGGCTGAGTGTCAGCTCTGTTCCTTGGGTTGTTTTGAGGGTTAAATAAGGCGCTGCATAGAAAGTGTTTGGCATATGGTAAATACGGAATAAACAACAGCTATTATTGTTACAGCTGGTTTTGGTAGCTTTCCAATCGAACGTGCAATGTAGAAATTTAAATCTTAAAAACATGAGACACCCCTCAGCCTACCAATGTTTTCTCTCTCCTTTAATATGAGGACACACTGTCTCCACCTCAAGAGCTTATAGGGCATGTGAGCACCCAAGGTCTTTAACAAAACAAGTGGATGACATTTCAATGGGTAGATTTTTCTTAAGAAATAAGGAGCCTGGTTTTTTTCCCTCTTATTGGAAACCGTGAGTCAATGACAGTATTCCTCTGTCTAAGTCTCTTCAAGAGTTGTACAAAGCTTGAAAATTTCCTAGATGTTTTGGTACATGTTGTCAGTGAATTGATGTGATAATGGAATAGAAACAAAAGAGTATTGCCTGGCTGTAATTTCAGAAGGGATTTCTGTGGCTTCATAGAGAAGTGTGCTTTGCACAGTGGAACCCCGTATCCTAAATTTAGAATACGCTAAGAGAGATAGAGTCCAGATCTGTAGTTCCTCATAGGATAGGAACCTTCTTTAATAATGAAATTAGGCTCCCAGGGCCTGACTCACTAGCACATTTCCTGGACATGAATGAGCTCCCCAGAGTTGGGTTGGCAGATATCTGAATTCTTTGGAAAAAGGCTGATTGAGGCTGAAGGATTTTCCACAGTGCTGTGTAGCCCTATTTTCTGCCAAGCCACATCAGCTGAGAAGGGTCAGATGAAAGGTTGGCTAATAATGGTGACAGGAAGGGAAGCTAACTTTAGTGCTGAGCAGCTACCCAACAGCCTGGGCCAGAACACACAGGATTCTCCTTTCCTCAGTCTCTGAGCGACTCCATAGTTCTCCGTGATGCCTTTCAGAGTATTTCTGCTCTGGGCGCAGGCTTCACACTGTCATGCTGGGAGTCTGACCAGGAGCCTCTGCAGCCATGGTCTCTCACCCTGAGGCAATCTCTGTGATGCCATTACTGTTTGGATTTCACCCTGTGTGGACTGAGGTGGGGGACAGTCGCCCCCCCCCCCCGGTGACACAGCTCCTGAATTAGCCCAGAAAGGGTGCTGTATGGTCTGATGTTTAATAGCCCTCTCTCTCAAGGACTGACACTAAACTCCCTTGGGGCAAAGTTGGGGGACAACTGAGAGGCATCATGTGTGTGGCACCCAGAAATGTCTCTCCCCAACAGTCCTCACTGGTTCCCAGTGTGGCACCCAGCATCTTCTCTGACCTCTGGGTGAGTTCCTGATCCACCAAGGTTCTCCCTGTGAGGCCGAGTCTGCCTTTTCCCCTCTCTCCTTTGTTCACCTGTCTGTATCCCAAACGCAGAAGCATTTTTCCTCTTCCAGGTATTATTTATTTGCTTTCTTAGGCAAATAACTGGTCTCATGGCAATGCTCGCTGGGGCCACCATTTATGAGATGGGAACACGCATCTCCTAGATCCTTTACTGTAATTTGCAGATCTTCGCTTAACCCCGTTAATGAGAGGAAGATGAATTTTAATTGGGTTCAAAGCCAGACACTCACTATGCAAGCAAATTTCATTAACCTCTTGGTCAATGAAAGGCCTTAACAAAGCTAAATGTACTTCACCTAGGTGATCTTTACTGATAGCAGATTCACTATATTTTTTTTTATTCACCAAACATTTACGAAGTGCCTGTTGCATACAGTGCACTGAATTGTGGGGATGCAGAGATAGTAAATAGTTCTAAGCACAAGGCATCCCAATTTGGTGAGAGACAAAGGAAGAGAGGAGATGGGAGCAGAGTGGGGTCACTCACTCAGCCTGGGCTCATTGGGGGTCTGCATCCTACACTCAGTGCCTAGCCCAAGAAATTCTCAGAAACTTAAGACAGTTTGAAACCTTTTTATGTGGCTAGGAAAAAAGGGTTTGGGAAATAGTCACTCATGTGTTTTCTTAGCTCCCAAGGATGGAGGATAGGGAGGGAATCTTGTGGACACGTTAAACAACCGTGAAATGTTCTCAAACGTCTCCAGCGAGCTAAGCTAGGTGGGAAGGAAGGAAAACTTTGGAAGGGTTTCCATTTAGTCCAGTCATTGTGGAAGTTCAATAGTCTGTATTTTGAAGAAACTTTTTACTTCAAGGATCAAAGCCAGTGTTTCTCATGTGTCTTTAGACTATGATTTCTACATCATGTTCCAGTAAACCTATATATTTAAAAAATGATTTCCAACAAAACAATACTTAAACTGTGTGAAATGCACTCCATTTTCTCTCTTTTTTCCCCCCTTCCCCATCCCTCTTCCCCTCTCCCTCTGTCCTCTCTCCCTCCCTCCACCTTTCTTTTTTCCTTTCCTTCCTTTCTTTATTCTTTCTTCCTTCCTTTCTTTCTTTCTTTCTTTTTCTTTCTTTCCTTCTTCCTCCCCCCACCCCCATTTCTCTCTCTCTCATGCTGGTAACTCCCCACTACAATGATTTAACAGATAACCAATGCATTTTACATCTTTATTGGAATATAACTGTTTTACAGTGTTGTGTTAGTTTCTGCTGTACAACAAAGTGAATCAGCTATATGTATACATATATCCCCATATGCCCTCCCTCTTGAGCCTCCTTCCCACCCTCCCTATCCCACCCCTCTAGGTGGTCACAAAGCACTGAGCTGATCTTCAAAAAACTAAAAATAGGACTACCATATGACCCAGCAATCCCACTACTGGGCATATACCCTGAGAAAACCATAATTCAAAAAGAAACATGTACCACAACCAATGCATTTCAAAAGCTGAGCTCCAGAACACTGCACTAAAACCCTTGAATCATCCCCTCCCAGCAGGTGAGTGACTTGTAATCAATGGCTATTGTCATATCTTTGGCCCTGCCCATCACGTCTACAATAAAGGCAATTAGAGGTCAAGGTGGGATCCCTAGCTGGGTCAGGAAGGGTCACCCACAGCACCATTCTGCTCTTGTGCAGTCGGGTGAGTTTATATTTTTGTCTGTGTTTAGTGAAGCTTTCAAGACTGGCCAGAGCGGGCAGCTGGTCTTGCTGCGTCATATAACAACCTTTTTTCTATAATCCTCAGAGCTTTCTGGACCTAATACATCTAAACACTTGGAAAATACTTCAAATTATGTTTGGAGCCATTTTAGAAGCCTCAACTTCAGAATCAGTTCATGCTCATAAAGAATACTCAGTTCATGCTTAACATTTTTATTTCTTGGATTTGAGCCTAAGTAGTTATTAGAAAACCCCACTCAGTGTGGTGTAGTGGCTGGGCTGATGCTGGAATTCAGGCATGCCATTAGATAGACAGAGCCCCAGTTTGTTCATCTGTTAAATGGGGGCAATAATAGTCGTGCTTTCATGGGAGTGTTGTGAGGATTAAAGGATAGTGTGCCTGTCACGTTCTTCGCAGAATACCCGGCTTATGGCAGATGCAGAGCGGCAGCTGAGGTTACTGGTGCTGCCGTCCTGCTCAGCTCCAAACTTGTCACCTTGCCCACCTTGCTCAGGTCAGCAGTCCCTGCCCATGGCTCCAGGAGACAGTTCTGCTGATGGTGGGTACTTGACATATTGAGATTTCCTTGCTTAGAGCCTGCTTAATCCCTCCCAGGAGACCTCCTTCACTTGTTGAAAGACAGGAGAGAACTTTACTACAATAAGGAAGTGAAACTCTCCACTGCTCTTCAGGAGGACCCATAAATGAGGGTGTCAGGTTCAAACTTCCCATAACTATGTTTATTTGAATTTTCGTGGGGATGTCCTCCCTTAAGGGAGAGATGCAGACAAGACTCTTAAATGTGCCCAAATTTGGATTAAAGAGTGACAACCATGATCTGTGATTTGGGAAAGGGGAGAATGGGGAGAGATGGGGGTCCCGTGAACAACTGAAATCTGGAAGTATTTAATACAAGACATTTTTTGTGCACCTACTCTTCACATTATCCTGTACCAGAAAACACCAACTCAGACCTCCAGGAACTTGCTAATTGAGAGTTAAAAAATATTTATAAGTGAACATTCAAAAATGACACACAAGAGCTCATGGGACATTGGATAAGGATGCTCCATGCCTATTACTTGCCACGATGTGTTATGTCCAGGCATTTTCCAAACAGGCCCCCTGGAGGAGGTCGGACTGAAGCTGAGTCCTCCTAGGGATAAACTCTAGATGAGCGAATAGGCTGGAGAAGAAGTCCATATTGTGGAGGGGAGTGATCTGGGGAGAAACTGAGGGTCCCAGTGGAAGTGGAATGGAGCAGAGGGGTGGGTACATGTAAGAAAAAACACTGAGCAGTTAGACCAGGGCCAGATTGGACTTGATACCCAAGGTGCCTCTTTTTATCCAGATGTTTCATGTTCCCACAACAAGCCTTTCACCACAGTTGCTGAAAAGTAATGGAAAGAGCAGGGCTAGATTAAGGTCAGTTGATGCCCTAAACACGGACCAACAATGCTGCCTCCTTGGCTGGTCCATCACTTCAAATACAGGTCTGTTACACAAATCAGCTGATGAGTTAAATGCTAGTTGGACCCAGCCCTTGTGTTTACACTGAATGGAAGTGAAACTCTCACACCATGAGGTGGAAACAAATGAGATATCTGACGACACCTTCAAATCAAACTTAAAATTTAGTCAGTGTGTCAAAGAAAATTGTTTTTAACAATGCTGATTAGAATCGAACATAAGCGGATAATGACAATTACAAAAAAATTCTGCTCAGGTCTATCTAGAGTGGCCGTGAAAGTTAAGGGCCTGAGGTAGGGGAAAATGACAAGGTGCCCCTTCCCCTTGAACAAGTAAGCACATGCTTATTTTGCTTAATATTTAATGCAGGACTAGAAAGAACAAGGAAAAGAAGAAAGGGCATGGATACTTCCCAGGCTTGTGTAAGGTGAAGTGGGAGGGGATGGCTGTGGGCTCCTTGAGGAAAGGTCCTTGTATTCTTTTTTTGTTTTTGGCTGCGTTGGGTCTTCGTTGCAGTGCGAGGGCTTCTCATTGTTGTGGCTTCTCTTGTGGAGCACAGGCTCTAGGCGCGTGGGCTTCAGTAGTTGCAACATGCAGGCTCAGTAGTTGTGACACACGGGCTCTAGAGTGCAGGCTCAGTAGTCGTGGCGCAGGGGCTTAGTTGCTCCACGGCATGTGGGATCTTCCTGGACCAGGGATTGAACCCGTGTCCCCTGCATTAGCAGGTGGATTCTTAACCACTGTGCCCCAAGGGAAGTCCCCAGGTTCTTGTCTTGATCATCTTTTTATTGCCATGCCTGACCCTGGATCTGTCACATTCAATTCAAGTGAACAAACGTTTATTGACTGTCTCCTATGTGCCAGTATTTGGAACTAGGAATTAAAAAATGATCAAGATTGGGTCCTGCATTGAAGGTACTCATAGACTGGTGAGGGAGGCAGGCAGTGAGCAGGTGAAATATAGTGTGATAAATGCAATGAGCAATTCTTCACAAATAAGGTGGCCCCAAGGAGGTGGTATGTGGCTTGGCTCTGGAGGAGAGAAGGCAAATGGTCTTTGTTTTTAAAAAAGGCATTTTAGGCAAATCTGACTCATTGAAGAAGATCAATACATCCTTGATGAATGAATGAAAGAGTGATTAAAGAACATGTACCCAGGTATAGAGCAGTGCACGAACATAGGGGAACAGACATACAATCCAGAGAGAGAGAGTTTATCATTTGTAGTAAGTTTTGTCCACAGGGAAACACTAAGAAAACCAGTCTTGACCTAGGATGCTCTATGACTGGAGAAGTTGCTACAAGCGGGCTATGTTGTTTCCATGTACACTGTCCTGGTAGATAACTAGTTAGATACTTTTGTTGGCCCATCAATAGAAAGACATCAAAGGAGATATAGAAGTGGTGGTCCCCAACCTTTTTGGCACCAGGGACCAGTTTCATGGAAGACAATTTTTCTATGGCAGGCGGTGGTGGGGGGTGATGGTTCATGCAGTAATGTGAGCTATGGGGAGTGGTGGGGAGTGATGGGGAGTGGTGGGGAGCAGTGGGGAATGATGGGGAATGGTGGGGAGTGGTGGAGAATGGTGGGGAGTGGTGGGGAGTGATGGGGAGCTATGGGGAGTGGTGGGGAGTGATGGGGAGCGATGGGGAGCGGTGGGGAGTGGTGGGGAGTGATGGGGAGTGGTGGGGAGCGGTGGGGAGAGATGGGGAGCAGTGGGGAGCAGTGGGGAGTGATGGGGAATGGTGGAGAGCGGTGGAGAATGGTGGGGAGCGGTGGGGAGTGATGGGGAGCGATGGGGAGCGATGGGGAGCGGTGGGGAGTGATGGGGAGTGATGGGGAGTGGTGGGGAGCGGTGGGGAGAGATGGGGAGCAGTGGGGAGCAGTGGGGAGTAATGGGGAATGGTGGGGAGCGGTGGAGAATGGTGGGGAGCGATGGGGAGCGATGGGGAGCGGTGGGGAGTGATGGGGAGCGATGGGGAGTGGTGGGGAGCGGTGGGGAGAGATGGGGAGCAGTGGGGAGCAGTGGGGAGTAATGGGGAATGGTGGGGAGCGGTGGAGAATGGTGGGGAGTGGTGGGGAGTGATGGGGAGCGATGGGGAGTGGTGGGGAGTGATGGGGAGCGATGGGGAGTGGTGGGGAGCGGTGGGGAGAGATGGGGAGCAGTGGGGAGCAGTGGGGAGTAATGGGGAATGGTGGGGAGCGGTGGAGAATGGTGGGGAGTGGTGGGGAGTGATGGGGAGCGATGGGGAGTGGTGGGGAGTGATGGGGAGCGATGGGGAGCGGTGGGGAGCTGTGGGGAGAGATGGGGAGCAGTGGGGAGCAGTGGGGAGTGATGGGGAGCAGTGGGGAGTGATGGAGAATGGTGGGGAGTGATGGGGAGCGATGGGGAGCGGCAGATGAAGCTTTGCGGGCTTGCCCGCCGCTCACCTCCTGATGTGCGGCCCAGTTCCTAACAGGCCGAGGACCGGTACCAGTTCGCGGCCTGGGGGTTGGGGACCCCTGGTTATAGCACTCCAGAATGCCATGGCCACATCATTTAAGAATCTCTGCCTTTGCAACTTGAACATCATAGGTGCTAAATGCATTTTCATGGAATTAATTTACCTAAGTTTATAACTCTGTTTATATTTTCATCCTCTCTTGAGTAACAATACCATGGTTTTGCTACCTGTAGAATGAAGTATTTTACTTACGAATTCTTTCAACCAAAAAAGAGGATTTCCCCCTTGTTAGAGTGACCAGAGATTTAGAGAACAAGCCTTTATTCACCCAGTGATTTGCCTCCTGAAGCCCATTAGCTCCAGCTACTGGAAGACCAATTTTCACATTTTAACTGTTAATACCTGGGCCAGTCTTGGGCGTTTTTACTTTTAGATCCATTCTTCAACATTTACAGCTCTGCCCTGTATCATAGGAGGGCTGATCCCGGGCTGTAGCCCGGGGTTGGGGACCTCTGATAGAGGACAGTGATTCTAATGAAAGGCCATGATTCCAGTGAAAGGACTGGCTGGATACCGATACAAACTCCAGATGTTATATGTTTATATCTATATCTTATATACATATCATATATATATATATGATATGTATATATCTTATGTATAAATACTTTTTTTTAGGAGCAGTATATGCAGCAATATAAAAGCTCCTTATCCTGCCCCATCCTTCCCAAGGTGGATTGTTTCAGAGTTGAGAGGTCAGCCAGACTTACAGGGATGAAGCAGTTGTCCCAGGAAAAGATTGGTATTAACACGGCCAGGCTCATAAGAATGCGTACACATTGCTTTCTTCTATTGCCATCTATTTTACTTTACTTTCTCTCCACAGAGGGTGGTCAGAAGGGAGCGGAGTTCTAGGACCACAAGAAGCAGAAAAGGAGAGGTTGAGTCTCTCTCATCCTGCCAGGGTCAGGGTGGAGGCCTTTCTGCAGCTTAAGGAGTAGGTGGGCAAGGCCTCAGGGGCTTCCTGAGAGTCTTTCCCCCCATCTCCTGACCACGTTTACTGTGGTACCTGGCTGGAATCCCCACCCCACTGGTAATAATATGCCTTGTATTTTTATAGCCCCTCTCAAAGCACTAGCATGCATATCATCGCATTTGAAACGGACAGAAACCCTCGTTCTGTGCTTTATTTTTACAGATGAGACACATGCAGCCCAGATCGCCACACTATAAGAGGCCTCTGCGCTGAACCAACCTGTTTGACTTGGCCAGGAAGCCAGAGGGAGACACATATGTCTACACGCATAGAAATGGGCTCCTTTTTCTTTTTTTTTCCATAAAGAAAACAGGTTTCATTTTTTCCTAGTGCCGTAAAAACTAAAATGCTTGAGCCTGTTTTTATATGTAGAAATATTCCCATAGCAGAGAGAAATAAAGTTAATTCAAGAAGCAAATATGTCTACCTACAGGTATCTGGAACAAAGGTGGCCATGTAACCCAGATTTCAAAGAAAATTCCAATTTCTAATGTTTAATAATTGTGTAGCTGATTACATATAGATGTAAATAGCTGAATTTATTTCTGTCTTTGGATTTTGCTTCAATAATGATAATGTATTAAATGTGCCACTGAATGTGAGACACAAGTCAGAAAATTATTTGTCATCAGATTTTGTCCTAATTTTTGTTTTTGAAAAATGGAGTCATCATTCTTAAAGGAAAAAAATATCAGCCTTCAAATTAGAGTGTCCTAAAGTAGACTGGCCCAAACCTGACTTCATCGGGAACCAGACTGGTATAAGGCGGGGATATATCTTCAGAACATGGCAGAACTCAGTGATGGACAGCTGGGGTACTACTTCAGAGCAGGGCTCTAAAACCAGTGTGATGCTGAGCCACCGAGGAACTAGTGGCTCCTTATGCTTCCTGGGCCTCCCAAGGAGGATTGCTTACAGATGTGAGACATCAGCCAGACTTACAGATGTACAGAGATAGAGCCCGCAGCCATCAAAATGAAAGGGCTGCCAGGACAAGGGGTTAAACAGATCACTGCAGTAAGGTCATTTGTCCATCACGCTGAAAAGCCCCAGGCTTGGTTGTTTTTTTTTTTTACTTCTCAGAAACTTAAGTTTGTTCTTAAACTTTTAAACTAGTTCTTAAACTTGTTAGCATTATGTGTGAGATAAAAATAAGTTAGCTCTCATAAAAAAGAATGAAATTTTGCTATTTGCAGCAACATGCATGGACTTGGAGGGCATTATGCTAAGTGAAATCAGTCAGACAGAGAAAGACAAATACTGTATGATATCACTTATATGTGGAATCTGAAAAATACAACAAATTAGTGAATATAACAAAAAAAGAAGCAGACTCACAGATATAGAGAACAAACTAGTGGTAGCCAGTGGGGTGGGGGCATATAGGGGTGGGGAAGTGGGAGGTACAAACTATTGGGTGTAAGATAGGCTCAAGGATATATTATTGTACAACATGGGGAATATAGCCAATATTTTATAATAACTGTAAATGAAATGTATCCTTTAAAAATTGTATTAAAATGTTTAAAATTTCTTTTAATTTTTTAAAATTGAGAAGTTGTCCAAGTGATTAAAAAAATAGAAAAGTTGGCTCTGAGTGAAAATATGAGAATCACTACAGTGAGGAAGGTGTATAAACTTCAGGGCAAAACCATGAAATAGATGTTTCTTTTGGCCACTCTGAGACCATACCAACTTCATATTTTCTGTCTGCTCCTGATAAATAATTGCATGGTAGATAAAATGTTATAATTAATTGTGAATACATACAAAGCACAGATGTATGAAAAGTTGTAGATTCTTTACATCTATTGGCTCAGGCATTTATATATATATATATATATTTTTTTTTTCAGGTGTACAGCATTATACTTTGAAATCTGTATACACTAAAAAGTGATTCCCACACTAGACCGCAAGTCTAGTTACCATCTGTCATCAAACAGTTGACCCCCTTCATCCATTTCATCTACTCCCAATCCCCTTCCCCTCTGGTAACCACTAATCTGATCTCTGATCTCTGAGTTTTTGTCTTGTTTGTTCTTTTGTTTTGTTTTGTTTTTAGGTTCCACATATGAGTGAAATCATACGGTATTTGTCTTTCTCTGACTTATTTCACTTAGTGTACCTTCAAGATCCATCCATGTTGCTGCAAATGGCAGGATTTCATTCTTTTTTATGGCTAAGTAGTATTCCACTGTGTATGTATACTACATCTTCTTTATTCATTCATCCATTGATGGACACTTGTTTCCATATTTGCCTACTGTAAATAATGCTGCAGTGAACATAGGAGTGTATATATCATTTTAAATTAATGTTTTCTTGTTCTCCGGATAAATACCCAGAAGTGGAATAGCCAGGCCATATGATAGTTCTGTTTTAATTTTTTGAGGGATCTGTTTTCTATAGTGGCTGCACTGATTTTCAGTCCTACCAACCATAGATGAGGCTTCCCTTTTCGCCACATCCCCTGTAACATTTGTTATTTCTTGTCTTTTCAGTAATAGCCATTCTAACAGGTGTGAAGTGATATCTCATTGTGGTATTGGCTTGCGTTTCCCTAATAATTAGTGACATTGAACATCTTTTCATGTGCCCGTTGGCCATCGGTGTGTCTTCTTTGAAAAAAAAATCTATTCAGATCCACTGCCTATTTTTTAATTGGATTGTTTGTGTTTTTTGTTGTTGAGTTTATGGGTGACTCAGGCATTTTCTTAGCATCCATAGAAGGCAGGAGGAGGAGGATGTCTCATGAAGCAGGAGAAACTGAGGCACAGCTACATTAAATGCTATCTGGCACTCAAACTTCTAGGAAAAATGACCTTTAATTTAAAGCTACTGCATGAAAACCGTACTGATATTAAAACTTTACCTAAGTTTATTTGAATCAGGTATTTTGGCCAGAAAATAACAATAGCAAATCACCAAATAGCCTCTATTTCTTGGGATTCAACCAGTCATTCAAGATCTTTAACGCATATGGCTCTTCTAAAGGGCCAGTCATTCTCTCCTGTGCTTCTCCTTTGGGGAACTACATAAAAAACTGATTCCACAGCTAGGAAACTCTCTTTTGCAGTTTGGAGGAAAATATGCATTATAAAAAATAGTTATTTATTTTTAGGTAGCTTTGGCTTCAAAGATATGACTGGCTAAAACAGTAGATAAATCACATTGGAGGGGAGAAAGAAACTAGGTCAGCATTTCCCAAACTGAGTTCCTCAGTATAATTGTGTCCCATGAGATGTTAATTGGTATTTGGTGAAAAATAAGAGAGGGATCCCTTGAGGAAGTTTTGAGCAAATTGTCACCCTCCTGGAGGTTTATAATGCACACCAGCACTTTAAAGCTTTTGAGAAGTCCTATTGATAGGTATTTAATTCACATATTCAATCAACAACTCTTGCATATTTAGAGTGATAAACTTAAGCCCAGCATTCTCCCCATTTATCTGACTCTGCAGTCCTGATGTTAGTGTAATCCACTAACATGGCTTGTTCCAAAGAATGCCATTTGTGAGATGTTGGTTGGGTCTTCCTGAACTCATGTTAACCTTCCAGCCGACAGGACTTGTAGGCTCCTCCCTCTATAGAGAAGAGGAGCCTTCCTCAGGGAGCTGAACTGTGGAGCTGACCAATAACGTCGGGTGGGATTTGCCCATAGACTGTAAACTACGAAACCGAAGATGAGACGGTAAATGAAATTGGACTGAAACAAAAAACAAAACCGATGTTTCAGGACAACTGAGTCATCCATGCAGAGGCCCCGTGGAGACTCCAGGTTTGCGGCAACAGAATGGTCTTAGGAAACCAGACTAAAGTGAGAGGGCTTGAATCCAAATGTGAGAGAAGCCAAGAGTTCTTGAAATCTTTAAAGCCTCTTTATCATTATTTTTATAAGGCGCCTATGACGTTGGCCGCGGGTAAGGAGGGGACTTTTAAGGACAGAAGTGATTGCTGAGATAGTGTGCTTACTCATATGAAATCTTGTATTTTACTAATGATCTCATATTCTGTCAAACAGTGGTCCGTAGTTGTTTGGCAGCTATTTTGAAAAATGATAGCTGCAGAGATAAAGCCGTAGGACGAGTGAAGAGTATATGGGGTCTTGAAACACAAACAAACTCCCAGGTTCTCTAAATAGCTTTTGGAGCCAGAGGATAGTAGTTGGGGGAAGGGAGTGTGCAAACTGTGTTAGAGGACTGAGTGGCTAGTTAAGTGCATTTTCTCATTTTTCCCCACTGCATTTGAAAAGACCTTACTCACATCTTTTTTTTTTTTTTCTTTGCGGTATGCGGGCCTCTCACTGTTGCGGCCTCTCCTGTTGTGGAGCACAGGCTCCGGATGCGCAGGCTCAGCGGCTATGGCTCACGGGCCCAGCCGCTCCGCGGCATGTGGGACCTTCCCGGACCGGGGCACGAACCCGCGTCCCCTGCATCGGCAGGCGGACTCTCAACCACTGCGCCACCAGGGAAGCCCCCTTACTCACATCTTACACATAGCTTTTAATGTATCTAATGACTGTTATCAAGTGCTCTGCTGCCCAAGCCCCGCCGGTTCCCCAGGCTTTTCTTCTTCAACCTATTTCTTCAGACTAAAAGAAGACCTCAATTTCTGTAGCCTTCCCACATAATGGTCACTTTTCCAGCCCATTTATCATTTTCATTGATCACCAAGGAGACCCTCGGTTTCCGAACTTATTTAGAAGCCAGACTTACTCAAAGCTGGTCCATGCGAGTCTCACCTGCGTCAAGAAACACTCTCCTCTCAGAGCCCAGAGCCTGGGTGGACCTCAAGCACCACTTGAGATGTGGTGTTAGAGATAGGAAGACGTGTTTCCAGGGGGTGATATTTATTTTCTACACATCTGTAAAAATAGTTGCTAGTTTCTTGCTTGAGAAGTTCTCTTCACTCAACACATGGTTAATATCTACATTTGTCGAGTTTTTGTCAGGCTTTTCACAATGGCCTTTCAAGAGGAAAGACTGATGGGAACTTTTGAGCACTAGGACCTCATTTCTTCCTGAGGGTCTTCTGAGGATGCAGCCCAGGCAGACACAGAGCGCTGTACCCATGAATCATTGCTTTCTGTCTTGGAGACCTGCCTCATGAAACCCTCCTTCCTGAACAGCAGGAGGAATTTCCGCTCACCCTGGTTCCACTCACATTTGTGGGATTTTTCATTTCCGTCTTTTGGAGGTGACCAGTTGTCTTCCAACCCACTCCGTGTTGGTGCCTCTTCTTTATTTTGGTTTCTCAGATGGGTGCGGGTCCTGCCCTTGCAGAGGGTCCCACTCTCACCCCATGAGCTCACAGGTCTCCCCTTCTCTCACTTCTCTCAGCGTTGCTGCTAAGCCCTGTGGGGTTTTTAAACCCTTAGAGCTGAGTCATGAGACTCCTTTCAGGGTGGTTTCTTGTGAGAGTAGCACTGTTTCTGGTGAAAAGGCTCAATATTTTGGTTTTGCAATTCACACCTGCCTGAGGCCAAGAGAAAATAAAAGCTCCTGTTTACCCTTTTATGAGAAACGCCCACATTCTCCTCAAACCTCTTCCTCAAAGGCCCGGCTTTGGTTCCCTCTGGCGTTCACTGTCACAAGGGATTCCCTGACCTTGTGGAACTGCTTTCAGGGAAGAGCTTCTACCCTTTGACTATAAGTTGGGAGACTTTAGTTTTCCAAGAGCTGTGGCTGACTGACATCTTTGAATCCCTCTTTAGGATTCAGCCCAGCCAGGTTTCATAGCTTCTCAGTCACAGCCGAGCTCAGTCAAAATGTCCAACCTTCACTCAAGCCAGAGCTCTGACCCTCCTCCTTGTGCAACCTAGATGCTC
Organism: Mesoplodon bidens; assembly: GCF_964165515.1. NCBI lineage: Eukaryota > Metazoa > Chordata > Mammalia > Artiodactyla > Ziphiidae > Mesoplodon > Mesoplodon bidens. The sequence goes on along the minus strand of NC_138161.1, from coordinate 78,185,948 downwards.
AAGGAGAGCCCTTCTGTGGAACTGACATATGAGCTGAAGGGCCAGGTCACTTAAATCATGGCCAGAGGAATGATGAGTGGTCAGCCAGACACACTCTTGCTTACATAAAACCCAATAATGGCCTTGATTATCTTCATAAATCTAACTTCTACCTTGGTCTATAGCCCTTTGTAATCACTCCAGCCTTTCTCCACATTCCATGACCTTTCTGCCCTTCACATTCTCCACAACATTCATTTCTTGAAAGCCAAGTGTTTCCTCTCATGAAGACCTCTGCATATGTTCCTTTCTCTACCTCAAATACTTTTTCACCCAGTTCTCCTTCCTCTTACTTCTGCTTAGTTAAGCCACACTAATTCTTCAGATCTTAGATTAGATATCTCTTCTTCCAGGAAGCCTTCCCTGACCACCCAGACAATGGCTACATTCCTCTTGTCCTGTACTTGTTAGTCCTTGTTGTGATTGCCTTTGCCTCCCCACTGGACTGTAAGTTCCTTAAAGGCAGGGATCATATTTGCCTTATTTACTACTTGATCTCTGGCATGGAGCACAATGCCTGGCACATAGTAGATGCTCAATAAGTATGGGACAAATGATGGCTTGAAAGCAATTGTGAGACCCTGAAACCAGCCAGAGTCTGGGGTGTTTTCAGACCAGGTTCCTTGTATTGCAGGGGTATGAGAGGGGTTGATGCTGACAACAGCTGGGACCTGGAAACAACAGCACAGAGGAGACCAGTCTGTTCTTCTCTGGCAGCAGGAAGGAGCTGCAAAAATGTACTGGGCAGGGAAGAGTGTCTCTGCAGCCAAGACTCAGGGCTGGCAGGCTTGAGGTCTCTGTCTAGATTCTGCGGGTCTGCTCAGCCCAGGACCAGCTGGAGCACTTTGCCTGGGAGCCCCCGGAGGGGCTTTTCATGCCACATTTCATGAACTGCTTGGATCCAATCAGCAGATTTCTCTCAACACATCTATTGATGTTCCTCCACTCAAATGTCAGCCCTAATGGGAGGCTGATGATTTGTCCTTTCAAAGTCAGGTCAAGGGCAAAGGAGGCTGCAGGATTTGGGAGAAAAGAGTGGAGAAGGCTTAGCTGGAAGGGCGGGTGGGGGCCACTGTTTGCTCCGTCTCCATTGTGTCTTGGGGGCTTTTCTCTGTGACTGGAAATGCTGGGAAACTAACCACTCCAGGCTGACTAAAGGCTGGAAAAAAATAGCAGAGAACAAGCTGGTCTCTTGTTTGTTCTCAGGGTTGTCACTGATAGCATCTCTGCTCTCTGACTCAAGACTGGGTCAGGTCTGGCCTGCCAGATGCTTGGGGGAGCATCCGGACACATGTGGGGGGTGGGGAAGGGCTGGCAACCCGGCAGAGGGGCCGGCATCCTACTCCTCCCTCAGTAAAGCAGGTTGAGAGTGTGAATGCCGAAGCTGGATTCTCTGGGTTTGAAGCCCAGCTCTGCCATTTATTCCTGGCTATGTGATCTTAGGCAAGTTACTCAAAAGTTCTTTGCCTTCATTTTTTCTTTTGTACCTATTTCACAATTTTTTTTTTTTTTTTTGGCGGTATGTGGGCCTCTCACTATTGTGGCCTCTCCTGTTGCGGAGCACAGGCTCCGGATGCGCAGGCTCAGCGACCATGACTCACGGGTCCAGCCGCTCTGCGGCATGTGGGATCTTCCCGGACCGGGGCACGAACCCGTGTCCCCTGCATCGACAGGCGGACTCTCAACCACTGCACCACCAGGGAAGCCCCTCTATTTCACATTTTTAAAGTCCTTAGAATACTGCCTGGCACCTAGTAAATATGGAAGTAGCATTTTCCTCCAGTAAAATGGGAGGATTGGATCCGGTGAACTCTGAGAACACTTTCCATATAAAATTCATAACCACTAATGTTGTAAATCAACTATACTCAATAGAAAATAAAGATTAAAAAAATAAAACTCATAACCTGCCTGGGTTCACATCCTAACTCCATCATCTGGGGGTTCTCAAGGTCAGGGACTGACTCTACCTGGGTCAAATCTGTCCCCCCACAAAGGGCCTGGGACTGTGCCTAACGCATTGTAGGTATTCAAGACGTTTTAAATGTGTGCATGAATTGCTTGGTGAGGGTCCTATGAAGGGGAGTAAAGACTTATTATGAAGCAATAAGTGCTGTTCTAACAGCTGTACTAACAGCTGGACCTCACCCCAGGGGCCAAGGCCTTCAGGAAGAGGAAGAGGTCTGCTCTGTCTTAACAGATGGATTTGTGGTCTCGAGGAGTACTGAAGCCATGAAGAAAAGGGGGACAGCCAGAATTTGGGTGACCTAAGTAGAGGAATATGTGAGGAAACTCACTGTACACTATGGTCTGGCCCCCTGAGCACGGAGGCTGGCTCCCAGCTGACTTGGAACCCAGCTACACAGCAGAATGGAAAAACTAGTGGACTCAGAACCCAGGGACCTGAGTTTGAACCCAGCCCTGCTTTACTCTATCATGTGCCTTGGGACAGAGCGCATACTATGTCAGACAATCAATTTTAATAAACTTGGCAATGAATGTTAAAGCACTTCTCACAATACTGAGAGAATGGTTGGCTGGAAGCATCACTAAATTCAATATTCTCTCTTCCTTTTTCAGGATGTCAAATTATATAACTTCTTCCCGGAAATGTTTAGTTATCAAAGTGCTTTTAACATATTTTCCCGTATGCAGAACACCCCTGCAGGGCAGAAACCTTCCTTCTGCCCATTTTGGAGATTTGATTCAGAGTGGTTGCTAAGACCACCTAACTAGTTGAACCCAGATTTGCAGACTGTGAATCTTGCTGTTTTTCTTTCTTCCTGTGCCTCCCAGCCAGTGGTGCAAATCTCCAGACTAACATGAGATCTTTTGGATGGTTGAACAAGGAAGAAATGGAGAACATATATGTGGGGTGCATGTGATTATGGCTCCAACTTTCAAGCTGGTGCCACCACTACTGGTTACTAGAGGCAGAGCACGAGGACCCATAAGCTGGCTGGCACAGCTGTGAACACTGGGGGGTGTTCAGCTCACCCATGTGCAAGGCACCCAAGAGGGTGCTGGTTACTGAGACAAAGTAGATACTGAACTCACAGTAGGGAAATTCTTCTAAAGAAAGGAAAGCACTAGTTCTTTGACCTGTTGCAAGATCTTGATGTTTAATGCCCTAATAAAGAAAAACAGATGACTATATCACAAATTTGTGTTTCCAATGTATTTCCCAGATGTATTTCAATATAAATAGTTTCTTTTGTAATGCTCTGTATTTTATTTTATGCATTTAAAAATGTAGAAGAGACCTGTACTTTTACCAGGCTATCAAATGGCACAAAATAGGTTAAGAGCTCTTAAGATAGAAGCAGATTTATGTGAAGCTAATAAAGTTTAAGCTTCAAGGTCCCTCACTTTACCATGCTTTTCTGGACTCTGTTCCTAAACTTGTATTTGTCACTTTATATTATTTTTCTTAAAAGATCCCAGCATTTGTACATGTTTCACACCCCATAATATAAAACTTTGATCCACCAAGACATTTAGCTTGGTAGTAAGCACATAGTAGGCTTTTAATAATTAATTTTCAGTCAGTGGGTTCTTGGAAATATAAATGATCCTTGAAGTGTATCTGGAAATCTTGCAGACCACCACTTGACCTCCTCCACTCCCGATGAGGGCTGGGGTATTCGCAGTTGGGGTAAGGATTGGATCTACAGAGGTGAGCCTGAAGGGCTGGGATGAGAAAAAAAGTCACGGGGGAGAGAAAGCACTGGAGGAAAATGAGTGCATCCACTTCTCATTTGGGGCCCTTTAGGAGTGCAGACATAGATGTCTCTGGAGTGTGTCCTCTCAGTTTAAAAGGAAGATTTAAGAACTTGGTTTGAGGATTTGAAGCCTAGCATGAACAGTGACGTCTTTTACACCTCTTCACCAGATCTTCACTAGGCAACTCCGTACTCTGTGCCAAGGATTGTCCCAGGCGCTTATGGGGTACAGAGTTGATCCAGGTGTAGTCCCTGACCTTGAGGAACTCCCAGCTGCTGGGTAGATTTGAACCCAGGCCCTCTGACTCCCTGTTCTTATGTTCTAAATTAATACTATGTTGTCCAATTAGAAAACAGGCAAGTCCGCCTGGAGCAATCAAGGAAGTCTTCTTAGAAGAGGTATCACTTTTGAGCTGAGTTGAGTTCAGCAAACGAATGAAGAAGGAAGCCTATTCTAGGGAAACCAAACAATAAGTCCAAAGGCTAAAAGGTGTGAGGAGAGAAAGGCATATTCAAGCAGCTGCAAATTATGTGGAATGGCAAAAATAATAACAATGAAGAAAAGAGGGTAGAAAATGTAAAACCGATAGCTAGTGGGAAGCAGCCGCATAGCACAGGGAGATCAGCTTGGTGCTTTGTGACCACCTAGAGGGGTGAGGTAGGGAGGGTAGGAGGGAGATGCAAGAGGGAGGGGATATGGGGATATATGTATACATATAGCTGTTTCACTTTGTTATACAGCAGAAACTAACACACCATTGTAAAGCAATTATACTCCAATAAAGATGTTAAAAAAAAAAAAGAAAGGAGGGTAGAATGTGTGTAGCAAGTGGAAGCAGAGGAAGCTGGCAAATAAAGTTGATGAGATAAAGTTGAGCCCAAACCATAAAGCATTTTAGACTCCTTGCTACTTCGCAATGTGTCTCAATGGCATTGAGAAGTTGTTGGCATGTTTCAGGCAAGGCAGTGGCATGATCAGCACTGTGACGTGGGACATTGTGGGATCTTCCAGGACAGTGTTTCCCAAGCCCAGTCACTTACTTACTAATGTAACCATCTTTTCTTCTTTGAACCCACTTTTTCTCTAGCCTTCCTCACTGTGGTAAATGGTACCCACAAATGTCTGTGTCTCAGGTCAAATATCTATTGGTCATCCTTTATTCTTCTTTTTCCTGCATCACCTACATCCAACCCATCAACATTTCTCTCCGTTCTGCCTCTAAGACGTATCCCAAGTCCATTCATTGCTCTCCATAGCCATCTCTCTGGCCTGGATGATTGTTATCTGCTTTGTAATGAGGTTCCTGCCTTCCTGCAATCTAATCTCCATGCGGCAGCCAGAGGGATCTTTGAAAAAATTCAGGTAATGTCAAGCCCCTCCTTATATCCCCTTAAAAACAGCTCCCCACTGCCCTTGAAACAAAATCCAAACTCCTCTTGGTGGCTATCGGAGTCTCCCAGCACCTCTCCAGTAATCTCAGACTCGGTTTACTCACCCTCTTGTTAGCAGGCTCTGGCCAACTGGTCCTCTGATGGTTTCTAGGACTTGTTAAGCTCTTTCTGATTCAGTCCTTTGGACTTCTATGTCCTCTTCCTACAACACCCTTCCCTGAGCCGTTCCTGCCACCTACTCCTCCTCCAACTTCCAGCTTATCATTTTGTATCATTATATCATTTTTAAAGGGGCCTCTGCACAACTCCTGAAGTTACTTTATCACAGCACATGGTGCCTTCTTTCATAGCTCATAAAAAATAATAATAAATTTTAAAAATATATAAGCTTGGGACTTCCCTGGCAGGCCAGTGGTTGAGATTTCACCTTCCAGTGCAGCGGGTGCGGGTTTGATCCCTGGCTGGGGAGTTAAGATCCCACGTGCTTTGTGGCCAAAAAACCAAAAACATAAAACAGAAGCAATATTGTAACAAATTCAATAAAGACTTTAAAAATGGTCCACATCAAAAAATCTTAAAAATATATATATAAGGCTTCCCTCGTGGCACAGTGGTTGAGACACTGCCTGCTAATGCAGGGGACACGGGTTCGAGCCCTGGTCTGGGAGGATCCCACATGCCGCGGAACAACTAGGCCTGTGAGCCACAACTACTGAGCCTGCGCGTCTGGAGCCTGTGCTCCGCAGCAAGAGAGGCCGCGATAGTGAGAGGCCCGCGCACCGTGATGAGGAGTGGCCTCTGCTTGCCACAACTAGAGAAAGCCCTTGCACAGAAATGAAGACCCAACACAGCAAAAATAAATTAATTAATTAATAAACTCCTACCCCCAACATCTTCTTTTATATATATATATATATATATATATATATATATATATAAAATCTGTATTACCTAAATTTGGTTTATTATGCTTACTTCTTTGAGGTCTGTCCCATCCTGGGAGCACGTGAGCGTCCTGAGGGCAGGAGCAAGCCTGCCCTTCACTGCGGTGCCCCGCAGCCTCCCACAGGGCCTGGAGCCTGGAGGACTCAATAAGTACTTGTTGAGTGAGTGACTGAATGGATAAATGAGTGTAATCTACTTTCCTAGAGCAAGAGTTTTTCTTAAGTTGTCTCTTTTCTTCTAATAAGGGAAGGGATGCTGAGTGGAAAACCAAAAAATACCAGATTATTCCTGCTAGTCTTGTCTTTCTCCTTGGCCAGTCTTCACTTACTGGTTATGAATTTCTGACAGTGGTTTTTTTTTTTTCCCCAAGATGTTCGTTCAGTGTGCTGACTGTTGAGGCCTGTGGTGACAGCTTTTCATCAAGTCTAGGAGGCACAGCTTCTTCCTGCCAGTCAGAAAACAACACAGTGTCAGAGCAGGAGAGCAGCAATGAAGTCAGCCCATCGTTCTGTGCAAATTGCAGAGTAGAAGGGACGGGAGAGAATATCTCAGGCTCAGCCCCTTTGTTGTATAAATGAGAAAGCTGATCCTGTCTTGTTTTTTCTGACTGTCCCCCCACTGCTACTCCCACCTGCTCCTAATGAGAGAGAGGATCTGCACGACATCATCGCCCTGTGGGCCATTCCTCGCAGGGTCTGTTCTGATGGGGACATGGCAGGCTGTGTTGTCAACAGCCTGCTTGTCCTTCTTGAGCAGTTAGGGACGTGCCTGACATCTCGGGGTGTCCTCTGTAACTTCAAATTTGGTTCTGTTTCCATGAATTTAATGAGACTTTATTTTTATTCTCAACCCAAATCATACCCTGGGGGTTAATGAGGTTTCTAACTTTATGACTTATAATGTAGGAGTAAAACTTTTCTTCATGAATCTTTCATTTACTTCTTGCAAGATCTAAGGCAGGGCCACCACAGGCAACTTGAGAGTCTCCCGTGACTTGCGTGTCTCATGGCCCTGCAGGTGTGCCCTGTTGAACCCCCATGGCTAATTTGAATTAGTTGCCAAGATTAAAAATTGGGCAGTTTTATAGAATAATCTGAGATGATGGCCTCTCTTGGAAGATACAAATATCCGGCAGTTCTGGACCATAATTCTTTGTGGGTTAGTTAGCTGGAACTGAGTCAAGGTCACCTTATGCAGACCTGTGGACACTCCCCAGTCATCCCCATTCTCAGCTGCCTTACATGCAGCTGGCTCTACTCATTTATTTTACCTGCTCAGCTGTTAATTTTTTTTTTTTTTTTTTTTTTAGTTTGTAAGCCCAGGAATAGCCTTCCCAAAGCATTCTGGACCCTGAGGTCTACGATCACAGCCATGATCTTGTAGACATTCAGCACAGCATGTCTCAGCCTTGGACTTCCCAGTGTGAAGCCAGCTTCTGGGTCTCGGGCTGGTGCTCTCCACTGGGGTGTGGCTATCGGGTGCTTTCACCAGAACAACAGTGAAATCTACAGCAAAAATTAGTCCAGAGGGATTTGGTGGAAGGATGCAGGAGAAACTCAACATAAGGTGTAACTATTGAATATTTTAGGTTAGGAAGGGGGCAGATTCAGGTTCAGAGAATCCCCCCAAACATTCATTTAAGGAATGTCTGTTAAGGTCCTATTATACTCCAGGCACAAAGGGCTAAAAATGTAAGTTATTTCCATCCACTTTCTACCATTATCATCTGCTTCTGCTCCTCCCACAATTCTGAAGCAGCTCTCGCAAAGGGCATTAGCAATCTCTGCCACGGACTCAATTGTGTCCCCCCCCAACCCCCCAAATTCACATTTTGAAGCCTTAACCTCCAAGGTGATGGTATTTAGAGATGAAGTCTTTGGGAGGTAACTACGTTTAGATGGGGTCCTGAGGGTGGTCCATCATGATGAGCTTGGTGAGTTTATAAGAAGAGATGTTAGGGAGCCCTCTCTTTCTCTCTCTCTCTCTGCCATGTGAGGACACAGGGAGGATGTAGCCATCTGCAAGCCAGGAAGAGAGCTCTCACCAGAACCCCACCATGCTGGCACCCTGACCTTGGGCTTCAAGGCTTCAAAATTGAGAGAAGACAAACTTCTGTTGTCTAAACTACTCAATCTATGGTATTTTGTTATGGCAGTCCAAGCGGACTGAGTAAGGGGGAAGGTCCATTCTTGATCTTATCCCTTCTTGCTCTGGTGCTTTTTTCCTGGGAAATTTCATCATTTTCCAGTGGTTTCAAACTTTTTCCTGAGCTCTAAACCCACATCTCACTTACAGACATAACAAATAAGACTCAAATAAGCCACTGCACTTCTGCCCATAAATTGATTCCCCCTCCTATGTTTTTGCTTATTCATGTCACCATTGAATCTATCTTCCAACCTAGAAACTGGGAATCATACGTCATTTACTCATTAGATGGTTGTTTTTTGAGCACTTACCATGTGCCAGGAATTCGTATAAATGCCAAGGATACAGCAGGGTATAAAAATTCCCTGTCCCTGTGGGGCTGCCATTCTGGAGGACTGTTCCTTCCCCTTCGCCTCCATGTCTAGTTGGTCTCCGTGTCCTCAATGCTTAAAACCTCTACAATCTGTCCCCTGTCCCCCACCCCCACTGCTTTCCTCATGCTCTCATCACCTCTTACCTAGACAGTTTCATGGTCTCCTAACTGGCCTGATACCAGTCCACTCCCACCTGCCACCAGAGTGAACCAGAAAAAATCAAATCTGCTCCACAGCTGAAGACTTTCTCTATCTCCATTTTCACCAAGACACACTTTTGTCTGGTTTAAGGCAAACTTTCCTTTTTGATCTGGCTTCTTTTGACTCTCTAGCTTTTTTCCTATGAGGTATATAATACGTATGGAATAGCGCCCACAGTGTAAATAATCAGAGTGCACTTTGTACCCTTCCCCAAACATGTCAGGTTCTTTCCTGATACTTCCTTATCTTTGCACTCACTGTTCCCTCTACTTGCACTGACCTCCCCACCTCTTCTTGGTCTGAAGTTTGAAGAGCCAGTTCTGGTGCTATCTCCTTTCTGAAACTTTCTTAATTTTTCAAGGTAGTTTTCAAGGCTATTTGCTCCTACCCTCTTCCCTACCAAATTCCCACGGAACCCTTGTTACCATTGAGATACTTACTGAATTCTACTGTTATTACCTGTCTGTCTGCTTTGAAGAGAGGGTCTATGTCTATGTCTATTTATTTTTAAATCTCTAGCACCTGTACTTGACACATCATTCCTAAGGATGTGTTCTCCAATCTCAGAGAACTTTTGCTCTGATAGGGAAGCCAGACCTGGGTGCATACAGAAAGTCCATGATGAGTGCTGTATAGTGTGAGATCTGTTCCTAAGTATCTTGAAGTGTTTATTGCTTTGTGATTAGGAACTTTTGTTCATTATACCTTTTTTTTTTTTTTTTGCGGTACGCGGGCCTCTCACTGTTGTGGCCTCTCCTGTTGCGGAGCACAGGCTCCGGACGTGCAGGCTCAGCGGCCATGGCTCACGGGCCCAGCCGCTCCACGGCATGCGGGATCTTCCCGGACCGGGGCACGAACCCGTGTCCCCTGCATCGGCAGGTGGACTCTCAACCACTGCGCCACCAGGGAAGCCCCCATTATACCTTTTAATTCGTTTCTTCTGGTGGGTGCTATAGGACTGTGCATTAGTTTCCCATTGTTGCCGTAAAAATTTCTAAAAACTTGATGACTTAAAACAACAGAAATCTATTCTTTCACAGTTCTGGAGGCCAGAAGCACAAAAAAAAATACCACTGGGCTGAGATCAAGCTGTTGGCAGGGCTGCTCTCCCTCTAGAGGTTCCAGAGAAGAATCCACTCCTCACCTCTTCCAGCTTCTGGTGGTTGCCAGTGTTCCTTGGTTTGTGGCTGCATCATTCCAATCTTCAAGGTCAGTCTTAAAATCCTTCTTTGCTCTGTCTTCACATTGCCTTCTCCAGTGTGTGTGTGTGTGTGTGTGTGTGTGTGTGTGTGTGTGAAATCTCCCTCCTATGATACATATGATTGCATTTAAGGTCCACCTGGAGAGATTGGTTAAAGATGGCAGAGTAGAAGGACATGCTCTCACTCCCTCTTTCAAGAACACTGGAATCACAAATAACTGCTGAACAATCATCGACAGGAAGACACTGGAATTCACCAAAAAAGATACCCCACATGCAAACACAAAGGAGAAGCTGCAAGGAGATGGAAGGAGGGGCACTATCACAATAAAATCAAATCCCATAACTGCTCGGTGGGTGACTCACAAACTGGAGAACACTTACACCACAGAAGTCCACCCACTGGAGTGAAGGTTCTGAGCCACACGTCAGGCTTCCCAACCTGGGGGCCTGGCAATGGGAGGAGGAATTAATAGAGAATCAGACTTTGAAGGCTAGCGGGATTTGATTGCAGGACTCCGGCAGGACTGGGGGACACAGAGACTCCACTCTTGGAGGGCACACACAAAGTAGTGTGTGCATCGGGACCCATGGGGAAGGAGCAGTGACCCCATAGGAGACTGAACCTGACCTACCTGTTAGTGTTGGAGGGTCTCCTGCAGAGGCGGGGGCAGCTGTGGCTCACCAAGGGACAAGGACACTGGCAGCAGAAGTTCTGGGAAGTACTCTTTGGCGTGAGCCCTCCAAGAGTCTGCCATTAGCCCCACCAAAGAGCCCGGTAGGCTCCAGTGTTGGGTCACCTCAGGTCAAACAACCAACAGGGAGAGAATCCAGCCCCACACATCAGCAAACAAGTGGATTAAAGTTTCACTGAGCTCTGCCTACCACAGCAACAGTCAGCTCTACCCACCACCAGTCCCTCCCATCAGGAAACTTCCACAAGCCTCTTAGATAGCCTAATCCACCAGAGGGCAGACAGCAGAAGCAAGAAGAACTACAATTCTGCAGCCTGTGGAACAAAAACCACGTTCACAGAAAGATAGACAAGATGAAAAGGCAGAGGGCTATGTACCAGAAGAAGGAACAAGTTAAAAACACAGAAAAACAACTAAATGAAATGGAGATAGGCAATCTTCTAAAAAAAGAATTCAGAATAAAGATAGTGAAGATGATCCAGGACTTCGGAAAAAGAATGGAGGCAAAGATCGAGAAGATGCAAGAAATGTTTAACAAAGATCTAGAAGAATAAAAGAACAAACAAACAGAGATGAACAATACAATAACTGAAATGAAAAATACACTAGAAGGAATCAATAGCAGAATAACTGAGGCAGAAGAACAGATAAGTGATCTGGAAGACAGAATGATGGAATTCACTGTGGCAGAATAAAATAAAGAAAAAGAGTGAAAAGAAATGAAGACAGCCTAGGAGACCTCTGGGACAACATTAAACGCAACAACATTCGCATTATAGGGGTCCCAGAAGGAGAAGAGACAGAGAAAGGACCAGAGAAAATATTTGAAGAGATTATAGTCGAAAACTTCCCTAACATGGGAAAGGAAATAGCCACCCAAGTCCAGGAAGCACAGAGAGTCCCATACAGGATAAACCCAGGGAAAAAAACGCCGAGACACACAGTAATCAAATTGGTAAAAATTAAAGACAAAGAAAAATTATTGAAAGCAGCAAGGGAAAAATGACAAATAACATACAAGGGAACTCCAATAAGGTTAACAGCTGATTTCTCAGGAGAAACTCTACAAGCCAGAGGGAGTGGATGATATACTTAAAGTGATGAAAGGGAAGAACCTACAACCAAGATTACTCTACCCGGCAAGGATCTCATTCAGATTCGATGGAGAAATCAAAAGCTTTACAGACAAGCAAAAGCTAGGAGAATTCAGCACCACCAAACCAGCTCTACAACAAACGCTAAAGGAACTTCTCTAAGTTGGAAACACAAGAGAAGAAAAGCACCTAAAAAAACAAACCCAAAACAATTAAGAAAATGGTAATAGGAACATATATATCGATAATTACCTTAAACGTGAATGGATTAAATGCTCCAACCAAAAGACACAGGCTTGCTGAATGGATACAAAAACAAGACCCATATATATGCTGTCTACAAGAGACCCACTTCAGACCCAGGAATACATACAGACTGAAAGTGAGGGGATGGAAAAAGATATTCCATGCAAATGGAAACCAAAAGAAAGCTGGAGTAGCAATACACATATCAGATAAAATGGACTTTAAAATAAAGAATGTTACAAAAGACAAGGAAGGACACTATATAATGATCAAGGGATCAATCCAAGAAGAAGATATAACAATTATAAGTAAATATGCACCCAACATAGGAGCACCTCAATACATAAGGCAACTGCAAACAGCTCTAAAAGAGGAAATCGACAGTAACACAATAATAGTGGGGGACTTTAACACCTCACTTACACCAATGGACAGATCATCCAAACAGAAAATTAATAAGGAAACACAAGCTTTAAATGACACAATAGAACAGATAGATTTAATTGATATTTACAGGACATTCTGTCCAAAAACAGCAGATTACAGTTTGTTCTCAAGTGCACAGGGAACATTCTCCAGGATAGATCACATCTTGGGTCACAAATCAAGCCTCAGTAAATTTAAGAAAATTGAAATCATATCAAGCATCTTTCTGACCACAATGCTATGAGATTAGAAATGAATTACAGGGGAAAAAACTTAAAAACACAAACACATGGAGGCTAAACAATATGTTACTAAATAACCAAGAGATCACTGAAGAAATCAAAGAGGAAATAAAAAAATACCTAGAGACAAATGACAATGAAAACACGATGATCCAAAACCTATGGGATGCAGCAAAAGCAGTTCTAAGAGGGACGTTTATAGCAATACAAGCCTACCTCAAGAAACAAGAAAAGTCTCAAACATTCTAACCTTACACCTAAAGGAACTAGAGAAAAAAGAACAAACAAAACCCAAAGTAAGCAGAAGGAAAGAAATCATAAAGATCAGAGCAGAAATAAATAAAATAGAAACAAACAATAGCAAAGATCAATAAAACTAAAAGCTGGTTCTTTGAGAAGATAAACAAAATTAATAAACCATTAGCCAGACTCATCAAGAAAAAGAGGGAGAGGACTCAAATCAATAAAATTGGAAATGAAAAAGAAGTTACAGCAGACACTGCAGCAATACAAAGCATCCTAAGAGACTAGTACAAGCAACTCTATGCCAATAAAATGGACAACCTGGAAGAAATGGACAAATTCTTAGAAAGGTATAACCTTCCAAGGCTGAACCAGGAAGAAATAGAAAATATGAACAGACCAATCACAAGTAGTGAAATTGAAACTGTGATTAAAAATCTTCCAACAAACAAAAGTCTAGGACCAGATGGCTTCACAGATGAATTCTATCAAACATTTAGAGAAGAGCTAACACGCATGCTTCCCAAACTCTTCCAAAAAATTGCAGAGGAAGGAACACTCCCAAACTCATTCTATGAGGCCACCATCACCCTTATACCAAAACCAGACAAATATACTACAAAAAAAGAAAACTACAGACCAATATCACTGATGAATATAGATGCAAAAATCCTCAACAAAATACTAGCAAACAGAATCCAACAGCACATTAAAAGGATCATACTCCATGATCAAGTGGGATTTATCCCAGAGATGCAAGGATCCTTCAAAATACACAAATCCATCAATGTGATACACCATATTAACAAACTGAAGAATAAAAACCATATGATCATCTCAATAGATGCAGAAAAAGCTTTTGACAAAATTCAAAACTGATGTATGATAAACACTCTCCAGAAGGTGGGCATAGAGGGAACCTACTTCAACATAATAAAGGCCATATATGACAAACCCACAGCAAACTTCATTCTCAATGGTGAAAAACTGAAAGCATTTCCTCTAAGATCAGGAACAAGACAAGGATGTCCACTCTCACCACTATTATTCAACATAGTTTTGGATGCCTTAGCCACGGCAATCAGAGAAGAAAAAGAAATAAAAGGAATACAAATTGGAAAAGAAGAAGTAAAACTGTCACTGTTTGCAGATGACATGATTCTATACATAGAGAATCCTAAAGATGCCACCAGAAAACTACTAGAGCTAATCAGTGAATCTGGTAAAGTAGCAAGATACAAAATTAATGCACAGAAATCTCTTGCATTCCTATACACCAATGATTAAGATTCTGAAAGAGAAATTAAGGAAACACTCCCATTTACCACTGCAACAAAAAGAATAAAATACCTAGGAATAAACCTACCTAGGGAGATAAAAGACCTGTACGCAGAAGACTATAAGACACTGATGAAAGAAATTAATGATGGTACAAACAAATGGAGAGATATACCATGTTTTTGGATTGGAATAATCAGTATTGCGAAAATGACTATACTACACAAAGCAAGCTACAGATTCATTGCAAACCCTATTAAATTACCAATGGCATTTTTTAAGGAACTAGAACAAATCATCTTAAAATTTGTATAGAGACACAAAAGTTCCCGAACAGCCAAAGCAGTCTTGAGGGAAAAAAAACGGAGCTGGAGCAATCAGACTCCCTGACTTCAGACTATACTACAAAGCTACAGTAATCAAGACACTATGGTACTGGCACAAAAGCAGAAATATAGATCAATGGAACAGAATAGAAAGCCCAGAGGTAAACTCATGCACCTATGGTCAACTAATCTATGACATAGGAGGCAAGGATATACAATGGAGAAAAGACAGTTTCTTCAATAAGTGGTGCTGGGAAAACTGGACAGCTACATGTAAAAGAATGAAATTAGAACACTCCCTAACAGCATATACAAAAATAAACTCAAAATGGATTTGAGACCTAAATGTAAGACTGGACACTATAAAACTCTTAGAGGAAAACATATGAAGCACATTCTGACTTAAATCACAGCAAAATATTTTTTGATCCACCTCCTAGGGTAATGGAAATAAAAACAAAAATAAACAAATGGGACCTAATGAAACTTAAAAGTTTTTGCACAGCAAAGGAAACCATAAACAAGACATACAACCCTCCCATACAACTCTCAGAATGGGAGAAAATATTTGCAAATGAAGCAACTGTCATTAACATAACAAAAGATACCTTTATAGCTCTCAACACTTAGGAAACTCTGAGGGTTTTGAGAGCTCTGTGCCAGAAATCTGAAAGACCAAATAGATATTTCTTCCTATAAATCACAATATCATACCCAGATTTTTAAAATCTTATTTACTAAATATTTCTTGTATTTCTTAATAAAAGCAGTTAAGACTACACATTTCCATACAAATACAACGTTCATTGCATCTTGATTTTTTAGAGCTTTGATTATGTTTTAGTTACCAATATTTTGAAATTTTCTTGCAATTTCTTCTTGTACCCATACATTATTAGAATGATGTCTTTAAAATTCCAAATGTATTTTTCCCTATATTCTCACATTGATCTCACACTGATTGATTTTATTGCTCTGTGGACAGAGGATATTAAATCTATTCTTTGAGATCAGTTGATACTTCTTTTATTGATTTAGAAAGATGCTTATGACATATTGTTGAGAGAAAACATCATGTTAACAGTGATTGCACTGGGGAGAACTAGTGTCTGCATGCTTGCAGGGAGAAAAGATGAAGGGGATGTAAGCCCAAATAGTTATCTGCCAGATAGCTATAACCAAAGTGAAAGGACTGTGGAAGGTTTTCTTTTTTTTAATTAGTTTTGTTTGTTGAATTTTCAATAATTTCTCCAGTGAACATTAAAAAATTAAAAATCAGTTTACTGTTTTTTAATTTGTATTTATTTATTTAGTTTTTGGCTGTGTTGGGTCTTCATTGCTGTGTGCGGGCTGTCTCTAGTTGCGATGAGCGAGGGCTACTCTTCATTGTGGTGCACGGGCTTCTCATTGTGGTGGCTTCTCTTGTTGCAGAGCATGGGCTCTAGGCATGCGGGGTTCAGTAGTTGCGGTGCACTGACTTAGTTGCTCCGTGGCATGTGGGATCTTCCCGGACCAGGGATCAAACCCGTGTCCCAGGGGGTCTTAATGGATTCTTAACGACGGCACCACCAGGGAAGTCCCAGTTTACTGTTTTTAAAAAGTATCAATCTCTGCCCATTCAAAAAACTTTTAAAATTATAGAAGTGTATACTCTGGAAAGTTCTTGCTCAATTTCTAAACATACAGAACATACGTTTATTAATTTTGAAAATGGTATTATATGTAAATATATATGTGCTATACATGTATATATAAATATTTCTGCAACTTGTTTTTATCCCTTAAAATTACATTATGAAGATTTTGCGTCTCTAGAGCAGGCTGACCATATGATTTACATACTTATCCTTCTCAAATCTCATTGAAATGACAGCAGAAAAGTATCCCTAAAGAGACCAAATCATGAAAATAAATTTTGAAAAGGGTAACAAAAAAGAAAACATAAAACGAGTCTCAGGAAATGGTGGTACCATTGTCCAGGAAGGTGGGGGAGGTGGTTGGGGGCATAAACCAGATGTGTTTGGGGAGCAGACCACCTCCACTTCCTTCTCGGCCCCAGTCAAGAGTTAATTCTTCAGAAAAATGGGCCAGGGATGCTCTTAACGTGGGGTTGCCAGACGTGGAAATTTCTCCAGGATATAATAGTAAGTGAAACAAACAAACATGCTGTAGAGCAATACACATGAGCATTATAATCCTCTGTGCATTAACAGACAAAATAAAGATAGATGTACACAAATATGAATGTAAGGGCACAGAATAACTGGAAAGGTACTCACAGTATCTGTGGTCATACTGTAGTTTCCCAAGGCTGGGTGCTGGGGCTCCTCTCTAAATTTTCTTCCTGGGTGATCTTATTCATTTCAGTGGCTTTACATGTCTTCATGCTGAAGATGCCCCAATTTTTGTCTCTTTTGGAAGGGGTTCCAATCCTGGCTCAGGCTAAGCCAATCATGGTACTGAATTCTGTGGCCACAGAGATTGGTTTAGGGAAGAGCATTAGACTCAGTTAGAGCCTACGTGACTTTGATGGAAATTTTTCCAGCTGGCTTTGAACCTAAGAGGAAGTAAAGTCTTGTAGCATTCCTGCCATAGGCTGTACAATTTCACACTGCCACCAAACTGCTACTTATCCTAAGTATGACCAATTATTTATTTTTCTCTTTGCCAGTGTGTTAGGAGCAAATATATCCAGTTTACATATTGTTCATTTTTAACGAGGTTAAGAATATTTTCATATAATATGGTCATTTGTATTTCTTTTATAAGTTGCTTACTCATTCTCTTTTGTCATTTATAACTTGAATTGTTAGTCTGTTTCTAGTTGATAAGTAAGATGTTTTAAGATATTGTGAATAGTAAAGCAACTATACTCCAAAAAAATTAATTTAAAAAAGATATTGTGAATATTATGCCTTTGTTATATGTGTTATAAATATAGTTAGCACCCTGTTTCAAATAACTATTTTCTTTGTGTGTTTGTGTGTGTTCCCATCTATGATTTACTATAGCGAAAGGATACAAAGCAAAATCAGCAAAGAGAAAATGTACATGGAGCAAAGACCAGAGGAAACCAGGTGCGGGTTTCCAAGAGTTTATTGCCATTGGAGTCATGCAGAATGCACTGAATTCTTCCAACCACAGACTGGGATGACATGTGTGAAATGCTGTCTACCAGGGAAGCTCATTAAGACTCAGTGACCAGGGACTTCCCTGGTGGTGCAGTGGTTAAGAATCCACCTGCCAATTCCGGGGACCTGGGTTCGCTCCCTGGTCCGGGAAGATCCCATATGCCACAGATCAACTAAGCCTGTGCGCCACAACTACTGAGCCCGTGTGCTGCAACTACTGAAGTCCATGCACCTAGAGCCCATTCTCTGCAACAAGACAAGCCACTGCAATGAGAAGCCCACGCACCGCAATGAAGAGTAGCCCCCACTCGCTGCAACTAGAGAAAGCCCGTGTGCAGCAACGAAGACCCAACGCAGACAAAAAAAAAAAAAAAATAGACTCAGTGACTAGGGTTCTTACTGGGAGCTGGTCATGTAGGCACACTCTGCCTAGTACATACCAGAATTCCAGACTCTTAAAAGGAAGGCAAGTACTCAGCATAAGCCATACTGCTTGTATATTTTAGGCACAATGAAACATTCTCATTAAAATAACTATTTTCTAATTATTTTAGTGCTGTTATTGATGCTGAGTGTGTCCTGGGACAGTCACTAATCTACTGCATCTATAATTTACACCCTAATGAAAGAGCGTAGCAGGCTCTTTCTAAGTGCTTATTCTAGCAGCATGTCCCTGCACTGGCTTAGTGTGGATTGGTAAAATATAAAACTTCTCCTCCGCGGACTGTTAAATCTTTGAAAGCATAGACTATATTCTTCTCAACATTTTCAATAAAAAGAGTAAAACATTTGAATAATAATTTTCCTTTATTTATTTTATCACTGAAAATACAAATTGCATTGAACACATTGACTTATATGTTATTTACCTTATTGATTATGAGTCATGTGAGTTTTTGGTCTTAAAAACTAAGTCCATTTAGTGGCAGGTTTTTGTGGCCTCTTTGAGTTCCCTGGACCAGCAATTAGGAAATGATGAGTTATCTGGCCAGTAAATAATAGGATAAGAATTAGAATAGATAATGAACATCTAACATTTATAAGCACCAACAATGTGTCAGGCACTGTCCTAAGTGTGCTACACACATTACATACTTTATTTCTTAAAACAACCCCGTGGGGCAGGTACTATGATTATCCCTGTCCTCCAGATGAAGGAGCAGGTGCAGGAAGGTCAATCAGCTTGGCCAAGCTCATGTGGCTACTTGGGGAAGAGTGTATGAACGCAGGCAGGCTGTGCTCACTGGCTACACTTGAATCCACTACACATGCTGCCTACTTAGTGCTTTGTTTTGTTTTGATTTGGTTGTCTTCACCTTTATTTTTTTCACTTAAACCCATATGGTGTAGATCTGAGTTTTATGTTAATATGGCATGAAAGTGGGAATTCAATGTAAAGACTCTTAGCATGTTTAATACTGAGCTCTCCAAATAGCACTGGCCTATATTTCTAAGAGATTAAGAATCACTGAAAATATTCTATGGTGTTTCATGTAGCCCTAAGGAAGAATTGAAGTCAGATTTTGGAATATTTGTAATTTTGACCCATACGCAGAATATGGCATATATATATATAGACACACATATGTATGTGTGTGTGTATATATATATATATATACACACATACATATGTGTATATATATGTTTCATATATATATACACACATATGTGTTTATATATGTTTCATATACACACATATGTGTGTGTATATATATTTCAGATATATATACACACACACGTGTGTGTGTATATATATTTCATATATATATATATTTCACTTAGTTTGTCTTTATCAATCTGGTGGCTTGTTATTTCAGATGATCAGAAAGACAGATACCTGCTGTCTTGGCAGGGTTATGGGGCTCCCAAGTGTCACCTTAGGGTATGTTAGCCATTGCCTGGAGCCAGGCCGAGCTAGCCGGCTGATCTGGGCAGTGCAGGCTGCCAACGCCCTGGCCACAGGAGGCGAAGGGAAGAGCAAGGAATCCAGGTGAAGGGACCTTTGCCTCTTGGATGCACAGCTTGGGGAAAGTGGTGCTGGGCAGTAGGGGTGTGGCCCAGGCACAGTGGAGGCATGATGGCCCAGGGGGTGGAGGTGGACTGGTCCCAAGGAGCCTCAGAACATGAGTCTGAGGAATGTGGTGGCCAATGGGTCATTCTGACTGGATTCAGTGCCGTTTTGTTGGGCACAATTCTTCATCTGAAAGCAGCACTATTCTTAAGCACCTGCTCTCATTCCCCTGCTCTATCCCAGGGCTGGTAAGGAGATTTCACGGCCAATAGCCTCTCATGTGGCATATGCTAGGGAACCCTAGAAATGATGATGTTTAAAAACATTAATAAGAACTAACTTCTACTGAGCTCAAGTGATGGGTCAGGAATGATTCTAAGAACTTCCACATGTACCAGGCCTCTGAGGCTGGTATTGTTTATATCATCTTCTTCCCCATTTTATAGATGTGGCAGGTGAGGCCAAGGGAGCTTATGAAAATTGTCCAAGGTCACACTGCAATAAAAGAGGCAGGCAGAAAGGGGGAATGGGTTCAAGTTGAGGGAGTTTGGCTCCAGAGCCTACATACCAACTATTATGCTATATGCCTTCTTGGTATATTAGTAAAGGGATTCCTCTCTCTGGATATAAGAGGAGCCCTGAATTTTCTACACTGCGTAGAATAAAATATGTCAGTCCCAAAACAACAACTTCTTTCAGCCCTACAGCCCTCTCCTAGAATTCTAATTGTGCACAGTCCTGTACGGGGTTGCCATTTGTCCAAAGGTCTTCGCCTCTGGATTTTCTAGGCTGGGGAAGGGTTCAGTTCTCAGCTTTTAAACCACAGAGGAGGTTTTATTACTCTCTGAATAGTTAGTACATCTTTTTACTGCTACTTTCTTGTCCTATTATGCTCATTTTGCCCATCAAGTTGCTCCTGAAGAACCAAGACAATCTGTGTATGCTGAGTGATGTCCAGCCACCTCCTGGTTGACAGGTCTGGCATGGTGACGTTGAGTCTTGACTCGCCTTCTGAAGGCATCATCACTTATAGGAGAATGTCCACTGAGGCGAAGGATCAAAGCTGCTGGAACACTGAGAAGCCAAATAGAAGAAAACTACTCGTGTTAAAACCCAAGTTCCTGGGCTTCCCTGGTGGCGCAGTGGTTGGGAGTCCGCCTGGCGATGCAGGGGACACGGACTCGTGCCCTGGTCCGGGAGGATCCCGCGTGCCACGGAGCGGCTGGGCCCGTGAGCCGTGGCTGCTGAGCCTGCGCGTCCGGAGCCTGTGCTCCGCGGCAGAAAAGGCCGCAATGGTGAGAGGCCCGCGTACGGCAAAAAAAAAAAAAAAAAAAAAAAGAAAGAAAACCCAAGTTCCAGACTTCCAATAGGGCAGAGTAAGCAAGTCAGCAAATCATCTCCTTAGAAAATAATGATAAAACGAGACAACATTGTCAACCACATCCATTTCAGGGCTCTGGAAATTGACCAAAGGCAAACAACAAACTGAGAAGTGTTTTTTTTTTTTTTTTTTTTTCATAAAGAACTGCTGTATTTCATTAAGAATAGTGGGAATCTGTGGCATTCTTGCCTGGACTGCTCTCAGCCCGGTGCCAGCTCAGTCAGTGAGAAGGTTCTAGGAGGATGGGACAAACCGATAAAGCCCGCAGCTTCAGTACTGGAGGGAGTGCAACCGAGTTTTAGCAGAAGGCAGGAAACCTACCCCCGGTTGTGTTGTCAGTTAAAGGAATGATCCTGGTGGCAAGCGAATAGGGAAAGCCAGCACTTTGTTCCCCTGTGGCTGCAGTCCAGGTTGGGGAAAGCAGTATTATGGCTAACAAGCTAGGAATTTAATCAGGAGATCCTGGAAATGAGACAACTACGGAGCAGCTTGAACAACTACCCCACACCCACTGGCTGCCTTCTGAGCACGTGCTGGGAGGGGTGGGGACCAGAGATGATCCACGCTCTTCACTCATCTCTGGCTAACTGATGCCATGAACTTGCAGAGATGTGAACGGGCATTCGGGAATCTTACTGGGTTGATAGAAATGTTCTAAAACTGGATTCTGGTGATGTTTGCCCAACTCTGTAAATTTATCCCAAATCACTAATTTTATACTCAAAACAGATAGATTTTAAGGTATGTAAATTATACATCAATAAATCTGTTAAAAACATTCAAGTTCTAATAAATAGCTCTAAGAAATGTTGTTTTATTTTTTCTTTTGTTATATTATGGCACTCCAAAACCAACTTCTGTCAGAACAATAATTAACTATTTTTGGTGATAGATATTGATCATCTACAATGAGTTCTTAAGCACTTTCTGTCCTGCAAAAGAGCGTAGAAGACTTTAAATACCCAAGATCATCAATAAGCAAGACTCACTTGAAAACCATATATTTAAAAAAAAGATGTGAGCTCATGATGTGTCAATGTTTATTGAGCACAGAAGGTTGCCACAGAAGCTAGGAAGCATGCTGTTTAAATTTGAGTACCCTCAAGGAATGTACACTGTTACAATTGTAAGTTAACATACAATAGCATTTTAAAATTAAATATTATATTAGTATTACTGGGATGGGACTGGAAAAAAAAGATGCAGCCAACCACACCTGATAATTTATAAAAGATCTACTGCATTCACTATTGCATTTAATCCTCATAACAACCTTGTGGGTTTTGCCGAAAGGAGGGAAACCGAGGCTCAGAGTTGTTCAGCAACTTGTTCAAGGTCACATACATCAAGCAGAAGCTGATATTTGAATCCATGTGGCTGATTCTCAAACAAAAGTTGGCAAGGATCTGGGGTAACTGGCACTCATCCTTGGTAAGTAGGGTGTAAGCTGGTAAAGTTTCCGTGGAAGATAACTTGGCTATACCTGTCACATGACAGCTGCATATATTCTTTGTTTTTGGAATTTCACTTCTAGGATGTTTGTAGTATAGTAGAAATGGCCATCAATAAGGAATTAGTTAAAATAGGCTCAGTTCATAAAATGGAATCCTATGTAGCCATTAAGAAAGAGATGCATCTGAATATAGATATATGAGTAGAATGGCCTGCAAGATAATTATTAAGCTAAAAATAAGCTGTTCCCCACACCTTCTGTGTGTTGTTTTAAAAGGGACTGGCTGCCTAAAGAAATGGGGAATTGTGGATACTATCATGAAGCCAATTACACAATTTTTAACTGAGGTCTGTGGTTAATTTTTAACTGGTGTCTGTGGTTTCCATATTTGCAATTAGCAAAATAGTGAGCTGTTGACAAGGATATGGGACTGCCTTGTGATGAAGTGAGTGCTTTATGGTATTAGTGTTGTTGAATTCAAGTTCGTGTGCCCAGTGAGGGCAAACAAATCGAAATGTCGGAGTTTGGAGCAGAGGAAGGTCTATTGAAGGTCTGAGCAGGGAGAACAGGTGGCTTGTGCTCCAAAGACCTGAACTCCTGCCTGTGTTTCAGGGAAGAAGTTTTTATGGGCAAAATTTGGGGGGAGGGCTGCAGAATGTGTAACCTTCCGCTGATTGGTTAGTGGTGAGGTAGCTAGGTGGTGTTCCAGGAATCTCAGTCATCAGTCTCCTGGTTCCAATCTGTCTGCGGTCCACATACTTGTGCTCAGCCTGAAGCTACCATCCTCCCCCTGGGTGGAGGCCTTAGTTTCCGTAGAAGAATTCAGAGATGTATATCAGATTGTTCTCCCCCAATCCCCCACCCCACCCCAGGAGGAACCAGGACCCTGTCCCATTGCAGTACTATTGTTCCTTTCTGCCTTCCTTCACTCCCCTAATGAGCACCTGTTTGAATCTGTCCTTTGGAAATCAGGGAAGGTCTAAGAGGCTGAAGACTTTTTCCTACAAACAATAAACAGGGGCCATGGAAAGGCTATTGTGCCCAGGGTTTTATTAGTTAGAAGGAATTCTTCCTAACCTTTCTTCTTATATTCTGGAAGCTCTTCTTTTTTCTGACTTGGCCCACCTACATCTTCAGAGTTAGAAGGAAAATTAGAAATCATGTAGCTCAGTATTTAACAGCAGGTTTCAGCCTCCTAATGAGTCCTGTCATCAGTTTTGTGGGTCACAACTAGCATTACTTCAATCATTAAAAATTTTAAAATTAAATAATATGGACAAAAAGTATCAGAGTACATTGTACATAGAAAGGCTACATTTCATATTGGGAAACTTTGTGTTTTACAATATGATTTGTGTGTACGTATGTGTATTTGTGTGTAGCAGGGGAGTCTGTGTGTGTATATGTGTGGTCTGCATGTGCATATATGTGTTTTGTGTGTGTGCATTTTTGTGTGTGCTGTGTGTTCGTGCATAAGTGTCTGTGTGTGTGTGTGTGTGTGTGTGTGTGATGGTTTAAATGTATTTCTTACTGTTGATCCTGGACTAAAAACTTTAAATCTATTGTCCTAGTTCAAAATACCTTATATTATGGGTAAGGAAATGGAGGCTCATACAGGCCAAGTGACTTGCCCAAGATGAGTAGCAGGGCTAGAATTCCTGCTCACGCATCCAGACTTATAGGTTTCCTCCTTGTTTCATATTTCATAGATGCCTCTGTGGCCAGAGCCACTGAAGGACTTTGCAGAGTGGAAAGGTAGGTAATTGGATTTGCTTTTCTGAAAAAGCATGAGGAATGATGTGGTGGATGGATTGGAGGGAACTTCGTGGAGGCTGGGACTCTGGGGAGGAGGTTTTCATATCAGCCTGGGTAAGAACTGGTGACTCACTCCAGTAAGGCATTGGCCCTAGGCCTGCTGAGGACGAGCAAGGTGTGAAATTTATTTAGAAGGCAGCCATGACAGGACCTGATGGTGAATTTGAATTTGAAGTGGTTTCAGAGAAAGACTCAAGAAGCAGTTCCAAGTTTCAGACTGGGGTACCTGGATACATGGTAGGGCTGTTTTCTGAACAAGAGAAAATAGGAGAAGGAGCAGTTTCAGGGGCAAAGATAATGAAGATAATTTGCCTGGATTGAAGGTTTCTAGAGATTTTTCCACTGGCCACAAATACAGCGTCTGTCACTGACTAGATTCGTGACCTTGAGAAGTTGCTTCACTTTTCCAGGCTTAAATTTTCTTCTTCAAGAAAAGGCAAAATGGTCTTTCTGCACTAGTCAGAGAGGGGTCCATATGAGATGTTTTGGGAACCTTCAAATGAAGACTTCCAGAGGGGAGTGAGAAATCCAGCTTAGGACACGGAAGAGAGCATGGGGATGGAGCTCATTACCTGAGAGTCATCAGTGGAGGTTGAAGGATAGCTATGAAGTCATCTCTTCTTTGGGTTTCATTGGTCCCTACCCCTGAGTGTGGTTTCCAGGGTTTCTTATTGGAAAGCCAGGGGCAGAAACTTCTCACAGTATATCACTCCAATCAAATGCCACAGAAATGCAAAGTGAAACCACTGGGGACACACCCAGAAACCAAACCAACAAATTCTTCTCTCAGAAATTCTTCCTTTATTTACTTGTTTGGTTTCCATTTTGTGCCAGGGTAATAGAACAACTCTTTCTTTCTTTTACTTGGAACCTCTTTATTCAGCTACCAGGGACTTCCCTCTAGCAGGGGCAGCACCCACCCCAAGGACTTACCCCAGAGGCCTCAGAACAGAAGCAACTGCATTTCCACTTGAACTGTTATTTCTCTGTCTAAGGAATCTTCCTGACCAAGAATCCTGCTAACCCTTTATGGGAAATTTGGCCTTGGGGCTCCATTTACAGATATTAAATTCACAGTGAAACTGTGCAAGACTCCCATTCATTAGAAGTTCCATTCATACTCTCCAAGCTAAAAACCAGAAACCACATTTTGGGTTGTAGAAGTAGCCACTCTAAATGACCCAGTTGACCAATTGTTTCTGTTACGATATATATATTTTTTGTGAATTCCAAGGGAATTCATGAAATAAAGGGGGAAACATTTTCTTATTTCACTTTTTTTTTTTCTTATTTCACTTAGTGTCTATATAAGACACTAAGGTTTCGTTGGGAGGTTACATGGGTATGGGGCAGGGACATTTCTCAGTGGCAGGTATCGAACTGGGGCAACGTTAAAGGAAACTGGATGCAGAATTTGCCTGGATTGAAGGTATCTAGAAATTTTCCACTGGCCACAAATATAGCATCTGTCACTGACTAGATTCATGACCTTGACAAGTTGCTTCACCTTTCCATGTTTACATTTTCTTCTTCAAGGAAAGGCAAAATAGTCTTTCCACACTAGCCAGAGAGGGGTCCAGATGGCGGCATTGTTCTGGGCTCCCCCTTGTAACTTACAGGGAAAATTTCATAATATCCAGAGCCTTTGATGTCCTGCAAATGAAGGAGGAGGATGTCCTCAAATCCCTCACAGCAGAGCCCACTTCGGTGGCACCAACCTGACTTCCAAATGGAACAGCACATCTACGAAAGGAAAAGTGATGGCGTTACCTCATAAATCTGAAGAGAACCCGGGAGAAGCTTCTGCCAGCAGCTCGTGCCATATTCGACATTGAAAACCCAGCAGGTGCCAGTGTCATACCCTCCAGGAATGCGAGCCAGCGATCTGTGCTGAAGTTTGCTGCCGCCACGGGAGCCTCTCTATTGCAGGTGCTCCATCCACTCCTGGCAGCTTCCCTAACCGGATCCAGGCAGCCTTCCGCTGTGTGTTGTGCGGTTATCAGGGGTGACCACCAGCCTCACAGAGGCGTCTTATGGTAACCCGCCTACCGTTGCTCCATGTCACACAGACTCTCCCCCTGCGCTGTGTGGACGCTGCCATCCCTGCAGCACTGAGGGGAGCTCCCGGCGGGTCTGATGTGGTGGTGCTGGCTTGGGGATTGTGCGCCTGCGCGGCTCCATCTCCGGTACGCGCTCGTGGGAGGTCAGGTCGTGTCTCTGCTTCTGCAGGGATCCTGAAGAGACTGAAAAGGAAGAGCAGGCGGCTGCTGAAAAGGCTGAGACCCCGGAGGAATTTCGGGGTGAATGAGCCGCTCCAGGTCCCGAACTTATTGCTACTCAACCCGAAGTTGCAGACGGGTCTGAAGGCGCAGGTGGCCTCAGCACCTTCCAGCAGCTCCTCCGGAAGGACCGCGGCGCGCAGCCAGCCTCTGAAGGCCGGTCTGCCGCCGCTGCTCAGACCACTAAATGGGGAGAAACAACCAGAGTGGTCTCAAAGCTGCTCTTCCACAGACTCTTAAACAGAAGATGGAAATAAGGTCGATGGAAAATAAACAATTTCTTAAAAAAAAAAAAAAAGAAAAGGAGAAATGGGATCAGGTGGTTACTGAGTTTCCTTTTGGACCTAAAAATGCTTTGATTTTAGGAATGGTTCTACAGTATTCCTCCTTTAAAGGACAATTGTGTCAGACACTTTGGAAAGATAAATACAATTTCTTTGACTTGCAACTTCACTCAATTAATTAGACAAATTTGTATGAAGGAGCCTATTATGTGCCTGGCATTTTGCTTGGTGCTAGGGAAACTTAAGACAAAGGTCACAGTATCCTCTGCCCTTGCAGGCTACAGAGGAGACAAGACAGCTGTGTTCCAAGATCAGCAGCTGCCTGAGCTTTCTATTTCTGGCTCTGCCATGCATGTCCATGTCATTGTCACACTCAGTGTAAAATGGAGTCAAACTCATAATTTATTGTCTATCTCCTCCACTAGCATGGAAGGCAGAAATTTTGTCTCTTTTATTGATTGTTGTATGTCCAGTAACTGGAAGAAGGCCCAACATATCATTGGTGATTGAAATACCAGGTGTAAGGATGGGTCACAAGTTTGAAGGATATTTTAAAAGGTGATAGAAGCTAACACAGTGGTCTTCAAACTGCAGTATGCCTATCCAAAAAGAGTTTACAAAGACTTTCCAAGAGATGGATGGGATGGATAGCTTTAGGGGAATCAATTTCCAGATCCTCAACTTCTGTATGAGTTATTTCTCAAAGCTGACCTGCCTGAGAATGCGCTGAGAAACCTGTCCTGCTGGTTTCTTTTCCATCTTCCGTTTTACAATCCTTCTTCTCTTACTCCACAAATGAACAGCTTTTCTCTCCAGTCTTACTGAGATGCATTCCCCCAGGTGGTAAATAAAACACCCATGAAGAAACTCTGGGAGGTATAGGGACAGGTATGAGAGAGTAAATGGCTCTAATGACTGGTTAATATATTTTTGCAAGTCAAGTGGTTTCCAATACTTTGCTGTCACAAAATTCAAGAACTAATGGGGTTGTCATCTGAAAGATGACTAAAAATAATTTTTGATGGTAGATCACAACATGTTTTTGGCATATAATTCAAATGGAACTCAAAGAATTGATTGACGTCACTGTACAAGGGTCTTTCCAGTCCCACCTACTTAATTATGAACAGGATTTTTCTAAGATTTACATCTAAAATACAATAATGGGAATAGAAATGATGGAGAACTGTCTCATTCTGTCAATAAGTAATATTCATTGACAGATACATGAATGAAATGGGAAAAAAAACCCTCCTCTCAATAAAAGGTGCATTTCCAATACAATTTCCTTTTTTATTCTATAATTGTCCATCAAAGTTTATAATATATGTATGTTGTTTTAGTCAAATGATTAATTATAGTAACTGTAACAAATATAGAAGACTTTTTTACTTAGAACCTTATGGTCACAGGAAACTTAAAAATTTAAATTGATATATATATATCTATATATATATATATTTATGTGTAAAGAAGTTTGATAGGGTGATCAATAAACCGTTTCGAAAAACTAAATAAAATTACATTAGTACTAAATTTTGAGGGGGAAGTAGAATAGAATAAGAATAAATAAATTAAAGAAGAGCTCACTCATTTATTTTTTTTAACAGGATATGATAGGGAATTCCCTGGCATTCCAGTGGTTAGGACTCCACACTCTCACTGCCAAGGGCCTGGGTTCGATCCCTGGCTGGGGAACTAAAATCCCACAAGCCGTGTGGTGGCGGCCAAAAAAAAAAAAAAAAAAAAAAAGGATATGATACTCAAATTGGTTTGGTATTTAAGTTCCATTGGTCATTTTTTAAATTTATTTTTAAAAAATTAATTAATTAATTAGTTAATTATTGTTTTGGCTGTGTGTTGGGTCTTCGTTGCTGCACGCGGGCTTTCTCTAGTTGCAGTGAGTGGTTTCTCTAGTTTCTCTTCGTTGCAGTGCACAGGCTTCTCATTGTGGTGGCTTCTCTTGTTGCACAGCACGGGCTCTAGGCATGCAGGCTTCAGTAGTTGTGGCATGTGGGCTCAGTAGTTCTGGCGCACGGACTTAGTTGCTCCGCGGCATGTGGGATCTTCCCGGACCAGGGAGCGAACCTGGGTCCCCTGCATTGGTAGGTGGATTCTTAACCACTGCGTCACCACGGAAGTCCTCTATCAGACATTTAAAAGATGCATTCCATTGGACGCATCAGATATATTTTTAAATGTTTATATTTAGAAAGTTCTGGAAATTATATATTTTGAAGTTCTTTAAATATAGGATGGACATATTTTGAAGTCACCTTAGAAATGTATGAGGAGTGCAGAGTTTTGAACATTTTTCTGGGGGCTATGCCAACAAAAAGCCTGAAGACCACTGGGCTAATACTACATGTGTGGCATTCTAATCCTGGCTGTACAGTCACTGTCAAGCCTTGGGAAATGCCCTTCTTAATCCCTCTGTGTCCATTTCTCTTTCTTCAAAATAAAAAGCACACCTGCTTGCTTTCCCTTATTCTCAGGAATGTTCTGAGATCATACGAGATAATGAACTAATGTGAAAAGTCTAGATTATTTCCTGGGGGCAAGTTGGACACCTCTGGGAAGTTTCAATAACTTTTTCAGGTTAACAGGTTACTGTTAGTTCTCCAGAAAGTATAAATGAAAGGTATTCTTATTACTACCTCTACTTTACTATGGTGTCCCCTTTCCCCCAGTTTTGATTCAGTGTTGGGAACTTCACAAGAGAGATCTAATATCATAGGGTTCGTTTCTGTGTCACTGCATCATAGTTTTAGCAAGGAGGGACCTAACTCTATTTCAGGGCTCAGTCCAAGGTTCTACTCTGATGGTCAGCAAGAGAAATCACAGACCACACAACAGGAAAGCCAACAAGACTAAACTTTCTTCCCAAATGTATCTTAGCCCAGAGAACATTGACTCAGCCAGAGAACATAGTATTGTCACTATTAACGCCTATTCAGGTAACTGAGGGTGGTCAGTCCACATAATAAGCCTTGAATATCATGCAGAGAGTTTCTATTTTATCCTGTGGGTGACAGGTTTTAGTACATTGAGCAGGGCCATGTCAAGATCAGATGTTTCTTAGAAATGTTACAAGATCACTTAGCTGTGTGGAGGGTGGGTTGAGGTGATAGGGACAAGGCCATAACATCAGAGACAGAGTACAATCAGGACTCTTTCAGTCTTGACAGAAACTTGTATGAACAAAATGGGATATTATTGGCTGCTATAACAAAATGTCCAGGGGAGGATCTGGCTTCAGACTAAATGCAAATTCTAGGATGTCATCAAGGTTTTCTCTTTCTCCCCCACCATCTCTTGGCTCTGCTGCTCTCCTTAGCTTCTGATGCAAACTCTCTCTCCACATAGTATACAAGAGGGCTGCCAGGCTCTTATTTTCTCAGTTGAGCAAGTCCAGTATCTGTATACCAATTCCAGGGAAGCTTCTGATTGGTGCTGCTAGGGTCACATGCACGTTAATGAACCAATTATTAATGGAGGGTGGGGGGAGTGGGTATTCCATTTGGGGTGACTGCCTGGGTCACTCCTGTGATAGAGAGGGTAGGCAGCAAGTCTCCCAGCCCCAGCAGAACCACACAGAGTTGGAAAGAGATCCCCAAAGAAGACAGAAGAATGGTAACATGCACTGAGAATACAAAGACAATAGCAATCACTGATCACAGGAGCAGAATCTGATTACAGTATGATAGTGGAAATATGGAAGAGAGGACAGACAAAAGAGATTTGGGGTGGGGTATTGTTGACATCAGGACTTGTTTTTATTTACTTGATCTTCTAAAACAAAAGAGATTTCTGTCTTTGGCAGCTACCTGGAGATTCTGCCACCGTGAGAAGTTTCCAGGTGTTGGTAGCCAGAGAGGGCTAAATAAATACATAGAGATAAATATATAGATAAAAATGTAAATAAATAAATATAGAGAGATACTTATTTGCTTATGACACCTTTCTCAGTTCCTCAAAAGAATTTGAGGCAACTTATAGGGATAATACAGTCACTTAACAGTTACATCACCCCAAGCTCTTAACTAAGTTGTCATAGGTGCGCTGCAAATTTAGTTCTTTGCTTCCTGGAAACCAAAGCAAAGAGGGCAACATTATCAGTCAAAAAATTTACAATGATCATCAGATAAACTTGACTAATATTGGTGTTGACACCTGAAAGGAATATCTCCCCAGGCCCTCATAAAGTTGTCATGGTGTAACGTTGTAATAATATCTTTCTGTCAGTAAACATAATAGTACATTTTGTGGGGCTCTTTCTTAGAATGACTTTCAATGGTGGCTAATAATGTCGTATAGCTAAAACATTAGTTAGTAGAAGTGATGTACCCTGCAACGAATCCAGGGTATTTTTAAATCCTAGAAAAGTTTTGCAGAAGCCGGGTCAGCTCAACAGTTATGTGTGTAGTTAGCATTTATTTAGCTGTGAATCCCTTTAGTCAGGGTATGTGCTCTCCATCATTCTTTTATGTTTTATACTCAACTTGTTTCAGTTAACTTCCATTACCAATCTGGCTCCTAACTACGTCTGCACGTGTGACCTCTGGAAGAGATGTACATAACAAGTGATCCAACTCCTTGCCCCTCTACACAGCTCAACCTACATGTTAGTGTACCTCAGTGTCTTCTTTTCCCCTTCCCAGCTGCCTCTAATACTGGTTTTATCAAATACCTCTTCCGTTCTCCTCCAGTCTTCTTTGGACAAGTCCTCATGGTCGACCCTCTTGTGCTCTTGGCTTCAGGACTTGGAAGGTAAAGCTACCATTTTCATGAAGACCTGTCGCCCCCCCACCCCCACCCCCACCTTGCAGTTGTTGTAAGACTGGTCTATGTTTTGGATGGTTTGCATGACTGGCCTGGAAAGTGAAGCCAAAGGAATTCCCAATGAAAATGCTTTCATCTTGAGCCAAGAAGCCTGAGTAACTTTGAGTTGGGAATGACCATAAGTACTTATCTCAGAAATCTGAAGTAGCCCTAAGATTTGGTTTTCACTTTCTGGTGTAATGTGAAAGCAATGCTGCTTGCCCAATTAACTGGTGGTAGAGGAAAATCCATGCAAACACCTGAAATGAAAGTCATTTGTACGTGAACTTCCTGCTTTCTTTGAAATTCAAAATTCTGAGGATGAATGAGTATATTTGGCCCCAACTTGTATGTACAGAGGCTCTTAAGGTACGAAGTGAAGGCAACAGCGATGTTTTAAAGGAGCGGTTAAATGTCTCAGATAAAAACAACTCTTGGATGATTTTATAGTCCCAAATTCTTGACAATGAGTGTAATTTAGGAAGTGATACACATGTGTGTACTTTTGAAAAGAGGAAGTGGGCATTGAGACTTTTTAGCTTAGTGGATTGGGGAGGGCATTGTTGGTACTACATTGGCACAGCAGTTACGCAAACCAGGGGACTGGGCTGATTATAGTAGAAACAAGAGACCAAGAAAATAAGACTTGAGATACAGTTTAGATTTCAAGACAACGATTTATCTAGGACTCTTTCTTGTAAGGGGCAAATGGACAACAAATTTCAAGTGTGGCCAAAAAGGGCATAATTCTAAACTTTCATGTTTTATTTTTTATTATTGGATTTACCCCTTCCCTCTAAAGCCCATTAATTTGCATTTCCTGAGTGATTCTTGCCTGAGTGTTTGGGGGAGATAGTCCTCAGATCAGCTTGGGAAATAGAGGAAACTCAAATGAGGTTTTTAATTGTTTACATATTGCTTGCAAAACTCATAAAACCTCAGTTGTTCAGCCCTTTCAAGGCTGCCTTTGCCAAACCCCTTCTAGGCCTCAGACCCCCTGGGGGCGGGCCTGCCTCAGAGCTTCACCGGGTCCCACTGGGGACTGCAGAACATAACATCCTCACGGGAAACTGCAAGTCCCTGACAGGCACGGCGGGGGTTCTCTACCTCTGACTCTCACAGAGGCAATAGCACCAGGAGCTGCTTGGCAAATGGGTTCCAGGCACCAAAATGCCATCGTGGAGGATGTGGCCATCGTGAGAAGGCCGGCAGCAGAGGCGCCCTGGTCTGCAGATGCTGCCTGGTTTCCTGGGCCGCTCATTGAAGCGTCCACATCCCTAGTCCGCACGTTCGCCTCTCCGGCTCTTGGCCTCGGGTCTGGGAAGTGAAAACCGCTGTCTCCCTAAAGACCCAGCACCCCGACTTGCAGTGTGGTCAAACTGTTTGGGAACTCCGAAAAGGCCCATGTTCTGTTTTCCTACCACTCTTAGTTTAGCCAGAACTGCAGGGAGACGGATTTATTCCTCCCATACGAAATATCCCCACACCGAATTATTGCTCCTGAGGCATTTATTACTTCCTTAAAAAAATTACTTAGCCTGACAGAGTTGCCTGGAGTTCCATTCTCAACCTGATTTGCATCAGAGGCAATGACACATCTTAAAATCAGCCTTCTTAAGCAGCAGGGACGGGAGTCCTTCACATCACTGGAAAGAGGAAGCGGATGCTTTGTGATAAACAGGAAAGTCCTCCCTCCCTGTTGCCTAAAGAGTCCACACCGTTTTCACCTTGAACCCTCACATCTGAATTGTTCCCAAGGTGAACCCCTGGTTGTCTTTCAAATGCCATTTCTAATACATGCGGGTGCTCTGTGACCTAAAAAGCCCCCTCATAAGGTGAGAGAACACATCATTACAGACTGTAATTTCTACTGAGAACTAACAGACATCTGAAAGGAAGTAACTTTATGAGGCAGAAAATTAAAAAACTCACTTCCAGCCTTGTCTATGCATTACCAGAGTCAGAATACATGCCACTATTTTCTGCAAAGCCAGAAAGCAAATAAGGTATTGATTGAATATAAAAGGAGAGAGACTCTGGTAGTAAATAATCATGAAGAAAGTTTGAATGGCTAGTCTGGAGGGTGAAAATAAAACTGCTTTTCACTAAGTATCACTTTTCTACCTTGTGCTCTTGTACAGTGTGCAAGGAAGTGGATTCAATAGTTTTAAAAACAAGGGCCGTGTTACAAACATAGGCAGAGCATTGTTATAGAATAGGGGGATGGATGGAGAGAAGGATGCTCAGGCAAAGCATTTCCTACGGCCAATTAATTAGTCCTGGTAAATCATTTCCTACCAAAGCTACTAAATGAAAGACCTTTTGGATTCTCAGAAATTAGGAGTGAGACGTTCTTTTCCTTCTGCACAGCTAGACCATAATTCATAAATTATTTAATATAATACTAATTTATACCAACAACTGACTATAAGCCTCAATTAAAATATCCTGAAAAACTCATTACCCATCAACCTACTTCATAAAGAATGTGTCATATCCTATTTAGAAAAAATAAATGAACGTCAATGCAAAAGGTAATTGCATTTCTAAGCATCAGAATTCAGCTGGGTGGTAATAGTCAAAGCCTGGTGCTGAGGATTGCAGATACTCAAGGCTCTTCCAGTTGGACACCAAAGTGGTCTCCTGTAGTCACTTGATAAATATTTGTGTTTCTGACATTATAGTAATATACAGACTGGGGGTTAGGATTTAAACTAAACTGAAGAGGTCCATGAAGTGAAAAAGGGTGAGTCAATGACCTAGAGAAGATTTTCTAGAGGGAAGAGGCACAGCCTCTAGCAGTGTGGGTTGGTGGTTAAGAACACAGCGTTTGTCTTCAGATACCTGGGTTTGTGTTCCAGCTCTTTCTTAAAGGACTATGGCTGTCCTTGTTAAGGACTTGCATTAGTTATGGTAACGCTAGCTATGGTAACAAAGAGATTCAATGCAGTATAATGGCTCAAACATAATCAGAGTTCTTCTCACTTCTGCAACCGTATGGGGCAAACCCTACTGGACAGCAGGCAGCTCTCCTCGTGCAGTGGACTCAGGGACCCAAACTCCTTCCATATTGTGGCTCTGCCTTCCTCTAGGTCCTTGTGATAGCAGCTGGTGCAAGGAGAAAAAGAAACCATGGAGAAGGCAAACCCCTTCTTCAAAGCCTTGGCTAGAATTAAGACACATCCCACTCACTCTGTTGGTGAAAATCCGTCATGGGTCACATCTAAATGCAAATGGATGGTGGGTGGGAAATGCAGTCCCTGTTTGTTTAGCCACTTCCCAGGGACAAATCTGTAACTAAGAACATGGTGGAGAGGGATGAATTTCAGTAGATGGCTAGGTATACCCGCCATAGAGCTGTCTGTCAGAGACAGCAGAGATGACATTCTGTGGAAGGAAAGTCTCCGGGATCATAGACCAAAATTTTGAGAGGGGAGGGACTTAAGAAGAGTCAGCGAGTCACGGGGTTTCAAGCTTGAAAACAATGAGATTAAACCTGAGTGAAAATCAGGCTGAGGGGCTCCTCCGGCAGCTGAGAGAAGAGGTGTCAGGCATCAGGAAGAGTAGGGTCCACCAGCTAGTGGAAGTGTCAAAAGGGTGGGTCCCGGGATTCCCTGGTGGCGCAGTGGTTGAGAGTCTGCCTGCTGATGCAGGGGACGCGGGTTCGTGCCCCGGTCCGGGAAGATCCCACATGCCGCGGAGCGGCTGGGCCCGTGAGCCATGGCCGCTGAGCCTGAGCGTCCGGAGCCTGTGCGCCGCAACGGGAGAGGCCACAACAGTGAGAGGCCCGCGTACCGCAAAAAAAAAAAAAAAAAAAAAAAAAAAAAGGATGGGTCCCAAAGATCAGCGTTTCTCTTCGAGAGAAAACTCTGCGTTCTGTGCTGAGGGCTATCATTACAAAGATGGCTGAGGTTTGCCTCTACCCTCAAACAGGAAATAGAGAAAAATCTGTATTCAGGAAGCAGATGACAATCCTTGGAGGCTAAGTTGCATGCACGTGTGCACACGCGCGTGCACGCGTGTGTGTGTGTGTGTGTGTGTGTGTGTAGTAGAGAGAAAGAAACAGTTGCATCAAGGAAGTAACACCTACGCTCTAGAAATGAGTTGGTGTTAGTCATATAAGAGGAGTTGGTCTAATTTTGTTTTAAGAAACTGAACTTCTCTTCAGTAGACTCACCTGGTCTTCCCTACCTTAATTAGCTCTCTGTAGTTTGAAATATCTAAACAAATACCAAGTAATGGTTAAAGAAAAAAATGAGGTCATCACAGAATTAAAGCACAAGGAGATGTAAGTACAAGCATGTTTATCGCATTGCTGTTTTTAGTGGCAGAGGTCTGGGAAGATCTTTCATGTCCATCAGTAAAGGGAATGACTAATAAAAGTATGTTCCAGCATACTGGGCATTACTATACAGCTGTTAAAAAGAATGGCTTAGGTCTGTATGTACTGACCTAGAAGGGTGTCCACGGATAAAGCAGGTTGCAAAGCACTGAGTTTTATGTGCTCCCACCTTTGCATAAACAAATCGAAATACAAAACCTGTATGTGTGTATCTGTTTGAATAAGTGTGAAGAAAGATGTGTGAGAATACACTCTAAGTTTTAACATCAGTATTTGGAGGAGGGAGGGGGGCTTGAAGATTGAACTCTTCCCTTAAGCATCTATTTTGTAAGTTAATGATTAATAAACAAGAAAAAGCCTACAAGGATGTGTTAAACCTCAGAAACTGGTAAAATACAGAATGCCTCCTCCACCCAAACTGTGATCATTTACTTCTCCTGTCAACAATTATTGGGTATCTACTTGGTGCCAGTGCTTTCACGGACACTGTTTTATTCAATCTTTAGAATAATCCCAAGAGGTATTATTTGCAGAAGGTAAAATAAGATAACATAGAGCTTTAGTAACTTGCTTAAGGTCAAATCACTAGGAAGATGGTGGAGTCAGCATTGTGCCCAGTCCCTTCTGGCCCCAGAGCCTGTGCATTCTTGCTTACACCTCTCTCTTAAAATTGGGAGGATAGGTGGCCCTATTTTTTAACTCAGGAATTCTAGCATCTAACTAAGCCAGGTAAACTAGTGAGGGTGCTAATTAATGTATGGAAGGGTGATCTAGTGCAGATAAGAATCCTGTTGGGAATGATCCCAGTCCTTGCTGAAAAAGCTAATCAAAGGGACTGGAAAGACCCAATTTTGAAAGAATCCCCTTGGAGGTGAGTCACTTGGTGACATCTCTACCAGAGGCAGGGAAGTGTGAAAGGAACATGGGTACACTGGTATAATCTCCTGTGATGGTCTTGGGGTGGTGGGAAGAACTGCTCTTCTTTCAGCTGGCTTTGCCCCCGAAAGTGTTTTGAGGGGCACTTGTGGGTGTAATCTCACTTCCTTCCTTCTCGAGTTAGGGCTCTTCACTTATAATTATGGGTTTCAGACAACTGAAGCATTTCGAGGCCATGGATTTCTTCAGAACATATTTCAAGCCAGAGAGGCAGCATTGCTTAAGACAAAGAGAAAAGTCATTTCTAAATTCTTATTGGAGTTGGCAGTTCTGGCAAGGATTTAAAAAATGAAGATCGTCTTTCTTGGTGGGCTGAGTTTTAGCGTCAGGATTTCAGGTTACAGATGTCACTGTAGGAGGTTTCGGTCACGTTACCGCTCTCACTTGGGCTCAGGCATTTTCGTGGCACTCTTCCTAGGTTGGCTTTCCCCCAAAGTTCCAAATTAATAGGAATATATTTCAGTTAGAAAAAAAAATAGATACTAAAAAATGGTTTAAGAAAAGCTAAAAAAGAAGGAAGTCCAAGGCAGTGGTTCTTTACATTAGTGTCACCAAGGGACCTTTAAAAAATCCTGTTGCCCACACCACACCCTGGACCAATTAACTCAGTGTCTATGGGCGTGGGACCCAGGCCCCCGTGGTTTCTAAAGTTCCCCAAGTGATTCCACTGTGTCGCTGAAGGTGAGAACCGCTGACTTAGTGACCAATATTCTCACCCAGCTGAAGCAACAAAGCTCCACTAGCTGTGCCTGGATTTTCAGGGCTGGGGTCACCCCAGGGGAGCACTGACAGCTGGTGCAGGACTTCGGGGCTCAGTTAGAGACCTTGATGCAAAGAGGACTTCGGGCTCCACCCTTCAGCCCAGTGGCGAGCAACCTTTTTCCGTAGCCAACTGTCGAAAACCAAAATATATTTATGGGCTGCATTATTTTTCTATTCCAAATGAAAATAACTTGATTGAAGCCCATAAAGAAATGATGAGTGTTTCAATGTAAGATGGACTATTTTACTAAAATAAGAAGGCTATGAAAATTGGCAACTCTGAATTACTTAAAATATCTATCTGGGTATTTTTTAAAAAGGAAGCTGACTAACCTTCTATCTTCAGATTACATCACGGACCTTATAGTGAAACCAGGTGGTCTGTGGGTGGTTCTGGAATGTTGATTGCTCATCTCAGCTTTAGTTTAAGGTTCTCTAATACCTGCGTGGACATTCGCTAATTACATCGATTTTCTGAAACTCTCTACCTATTGAGGAACAGTCTGTAATCTGCTTTAGACTTGGCATTTTTCTTCATGAGACCAATAGAAGTGGTTAAAATGTGAAAAATGGCACCAACTGGCCTTGGGAAAAGTGTAAATGCAGGCATCATCTGTTCACGTAGCAAATTCGGGAAATGCAGTTTGGATGCAGTCATTGGCTCTGACAAGACCAGCAGCTATTAAATAATAAAGTATTGAAATTCCAGACTGATAACTTTCAGGAGTAACAGTGCTGGCTCTGATGTGCCTGATGTTGTCATCTTTGGATCACACACACACACACACACACACACACACACACTCCCATACTCTCCACAATCTTCTTGGCGATTCCCTGCATTTCTTGTCCTCTGGAGCCCTTTGTTTCTTCACTGATAAAAGCTTCCCGGTGGGGATTTCAGTTGAGGAAGAGTGAAGAGGGACGAAGTACAGCCAGTGTAGGGCTTGCTAGTGAGCAAAAAGACATATCCTATGAAACAAAGTTTTAATTTTTATTTTACATATTTATACATAAAACTTTTAAGGAACCCTCTGAATCCAACAGAATGTTAATAGCACATCTAAAAATGAACTTCAGGTAGTCAACATTCACAAAATGTTGAAAACTGATTAAAATATACATAGTACAGAGACCTACAACTTCACTACGAGGCAGGCATGTATTTTTTGACTTGGATAGCACCGTCATTTACAGTTCTTCTTTAAAACTACAGTGAAGAATGAAAGCAGTCAATGGTAAAATACTGCTCCAACTCAGAATCTCTAAACAAATAAAAATAAAGTTAAAACTACCCTCTTTGATTAACCATGATTTGTGATGGTGTAAGTACTGTACATTTTTTGGAACAATATTTTATTAAAATGCCTGGTATTTAGTGGCAC
This sequence comes from Mesoplodon bidens, assembly GCF_964165515.1. Classification (NCBI taxonomy): domain Eukaryota; kingdom Metazoa; phylum Chordata; class Mammalia; order Artiodactyla; family Ziphiidae; genus Mesoplodon; species Mesoplodon bidens. The sequence goes on along the minus strand of NC_138161.1, from coordinate 78,146,776 downwards.
AGTAAAAAAATTAAAATAAATTAAGAAGCAAAGGCCAATCACTGGACGTTAAGCTTCAGACATTATCGATGACTAACACTGATATTTGTTTGTTTCTATGCCACCTTTAGCAACAGCATTTTTACAACCACAGAAGCAAAATAAATTCTAGCTTGTCCTCTGGTTGGATGGCTTCTTTTCACTTTGCAGGCATTTTCTCGGCCATGTGCTTCTGCTGACTCTCAGCGTGTCTGTAAAATGAAGAATGCAATTATTTAGTGCTAAGGAGAAAGCCAAATTGCTTTCCCATCAACAGCTAAAACATCCTCCAAACAGAGGCTCGGAGTTACTCACAGTGAAATCAAGAGAATCAAGAAACGGTACTTAATTCAAATGGATTTGCCCTCTTCCAATTTTTATATTCTATGTACGATTCCTTTTATTTAGTAAGCCACTGGATTAACCTGAGACATGTAGATGTCACGTTGCTTTGAGAAGAAAAGTGCCGTGTTTAAAAATGAAAAGAGAAAAGTAACTAGGATAATTTATTCAACAAATGTTTAATATGTGCCTTCTCTGTGCTCCTGGTGCTGGGGATTTGGTGGTGAGCAGACAATGATCTTTGTTCTCATGGAGCATATATTCTAATGGAAAGAGACAAGAAAGGAACAGACAGCAAGCAAGGAGATAGCAGATAGAAGATTAAGTGCTAAGCAAAAAGTCAAAACAAGGTGCTGTGATAGAAAGTAACTGCGTGACTTTATCCAAACACGCACATAGATGCAAACCTAAGTATTAACAAGGCTCTTGTTAATAATACAGTAGTTCAATTTTATTCTTACAAAGGCTAATGTCTTCCAAACAAACGGTAGGCCTTTGTGGATGTCAAGATTTCCCACATTTGCATATTTTTCCCCCTCAGTTAGTCCCAAGGGCAAGATCACGGCAGTGAGGGGCCAACAGGGTGGGGTGAGTCTTACTCATCAAGCCCTATTACGTACGGCCTGTGAGCCCAAAGTTGGGCTAACCGGCAGCTGGCCAGTGGAGATGGAGTGGGAGGAATGGCCAAGCTGCTTACATCACTCGATCGGGCACTAAGTAAACGTCTTCCCAGAGACTGGCAGGGTCTGAAGGCTGCAAGAAACAAATGTTTTGAAAGAGGATCTTAGGAAATTATAAATCTGGCAAGAGAAAAGCATCTAAGGGTGTGGTTTCCAGCTGTCATCAGAGGTCCAGGGGCAGTTTCTCGGTGCTGCCTAGACCTGGGTAGTCAGTGACATCAAGTTTAACTCACTGGCATTATGCAGAATGTCTCCCATCTGTGTTCCAGGGAAGACCACAAATACATTCAGACCCAGAGAAGTGGCAACAGTGTCCCTGCCACATGCGGCAGCCCACAGAGAATATTCTGATATGCATCTACCAACAAAGGGACTCAGGAAAAAGACATCAATAGCACCCTATTCCTAAAAAAGAAATTATGCCTTCTAGCAGACCATCTTCTTTATCATTTTCATAAAGTAGCTCATGGGCCTCACTTGAACAAAGCTCAAGAAATATTTTGATGCCCAGTGACTAAGACTCCATGGTAGCTAATTAAAGTATAGTTCTTATAGCAGTTTTAAAATATGTATCTGTGCATGTGTGTGTGTGTGTGTGCATACAAACAAGGGGTTTTCTGAGAGAGAAGGAAAGAATAGGCAGGCAAGAGCTTCAGAAAATATTGAAAGCTGGGTGTTATTTTGAGACATACATAACAAGGGTGAATTTCATTAAAATTGTAAACAAAGGAGGGAAAGGGTTTCCGTCCACAAAACCAAAAGGTTCTCGTCAACTATTTATAAAGTCTTTATTAGGATTTATTTCACTCAAGCCCCACAAGGACTTCTTTTTATCAACAATCCCTACTGAGGACCTACTATGTACTTGGCAGGCCCTGTATTAGGTTCTGGGGACACAGCAATGAATGAAAATAGTGTTGTCTCTGCTTTCAGGGGGTTTATAGCCAGGTTGGTTGTAAACCATATAATACAATAGGATTAGCCTCTACTTGGGAGGGATGCCATGCTGCCAGGAGCACAGAGGGCCCTACATCAGTCTTGGGGGATCAGGAAGCACTTCTCCAAAGAGGTATCTAAACCCATGGTTTTCAAATTAGGCTGTGCATTGGAATCATCTGGAAAGATTTAAAAACTCCTAATGCACAGGCTACTTCACAGAATAATTAAATCAGAATCTCTGGGAGTGAGACCCAGACATCAGTATTTTAAAAGCTCCCCAGGCTGGTTCCAATGTGCAGCCAAAATTGAGAACCACCGATCTGAACTGACACCTGGATGGTAGGAGCTGCACAGGTAAAGGGAATAGGTGAACAGGGCTTCTCAGCGGCCAAGCTCTCAGCCTTCTGGGATCTGGCTGCAAAACTCTGGCACTGCTACCTTTAGGGAAGTTTAAGTATCCTTAGGTCCCTCCATGAGCAAAATTATATTTCTTCAGCCAGGAATGGGCATAGAAACTTCTCTGCACCTGCTCTAATTTAAAGGGTTCCTCTAGTACCTTTAAATTAGTGACCCCTCTCCTTTGAACCCCATGGTTCTGCCCACCCTGTCTCCCATGATCACACCATCTGAAGGGATAAGCAAAATTCACTGCAAACCTAAGTAACAGCCTAACATTCTGAGAGAAGGGAGGAGCCTCTGAATGTCGTCTTAGCAACGAGGGGTGCCAACGCTGCTCTGAGGGGCAGAGAAATGGTCTCTGTTATCATAGGCAAGCCACAGAATTGACAAAAGAGTCTATATATTTTTCAGAAGATGCATGTCCTGGTTGTATATTTCACTACTGATTTCCCAGAATCTTAATCCCTATATGCAAAGTTGTTAGCCTAACAAAAAGGCAGGTGTCTTACAATTGTTGGTGCAGTGCCTGAATACAGCTGTAGGGGGCAATAATAGTATTTGAGTGTTACTATATTTCACATGCAGGCAAATATGCTAAGAAGGTATGAGGAGAACTTCTGGTTTTTTTTGTTTTTGTTTTTTTGTTAGGGTTGAGGCAATATAACATCCAAAGCATACAAAAGAAAGTGCTGCCCACAGGTCTTTAAAAACAAACGTAAACATAGTTCTGCAGCATTTATTTTGCTACCCAAGCTATTTTTAGAACACTGCATTTGGAAAAATATTTTACCCAGTGTTACACATTGAGAAGTGGTCCCTGTGGTGAGTGCTGAGAGCATTTTCACTACATATGTTTTCAAACTTCTCTTGGATGGTTCTGGATCATGTGGTTAATTCCTTATGTTACCGTGACAAGCAGTTTTCTTTCTCTCCTTGGGAGCTTCTACTCTCTGAATACCATTTCTGGGATTAATAGTAACTGTTGCCTTGTGGTTTAAAGACTTCCTATAAACTGTCTCAGAAAAGGTGGCATCGTAAATACAATACAGGATCATAGGAATGCTCACAGTATTTCACATACTTTATATATTTATGGTGAGAGGCTTTTCCACAAGGAAAACTAGGAAGAAATGCAAGATCTTGACCAGCATTAGCCTAGTTTCCCTAACCCCCAGGGAAGGAAGCATTCTTTACCTCTTTACAGACAGGCGCACGGAACCAGGCCCAGCTAGAAACTCAAGTCTTGGAGTCTCCCCATGGTGAGAGCAATCTGGTGGCGCTGGTGCTGTGGAAAGATGCCAGTGTCCTTGCTTCCGGGCATGGCAGATGCGATCAAGAGTCGGGTCATATAACAGCAAGTGCCACTTGGTGGCACCCACCACGTGCTGGAATCGTGCCAGCATGGAATGGCTTAGGGACGACTCTCAAGGGGACAGTCCTTCAGGATAAAGTCCTTAGGCCAGAATTGCTGACCTGATTTAAGTGGGGGTGGATGAAGTTCTAATGCACTTACAATCCATCACTAGGGGAGGATAGTAGTGAAGAAGCCATGCATTTGGATGGGAGCAGTTTTGGCCGCTTCCCCTCCATCTAAACAGCTGACACCAGCAGAGATTAGGCGAGTTACTCATGGAAGTAAGGAAAGAAGTTCTCTAGAGCTCGCTCTTGCCTTAATTGTTAGACTTCCAACCATCCCAGGCTTCTTTCCTTCTTTGGAAAGATGAGGCACCACTGACCTGGTCAAGTCCTCGATGTCCACCAGCATGGCATCTTGCTCTGTGTGCAGCTCATCTCGGATGAGAAGCAGCTGGACCAACTCTTCATTCAAGCCTGGGGCAAAGAAACGAAAGCATTTAGAAACAGATAAAATTGCATCTAAGTCAGGATGTGAAACTACTTATGCACCATTATATATGTACGATAGATACATACATATATACAAACAGCTAAACATAGCAGGAGGCTATTTTTGCTAAAATGTAGAGTCCTTACATTAGCTTCTCATAAGCCCAGGAGAAGTCACCAATTTGAGAGCACGACTAGCTTGCATACTTATAGAAGTGTTGAAAGAAAAGGAGTACAAAGTATATCCAATTACATTCACATTAGAGTGGGAAAAGAAATTGTTAGCTGTTAGGAAAACAGCTTGTTAGAGGAAGTGGGATTTGGTTTTCAAGAAATGTGAACGCAGAAGCACATTAAGTTTTCCACCGTTCATCTTCAGGGTGCTCCTGCCACACGGAGAGCTGGAGGGGCCACTGCGCCCGACAAGAGCCACATCAGAGCCCCTGCTGCGGAGGAAGGCGCCTTGAGGATGCTCAAAGGCTCCTCGGGGTCGAGGAAAGGGGCAGCCCTATGTGCAGGTTGTTCTAGGAAACAGTAATATCTAAAGCTGTGGGAGAACCAGATGTGTAAGACCTGAAGAAATAACCCCTGAGTTCTCTGGACAATGGGTGCTGAGGAAAATATTCTTTAGGATTTATACTGGGCATAAAATAGATGGAAACATAACTAGTCTTCCTGAAATCAGGGTACTGGGTTTAATTTGGCTTCTGCCATTGAAAAATATAAACAAGCAGGGGGCTCTCTCTTGCTTTTTCCCCCTCACATCAGCTAAGAGTAAAAGCTTCTAGGTCTGGACATGTGGACACACGAGGGATAGCATTCATTTAGCAAGAGCTCTGGGCCCAGACACCAAAGAAAGGAAGGGGATATTCAGTGAGGTCCTCCTTGGAAATGTTTCCAGAGATCCTGACCTCAAATGATGCATTTGTCTGCCTTTAGTTCAGGTTACTTTTCAATTTAAAAAAGGACAAATCAAGTCATACAAAGGGGTCTAAAACTCCATCTACTCCTGAAAAGGACTAGCTGGCAATGTTATTATTTAAAAGTCTATGGAGGATGTTTCAGTGGTAAAAGATCAGAAAGCCTTTTAAGTCCTTAATTCCTAGTAATTTATGCTCAACTAAAATTAAAATGTAGTAGAATTTTTTTTTTTTTTTGCGGTACGCGGGCCTCTCACTGTTGTGGCCTCTCCCGCTGTGGAGCACAGGCTCCGGACGCGCAGGCTCGGTGGCCATGGCTCATGGGCCCAGCTGCTCTGCGGCATGTGGGATCTTCCCAGACCGGGGCATGAACCCGTGTCCCCTGCATCAGCAGGCGGACTCTCAACCACTGTGCCACCAGGGAAGCCCCTAAAATGTAGTTGAATTTTAAAAAAGCCTGTGAATCTATGGTTTCCTAATTAAAATGTTAAATCCTTTCTCTTGATTTTAAAATGCTGAAGGTATTAACTTGCCACTGAATACATCCAATTTTATTTTTTCTAGTGGGTTCTTAGGGTAGCTTTTTATACTAGTACTCAGTAGAGTGCCTGCATAGTGCGTGGGAATGTCTTTTCTGTATGAAGTTTTAAATTTTTTATTATGGACATTTTCAAAGAGATACAAAAGTAAAGAGAATTGTTTAAGGAATCCCCCTGCCCCATGCATCCAGCCAGCTTCAACAGTTATCAACTCATGGCCAGTCTTGAACTCATCTATCTCCCCTTCTCCCACTAGATCATTTGAGAGAGAATTTCAGACATCATATTATTTCATCTGTAAATGTCTCTAAAGACAGGTCTCTTATTAAAAAAAATTTAACATAACCACAATACCTTTATTGTACCTGAGTAAGTAAATACATCTAGTTGGTTTGCATTTGGTTGGCATGTCTCTTAGGTGGTTTTAATCTATCAGCCTACGGACTTTATGGACTTGTATGTCCCAGAGGCTGGAGGGCTCGTGAGTTCACCTGGGCTAAGCACGCTTTCCCAGTGAGCGAGCTCTCTCATTGGTCCAGCACCTGCCATTCCCTGAGTAACCACTTCGAGTGAATGCCACTCACTCACCACCCGCCCTGCACACTTCCTGTGGAGGCCCTTCTTCATTCTGGGGGGAAAAGGCCCATGCTTTCTCACCCTATAATTTTCACATATCGGTCACATATACTTTCACCACCTGGAGTCCCACAGCATAAGTCGAATAGAATTTGATGACCTAAAATGAATGTACGTGCAAGTAAAGCTGAGAGTATAACTGTATAATAAATGACTTGTAACTACTAAATTATATTCCACAAACAGGCGTTGGGAGCCAAATATATGCCAGGCACTGTGCTGGGAGCTGGGGATTTCAGATGAATAAAAAGGATCCCTAACCTTTGTGAACATTGAAAAAGTCTTAAAGTTTCTCAACATTTTACAGTAAAAAAACCAAAAACAAAAAGAGAGCCTTGTGATTCTCTTCTTTTCCTTGCAAGTACATAGGAGGACCCCAATGAAACGTACCAAGGAACTGAATCCAGGAAATAGTACTATCCATCCCATGATATTTTACACTTAATATCCCATTTTCCAGAGCATCTTACACTTACTTTCTATCTGGGAATGGAGATCATTGACTATCACTTGTAGCTGCCCAATAGTCATGTCTCTCAGGTCAGTGGGCTTTAAACTTCTTTTCATCAAGCATTCACTTATATGAGGCATGTGTGGCAGCTGAAGACAGAAAGGGAAGAAATGGAGGAGTGAGCAGCAAGCACACTGAACGTACGACCCAGTTTTCTCCTAAAAGACCCACCTTCATTCACCCACTTCAGGTTCCTTGCTTAAAAGCTTTCCCCATCTGACTTTCCCAATGTGAGGCCCTCCATATACGCACATCATCTGAAACACTATTGGCATCAGAATGGGACACTACTCAAATCAAAAGCGTTTGGACTGGGCTACAACTGAGAGTCAATTATTACATCCACAAATGAATTACCAGGGAGCTCAAGTAATGTCAATGACATGGATAAAATTAATAATATCAGCTACTTATTAACTTATAGCATGCTACAAGCACTGTGCTAAGTGCTTTGACTACTTTTTCCACAATCGTGCTCTGACACAGCTATTATTATTATTCCCATTTTATAGATGAGAAAACTGAGACGTGTCCAGAGCCCCACAGTAGGTCAATGGCAGAGCTAGTCTTAAGCTCCAAAGCCCAGGGCTCTCATCCACTCGGCCACACTGTCTTCATTGAAAAGGGGGGAACAAGAGCTAAAGCAATAGTGAGTTTGCCATAGCAATGGGTTCTTAAACTGAGACTGCTTTAAAGGAATTAAAATATTCCCATGATAGCTAATACTGCCCCTAAGAAACACAGTAGATATGATTAAACTGAGATTGCTTTAAAGGAATTAAAATATTCCCATGACAGCTAATACTGCCCCTAAGAAACACAGTAGATATGAATCAAGAGCAAGGTTTACTTTTGTGAGTGAAATCTGTTGCGTATGTATCCTTCAGTGATACAGTAGGAAGGAAAAAGAAACAGACTTAAATATTTCTCAATGACAGTACGTTTTACACACTGCCTTGTAAAAACCCAAGTTTGCATAACTCTGGGAAAGGACTGGGACAGCCTCAACCACTTGCAGCCACCAAACACTCGCTTGCATTTCAGCGTTCGCTGCTTACAAGATCAGCGACGGGAGACTTTTTCCTGTTCTGTTTTTCCACTTCTACTTGCATTTTGGCCATTGGTTTGGCCATGGCAAGGGCCATTTTGGCTTCGGCTTGCAATTTCTTTTGCCTTGTGAGGAAATCCATGTCATCCAGGGATTCGGATTCCTCTTCAGTAGTGTCTCTATCAGAATAGGAAGAACTCTGTTTGCTCTGTGAAGGGAAAAAGAGCAGCCCTGAGCTTTGCGTGCCGGGTACCATCTTTGGAGATGAGCTACAGTCTTCCCTGAGCCCTCTCTCAAAGTAGCCAAGAGTCCCCTCCATCAAGGGACTCAACTCTTGATTTGACTTGTACCAATCGCAAGTAACGTTTTAAAAGCTACTTTATTTCCTCAGTCAGTGATAGACTCTGATTTTAGCATAAAAAGTAACATAATTAATAATAGGGAGAATATATATTTGCAACAAACTTGAGACATTTCTTTGATTCTTACTCTCAAACCTTTCTTGAAGTGAACAGACACAGCAAAATATTTAACCCAGAGCTAAGGCGGTGCGTTGCTCCCTGGAGCGGACAGGATCTCAGATATCCTACGCGGTTCTGACGCGGCATTGCACTCAACAACCAACACGGTTTCCTGTTAGTTAGTCTTTGGTACGAAAGGCGATAGACCTCCCAGAGAGGAAAGAAATCCAGCAACAAGCACCCAGGATCATCAAGCCATCTTTTGTAATACGTGTGCAAGGAATAGTAACCAATGTTTAACCCACATTACCTTGCTGGTTTCTCTGAGCAACAGCTATGTGCTACCATTCCCACCCCTGCCTGGACCCCATCCCCTGCCTTTTAAAATGTGTCCCATTGCTAGTCTGTGCTCATATTTCTAAGCCCAGTGGGGAAGGATTGGTATATAGTGTATTTTCTTTTATAATTCTTAGGGCCTATGTGATTTCTCTTATGATTTAGTATGAAAGTGGTCGCTAACTTTAACAGAGCTTATGTTTCCTTCTTGGATCACAGTTTTTATTTTTCAATCACTGTCAAATTTTAGGAGCATGCCGTGTCAAGAAATGTCATGAGACACTGCTTTTTTAATCTCTGAAATGTTTGTTTCTGACTAACAACAGAAAGGAAGCTAAATGACCAGGAAAGCACACTCTGAGCCTCAGTGGCAGCTTTGGGACTCACCATGGGAGACAAGGGGGTGTCCAAGCTCGTTTCGGTCTTGCTGTCATCAGCATCGCTGTCCTTATCGCTGCCGCTGTCGTTGACAAAGCATATCTGCAGGTTCATCCCACTCTGCAGGCTGGGCAGAAGCAAACAGGACACTAATTACATTCAGCTATTTGTTATCTGGTAGCATCCAGAAGAACTGCCTGATTTTGCTAAAGAAAGTAGTTTAATGTGTTCTTCACAGGAAGCAGTGAGTGAGCAATAATACTCCCAACTCATAAATGATAACCTTTGCTAGAAGATAACTTGATAAGTTGATAAATGATAAGATGATAATTTTTAACTCATACTGTATTAGTTTTTTTTCCACACACAAATTCATGCTGGGAGAAAAGTAGTTTCAGGCCACATTATAGCAACCAGCACAATACCAAACACATAGTTGGTACACAATGAAAATGCGTTGAGACACTGAGTTTACATTTTTTTTAACATCTTTATTGGAGTATAATTGCTTTACAATGGTGTGTTAGTTTCTGCTTTATAACGAAGTGAATCAGTTATACATATACATATGTTCCCATATCTCTTCCCTGTTGCGTCTCCCTCCCTCCCACCCTCCCTATCCCACCCCTCTAGGTGGTCACAAAGCACGGAGCTGATCTGCCTGTGCTATGCGGCTGCTTCCCACTAGCTATACCTTACGTTTGGTAGTGTATATATGTCCATGCCACTCTCTCGCTTTGTCACAGCTTACCCTTCCCCCTCCCCATATCCTCAAGTCCATTCTCTAGTAAGTCTGTGTCTTTATTTCTGTCTTACTCCTAGGTTCTTCATTTTTTGTCTATGAAGAGGAATGGGTCCTCAGCCAAATAAGGCTGCCTGGTGTCATCTAGTGTCCTACCCCACGGGGACAATCCAGTGATACTCATTAAGTACAGCATCCCGGGGCCAGAGCTCTCCGAAGAAAGACTCCTTTTTTTTCTCAAATAAGGTTGTCTGAAGGAAAATTTTATTTGAGGCGGTTGTCAAAAGCCAACCAAGGGAGCCCATTTATGTCATTAAGAAAAAAACACACCAGAGGTTCACTCTCGAGAAACTTAAGGAAACCTCCAGCTTAGTCAGAAAAGCAGAATGTTGGAACATGACAAGGCTCTACAGACTGCCTCGCGTCCAGAGCCTCAGAGGCAGAGATGTCTTGGGAGCTCATTATGTTTGTGGAGAATCTGGGAAGCTCCAGAGGGATGTTGCTGGAAATGTGGTCACAAAGGGCCAGCCGGCTGTGTATCTGCTATACACGCAACCAGGCTGTGGATCCAACTCTGTCCTAACCTTCATTTGAAGTCGAACACATTTCATTGCTGTTTGACAACAAAGTGTTTTTCAAGAAGCACTTTCTTAGCATCCCTAGTAGCCCCAGTCTGTAAGTTTAGAGAAAGAAAAGGCAGAAGGAAACTCCTAAGCAGCAAGGGGTCATAAGGAGGTTCCTGGAAGCCAGGTTTAGGACAGGGGGCACCAAATCTGCTCTGGCATTATTATTGTCACAGTGAGAAATGCAAAGAGCAACTCGTCTGATAGCTGACATTCCCATTTGCTTTTTTTTCTTATTCAAATGGGTAGGGATGCTCTGCATAAATTGCTCAAATGACTCATTTAAAGCACTTTGATTGAAAACAATACAGAACTCAGAAAAAGAAAATGTACTGATTTAGCACAGGCACCATCATTGTTACGGGTATGTACCGCCACCTATTGTTAACTTCTCTAATTACGGAAAGTCCCAGCTTATTTTTCCCCAAGAGAGAAACACAGCCTTTCCCTCTGTAGGTCCAGTTCCATTCCCCCACTACCCTCTGGTGCAGGCAAGCAGACCCAGGCCTAGGGCTGGCCGCAGAAAGCGACAGGTTCTGCTGTGATCAGCTCAGGGTGCTTGGAATCAGTAGGACTTAGGTTTGAATCCTTACTTCTTTCCCAAGGCACATTACTTTATGAACCTCAGTTTCCTCATCTGTCAAATAGGGTGAATAATTCAGTGGTTTGTAGAAAGGATGAAAAGAGCTCAGAGATGGGCACAGGGCAGGTGCTCTGTGCCTGTTCATTATCCTCCTTTCTCTACTTTCTGAAAGCCTAGACAAAAAAACCACAGAATTTTAAAGGTGATGTGACTTTGTAAAGGGACCCCTGCAGTCACCTACTTGAATACCCGGCCTGGTCACAGCAATTCCAGATGCACAACTGACTCACTGGGGGCGTCCCGAGCTGACTTTCACTGTTAGGCAGCTTGAACATTTATTGAGCTGGAATTTGTCTCCTTTTAACTTTCTACCATTAGAATATATATTTTTTTCCTGGAGAAATGTAATATGTTCAGGTTACCCTTTGACCCCATATAAATTAAGTTTTAAATTTTATTGTCTGTAGTTGGTAAAAAAAAACCCAAATCAACCCATTTTTAACAATAAAACGCAAGATCCATGGATCGACAACAGCGGAAATTTAAAAAGTGCAAATTAAAAACAGACATATTTTAAAGTCATATTTTAAAATAAAAAAGACATTTTAAATTCAACCTAATTCGAATCAAGGATTATGTAGTATTTCGTATTTATTGGATAACTAAAGTCTGGAAAAGAAGAAAGAAGACACTATATACACAGATTATAAAAATACAAAATAACACATGATACCACTGCAAAATAAGGTTTAAAACAGCCAAAGATATATATTTTCATTATGAAGAAAGTCTGATCATAAATTCTGTTGTTCTGCCCCCAAAGTGACCTTTGTGCTAAGGATCAACTCAGACCCAAATCAACTATCCCATGCAGCGTTTCTAACTCAGGAAAGACCAAGAAAAAAGAAAAGGGAAGGATTTAGTAGTCGGAGTGAAATGAAAAAACACCTCAGGTAGAAATTCAGAAAATCGCCTTAGTAACACATTATCACCGTGGGAAACTGAGCAGAGCTTCTTACAGGGTGAGCTTTATGATTCCTTATAGCGGTAATCACCAAGAGTGTTACTCTCAGGAAAAGGAAATTATATGATATTACAGCTAATAGTTCAACGGGGATTTTAGTGCAGACATCTTAAAACGGACTCAGGTTTCAAGAAGGATTTGTTTGCCTTTAGCCTTTAAGAGGGTTTAAGATGAAGGCAGCTTTGGGGAAACTCGACCACAGCTCCCAAGCAGCGGCCAGTGCTGCTGAAGGACTCTGTGCCACTGGGTCCAGGAACGATAACCCCTGTTCCTGGCCGCTTCCCATCCCGGGGAGGCATGGCTGTTCTGAGGCCCTCCCTCCAGCCACTCGGAGCCCCTGTCCCTCACGCTGCGGTGTCTCGCCTCTAACCAGGCTACGCAGTCTGGCGAGACCCCCGCAGCCGGGGGTTAATTTGCTTGGAGCTCTCAGGCACCGTCTGAGGTGAAAACAAAACACTAACCTCTTCCTGTTAATTAGTGATATAATTTAAGGTATCCAGTTCAGGGTTACTTGATGTTTGGAATGGCGATCCGGCAGAGGGCTATGAGCAAAAGGCTGTTTGATGCCTGCCTTGCCTGTGGATTTGATTACTGGAAGGTCTGCGTCCTGGTCACCCCGGAAACCTCTTCTCCTTATGCCATGAAAAACCACACTGCAGCCCAGAGTTACGGACAGGGATGCGAGGGTATGGAGAGGGGGCCGTCACGGATGGAGAAGGCTCAGAAACGTGAAGAGACAGAGACTAGGTGTGCTTCCTGGACATCTCAGTGTGAGCGAACGTGGCTTTCTGAGTGACAGTTCCTGTTGGCCAGGATCGGGAAAGCATTTAGCTGATAGGCTGTTCAGCACCAGTGTCCACTTGGCATTTACAGTGAGGAAAACTTACTTAGAAAACACATGTGCTGACCTCCAACTACTGTCAGCAGGGATATTATGAAAATCTGCTCGGAATTGAGAGAATGATGGGGATGGAAGGATCTTTACTAAGAGGATATCTCAAAAACCTAGCTACCCGGTGGGATGATTTGCTATAAAGACAATACCTTTTTCAAAATACAGGGACAAGACCAGTTTACTCCGTGGGAGAAGTGATGGGATGGTCTTAAAGTTTGCTGTGACCTCTAGTGGGGCAGAAGCATTGGGAATCTGGCCTTTGTCCTTGGCCTTGGGTTGCAGTGACTGGGAGTGGCCTGGTCTGACGGCCAGCTCCGAATCCCAGAACTATCTGGTGTTTTCTGATTTTTAAAAACAGGAATCTCCCAGCACTAGCTTAGACCGCCAGCATCCACAGAGGAATGCTGCAGATTCTTTGGTTCTATCCCCTGCACCATGCCTTAGTTAATTTCACTTGAACGGTTACAGTGAATTTGAGTTTAAAAGTGTGTGCACTGGGCTTCCCTGGTGGCGCAGTGGTTGAGAGTCCGCCTGCCGATGCAGGGGACGCGGGTTCGTGCCCCGGTCCGGGAGGATCCCACATGCCGCGGAGCGGCTGGGCCCGTGAGCCATGGCCGCTGAGCCTGCGCGTCCGGAGCCTGTGCTCCGCAACGGGAGGGGCCACCACAGTGAGAGGCCCGCGTACCGCAAAAAAAAAAAAAAAAGTGTGTTCACTTCATTCTCTCCTTGGGCTGTACAACCACCTGTGGATTACAGGCAAGGCAGCGGTTGCTTAAAGAAGTCAGATAACTTGCCCCAGATCTGTGACAGCCTGATTATTAAAATGGTCCCAGTTCCTCCCCTCTCTCTCTCCGGTCCCCCTGTAAGGCTGAGGGTTCTCCATCAGGAGGTGGAGTGTATTTCTGGACCCCTGGGCTGGCCTTCTGACTTGCCTCGGCCAACAGAATGCAGAGGAAGTGACTGTAGTCCAGTTCCGAGCCCCTGCACCCGCCCCCCCACTCCCCGCTGCCCCAGGGAACCGTGCCGCTGCCCGCAGAACAAGTCCAGCTCAGCCTGCTGGCAGAGGAGGGGCCTCATAGCACAGAACTCAGTCGGCCATTGTCCCAACTGAAGCCCCAGGTACCTGACGGAGCTCAGCCAAGAGCAAGCAGTAGCGGTACCTCGCCAATCCGTAGCCAATCAATCACAGACGCACGAGTAAGCCCCATGGGAACCCAGCTCTCATCAGCAGCAGAAATCAGTGCTTAACATCGGATGCCACTGATGTGGGTGGGTTTTTATTACACATCACCACCATGGCAACAGATAAATGGTACAAGATCACAAAGCAAGAGACTACAGGCTGGGCCTCTGGTTTTTGAATCCAGTGGCCTTTCTCCCATACTGCACTTAACCTTAGGTTTGGATTTATTAGGTCTTGCCTGTGATGGCAATATAATTTGAAGCACATAATGCCTCCTGTAGTTGCTTATAATTTCAAGGCAACTGTATGGTTTCCTTAAGAAACAGAGTGAGAGGAAACTTTGAAATGCCTATGGATTTCAAACATGCATTGCTCATCTTCTGTCCAAAAACAGTGTGGCTGTGAGAGCCTCTGGCCCTGCCATGCCATTCATTACTCAGTATTCCCAACTAGTTTGTGGCTGGGCTGTTAAAATATATTATTTCTATTTATTTTAATGGATCTCTGATGCATTATTCAAAGGCTTTCTACATAATGAATATTATCACTCATTATCTTTTCCTGTTTCATGAGAATTTCAAAGGGGATGGAATATAAAATGTGGATTGTAATTACCCAAGGGTAGCTGTAAACACATTTCATTTTTCTAAGGATTTGTCATGAAGAAAGAACGTGGGAACAATTGAGGTTTGGGTAAGTTCTAGATGTACTGCGTGTGTGATGGTGTGTCTACAGAATGTGCTGAGGTGGGTTAAAATGAGGTGCCTCTATTCCTTAATAAATTGTGAAATACCTTTCCCATTTCCCAAAACTTACTCCTTACTCTTCTTTTCCCTACTGACTGTTTTGTATTGACAATTACCATGAAAGTTACAGAATTACTATTGAAAAAAAAAAGGAAACGCAAAGTTTCTACTTCCCAATATTTGTTATTGTGAAAATATACTGCTATTTCTTATTTTACTTTAGTGAGATTGTGTTAACTTTCTTTTGCTAAAGAGTGTGCAATGCATGGGATGATAATTTGACTTTTGTTTTGTTTTTTTTGTTTTTTGTGGTACGCGGGCCTCTCTCACTGCTGTGGCCTCTCCCGCTGCAGAGCACAGGCTCCAGACACGCAGGCTCAGTGGCCATGGCTCACAGGCCCAGCCGCTCCACGGCATGCGGGATCCTCCCAGGCCGGGGCACGAACCCGCGTCCCCTGCATCGGCAGGCAGACTCTCAACCACTGCGCCACCAGGGAAGCCCTAATTTGACTTTTTAAAAATGTAAAAAATTTTAAAATTGAAGTATAGTTGCTGTACAATGTTGTATAAGTTACAGGTGTACAATACGGTAATTCTCAATTTTTAAAGGTTATGCTCCATTATAGTTATTATAAAATATTGGCTATATTCCCTGTGTTGTACAATATATCCTTGTAGCTTATTTTATACCTAATAGTTTGTACCTCTTACTCCACTACCCCTATGTTGCCCCTCCTGCTTCCGTTTCCCCACAGCCATCTCTCCTAGATGCCAAAGGTGGTAACTACTAGTTTTTTCTCTATATCTGTGAGTCTGCTTCTTTTTTGTTATATTCACTAGTTTGCTGTATTTTTAAGATTCCACATATAAGTGATATCATACAGTATTTGTCTTTCTCTGTGTGACTTATTTCACAAAGCATAATGCCCTCTAAGTCCATCCATGTTGCTGCAAATGGCAAAATTTCATTCCTTTTTATGGCTGAGCTGACTTTTTAAAAAAGAGTGATATTCACATAGGTGCAAACACTGCTGGTCTAACATATATGATCATACACACAGAAGGACTATAAATGATTTTTACAACTATATTAGAAAGAAAGGGGATGTTTAACTGTTCATTTGTTTGTTCGTTTGATGATCAGGCAATAACATCTCTGCAAAACCCACAGCACCGACTGGCCAGTGCTGAGCTGATGCCTCCCCTTTGGCCAGGGCACACACTTTCTAGTTCACTACGGTCCCACCTATGGCCTTTTATCTGGGCTACTTCATTCCTTTATGTTTCTTGCTGGCCCCTGCAGGCATGTTACAGTTCATGACCCCTATATTAAGTGGATGCATAGTAGTAGTTGATCCAGGGACAGAAATCAGGTCTTCTAACAGGTACCAAATGCTTGGATCATTAAATCACAATATACAAATAGAAATGTGGACTATATAGAGCATTGGAAGAGAACTCAAAAAAATACTTACTAGACACTCCCTATCTTATAGATGAGAAAGGAAACACTTTCACTTACCTGGACATTAACTAGTAAGTAAGGTGTTAACCAAGAAGAGTGAATGAGCAGGGAACTAACTGCAGTAGAAAAGTGGTCTGCGGGATGGGGGAAGCAAATGCAGAAGAGGGATGGAAAGCCGGCTCTCCCACCGTTATGTGCGCAGAGCAGTTAAGGGCAGTTTCAAACTCTGTGATAGAGAGAGGACTGGGGGAAAGGGGAGCACCATGTCTCTTCATGTCCTGTCCTCACCCCACGTCTTACAGGACTCAGGCTTTTGGTTTCCTCAGCGAAAGCCACGGAAGGTAGCTCCAAAGGCGGCTGGAGTGTGAATGGCCCTCTCTGGGTTTTCTTCTCCCAATCCTGCGCATACTTTTTGTCTGCTCCCGTTTCTAAGGCTCGTTAGTTCTGGACCTTCCATCTGTATGTGTTTGCGTGAGGGCTGGTAGGCATCCGATTCCACATGGCCACAGAATCTTCTCACTACTTAAGTAACGGATAGAGAAGTGGTCTAGCATTCACCAGCTTTTCTATGGTGAAGGAGCAGCCCTTGTAGCCTAACCCGATTCTCTAGGGAGCTATAAATACTTGCATTCCTCAGACAGCTGCTGATTCTAATTCCACATCAGTATCTAGTTCCTTCAATAATGACCACGTATATGTAATTAAATTTGGAATTATAGGATCTTAATGTTAAAAAATGCATTTTCACCAGAAATATTTTCTGCACGAATTGAAGACCAGAATGAGCACTCTTCTGATACTGCAATAATAATGGAATAAAACAGCCATCTCTCCTAGGTGCCAAATGTGGTCTACTATCTCTTAATTAAAGCCAAATGATTTCTCAGCAATCTACTTTCTGAAATAAAAAGAATCGCCACTTTTGAGCATCTACTATATTGTAGGCACTTCATATATATTACTTCTAATCCTCAGATACACCTAAAACAAGTATTATGATCTCCATTTTGCATATGAGAAAACTAAGGCTCCGAGGTTAAATTATACAAGGTCACAAAGTTGGCATTTTATTCTAGGAGAGTGTGGTGAGAAGCCAGGGCACTATAAGAAGGCTAGAATAAATTCATGAATGGAAGAATAAAAGAGAAGATAAAAAAAAAGCAAAACAAAAACAAAACAAAAAATTGGAAACAACTTCAGTGTCTAACAATAAGAGATTAAGTATGTTATGGACTGACAAATATACACTGATATGTATAACATAGATAACTAATGATAACCTGCTGTATAGCACAGGGAACTCTGTTTAGTGCTCTGTGGTGACCTAAATGGGAAGGAAATCCAAAAAAGAGGGGATATATGATACATATGGCTGATTCACTTTGCTGTACAGTAGAAACTAACACAACATTGTAAAACAACTATACCCCAATTTCAAAAAAGATTGATAGAACTACAAAAAAAAGTATATTATGGTGAAATATATGACAGGCCATTATGCAGCTAGTAAAAATATATATAATGGAACAGTTATGGATATGGGCAAATATTCCTGATGTATTGTTAAGTCAAAAACAGAAACAAAAACCAAGCTCTAAAACAATAGGTATACTATGATTCCAAGTTTGTAAACAAAAATGTGGAGCTATCTGTAAAGAAAAAGTGGCAGGAAATATAGCTAGATATTTTTTCGTGGAAGAAATTCAGTTGACTTCAAATTTTTCTCTTTTGAGTGCCTCTGAGCTGCTATGTGTGGGCCTTTAGCAGGAATTTTAAAAAGGAAAAGGAGAGAGAATGGGTGAGTTGGTTAGCACTGTGTGTTGGAGAAAGGTGAGTAGGATTAAATATCTGACAGCTGGAAGAGGATGTCTGCGTGTCTGACTCAGATGGTGTCTATGCAGGGACCATGACTCACGTATGAGTCCGGCTGGGCTTTTGTTTTTGGCAGGGTGCTGGGGGTAGGAGATCCTGCCCCTAGCAGGGAGGAGGGCAGTAAGAAACAAATTTTCTTATAAGTGAACATTTCTATGGATGGACTCTTTGATTCAACTGTTGCCATCCCTCCCCAACCCAGTCTCAATCCCATTCTCCTTTTTGGATCTGCATAGATGATAGACTCTCAAGTAAAGGATATACATTTCACTCTTTGTATTTTTAAAGCCAGCCTGCCTATTTACTCTGCTCAGCCCAGACAGAGTTTAAACTTGTATCTGCCGGACCTGCTGATGAGTTTCAGCTGCTGGAGCTGAAGTTAGGCTTATCCTCTTCCGGACCGGTGTTTACCTCTGTGAGGCTGGGGTAAAGATATGGCAGTTGAAGAGTCAGTGCCTGTGGATGTTTTTGAGGGGTATGGTTAGATTTGGTGAAAATCTTAATTGCAAATTCTTTTACTGTCTTGAACACTGAATCACTGCTTTCACCACTTCTTATGTTCATGTTTAAAATAATGTTGGGGCTGCCATTTAGGCTTGGTCCCATAGTAAGCTTCATCTCAAAGACCTTCTGTTTCATGACTTAATTTGTGGTCATTTGATTCTATTCAGTCATTAAAAAGAATGCAGTAGATTTACTGAATTGCATTAATTCTATGACGCATGGTTATTCATCTTTGGCCATCTTCAACGTCGGGGTATGTCTCACGATCTCAGTCACCCATGCAGCTGGTGGCATGACTGCTCTACTGAGCTGTAACTCTGTCAGCCAACAAACCATATAAGGACCACTGAAGAAGAAGTGGGCTCTGGTAGCTGACCATTCATGCCTTCTGATAATAAAAAAGTGCCAGCGTCGAAACCTGCAGAATGGGGGACAGTGGCTTGGAAGGTGAGGCACAGCACCTCCTGATGGCACAAAGGGTGACACTGTGGGGAAAAGCAAAGATGGACAACTCTAAGGGAAAGTGGTTAAATGAAGAATTGAATTGTGAATGTGAAAAGGGTGTAGGACTACCTTAACCAATTTCACTTTTTCTTATTTTTTTGTATGCACAAAAGACACATGTGGTAAAAATATATACCCAAATAAACCTGAAAGGACTTTTCAATAACTAAAACAAAAATTCTGGAATTCCCTGGTGGTCCAGTGGTTAGGGCTCCACGCTTCCACTGCAGGGGGAGCAAGTTTGATTCCTGGTTGGGGAACTAAGATTCCCGCATGCTGCAAGGCACATCACCAAAACAAAAAACAAAAAACAAAAAAAATTCTAAGTGTTAAGGAGGCATGTGTCACCATTTAATTGGCAGTGGTTTTCTGAAATATCTTCCATGGGTTTTTAATGCATGTGATAATCTGAGTGAGAATAATCTGAGGGGCACAGAAAATTTTACAAAAATACTGAACAAAAGGATTGTGTTAAAACTCCAGATGACAGAGCTCACATGCAGTCAGTGAGGCTGTTTTCTCATAGCAGTAAGTGCTTATGTAAACTCTCAAAGGAGCCAGTCTTCATATGAGCTGTGTGTCCAGACACATCTGAGGGACCACTGTCTAAAGGGAGTGCAAATTTCAGTAATAAAGTCATGATAACTTGTCAAAGATGATGCACCAATGAAAAATCATTTCTAGAAGTTCTTTTAATTAAACATTTGGCTGTCCACTGGAGCCATTTTTAAATATAAAATGCAGCCCTGTGGCCTTTTTCTCCCTGTCTCCCACCGTTTTGCAGTAGCTCTGACAACTGAATTCTCACTGGTGATAATAATAAAATTCATAAGACAGAGTACAGCTGGATATGCCTCTAGCAAGATGTCAAATTTCGCTTGCACAAAATTAATTGCACCTAATTAAACTGGGGTCATTGGCATTATTGTAAAGTGAGGCTATTTATTAGACAAAGAAAATTTCACAAATGCCAATTTGCTTCTCTTTCAGGTTTGTAAAAGAAGAATTGCTTACATGATTAAATTTGTTTTGCCATTTTAATCTTATTACTCTTCAAAAGATCCACTTCAAATTTTGCTTCACTTTAAAAATTGTGTAATGTTTTAGAATACTGCAGATAATTCTTGGAGGAGGGCATAAAAATGATAGGTTTTCTGTGGATTACTCGATGAATTTTCAAATAGTATAAAAAAAAGAATTTGCAAACTACCATTTGCAATGACAGGTACTTTGGAATTACTCATATGAAGGATTTTCTAAGCAAATTAATAGTACACATGTATGAGATTAATATGAAGTTCAAAAGGTATGTTGCATGTTACAAATAGGTTGTTGTAGTATGTACCTATTACTTCACGAAAGCAAATTTCATTGTGTTGAAACAGGACCACCTCTTCTCACTCATGCTGGGTATATATGACCACTGTGCTTACTTCTTCCAGGAAATTATGCAAAAATTATTACCGTCAGAGACAAAAGGATGATTTACTTTCCTGGCAAAATGAGGCTGGTTTGACCTGTGATCTGTGGCAGATTATATATTCAGATTCTCAGTTCCTCACATTTGAAGTGCCTATGAATCCAATTTCTTTAAAGGCTCTCTCGATCACTGCTATCTGTCCTATCGATACAACTCCCTGGGCTATGGTGCCTCCCCACTCCCTCCCCTCCACGCAGCCCAAACACAAGAGGAGGTGGTGGGTAACTATTACTGGTCTTATCTCAACCATGCACCAATAAACCTATAAGAACAAGAAAGAAATGAGTTTTGATCTGGGGATGTTGGAATGGCTGAGATAAGTAAATGGTAATCATTATTCAAATGAGCATCTCAAAAGCTCTCTGGGGAATTTCTGTTTTTCATAATCTTCACAACGCATGGAGAGAAGGGTATATAGCCTTTTCCAGGTTACAATATTACATTGCATACTTTGTGAATAGACTGTATTATGTTGTATTTATATTTATGTGCATGTAAATAAAATCTATCTTGGGGTAAGGGAAGAAGAGAAGTCGGGGGTCAGGCTCATTTTGTGTTACTCTGAGAAAAGGAGAATGGAGATGGCAGAAAAAGTTTTCTCCATGATGTCAGATCAGCTTGTAATGTTTGAAAGATGAAAGACTTCCTAGATGTCTATTACTAACGACCACTCTGTCTTGTGTTTTCAAAGCAGCCAAGCCAGTTTCCATTCCTTTAATAACACTAAGCTATATAAACTCAGAATCCAAAATATAATGCTGATTCAAGATCAATTTGGTCAATGGAAAAATATTTTATAGCAAAGTAATATACTAGTCATAAGAGAAAAGGAATATTTAATTTTTCTAAGAACATGAGTAAATCTAACATTTCTTAGAAACTTCTTTCAAAAATAGGTAATTCATTTCTCTCATTTCCTTTTAAGCTTTTAGCTGGAACATTTTTAAACAGAGAAAACAGACAAAGGTCATACGATCTCAGTTTGAAAAGGCTGATTATGTGTGGATTAGCACATTTTGAAGAAAAATATGGCACTTCCTATACTTGCCACATTTCAGTATAAGTCAAATTTAATTAGTTGAGTTATGAAGCAATATCAAAAATTCTTTTGCTGCAGTATTGGGTATGAAATGTCTTTATGGGACTATCGTTAAGTCTAGCTTACATTTAATAGCTTGTCATCCTTTTAAAAAGTGCTTTAGGAGATAGCACTAATTAGAAAAATTCAGTGGGGCTGAAACCCAAAGGCCAACAGAGAAGGACTTACCCTCACAGGAGCAGCTTAAACTTGTCTTCCCAAAGGACCCTCCCGCTACTTCACAATTTCTCACATAATATGAAGTTAATTTTTATAGGTAAACACCCTTTAAAATGCATAAATAGAAGTCCACTATTTTGCCAAAGGATCCTACTTACCTGGGTAGGCCCTGCCTTAAAAGTAAGCTTAGCACTTCAGAATCCATGGCTTGGGCAATTAATTGTAAGTCCTCAGCCTCATTTAAAATTGAGTACTGAGCTCCTTAAAGCAGTAAATTCAGCTAATATTTACCTGGTTTTGATTATTTAACTAATTCAACATGTGTGCTTTGGAGCATTTTGGAGTGCCACATCAGTGACCTCAAAGTTCTAACATCCCTCAAGCACTTTTGTAAGAAAGAGGTAAGGTACTTCTAGCTCAATGAAGAATTTCAGAAATTGTAATACATTAGAGAAACACTAATTCTAATAGGGATGGAGAATATGGGTTACACAATTGCAATTGAACATTTCCTAAGGCTTTTCTCCTACGTTATTACTGAGAAAGGAGAATGGCAGTCAGTCTTTGCAGACTTTAAATTTACAGGGAAAAAGTGACATTTCTTAGGAACTTTAAGTCTCATTATTAACCATCATCCTAAGGGGAATCCAAAAAGTCATCGTGTTCTCAGAGAGGATGATCTCATCCCAGAATGTGGAGAGGAAAACATATGAAAGAACAGGATATAAATAATCTTCCTTATGGCAAGTCAACAAGTGTAGCTTGTTATGAGCTACTGTGAAATACATATGTGTTTAGATAGCTGTGTCTCCAAAGAGGGTAGATGACTAAGTGATTCTCAAATTCTGCTCTGCCAGAAGAGTTTCAGGTGGGCTTTGAGGGTTTATAGGGGAGGGATGGTGAGGGGCACTGAGTGCGAAGTAAAGTAGCATTGAAGGGAAATGGTGGGGGATGGCATGTTCTGGGCAGGGGTATCCCAACCCCTCTCCTTCAGTCCTCCTGGACCAGAGGTCTGCTTTGTTTTACATACATGGTTTCTGCACAGGATTTTATATTTCTGCTATTAAAAACAACAAAAACCTTCATGAGACTTCTAGTTACACATGGCATATCGAACACAGGATTATCTTCTCTCTCTTCTGAAATCCTACTAAAACAATATTAAAGGAAGAAATGAGGTATGAACCTACATGGACAAAGGAAATGGAAAAGGAGACAGTGGCACACAAGAGAGTTTGAAAAAATTTTGAAAGACAAAATGCAGATGGATGAGGGGTATTTGACTTTACTTCAATTTGCTAGGTGTCTGCAGGGGTGGCTGGTAGAGAAGGCACATGCATTTTCACTTCAGGATCCTGGAACTACTCAGGGGCATCCAAAGGCAGGGGAGTGGGGTGAGCCTGCGTACAAACCAAGACTGATTAAACAACTGAAAGGAAAACCTAGATCTTCTAACTTGCCCTGACTACGTGTGGCCTGGCAGAATGAGAAAGTTTACTATCTAGAGAGGCTGAATCAGGGGAGCTCTGGGCTAGGGCTCCCTCAGGCACAGCTGAGGTGGCAATGAAGCACCTTACTGAAATCAAAGGAATTAAGTGAAATTCTACATGCTGAATTGTCAACCATTCCCCTGCTAGAGTCGTACACTGGCAGCCAGGCTTAAAATTCCTTAGGATGAAGTTGAAGAGTTCTTCCCTGTGACAACTTACAGCCCAAGAGAAAAGAGCTTTGGGCACTTATAATTGGATGCACCCTTACAAATAGTTGTGTTTTTACTTGACCATTCTAAAGTGAAGTTCACCATTCATTAATGCAACAACTACTCAGTGACTGACTATGTATTAGACACTATCTAAGCAATAGTTATGGTGGTGAACAAAACAAAGGCCTGCTCTCTTGGGGTTAATTATTTTTGTACTAGAGAAAGACAAGGAACAGATTAAAAATATATATAATACAACATCAGGTAATGATAAGGACCACAAAGAAAAACAAATCAGGGTAAGAGGATAAGCAGGGTAAGAGAAGAGAAAGTGGTAGGTAGGTTGGGAGTTTACCTTTTAATTGGGTGGTCAGGCAAGGTCTCTCTGAGAAGACAATATATGTCTCCAAGCCCCAACCAGAAACTTTACAACAGCTTTTAGTGTTTTACACTTAATTATTAATAGAAATCAAAATGAACAAAAAAACAAACTCAGAAAAAATCATGGACAATGTAGAAATCAGAAGGAAACATTTTGAACAATTTAACTAAAATTAATGCCCTCAGTGAAATGAGAAAGTATGATGGGAAAATTTTTGAAAACATAAACAAAATGGACAAATTCTTAGAAAATATAACTCATCAGAACTGACTCAAGAAGAAATCAAAAGTGTGTACAATCTTAAAACCACTTAAAAAACAGAAGCTGTTAAATCAAACATACAAAGAAGACACCGGGCCCAGATGGTTATACTGGTAAGAAACAGCTCATTCCAATATTATGTAGACTTTTCTTAGACAATACGAAAGGGGGAATAGTAGCTAATTCATTTACACCAGCATAAACTTATACTAAAACCAGAAAAAAAAGTTACAAGAAAAGAATACAACAGATCCATGTGACTCATGAATGTAAGTATAACAACCCTAAATAAAATATTATGTATAAAATCCAATACTGTTCAAAAAAAGATAATACCCCCAACCAATTGTGGTTTATAATAGGTATGCAAAGATTGTTCAATATTTTGAAAATCTATAAATGTAATTCATTAATAGATTAATAGAGAAAATCATACAATCATCTCAACAGATGCAGAAAAAGCACATGATAACATCAAATACCCATTCATGATAAAAATGTTTTTAAAATTATGAATATAAGGGAACAATGTTAATCTCATAAAGAGTAAAATTAAAGAAAACATAAAATTAACATCATCCTAAATGGAAACATTAGAAGCATTCCATTTAATATGAGAAATGAGCTAAGGATCCCAACTACTACCATTTTTAATCCTCAGTGTACTAGGGTACCTATCCAGTGCAGTAAAACAAAGAAAGAAACCAGAAGTAGGAGGATTAGAAAGGAATTTTAAAAGCTGCTATTTTTTGTAGATGATATTGTTTTAAACTTCCAAAGAATGTACAGACAACTTTACTGGAAATAATAGGAGAGGAGAGAAATACTAGGTATAATAATAACGAAATGGCTGGATACACGACTAGTGTACAAAGTAAGCTGCAGCAAACAACAAGAAAGCATTATCAAAGAGAATTTAAGATAATATCAGAATAGCAAATATCTAGAAATAAATATAACAAAAGATATGCAGTATCTCTAAATGGAAAACAGGGATAGGAAAATTCAATACTGTGAAAATGTAATTCTCCCCTAAATTATTGGGTTGGCCAAAAAGTTCGTTTGGGTTTTTCCGTAAGTTCGTTTTCCGTAAGTTCCATAATATTTTACAGAAAAACCAGAACGGACTTTTTGGCCACCCCAATATTTCCAGATTCGGTGCAATTCTAGTCAAAAATCCCAAGACAGTATTTTGCTGAACTTGATTTGATGATTTAAAATTTATATGGAAGAATAAAAAACCAAGAATAGGCAGTAAAAGAGTAAAGAGTCCAGACATCAGGACTTATTTTGAAGCTATAGTAATTAAGACCGTATGGTACTGGTGCAGGGATAGAAACACTAACCAATGAAATAGAATGTATTCCCATTAATGTATAGTCATACATAAGTGGTCTGTTAGATCAGTCAGTAAAAGAGAATTGTTACTAATAAATATGATGGAAAAAATGGTCATGTATATGGAAAAAGATGAAATTAGACTTCTCCATTCCAAATCAGGAAACCAACCCGATTGCTTACAGACTTTAAAAAAAACAACAACACTTTTAACTCTTAACAGGAAATCTAGGTTAATGCCTTTTGGACCTTAGGGTAGAAGAAGATTTTTTATACAAGCCTCAGAAAGCACTGACTCTAAAAGAAAAGTTAAATAAAAATTACCATTAAAATTAAAATTAAGAACTTCTGGTCATAAAGACACATTGAGGAAGTGAAAAGACAAGTTACAACCTGGGAGAAGATATTTGCCATACATACAGCATATTAAGGATTAGTATCATAACTAAAGAACTTCCATAAATCAATGAAAAAAGCATAAAGAATCCAATAGAAATTTGGACATGAGGCCCAAAAAGACATTTCGCAGAAGGGGAAATAGAGATGGCTAATAAACATAATGAAATATCATTTAATACCCATTCAGCTAACAAAAGTGTGAAAGAAATTGACAATATTGAGTGTTAGAAAGGCTATGGATCCACAGAATCTCTGAACCATTGCTGGTCGGAGGGTAACTTGTGCAACTATTTTGAACAGTTTGGTATTATCTTCTAAATAGGAACATTCATGTATTTTCCTAGGAATACCAGTCCAAGGTACACACCAGAGAGAAACTCTTGCACACAGACAGCAGAAGACACATACAAGGATGTTTATAATCAGCACTGTTTATAAGAGCAGAACCTCTGAAACAACCCAATGCCTATCATCAGAAGAGTGGCTCGATGAACTGTGATACATTCACATGGTGGAATATAATACAGCAGTCAAATCAGGGACTGGCAAAGGGGAAAATGGGGCAATTTAAATTTCAGAACAAACAATAAACTTTCTCAAGTAATCATAGTTTACTACATGGTTCAAGGTGAATAATATATGATCTTAATAATGTAAAACTGAACAGTTATTTGACCCCAAATTATAAAGTAATTATATTAGGAGGACGGGGTGGGATATATAGATATGTCTGTGGGAGGGCTGTAAAAGAGAGTTAAATCCCAACCTTCCGTATTTAGCATCAGTAAATGGTTTACAAGTAAAAGGTAAGAAGATAAGCATTTTACTCAGAGATATAAATACCAGCAGAAACAACTAAGGAGTTAAAAGTTATTGTTTCTGGAGAGTGAGATGAGGATAGAGAGGGATGGGACCAGGACTGTTACTTTTATGTTGCTATTATATACTCTGTAGTTAATTCTACTTTACTTTCAAAGTCATATAATACACACACACACACACACACACACACACACACACACAACTTTGATTTTAAAAACCACAGCTCCCGTTTGGACCAGATGGATATGACATGGCTGAGCAAAGAGATGGGGTTTCTAGAAGAAAACTTTTTGGTGCTTTGGGGACTACTAGAGGGCAGTAGCAGAGATCTATAAGACTATGGGGCCCAATCTACTCATTTTACAAAAATGAGGAAACTGAGGCATGGTAAAAACTAAGTAAATTGCTCAAGTCTCAGAATTAGAAGCTGACTAGGACTAACCCTCAGGTGTCCAGGTCCCTAGGCCCGAGGTCCTCCTGCCCACATCCCACTAGGAGGAGAAAGAGGTGCTTCCATGGCAAAGGGGAACGCTGACCTTCCAACTCTGGAATGACATATGCCGAGAGCGAGGGAATCCTCTGAGCCTGAGCTGGCCCACACCCAGCTGAGGAGGACACGCCTAAACTCTGCATGGCCAGGCCACAGCTCCTGTCTCCAGGCACTAACCCACCAGGAGTGACTCCTAAATATGCACACATATGAGTGTGTGTGTGCTTTCTGATTTTTGCTGATTTTGATGAATCTGTAAGGATCAGACAGAAATATGAGGCTTACTGAAAGCTCGATAAAATAGATACTAAAGTGTCTAATTCTGGGCCTCATATGAAGGAAAGAGTGGAAATCCGTTGGCTGAATGAATGCATGAATGCTATCATTTGTCTCCCACACCTGGTTTAACATGGTAAGTATACCTAGTATTTATACAGGGGATATTTGCTCTTAGAGAGCCCAAAGGAAGAGCCAGACATTCTGACAAGAAATGGATATTTGGGGAGGGATCAAGAGAATGCTGATAGGTCTTCAGTTACTACCATCTTTATTAAAACAATGTTTTATGTGCTTTAATCACTTGGAATACCTGTACTCATAATAGTTAATTTTGCAGATTGTCTATACCCTCCCTAATCAAAGTGTGACCTATGGACTGGCAGCATGAACATCAGCTGGGAGCTTGTTAGAAATACAGAATCTTGGGACTTCCCTGGTGGTGAAATGGTTAAGAATCCGCCTGCCAGTGCAGGGGACACGGGTTCGAGCCCTGGTCCAGGAAGATCCCACATGCTGCGAAGCAACTAAGCCCGTGTACCACTGAGCCTGTGCTCTAGAGCCTGCGAGCCACAACTACCAAGGCTGTGTGCTGCAACTACTGAAGCCTGTGTACCCAGAGCCCACGCTCTGCAACAAGAGAAGCCACCGCAATGAGAAGCCCACGCACTGCAATGAAGAGTAGGCCCTGCTCGCCGCAACTAGAGAAAGCCTGAGTGCAGCAACGAAGACCCAACGCTGCCAAAAATAAATAAATTAATTAATTTAAAAAAAAAGAAAAAAATACGAATCTTAAACCCCACTTCAACCTACTAAATCAGAATCAGCATTTTAACACAATTCCCAGGTGATACATACGCACATTAAAGTTTGAGAAGCTCTGGTCTACAATCCTATTTTCTAGATAGAATTATAATTTTAATATATTTTAATTGGAATTAGAAGTTATGCAAATGATCAATGATACCCTGAAATCAATTAAGATAAAAAAAAACCAAACCACCTGCAGGACAGGTTAAGCTCTGTAATAAACATTCAATGATCAAAGTGGGAATTGTATTTCTCAGTTACCAGTATTCATTGCAATCAAATGCATCGGGGGGTTAGGCTGGATGCTTTGGGACTACTTAATGGGAAATCTAGTGGTCTGCCACACTTCTCCAAGCATCAGTCAGCTTGTTTAAGAGTGTAGCTTGATTCTCCCTTCACAATGCAAAATCAGAATTGTGTCTAGAAAAAAAATGAAATATAGAAATCTGACCTCAAATGGCTGGGCAAATGGGCCAAAAATCCCCAAAACTAAAACCCAAAAAACAAACCCAACAAACAGGTGGAGAGGGATCTGTCTAGCACGCAAATAAAGGTGGCAGTATTATGGGGAAAAAATACTCAAGGATTTAAAGGATATCTCTTATTAGACATACATAGTCAGATGACAAAATCCATTAGGTACATATCAGAGAATCAACTCAAAACACTCACCGGGAGGAAAGGCTTGGCTTCCCGCTTTTGCTACAGCTGGTATAAATTCCCGGGCCATCATCAAAGAAGCTTCCAAGTGCCAACTTCTGTCGGATAGATTCTCTTTCATTTTTCTGTGCCTAAAATTTCAGGAAAATAAAACATGCCGATAAGCAGGCAGATACATCACAACCAGAGGCAATCTAACTGCTAAGTCTCTTAGAACTATAATATTAGGCAAAAAATAAACAGGCCAAAGCACAAGAGCATTTGAATTATTAAGACTGAAATTCAACCAGTCTTTCCTGATTCCACGTCTGTGAACATTTTCAATTCTTTGGAGTCCTTTATGATCACCAGTCTCGGAAATCACCATCATGGTAGTAAATGATCATCATCAAGACAGGACCACTGTTGACCCCTGAACAACACGGGTTTGAACTGCTCAGGTGCACTTACAGCAGATTTTTCTCAACAGTAAATACTACAGTGCTACACCACCCACAGTTGGTTGAATCTGCGTATGGGGAACCACACAGACGGAGGGCTAACTATAAATTATAGGCAGATTTTTGACTGCGTGGAGGGTCGGTGCTCCTATCCCCAGGGGTTGTTAAAGGGTCACCTGTAGGTTATTTGGCACTATAATCTTTCTTCTTCTTACCTGCTAAATATAACAGAGTAAAGTCATGGAGGGCAAGCACTTTGTCCTAAATCAAATCACTTTTATTTATTTATTTTTTTGTGGTACGCGGGCCCCTCACTGTTGTGACCTCTCCTGTTGCGGAGCACAGGCTCCAGATGCGCGGGCTCAGCGGCCATGGCTCACGGGCCCAGCCGCTCCGCGGCATGTGGGATCTTCCCGGACCGGGGCATGAACCCGTGTCCCCTGCATCGGCAGGCGGACTCTCAACCACTGCGCCACCAGGGAAGCCCCCAAATCACTTTTATCTCCAATGTGGCCCTTCCCTGGATCTTTTCCCTTCTTTACATGGTCCCTTCAGTCCACTTTCTCTATGGCAAGAACATTAATTCGTTCAACCAACAGGCACCAAGCCTCTCTGAGAGGCAGGAGCCACACTGTGACGCTAGAAGACGGCCAGGACGGATAGACACAGCCCCCGCCTCCACCCATTACAGTCTTGATGGGGACTCTTGTTTCCATTCAAGCTCATCTCACCAGGTTTAGATTGTGAGAAATGCTAACCTAGTGCCTGGAATAGCTGGAGGATTCTCACTGGACCCATCTGTTTCATATTTTGAGGGAAGTGAGGTCGGTGTGCATAGGAAAAGGATTTGGTAAACTACACTACTGAGATAACTTGGATATGTTTACAACACTTGGCTTCGCATAAAAGTCCCATAAAAACTCACCACGCTGAACTTTTAAACCCTTTAAACAACAGAAGATGAGACATGATTTCCTTAGCTAAAAATAAGACAACTACAAAAAACAAATAATGAGTTAGACATCCTGGGGTGAGAATGAGATTTTGGTTTTCTGTTTCGTGGGATGAGGGAGGCTGTGAGAAGCACCATTTTATGTTCTGGGCAGGGGGCCAAAGACTGCGGAACAAATTATATAACAAAACCCAGCTCACGTGAGTGGGTGTGGTTACGGAATGCACGACGGCCTTGATTCTCTCAGTAGGAGGTTCTGGAGCCACATTTGCTGCTACCAGTACCCACAAGTTACAGTGAAAGCTCTGAGCCATCATCTGAGCATCACTGTGTCACAGTAATGAAATGTACAACCTATGGGAAGGACAGGCTGAAAAATGGCTTCATTTCATCCCCAAGTGAAGGGCAGTATACTACAGGTTAAGGCTGCTGTTTAATATGATAGTTACTAGTTACATGTAACTATTTACATTCAAATTAAAAATTAATTAATTAAAATAAAAAATTCAGTCCCTCAGTCATACTAGCTGCATTTCAAGAGCTCCAGAGCCACAGGTGGCTAGTAGATATCATATGGGAAGCACAGAATAAAATATACAACAGCGCAGCACCGCTAAGACAGCGTCAGCTTCAACAGTCTGCATAAGAATTTCCTGTAGAGACTTTAAAATGCACATTCCCATTGCTTCTGTGCCTTTGGGCTAACATCAAGTGTAAAATACACATCCCTAGACTCTAGCACTGGGTATTTAGTTTTAATGGGTTTGAGAACTTCTGGTCGAAGGAAAGCTCATCTTTATTCTCCTTTTCTCTAACATTTTAAAATTCTTGGACACTACAAGCATTCTTTCAACTTTCATACTTAGCAATTATATTTAAATCTATCTGTCTATATAGATATCCCCCCCCCATTTTGTCATGTACCAGTGGAACTGTGTCATACTAGGAGCTCCTGTATTTGTGTGTATATGTTAATACAACCACAAGGTGAGAGACTACTTTTTTTTTTAAATTTTTTTTATTTTTGGCTGCATTGGGTCTTCCTTGCTGCATGCGGGCTTTCTCTAGTTGCGGTGACCGGGGGTACTCTTTGTTGGTGTGCGTGGGCTTCTCATTGCAGTGGCTTCTCTTGTTGCAGAGCACGGGCTCTAGGCACATGGGCTTCAGTAGTTGTGGCACATGGGCTCAGTAGTTGTGGCTCGCAGGCTTAGTTGCTCCGCAGAATGTGGGATCTTCCCAGACCAGGGCTCGAACCAGTGTCCCCTGCATTGGCAGGCGGATTCTTAACCACTGGGCCACCAGGGAGGTCCCAAGACTACTTTTATACAGTTACAGACGTGATGCTGATCTCATATTGTTACTGGGCTAGCACAGCACTGAGCCCTGAGAAAGTAACCATGAAGTCGTAAAGGGAAGTAAGAATGCTTTTAATTTCACTAACTACTTGCATCTGTACTGCTGGGAACCTTAATTAAAGAAACCCACCCTTCCAAATATGTAAGGCTGGTACTGGTGATGGTCCTGCCAAAACAGAACCACAATACTTGACATCTTTATTTAAAACAAAGTCATTTCAAAATCCCCAAATCTGCCACACAGATTCAATGTAGTCAGTGAACCTATTTCTCAATCCATATAACAGCCGAAAGAGAATCTCACTGAATGTCCTCTGCAGTCAGAAAACTGTTGAGTGGAATGAAATATTCAAATATAAAATCGGTAGATCACAACATGAGTGTTAATGACTAATGTTGTCCAACATTAGCCTGGGGTCTGGAAGAGGTTTTATTTCAAGAAAACACCTATCCCAGGTGTGAGGTGTGAACACACACTTGATTTCATGTCTATCTTTCCTGATTTACTTTGTATGATAAAGCTATAGATAGTGGAGAAGGTCTTAAAAATATTTCTATTTACATTAATTACTATTTTTATACCGGAATACTTTATTAACAGCTTAAAGACAACTGTTTTGTAAGACACAAACTTTCTCCCCTTCTCCTCTTCTCTCTCTGGATCCCACTGAACAAATCAAGAAAAGTATAAAGCATATAAAAACCACCATAATCCCACCACTTAGACACAGATCGCTGCTAACACTTTGGTATATTTTCTTCTAGTTTTTTACCTTATATGTGTATTTTTCTCTTTTTTTATAAAATTGAGATCATAATGTTTATATTATGAGAATTTCCCTCCATTCAAAATTCTTAAAAAATACAATTGTGTATGGCCGCATATCATTCTCTCCTCTGGAGTTATCTTCTATTGTTACCCATTTGGGTTGTATCCAATTAAAAATTACAGAGAAGTTAGCATCTTACATAAATTCCTGCCCACATGCCTGATTATTTCCTCAGGATAAGTTCCTGGAAGTGGAATTACCAGATTAGCTGAGTGTGAACACTTGTTGAGGCTCCTGACACATTGTCACACCGCTCGAGAGAAAATCTGTTCCAATGTACATGCCCACCAGCAACGAAAAAGGGTGCAGCTTTCACTATATCCTGGCTAACACTGAGTATTTTCACTTAAAAAAACTGCTAGTGTTTTTAATTTGATAGGCAAAAAGTGCTCTTCTTTTTATTTTAATTTCTTTGATTACCAGTGAGATTAAATATTTAATTTTTTTCAGTTAACGTACTTGCTTTTCTCTAAACTACTTACTCCTAGGTTTGCTTATTTTTCTATAAAGGTCTGAGAGTTCTGAAAATTTTAGAGTAAGCATATGATTAGTCCTTTTGAGTTTGGAGTCTAAATGTTATACAGTTAAGTCAATAGCTCACTCCCTCTTAAATGTCTGCTGGCTCTGTGCTTGGAAAGCCCTTCCCAGTCCAGAGGTAAAGGATCCCACTTGATGTTGGAGGATTAAATGGGAAAATTGAGGTAAATTGCTTAGTAGCAGTACCTGCCCTATGGTAATGTAAATCTGCAATAAATGGTAGCTATTATGATTAATCCTCCAACAATTCCTGGTCTGAAGATGAGGAAACAGAGGGTGAAGGAAGGTTACCCTACTGTTAGATAGAAGAGCTAGGATTCAAGTCCATCTTTCTGGTGCCAGATCTTCCATATCTCTTCTCCACATCGATCGGTAAGGTGTCCACGTGGACACCACGTTGAAGATAAGAGGCGTGACTTATTCGATTCAGATTGACTTCTTTCCTGAGACGGATGTGATACTTTCTCAGAAAAGGAGAACACACCTGACTGCAAAACATACACACCACGTGCCTAATCATAACCGCAAATACTTAACAATACAAATATCTTCTTATCAGAGCCACTCTTTGGACACCACTGCTCAATCTTCCTTTCGGAACAAACCGCCCTAACCTTTCAAGTAACTATGATTCAACTGACTAGTAAAACAGTTTTTCTCTTAAAAATTCAACAATTGGAACCTTATTTCCTTCTTGTTGCCCACATGTGTAAAGTATGTGTGTGTGTGTGTGTGTGTGTATGCATGTGTAGTTTCAAACTTCTTTTGTTCTCTAAGGAATTACACCTGCAGGGCAATTATGTCCTCCAAACCCCCAAAGCCCAAACATGCCCCAGGGCGAGGAACAGTGAAGTGCACAGGAAAAGGGAGAGGCGGACTCAAAACTACACTCGCCAACTGTGTTTATGGCAAGTGGAGCCATGTCCCCTCCTAAAATGGCCTTGGGAAATACTGTCATAAAACAAAAGTGAAACGTCTAAAATTGATACTGCAGGCAAAAAGCAAGAGGGCACCTGAGGAGGAGCGGCTCATCACTATGAGACAGAAAGACTATAAAGACCATTATCAAGAGTGAAAATGTGCTCACAAACTCACCATTGACCAGCCACAGGCAGCTTTTTGTCCTTGCCTGTCGACGAATTCCCTGCTGCCACCCCCTGTGCCTGGGCAGATAAGGCTCACGATGGCTTTTGAGGGCACGATGTGAGCCAAGATCTCAGAACACAGACCACTGAGCCCTTTCAGACCCCGAACGCCGGTGCTCAGCCTTTCCCATTGTGCCACCGTTCTGCTGCAATTCCCCAAAGTCGACGAGAAGAAAGAGGGGGGATTTGGTAAAAGAAATGAAAAGCAAACGGCCCAAGCTAATGTTCTGCTTGGGTAAATATCGGCTATCTCCAAATCTGGTCCGTCCCCAAGTCTTTTCCATACCTTCTTCGGGACACGGCTGCACCCGGCCCTTACACACCGGTTACCCGAGCCCCTCCTTGGGTCCCGCCTTCATCCCTCTGGCACCCCGTTCACCTTGCTCGAAGCATCCTTGTGTCTCTGAAGCAGGGGCCACCTAGTCTTTCACATGCTGGTCTTATAAATGTATAAGCAGAAGACTGTGTGTCTTGCGCATTTCCAAAATTTAATTGGCAAACTGCATTTTCTTGGGGGCAGCTGCGGGCCCACTGGGGTTCTCAGAAACACACTTTGGAACATAACATCCTGAGCCTAAACTGAAAGCCAGCTGGTGCTCAGGACACTGCCAGCAGCTGCTTCCTTCTGACTCCTGCACAGATGCTGATGCCACATAGCTGGAAAGGAGAGGGCCTGTTTGACCCAGAGGAAGGGGTTCCTTAAACTCCCCAAAGGAGGAAGATATTTAAGGAAGCTTGGCTTCCAGAGTCAGGGGGCGCAGTTGATGCGAATGGCACAGCAGTGCTCTAGGAACAAAAGCAGATGTAAGCTTGGGAGCAGGGACAACTGGGGTCTGGATGGGATTCAGTTGTGGGGAAGGGAAGTGGGAGAAAGGAAAATGTTTCCTCCCAGGTTTCCTGTCTTCCATCTCTTCCCTGGATTGATCTTCCCCTCCTCCCCAGCTCCACGGTTTCTTACTTTTACCTGTGCACCATGGGAACTGAAATAGCTTGTTATATGATTGGATGTGCTTATTTTATAATGCTGCCCCAGTACAATTCACTACAAAGCCAGGAAGATACCACTTCTAGCAGCCTCCTTTCTGCCTTGCTAAAGCTGTTACCTCCCTCAGTGCTTCTTACACTTCAGGGTGCATACAAATCCCCTGGGGATCTTATTAAAATGCAGATTCTGATTCAGGGGCTGGGCCTGAGACTCTGCATTTCTAACAAGCCCCAGAAGTTGCGAGGGGTTAGCTATTTCACAAGAAGTTTCTCTCTCTAAGTTGAAGAAGCCTCCAGGCCTTGAATTTTCTTTCTCCATCTTCTACCTGGGTGTCCCACACAGGCCTCATGTCTGTTAAAGCAATGATAACCAATGGGAAAAAGGAAAGCAATGTGCCATTGAGAAAAAACTTCCTAAGGGCTGGGGGCAGCATTATTCTAGAAGCTGATGAATACCCTGGTCCCCCAAGGCCCAGGAAGAAACTCTGGATGCAGGGAGGCTGCTGTGCCATCGGTGTGCCAAGTGGAGAATCGCATGGGTGGGTACACACACAACGTGGCCCTCTCTCTCTCCGGTCACAAATTTCTTTAAACCAGTAGTGCTCAAACTTGATTATGCATGAGAATCACCTGGAAGGCTGCAAAAACCAGAGATTATTTTTCTGATTCAGAAGGTCTGAGGTGGGGCTGAGAAAGTGCATTTCTAACAAGTTCCCAGATGCTGCTGGCCCAAACATCCTGAGAACCATGGCTTTACACACCTGAACAGATCGAGGAGCTACATGCAACACAGAGTTGGTTCTTCTTTAATTGAGCACAGATCTGTTGCCTGTGGAATGGCCAGACTCTGGATCCAGGTGCATTGCATTTGCAGCCGTCTGGCCTCGGCCAAAGGCCTTGCCAGGATGCCTGTTTTGAAGCAATTAATGATCCTGTTGCTTCAGTGCAATCCATTGCCTAGTGATATCTGGCATCATTGCCATTAGCGGCATCCACCAGGGAATGCAATTGGGATTCTGGAGCTCCCGGTGGAAAAGAACTCTTCCTTTAGTAAAATAATAGTCATTCTTATTTCTCTCCTCGGCTTAAGAAAGAAAGTTTTACTCTAAATTTATAGGCAGCATTCTAGTGTGGAGGAGTCTGAGGCTTTTAAACATTAGGAACCAGAAGGACAGAACTTATTCATTAATTAGGCAAATTTTATTAATTTTCTTTAAAACAACAAAAAAAGAAAACCCAAATATACTGATAGTACTTTCTAATTATTTTCTCACTATGGGTTTATCGCAAGATCAAAATATGAAAACAGCATTCTGTAAAAATATGGATTGTATGCTTTTGAATGTCAAGGTCATAAATACTTGCTCTGTGCAGGTTATTTCAAGTTTTTGCATCATACTTCAAGATGTAAGCTTTCTGGGAAGAGCTTTTCAATTATTAGTGGAAGTGAAAGTTAAATAACCTAGTATCTTTCCATCGTATCACTGAATGGATAGTTAGTCTGGTTGTTTTGTTTTCAGTTTGTTTTTCTGACATTTTCTAGTTCAGATATTACACTAAACAATCCAGAAAGGTCTCCTGAAATGCTGTTGAAATCTCTTATCTTTGCATCCTCGCACCCATCTACCTAAACAAGTCCTCTGAACTAGATGTCAGGCTGGGCTGTTGGTCAATGTTGAGACCTGGATTCGGCTTGCTCAGCATCAGACTCACGGCAGAGCTGCCTTTAGATACCTGAAGTCCAGGACGGGCATCCATGGAGGGTTCAGGGGCCTTCTGACATCTGTTTTACTTAAGGATTTGCCAACATCAAAAGGGTCGGGATGCCAGTTCAGAGGATGGAGATGTTTGTTTACAATTAGTTAACCCTGAGGATGGTTTGGCCTATCGACTGCATTCCTTCTCCTCACGCTATAGGGAGAGGAGATAAACATGAGCAGGCAGACAGAAGTGCTGTCCTGGGCTTCCCTGATGGCGCAGTGGTTGGGAATCTGCCTGCCGATGCAGGGGACACAGGTTCGAGCCCTGGTCTGGGAGGATCCCACATAACGCGGAGCAACTAGGCCCGTGAGCCACAACTACTGAGCCTGCATTTCTAACAAGTCTGGAGCCTGTGCTCCACGGCAAGAGAGGCCGCGATAGTGAGAGGCCCGCACACCACGATGAAGAGTGGCCCCCGTTTGCCACAAGAGAAAGCCCTCGCACAGAAATGAAGACGCAACACAGCAAAAATAAATAAAATAAATTAATAAACTCCTACCCACAACATCTCCTTTAAAAAAAAAAAAAAAGAAAAAGAAGTGCTGTCCTGCAGAGTCCCTAACACTTGAACATCTAATTGTTAAGGACTGGAGCAAAAGTATTTAACAGACCCCTAGGATTGAAGTTCAGTAGCCATTTCCTGGCTGAATAGGAACTCTGGTGGAAGTAAAGGAGCCCAGGGTGCAATCTACAAGGATGACTTCTGTAGTGGGAGTGTTTCAATGTCAAATCCTAAAGGGACACAGTTGAAAATTAAAGTTTTCCTCACCTCTGAGCAGCATATCCAAAACATGAACTGCTGGGTGTGTCTTGAGCTCTCTCGGGTTCTCAAATGATTGACTACTTTTAACACAGGACAGTGTTATCTGGGGACTCCATTTTTAACAGGTGCCATTTTACAAGTCTGTAAAACCACCTCAGTCATTCAGTATCACTGTCGGAACACAACAGTCCAAAACACCTGCTGCAAGGTTATGCAACAGCCAAACCACAATCAACCACCAGGAAGCTGGTGTCCCCCGCCTCCCATGTCAAGGTGGGCTGAGGATCTGGGGTAGCCGAACACAGGTGTGTGACCAGGAGGGAGAGCAGGAGCCCCACGCAGGGCAATTGGGGCCAAGAAGACCCAAGTTAACCTCTTCACTCTGACACTTACTATTGCAAGTTATGGAAACACTTTAAGCCCCCGTGTCTTTTTCTGAAAAAAGGGATAAAGATACCTTATTTTTTTAGGTTGTATTAAGGATTAAATGAAATACTATATAGAAAGTACTTGGCACAGTGTCTGATCCAGAGAGAAATTCACTAAATGGTCTTGTTGCTAATATTAAAGGTAGGGGCGGGGTAACCTGCTGAGAAGAGTGGAGAAAAGGATAAAAGAGATCCAGAAATGTCCAGAACAGACAAATCCACAAAGACAGAGAGTACACTGATGATTGTGGTGGGGAGGTGGGAATGAGGAGTAATTGCTAATGGGGACAGGCTTGTTTTGGGGGGTGCTGATGCAAATATTCCGGAATTAGATACTAGTGGTTTGTAGAACCTTATGAATATACTAAAAACCATCAAAGTATATACTTGGACATGTGAATCTTATGGTATGTGAATTATATCTCAATTAAAAAATAAACCATACCCTCCCCCCCAAAATTAAAGTTTTCCTGACCTCTGAGCAGCATATCCAAAACATGAACTGCTGGGTGCATCTCTCTCGGGTTCTCAAATGATTGCCTTCAGAGACTACTTTTAACACAGGACAGTGTTATCTGGGGACTCGATTTGTGTGTGTGTGTGTGTTTATTTTTTAAATTGAGGTATAATTCACATACCATGTATCTGGAAAATCTCGTTATCTGAAAGAACCCACTCTCCCTACCACGCTGGCTTACCGAGGTGCGCCAACAGGGTGATACGATGCAAAGAAGCCTGAACTAGGAGTTACGAGGCTTCACATTTACAAGACCTAAAACCAACCGGGCCCGTTCCTCCCTTGAAAGAAAAGGAGACCCTGGCCCAGAAAGTGGAAGAGACTGTCCCGGGGGGCTGAGGTAGGGCTGGGCTCCAGGGTTCAGTAACTTAACGGGGTTCCTCAAGCATATTCAGCCCTTACAGACAGGAAGACGGGAGGGTTCATGGAGTTCGACGGCTGCTTTTCCTCAGTAATTGTGTGGGGAGGGCAGAGCTCTTGTCTGGAATGGCAGCTGGCATTCTGTGTTCCTGTTTATTACAGTTTATCTCAAGCAGTCATTCCCATTCACCTTTTTAAAAAAACATGAGGCGCAGCTGTGGCTTCACTTTAAATATTGTTCCTTCCAGCCTTTTAATTTTTTCACGGGCTCCTCCCTAATCTTTCACCATAATTGGATGCACCACACTAGAGACAGCACCCCGGAGAAACAAAGCCAGGCAAGTCGGCTTGCCCATCCTCCGACCACACACGGCCCTGCCCGCAGCTCCTTCTGCCAGGAGTAGCCTGGGGACAGAAGGCAAGGCCAGCTTGCCAGTGTTTGCTCTGCTCTGGGACAAAGCGGGAGCCAGTCCTCTACTGTGCTTCATGTTAAATTTTCTTGATTTCCTCTCTCTCTCTCCACTGGTATAATTTGGATCTATCACCAGCCCTGAGATGGTGCAGGCTGTGCATTTTCTAGGTCCACACTGACCATCTGAAGGGCCACCTCCTTCCAGGTGGCATCAATTCCACGGCAGCTTATTTGTTTGTACGCCTCCCCATTTGGACTGTGAGCACCTTGAGGGAAAGCCCGGCCTCCCTTTCGTGATCCTGGCCCCGCACACAATGCCAGGGACACAGGAAGGCTCTTGGTGAGTAACGGCTGATGGGATCAGGACACTGACTGGCAGGGTATGTGCCTCCGTGTCCTCAAGACAATGGGCTGTGGGACCCAGAGGGTCAGAGGTTGCTCAGAGCAAGGCAGGGCCATGATAGACCGGACTTGCACACCTAGGATTCTGCCAAGGTGCAGGCTTTCCTTCCTAGATACTAAGATGTGCTTTTCTGTTGAGTACAGTCCTACTACTATTACTGAACAAACCAGAGGTCCTTAATGAAACATCAGGACCTTCCCCAAGGAAATGGAACAGATGTGTACTCT
The DNA here is from genome assembly GCF_964165515.1 of Mesoplodon bidens. Lineage (NCBI taxonomy): Eukaryota > Metazoa > Chordata > Mammalia > Artiodactyla > Ziphiidae > Mesoplodon > Mesoplodon bidens. Next base: position 78,106,591 of record NC_138161.1, on the reverse strand, counting down.
TTTCCTTCCTTTGCCTGGGTGGAATCTACTTTTAGTCATCATAAAGTGATCTTTCCCCTGAAGGCTGTTTGCCTGACTTTGAAACAAAGCCCCAGAAGTTGTTAGGGGTTAGCTATTTCACAAGAAGTTTTTTATTATTATTATTATTTATTATTATTATTATACTTTATTATTTGTAAAATAATCCCTATATACATGCAGTATTTATTAGTGCAACTGGTATAAAAAATTCTACTGCACCCAGGCAGGGATATACCAATTTTCCAAGTGTTTTGGACAACTGACCTCAGAGTGACAGGAGATGAAAGAAGAAATTATTAAAACTTTTATTTTTATTTACGTTTTAAACATCTTATTCTTAAAAAATATCTATTTGTATACAGTCAGCCTTCCATGTCTCTGGGTTCTGCATCTGCAGATTTAACCAACCAGAGATCAAAAATATTTGGGAAAATGCCAGAGAGTTCCAAAAAGCAAGACATGAATTTGCCATGTACCCAGCAACTATTTACACAGCATAGCATTTACACTGTATTAGGTACTGTAAGTAATCTAAAGATGATTTAAAGTATACAGGAGGATGTGTGTGAGTTATATGCAAATACCATGCCATTTCATAAAAGGGACTTAAGCATCCTGGGATTTTGGTATCTGTGGAGATCCTGGAACCAATCCCCTGTGGATACCAAGGGACGACTGTATATGTTTTATACATACAAGATGTATTTTTACAGTAGTATATATGTGTAATTTATGAATAGAATATATGTATATTAAAGGCTTGGGCTTAAAAACATTTTACTGATGAATACAAGGTGAAAAAACCCTACAGACCACTGCTTTATGGCATCTAATTTAATTTTCTAGTTAGTCAGCCAAACAGCAAAAACAAAACAGAGGAAAAAAACTTAGAAAAGAAAGATTCTAATTAGGAAAAGTGATTTTTATATTAGCTAATTTTTTTCTATCCTTTGTATTTTAAAGAAAGCATATGTTGCCCTGTTTCACTAGAAGTTCTTAATGAAATGATCAATAGTGGTTTTTTAAAAAGGAAGCCTTTGTAGTTATCATGATATGCATACATTTGAAAGCACTTTGCCTGAGAAAAATAGTTAAAAGCTGAAATGACAACAGAACGACTTCCATGTTTAGGGTCCACAACAATATATACTGATCTCTGGGCATCCTCCACATCTAAAAGTTTCATCTAGTGGTCTTTTGTACTAACCTCTCAGATACTATTTCTCTTGAAGTCACATGTGGTGTTCTACTGCCTTAGTGAGATTAAGGGTTATACAATTCAACTCTGTTTCGTTGTTGTTGATGTTTTAAAGCTACTTGAGCCTTACATGTTTGTCACTTTAGTCAACGCTGTATCAGGTTGCCCGCATACCATGGCTCAGTCACTCCGGGCATCTGGGCTCTCTCTGTTTCTAAGTAGGATGAAACTACAGTGGTCATTACTTTATTGTTATTGCATTAGCAGTGGTATGTCTTTCATTTTCCTAAGTGCAAACTGACCTACACTTTCCTAGCTGAGAAACGCTGTGACAAAGAAAACCGTGACTAGTCCTTTGGCACTGAAAATAGAGGCAATATGAGAACTGTGCACTCGTTCTACTGGGTTGGGTAAGTGCCCGACTCTGATTGCTGAGTGTCCCAAGTATCTTTTGCACACCCACTTCCGGCAGGAGGGGACATCGGAGAGGTGTCAGGGTTTCAAGACTCTGAGCACTTATCCCCTTGGGCCCTCACTTCCTTCTTGGGGATCACAAAGGACAAAAAACACACAGAGCAACAAGGCAGGTCATTTAAACCTATTTAAGTTTCAGCTCCTGGAGAAATAACATAAACTATTGTGAACTGCTCTAAGAAATAAAGTATGTCCTTAAAACAAGCCTCATACTCACACACAATTATGTATATAAGATTTAAATTGCCATATTTTACATTATTATACGTAAAGATCTAGCAAGACAGAAGCTTCTATCTCAATCTAGGGGAAAAAAAGTTAGTGACGTATTTGATCAAATTAAAAATTTAGGAGCAAGTTTTCCTGTTTTAGGATATTTGCCTTTGAGGGAAAACAGGTCTTTCTTTCCAGGTCCATGACGGAAGGTCCCTGATTCTTCATACTGGGCTGTGTTGTGACCTACACTTGACTTATGGGAAATAATAAGGGGGAAGGACATAGTGTTTAGCCTTCTGTGGACAGACAAGCATATGCTTGTAGTTTAATTTCATTACCTCACCCATATAACTAAAGCTATTTTTACTTGCGGCTTTTATTACCAGACAATTACCATAAAAAACATACCAAAAATATATTTACGGACTTTCAAAAGAAAAGGCAAGCAAAGAATTAGCAGATACTGTATCAGGTTTTCTTAAAACCTCACACTTCTCTTAGTAAAACTTTATATTTTTCATTGTTTAAAAAAGCCAAACTTAGAAAGATAGATTAAACATGCTAGTAATTATTTTTTGCAGGTGAACTGTCAACATGTCAGTAATTTAAAAAATTATTCCTTCACATAAAAAGCCTGCCTAGAAACCATATGCATAATAGAATGTTTTTCAACTTCAGAATAACAACATGTGTATTCCAGTTACTGCTATAATATATTAATGAATACAAACTGGGAAACACAGAAAGAAGAACTCTCCCAGCTTAATGCATTCGATTCTGAGCATTTAGCCTTCCTGAATATATTATGGCAATGGCCACTGAGTGTGGAATTTGGCCACTCCTCAAGGGTGATCTTTCTCCCAGTTAGAAAAATGGTCCGATTGTTTACAAACAAAAGAGCTCTCCCCCCTTACCTTTTTATAATCCCCCTCCATATCCAATGGGGATTCTTGACTGATGATGTCATCCATTCCATCACTGTCCAAATTCATCCTTTAACTCTTTAGAATTTCACTTAAGAAATAACCTCCCATGAATTCTGATAGGCTGACGTGCAGTTGCCCAGGACCCTGGTTACCGCTCATGCTGACATGGAGAGCCAGCTAAGAGTCTGTGTCCGGCTGTACGTAACCTTGCCCCCCTCTATCCCAAAGACACCGCCCCACCTGGCCTCCCTGGTCTGTCCTGCGCTCCAGCACGGGGGCAGCTGCTGTTCTCTGAGACTAACTCTGCCCTGACACTCAGCTGGTTGAGTCCAGCCTTCCCACGTCTGCCGTCACCTTACCCTGAATGATCCTGCCTGGATTCCTCTCCCCAGCACCTTTTCTACCCCAAGTCGAGGAAAAGCCGATTCAACTCCCCAACTCCCCCCTTCAGGGCTGAATGTGGATAGGAGTTCTGTAAGGAATCCAGCAACCTTTTTCTGAACCAGGGGTAGAGTGTATGGGATAAAAATAGATGCAAAGCCCAGCCTCGCAGACTTCACTGGTGAGTTAAAAGCCGGGTCTTCCGTGCCAAAAACCAAACAGTATAATTTAAAAGTTAACCTGTAAGACAGATGCTTGCCTTTTTTTCCTTTTTCCCGTAACCAATCATTCCTTAAAATCAGATGTAAAAGTCTCATCTTCAGGGAGAAACCCCAGCACAAGAATGAAATTCATTTCCAACACATTTCCAAATTCATTTCTGCTCCAGGATCGCTGCTTTGTTCTATTAATATAGGCAAGAGAAAAAGATCCATCAACTTTTCTTTAAAAGCCGGTGGCAGGCTTTTTCACAAAAGAGGACGTTCCTTTCTGCTGCTCTCTTTACCCTTTTCCCATGGCTTTTGGTTTTGTTTACTGGCTTTACATACAGAGAAGGAAAAGGCCCACAGCTGGAGGATGTTTTGATGCAAGAAGCAGATAAACAGAAGTGCACACACAAACACACACTCCTCGTTATCGAATTACTACTGCCATAAACTAAAACTTATATCCAGTATTTTTTAAAAGTTACTGTGTGCAGGAGAAATGGGCCAAAGAAGAATTCAAAGGCCAAGGCTCTGCTCAGCAGCACAGTCTTATAGTCTGACATGCTCAGACAGAAAGCAGCAAATGTACCAGTCAATACTTCTTCCAGTGTGAATTCCTGACCAACCTCAATGCTGTTAAGAACAGAGTCCTAAAGCAAAAGTGCTGTTCAAGACAGCTTTTGGCGTCTGAACCTTTGCTGACATGCTCACATTCACTTGTCTACCCTTCCTCTCCACAAATTAAAAAAAATTCAATTCGTGGTAGACTTGTAGCATCAAGGTGTCTCACTGTAGCAGCCCTACTTCCTTAAAGCAAATATTTTCCCTGCATCCCATGACCCACATCCAAACACCCCTTTAACTCCATCCACCCTCATCCTCCACCTCAATTCCCAGGAGAATGTCTTATACCTTTGTCAGACAGTTTGACGGAAGTTGTACCTCCCGACCCACACTTGCTTTTGGGAAGGGCTTCTGTCTAGCAGAGATCTCCCTTGTCCTTGGAACGTTGTCCACAGAAGGAAACATTAATAGTTCATATGAGTGCTTTTCAACCGAAATCTTCTGTGGAAACCACATACATTTAGAAGGTAAACATGGGTCTGCTCAGGTTGAAGAAGGGGGCCTACCGTGAATTTCAGTGATTTCAGCCTCTTACCTAAGTTAGCATCCTAGCCCGCTTAGCAGTCTATAATCAAGAGCTAACATGGATGCAGCTATAAAAATTGGTTTGTTTATTTGGCTGTGCCACGCGGCTTGCAGGATCTTAGTTCCCCGACCAGGGATTGAACCCAGGCCACCGCAGTGAAAGCTCTGAGTCCTAACCACTGGACCGCCAGAAAATTCCCAATAAAAACTTAGAGAGTACAAGACTTAGTAAAGTACATAAAACTATAAGCCTAATTACTAACACCTTTTGACTTTAATTTTAACAGGGTGGCCTTAAATATATAGTTAAAATGACTAAACCCTCACTATTAACTATGTATATGTATAAACATATTCAAAATAATTTACGTACACCAATAATACATTGACCACACACATACATATATATGCATATGCATATACATTAATAATATATTACCTTTTGGAGAAGGGCACCTCAAAATCCAAGATGGAAATTCCCCAGCCATACAACAGCAGCAAGGATTAGTACTAAGAAAGTACTAAAGATCATTCCCCTCCTCTACCCGCTACATCTTTTCTTGGCATAAGTGATTCTCTAATAAGTACTATAGAGAGACAAGTGATAAAACATCTCCTCTTGAAACTTGGTCCCCAGTGGTGACGAATTTATTTTGCACCCTCCCTATGTGCTGAAGTGCTCAGCACATAGACTCGTAGTCCAGACCCTTTCCAGAAGGAGCTGTACCACCGCTATCTGGATGGCTTGTGCTGGCTTAAAATACCTGCTATTTTCCTAACATGTGAACTGATCTTCAATGTTTTCTAGAGCTTTGCTACTCGAAGTGTGTCCTCCGACCACAGCATCCACATCACCTGGGAGCGGACTGCAAGTGCAGACGCTCAGCTCTCACCCCAGACCTACTGAATAAAAAAATGCACTTTTAAAAGAGCGGTAGGATTTTTTGAGTGCGCTTTAAACTTTAGAAGCACAGCTCTAGACCTTGAAAAAATTCATTGTAAGAGATTATATTATTTTAGATCATATTTCTAGGCATGGTGGCAAGATCTTGACTTCAGATGCCTGGGATCAACGCTGTAATTAATTTCACTTCCAAGAGGTCCAAATGAATGCAGGAAAGGAAAAAACAAAACACGACCTCAAAAGGCTTGAGCTGAACATAATGTTTGGTGGTTTTGTAGCAGCTACGCACAAACAAGGGGATAACAGTCACTCGTGTCTTTCCTCCCGAGAATTCTTCCCGGTTCCTTCCTCTACTGCTGCCCTCTCTAAAATGAACTGTGCTGGCAAAACGTAGGCCCAGATACTAATGCTTCCCCTTAGAAAATGTACACAGAGCCACTTACAGTCCCTGAGGTTGAAAGGGCCTCTGCTCACCCCACTGCCCTGAAATTCAAGGACTAGAACGGAGAGCTTCAGTTTCCTGTCAAGCCATGATCTGAACTGCAAGGTGCATTGCTCACGTGAGCTAATGCTTTTAAATGATCATTATCGGTCACTGGTGGAAATTATTGACTGTGAGAACACCGACTGCATTACTGGGAAATCACTTACGCATTGTCAAAAGATTTTCCTATTCCTATTGATGGAAACTATTTCATCCTGATTAATCCTTTAGCCTCCTACCGCCTTTCCTTCCACCTTAATATCCAAATTCCATGTGCTATACAAACCGACACCTGATTTATAATCTCTCTTCAAATCAACTATTTTCTTCCGTGCAATGTTTGTCTAAATTTGCTTTGCTTTTCAATTAAGGTGTTCCGATAGCTAGATAAACCACGAACACATGCGTGTAATTTTGCAATGGACTTTTCAGTGTAGGTTTAAAAAGTTAAACTAATGGCACTGGGAGCGTGGAGTGGGGGAGGTGAAAGTGTTGGGAGAAGACAGAGTGCCAGTCGTTGACCCACATCAGAAAAACTGAGGACCACAGACATCAAGCTTTCTGCCCAGCTGAAGACGTGAGTACAAGAAACTCAACTGCAGTCACTTGGATGACGGCGGCACAGCTTCCGAGGGAGACCAGGATTAATGCCCTCATTATGTTTTTCTGTGTTCTTAGCATTCTTTCCCCCTTAATGGCTCTCCTGCGCTGATTGTCACTAGGCCTTTGGATGGTTGTTTTCTTCTGAATTCAAGCAATTTTGTCAAAGTACTTTCTATTTCAGGAAGCTTGGTAATTTCTGATGCTTCTAGATAGTGCCCAGGGGACAATTAAGTACACCAAGATTTCAAATTTTCCCTTGGTATAGAGAATATAAATAAATAATAGAATACGGCGCTATTGATGTTGAGCTTCTGCATGTGAAATCTTAGTTTAAGATCGTGTGTGTGTGTGTGTGTGTGTGTGTGTGTGTGTGAAGGTGGGGTCTCTACTCTCCAAAAATCATGCATGCACTGATATGTATCATAGTGATGTTTCCATTTCCTTCCCCTCCTCTATCCCCAGCCCCTTTCCAAGAGAAAATACTAGACTTTTGGCTTAAAATATGCATATGCACATTTATTTCTTAAAATCGCTTGATGTCTCAAACGTGATGTTTGAGGCCCCCAGTGCTACTTTAAGTAGGAATGATATGCCTGTACTAACTTTCTATTTCAGGTCAGGCCCATACTGACATCCTGTTAAAATGATTCTTCCCCCCATTTGGGCACCTGTCCCTGTGCTCCTTTTGTGGTAAAAAATACACATTAAATTTTCAGATATACAGCCTAAAAACAAGTGCAGACGAGTTTACATCCAGAACTATTTTCTTCATTTTTAAGGTGATGGATATGTTACTCTCTCCTCAGACAAACACACTGTATCTCAACAAGGCAAAACACAACTATACCCCAACCAGGCAAAACAATGTAAACAAAGTATTCTTCAGCACTTAACTATGGGGAAAAAAAATTTCCCAGTCAAATAAAAATCTATAGAACAAGACAGAAAAATAACTTCATTGAACTTTAACTTTATTTATTTATTTTTCATTGAACTTATATTTCAAAGCCTGTATCAAATAGTGCACTAAATGCTTTGAAATTCCCCTCTCCATTAGGTCAATATATTTTTTCCCTGCTATGGATGAAACCAGGCTTAAATTGAGTGGAATCTTAAATGGAGTCAAATTTGATACCTTGTTTTCTCATTCACAGGAAGAGGGACTTGGGAAATGAGCCCTCCCTTGCCCTGGTGTCAACAGGGACAGACTGTATTTCCTTTCTTTTGTTAACCATGAAATAACCCACTAGAATCTGGGTATGAAGGGCTGTTTACTACTTTCTCCAGCAAGAAGTTTTAATGTACTATTTAAACTGATATAATCCCTAGTTTTATCATTTGAGACCAATATAGGACATCTTTTATTTTATGTGCTGGGTATGACACTTCAATTGGGCTGAAACATTTTGTCCAAGAGGTATTTGGTGTTTCAGGAGCCAGTAAAATTATCCCTCTATATGCTAAAAAGATTTCTGAAAACTTTGCAAAATTCAATATATTAAGAAAGGTGGCTTGAGGATGAGTATTTGCCTCAACTGACCACAGGTATTTTGAAAAAGTACTTGGGGATGGACTATGAGGTTCACCTTGGGAAAATTCTCTTGGTGAAGGAGAAGGAGGTATGGAGGTGTGTTCTTAATGCATTGTCTCTGGGAAGAGGCGGCGTCTGTCTCTTTCATTTTCTTCTTTGCACTGTCTCCCATCTCGGCATATGGGATGCTGGCAACTGGGCAAGAGGCTTGTAAGCCAGGTATAAGGAATACCAGGATCAGCTTCACCAACTCCCTGTTGCAGCACACAGATCTGAGCTTCTCCCTGATATTATGATGCAAAATCCTCGTCCTGGGGACTCGGAACAGCACCAACTGCAGAAGATGCAATTCAGTCCAACACACATTTATTGAACACATACTCTGTTTGCAGGGCAGGAAATGAAAATCAGGTCTTCATTCTCAAGAAGCCTGTTGTCTAATGGGGGAGACAGACTTATATGTCACTAGTTGTAAATGGGTTCTAACAGAAGTAAAAGCAAAATGCACTGAGAAGGAGAAAGCTTCCTGAAGGAGGTGACATTTGAGCCTCAGAGTACATCAGCTTGCAACAGGTAGAAGCAGGTGTGTGTGTGGCAGACTTTGTAGGCTGAGGCATCACAGCAAAGAAAAAGGACTGATGGCAATTTGGGGGCAGAAATATAGGGCTTGGAGGGAGGAGTGTTTTTGCCCAGGGTTCTGATCATGGTTAGGCCTTGACTGCCATACAAAGGGGTTGGAAATTTATCCTAAAGAAAATGGGGAAGCATCAAAGATTTCTACTCTGCTTTTTTAAGACCAGGTGTGTATTTGAAGAAGAGTTTCTTTATGCTCCCAAGGGAGGAAAAGGACGAGAGTCATTCACATACCATTTTACTTTCTTTCTCTTCCATTCCTATGGGAGCTAAGAATGTGAGGGTGTGGTTTATATCTGGGGTGGTGATAAGGGAATTTAAGCAATGGAAAGAAAGCGATAAAAGCGTGTCATTGGCTTTACATTCACATCAATCTCCAAAATTAACTGCAGGGAGAGAGGAGAAAATATTTGGGAGTTTTTAAGCAAAATGGACCCTTTGACCTAAGTGTGTACTTTCAAGTTAATGATATTTCAAAGCTTTCTATCAGAGATTGTTTAGAAGAATCTGGCCTCTTGAAGGCTGCCAGGCCTGAAGCTGTGGGCAAGGCTCTTTCCTGAAGAGACTGGCTTCCTCCCAAGACTGGAAAATGGAGGTTGATAGCTCTATCTTTTAACACGGCTACAACTGAAAATGACAACACATGCCTCAGTAACCTCTGTGCTAATGTAAACCCTGGGAGGGAGGAAAGTACACGAAGATGATGACAATGTGAGAACCTTTAAAAACAAAACAACCATGAAAAATTCTGCCTGAGAATTTCTCTCTGATCATCCCTCCTTGGATTAAGTTGTTCAAAGCACAGTGCATCCATCCACCTCAAGCAGTGGTTTTCAAGCTCTTGGAAGCAATGAAACTCTTTTTTTCAAAACAGTCATCTATTTGGAAAAGCAATACATGAGAATCAGCTATACTTCTACATATTAGTAATAAATAATTGGGAAGTGAAGTGACGCATGGTTTTCCTGGGCTGCTTATAATCTTCACTGAGCCCTTTATGTTCATTGGGAGAAGGTGGCTCTTAATTCATGGCAACTGACTTGCTTATGCAGAAAGGTGGCCTCTGGCAGGGACCTGCCAACTCTCATGCCAGGATGTTAACTAGGAAAAATCCCATTTCACAGATGAGAAAAGTAACAAGAATTAAGGGAATAATCGGACCCACAAACACTGAAACCAGGGCAGATTAATGGTAGGAGGTTAGCATAGGAATAGGATTGAAAGTCACCCCAATGGCCATCAAAATGTAACAAACCACAGTGCTATAGAATGTTTACAGTGTCTTTCTTCTTAGTCAATTTTATATACAGTAGGCACATCCATCCATTTTATTTGAGAGCTTGTTCTTAGCACTGGAAGAGCAGATGGACACAGACCTAAATATCCCTGCCCTCATGGAGCTTCCATGGAGAGAGGGAGACAGAAAATAGACAAATGAGTAAAAGTCTGATGGTTGGTGACGAATGCCAAATATAAAAATAAAGTGTAATAGAAATATTGGGATGGAACTGGGGAGTTGGAATTTGACATAGTAAGTCCAGAGAAGGCCTTCACAAGAAGGTGACATTTGAGCAAAGATCTGAAGAAAGGGAGAGAGAAAGCCATGGGGGTTACCCACAGGACAAATATAGGATGCCTGCGTGAATCTGAATTTCACGTAAACAGTGAACAATTTTTTAATATAAACATGCCCCGAACACTGCAGATCGTTTGCTAAATCTGCAACCCTACACAGGGTACCTGGAGGAAGCACATGTCAGGCAGGAGGGGGCAGCAAGTGCAGGGCCAGGCCAGCATGGGGCGAGGGGAGGAAGGGATGGAGGGAGGGGGACGTGGGAGAGGACTCTGAGAGGAATCAGGGGTGAGGTGATGTAAGGCCCTGGGGGCCCTGGGAGGACATGGGCTTTTATGTCGAGGAGGAGAATTTTGAGATGGGTGACAGGCTCTGCCTTAGGACTTGAAAGATCATTCTGGATGCTTGTTGAAAAGAGACTATGGAATGGGGGCAAGGGCAGGAGCAGCCCCAGTTAGGAGGCCGTTACTGTGCTGCTGCTGCTGCTGCTGATGGTAACAGGAGTAATAACAACATACATCTAGACATGTGCACCAAAATGCCCAAGTAAGTTTGAGGGGAATGGCCTCCGAAGCCCCCTTCATGGGCTCTCCATTAAGAAACCTTGGTACACATTTATGGAGGAAAGAAATCAGTCCTACAAATAAATTCCTTCTACTCACTAAGATGCTAACCTTGAGGAATTTGCTTTAACCACTACATTATCATCCTTAAGAATAAGTAAATAAATAAACAAGCCTTCAACAGAAAGGGGGAAGTTTCTGAAAAACATCAAACTGTCGATATCACCAGTGACCATGAACATCAAGCCAAGAACTTAGAGAAACCGCCCTTGCTGAATCCAAACGCACACGGTGCCCAGTGGGTTCTAAAACTAAGGTTTCTAAGTAGGATTGAGACGTGGCTTCAAGGTTAATGTTTTTGTTTATGCTGAGTTATGAATAAAGGGAGGGCATTTCAAAAGAACATACACATGAAGATAGTCCGATAAGACTCCATGGAGATGCAGAATCTATTGCCTATTATTATCTGCCTAATGCACATAATTTTATTGTGAAAATAAGCAATAAATACTTCAAAACTATCGAACACATAATGACTGTTATATGTTGTAGTTCATATAAAATAAAATCAATTTGTCTTCCTCTGGAAGCAGTAGGCTAAAAAATCTCTCCTCTCCAGATGAAATTGCTGATATTTGACCAATTTTTGACTTGTAAAACCAGTGATTCCATGTTCAACCTAATGAAAAAATATAGGGAATAATCTTATAGTATCTTGCCTTTCAAAAATTAAATGACATAGCATCTCTGAAAACTGAGCAGAAAAATGATTTTAATTATTATAGTAATTTAATCACCTGTAGCCATGCCATAAGTAGGTTGGGCTCTCCATGGATGTTGACACTACGCTCCCAAACTGTATTCTGTGTAAGTTTTGGTTGTTTCCTCAGATCATGACCCTTTTCTCTTGGAATGAATTCCTAATAAGCACAATCTTGATATTTAGGATCTATGGCCCTAAATGTATTATAAAATAAAAATACTATAAGACAAGTCTACAGTTACAAACTTCCAATAATTAAGCAGAGAAGAAGTGGATGAATACACTTTCTAGGCACACATTACTTAGCTGAGAAACGACTGCCTTGAGTCTTGTGAGATGTACTATTCTGCCTGCATATATTCACCACTGTGAAACCCGACCTTATGAGAAACACCTGCTGGTCTCAGGTAACCTACCTCACACAAGGAAGAGGCATTGTTAGACTAGAGAAATGGTCCCTTAGAGCTTCTAAACTCGGTCGGTTGAGTGATACCCTGATATTAACTATCCAGGACTTGGACTAGCCATGCTTGCTGCTGCAAAGAGCAATTTCTCTGAGAACATTCTCGTTGTCTGTTGACAACGAGGATACTTTCAATGTTGCCTCCACAGTCCAGTCACACTCTAGAACTGGTCTTCTGAAATCATCTGTGTTTACTTCAAAACTCCAGAGAGCAAATTAGCACACAGATGAGTACGTATTACTAAAAATTTTCTATTTGGAGTTTTTTATGCATGTTGGTACCTTAATTCTTATTTACTAGTCATTTAAAACAACACACTAGTAAAAATAAGTTTGCAGAGACATACAAGAGCAACTTTAAACGTCAAGTGCATGCCAGCTAATTTTTGAAAATTCTTAGATCCTCAATTACTTCCTATTTATATAATTTCCTTCAAGACAATCCTAAAAACTGTACCTGAAGCAAGTCGCAACCCTATGCAATGAGCAAAAATCGTATTTTTCAGTGTTATCTACATGAAATTCCAGATAGATTTTCCTTCTCCAAAGCCCCTGAAATTCAATTACAGTTCAAAGCAGTTCGTCTCATTTGCACAGACATATAGAATGTGCAAAGCACAGATCACCTCAGTGGATTTCACATATGCTTTAAAGGCCAAAGAAGCAGTGTTTTCTGCCCCATTACTTCCCAGAAAATCTAATTACAATTCAGATACTGTATGCGATGAAGGCCAGGAGTGGAGGATAGCAAAATCTCTTGAAAATCCGGAAAGAGGCAACCTGCTGCTTTGGAAGAGGAAGGCCTCCTCTCCCAAAGGATGCCGGCCTCACAATCAGGCTTTAAATCTTACCTGATACGAACAGTTCTCCTGATGTACCATCTCAGTGCATCCTAGGGCGCAGACCCCAAACAGGACTGCTCAGCGAAGCTGCGGAGGGGAAGCTCGGAGCATCCACTGGCGGAGAGCAAGCCCTGGGAAGGCAGGGGCTCCCCGCAGATTAAAATGGATGCTGTTTTGCTGATCAACCTGCGCAGTGGCACTGCCTGTGCCGGGAAGCGCGCAGCGAGCCGAGCTGCTCTCCTCGGAAAGCAGCAGTGAGGCTTACAAACATGGAGCTAGGACCGGGCTGGGGGAGGGGGCGCGCTCATCACTGGCACAATCAGCCAATTATATTATAGGCACAAAGGAAAGGATCAGTCTGGGGCTGGTGTGACCTTCTGGTGCTTTATGAAGGCAGTTAACTGATGTGGAAACATTCTAGTCCTCATTAAAGGGAAAAAGGCCGGCGAGGGAGAAGGAGAGAGACAGACACAAATCAATGTTGCAGTTGAACATTTCTAACCTCCGGCATCATCCTTCCTGCCCACAGATGCTGCCTGCATGGTGCTTATGAAACGAGAGGCCTTAAGGATCATTTCATAACTTTTAACAGGCGAAAGGGAAAACAGTCCATTCTGAATATTGACACTGAAGGGATGTTCTCTGTGTTCAGTGTCTGAAGTGTTTGTCAACTTTATAACTAAGAGGAGGGCCTTCATTCTTTTAAAAAAATATTATTTTATAATTCTTTTGATTTCCCACTTATTTTTGGCTCTTATCAGCATGCTTTTTAAGTCAAACAGAAATAAGATGAAATAATTTTCCTATACTTTTTTAGGGAGGGAGCTTATTAAAGTATTAAAGTCAGTATAATTCATTCATTTCATGAAAATGAAACTAAACTGCAAGGTTTTTTTTGACAGTAAGGCCATATATATATATGGCCCAATGCTGTGACTTGAATATACAGACACCCCCAATGTATCACAATATGATTCTAGAGACAGACCATTCCACCTAAGAGACAGTAATGGAAAGGATTCTGGTCTTTCAGATAGTAATCAAAGGACATACAAGTTGGACCATACATGTCTCTGGTAAAAAGAGTAGCCAATTTCTAAAATACTTCAGGGTGGTTCTAGGATTTTAGGATATATAAAGAGGAACAACTAGGCTTATAAATTCATGAAGCTAATTTAATGATAGATAATTTTAAAACTAAACACAATAAAATTTTCTTATCTATATTTCTTAGTCGCCATAGGGCAACTCATCTTGCTATTTCTTAATAAAATGGTTCTGAGCAAATCAATGGTATTCAATAAAATCTTGACTGAATTTAAACCATCAAATAAAAAAAATTCAATAGCGATATTATTCTTAAGCTATTTTGGTATAGCTATATCTATCTATCTTCTTAAGTAATCTTACTAATAACTGCAAAGTCTTCATTATGCTATTAATTGAGAAAAACAAGTACTTTTTGCCCGACGGATGGAATCAACATGTTTGACAAGTTTTCATATCAAGCTCGATCTTAAGGAATGCTGAGAGTTTGTGTTAGGAATATTTGGTGATATATTTTTAATTTTATAACATCTCTGCTTCTTGGAAAGAAACAAACCTATTTTCCTAAATATTCTTAATTTTCGTGATTTGAGATTCTGACAGGAGAAAAGTTGGCCCTCTGAGTTCAACCCCAGAGACACACTCACAAGCCTGGCTTGAGCTTCCTGTTTAGGACAGTGGAAAGGTGGCAGGAAAGGCCCAGCTGATGATCTCACAGGCTGGCATTTCAGCACTGGTCCAATGGGTTCAAAGGAAAAAGCACTCTGGACATGCACTCTGCAAAGCTCACAGGTCTTCTCCCTGGAATCTAGGCAAGAGCTAGGCCACCTAACACGTGCAAGACTTTTGAGGCCTGTTCGTTGGAGGGTGGCACAATGAGAGCTTGATGAACAAAGCAGAAGCCTGAGCTAGATTATGAGTCTTCTTAAAAAGATGATGAAGAAAGGAGGCCAGAAACTCTTCAGTGAAAGGAAATAACATGCAACATATCCCCATCCAAAATTTCATCTCTCCTTATTGAGTAATCCATACAGGACAGAGACAGAGACAGACTTCTTTGTGGAGTGCCTTGCTATACAACTGCCCAGATGAAGGCTCTGGAATCCGAAGTATGTGCAAGGAAAAGTAAGCCGAAGTAAAAGTTCCTTTTGCAAGGTAGCAAATAAGATCAAATGGAAATTTATGCCAAACATAAGACACAATCCCAACTTTCCAAGACAGAACAGCTTTACTTGAAAGGCTGTTAAAACTTTATCCAAGTTACTACTTTGACAATCTATGACCTTAAGGCTTGGGAACATGTTTTCAAGCTATACAAGGTCTAAGAAGTTGCTTCCTGGACTCTGTTCTCTTCTGAAAACTGAAGGCTCTGGGATATATTACATAAACTCCTAAAGACATTTATCATGTGTTGTTTAAAAAAAAAAAAAGCCTAAACATGATCCCACTCTTCACAGTTGCTGTTCCATAAATAGTGGAAGTGACTCAGAGGTGGCTCTGGGGAGAACAGATTTCTGACAATTGTATCCTAAATCCTGTCAAAAAACCTCTCAAGAGGTATAAACAAGATAAAAAGAAAAAAAAAATGGAATATGTCAAGCAAGCTTCCCTTTATAGTCATTCATTGGAAAGGACTTTGTGTTATAATTTAAACTATGATTTGCTAGTACAGAAAACTTTAAACAGAAACCAGCTGTTCCAAGAACATTTAAGCTAGAATAACTTACCAAGCTACAGTGACGTCTGTTATTTTGGGACTAAAAAATATTGATGAACTGTTTAAGTGTGATCTATGTAGCATAGAGATTATTTTTTCTTCTCAGGTCTTCACAGCTTCTCTTCCCATAAAAAGTATTGGATTTCAGATTTACATGGGACCTCAAGAGATAAACTGTTATTTTCCAGATATGGAAACTGAGGCCTAAGAGACTTGTGACATGCCCAAGAACATAAATCCTCCAACAGCAGCAAAAAGGCCTCAAAGTAAGAGGAAAGAAAAAGAAAAACCCCTCCAGATTTTCTTTGTGTGTTCATATAAAAAATGCTAAATTGAGGGCCACTAGACTTGGAGAAATAAACCCCCTTTGACTGAACCAATGTAGGCTGGCCTTGAAATCAAAATCCATCATAAGGTAAGAGGGAGGTTGCAGTGTGGTTCTACCTAAATCCGAATCCAAGGTATGTTTTAAAAGAAGAAATATTAGAGCATTTCTTCATTAAGCTAACAGTCCTATTTCTGCCACCAAGCAAACTATTATGTTTTTAAATCCAGAAAAACATTTTTTCATTTGTGGCAAGTAACAGCAACAGAATGAAGATGGCCAACAGACACATGAAAAGATGCTCAACATCACTAATCATCAGGGAAATGCAAATCAAAACCATAATGAGATATCAGTTCACATCCATCAGAATGGCTGTCATCAAAAAGAACAAATAACAAGTGTTGGAGAGGATGTAGAGAAAAGGGAATCCTTGTGCACTGTTGGTGGGAATGTAAATTGGTATAGGCACTATGGAAAACAGTATGGAGATTCCTCAAAAAAATTAAAAATAGAACTACCATATGATCCAGCAATTCCACTTCTGGCTATTTTCCCCAAGAAAACAAAAACACTAATTCGAAAAGATATATGCACCCCTATGTTCATTGCAGTATTATTTATAATAGCCAAGATATAGAAGCAACCTAAGTGTCCACCAACAGATGAATGGATAAAGAAAATGTGGCATATATATATTACTCAGCCAAAAAAAAAGATGGCGCTCTCGCCATTTGCGACAACATGTTTAGACCTAGAGGGTATTATGTTAAGTGAAATAAGTCAGACAGAGAAAGACAAATACTGCATGATTTCCACTGCAGTATTCCACTGTGGAATACTGCATAAATTCCACTTATATGTGGAATTTAGAAACAAAACAAATGAACAAACATAACTAAACAGAAACAGACTCATAGATACAGAGAACAAACAGGTGGTTGCCAGGGAGAGGGGGTGAGGGGTAAAAAGAAAAAAAAAAGGTAACTATGTGAGGTAATGAATGCTAATTAGCTTGAATTGTGGTGATCACTTCACAATGTATATTAATGTGAGACCATCACATTGTACACCTTAAATATACACAAATTTTGTCAATTATACCTCAAAAACACTGAAAAAAAAGATTAAAATAAATAAATTTTTGAAATAGCAACAGAATGAAGGTTTTTTTTTGCAAGGGTTAGTAAATATAGTGGTTAAAAAGTCACATCTGCACGTCATCTGAGAATACAGTTTCAAAAATGAATTACTGGGGTCAGGGACTGACTTGGGAAGGGCATAGGGAACTTTCTGGCACAAGCTGTATGACTTGAAAGGGCCTGGTTTACAGAGGAGTATACATTTGTCAAAACTCATTGAATAATACATTTAAGATTTGTGCATTTCATTGTGTGTAAAATTTACCTCAGAATAATAAAAAAAGATCCGGTTAATGATATGCAGCTGAAGTATTTAGGGGACGGCATAGGGATGTCTGCAACTCACTTAAAATGCATCAAATAAATGAGATGAATTGATGGATGGATAGATGGAAAGCTGTTGACAAAGGGAGTTTAGTAAAACAGTAATTGCAGAATCTGTATGGTGCGTAAAGGGAGATTCGCCTAAAAACTTTTCAGTTTGAAACAGTTTGTAATGAAATATTGGGGAAAAATGAAGTTATTGGGGGTGAGGAAGATGAGCAAGAAAGTCATTGTTTTAAGCTGTGCTCTGGACGTGCAGGCCCAGCGGCCATGGCTCACGGGCCCAGCCGCTCCGCGGCATGTAGGATCCTCCCGGACTGGGGCACAAACCCGTGTCCCCTGCATCGGCAGGCGGACTCTCAACCACTGCGCCACCAGGGAAGCCCTAAGCAATAACTTTTAAGTTTTTCCTTAGGAATTTGTGGAAAGCAGGTAGACATTTTACATAGCGTTATGTTGTGCTTCTTTACCAGGCAAGGGAGGAAAAGGAATTATGAGGAAAATTAACCCTATTCCCATCAAGGGGAATCGGGTCCTTGAATAACCTGCCCAAAGAAGATCAGAGTCAGCGTCACCAATGACGACAAACCTTAGAAAATGGCTTTACAGTTTACAAAGTACTTTCCCCAACATCTTCTTTGACTCTTACAACCTTGTGGTTGAAAGAAATTCCTATTATGTGCCACGTGAGGAAGTGTTTCTGCCCCCAAAGAGTTTGGTAAGGGAAATAAGGCAGTATACAAATGACTGCATAGAGTGATGAATGAGTAAAGTGCTACCAAAGAGATTTTGTTGTTTGCTCACTAGGAATTCAGGAGAGCAAGAGAACTCTTAGCTAGGTTAGCCAGGAGATGGCAATAATCTTGTTCATTTGGTTGTTTACTTCTTGAACGTCTGTCTTTTCTAGTTCTAGATTAAATTTCCTTAGAACTTGGATCGTGGTTGGTTAATTCAGTGCTATTATCCCCAACATCTGAAATAATACCTGGCACATAATAGGCTCTCAATATTTCTAAATGAACAAATACATGATTATGACTTTCAGAAAGTTACTTCATTGCTCTTAGCCTCAGTTTCCTCATCTATAAGCTAAGGATGTTAATTCCTGGTTTATTGGGTTGATGATAGGATAAAATGAGAATAACATGTAAAACAGCTCTTAGGTGCCCTGGAAAGGAACAGAAATGGATTTTTTCCCCCTTCTCCTAATTAAAGGCAATATCAACAGTCCGAGGAATAGAGGCCTGAAGGATGGAGATGATAGTGGGAATGGAAAGCTAAAGACAGAGGAATGTATTCCATGAGACTGTGAAAAATAAACTGACAGCACCTAGCCAGTGATCCGACCTGGAAGAGTGAACAGGACACGGGGTCATGAGGTTTCGAGACCACTGCCAGAGTAAGCTTGGTGCTGTAGAAAGAAACAGGAAGTTAGAAGGAGGAACTGATTCTGAGGGTTTGGGTTGCAGTAATGAAGTCCTTTATTTTTCACCATAAAGTTTTGTGTTGAAGGTGCAGGAGGCAATTGGGGCTCAAAAGAGGTCAGATCAACAGATAGAACGTGGGGGTCTTTTGCAGGGAGAGGATAGTTGCAGAAATGGATGAGATGAAGGGAGAGATTGTAGAGAAAGGACTGATCAGAAACAAAGACATCACTGTGGTGGGCACATCGATCCCCACGGGGGCTGGGGGTTGGGGGGGGAATTAGGCTTTCTAATCAGCTGACCTTGAGATGAGGAGATTATCCTGGGTTATCCAGGTGGGCCCAGCGTTGTCACGAGGGTCCTTATAAGGTAAAAAGAGGAGGCGTCAGAGGAAGAACCAGAGAGATGGCAGCGTGAGCAAGACTCTGCCCAGTGTTGTTGGCTTTGAAGACACAGGAAGGATCACAAGCCCAGGAACGTGGGAGGCCTCTAGAAAAGGGAAAAGGCAAGAAAGTGGATTTTCCCTTAGAGCCTCCAGAAGGATTGCAGCCCTGCTGACACCTTGATTTTAGTTCATGAGATTCATTAGGGACTTCTGACCTCCAGAATTGTAGGATAATAAATGTATATTGACTTAAGCCACTAAGTTTGGGGTGATCTTTTATAGCTGCAATAGAAAATGACAATCCCCTTGGGTGAAAGCCAGCATTCAGAGGGCAAGAGGAAGCAAAGGGGGTGTGGCCGACAAGGTGAGAGGAGAAGGAAAACCAACAGAGTGAGGGGTCAAGGGGAGAGTGCTCCATGGCTTCAAATACTGCAGGGAAGCAGAAAAGACTAACAGGTGGAAAGGGAAACACAACCAAAAGCCATAAGTTTTGACAATTAGGAAGTCATCAGTTTCCCTTGAGAGAATACTAGTGTGTTAGGGGTGGAAGCTGAGTTACAAGTGGTTAAGAAGTTGAGGGACCGTGTAGAGAGCAGTCTGTAAAGAAGGTTGTGGATGAATTAGAGCACTGGGGTGGTAGCTTGAGTGTATAATGGAATCAGATAGGTGGCTGGTCTTTAAGATAAGGAGATCCAAACGTCTGTGTGGGCATCAGGGAAGGAACCAGGAAGAAGGGAGAAATTGACTATGGTGGGTGGGAAATAACTGGAAGGAGCAGGTCCTGGACAAATTAGATCAGGATCACGTAACAGGGCTTCATTCAGCCTTGGAACTGAAGATATGGGCAGTGAAATTACAAAGGAATGTTGAGTAAAGAGGAGATTGTAGTGGAGATGGGGAAAGACGCAGGAGCACACATGGGTGAGTATCTTGATTGGGTCCTTGAAGGAGAAAGGATGGCGAAGACCTCAAGGACTGGGAGGCTGGCTAGAACGGAATCAGAGAGGTGGACCAGTGTGGGGGAAGCTCTTCTAAGATATTTTGTAGACGGTGTTGCTGTATTACTTGAGAATATTCGAGTAATGCTGATTAATGCTATACAAGAAAAACAAATGGGCTAGATGAAACTTATAAGCTGTGTTAAGCATAGATAATGAATATGTAGTGGCTTGTCAGACACAAGTGAAATGCACAAGATTTAGACGATGAGGCAGAGTTCATGAGATGTGAAGTATTTTAAGTTAGGGGCTTCCTTGGTGGCGCAGTGGATAAGAATCTGCCTGACAATGCAGGGGACACAGGTTCCATTCCTGGTCCGGGAAGATCCCACGTGCTGTGGAGCCACTAAGCCCCGTGAGCCACAACTGCTGAGCCTGCGCGCTAGAGCCTGTGAGCCACAACTACTGAGCTTGTGCGCCACAACTACTGAGCCTGCGCTCTAGAGCCTGCGAATCACCACTACTGAGCCCATGTGCCACAACTACCGAAGCCTGTGCACCTAGAGCCCATGCTCCGCAACAAGAGAAGCCGCTGCAATGAGAAGCCTGTGCGCTGCAATGAACAGTAGCCTCTGCTCACCGCAACTAGAGAAAGCCCGCACGCAGCAATGAAGACCCAATGCAGCCAAAAAGAAAGAAAGAAAGAGAAAGAAAGTTAGTTAACTGGATGTGTTAGACCTAGATCAAGCTGAGCATAGAAAGGGATGGAAAGACTAAAGAAGCTCCTAATATTCATGACACACTAAATAACCCCTAGGCACTCAATATTCATTAGATGGTACACTGACTGCCCATTGGTGACACCCATTCTGGCCCTATGTGTCCTCTGCCCAAGAAATACAATTCCATAGCTGCTCATCAGGTGAGGGGGTAAGCTACAGAGGGAGCCTGGGGGACTTGCCCCTGTGTCTCTGATAAAGCCGGTTGTGTGTCATTGGCAGACACCTTCTGTCTAATTGGGCTTCCCTTCTACAACCTCAAGGCTGACTTGTAACCATATCATCAACAGGGAAGGTGGCTGTGGCAGAAAGCCTGGACATGTAAATACTGCATAACCCAATACTCAGGTAGTGCGGTCCTTCACATTCCTGGACCATATCCCAAGTAGGATTCTGGTACCAATTCCAATTCATGTGGAGGTGGGGTTTTCCCTACATGAAAACACAGGTTCTTGGATACCAACTGGGTGTCCTACAATTCAGCTCAGTTCTGACACTCTCTACCTGGAGATAGCATCAGATTCGAAAGGTTGAGGGTTCAGTCCATGTGATTGTCCCCCCTCCCCACTTCACATGCCAACTGCGAGTCCAGGTTGTTACCTGTGCCCCTGACCAACAGGTTATAGATGGGAGGTTCCAACGAACCCCTCTTTGGGTTCAATTAATTTGCTAGAGCAGCTCACAGAACTCAAAGAAACATTTTGCTTATTAGATTACTGGCAAAGAGCTTTCATGCCCTCTCCCCAAGCATTTCACTCTCCCTAAACCCCTAAGTGCTCACCAACCTGAAAGCTCTCTGAACCCTGTCCTTTTTGGATTTTTATGAAGGCTTCATTTCATAGGTGTGACTGATTAAATCACAGGCCACTGGCGACTGATTCAACCTCTAGCCCCTCTCTGAGGTCAGGGGGGTGGGACTGAAAATTCCAACTCTCTAATCCCTTGGTTGGCCCTTCAGGCAACTGGTCCCCATCCTGAGGTATGGTCAAAAGTCACCTGACTAACATAGCAAGAGACACCTTTATGGCTCCTATCACTTAGGAAATTCCAAGGGTTTTAGGAGCTCTGTGCCAGAAGCAGGGACGAAGACCACATCACAGTATCACACTAAGTATGGCAGCTCATCCCATCTCTTTCCCTTGCATCTGGATACACATTTTAAATTGATTTAATCAGCTGTGATTTGAGTATCTTAATTTGGTCTGAGACTTCTTGGAGGAGTGCCTGGTAGTGGACTTGGAGGCTACTATTGCACCAAGGTCATTTCCCACAGAAAAGGATGCTTGGTATTTGTATAGTCCAACAGCTTCTTCCCACATAATCTGAGCCCCAGAAATGGGAAGAGAGAGAAGGGTAAAAATAGGTTGTAAGTTTTTATCCTTATAATAAAATTACCTGAGAATCTTACAAGTGTATGTGTCAACTAATTTACTCAGAAGTTTTGACCATTCTGCGGAAGGTTACACCTGTGTGTATCCTTTCGGATATTAAAAAACAGTTGCCTGAGTCAACTGTGAGTCAATGGCTGTCACTTTTTAAGTATTAGACTCTGCTTTTCAAATGAAAACGAATGTACGAAACAATCAAAATTGTTTTTAATCAAAATAAAATTATTTTTCATTCCAATTGATATTATTTACTTCTTAAATCCCTCACAGGGAACATGAGGCTGTTTTGTTATACACAAACACTTGAAAACAGAATTTACAGAAGTCAGTTACAGTGTTATTCCAACTGTATTTTTACATTGATGTCTTTATTTTGTTTGTGCCACACCAAGAGAATCCTGTTTCGCACAGATAAGTGGTTGGAAATGGTAACAGTCCTTTATAATAGCTTATGCTGCAATCTCCGGATATTCTTCATTAAACATGTCCGGGAGCTTGAAAGCAAAGTCACAAGAAATTTATTTCAAAACTGGTTTACTAATAACATACAGCAACTGCTCACATTTCTTATTAAAAACAAGATAAGAAAAGACAGACTACCCAAACTGACAATACATCATCAACCAGGAACCAGACCTCCTCATTTGATACATTGGGCATTCACTTGTGATTTGCACAATCCACCTGTTAGGCTTGATGTGGAATGTGCCAAACAGATGTGCTGCCCCTAACCTGGCACTGAACCAGCTGGGCCTCTTGGACAGCCCAGATCATTTTTCCCACCTGGACATGCACAGGCACGAACTTTCAGCAAGACCAGTACAGAGCCACCACCTCCACGGTCAGTGACACCTTTACAAGTTCAGTTTTGAGAACTGTAAAAGACTACTTAACCTGGCAGGACAAATTAATATGCTGATGTGAGAAAAGAGGGCAGAGAGAAGTTCTTTGCATAGGTATGAGGGAATGAAGCCCTACAATTTGGGCTGAAATGTTGTTATATGCTTCTCACCACGGCTTTGCAGGACAACTCCTCTCCAAATGCCCAGAGCCTCACAATCTCATTTGCATCTCTATTCCGAATTGCTTTCACGTCTCAGAACTCTTTAATTTCCAGTTTGATTTTTTAGGGGCTGAGGTGTTTAGCAGTTCATATAATAGGTGCAAATGAACCTCTAAAAATACCTCCAGCAGCTCTGGGGTTCTACAGATAGTTTGAAACCCGATGCATCAGGCAGTGCTGTAGCTGTGGCCTCCCTCTCCCTCTAGAATATTGAGATGGTTTACATTTCAATAGAATCTGCCAAAGTGCTTGTTTATTGGACACAGTCCTAGTCCTCTCCCCATAGTACTCTCTGGCCAACCCTGACTGAAATTCACACACTGCAGAAAAATAGTAACTGACTCATAGATAAATTTGGGTGAAGACTACATGGTTTCATCCCCAGTTGTGCCAATGTTTAAGGGCCATTTCTTTTAGTTTCCATTTAGTCTCTGGCTTTGTAGTCAGAGAGAACAGTGGCAGAAAAAGTGAAAGGTAGTATAAACCTGCCAGGGCTAACACCAGAGTTTCCAAAGAAACATAAGTTGGTCTGTCAAGAGGGGCCAAGCCAGACCTCACACAAAGTGTGTGTGTGTGTGTGTGTGTGTGTGTGTGTAGCGGAAGAAGGGCACACACCTCCCCTTCATCCTCACTGATAGCCTTACCTACCAATATAAGTGCATTTAGCTAAAGCAACACATGAAATCCCTGACCACAAAAAAGGCTGTTTATCTCTCTCAGGTGGTGGTTGATTTAAAACCAGACTCAAGAGTATTAGGGAAGGGAACCGACCCTCATCTTGAAGAAAGGTGACCTCTAGTGGACAACCATGTTTTGCAATCAGTTCAAACTATGAACAGGATTAGAGAACAAAAATAATGTTAAAACTATGCTCCATTGTCCTACTGACATTTCAATGATATTTTTAATACCAGTTATAAATATAAATACATAAGTCTTCATTAATAAAAGAGTATAAAAGTCACACTAGTGCTAATATATCCAAAATTACAATCTAGGCCATCTTTGATGGTTCCGGAATGGATGGAGCCTTGAACCAGGATTCATAGGCCTGGGTTCTGGGCTCAACTGTGCCTCTGACTAGATGTATTCTCTTAGGCAACTTCATATGTAAGAGCCTCTATTTCCTAATCTATAAAATGGGTTTATTCACAAACTATCATCTCCTTGTAACCCCCACTCTGCCCCCCTCTTTCAGGCTACCATATGGTTGTCCTTTAAAATCAAGCTTATTTTACATGATGAGGTTTCCAAATCAGCAACAACATCAACCACAAAACAAAATTAATATCACATTATATATTAGCACTTGGTAGGTCCACAAAAACTATCTGCTTTCAACTTAAGGTCTTTCCTAATATAAATGTAATGAAAGGCAATGATTTTCAACTTTTCTTTTTACATTGACTGTGGGAAAGAGTATTTCAAAACTTAAACACGTACATTATGAGTTTATTATGAAATTTTAGTTTATTATGAAAGTTAGAGCTACTATTTTCAAAAATGTATTTCATAGAAAACAAAAATAATGAAAAGAAGAGAAACATAATAATTTATGAGTATATATCTCTTCTGAAAACTGCCTGTTCACCAACTGACATATATTTCTACTTTATCATTGAACACAGGTCAGAGGCATAATAATTTAGGATTAAACTCAACATAATCTCTAAGGAACTATTAAAATTCTTTAGTGGTCTTTAAATATTTTTTTCCCCCTCAATACAAGAGTAGTGTTGAAATGCAACTAGTTATAATGGGATTTAGTACTTAAGGGCTTCCTCAGGTAAATTCTCTAACCAGCTTTCCCAGGGCCAGTTAAACAGCAATCTGGAATGGATTTATAATCTTTCTCATTCTCGCACCTCAAAAGAGGTGATTTTAGTTGCTAAAAGGCAGGAGACAAAACACTAGTCTAAAAAGTATTTTGAAGTATAATAAAAATGTCAGAATATTATTGAATGATTTAATTAACTTGCTTTATCTTAAAGTTATTGAATTAAGAAAGTTTCTCATCTTCTAGAAATAAATTCTTTCACAATATAAAGGTTAGGGTTAGGAAATTGTGCTACTCCAGACAGTGGACAAGGCGTGAACTTGTTAAGGGTTAAGATCAGTTATGTGTTCAGAGAAAGACAAATATCATATGATATCACTTATATGTGGAATCTAAAAAACAAAGATATAAGTGAACTTATTTCCAAAACAGATCACAGACATAGAAAACAGACTTATGGTTACCAAAGGGGTGGGAGAGGGATAAATTAGGAGTTTGGAATTAATGGATACACACTACTATATATAAAATAGATAAACAACAAGGTCCTACTGTATAGCACAGGGAACTCTTCTCAATATCTTATAATAACCTATAATGGAAGAGAATGTAAAAAAGGATATATATATATATATATATGTATAACTGAATCACTTTACTGTACACTTGAAATTAACACAACATTGTAAATCAACTATATTTTATTTATTTATTCATTTTTTGGCTGTGTTGGGTCTTCATTTCTGTGCGAGAGCTTTCTCTAGTTGTGGCAAGCGGGGCTCACTCTTCATCGCGGCTCGTGGGCCTCTCACTATCGTGGCCTCTCTTGTTGCGGAGCACAGGCTCCAGACGCGCAGGCTCAGTAGTTGTGGCTCATGGGCCTAGTTGCTCCGCAGCACGTGGGATCTTCCCAGACCAGGGCTCGAACCCGTGTCCCCTGCATTAGCAGGCAGATTCTCAACCACTGCGCCACCAGGGAAGCCCAATCAACTATATTTTAATAAATTTTCTTTTAAAAAGATCAGTCGTGGGTTATTCATAAGCAGTAAAGTTAATCTGCACATTAATCCCAAGTGTTCTAAACTCCCTAATTTAACCAGTTTTCCTTTGGGAATAGCAAAGAGAGCCTCTTTCAGACACATAAGCTGGGTCAACAAAACGTCCGCTGCTTGTAAGTGCTTGGGCTTTTTCATTATTTACTAAGAAAGCCAAGAGAGAAATTAGCAGTCCTTCTGCTGTCTGGTGCCTCCTAGAATACCTGTTTACCTCACTCCTCTCCCCTCTCTCCCCTCATCAGAGACGACGCTATAGGAAGGTAGAGTTCACTTGCTCTCATTCCTGCCATTCAGTCAAAGAGCGGGAAGAAAAGGAAAATAAACACGATCCGTTTTTGCCTAGACGCCCATGCTTCCTCTCCTCCTCTCATGGCCTCTGACCCCCAGTGTAACTTGAGGAATAGCAGCCCACTGAAAAGGCTCGCGTCTGCTTTGCACAGTGGCGGAAGTTTATACGGATGGTTTAAGCTACTTAGGTCTTGTTTTGAGGGCTTTAAAATCAAATTCGTTTTCCAAAGGACGAAGTGATTTCTTCAGCAGAGCTGTCACTGCAACTGAGGCGATCAGACCTATGACCCTAATTTTAGATGGCATAAATTTATAAAACGTCACTTTAAAAGAAATTTAGCCTCGTTCACTCACGCAGCTGCCCCTGATTTGATAGTCTCCATAGCTGCGTGCTTTCTCGATCTAGTTCCCAAGTTGTTATACAAAATTAAGCGCTGGCAGGCTTCCCTTTTGTGAATGAAAAATACTTCTGGAAACATAAGTCAGATTATGTCACATCTTGGCTTAAAACTCCTCAGTGGTTTCCCACAACATTTAGGCTGAAATCCTAAATCCCTAACGTTGCTTCTGCTCTACCCTCTAGGCTTCCTTTGTGCCTCTCACGTTCTTGCTTACCTAGCTCTGGGCACACTAGCTGCCTTTCAGTTTCCTAGAAAAGCCAAGATTGCTTCTGCCTCAGGGACTTCTTACAAGGTGTTTCTTAACCTGGACGCCCCTCGCGGGAGGAACATCTCTGGCTTCAAGTTGGAGGCCTTTCCTTAGCCCCCAGGCTAAATAAGGACCTGCTTCAGGTTCACTTAGCACACTATGTTTTCTTTCTTAGCGCTTACCACAATGTGTATCTGTTAATTTGTGGGATGTATAACGTTGATTTGCTCCACTAGACAGTATGCTTCGTCCATCATGTCTACTGTTGTCCATCCAGCATTTAGCACAGTGCCAGGCATATAGCTGGTGTCCAACAAATATTTGAAGAAATGAATGAATGAAATCCTTGAAGTTCTTTCATATCAGGCCTTGGGACCCAGGGCAGGACAGTGCCTGCAATCAGCGGCTATTAGTTCATCACTGTGGCAAAGCTGGTCAAGTAGCCACTTCCTCATCTCAAGACAGCAGGGGAAACCTCACCTGGACAGCTAAGTGGGTGACAGCCAGTCTGTCAGCTGGGTGAGCCCTTCTGGCTGCATTTCCTTCCTCTCTATGAACTGTGGCTCTGGCAGGCTCAGAGGGGCCCCTCACCTTGTAGGTTTGCCTCAGGGACAGGACTGACTGTCAGCTGGACCTGAGGGCAAAAATAATCATTTATAGCTCCCCATGTAAGGTTAACGCATACTAAAGTGCATTCACTAGACTACCGCCTCCAATTGAATCCAAAATTAGTAAGAAAGAAAAGGAAACAGGCTAGTGGGTTTTTTCCTCCCTTCTCAGTTTATCACCGGCATCTTGTACATCCCCCCCAAAAAAGGATATTGATAAGAGTACGAAGTCAGAATTCTTATATTTAAGGATGATAAAGAGTCCCAACTAGTTTTCTAACCAAAAGAATAAGATGCAAAATGACCAGTAGGAAGAGGAACTGGGTTTGTGAAAGACTGACATTTAAAAATCTGCCTGCCTTCCATGGAGATTTAGGCTGGAAAAAAAAAAGGCATAAAAAGAAAAAAAAAAATAGCACATGTATTTTCTTAGAGGAAAACAAACAAAAATGACAGCTTGAAAACAAGCAATAAGCTACAATTTAGGCTGTGGTTTTCCAGAAAGTATTCTACTGTTTGAAGAAGAAATGCTGGATGTGGCTTGAGTCTCTCTAATCCTAATGCGTGATCTCCATAAAAAATACTTACTGTTCTACAGCACAGCGTCATCACTGATGGTGATCTCCACAGTAAAGGAGCTACCCAAGTTTTAGGACTCCAGGTACTCACTTGCCTTGTCTCGATGATAAATTAATCATGAATCTGGTCAAAGGATGCAAAGAGCACGGGTCTGGCACTGCTGAATCTGGGAAACCCGAGAGGTCTCTTCATTTAGCACAAGTCACCATAATCCAGGATTGATGCCTTAATCTATGTAGGGACTCTGCTTTTCCCAGACAGTGAGAGGATGTGTCAGGTATGGTGTCTATCCCCAGATAAATAACTGGTATGCATACCTGCCCTGTCCCGTATCCCTTTCCTTCCCCGAAGGCTATTGCTCTTGACTGCACACACTATAGGAAATGGATGTCTCCTGGAAAGACAAGAGAGTTCCTACAAGCAGGTAAGAAAGGCTCCAAGGGGAGGACTCAATGCTCTGTTTGGCGTGATAATAATTCAGTCATGCTTCACCTGGAGTTAAGAAGAACTTTCAGATTTTTAATGTATTAATACATGGGGGTAATGACAATAAATGAAGAATCCTTCTGAAAGTGATGCTGGTTCTTAATGTTGAAAAAAATAGATGATTAAAAATTGGGCATTCAGGGGCTTCCCTGGTGGTGCAGTGGTTGAGAGTCCGCCTGCCGATGCAGGGGACCGGGTTCGTGCCCCGGTCTGGGAAGATCCCACATGCCACGGAGCGGCTGGGCCCGTGAGCCATGGCCGCTGAGCCTGCGCGTCCGGAGCCTGTGCTCTGCAACGGGAGAGGCCACAACAGTGAGAGGCCTGCGTACCGCAAGAAAATAAAATAAAATTTAAAAAAAATTGGGCTTTCATAAGATTTCAGATGCACTCAATTATTTTCTTATTTACAAATTATATGGTTCGGGTGTTTTCATTATTTGCAAATGACCATCACTGAAATGTTGACAAGCGGACGATATCATTCAATTGGATGATAAATCCAATGGCCTGACCCCTCCATGGTCATTTTTACCTGTTATTTGTTCTTTTAGGGGTTGGAATAAGTACAGGGCCAGCGACATACTCTGCGGGGCCCTGTGAAAAATGACAACGGGAACCCTTTGTTCAAAAATTATTAAGAATTTCAGGATGGCAGCAGCAGAGCGTGAAGCCAAGAGCTGGTCCCCTTGAAGTCCAGGGCCCTTTGCTAACTGCAGAGGTTACATGCCCACGACACCCGTCCTGGGTGGCAGATGGGGGAGGAGAGAGAACCAGACACACAGACATTTCCTTTGAGAATTACACGGGTTCTCAGATACAAAGAAAAAGTATCTTTGATTTTGGCATGCGAATATCAGTGGAAAGACGTAACTTCCCTCAGTAGGAGAGGAAATGGAATTTCAGAGGCTGCTGAGGAGGAGAAGAGGAAAATGACCTTTACCAAGCACCCACCACATGCCAGCTGCTGGGTCCCGAGCTGGCCCTGACACTGGCGCTATTCTTTCTTGCTCCAGCGTGGGATTAAGTCCACACTGCAGAAGCAGAAGCTAACTGAGGTCAATGATGAGTTTAAGCTTAACCGCCTTCAGTTTAGAAAGAACGGGGTAAGGGATGCAGACACCACAGGACACCTGGGGCTGTACTGTAATCTCTCCTGACCCACATCCTCCACTTAAGACCACTCATCCTCCACTGCTATCAGCCCAAAGACCCCAGAGGTCTGTGTGCTCTGGGCAAGAACCCTCCCCCTGCTTCCAACATTAGCAGCGTTCCCCTCACTGTCTGTCTTGGAGACACATCATCAACCTTACCGCAAGGTCTTTTCACTCCTGGCTACGCTCCCTCAATGGCTCTGTAAACCCTCCTCCGGATCCCAAAGTCCTCCACAGCGTTTCCAGGGGGACCGCTTCACTGTCCTGCTCTAATAGTCCCTTGAAGGCACTGTCTCCCCTACAGCTCTTTCAAGTGGCGGCTCTTTTCCTTCCCACCTCCCTCTTGCTAAAGGGCCTGTTGGATGGGAGGTGTCTCCCTGCTCATCTCCTGTTTCCCGACCACTGTTGCTCTCCCTAACACCCTGCTCTGACTCTCCCACCATCAGAGTCCTCAGTCACCCCTGGCTAGCCCTCCTAGCTACAGTCACCTATTCCTCCCTAGGTGACTCTACCTCATGCCTTGAGGAGTCCCTCTCTGATGTGAGACCTGTTATAATTCCAAGGAGTTTCCATGTTTGCTAGACAATCCCTCTAATACCTTGGCCTGTAAATTCCTTGACTCCTTCTTCTTCCTTTCTATCTCAGTTATACCTGCTCCCATGCTCTTATCCTGACCTTGTCATCACTGACCAAGCCTCCTATTCTCCATCAATCTCGCCTCATCACTCCGGCTAACTCTCCCTAGTATTCTAATTCCAACAATTCTTCAACTGCACTGGGCCCTATACCCCATTTCCTGCCCACCTTTCTACCATCCCTCTCTCCCGTCATGTCCTCCCTTCTCTCTCTACAACATCGAAGACTCCATGGCCCATCGCTGCAGCCACCAACTCTCTCTCTGCTTCTCACTTGCCCCTCTCACTTGCCCCTCTCACTTCACACTCCTCTGGTTAAGGTCCAACTGTGAATAATTCAGCTCTTTGCTACCCCGTGCCTGTTCCCAGGCTGATATGCTTGGCTGGAGAAAAATACACAGCCATACTAACTGATCTCACTTTAAATTCATGACCACTAACCCCAAGGGCGCCCTCAGTGCTGCCTGGTCTCCTCTGTATCTCTCCATCCATTCACTCCCACACTCTCCTAGACAACCACAACACTCCTTCAGAGAGCTGTCCAGACTCACTGTCTACAATTTTTCTCTGCCCTTTATTCTCTATTGAACACCCTCCAGTGAGGAGGCTTTTGTCTCCCCCGTGCCATTGAAATGGCTACACCTTCCTAAATCCCAAGAACAAGTCCCAGTCTCTCTCATACTAGATCTATGAACAATAGTCAACACTGTCAGCTTCCTAGACAACATTCTCTCCTGGTTCTTTTCCTACATTAAAGGCCTGTCTTCTGCGGCTCCCTCCTCATTTCTTTCACTTTAACCTACTGGAGCTGCACTGTCCAATATGGTAGCCACTAGCTATGTGTGGCAATTTAAATTTGAATTAAATTAAATTAAAGCTTTTGTTCCTTAGTTCCTAAGTGCTCGATAGCCACATCTGGTGGCTACTGTACTGGACAGAGTAGATAGAGAACATTTCCATCATCACAGAACGTTCTATTGGGCAGTGCTGCACTAGAATACCCAAGGCTCAGTCCTTGGGTTTCTTCTCTATCTGAACTCACTCTCTTGGAATTGTCAACCAGTCTCTTGGCTGGTGACTCCAAAACTTACACCTCTGGCCTGGACCATTTCCTGAACTCCAGACTCCTTTACCTGACTGTGCACTCGCCATTTCCACTTGCACGTTTCATAAGTATCTTACGTTTATCAATCCTAAAACGAACTCCTGATCTCTGCCAGCCCTGAACTCCTGTAACTCTTCCACCTGTTCTTCCCCATTTTAGTAACTGACAGCTCCATGCTTCTAGTTCATCAGGCCTAAACTCTGGGGATCATCCTTGATTCTTCCCTGCCCCTCACATGCCACCACCCACCAGCAAATCCTCTTTGGCTGGACCTTCAAATACATCCACAATCTGCCCACTTCTCACCACCTCCATTCCTACCATTCTGCTGTGAACCATCCCCATCTCCCACCTGGATCACCACAAAGGTCTTCTACTCAGATGTTCTGCTTCTGTCCTTCCAATTTCTTCCACCTTGGTCTACCCTCAACAAAAGAGACAGAGTTAATTCTTCAACAGATAATTTGATTGCATCACTTTTCAGGTCTGCTCAAAACCCTCTCATAGCCTCCATCTCAGTCAGAGTAGAAACCAAATCCCTGCTCGGAGCCCACAAAGACCTCTCATCGGCCTCCCAGCACTCGTGGACCTGTTCTTTCCTATACTCACTCAGTTCCCGCCACAAAGCCCCCTTCATTAGCCCTTCATCAAGTTAAGCACTCTGCTTCTCATGCTTGCAACCCTCTTGCCCCACACAGCCTGTGACTTGCTCCCACACTTTCTCCAGATCTCCCCTCAAATGCTGCCTTAGCAGTGAGGCCTTCCCTGACCACCCTGTCTGAAGTCATGGTAATTCCACCTCGATGCCTCTCCTTGCCCCCCCGCACTCCCCACCCCCAAGCTCTGCTTTATTTTCCTCCATAGTACTTTACCACATTGAAAATACTATATATGTGCTTATTTGTTTATCGTTTAACTCCTGGTATCATTTCAGCTTTAGGGCCGCAGGGACTGTTTTGTTTACAGCTGTCTCCAGCATCTAGAAAACTGCCTCACATATAGCAGTCACCTCAATAAACATTTCTTGAATGAATGATCCAACAGAGGCACACACTTTCCTTCTTGCCTTACTTTTCTTCAGGTTTCAGTTACCTTGCTCTAGTAA
The DNA here is from genome assembly GCF_964165515.1 of Mesoplodon bidens. Taxonomy (NCBI): domain Eukaryota; kingdom Metazoa; phylum Chordata; class Mammalia; order Artiodactyla; family Ziphiidae; genus Mesoplodon; species Mesoplodon bidens. The sequence continues at coordinate 78,073,692 of NC_138161.1, read as the reverse complement.
CTGCCTGTACCATTTTAGGGTAAGATTCATTTAATTTCAGACAGACTGAAAGCTAAAGATTTTAAAATAGGCTATACTCTACTGATAAATTCTTTTGAAAATGTATATAAATATACATATACATGTTTCTTTAAGAATAACTTGTCTGTAATTATAATTTTAAGAAATTTTAATCATTTCCTCTCACAGGAAGAAATCATAATTTCAAGTGTTTAGTCTTGGTGTCTGATTTACCTTTAAGTGGCAGAAGTTCCTAATACTTATTCTGATTAAGGTAGGTGCAGAGGGGAAAGGTAAAAACAACTTGATTCTAGAACTGGTTCTGCTCTCTTACTCTGAGAAAATCACTTTAAAATACAGAATTAACCTTGGGGTTTCCCTCCTAGAACCACTGAAGTCTTTTTATGGAATGTACACCTGGACTCTGGGCAGAGAGCTGGGAATGGCCATCAGCTGAGCTGTCCAAGTTGTCTGGCATGTGACCCTGGTAACCAACACAGCCTTCATTCAAACCTGGAAATAACTGACCAATCCCAACTAAGACCAACTGGCCCAGAGAGAGATGGTTCCCAGGACCTGATTACCTGAGCCATCTGTCCTGAGGGTGGGGGGGTACCAGGTCATGGGGGGGCGTGGCTAAGCCCCACCCTGAGCCCCAGGCCTCACCTAGGAGACAGGAAGAGAAAGTCATGTGGGGAATAATCTGTCGGGTGCCCCAGGCACCAGCTCAGCCCCCCTTACGCCACTGGCCTGCAGGACAAAGAGTGGGAGACAGATTCAAGATAGCCCCCAAAGTCAGGGCTTAATCAAGAGGATAAGCTGTATCTCTGTATTTCCCAGTCCTTATAAATTCCTTGGAAAAGTAAAGATTTCTCTGCTATGGAAACAACCATTTCCTTAGATAGCAGTTTAGGGATAGGAAACTGGAGGCACTGGGTGGTCAGAACATGCAAGACAAAGTTAAACAGATAAAGAGCAAAGCAATTTGCTTTTTTAGTGATGGGGGTTTCTTCTGTTTTGCTTGCCTTAAAAGATGTATGGATATGGGTTAGAGAGAGTGGGATGGTTTAAAATATGTCCACAGGGCTTCCCTGGTGGCGCAGTGGTTGAGAGTCCTCCTGCCAATGCAGGGGACACGGGTTCATGCCCCGGTCCAGGAAGATCCCACATGCCGCAGAGCGGCTGGGCCCATGAGCCATGGCCGCTGAGCCTGCATGTCCAGAGCTTGTGCTCTGCAATGGGAGAGGCCGCAGCAGTGAGAGGCCCGTGTACCGCAAAAAAAAAAAAAAAAAAAAAAAAAAAGTCCACAAATTGTCTGATACTCTCCCTTTGAAGAGGTGGAGCCTCATTCTCTCTCCCTTGAGTGTGGGCTGAACTTAGTGACTTTCTAGTATAGAATAGAAAAAAAAAAAAGAAAAAAAGCAGAAGTGACACACCAGCTACTTCAGAGACTAGTTAAAAAAGATACATTTGCTTTCTCTCTCTCTCTCTCTCCCCTCTCTCCCCATTCACTTGCACTGGGGAACTTAGCAGCCAAGTTGCAAGAACACCCAGGCAGCCTATGGGGAGGGCCACATGGTGAGGAACTGAGGCCTCCAGCCTTCCAGCCATGTGAGTGAGCCATCTGGGAAGAGGACTCTCCAGCCTCAGTTAAGCCTTTGGATGACTACAGCCCCACAGACATTCTGACTGAACCTCACAAGAGACCCTGAGCCAGAACCTCCCAGCTAAGCAGCTCCCAAATTTCCGACCATCAGAAACTGTGAGATAATAAATGTTTGTTGTTTTAAACTATTAAATTTTATAGTAAACGGTTACAAAGCAATAGATAACGAAGACAGATAAGGACATGTAAGGACCACACGATTAAACTTTTTTCATGTTTAAATTATGAGCCTATAACATATAATTTTGTTAATGTAAAAAAGTCTTCAGTTGCCAGGAAGGAAAAGGATCTATGATGTTAGCAGAGACCAGAGCAGGCCTCTGTCAGCCATGCCTGATCCTCTCTCTGTGTCCTTGGGCAGGTAGCGTGGCTCCTCCAAGCCTCAGTGCCTCCTTGCAGTGTGGTTATGAGGGCTGCACAAGATCACAAGTGCCAAGCACCTGGCACAGCTCCTGGCGCTGAGGAGGCTGATGGTGGTGGCAGTGATTTCCCCACCGCAGGCTGCCCTAGGGACACACGAAGGCCCAGCAGACTCCCAGACAGCGCTCTGCCCACGGTGCCACGCTGCCCCTTCCTGGGGAAGAGGACACAAACCTGAGGTGATTAGGAACAAGAGGGGAGCAGGGAGAGAGGCTGATGACAAAATGCTCAGGAGGCGTAAGAGTGATCAGACTTGCTGCACTATTTGCACACTCTGTCCACTTTGATTTTGAATCTCAGAGTGTTATTGTTCCCAGTTGAAAGTATCCCCAGCTATTGTTTACAGCTTTTCAATTGCTTTTTATCCCTAGAACTTTAGCATGAGACACAGCGCTCTGCCTGGGGGCCACGTGATAAGAGCACTGAAACTATTATCTTGGTGTAAAGTGTTTTTTTCATTCAGCATCATTTGAGGATGAGTGAAATTGCCACACAATTGTAGCTTACCTCTTTACGCACTCCTGTCTTACTTGGGTGTGACATATACGACTTTGTAAACCCTCTTTTGCTGCTGACCATTCAGTGGGTTTTCTGAGTTTAGGATGTGTGTCTAGGCTTCAGTCGACCACAGTTGCTGAGGTTCTCACCATCAGACGAGTGTGAGGGGACTGCATGTTTACTTTAAATTCGAGCTCCTGGACTGTGGCGTATTGTGGGTGTATGCGTATAAAAAGGAAAATCAAAACAAATGAGGGCGCTAGAGAGAGTCTGGAAGTCCATATTCCCGGGGCCATTCAAAAATCAAGGCTTAGAGGCTGTCACTGGCAGAAGTCCTGGCCATAGTAAAGATACAGTGACAAAAGTACAATAAGGAATTTAACCAGAAGGTGACAGGCTACACTCAATTCCTCCTCTGTTGTCATAAAAAATGCTTTAGTTGAAAACACGTTTTAATCCACTCGGTCATTCACCATAGGGTCACATGAGTTAACTTAAATCTGATCTAATCAGTAGTAAGAAGGTGTTTTATAGTAATCCACGAGAAAAATGAGCCGAATTGTAGGCATTTTTAAAAAGTCAGCCACGAAGTACAGATAGGGTCCAACACCAAAATGGCCATACAAAAGTGGGAAAATTACTTTAAACCCGGCTAAGCACTTCTCAGAGTGACTTTCTTTCCCTGGAAACCAGATGTAATTCAGTGTCCACGTTGCTTTATGTGACGCTTAAGGTATTAGACTCTGCTACTCTCACTCGTGAAACCCATTGCTTGCTTTCCTCTCTCAAACCTCACCAGCCAGGCACGGCAATTGTTCTTAATCCACAAAGAAAATTTTTTTACCTGAGTATGGGTTATGTTTTTGATGTGCATGGGCTGCTGTTAGCTTAGTTTTATTCATCATAGATGTTTAATTCCTTCACTTGGTCCACACATTATCTATTGAATGTTTCAGATAAAGCAGTCATGTTAACAGGTGCAAGGAACAGAGATGAAATAACACAAACCCCATTTTCAAAGTGCAGACAGACACATAAACAGACAATCATACTATACATTACAGATTTATGCTAGTTATACATAATAGATGTCACAGGTTAGGGCACCTAACCAAGTCTGGAGGAAGGAGAGGTCAGGAAAGGTTTTCTGTAGTTAGTGATGGCTGAGCTGAGTTTCAGCAATGAGTAGGAATTAACTGGGCAAGTAAAGAGCAGAGTGAACAGGGTGGAGGAAACATTTCAGGCAGAGGGTACAAGCAGAAACAAAGGCATGGAAGCTAGAAACAATGTGAATCAGGCAGAGGGTACAAGCAGAAACAAAGGCATGGAAGCTAGAAACAATGTGAATCAGGCAGGTCAGAGAGATTGCTCTCTTAGAGCATCAGACAGTAGCATGAAATGAGACCAGGGAAGGACCCAGATATGGGAGGCCTCTACTGCCACATTTAGGTTAGGCTTTACCCTGAGGAAGTCATTAAAGGATTTGAGAAGGAGACCCACCTGAACAGGTAGACAGGTAGATTGGGGGGAGGATTTAAAGGGTACAGGGCTGGAGGCAGGGAGACCAGATGGAAGAAGCTGTAGCAGTTGGGGTGAGAGATAATAGCATTTGTAGGATTAGGTTAGTAGCTGCAATGGGGAGGGGAATGATTTGAGACACATTTAGAAGGTAAAATTGACAAGACTTGGTGACTGATTGATTACAGGAAATGAAGAGCAGGGAGGAATCACGTGTACCTTGGTGGTGGCCATTGCCCTTAGCTGAGATGAAAGGTACTGGCACTGACTCAAGTTAGAGGAGAAGATGATGATGAGTTGGTTTTGAACATGCCACACTTGAGATAGTTTGTATACTTTATTCTCCCACTGTCTTCAAAAAGTAATGTGTAAGTTAAATTTAACTATGGTCTGAAATAAAGGTAACTAAGGCTGTGACAACAGATGACATCACTAATCCATCAGAGCATCCTTGCTCACACAGCCCAGGCACAGCTTCATCATCCTTCTCAACAAATTGCTCTGTCCCCACGAGGCAGCTGCCATATGTTTCAGCACAGCATGGTGGCCACTGCCAGTCCAATGGAGAGTGCATGCACTGGAAACCCATGAATCCCCCTAATCTAAAGGCTTGAGAGAGTATCATTCTTTAAAAGATACATGTCATGATTTGGAGGTACCCTTGAAGTGGATTATACCTTACCAAATTTAAATAAGCAAGATCACATTGATCTTGAGTACCAGAGTCACTGAGAAGTCTTAACATAGTCCTGAGAGATTCCTAACTTAGTTTAAGGCCAAGGCAGGGCAGACTATGGTGATCAATAGAATCCAGTTTATCCTTTATTAACTGCCTACTCTGTGATGGGCCAGTTTCTCAATATGACTTCAGTAGGACACAAGCCTATTAGATGCTCCCTGGAAAGTGTCAGGAGTGGGGAAAGATCTTTCTGTTAAGTTAAGGTAAGATGATTTGAATTTCATCCCCCTCTCTGAGATCACAAGGCACAGCAGCATATTCAAGACCGAGAAATCCTACAGTAAAGAAATACAGAGTGAAGTAAGTCAGAAAGAGAAAGACAAATACCGTATGCTAACACATATATATGGAATTTAAGAAAAAAAATGTCATGAAGAACCTAGGGGTAAGACAGGAATAAAGACACAGACCTACTAGAGAATGGACTTGAGGATATGGGGAGGGGGAAGGGTAAGCTGTGACAAAGCGAGAGAGGCATAGACATATATACACTACCAAACGTAAGGTAGATAGCTAGTGGGAAGCAGCCGCATAGCACAGGGAGATCAGCTTGGTGCTTTGTGACCGCCTGGAGGGGTAGGAGAGGGAGGGTGGGAGGGAGGGAGACGTAAGAGGGAAGAGATATGGGAACATATGTATATGTATAGCTGATTCACTTTGTTATAAAGCAGAAACTAACACACCATTGTAAAGCAATTATACTCCAATAAAGATGTAAAAAAAAAAAAAAAAGAAAAGAAATCCATTGAATGAAGTTTAGCCTAGTATCATCCAGTTATTTTGGCCAGGGAAGCCTCCTGTCATATGACACCAATGAAATGCCAGTGAAATTAGGAATATTTCAATCCTCACAGCATATCCATTTTCCAAATAAGGAACAAAAGCTCTAAAATCACACAGGTAGAAAGCTGGCAAGGGAGATCTTAAATTCAGATCTTCCCTCTCCAGCTTCAGGGCCCGATTCACAGGATCACTGATGGATTAGCGCTTATTGCCCCAAGTCCAGGGCTGATGTATCTGGGTTAGGAATTCACTTTTCAAAAGGAATGTCAGGGTGAGCTCCAATATTCTCATGGAGCAACATCTATAGTGGGTGAGTCAGCCAGGCTCTCTGGAGCGTTCTCTATCAAGATACTTCATCGTGCTTTTCAAAGTCCTCCACCATCTGGCCATTTTTTTCTAGGCTTCTAAAAACACTATTCCATTTTCTCTCTGCTACATCCTCGAGAGGAATTGCGGCCTCTAGGCCTCTGTTCATGTTGTTTCTGCTGCCTGGAAACCTCAAGAGATCATTTGATGCAGGTCGGTTCCCCAGGAAGCGGACTCTGAGGTGAAGATCACCAGCAGGAAGGACCTTTACTGAGGAACACCCTGGGGATCAACCCCTGTGAAGGAATAAAGGCAGCAACACAGGGCAGAAGGAGAGGCTGAATTCTGACACAGCTGCAGCAAAGGCCTCACTGATCCTGTAAGGGAGCTCAGAGCCAGGCTGGCCCTTGACAGTTGACCCAAGCTGGGAGAATCAGGTCTCAGCTTCAACCAGACACTGGATATGGGCTGCCCTAAGGAAGGTATGACCTTGGGCAAGGCAGCTCTCTTCGGCCAAAGGCACCTAGGGCAATCCTCAAAGAGGGTCTCTGATGAGATCTGTCAACCGCCAACATTCCCAGCAGTGTCAGGGGTGGGCAGGGAATGACTGCTTCACTTTTTTTTTTTTTTTGGCGGTACGCGGGCCTCTCACTGTTGTGGCCTCTCCCGTTGCGGAGCACAGGCTCCAGACGCGCGGGCTCAGCAGCCATGGCTCACGGGCCCAGCTGCTCCGCGGCATGTGGGATCCTCCTGGACCGGGGCATGAACCCGTGTCCCCTGCATCGGCAGGCGGACTCTCAACCACTGCGCCACCAGGGAAGCCCACTGCTTCACTTTTTTTTTTTTTTTTTTTTTTTTTTTTTTTGCGATATGTGGGCCTCTGACTGTTGTGGCCTCTCCCATTGCGGAGCACAGGCTCCGGACGCGCAGGCCCAACGGCCATGGCTCACGGGCCCAGCCGCTCCGCAGCATGTGGGATCTTCCCGGACCGGGGCACGAACCCGTGTCCCCTGCATCGGCAGGCGGACTCTCAACCACTGCACCACCAGGGAAGCCCCTGCTTCACTTTTGAAGGGGGTGGGTGGTGTCATGGATCTGGGTTGTCTGAAGGTATCCTCTGCATTGTTCCTACTCAGTTATTCAGGTCCATGCACCTGTCTGCATTCTGCCAAAAGAACTTTGTGTCTGCGCTGTGGGCTCTGTTATACTAACTTTACTTTTAGCATGTTTCATGGGTTTTATCTCCCTCCCTACTTAAATTTTATATTTCCCTTGTATCCTTGGCAGGGTTTAAGAAAGTGATCATTTAATCAATGATATATGTAGCAAAAAGAGTTAGTTTTAAATCCCAGAATTGCCACGTACAGATGTAAAAAATTATACATATTATACATATCACTTAATTTCTGTGAATCTTAGTTTAGTCATTTATAATGTGGGATACTAAGAATCCTTATTTTACCCAAGCTCCAGGGTTGCTGTGAGAACAGTAAGATGGTGAACTGAAAATGCTTTGTACACTAATAAACTAACACCAGTGCTTTCCAGTGTTGCATACTAGATACTTACTAAAGGGAAAAAATATTGGGCCAATAAATGTAAAACTAGGTATAAATTTTTTATGCTGATAACACATAAAATACAAACAAATTTATAAACAAATATAAATTAAAATGATATACAATCAATTCAATGAACAAATATGGAGTTGTGACAGGTGATGTTGCTTTATTGGCTTTTACACATACAATACTAACTTTAAGGCAAAGGTTCATTTGGATTGGAGATGCCATGCAATAATTGGAGGTGCCATGCAATAATTCCATTTTCTCAACACTTGTCTCCATTTTATCCTCTGTGAAACTTGTCATTTACACAATGAACCATGACATCATTTGACCTTCACATAAAAATATCATTTATGTATGTTAAGTCCACTTCTATTCTTTTTTTTTTTTTTTTTTTTTTGCGGTAGGCGGGCCTCTCACTGTTGTGGCCTCTCCCCTTGCAGAGCACAGGCTCCGGACGCGCAGGCTCAGCAGCCATGGCTCACGGGCCCAGCCGCTCCGCGGCATGTGGGATCTTCCCAGACCGGGGCACGAACCCGTGTCCCCTGCATCGGCAGGCGGACTCTCAACCACTGCGCCACCAGGGAAGCCCAACTTCTATTCTTTTAATTTCCTATTTTATTTGGCCAATAGAACATACAGCAGGATTTCAATTTAGCAGAAGAAAGTCCATAAAACAATGACCTTAAAATTTAAGGGACAAAGGAAATATGAGATTTATTCACTGAAAACTACAAAATATTGTTGAGAGAAATTAAAGAACCCTAAATAAATGGAGAGACATTCTGTATTCATGGGTTGGAATGGCAATTCTCCTCAAATTGATCTATAGACTCAACACAATTCCTATTAAAATTTCAATAGGATTTTGGCAGAAATTGACAAGCTGATCCAAAAACTTATATGGGAAAGCAAAGGATCCAGAAACACCAAAGCGATCTGGAAAAAGAGCAAAGTTGGAGAACTTACACTTCCCAGTTTCAAAGCTTAACTACAGAGGTACATTAATCAAGATAGTGTGGCACTGCCATAAGGATGGACATGTAGATAAATGGAACAGAATTGAGAATCTAGAAATAAACTCTTTAATTAATTAATTAATTAATTAAATTTGAAGTATAGTTGACTTACAATGTTCTGTTAGTTTCTGGTGTACAGAGAAGTGATTCAGTTATACATATACATACATATATTCAGTTATACATATATATATATTCTTTTTCAGATTCTTTTCTACTATAGTTTATTACAAGATATTGAATATAGTTCCCTGAGCTATATAGTAGGATCTTGTTGTCTATCTATTTTATATATAGTAGTTTGTATCTGCTAATCCGAAACTCCTAATTTATCCCTCCCCCCAGTTCCCCTTTGGTAACCATAAGTTTGTTTTCTATGTCTGTGAGTCTGCTTCTGTTTTGTTTATAAGTTCATTTGTAGCATTTTTTAGATTCCACATATGGAATGATATCATATGATATTTGTCTTAAACCCTTACATTTATGGCCCACCGATTTTTGACAAAGGTACCAAGGTAACCCAATAGGGGAAACTGCAGTCTTTCAACAAATGGTGCTGGGACAACTGGATATCTGCATGCAAAAAGATGAATTTACACACTTACCTCACTCATATATAAAAATGAACTCAAAATGGATCACAGACCCATGTAGGGGCTAAAACTGTAAAACTCCTAGGAGAAAATACAGAAGATCTTCTGTGGCTTCGGTTAGACAGAGTTCCTAAACACAACACCAAAAGCATGATCCATAAAAGAAAAAAAAAAAAAGAAAAAGAAAAAATAGACTTCACCAAGATTAAAATTGTTGTACTTAGGGACTTCCCTGGTGGTCCAGTGGGTAGGACTTCACGTTCCCAATGCAGGGGGCCTGTGTTCAATCCCTCATCGGGGAACTAGATCCCAAATGCATGCTACAACTAAGAGCCCGCATGCCACAACGAAGATCCCGTGTGCCACAACTAAGACCCAGAGCAGCCAAAATAAACAAACAAACAAATAAATAAATATATTTTTAAAATTGTTGTGCTTAAAAAATTACCAATAGGGCTTCCCTGGTGGCACAGTGGTTGGGAGTCCGCCTGCCAATGCAGGGGACACGGGTTCGTGCCCCGGTCCGGGAGGATCCCACGTGCCGCAGCGCGGCTGGGCCCGTGAGCCATGGCCGCTGAGCCTGCGCGTCCGGAGCCTGTGCTCCGCAATGGGAGAGGCCACAACAGTGAGAGGCCCGTGTACCGCAAAAAAAAAAAAAAAAAATTACCAATAATAAAAAAGATAAGCCACGGTCTGAGAGAAAATATGTTCAAATATTATTTCTGATATCCAGAATATATAAAGATCTCTTACAAGTCAATAAGAAGACAAACAAACCAATTTAAAAATGGGCTAATAAGCACATGAAAAGAGGTTCAGCATCATTAGTCATTAAGGAAATGAAAATTAAAACAACAATGAGATACCGTTTCATGCCCAATAGAATGGGTAGAATCAAAAAGATAAAATAATTATTGGTGAGGATATGGAAAAACTAGAACCCCCATACTTTGCTGATGGGAACGTAAGATGGTGCAAACACTATTAAAAAGTTTGGCAGTTTCTTAAAAAATATTAAACATAAATTTACTGTTTGACCCTGCAATCCCATTCCTGAGTATCTACCCAGGAGCCATAAAAACATGTATCTCACAAAAGACCTGTAGGTGCTCATAGCAGCATTTTTCATTATATCAGAAGAGTGGAAACAATCACATATCCATCAAATGGTGAATAGATAAATGAAACATGGGACAGCCATACAATGGAATCTGATTCAGCAATAAGAAGGGATGAACTACTGATACATGGACGAATCTCAAAAACAATAAGCTAAGTGAAGGAAACCAGATGCAAAAGATTGCATATTGTATGGTCCCATTTATATGAAATGTCCAACTTATAGGGACAGGAAGCAGATCAGTAGTTGCCAGCAGTTGGGAGTGAGACTGGGAATTGACCATCAATGGGCAGGCAGGATCTTTTGAGGGTGATGGAAATGTCCTAAATTTGGATTGTGGTGATATTTGCACAACTCTGAAAATTTACTAAAAATCATTGAATTGTACATTTAAAAGAGGTAAATTTTATGGTATGTAAATTATATCTCAATAAAGCTACTTTAAAAATTAGGGAGCTAGTGTTCCCATATAATGAGGTGTCTGTAGATAGCCAGTCCAGGGCTGTTATAATGTTTTTTGTAGTCATTAGAGACCCAGCCTTTTCCATATTCAGCCATCCCTAGCATGTGTTCTTGCCCTCTTGGTCATAGCTTGACTTTTGTCCAAGCTACAAAAGGAGAAAGAACAGAGTGTAAAAGGCATTAGCCTGCTAAATCCGCCACCTTTAAGGAATTTTCTGGGAAGCCCCACCCAATAACTCTCTTGCATATTATTGGCTAGAACAGTGTCATGTGACCATTCTTAATTTCAAGGAAGGCTGAGAAATGTAGGAATATTGTCAAATCAGGGTCCTGTTAGTAAGGAAGAAAGAAAGAGTGGATATTGGGTAAAGCAGCTAGCAATCTCTGGGGTGGAGAAACACTTCTTGGGGTCAATGGAAACACAAATAAAACCAGCACTGCTTACGTAATAGAGGAGTACTCTGCTATAAAGGGATGATCCAGATGATCCAGAGTATGCTTATTATTAATGGTTTCTTATCCAAATGAAAACAAAAACAATCAAATTCTCAGTGAAAACATAAGCGTTCCAGAGAAACTGTCAGTTACTCTGTTGAGAAACACTAAAGCTGAACAAATGTTTGTTGTTATTTGTGTTTTTATTTCTAAGACAAAAATTTGAGAGCTGAGCCACTTGGAATAGTAGAAAGAACAGAGTTCTTGAGTTTGCAAACGCGTGGATTCACTTGGCCACACCCTTTAGCGCCTATGCCTTGGGCAAATCCCATAATTTATCTAAGCCTCAATTTCCTCACCTGTACAAGTAGAATGATAATACCTGCTTCAAAGGGCTACTGGGAGGATGTAACAAGACTGCAGGTGTAAAGCACTTGCCTGTGCACTAGCCTCTCTCCTCACAGATCACACTGCAGAGTGGCACAACGGTGCCTCACACACCCAACAAAGAAGATTAAGACCTAATTTTTTTCTTGCCAAAACTAAACAGCTGCCTTAGAGTTCTTCAGCCATGGTTTCCCCATATTTCTCAGGCTGAAAATTTTTCTCAAGAGAATTCCTAATTAGATATCATCTATTCAAACACACACACACACACACACACGCACAATTATAACTGCAGGGTGTGGGGGGGGTGGGAAAGGGAGGGGAACAGTAAAAAAACAAAAACCCACACACATAAAACAAACAAAACCAAAACCAAAAAAACACTCTGGAGACAAAAGTTAACCTGTAGAGAACAAATTTCTAAAAATACTTCTCTTTTCGTACCCAAAGTGTTGCAACCTTCCTAACAGAATTAGGAATGTAATTCATACAGAATCAGAGCCAGCACTTAGAAGAACACACCAACTAAATTTATGTACTTGGCACATTAAAAAGTATGGGACCATGTGGAGTGCTTTGGAAAGCAGGTGTGCAAGTGGCTCTGCAGGCACGAACCCCGGTCATCCATTGCTTGTCCATTATTCATACATCGGTTTGACAAAGCCAACATGGACCCTTTTCCGTTACTTTCTCCCTGAAGCACAAATACAGTGTAAAATAGGAGACTGTTCAAACCAGCTGATTGGGATCAGTTTGCAACTTTAGTGGCTTTTTAGAAGTCAGTTAAACACTGACTGAATAACACCCATATTTCTGTAAGAACACTAAGTATCTATCTCAAAGGAGAAGAACGAATCCAAAGTGGAACGGTGAAATTTGTCAACTGAGCACCAGAATAAGTATTTAGTACCTATCTTCATTCTCTCCAAAATACCAAATTGTATTAATGGTAACAGTCTTGACAATGAACAGCATTTCCTTTACTTAATTAAGAGATAAGAGCAGGCTAGCAAAACGGATATAATACTTTAGGACACAATGATATAGTTCAGTTTTTCCAGTCACTTTGTATCAGTGATTTAATTTTCCCCATCCCATAACCCATTTTCCCATTTTGTTTCTCCATGTGAAAAGGGGAAGGAAGAGAAGGACAGTGTGGGACTCCTCTCCCGGAGGGGACCTCGCAGGCTGTGTGTCAGGAGAGGGCCCTGGACTGGGCCAGCACAGCTCCTTCCCTGCACAGCAGGTAGCCCTGACAAACAGAACTGAACAGCGGTTAGGGCCTCTACAGCTGTGGCTGCCACCATTTCCCAGAACTCTCTCCCTGAACTCCGACTGAGAAATCCTATCTGCCCTTCGGTGCCCTCCACGGCTTAGTGGTAGTTCATTCTACTCATGGGTTTGTGCAAAATTTCTCTTATCTCGAGAGCTGTCACACTCACGCTTGAATTAGAAGTTAATTAAAAGCAAAGCAAAACAAAACCTTATTCTATCTTCTTGAAAGCCATCCTATATTACCATTAGCATGTTCTTGCTTTTCCTTTCCACCCTTGCCCCAAAGCATGGAACGCAGGAAAAGTCCTGCTACCCCAAATGCACAGACCAAAGAAGGACCCCGTCTAACACGGCTTGTCTACAGATCAAAGGAGAGCTGGCAGCAGCGGTGCTTGCTGACTTGCACAGAAGTCAAATCAGTCTTGTCTGCTATCCTACCGTCACAAAGCATGTGTATTTGGGGTTGTTGGCATATTTTCATATGTATACGTACATATTCCGAACACGATTGGTTGCTTATTTATTTATTTACTTTTAATTATTGTGAGTACAATTAGGCTGATCTATTTGATCTTTATAAGTGAAAGTAGTGGCTGGGAAAGGGGATAGGAGAGCTGAGCAACATCTGGGCTCTTCATTTACTTATACAAGTTTTCACTAAGTCTCGAGGCTTGGGTGCTCAAGGCTGGGGGCTTCACAGCCAGGTCTGACCTCAGAGAGCACAGCCTCCATTTAGGAAGAAAGAAATACTTTGGACGACTATTCACAGGTGTGACAAGGGCTCCAGAGTGTGCTCTGAAGGTGCAGGTCTGCAAGGTCAGGGAAGGCCCGTGTACTGGGTCTCCAAGGTCTTTGGAAAGGTTCTAACTAAAATCACATATGCATTAAATTACTTCTAGAAGTTTCATTTTGCTAACACCCTCACTGTGCGCGAAGGGGAGCGGGGGGCACAGCTACTGTGATTCTCATTTTGCAGCTTAACTCCAATCTCTGGATTCTCCCTCTCCAATGCTCTACTCCAACCACTAGGGGTCAGTAGCCTTCCAAAAGTCGAGAGTCAGCTAAGAGCCCCAGTTCCTGGGGTGCTGCTAGGGGTGGGTGGGGGATGATTCTCACAACAGGGAGAGTCTAAAAGACACCGTGGATGCTTTCCCAAACCCCACTCCCAGTCTTTTAATAACAGCCTTAACTTTTATTTGGCTACCCTCAGCTGCTCTTGCAAAAGTCCAGGTTCTTGGGGAAAGTTGATCTGGGAGTAGGATTTGTGGCTCCGCCTGAATTAATTTGCATTATCCTACCCCCCCCCCCCCGCTCCACAGTATTGGCTCAGAGATAAACAGGTGACCCTATGTGGGCCAATAGAGATTGAGAAGAAATTTTCTGAGGATGGCAGCAAGTAGTGTCCTTGCTCTTCTGGGAGAGCTTCTGTAAATCTCGCTCACTCTCCCTCTCCCTCTGTCTCCGAGGATTAGGATGAAGAAACCCAAAGCTCTAGAGATATAGACAGTCATCTGGCAACCACCAGGTGTGGAAGAACGGCTATAAGACGAAGGTGACTGGAAAAAAAAAAGAGTACAGTGGTGAAAGCATACATTTGAAAAGCAAAAAATGGGGACAGACGGAGCCCCAGCTCTTTGATACTGACCTTCTCACCTGCTCAGCCCTAAGCAATCTATACCCTCACAGCTCTAAAACAGTGGCATTTCCTACCGTTGACTGTATGGAGGTTTTACCTATAGTCCATTGGTTCAGTAAAGAACCAATGAGAGGGTCGAGGGAGCCTTAACACAACTCCAGGGACCAGGAAAATTTGACCGCACGTCCCTACTTTCCTTAGGCTGTTACACACACAAAAAACATTGAAGGGGTCCTTGTTCCTTCTTGGTGATAAAGGGTATAGATTTTGGAGTCTATCAGACCCAAATTCAAATCTCAGTAACTCCCCATACTAGTTATGTGACTCTGAGCCTCTATGTCTGTAAAGTGAGAATGAATAAAGCCCTACCTTTCAGAGTTGCTCTGAAGTTTAAGTGTAGTAACATGTAATGGGTTTGGCATTCAAATAGCTGCTAGCATTATTATTTCAATATTCCTTGAGAGGAAAGGAGCACTCTGGCAGGAAAGCAGCCAGCTCCCTTAACATTCTTCCCAGTGTATTTACAGTCAGCCCTCCACATCCATGGGGTCCACATCCTCGGATCTTGTATTATGTTTATGATTCACTGTAAATGGCTATGGCACTTGAGCATCTGCAGAGTTTGGTATTCGTGGCAGGTCCTGGGTACCAATCCCCCACAGATAAGGAGGAATAACTGTATTTACTTCTCACCCATGATGAGATTCCCTGGGTGAATGTTTACTGTTGAGAGCAGCTGGCCAAGAACTTTTGAAATCCCTTGTACACAGTCTGTATCTGTCAGGCAGCAGAGACTTTGAAATGGAAGTCAAAAGCTTCGGATAGTCATTGTAGGTTTGGAGCTAGTGATTCATTAATGATGTAATTCCCCAGGCAGATCTTATTTTTGGTGAAGCAGTGTGCGAAGGAGCTACTAAAAAAATAAAGATTATTGTCATCTTTGATTCTTTTTTAAAGACACGGGCTCCTAAAGATTTCTATCATTCATTCAAAGAGTAAAAGTTTAGGACCCACATCTGCACATCTGTTCTAGGATTCCTGTCCTAAGGCAAGTGCACATAAGGTATTCTAGAACAGAGGCTGGATCAGAGTCAATCTTTCTCTATATCTCTTTTCCACTCTTTCTGTGGCAGACTCTACTAGTCCCCCAATATCTGTTCTCTCCCTATTCCTGATTGATAACATACACCCCCGCACCCCCCTGCCCCCCCACCCCGAAAAAAGACCACATTTTCCAGCCTCCCTTGCAACCTCCCTTGTGTGCGTTCACAACCATGGGACTACATTCTGGCTAAATGGATCTAAACAAAGATGTCATGTATGACTTCTGGAAAGTGTCCTTAAAGATAGGGAGACGTGCCCTTCTTCATTCCCACTGGCCAGATTATGACACGGTAGTAGGTGTTTAAGCAGCCAGCCTGGACCACAAGGCAGAAAGCCTTGTACTGAGGATTAAGGATGGATGGAGCAGCAAAACAGAAAACAATCTTCAGTCATCTTGAAACTGCCTGAGATTCCTGACCTCCACACTTCTTTTACATGCATGAGAAATAAAATTCTATCTTATTTGAGGCACTGGCATTTTTTTGTTTTGTTTTGTTACTCATTGCAAAACCTAATCTGAATGGATACTTCCCTGTATCCATTGTTTATGTTTTCTCCATGCATCTGTGATGTCAGAATGGCACTGTTTTTAACGTGACAAGCCACTTCAAATGGGATATGGATTCATCAGTTATTTCCGTCATACTCCCCAAATCCCACTCACGTCCTACAGAATGAACTCTATCCACAGTATAACATCGGAAAGGTCATCTCCCAGACAGGGAAAAAAAAATAAAGATTTCTTTAAAAAAAAAGAAAAAGAAAACAAGAACAAAACCTTTTCGTTTATTTTACAGAAAACACTGTCTATGCAAGAGGACTGCTTTCTCCTACTTTAGCTGGCAATTTTATGAAATGAAGACTATTTTCGTAGTGACACAAATGCTTACTATCAGTTAAAAATAAAATACTTGTTACTTGCAAGCATCAATTAGATACAATGTAGTAAGAGACAGTGTGCTCTTGAAGGTGGTCAGGAGCCTTGGCTTCAGACCTAGGAGCACTTTTTGGCCTTGTCATTTACTTGCAATGTGACCTTGGTAAGTAATTTAACCCCTTACTAGCTCCAGTTTCTTTATCTATAAAATGAAACCTGAAACAGTACCTGCACAAAAAAAAAAAAAAAAAAAAATCAAACAAACGAATATGTGCAACGCACCCAGGACATAAATAGTGCTCTAGTAACAACAGCTTCTTTTCATTTGTTCTTTAGTTTTTATTTGTTATAAATGAAAGTCTATAAAGTTTAGATCAGTAGAACCATATCTTACTAAGTTTAGTCTCTAAAACTCACTAGTTTTATAACCCTAGTGGACTTGTTACTTAAGACTCAGTTTCTTCAACTGTGAATCAGGCTTATAACAAGAGGGATAATATTAATCGTAGCAATAACAACTGTTGGCATGTTGCATGATGATTGAGTGTTAGGCACTGCACTAAACATTTTATTTTTATTATTTCAGTGAAACCTGTTTTTTCCTCCTCCTGGAGATGTTTTTAAGGATGTGAATAAAAGTGAGAAGGTGATTATAAAGATACTGTGTATGAAAGAAATTTATAAAATTGTAAGGTGCACACAAATACAGTAGTAGTATTGATCAAATGGATTATTTCTTTTCGAAGAAAATACCTTAATTTTAGAAAGAAAAAGATTTCAATCATAAAAGGAGGCGCTAAACATCTGGTCCTTCCTAAAACTTGTATTTAATTTTAAAAATAATCTAAAGCTACGTAAGGCCAGAATAGAGACACCTATTTACCTAATTGTTCACCATAAAAGTGATAAAATATCCATACAGAATATATATATATATATATATATATATATATATATATATATATATTTTTTTTTTTTTTTTTTTTTTTTTTTTTTTTTTTTGCGGTACGCGGGCCTCTCACTGCCGTGGCCTCTCCCGTTGCGGAGCACAGGCTCCGGATGTGCAGGCTCAGTGGCCATGGCTCACGGGCCCAGCTGCTCCGCGGCATGCGGGATCTTCCCAGACCGGGGCACGAACCCGTGTCCCCTGAATTGGCAGGCGGACTCTCAACCACTGCGCCACCAGGGAAGCCCCATATAGAATATATTGATTTTCTTTCTTTTTTACTTTAAGTAGGCCTTGATTCATTTGATTCAGGAAAAAGTATCTGACGATTCCCAAGAAAAATGTATTATGTACTTACATGTAGTGTGTGTTAATATATATTTAATACATCTGCATGCACTTTCTCTTTTATTTATAAATAAATGTTTGTGTTCCATATCATGTGTTTGTAAGTTGACTAGAATTCAGAAATTTCTCCCCTTAGAGAAACAGCATTTACAACATTACAACAGTACCACCTAACTTCCCCCAACTGAAAATTCCTTCTTGTATAAAATCCTTGTATAAACAAACTTCTTTTTGTATATAACTTTTGTATAAATGCAAGAACATTTTGGCCAACTTTGGGTCACTCCTACTGGACATAATGAGGGACTAAAAGACTCAGTGGGGAGTGAAAAGGGTAGAAAAGTAGCTGCCAGAAGTGGAGGTTTTTGCACAGCAGCCTTGGAAAAGATCAAGGGAATATCCAGCCCGCAGATGATTACAAACTGCATGCTTAAAAAATGGACTCGGGGTTTCCCTGGTGGCGCAGTGGTTGAGAGTCCGCCTGCCGATGCAGGGGACGTGGGTTCGTGCCCCGGTCTGGGAAGATCCCACATGCCGCAGAGCGGCTGGGCCCGTGAGCCATGGCCGCTGAGCCTGCGCGTCCGGAGCCTGTGCTCCACTAAGGGAGAGGCCACAACAGTGAGAGGTCCGCGTACCGCAAAAAAAAAAAAAAAAAAAAAAGAGGATTTTCTTCAAGACACTTATTTTATATTCTGAAAAAAAATAAAAATAAAAATGAGGATTTTCACATAAAAATCCCATGACTGGCATTTCTACACAGCCACACACAGCTGGCCGTGTACAGCACTATCTGGGCCCCCTTAGATAAAGTCTACTCTCTCGGCACCTGTGGGGAGCTTTCCTTAGTTAGAGACCTGCCTGGCCTGTATTGAAGACGTATGAATTTGCACATATGACTTAAGGTGTCTGGGTCTGCACATGCACCTCTGTCCTGTGTGAAAATGGAACGTCATGCAGCTGTAGGTCATGGGCCAAGAGCAACAAAAGAAAGATCTGGCATGTTCAGTTCTCTGTCTGTCACTGGGACCCTCTTGGCGCACCAGTCGTTGAAGACCACATGTGGAGAACCACTGCCATACAGCCTCACAGCAGCAATTACTATGGCGGTCTGTGCTCCTTAGACCCAACGGACTCGTTGCGAAGTTCACCTTCTAGCACCAGACACCATCTGTGTAACATAAAGCCAATAATGATATTCTGCTCCTGAAGGCATTTGAGTTTGTGACCCTGGTATTGAGTAGCTTTGAATTGGTCCCTTTTCTGTATCTGTTACTGGGGGAGGGGCAGCTGCAAGGGGGGCTCTCAGAGGAGATCAGAAAACTCTGGCTCTTGGGACTCAGGTGTGCCATTCTCTTGGTCAGAGATGTGCACTAATCCTGTGCCCTGGGAGGCTGGCCTGAAACATGCTCAGCTCTACTTGACCTCTCCTTCTTAAAGTGGGATCGGGGAAGTGGGTATCAACTTGGTCATAAAATCAGAGTGTTATATGCGTTTCATTTATATTCACTTGTGTTATGTACTGAATGCAGCTCCATGAGCAAGGGACTTTGTTCACTACAGTATCCTAGGCAGTTAGAACAGTGCATGGTACATAATAGATGCTCAATTAATACATATGGGGTCAGTGATTGAAAGAAAGCACCACTTTATTCTCCCTGGAAGCCTCCTCGTTCCAAGACCAGGCCTCCATCGTTTCTCACCTGAAAGACCTCGAATGCCTCTCAACTGAACTGGACTCCAGACCTCAGCACAGCTTCCCCTCAGATCCAATCTCGACCTTGAGTTATCTTTCTAGAATCCAAATCTCGGGTATCACTTCTCCACTTAAAACCCTGCAGTAGGTTTCTCATTATTCTTAGGATAAAGTCCAAATTTTTAAATGAAACCCCACCCGCCCCATCCCTCTGGCCCTGGCTAGACTTACTGAACTTCTCTGTGTGCCCAGCACTTTCCTGCACACCCTTCCTTCCCATCTCCCACCAGGTTGGGTGGCACACTCCCAGCTCATCCATCAGGTCTCAGCTTTTGTCTTCCATGTGTTCTCACCTCCATCCTTTATTCCCTCACTGCACTTACTATGGCCCTCTGTTGGACAGTCTGTCTGCTGGCCAGTTAACACTGTCAGGCTGTCTTGTGACCTGGGTCACCTGTGTCCCTGGCACCTGGCTCAAGGAGAGCCTGGCACAAAGGAGGCAGTGAGGAGACTTTCACTGGATAAATATGCTTTATTTTGTGCCAGGTTCGGTGCCATGCTCTTGGTAATCCTTCATTTCATGATCTCATGGATGAGAAAGCTGAGGCTCAGAGAGGCTAAGTCATTGCCCAGGGTTAGGGTTCAAGTGCAAGTCTGTGGCCCCGAGCCTGCTTCCTTTGCACTGTGCCATGTGGTGGCACCTGGCACCTCCTTTTCCTGGAGAGCAGCCCAGGCAGTTCACCTGTGTCTGAGCAACCCACCACTGTGCTTGCATCTATTACCTCAGCAAGAAAGAATGCTGCCCGCAGAAGATGGAATGTTTGCTGTTACTCAAGACTGTGAATAAAGCCTCTTGAACACCAGAGCAAAGGAATGTAGGTCAAATAATTGCCCTGCCCAGCGTCTCCCTCTATTACCCAACTTTTCTCATTGCATATGTGAAGCCACAAGTGGAAGATAGCTAAATGGAAAATTCCAGGAGCTTTGTGACTATCATTAAAAACAAAGGCTCATGAAATCAAGGAAAGATTTTAAAACCACTTTCTGTTTCATCTCATGATCATCCTAATTCAAAAGTTCAGATTCGTTCATTTGTTAAGAGCCAACCAGGTATAGAAAACTGCAGTAGGTCCCTGGAAAAATATGTCCTGTTTAGCTATTATGAAAGTGGAGTAAATGACGGTGATAAAGAAAAATAACTAACCTTAATTATGGGTCAGGTATACACATCACAAATTAATCCTCTAACAGACCTGAAGTTAGGTACTATCAATACCCCCATTTTACAGATGCAGAAGTCAAAGCACAGAGAGGTCAAGTGATTTGCTCAAGGTCACACAGCTAGATGGGACAGAAAGGATTAGACCCAGCCCAGCTGCCTCCAAAACTTGCTCTAGGGAATACCAACTTTCTAGTTTGTGTAATACTAATATAAAGTACACTTTCTAATACTTAGTTTTACCTTTTTAAGAACGATGTAGTACAGAATTACTTTTAAAACACTTCAATACTAATTTGTATCTTATAAATGTGTTGTCTACAATAAGAAACTTCACAAAGTTGATATAATGCTTAATTTTTTTTTAAGGTAACAATGGAAGGGAAGAAAGAGAAAAATCCCTTGGAGGAAAAATCTGAAGGAAGGTCTTAAGAAATAAGGGGCTGTAGGACTCCACATTTTAATCTAAGAGAAATTTAAGGACATCTTATAAAATCAAGTTTTATAATGACCTGCTGGAAATTGTTACCAACGGGCAAAATAAATATTCAGGGTCAAAAGCATGCAATGACCTTACCACTTATCAATTCCATGCTGCAGAAATGGGTGGTACCATTGCCTCCCATCAATTTAGAGGAATTAAACAATAGCCATTCATGTCAATAATTTTGAAGGGTATGAGGTTGATCTCCCAAGGTGCAGAAATACAAACACCAAACACAACAGGAGATGCCAGTTCGTCATGGAAAAATAGATAATTCAGTCACTGGTCTTTTAAGTCCTTGTTCTAACTGAATGACATCATCTGGAAGAAAAACACAGTGGTGCTTGTCCAGAAACTTTCAGTTATTCTCCCTCCCTGACATACAGAGCGCATAGTTTCGGTTTTTAATCTCCCTTTCATGATTTCATGGTCTTGGTATGCTCTCAGAGTGATTCTTTTCCATGGTCAATGTTAAGGCTTCTTTGTCACCAAAGTATTTCTCTAGATCAGCACTTTGCTTTAGCACAATGACTCTCAACTCTTTGCATCACAACTTCTATCCCGAATCAAAACTGCAAATCTCCTTTACTGCGGTTATCATTACCTACAAGTGTCACAGAGGGAGGACGATGGTTACACAAATGGCTTTCTCCCTGTTACCTCCAGATGATCTCACCTGGTCATGCTCTGTTTCCATCTCTGCTTCCCTCTGGGGAATCTGGGAAGGATGGGTACATGACACTCAACCCTGGCAGGTCTCTTTTGCAAGAAGTAGTACATCAAAGACTCAGTGGATTCCAAGCAGTCACTTCGTGCCCACCAACAATCCAGACTCCGCTCTGATACACCCCCCACCTCTCCCATCCGCCTCCACACACAGACCACCTCTCACTACGTTCTGATGATGCTCCACGCTTTATATGGCTTCTATTTCTGCCCTTTTCTCTTCTGCTGCCATCCGCTATCTTAGTTCAGGAGTGTTTTCACTTAGGACCATTATCCCCCTGCTAGAATGCGCTCCCGCCACACCAGATGCCATCCCCCCGCAAAGCACTCACCTTCCTCTTCTACACTGTGTTCAGATTGATCTTCCTAAAAATCCAAATTTGACCTGCAGTGGCTCTGCCCGAGTCCAAACACCTCAGATAACACAGAAGACCCTCTATGACTTATCTTTCCCCTGTATCCTTGCATGTGGTTCACCAAACTTTAGTCTTCTTAGATGCATAGGACATGCTTCATTTAAAATGCAGATGGCCAGGCTCTAACCTCAGTGATTTTGATTCATTATTCCCGGGAGAGGCCCGGATTCTGCATAACCAGTGCCTCTAATATATATACCTGATGCAGCACAACCCTGGAGAAACCCTGCTCCACAGCACCCCCTATTGCTGCTGGCTTCTCTCCATATGTCCTACTCTATGGCCAAATGTGCCCCAACGCAGCCTCTCTTCCATGTGTCCATAATTTTCCATGTGCTGTTTCCTTTCCTGGAATGCCTTCTCCCACATCCTCTGGTAAATCCAGGTGGATTCATTTGTTTCAAGACCCAGCTAAAGATTCTTTTCCTCTAACCTACTCAAATGAAGTGAATCCTTCCTCTGGGCCACCACTGTGCCTAGTGCATACTTTTATCACATTGACTACCCTATTTGTGAGGCATCTCTATTTGGGAGTCAAAGATACGGTCTCCAATTCCAGCTCTGCCCCTTTGCTAGCTATCTTAGCCCATTCGGGCTGTTATAACTACCATAGAATGGGTGACTTAAACAACATTTATTTCTCATAATCCTGGAGGCTGGGAAGGCCAAGATCAAGGTGCCAGCAGATTTGATTCTTTGAAGGGCCCTCTTCCTGGCTTTTTGCCATGTCCTCATATGGCAGAGAAAGGAGCTCTGGTCTCTATTACTCCTCTTATAAGGGCACTAATCCCATCACTGGGGATTCATCTTTCTTTAAACCTAATTAGCTCCCCAAAGCCCCACTTCCTAATATCATCACATTGGGAGTTAGGGCTTGAACATATGAATTTTTAGGAGACATAAACATTCAGGCCATAACAGCAGCTGTGATATCTTGGAGGAGTTACTTAATATCTCGAAGTTTCATCTGTTAAATAGAGCCAATAAAAGTACCTACCCCACTCAGCTGTTGGTAACTATCCTAGGAAGTTATTATTAGTGAGGAAACTGAGGTAAGTAAATTTCCAAAGATCGCATAGCTATTTAAGTGGAGGAGTTGGGATTAGCCTCCAAGCAGTCTGGCTCATGCCCACATTCTTAACTACTGGAAACCTGTCTTCCCTACAAGGAAATGAGCTGGCTAAGCGGTGGGGAACAGAGGATTGTTGAGCTGCCAAGTGTCTAAGTTTGGTTCTGTCTTGCTCCAAGGTCACAGAGTCTTCAGCAGACAGTGTTTGGCAGAAGAATTGGGCCAGGCAGGGGGGTGTTAGGCAGGGGGCAGGATGAGCTAATGGACTTACTGGCCGTGTCCTCGTCTCAGTTCTATGGAACTGTTTACAGAGCCTTTACCCTTGACTTCTACCACACCCTCCAGGTCTCCCCATTCTGCTTCACTTCTACAAGACCGAACTCAACATCACTTCTGTGTCAGATGTTGGAGCCTTCCCTGGAAGTCAGAATCTCTGTTGGTGGGTCCCAGGCACTGGTATTTTTAAGTAGCACCACCCACCCACTTTCTGACCATCATCCCAATAAGTAGCTAGAGTTGAAAACCACTTCCAGGAGCTTCCCCCTCCCTTGGGCAGCTTCCTGTGTCTCATGATCATCTTTTTGGTGAGAACTACCATTCTAGTAGAATCCTATTTGTTGGCCTCTCATAGGAGCTAATCATTTTTATGTCAAGAGGACCCCTTTGGCACTCTGGCGAAGCCTGTGGACCCCCTCTCAGAACAATGTTTTTCACATGCATATAGTAAAAAAAAAAAAATAGGATTACAAAGAAATCAATTATATTAAAATACAAAAATATTAACCACTTGGGGTGACTTCTTTGACCCTGACTTTGAGGTCAGGAATGCAGTCTTCTTGTGTCTAGAGATCACACACACACTTGGGGCTCAATAATTGCTCGTTGGAGGAATAAATTCAAGATTAAGTTGAGAATCACTGTTTTAGTATCAGAAAAGTACCCCACCTGAGGGATACATTAGCAATGCACCATTTCAGAGCTGATGAAATTCAAATGTCATGCAATCTATTTCTGAAACAATTCCTAAGGCAACTGAAAATTTAAAAATTGGTAGCCTTCTAAAAAATCAATGAAATCAAATTTTTGAACATGGTGTCATCTCTTCCAGCCTCTGCAAAGTGTTCTTTTCTTGCCTATCAAAACTGTAGAGAAGGCAAGCTGTGGTTAACTCAAGAGATTTCTGTACTCAAGAAAAATGGGGGGATTTGAATTTTTTTCCTGCTGTGGTAGGCAGAATAATGGTCTCTCCCGATATGTCCATGTCCTAAGATAAATTTCCTTACATGCCAAAGAGACTTCGTAGATGTGATTAAGTTAAGGTCTTGGGATAGGGAGAGTACCCTGGATTATCCAGGTGGTCCCAATATAATTACAAGGTCCCTTATAAGAGAGAGGCAGGTAGAGTCAGAGAATGAGATGTAATGACAGAAGCAGAGGTAGGAATGATGTCCAAGGAGTGCAGGCAGCCTCTAGAAGCTGGAAAAGGCAAGGAAACAGATTTTTCTCTAGAGCCTCTGGAAGGAATTAGCCTTGCCAACAAGTTGATTTTGCCCTGTAAGGACATTTCTGACTCTGGCCTCCAGAACTGTAAGATCATAAATATGTGTTGTTTTAAGCCACCAACTTTTTGGCAATTTATCATAGCAGCAGGAGGAAACTAATGCATCTGCCCATATGCAATAAGCAATGAAATGGCCAATAGATACAACATAAGAGAAAGAACCAAGCACATAGGTTGGCTTGATCCTTTATACCAGTGTTTCTCAACCCTGGTGGCATGTCAGAACCTCCTCAGAGAGAGAGAGAGAGAGAGAGAGAGAGAGAGAGAGAGAGAGATAAATAGATAGATAGGTGATAGATAAATAGATAATAGATAGATAGACCACACACACACACACACATGCGCACTAATGATAGGGTCCCAACTGAATCAGAATCTTAGGGTAGGGTGGGTGATGCCTTGGATCTGAATATATTGAAGGCTCTAAGGGATTTGATACTCAGTGAGAGCTAAGAACCCTGCCCCATACCAACAAAAGAAGGGTAAGATATAGTTTGTACACAGCACACAGCCCTTTTCATCCAAGGTAAATATATGCTATATGCTATTTATAAACATTCTCATTAATTCTTATAAGACCATTGTGAATCAAGAAGATGGCAAATACAAAATGAAAACAAGCAGAGAGAATAAAATAGTTTGCCTGCAGTTATGGGCAAATCTCTGACATGGTTAAAAATAGAATCCAAGTTCTTTCTAAAATTTCAATTCAGTGCTTTTGTCGCTGGAATAGAATACATCTCCCCACCCAAGTCCACATCAAATCTCCATTCTGATTAACAAACTGTCTACCTGTAAGTAAGTATGAAAGCCAAAGACCTAAAAAATGATTTAAGCATGTGAGTTATTTATTTTTAATTATCTTATTAAAACCTTATAAATGACAAGCCAGCCACCTAAAATCCTTTCTGGAGGTAGGAAAGTGAGTTGTATAAATCCTAAACAAACTTATGAGTTTAAAGATTTTAAAATTTTAAAAGAAAAATTCCCTTCTAGGCCAATAACAACTAAAATGCTGATTAACTGTACAGATGAAACACAAATATCTAAGCAATGAAAAATTTACTATTACATTTAATAATGTCTACAAAGCCTACCCAAACTATGAATTATTGCCAATAATAATAGTAACAGTAAAAACATGTTACCATTTATAGAACACTTACTATGTCCCAGACATGATGTCAAGTGCTTTGTCATATATAATCCTTTAACAGCCCTGCAACACTAGTGTTTATCCTCATATCATAGATGAGGAAACTGAGCTTGACAGGGTAAGAAACTTCGGTGGTTGAGCTGGAACTCAAAGCCAAGTCTGTCCTAAGCCCAAAGCCATGCTCTCCCCCTTGCCTTTGGGGCACAGCCGGGCATTGGACAAGCCCTTCAAAAAGCTCCTTGAACTGAGCTGAATCCAATACAAGGAGGGCATTATCATTGCCAACTCCATCATCTCTGATATGAACAAACAAAGGAATTGTAGCAAAAAGTGATGCCCATGAAAGATTTTTCTCCTAAAATCTTTAGGAGAAAAATGAATCAATTTTTCTAGATGCAAGATAGGCATGCAACATAAGAATGGTTATTATGAGGACGTACTTTTATCCCCAAATAAAAACAAGACTTAAAATCTCAAAAGTGAAATGATAATATTACACAGTCATTCAAGTCTCTGGGAAACTTAAATGTAATGTTAAAAATAAGCTGAAATTTTTCTTTCCCTCATTAACATAGAAGTATTTCCTAATAATGACCGGGGAAGCATCTGTAGGATCACCTGAATGGATTAATAGATCTCCTCCCTTGTTCTTAGAGATCCCTTTATCACTGACATTACCCTCACTTGAGATACTAAGTTTTTTATAGAAATAAGTGAATAGAACTGAGAGCAAAGACCAACATAGGAAGGAAGGAAAGCAAAGAAAGCCAAGGAAGGCTCTGCTCTACGATGCCAAGGCTGAGACTCTGCAAACCGCACTCAGGCTCCTTTGCCACCTGGCTCCTCACTAGATCCTGTCCATGGGAAGCACCAGTGGGAGACTGGCCAGTGGAGGGGCGAGGCATGTGCTCTGTGAGGTCCATTCCTTCAGCAGCTGCAGAGAGTGCCAGCCCTGGGGTGACCCTTCTGTGACCTGACTGTGGCTGCCAGGTGCCCAACCCCCAGGATGCTCCCCAAACTTTGCCATGTCCTCCAGGGGCTGTGCCCTAACCACACGAGGCACCTCCCAGATTCTGGTCATATCATCTCTTCCCATTTGTTGCCTCAGTTCTAGGGGTGGTGGCTGCTTCTTGCAGTTACATGTCTCTAAGTTACCTCCGTGTCCACTTTTTTGCTCGTTCAGCCTCCCTTCACTCGTGTAACAAGTTCCCTATATTAAATCAGCTCCCTGAAATTCCTAGAATGGCTTCTGTTTGCTGACTGGACCCTGGGCTGGTAGGACAATGAGACTGGAAGGTTAAGCATGAGAATGCACCTGCCTTTGCCGTGTCACTGAGACTGCTGTAGATCTACTTTTTGTTTGTTTGTTTGTTTGTTTTTTGCGGTACACAGGCCTCTCACTGCTGTGGCCTCTCCCGTTGCGGAGCACAGGCTCCAGACGCGCAGGCTCAGTGGCCATGGCTCACGGACCCAGCCGCTCCGCGGCATGTGGAATCTTCCCCGACCGGGGCACGAACCCGTGTCCCCTGCATCGGCAGGCGGACTCTCAACCACTGCGCCACCAGGGGAGCCCTAGATCTACTTCTTATCGGTACTGAGGTCTGGGTACAGTAACCCAGGGGCAGCTCCATGGCCACCTATCCCTCTGTCCGAAGGCTATTTATTCAATTGTCTTTCACAAGAAGTTCAAGGCAGGCCGGGTGGGAGGGGTGACGGAGACAGCCCACAGATTTCTCAGAACCAGTTTTAAGGGTCTATCTTTACTCAAAAGGCCAAACTTTTCACACTGAGGAAGGCAACTGCAGGATTCTTAAAAAAAGAACTCTGAAATAAATAATATAACTTTCTTGCAACACAATTTGGTTCAAAGGTCTGTATTAAGAATCCCATTCTTAATGTAAAAATCTAAAAATAGCACAATGGAGGCGGAAAGCCAAAACTCAGAGAAAAATGGCTTCTAAACGGCCGTGGAACATTTTGAAAATATGAAATGTATAACTTTTTTTCAAAGCCAAATCCCCTTAATGTGCAAAGAAAGATTAAAATAGCCTTTGAAGGGGAGATTATAAATTCACTCAAATTACAACCAAGAAAGGATACCCAGCATATAAAGGGCACACACTAACAAATTCTAATGCCGCCCAATCTCCACTTTCATAAAAACGGTATGTGTTGGGGCTTCCCTGGTGGCGCAGTGGTTGAGAATCTGCCTGCTAATGCAGTGGACACGGGTTCGAGCCCTGGTCTGGGAGGATTCCACATGCCGCGGAGCAACTGGGTCCATGAGCCACAACTACTGAGCCTGCGCGTCTGGAGCCTGTGCTCCACAACAAGAGAGGCCACGATAGTGAGGGGCCCGCGCACTGCGATGAAGAGTGGCCCCTGCTTGCCGCAACTGGAGAAAGCCCTCGCACAGAAACGAAGACCCAACACAGTAAAAATAAATAAATAAAATTAATAAAAGGCAGAATAGGTGATAGTGTGCCCCGAGCACACTATTAAAAAAAAAAAAAAAGAAACAAAGAAAATGGTATGTGTTACACTTAATGAAAAGTTACTATAAAAACTAAATTTTTAATGATCCACTGGAAGTATTTCCAATCTCTGTGACTTTGAGCCCCACTGCTGAGTAGAGTTTGCAGTGCAGAGAGAAGCATTCTTTCAGACCAGTACAAACAAGTTGTCCACTTAGAGCATCCATTCCCCAAACAATAGCCCTGTCTTAATCCATGTACAAAGTCCGAGGAGAGAGGGCCTTGACCAGGGGCCCCTGAGAACAGGACCGACCTTGTGGTGTGGTAGCTGCAGAAGACAGTCAATCATCCCCATTCCCTGGCTCTGATTCTCCAGCTGCTTCTGATTGTTGCTCAGCATTCCATGGAGTGGCCCTAGGGGAGAAGATCCCTCCCAAGCTGATATGATTATTCTGCTCACTGTGGTAGTTTTAGTTCTTAATATAAATCTATAAATTTGCATTGATGTTTTACACAGTAGCTTTGTAATCTTGGTTTGTTTGCATCCATCCCTGAGAAATAAAACAACCTTTCTTATGATCACAAAATCAGTTTCTGAGCCATGAGGCTAGGGGACAGCTCCTGGATTACACAGACCAGTGGTTCTCAAGGTGTGGTCCCTGCATCGGCAGCATCAGCATCACCTGGGACTTGTTAGAATTGCAAATTCTTGGGCCCAGTCCCAGACCTCCTGAGTCAAGGGAACAGGAGCCAGCATTCTGTTTTAACAAGCACTCCAGGGGTTTCTGATACCTGCTTAAGTTTGAGAGCCATTAAATTGAAATGACATAGTTATTTGGGGGTGGTGGTAGGGGATTGACGGTTAATTTTATGTGTCAACCTGGCAAGGCCATGATGCCCAGTTGCTTGGTCAAATGCCAGTCTAGATGTTGCTGTGAAGATATTTTTTTTAGATGTGACTAAGATTTTACATAGGCTTTATGTAAAGCAGATTACCCTCCACAGTGTGGGTCAGTCTCATCTAATCAGCCGAAGGCCTTAAGAGAAAAAAACTGAGGTCCTGGGCTTCCCTGGTGGCACAGTGGTTGAGAGTCCTCCTGCTGATGCAGGGGACATGGGTTCGTGCCCCGGTCTGGGAGGGTCCCACATGCCGCGGAGCGGCTGGGCCCGTGAGCCATGGCCGCTGAGCCTGCGCGTCCGGAGCCTGTGCCCCGCAACGGGAGAGGCCACAGCAGTGAGAGGCCCGCGTACCGCAAAAAAAAAAAAAAAAAACACAACAAAAAACTGAGGTCCCCTGACTTGGAAGGAACTCTGTCTCCAGACTGCCTTTGGACTTAAAAGTTGAAGCATCAACTCCTGGTGGCCTACCCTGTAGATTTCAGACTTGCCATCCTGGACGAGAGTTATTTCCTTAAAATAAATCTCTCTCGATAGATAGACAGACAGACAGGCAAACACAAACACATCCTATTGGTTTTGCTTCTCTGGAGAACCCTCACTAACACAGGTGGGTTCGTAGGTTTAATGTATGTGTCTACATAAGGATGAGGATTCTACCGGTTTCTTCTGGTACTGTATGCTCAGTGCCCAGGATATAATAGGCTCTCTCTCTATTTTTTATAAATGTATGATCTGCAGTAAACTCACTGAGAAAGGGAAGTGGATAATTTGGCCCTGAGAGGGGGCTCTTGGAAAAGAGTCAACACTGTTGGAGGACACTTGCACTGAATTCCTGTGAGCAATAAACCACTCCTCAGGAATCTTCTAGAGTATATAGATGAACCAACAGGAAATCACATCAAGGAATTGTGTTTAGTGTTTCTGAATTTAATTTCTTACAAGTGAAAGCATGCTCAGCACTCAGCAGGCCATTCTTAAGATTCTGTGCTATCCACAGGACCCACTGGTTTAAGTGTCATGAGCATGGTGACTGCATCTTGTCACTTCTGTTATCAGTATATTGCTTTTCTGGAAAGAATGAAATTGAAAACTTAGTCTCAAACATTGTCTATTTTAATGTCTGCCCCAAAACGGTAATCTAAAAAAATCTAAAAAATGTGCTCTCCTGGGTGACAGAAACAGAACTCAGGGACAAGGACGCTCCCCTTCCCTTCCGTGTTAGCCACTCAGTGGGGCAGCTAACGAAGAACAAAGGCAGGGCTTGGTCTCCAGGTGGAGGGGACTGCTCGGAGCATGGGTCAAGTCATCTTCATTCAACTATTTTGAAACCTCAGGGATGGTCATTCTATCTGCCACACGAAATCGGAAAAAGTAAACATTCCTTGGCTAACCTTCTCCATTCCACCTACTGAAGTCCAAGTCAAGTTTCATGGAAACCAGAGCCGATTTTCTGTGCTGGCTGACTGCCTCAGGCAGGGCTGAGGGGAGCTGGTC
Source organism: Mesoplodon bidens (assembly GCF_964165515.1). Classification (NCBI taxonomy): domain Eukaryota; kingdom Metazoa; phylum Chordata; class Mammalia; order Artiodactyla; family Ziphiidae; genus Mesoplodon; species Mesoplodon bidens. The sequence goes on along the minus strand of NC_138161.1, from coordinate 78,042,800 downwards.
CCAGTGCAGTGGAAGGGCAGAGGCCGGCAGAAAGGAGGACTCAAGGCTGACAGCTGACCTCTCCAACACAGTAGTCAGTCCTTGGGTTGGATCTTTGAAAGCCCAGTTCAACCACAAAGGTGTTTTTTCGGAGGGGAAAAACACTAAGAAGTAGTCTGTTGGATTTGCTCTCCACTCACCTCAAAAACAGAATTTGAGGAAAGGGATTCATCATTTCGCCATGAATCCATTCAGCACACTAAGTACTCAGCGGGGGGCAGACTCTGGGGCAAGGCCCTGGCAGGCACTGTCATTCAGCTTCCGGAGTCGGAACGTACAGGCCTGAGCCAAGTGGGTGTGAATGTGTGAGGGATGAACAGGGATTGCAAAATTAGAGGAAGGTGCCTCAGCAACGTCTAGTGCTTAAGAGACAACCCAAACCCAAACCAAAACAAACAAAACGGGTTGGAGGTTAGGCTGAAGCTCATATTCTACCTTCAGCCTGGCCAGGAGCTATTTTGAAACAAATTCCAGGTATTTGCTGCAGGGTTTACAAGTCTTAGACTAAAAATAATTAGATACATAATGAACCTTATTAACAGAAGGATGGAATGAAAACTATTTTCTTTCAGAAACCAAGCAGAACATCGCATTTCCCCTCCCCTCCCCCCATAGAAGGAGAGAAACAGCTAATTGTGTGCATTAAATGGTCAGACTGCTGAAAACAACAATAAATAAGAAAATATACACACAAGAAAACTACAGATGATGTATTGAAATTTCCTAATCAAGTGAGTATCACAGAAATAAATCTGATGATTTCAACCAGTCTGTTTCATAGAAACCAAGTAATCACTGTCTGTGAAAGAATAAGCCGTTCCAGTGACAGATAGCTCTTTTGTTTCTGCAAACAGCAGTGTTCAGTGGATACCCTGGATGTTTTGTTAAAGTTTCTGACTAACATCCTCTTTATTATTCAGATTGATTAGGAAAATATCTTTTTTCTTTTGACAGAGTTGGGTTGCTTTTTAAGGAATTACTTGTTTCAAATTGCATCCTTCTATTGAGCACTCGACACTGCATGGCGTGCAAAACTCACAACTTGCTGCTCCCCACTTCCCAACAGAAGACTGTGGCCCTGCTGGGGGTGGCTCTGTATTTACATTCAGCCTCACACATCAGCATCGACCAGTGTGAGGCGACCAGTGTGAGGCCGAGGGCTGTCAGCTCCTGGCTCTTAGTCAATATTTAATCACTGTGCAGTTATGTAGGGAGAAGGAAACATTCCATCTCCAAATAACATGCCTTTAATATGAAAAAAGCTCTCATTACATTTATGGATGCACGGTTACGCTTTTCAGAAAAGCTATCAAATTGAGAAGTTGCACAACCGCTCTGATATGGCATTTTAAGTGTATTGCCTTTGGTAGGTAGATGACCCAAATAATACAGAGTTGCGATTTTTTTAAAAAGTAATACAGACCTTAGAGTTCACCCTAAGGCTTTTTTCTTTTTTAACGGGTAAGGGTGTTTGGAAAAAAAAAAAACAAACATGCAATACTTGTCTAGTTCATAACCTCTAGGCCCTAGTTCAGCCTCTAGGTTATAAAGCCAAGGAGCCATACTAAGGAGAAAATTCCGATTGGTTTTTTGACTTTTACTTAGTATTTTGCAGTTTTGCTTTTGATAGAGATGTATAAACAATTTTCTCAGACCCAGCACAATGTTATGAGGCCGTTTATTTTTCCATTTAGTCTATAGGATAACTGGAAGAACAGAAACCATTGGTTAAAGGAATATAGTCATGGAAACCAACGGGAGGTACCCACGTTACAGGGAATCCTTAGGCTCCAACCTGAGAAAAATATTTCCCGTTTCTTGTGTAGCAAATGGGCCTGAGCTGGAGACGTTTCTACCATTTAAATGAGATCTGCACTGTCCCATAGGGAAGGCTGATGCATTACTTACAATGTTAAGATGAAAGGAAAACTGCAGTGAAGGTGAATGGTAGAAAGTGAATCAGAGTATAAGTATTTAAAATGCCTTAGCTCGGGCTTCCCTGGTGGCGCAGTGGTTGAGAGTCCGCCTGCTGATGCAGGGGACATGGGTTCGTGCCCCGGTCTGGGAGGATCCCACATGCCGCGGAGCGGCTGGGCCCGTGAGCCATGGCCGCTGAGCCTGTGCGTCCGGAGCCTGTGCTCCACAGAGGGAAAGGCCACCATAGTGAGAGGCCCGCGTACCGCAAAAAAAAAGAAAAAAAGAAAAAAAAAAAGCCTTAGCTCAAAGGCACGCAGTTCTTCTCTTTCATTCCTTTTACTAACCAACGACCAGACGAACAGGTGTGGACTTGTTCAACTGGATGCTATGTGGCAGGAAGCGTCTGCACTTCAAAGTTGCAAACCCTATTTGACCTTCAACAGCTTTTCCTCGTGGGTAGGTAGAAGAGAGGATTAAGCTTTACCTCAGCCCATACAATTCACTGGTCCTGCTCTGACCCAGAAATTACCCGTTAGCTCCTAACCAAGACTTCAGATCCAATCATCTCGAATTGGATGGATGGGGGAGGTGAGGGGTTTCTCTAACCTCCCTGGACCTGCCCACAGAGCGTTGTGGGTGTTTCTGAAAGGAAGTCCCGGGACGGAATGCTCACATGGCCGGCATCAGAATGCCTGACGTTCTGTCCCCAATCCTGTCAGCATCTGGCATTGCGACATCTCTGCCCCACCCTAGTTTAGTGTGTCTAAAGCACAAATAGCTCATTTGGAAAAAGGCTGGGACTTCGGTTTCTAACATATTCCCAGCCCACAGCATCCAGGAGACCTGAGCAGAAAACTCCAGGAATACGCCAACTCCTTTAAACCAAAACACTCAAGAAGTTCCTGGAGCCTGAGAAGTTTAACATGAATTCACTTCTGAATTCAAATAGCTTCTTCCCTCTTATTTTCCTAAAAGGCTCTATTCCCCACTGTACCCCAATTCTCTGGGTACAAGGAAATGGCATTTCAAGCATTGCCTCTATTATTAAACCTTGCAGCATAAACATTTTTAAAATTTACTATAGGAAAATTGCAAGGTGATTTTATTGTGAAAAAGATGGCTTAAGAGTGATGGTAGAAAGTTCCAAAAGTGAAGTACAGACTCAAATGCCTGGGAAGTGTGTGCTGAGAAAGAGAGTGATTTTGGTCAGGGATCCCCTGGCTGATTTCCACAAATGTTTCCAAACTCCCTCCTGCCCCACGGCCCTTCCGCCCCAGGAAACTCTTACCATCCCACCTTGCGCCGGGCCCCCTCCTCTCCAGATCTCCATTCCGCTGTCCTCCGCCTGCTACCTCTGCCTCCTGGACCTCTCCTTCACAGCACTTACCTCGGGCATTCAATACATAACCGAGGAAGCTGTTTAATGTCCACCTCCCTCACCAGAATAACTTGGCCCTTTGGGCAAGATCACAGCTATTTTATCTCCTTAGTGTCTAGCACAGTGCAGCTACTGAGTGAATGACTATTAAGTAAGTACATGAACGAGCAAAATAAAAATAAAAATCACAGAAGGCAGAGGGTTCAGCTGCAGCTTGAGCCCCTCTGCTTCACCCTACCCAACCTTGTCCCTCTTCCTGGTCCCTCAGGTGACAGTCTCTTTTGTTAGACCTACTGGCACAGATGAAGCCATTGCTGAATGTGGTCCCAGGACTTTTGGGGGGAAAGCTCTCCGAATGCATTGCCCACTGGATGGTAAGGGCTCCCGAGGCATGCTCCATCCATTCAGGGCTGCCTGGAACCTCAGGGACCCATTGTCCCATTCTATGCACAAAACAGTTTACGAGGCGCAGTCAGCTCCGGATTGGGTGTCAAGGGAGTGAGAATGCACAGTTTTATCTCCGTGTGCCTCCACCCAACCAGAGGATCATTATGTTCCCTTCAAGCCAATACGTAGGGTGAGTTTTTGACTGAGCCTTAACAACTGGATAGATTTGATGATTAAACGTAAGCGTAGGGGTGGCGATGGGGACCTCCAAAACAGAGAAAACAAACAGAAAGCCACGCATTTATGGTCAAATGAATTTCTAATTATTAATTAAAGTTTCTGTTTATGAAAAATTCTCGAATAGAAGCACATGGGTGTAAGTGGATATTATATATCAAGAGATCACAGATATTCAGACGTGGCCATAGCCACCAGCAAAAATAAGCAGTTATTGCGTGATGAAAAGTCAGAGGGGCTAAATTCCAAATAGTTGGTGTAGTGGTTTCTAGGAGAAGTGGAAAGCACATGGCCCTTAGAGCCAGAGGGACCTGCACTAGCTCTGTGATCTCACCACACACTTCAGTTTTTTTGTCTATAAAATGGGAGTAACAGCATTCAACTTGCCCCATCGTGCATTAGGCAAATAAATGAAAAGCAGCCAGATCAGTGTGTGCCCAGTAGGCACTCAATAAGCAACAGCTTGTTTCTCTCATTAAAACAGGCTTAGGGCATGTCTCTGCAGTTCTCACAGCATCGTGGCCTTCTTCGGCAGCACCTGCCACATTTGTGTCCTTATATGATTTATGTGAGTCTCCCCTGCTTGACTGCAAGCTCCGTGAGGGCAAGAAGCCCCATGACATGAGAGCCGCACGTGAGCTTCTGCCCATCTTTATCCGCCATACCTAACGCATAGCAGGTATGCAAATATGTAGTCACTGACTGAATAAAGCTAAGAAGAAAAAATAATGACATATATTAAGGAACGTCTTGGCAGACATCATGCAGACATCATATTGCAGACTTTTCACTTTGCTGAAAAGTTTCACATAAGCAATTTTAAAAATATAGCTTTTGCTCCAAAATGAATTCAGAAAATTTACCTTCTCAAAGCTTGGAGACTTGCTACACTTACAACATACTTACTACAACTTACAACGTAAAAGCACAATTTCTATAAAATAAGGGATGTCTAGAAGACAATCTTTAATCCACATTAAAAATCCAGGAGATTTATACCATCATATTGGTTGTTTTTATGCCCCTAATCATAAGGATGCTACTACTGCTGTTTTGGGCCAGGTCTACCTGATTCCAGAGCCTGCTGATAATCACTTCCTTATACAAAGTCTGAGCTGCATCAAGAGGACACGTCTGGACTGGCATCAGAGGGCACCTTTCAGCTCAGTGTTTGAATATTCGTTATAACACCACCAGCCATAGGTTGAAGTCCTATGTGGTCCAGTTACCTTTGCTCCTTTCCAAGGCCACTGATCGTCTCCAAGGCCACAGATGGCTGTCTTTACTTCTGGCCAGTCACCCTATAAATGGGTACCATGGCTCACAGGGTCAGGGAAGTAGAAGGAGGGTGTGAGGTCAAGATGCCCTGGGTAGCTGCATCATGAGATCTCAGCATAGGATGTCAATGCGGCATGTTCTGTTTATGACACCTTGAAAGTCACTTCCACTTTATGTGGTTATTTCCTCACCTAGAAAAAAGAAGGGGACTGCACCCAGCATGAGTTACCCTTCTAGCTCTAAGGACCATTCCACCTTTTTTTTTTTATATAAATTTATTTATTTATGGCTGTGTTGGGTCTTCGTTGCTGCGTGTGGGCTTTCTCTAGTTGTGGCAAGCACGGGCTACTCTTTGTTGCAGTGCGCGGGCTTCTCATTGCGGTGGCTTCTCTTGTTGCGGAGCATGGGCTCTAGATGTGCAGGCTCAGTAGTTGTGACTGATGGGCTTATTAGTTGCTCCGCGCCAGGTGGGATCTTCCTGGACCAGGGATCAAACCCGTGTCCCCTGCACTGGCAGGCGGATTCTTAACCACTGCGCCACCAGGAAGTCCCCATTCCACCTCTGATATTCAATGATTCTGTGAAAGACTCGAAAAACCTTAAAGGCCTCTACTTAGTGCTATTGGCCCTACAACTGTCACGTTTGAATCTGAGCCATAAGTCGAGAGACTGCCTACTGTTAGTTAGGGTTCCTGATTTGAAAGCAATAAAACCAACCCTGGCTGATTTAAGCTCAGAGAATCAACAGGAGGTGGGCACTGAGAAACCAGGGGAGGCAGGGAAGGTTGGGAAGCAGAAGCCATGGCCGTGGTCCCCTCATGGGAAGGGTTCTGCAGCAGTCACCACCGCGAGGAGGCCTCCCATTGCTCCTGAGGGCCTCGCAGGGAACGCTCTAGACCCAAAGTCCCAGGGGAGCTCTTCCACCTGTGGCAGAGTCAGGGGAGGGAGAACCTAGGCTAAGGTTGCCCGAACAGGAGTCAGCCACTTGCAATTGCCCTCCCACCAAAATCGCACACAGCAGAAAAGAGGTAATTCCCTAGAAAGAACCTGGGTGCTGTTAGGAAGGGTAAACCCATGCTGGGCAGAAACCCCATGCACATCCACCGCAGGAGGAAGAACCTAAGAATATAGACGTCAGTGATGTGCATACGTCCCATCCTCGAGCATAGCATCTAGTGAATTTCAAAGGAGTATATAAATTGAAGCAGCTAGTAAAACCATTTGGCCTGCAATATCCTGTGATAAACCATAATGGAAAAGAATATTAAAAAAAGAATGTCTAGGGCTTCCCTGGTGGTGCAGGGTTGAGAGTCCGCCTGCTGATGCAGGGGACACGGGTTCATGCCCCGGTCCGGGAAGATCCCACATGCCGCGGAGCGGCTGGGCCCGTGAGCCATGGCCACTGAGCCTGTGCGTCCGGAGCCTGTGCTCCGCAACAGTGAGAGGCCCATGTACCGCAAAAAAAAAAAAAAAAGAATGTCTATATGTGTATAACTGAGTCACTTTGCTGCACAGCAGATATGGGCACAGCACTGCCAATCAGCTACACTTCAATACAAAAAAAAAAGAAAAAAAACATTTTGGTCTGGAGAACACACAGTTTTCAACCTGATTATATGGGTTTTACTGAAAGAAACATTTACTTAGTAGTATCATAATCCACAATACATTGAACATGTAATTAGTAAAAGAATTCTGGGAAATTTGTAGAAGTCCTAAGAGGAAATCACTGATCCTGCCAGCCAAACCAGGCCACCCAAAGGCAGGGAATGAGTAACCGGAACGCTCCTTATGAGAAGTCACTGAGTCATGGGGACATCCTTCTATTGCTGATAAAACTATGCCTGGAGCCCACAGCCAGTTTAGTTTTGAAAATTCGGATTATTCAATCAGTCAGCAAATACTGAACATTCTGATATGCCAAGTTCCTTTCCTTTTCCATTTTCACGAGTCTCAAACCTCTTTCCTCACCATTTCTAGCCTGTGAAGTCTCCCAAATGTGTTCCTCATGACTTGGCCCTCATTTCACAGCCTGAGTGGGCTTTGTCCCCCCAGGCCACTTACACCTCTTTCTAGTCAACTGTAACTTACTCCCTTCTGCGGGAATTTTCACACCACAGGCTCACAGAGCCTTCACAATTCCATCAGACCCTTAACTTTAAAGAAGGAGACTCCCAGGCCAAAATGCTGCTTCCTCATTAAAAAACAAATAAACATATGATATTTATTTTTCTCTTTCTGATGATGGTTCTGAAGAACCTAGGGGCAGGACAGGAATAAAGATGCAGATGTAGAGAATGGACTTGAGGACATGGGGAGGGGGAAGGGTAAGCTGGGACGAGGTGAGAGAGTGGCATGGACATATATACACTCCCAAATGTAAAACAGATAGCTAGTGGGAAGCAGCCGCATAGCACAGGGAGATCAGCTCGGTGCTTTGTGACCACCATAGCGTGGGATAGGGAGGGTGGGATAGAGAGGGTGGGAGGGAGGGAGACGCAAGAGGGAGGAGATATGGGGATATATGTATATGTATAGCTGATACACTTTGTTATACAGCAGAAACTAACACACCATTGTAAAGCAATGATACTCCAATAGAGATGTTAAAAAATCATTAAAAAACAAATAAACAAACGATTCAGATGTTGGCGAGCCAAATACCGTTCCAAAGGACAGTGACAATTTGAGGCTGGCCGCAGCCTGTGAAAGCAGACGATGGCTCACAACACAGTCCCCTGACTCCTGCCTTCCTGCTTGGAGGAGCCTGCCCTCCACAGGCCTGTGGAGTTTCTCTCTTCACCTGCCTCTGCGGATCCTTCACAACACATGCCTCCTGCAGCGGAGAGACTGAGGGAAGCCAACCTCATCGGAAGAGGAGGTAGGAGTCTTCAAAATGCATCTACAAAGCAAACACACTAGCAGAATCTTTGTTCAAGTTCACTTGGGATGACTTTGTGGAAGCCGAGAGACAATACGAAGGACCCAACTCTCCCCTCTCTCCTCAAGCCACAGCCTGTATGTTATTTATTACCTTTGTTGGGTAGTTTTAATATAACCTTCTTGATTTTAAAAGCTAATATAAATCCAATTAAAGTCTCCAGTTTAGGTAATAATACTGTGCCAACGTTCATTTCCTAGTTTTGACAAGTGTACCACAGTTATATATACAACACACACACTGACATATACTCAAACTGTTTATTATATTTGAAGAAATATCAGAAAACAAGTATATTTCTCTTAATAATTATATATGTGTATATTATATATAATATACATATTATATACAATGTTAACATCAGGGGAGGCTGGTAAAGGATATTCAGAAACTTTCTGTACTATCTTTGTAACACCTCTGTAAATCTAAAGTTATTCCCAGATAAAAAGTTTTTTTTAAAAAAAGCTAAGTGAACATTTCCCATTTTTCCAAAGGAAAGTGAATTAACACCCCAAACTTGTCTCATTTGTTTGAAATCTGTTGACTTTGGACTTCTAGCCAATAGTTCTAAAGAAGAAAAAAAAAAACTTCCCAATCTCTATACTTTCAATAAGTCCTCCTAAATACTATATATTTAGTTAAATAAAAACAACACAATTCATCAATATTAAAGTTTCATTAGATTCTATATAACAAAAAATTTTATTAGAACTCACCCCTACCACCACCCCTTGGAATTAAATGGTCTCAGATGAGTTTCCAGCAGATAAAAGAACTGAGGCCACATACCCTGCATTGTATGTGTGTGTGTGTGTGTGTGTGTGTCTGTGTGCACACGCATGTTTATGTTTAAGACAATCTGTTCTTAAAGAGCCCTTCCCTTTTCATCTTCATAAATAACGAAATACCCCAAATCCAAATAACAAATCAATTTTTGAACTGCTCTGAAGATGAAAGAGAAAACTAAATTCTAAGTAATGGAATGTATACAAAAATAAAGTGAAATATAGGAAGGTGTGTACCTAAGGCTCTCTTATTTTTTTCCTCTGGATGTTATTGTTTCAAATTACTTTAAGCATTGAAAGGGGGAAAAATGTTACGCTGGTGTCAGAAAATAAGACCAACACTCCTTCAGGAGTTTTCCTCCCTGACATCTCTCATTTCTAGACTCTTACCAAACCTCTTAGCAAGTCATCCCCACCTCATCCCCACTTCAGGTAAGTCATCTAACATCTTTGGGTCTCAGTTTTCTTACCTGTAAAATGAAGGGGTTGGGTTAAGTGTGGGATGGAAAACTGGTAGCCCAAGGCCATCTTCTGAACCACAGACCTGTTTCTTAGCTCCACAAAACTGTATTTATTTAAAGTTATTTGCAGTGTATTTAGTATTCAAGATACTTCTCATAAAAACCTGGGTCTTGGGCTTCTCCTGACATATCATAACTCTGAGACTCTGGCACAGCAACAAGTCAGCAGTATGAAAGAACAGCTGTCTTCTGTCCCTGGGATCTGTCCTCCACTCCTCTCATTAGTTTCCTCCGCGGCCTCTGGAAGCATCTGATTTTGCCACCCTTGCTATGGAGTGCCTTCCAGCTCTAATATTCACATTCTCAGTGTGATTGTTTGCTAGTAAAAGAGAATTTCAATTTGCTTCCAGTGCACTGGACTTTCTGCAGAGGTCTTACATGTCAGTTTAAGCACAACCATTGTACGTTTACTTTGTTGAAAGTTTCCATAAGAAACACAAGAAAAATACATCTAATACTGAAATCACCATACCATAGTAGAGCCAGTATTCAGAAAAATTTTAAATTACTACTGCCTAAAGTTCTTCTTCTAGAACAAGATCTTACTTTAAGGGCTATTTGGGTCAGACGGTGGGGTCACTGTTGGCCGGATAACAACTCTAACAGGAGATCATTGATTACATAATTTACATAATTTAAGTATTCAAAAATAAAATCCCAGTGGTCTTGTCTTACTCCTCACAGAAGCAATTTTAGAGTGGAAAACAAAAAGGACAGAAAACTTAAGATGTTGTTGCTTATAATAAAATGTCAGACCCGGTCAAAATGGACCAAAATTATGTAAGACTGCACAAAGAAAAAAATTGTAATTTTCATAAGTGGCATAATTTTTAGCCACTGGTGCCATGAGGAGAAAAACAGAAGGCTAAGTTGGTTTTGAAACTATGTGAAAACATGTTATTTTTATAGGAGTGGAGATTAGGCTTTACGTTCTTTGCTAAGAAGACACTGTGCCAGGTTCCCAGAGGTCCAGACCCTTCTTATTTTCGAAAGAAGTTTAACACTATTCTTTCTTTGGATGGAGAAAATGGGGGTACAAGCTATCATGCTGACGGACTTGACATTTAAAATGCCCTAGCATTTCATAACACAGCAACTTTTCTGTTTTTATTTTTTTAATGCTCTAACCTCAAATCTAAATTTAAAACACGGCTGGAGATCTCAGGAATTACGAGGAAATTACCTCATTCCCTTTAAACTTTTTTAGACAGCGAAGTTCTTTCCATATATGGCAAACCAAGAAGGAAACAGCATCAAGAACCAAGTAGCTGTCTAGACTTACCTGTTGTTTTGTTCGGGGCATGTCTACAGGCTATTAGTGAGCAAGCGGTCCCTGGCCACAGCTAGCTGGCCTCGGAGAGTGCCTGTCCTCAACTCTCCATCACTAAGAGGTCCATGAGGGAGCCTGGCCAGGGGCTCTGGCCACCAGAGGTGCCCAGTACTAGAGGAGCCACTTTCTTATGGACTTTGTACTGGTTCTCTGCACAGACAGGTCACCCACACAGGAGTGAAATGGGAAACAGAGGCAGGCTGCAGATCACAGCAGGGGGATCTGAGAGGAGGAAGCAATGTGTATGTGCTGCCACGGGGACAACGACCTATCAGCCTGGCTGGTGTGTGTCCAGAAGGCGCCAGTAGAAAATCTGCCTGTTGGAGGCCTGATTGTGAGGCTATAGAGATGCTGCTTTGTTCTCTGCTCTTCCTCAAGCACCGTGAAAACAACCCCATCCACCTGGGCAAATGGAGCATCACCTGGAAAAGCCCCCAACCCCACGCCACCACCACTTTCTTGATAGAAGCTTTTTGTAACATTAAAAAAAAAAAAAAGAAAACCAAAAATTCACGAATAACTAAGACATTTATTTCTACAAGGAAGAGTTTTGAAGAATCAATCATCTCTATTAGGACATGGGTAATAAAACTCTTGAATTGATGAATCTGCAGAAATCAGCTGCTGACTAATGCAATGCTCCTTGTAATCCATAAAAACTGAAAATTTTTTTTGGTATACTATGCTAATATCCCAAGGAAGATTCACAATCACTTTCATGAGTCACAAATATTAAGGAGAGACTTTGAGAAATGGAAGGAAAAAAAGAGAGAGAAAGGTGACATGATATTGCTGATGATGGATACACCAAAAAGTTCACTCAATTGCAAGTAAATACAAAATATTTGGATGGAGATACAGAGGTATCAGTAAAATGTACAGATACATGAGGCAATTATTAGGAAATCTGATATACAAAGCTAGACTGAAGAAAACTGGTAACTTTTTCATTTCCAGTAAGCTTTGCTTTAAGTATAACCTCATGTCAGTAAAACATAACTAAAAAATATTTTACAAGTACTTTAAAAACCATCAACCTGGTACTGAACAAGCAGTGGTTGAGTTCATTCCTATCACCTGGTGTTTCCTAGCCTAAACCATCACCTTTTTTTCTCTCTCTCTCTTTTTTTTTTTTTTTTGGCTCTGCCACACACCTCCCAGGATCAAACTCGGGCCCTGGCAGTGAAAACGCAGAGTCCTAACCAGTGGACAGCCAGGGAATTCCCAATGGTCAGCTTTGAATCGCATATATTGATACTTTATAGAGAAAATACCACAAAAGTAGGAAAAAATGGGAATAACCTATAATAACACAAATACTGAAAAACAGGTCAGGTGGAGAGAATAAAACTAGGTTAAATATATGTATGAATGAAAACAGAGAAAAACAAGTGATGAAAATTGGGGATAGAACATGCTTGACATAATTATTTAACAAATATATAAGGAAAATAACAGAATCATTCACAAAAGTGAATAGTAGTAACCAAACCAAACCAAAACAAAGCAAACACACCAAGAACATCTGAAACAATGAGTGCTCTTATGGATTTCATAAGACTTGGTAAATGAAGGAGAGTGATTATTACAACTCTCCTGGACCTGACAAGAAGAAAGAGTGATGATTCACTTCTACAGATTTAACTGGGAAACTCAAAAACGTCATACGGGCAACATAAAAACCCAAACACATCTCCCTTCCCTGACGTCCATTTTTCTATTCCTAGTTTTCATCCATGTTCTAACAAAGCCAGTGTCCTAACAGAGACTACTTTATGGGCCTCTGCTGAACTCCACAAATGCTTTTCTTTCTAGTCTCTTCTTGGTTTTGTTATTTTGCTCTTTTTTGGGCTTATAATAAACGATTCACTTAAAACTCTGTCTAGTTAGAACAAAATGTTTCCACTTGTGCGGTGAGCCACATGGAAATCTTCTTCGCCCTATCTTTCTGAACCCGGGCACCGCCTCATAGCCTGACAGTCAGTCAATGGACGGATTGTAAATGGAAGTGACATGCACAACGGTCAGCCCTCACCCTCGCTGCTCCCTCCTCTGCCTCCTGGTACTCAGGCGGCTCCTTTCACGGTCCTCAAGGGCCAGTCAGCCCTGAACCTATGAGAGGAGAACACTGCGTGTTGCCCAGTGCTGGAAAGGAGGGTGGACAGCCAGGAAAAGGTGTTTACAGATGGGAAAGGAAAAAGGACAGAAAAAAAAAAAATCTGTCAACCCAGGAAGAGTACTGTTCTGCTGGCAGAAATACGGTGATGAGCTGAAATCCGAATGGAAGGAAGCAATTTTATGATTGTATTGCAACATGTGTTTTACAAAAAGAAAAAGAAATAAACAATAAAATGAAACTTTTCTATCAGGTGATAAAAATTAGAATCTACTTCCAGTCTTGAAGCTCTTAAGTGATGAGGCTAGATCTATCCTCCAGTTAAGTTGTGAAAAGACTCTTTTTAAAAAAGGTAGCTGAAGGAGGCCGAGTTCATTAAAAGTGGGAATTGTGAGTCAGGTGACTTGAGGCTGGGTCAGGCCTGGGCTGAGGAAGGTGGGCAAAGACATTTAATCTTCATAAGCCTGCTTCCTCCTTTGAAAGTGGCGAGGGTTTGATGAGATGACCTCTCAGATCCTTTCTATCTTTAAAATCCTATTACTTTTCTATGAAAAATGCTCAGTTTCATAAATGGCACTTGAATTTCTACAAAAGCTGTGTGCAAAATAATCTCCCAGTCACTGACAGTATAAAGCAGCAACAGTACGAAGTGTCATCTGTCCCAACAGCTCAGGGAACATAAAGCAGCTAAAGAAAAGCATTTGCAAAGGTCCTTGTTGTTAAAAAAAAAACAACAACTTAGGACTGAGTTTCAGAGGTAAGAAAACAAAACCATTCATGTCTTCAGAGGCAAAGGTCCAGGAGTAAAAACAAATTTCTATTTTAAAATGCAAATGTAATGTCACAGAGTCCAGATAAACCTTTAAGGAAGGATCTGTAATTACTATTATTAGCATTAATAAAGTTCGTAGTATACTGGCTTTGAGCAAATTTAAAAACTAGACAGAAAGGTGGTACAAAATACATTAACCAGGTAGCAAGCATTCATCAAATGTCCAGTCCTCAGGAAATGCCTGAGCCTGTACATGTATGTGTTTGAAGGGGAGGACGGATTTAAAATAGTTGGGCAGATAAGAGACATACCCACAGAAAGAGAATGCAAACAATGTCACTGAAAGAGCCTGGAACCAGAGATTGACAGGTCTGGTTTGAGTTTTGTCAGCGATGAGCCTTTTATTTATTTATTTATTTTGCGGTACGCGGGCCTCTCACTGTTGTGGCCTCTCCCGTTGCGGAGCAACAGGCTCCGGACGCACAGGCTCAGCATCCATGGCTCACGGGCCCAGCTGCTCCGCGGCATGTGGGATCCTCCTGGACCGGGGCACGAACCTGCGTCCCCTGCATCGGCAGGCGGACTCTCAATCACTGCGCCACCAGGGAAGCCCAGGGATGAGCCTTTTAGAACCTAAGAATGAGGAAGTGGAACACAAGTGGAGTAAGAAGTTCGGAAGAGAGGTTGCTTAGAGCCGAGATGATCAGGCACAGCTTCCCAAAGAAGCTGAATCAGAGCACACCTTGGGGAAGAGAGTGCTGGGCGGTTTGGTGGACAGCAGCGTCCAGACCTGCTACAGAGCAAAGGGCTCGTGCTGGGCCTTCCTGGGAGTGAAGTCACAAGGAATGCCAGGCAAAGGTTCTAGAGTTGAAAGTGCATTCTGAGCTAGAAAGGGATGGAGGCAGGTGACATGATGTCGGTGGTGAGATGTTCAAACAGCTCAATGAATGTGTGATGAGAATATCTCTATCTGTTTTTCAGATCTGCGGCACGACAGTGATCCTTAGAATGTTCTAAAGGACCACTATGTGCAAACCGCTTGGTGGGCAAAGATTTCCTTTAATCCAACTACAGTATTTTCAAAGGCTCTTCTGCAGTAGGATGAACTATCTGATGGTAGCTGAAATACACAAACAGAGCCTCAGAACCTGTGGTTTACCTGCAACCTAAGTTTTTGGAAAACCCAACCATATTTCTTTAAAGTCTTGAGTACATGCTAATGCATAGAGCAGCCTTTGCAGCTCTTAAACAGAAATCAACATAAATTAGAAAAGCAGACGATGATGACACTAAACGTTTCAAGGTAAAGGTTGAAGCAAAGAATATAGCTGGCCTGGTTATGGTAAAAAAAAAAAAGATTTTAACACTGTCATGTCGTGCTCTCTAAGAGGGATAAGTGATAACTACAAACCACTCAGAACGTTTTCACTGTGGTATCCCAGGTTGATGAATCACATAACTTATTAAACTTATAAACTTTACTGTATTTTGCAGGAATAATAAAGACCTCTTAATTCAGTCTCTAAAAGTGGGAATTCATGCAATTTAAACACAGCCTGAGTAACTAAGGAAACAAACTACTCAGCCATTCAAGCTACTTTAGTAGTGTCATTGACGGAGAAGGAGTAACTAGGCTGTAATTCTTTCAGAATAATACATTGAAAATAACCTGTAATTAGTACCATTCTCGGAAGAAATGTAGGTTATTTAAAGTTTGCTACTAGTTAATAGTACAAACAAATAAAAAGACAAATTGCTTTCGAGTACTTTAGAAATAACTTCATCAGAATTTGCTTTCAATTAGCATGTTAATTAAAATTATTCTTATCTTCTCATTAATGGAGGAAAATGCATCTGTCACAGGCAGTAAAAAATAATAAAACTGCAATGAAAATGTGTCAGGTCTACAACTAGAACTCCTCTTTAATTTAAAAAAGAGTCCTTTAATTTAAAAAAGAGTCCTTTCCTTTTTTTGAACAATGGGTGTAATGACTTTGGTTGGCTATAAAATGTGATCCTGGTACTTTGCTGTTGTTTTCTCTTAAGAGGTAGGGGATCAGTCACCCCAGTCACCTGAAGAGAGATGTCCTGCAAATCCCCAAGGACACAGATGGAATACACCAACAGGTGGGAGAGGAAACCAACATCAAATGGTGCAAATTCTTTGGAAAACGGGCAACTTCTCAAACAGTTAAACACACAGCTCCCATAGGATCTAGCCATTCCACTCTTCGGTATTTTCCCAAGAGAAATGAAAGGATATGTCCGTACAAAGACTTGTATGTGAATGTTCACAGCACTTTTTATTTGTCATAGACAAAAACTAGAAACCACCCAAAGGTCCATCAACCAGGGAGTAGGGTATATCCATAAAATGGAACTCTACTGAGCCATAAAAAGGAATGAGCTATTGACATACACGATAACACAGATGAATCACAAAATAATTATATGCTGACTGAAAGATGCCAGACAAAATTGAGTACTATATTGTATTATATGATTATATGATATGATTTTATATGATTCCTTTTACATTAGTTTTAGAAAAGCAAGCTAACTTATAGTGATAGAACTAAGATCAGTGGTT
Organism: Mesoplodon bidens; assembly: GCF_964165515.1. NCBI lineage: Eukaryota > Metazoa > Chordata > Mammalia > Artiodactyla > Ziphiidae > Mesoplodon > Mesoplodon bidens. The sequence goes on along the minus strand of NC_138161.1, from coordinate 78,026,509 downwards.
GCCAAGGAACAGAATGGGAAGGACTGCAAAGCAGCAAGAGGATACTTTTGCGGGTGAGAGATAGATGCATCACCTTGACTTTAAATGTGCAGTTAACTGTATGTCAATTCTACCTCAATGGAGCTATTTTTTAAAAAATAAAGAATCAAAAGGAGGGAGAAGTAGGAGGGAGAAAAAAGGGGTGAGTTTCCAGAAGCAGAACAGGCTCAGCATGGAGGATCACAGACTCTGAGGGAAAGAAAACCTCACAGAAGGACCATGGAGAAAAAAAGATGAAGTTATACTCCACTTAGGAAGAAGAGTAGGTTGAGGCAGTGGGCACCCCGCCTCCACTTGGTGATGGGGAGGCAGAAGAATGATACTGTGACACACTAAGGTCCTGGAGAAGCAGGAGAAAGACAGAAGCTTGGGGCTGTGCTCAGAAGAGGGACACGGGAAGAGAAGCTACAGGTTTCCCTCAGGACTGTCCCTCAGGATTGTCTGCGCCAGTGCCCATAGAGCAGGCAGGGAGAAGAGAATTGAGGATGAATGCGAACAGATGGAGGCAGGACTCACGTAACTTGGCACCCTGGTTCTAAATCTCACTCCTGGGCCGTATGTGGCCCTTGAGTTGACCAGGGGTGTTCACACACCTGCAGGTCCAGGGCAGGACCATGAGAAACACAGGGACACGGGATGGGGGCAGGGAGGGGTCTGGCCAACTGGAGGGGGCACTTCCAGGAGGAGTTCTGGTTGTTGGGTGAAACCTCTCCCCTCCCCCTCCGCTCCCCCCTCCCCCAAAGAGTGCTTCAGGCACAAGGGAGCTGCTGGGGATAAGGCAGTGGAATAAAGTGACCTCGCTGCCCTCAGGGCTCTGATGTCAAGGTGAGGGGTTGGGACGTTGAGGAGGGGGTGGGCTGCGGAGGCGATGCAGGTTTGTGATGGAGCAGCCCTGAGAAGACAGCAGGAAGTCAGGCCACCAGAGCTTCCTTCAAGACTCCCCAGGCACCTCCTGCTCTGACACCAAAGGTGGTTCCCAGGAGCCTCCAAGCTCATCCCCCTCCACTGGCACCAAGGGAGAGATGAGCTGCTCACAACTTCACAAGGTAAAGGTCAGCCCTAGGTTTTAAGTCCTACCCAAACACTGTGTGTTTTTCAATGTGCCTCTAAATCTTCCCTGGATTAGAGACAGCTGATCGTCAACACATCCTTGCCGATCTCAGGCTTTCGTTTTGAGTGTATCACTGTAGCCAAGAGGAAGAAAGGGGTGTTGGACAGGGATGAGGAGGCTGTCGCTGCTTTGCTGGGCAGAGCTCAACATGTTTCCACTCAAACCAAACCAAACCAAACCCTGTCTGTGAGAAGAGATTCGTAAAGTCATGGGGTTTTGATTATTTCCTAGTTTACTTAACATTAAGGAAATCCAAGAGAGGACTGTCATTAGGAAACCCTTTAAGTTATTTCAGGAAGGTGGAAGCTCTTTCCTTTCCTTTTGTTTCAGCTAATTTTGAGCATCAAAAGGAAAAAACCTAGCCTGGCATCAGAAGGAAGGACAAAAGCCCTCTCGTAGTTTTCTTACTGGGATCTTCGGCAAATCTCTTAACCTCTGTAGGCCTCAATTTTCTCAACTGTACAGTAAGGGGGCTGGCTTAGGTCTGGGCCGTGTGAGTCTTATAAACACTTCATTTATTCAGTATTTGAGAACCTACTACTTCTCAGACACTATCGCACGCACTAGGTTCCAACAATTAAACGACACAGGCAAGACCCCTGCACTCCAATTCAATTCTAGAGAACCAAAAATGAAGGAGAACTGAACATGATAATGTCAGGCAGTGATAAGCACTAAGAAAATACACGAGAAGTGCCTTGGTAGGGGGTGGAGTGCCTTACTCTGTATTAGGGAGGGGGGCCAGGGACAGCCTCTCTCAGGAGGTGAGTTGAGCACAGTCTGGAATGATGGGGAGGAACCAGCCACTGGGTTCCCAGCAGAGGTAACTGCACAGGCAAAAGTCATGTGGTGGGAATAGCTTATTTGGGTCTCTTCACAGGTGACGGAGCTGTACCTGCCTTTTTCATTTTATACCCCTCCTCCCAGTACTATGCATTAATTTCACTTAAATGTATTTACACACAACTTTTTTTTTTTTTTTTTGCGGTACGCGGGCCTCTCACTGTTGTGGCCTCTCCCGTTGAGGAGCACAGGCTCCGGACACGCAGGCTCAGCGGCCATGGCTCACGGGCCCAGCCGCCCCGCGGCCATGTGGGATCTTCCCGTACCGGGGCATGAACCTGTGTCCCCTGCATCGGCAGGCGGACTCTCAACCACTGCGCCACCAGGGAAGCCCTACACACAACTTTTTAAGGAGGAGCAAAAATATCACTCAATTTGAGCAACTCCTTCAGGACAGACTTCTTCTTTTGCACCAACTCCTTTGTTACTCTCAAACTTCTGTCCTCAGGGTTATAAATTCTTGCACTTATTCCAGGCAGGAGTAAACAGGATTTTAACCAGTGTTTTCCAAACTTTTATGACAGCGACCCATAGTGGGAAAGAAATCTTACACTGTAACCCGGCGTCTACATAAAACTGAAACAAAACTTTCTAAAAAAAGAAAAAATCTCACTGTGACTTCCTGCAACACATGGCAGTACATTCTATCTTATTTTTTAAAAAGTGATAAGGTGATTTCATGGGGAACTTGCAATTTGAAAAACACTATTCTAAACTAACAGCAGCTAGTAACTTTGTTCCAATACAAACCAAAATACGGAAAATTTCAATATTAAACAACTTCACAGGCCACTTCCTTCTGCCATTTTTTTGTACATATACTTACTTTGAATTGATGGAACCCAAATTTCGGTGTGACTTGTGGAGGAAATGCCCAGGGGGGGACATTTTTAGGAGGGCGAGGGAAGGAGAGGGGAGGAACCCAGAATGCAAACTGTTCGCTAGGTGAGGAGACAAGACACCCTCAGGTTTCAAAGACGGCCCAAGAAGGAAAGATTCAGTCTCTACAACAATAAGGAAGAAGATGTGTGTGTGTGTGTTGGGGTAGGCTGGTCTGTTACGTTAGCCATTAAATTATAAGTTCCTGGGGGTGGGGACGGGGAGTCTGGCTGCATCCCTACCTTGCTCACCGTAATTCCAGGCCCACGTGGTCAGATGAGTAACTGCAGTGGTGAGAATCACACCTTGAATTTAGCACAGAACACATGGGTGCTCAAGAACTTTTTGAATAATGGAACTTATTGTCATCATCAAACCCTAACTTTGCATGTATACACAATTATTACATTTTCCTGGAATGTAAAAATGTCAGGCCATAGTAAAGGAATCTTATGTATCTTCAAGTCACTGTTTAAGTCCAGGGAGCTTAATCAGGTATTTTTCTCAGCACTAGGTGGGAAAAGCATGTTTTGAATTGCAAGGTACAAGACAGAGTACTGGCTGTAATGGAAAGATTCCGTGTCTGCGAGTGGCCATGGTAAACAGCTGGTATTAAAATGAGTGTGTTAATTTAACAGGTAGTTTCTCAAGGGACACTAACCAGTGGGCTCTGTCAGCCAAGGGCTCTCTCTGATAGAAACCGTGCCAATTAACTGTCCTTATCCCTGAAGTCAGAAGTGCATGCACCCAATTTCCAGTAGCCCCAGGGCCCTGGAGCCGAAAAATTACACCTGCAAGCAAGCATTCTCCCACACTGCCACACACAGAAAGCAGCTCATTTAAACTGTATGCCCTTCAGCCCCATTTAGGATCCGTTCATTAATGATTTCAAATTACAACTGTTGCTTTATCTCAAAACAGTGATAAATAGGGGAGCCACATTCATGACGCTTTTCTTTTAAGTCATTGATCTGCTCTCCTCTCAGGGGCAAAAAAGATGTTGAGACAAGTGTGAACCTGCCAGAGCTTCTTATTATAGATGTATCCCTCCTTCCCTCCCTCTCTCTTTTCCACTCCAGCACCCTTACCTCTCTGGGTTTCCTGAACTGAGGCACAAGCCTCCGTTAAGGAACTGCTTATCAAAACTAGGAGGGATTCAGGGGAGAAGGGGTGAGTCAGCCCACAGAGGAAAGAACCACTCCCTCATCCCAGCAGGTCAATTCACCCGTTCCCTCAGGTCAACAATAGATCGGGTTTCAGAAAGGAAAAAATCTCAGAGGAGGGCGGTCAACCCATTACAATTCAGGAGCATCCGCTCAAACGCCAAGAGGGAACAATCCCTGTTGCCTCACCGGAGGCGTGGGCAGGCGAATGCGTGCTTGTGCGCAGGGACAGCCTGTATATGGACGAGACATTAGTGGCAACGAAGGGACACCCACCACGGCTGACAAAGCCACAACTATTACGACCTGAAATATCACCCACGCACAGGCCACCGACTTCGGTGCCAAAATCTCCCCGGATTTATTTTCAGGCAAGTGACTCACAACCTCGTCTCCATAAGTAATTCCATTAAAATGAGTCGTTGGTTCCACTAACCGGACTTTCCGCTGCCCTCTGGCTGCCCCTCCCTCCTCTCCGCCCATCCTGCAAACCCAGACAGCTCAGAGACTGAGCAACGGTACCCCAGGGGAGCATAAGTCAGGCTCTCCTGCCCGGCACCCACCCTCGGGGCAGGATGAATGGGGCCGCCGCCGGGCGGGAGCGCGGGTAGGGCGCGTGCGGGCTGTGCGCGGGGTGTGTACGTGTGTGCGCGCGTGGGCACGCACCCCGGGCAACTTACCGAGGTGGAGTTGGTCCTCGCCTGGCCCTGGTTCCGCACCTCCTGCTCCCGGAACTGCAGCCCAGCCAGATGCTTCTCCAGAGCCTCCCAGTCCATAGGGGGCACCGGGGGCTCCTCCGGGACGCACGTCCCGCTGTCCGTGGGCTGAAGACAGAGGCTCCCGGCCGCCGGGCCCCGGCCACCGCGCCGGCCCCCAGCCGGCTGAGGCTTCTGGACCGCCCGGCGGGGGCCCCGGGAGCCGCTCGGCCGGCTGGCCACCACCACGTTGCCATTGTGCCTGAGGTCCTGGGGGTCGTGCGGGTGGAGGTTGCCGTTGGGCACGGGGGGCGGCATGGCGGTGGTGGCGCCCCTGCCGCCGCCGCTGCGGGTCCTGGCGCTCACGTCCCCCGGCTCCTGGGCAGGACAGCGGTCATCCCGGTACCCTCGCTCGCTGCGCACCTCCTCGTCTTCCTTCTCCGCGTCCTCCTCCGGCGCCCACTCATTAATCACCTTCTTCTGGTAGACCGGGAAGGGCTCCTCATAACCCTCCAGGGCAGACACCAAGTCCAGGCTGCCCCCCGGCGACGGCGAGGATTTGCACTCGGAGCAAGGGGTCACTTTGGTGGAGTTGGACTGCGAACTGGCGCGGCTACTGCTGCTGCTGCTGCCGGCGTCACTGCCTAGATCCATCCCATCCTCTCGGTAATCCTGGGGGGAGGAGGCAGAAAGAGTGAGCCGCCGGGCCGAGCCTGCTCCGGCCGCCGCCCGCCGCCCGCCGCGAACGCCCCGGCCCAGGGCTCCGCGCCCGCCTGGCTGGAGGTGCGCCCCCCAAAGAGGCCTGCGGGGGGGCAGCCGGCACCAGCCTGAGGCTTTCCTCATCCCATCCCCTCCCCTGCGACAGGCAGACTTCCTCCGGGTAACTAACCCTCAAATCAGCAAAGGGGGTGCCCAGCCACCGGCACGTAGACTTTCCATAAGAGGGACCCCGGGGCGCGCATGGACTTTGTTTTAACCATTTTGCGCCGGGCGCGCCCCCGCACCCCGCCCCAGGGATTCTCCGAGAACCAGACACTTTCCCAGAGAATTATAATTCCCTGGGGGCGGGGACGAGAAGAGGGTGGGCGGCTACTAAATTCGCACCTCGCGCAGGGCGCCGAGACCACCCCCTACCCGGCCCCGCCCCGCCCCCGCCGGCGGCCGGGAGCCCGGCTCCGCTGGCGAGCCGAGCTTTACTTTCTAAGGAACCGCAGGCAGCTCGGAGGTCTCACTCCCGCCTCCGCGCCTCCCCGGCCGGCCCCTCCTCGGCTCGCCGGAAGGCTCGGGGTGGGGGCCGCTCTCGGCTCCCACCGGGCAGGGTGGCCCCCGCGGCCCCCAAAGGTGTGCGGGGCCGGGGCGCGGCGGCCGTAGCTGCAGGCGCCGCCGCCGCCCTGGGGGAGGGAGGACGCGCCCTGCCGGCACGGAGCCGGTCCCGCCACCGAGCATGCCCAGAGGCTGCCGGGCGCGGCGCAGTCCGCTCTCCCGGCTTTCTCGGAAGCAGGCTGGGGTGGGAGGCCGGGCGGGGATCGCGTTGGAGGGGCCGGGAAAAGGCCCGAGGGAAGGGGACTCGGGGCTTTAGGGGCGCAGACAGGACCACTTAGTAGGGGCGGAGCCCTGGGGAGGGTGGTGAATTTTAACCCCCAGACACACTCATATTTCCTGGGAGAGCCTCAAGCCCTCTCTGCGGGGCTCATTACCCCGCCTAAATCCCCGCGCATCCCAAAGCGCAGGCCCGGTGCCTCCCAAACCCGCGCGGAAGTCCCCAAGTGACCCCTTGCAGGACCTCCCTCCCGCTACATGCGCACATACACAAGCCCATGTGGGAGTCCGAGTGACGTGTGCTTGGTGGTCATGCACCATCATTTCCCTTCCACCTTCCTCTTCGCCGCTTCCTCTCCCTCCACCGCCCAGCTCCAGTCAACTGGCCGTCTCCCCTTGTAAGTTCAGGCTGTGGGTGGAACCTGTTGCGTTAGCTCACGTTTTCTTTCCCCTCCCGGCTGCACGCTGAGGATGACCTATGAGAGGTGTGTGTATGAGGAATGGAGGAGTGTGAGATGGGATTGCTGTCTGGCATGGAGGTGGGGAATCTGAGCTAAAGGTTTGGGCGAGCCTCCAGAGTCCCCTTTGGCCACCTCCAATCAAGGGGACATTAAAGGAGGGGAAGAGGTGGGTGTCAGGTCGCAAGCTCCTGGCACAGACACTGGCTTAGCTTCCTTAAATTTTTCAGGAAACCGAGTCGAAAAAAAACCTCTGCTGGATTTTTCAAAACACAGCGACGGCCTTAGTTTGGCAGCTCGTCCTCTTTAGGAACAAGGTTCCATGGAGGGAAAGATAACCAACACTTGGAAAACGGATATGGGTCACAGAGCACCTTTTAAGGATTAAGAATTTACTGTGAAGAAACTGTTACCCAACCCTGGGGAAGTAGGAAATGCCCTCTTCTCTGATTATGAAAAACAGCACTTAGAATTTAAATGTCCTCCCACAGGGAAAAAAAGATAAATATGTGTGGTGATGGATGTAACTAGATGGGGGGAATCCTTCCACAACATATATGTGTGTGTGTGTGTGTGTGTGTGTGTGTGTGTATTTTCACCATAGTGGACACTTTAAATATCTTACAATTTTATATGTCAATTATATTTCAATAAAGCCAAAAAATTTTTTAAGAAAAAGAAGAAAAAAAGAATCTGCTTAATTTTACTACAGATTGGGAAAAACCAGTTTCCTTGAACTTCCAGATTTGGGCCTGTTACTGATTATTCCCAGTGAATTCTAGTCTGGACCAGGCCACTACCCTGGCTTGGCACCCTCCAGATGGAGGAATGGGGGAATGCTTGGAATTGTTTAGTAGGGAGTGGCTGCCACCCTGACATTTCTTCTAGGTCCTAAATGGGAGAGACCCTTTGTTTAAGTGATTTCTGTGAAGTGTGACCCTTTCCTCTCTTAGGTAGGCTTGAGCCAGGGAAGATAAACTAATCTTTTAACTTGTCTGGAAGCAGCTATCTATCTTATGAATAACAGGAAAGGGGGCCTTCTGGTCTGGCCCCTTTACAGCCCTTCTATAAAACAGGACTGATTATAACTTAAAATATCTTTTATGGTGACATCTGTAAACAGCCTGCCCCGTGCTCCAAATATGGTTTGATTTTGAGGTTGCTGTGGAGCCCTGGGTCAGCTGGCTGCCCCCCTGTGGAGTAGAGGTGGCCCTGTGAGTGTTCAGAGATATGGGAAGAAAGCATTGGGTGCGTCCTGGGAACTAGATAGCTGCTTTTCAAGTCACCATGTGACTTGGCAAGGCTTAGGTCAGAAAAAGCTCCCTGCTCTGTGGCAGGACAGAGGTAGACAGACAAGTATTGATCAGCTGGGGTGATAAGGGAGAGTTGTGGTCTCCGTCCAATTTTCACGTATCGGTACCTCCTCAGCCAGCCACCCAGACTCCCTCCTGGGCTCTGGTTCAGCCCTTTGCTGCCCAGATGGTCTGTGTTCAGGGAATGCAAAATGACGCCTTAGAAAAACATTTGGCAAGGTAAATCCACTGCCAAAAATGCATGGCATTTCAAAGCCAAATAGAAACATCTTTGAATTATCTGTCCTTTTAAATTATTTTCTGACCAGATATTCTGGATCAGATGGGAAAGTGCCAGGTTTCCTTTCTTTTCTTTTCTCTTTATGAAAGGTGCCTGGCTAGCCCAGTTCGCATTCTGTTTCCAGCTATCCATCTCCTGCCAAGAACCGTCCCACTTTGGAACAGGAAGCCCTGCCAACTGCTAGGCCAGCAACAGTTTACAGATATGTCCAGTGGGATGGAGAGATGATTTGCAAAGTGATTGAAAGGCCCTGTCTTCCTGTTTACAGGAACAGTTCCTCAAGTCAGGGGCTTGGGGCTTACAGACTTAGATTTGTCCCCTGCAACCTCTGTAAATTAGATGTCAGACGTGTGAGTCAGATGGGTGTCATCCCAGACTAGCACCTTTCCCCATCAATCACCAGGGTCCTGTCCCTCTCAATACCCACTGTCCCCACCCTAGTCTAGACCACTGTGTCCTGAAATAACTAAACAGTCTCCCTACTCTCTCTGCCCATTCTCTGCAAGCAGCCAGAGTGCCTTTCTAAAATGCAAATCTGAGCAAGTCTCTCCTTGCTTCATTAACCAACCGCCACCCCACACCTCCTCCCACACCAGGGCTCCTCACTGCCCTTAAAGGAACTGCTTCCTGCCCAACCTCCCCCAACTTCTTTTGGTTAATTTCTACTCATCCTTTAAGTCTCAGCTTCAATGCCACTTCCTCCTGGAAGGCTTCCCTGATTCTTCGTACCCACCCAAAGGGGATCATGTGACTTTCCTGTGTTCCCATGACACTCACTGAACTTATCACATATGCTGAATCCAGGTTGCTGTTTAATTTCTTATCTTCTTTACTAGACTCAAGAAATCCATTTTATATCAAGACCCAGGCCACACATACGTATAAAAATATTTTTAAAGTTTCCTAAAACTCTTATTTTGTAAAATTCTATCCTAAGTCATTGAAAACAAAATGTGGTCACACTTCACCACCGACTTCACAACCCTTAAATGGGTCAGAGTTCCTAGTATGAAAAAGTACTCTAAATTCCATGAAGGAAGGGGCCATTTCTATCTTGTTCATGGTAACTGGAATGGAATAGGAACTTGATATTTGTTGCTGGAATTATTAATAGTAACATTTAATCCTCAAGAACCCTATATATATTTAAAAAAATAGTTTCTCCATCTATAGGTAAGGAAGCTGAAGACAGTAAGGTTAAGTAACTAATGTCAAAGCCAGGTGGCAGAGCCAGGATTTGAACCAGATAGATGGGCTTCAGAATCCTTGCTCTTAGTCACTGAGCTAAGAGCTCAGCATTCCTTGGTCCAGATGCATACAGATGTACTGACTAAGCAAAAATATCAGACAGGGTCTCCTTGCAGCAACCTCAATGAGTTCTCTGTCTCCTGCCCTGCAGAGCCTCCTTGGGCAGTATTTATGTCTATGCAGAGGAAAAGGCAGCTGGCAAGAGCAGCTGTTCCCCTCCGCTCAGAGGTGCTCCAGTCAACCTCCTCAACTGTCAACAAGTTCAGCAATAATCAGCAAGTTGAGGGATTTCATTGTCTAAAGGAAGAGTATAGACACCTCAGAAAATGAATTTCACATTGTTATGAATTAGATGCCTTAAGTTCCCCCCAAAACAAATCTTTTAAGAAGGTAGCCACCCTGAGATTGGGGTATTTATTCATTTTGACATGGATAGGAAACTGTCTGGAATAACAGTCTAAAGGTATGGATGAGATCATCTTCCTTAGGGGTCAGTGCTATTTATAGGATTTTAATCTGTAAAGGCAACATTTGAGAAAAGGCATGACTGAAATATTTATATCATAAAGAGTAAGAAGAAGTGGGGAAAAGATTTATTATATTTGCTGAAGGAAACAATAGCAAAGATCAATAAAACTAAAAGCTGGTTCTTTGAGAAGATAAACAAAATTGATAAACCATTAGCCAGACTCATCAAGAAAAAAAGGGAGAAGACTCAAAACAATAGAATTAGAAATGAAAAAGGAGAAGTAACAACTGACACTGCAGAAATACAAAGGATCATGAGAGATTACTACAAGCAACTATATGTCGATAAAATGGACAACCTGGAAGAAATGGACAAATTCTTAGAAAAGCACAACCTTCTGAGACTGAACCTGGAAGAAACAGAAAATATAAACAGACCAATCCCAAGCACTGAAATTGAGACTGTGATTAAAAATCTGCCAACAAACAAAAGCCCAGGACCAGATGGCTTCACAGGCGAATTCTATCAAGCATTTAGAGAAGAGCTAACACCTATCCTTCTCAAACTCTTCCAAAATATAGCAGAGGGAGGAACACTCCCAAACTCATTCTACGAGGCCACCATCACCCTGATACCATAACCAGACAAAGATGTCACAAAGAAAGAAAACTATGGGCCAATATCACTGATGAACATAGATGCAAAAATCCTTAATAAAATCTAGCAAACAGAATCCAACAGCACATGAAAAGGATCATACACCATAATTAAGTGGGGTTTATCCCAGGAATGCAAGGATTCTTCAATATATGCAAATCAATCAGTGTGATAAATGATATCATTTAACAAATTGAAGGAGAAAAATCATATGATCATCTCAATAGATGCAGAAAAAGCTTTCAACAAAATTCAACACCCGTTTATGATAAAAACCCTCCAGAAGTAGGCATACAAGGAACTTACCTCAACATAATAAAGGCCATATATGACAAAGCCACAGCCAACATCGTTTTCAATGGTGAAAAACTGAAACCATTTCCACCAAGATCAGGAACAAGACAAGGTTGTCCACTCTCACCACTATTACTCAACATAGTTTTGGAAGTTTTAGCCACAGCAATCAGAGAAGAAAAGGAAATAAAAGGAATCCAAATCGGAAAAGAAGAAGTAAAGCTGTCACTGTTTGCAGATGACATGATACTATACCTAGAGAATCCTAAAGATGCTACCAGAAAACTACTAGAGCTAATCAATGAATTTGGTAAAGTTTCAGGATACAAAATTAATGCACAGAAATCTCTGGCATTCCTATATACTAATGATGAAAAATCTGAAAGAGAAATTAAGGAAACACTCCCATTTACCATTGCAACAAAGAGAATAAAACACCTAGGAATAAACCTACCTAAGGGGACAAAAGACTGGTATGCAGAAAACAATAAGGCACTGATGAAAGAAATTAAAGATGATACAAACAGATGGAGAGATATACCATGTCTTTGGATTGGAAGAATCAACATTGTGAAAATGACTGTACTACCCAAAGCAATCTACAGATTCAATGCAATCCCTATCAAACTACCAATGGCATTTTTCACAGCACTAGAACAAAAAATTTCACAATTTGTATGGAAACACAAAAGACCCCGAATAGCCAAAGCAATCTTGAGAAAGAAAAATGGAGCTGGAGGAATCTGGCTCCCTGACTTCAAACTATACTACAAAGCTACAGTAATCAAGACAGTATGGTACTGGCACAAAAACAGAAATATAGATCAATGGAACAGGATAGAAAGCCTAGAGATAAACCGACGCACATATGGTCACCTTATTTTTGATAAAGGAGGCAAGAATATACAATGGAGATAAGACAGCCTCTTCAATAAGTGGTGCTGGGAAAACTGGACAGCTACATGTAATAGAATGAAATGAGAACGCTCCCTAACACCATCCACAAAAATAAACTCAAAATGGATTAAAGACCTAAATGTAAGGCCAGACACTATCAAACTCTTAGAGGAAAACACAGGCAGAACACTCTATGACATAAATCACAGAAAGATCCTTTTGGACCCATGTCCTAGAGAAATGGAAATAAAAACAAAAATAAACAAATGGGACCTAATGAAACTTAAAACTTTTGCACAGCAAAGGAAACCATAAACAAGACCAAAAGACAACCCTCAGAATGGGAGAAAATATTTGGAAATGAAGCAACTGACAAAGGATTAATCTCCAAAATTTACAAGCAGCTCATGCAGCTCATTATCAAAAAACACAAACAACCCAATCCAAAAATGGGCAGAAGACCTAAATAGACATTTCTCCAAAGAAGATATACAGATTGCCAACAAACACATGAAAGGATGCTCAACAACACTAATTATTAGAGAAATGCCAATCAAAACTACAATGAGGTATCACCTCACACCAGTCAGAATGGCCATCATCAAAATATCTACAAACAATAAATGCTGGAGAGGGTGTGGAGAAAAGGGAAACCTCTTGCACTGTTGGTGGGCACGTAAATTGACACAGCCACTATGGAGAACAGTATGGAGGTTCCTTAAAGTACTAAAAATAGAACTACCATACAACCCAGCAATCCCTCTACTAGACATATACCCTGAGAAAACCATAATTCAAACAGAGTCATGTACCACAATGTTCATTGCAGCTCTATTTGCAATAGCCAGGACATGGAAGCAACCTAGGTGTCCATCAACAGATGAATGGATAAGGAAGATGTGGCACATATATACAATGGAATATTACTCAGCCATAAAAGAAATGAAATTTAGTTATTTGTAGTGTGGGGGATGGACCTAGAGTCTGTCATACAGAGTGAAGTAAGTCAGAAAGAGAAAAACCAATACAGTATGCTAACACATATATATGGAATCTAAAAAAAAATATAAAAAGGGTTCCGAAGTACCTAGGGGAAGGACAGGAATAAAGACACAGACGTAGAGAATGGACTTGAGGACATGGGGAGGGGGAAGGGTAAGCTGGGACGAAGTGAGAGAGTAGCATGGACATATATACACTACCAAATGTAAAATAGATAACTAGTGGGAAGCAGCGCATAGCACAGGGAGATCAGCTCGGTGCTTTGTGACCACCTAGAAGGCTGGGATAGGGACGGTGGGAGGGAGATGCGAGAGGGAGGAGATATGGGGATATATGTATATGTATAGCTGATTCACTTTGTTGTAAAGCAGAAGCTAACACACCATTGTAAAGCAGTTATACTCCAATAAAGATGTTAAAAAAAAAGATTTACTATATTTGCAAAATTCCCAAACGAATTCTGAAGATGTTAGCCCTAACGCTGAACCTTCTCTAAGTTGTGGCATTTAGAGTAATAAAGAAATGGCTGGCAGAGGGGTTTGTATTTTATCTTTATTACATGAATTGCATGCAAGTCACACGCAGTACACAGATGCTCTCCTATTTCATCACCTGAGTGTAACTACATGGTAATATTTAACAGTACTATGGGGTGAAGTGTCCTTGATATAGACCATCTGGGGTTTCTTTCCAGCCCTGTCTCTAACCGCCTTTGTGACCTCAGTTTCCTCAGGAAGGGACTGGATTTCATGATCAGGGTATTAAGCAAATATTAATAATTAATTGAATGAATGAATAAGTGAATGCACTGAAAGGAAATGTCTCTGTGTCATTTTATCACTTTCCTTCTTGGGAGATACAAAGTTGGTTCCTCTACTAGTTCAAAACCAAGGTCTATCTCCCTTAGGTAGGTTGAATACACGGTATTTCTCCTTTATTTCTGTAGAGCAAATGAGTTGATCTTAACTTATTAGTCTGTATGTGTAGATATTTTGGAGATGGATCCTATACACACGTGAAATAATTTTTTCTTTCTTCCATTTATAGAGCTATATTTTAGTGAAAACAAACTTTAAAAAAACATTAACATCTGAAATGTTTTGATTCTCTAGCAAACCATGAGATTGCATTTATTTCCTACGTTTTCCTCAATAAAAATGAAATAGCAAAATGTGGGCAAAACTCAGCCCTTAAAAGAGAGCTCCAATGACCTATTTTCTAAACCTGAAACCAGGACACTTGGCTTGACAAATACTACAGCACTTACAGAAACTAGGTGAATGCATGTTTGAAATGAAGATTACCCTGAAAAATCTGTAGGCATTGGTGAAGAAAGCAACTCTAACTGTGACAAAGGGACAGCATCTTTATCAGAGAAAAGTCACACAGAAGATGTCAGTCAGGACCTTAGCATATGGCCACACAGAATGTGCCCTGTACAGTGCCAGGAGGATTGTGAACTGCACCACAGGTCCTTGCCAGGAGGGGCCACTTGGCACCATTCCCATAGATGGCAATGTAAATGACACCCCCTGGAGTTGTTCAGTGCACAGCAGTACACGTAGGTTCTATTAGGAACTCCACTGATAAGAAATTTGTTCTCTGTTGACAAGATTGGAAGAGGAAGGCTGCTGTTCTTTTCCTAATCAAGTCATACCTCAGATTGGATGGCACTGACACAAATTCAACTTGTCTAAACTCTCCATCTTTTTCCAGAAGTTTTCTGTCATCAGGTTCTACTTTCCGTTAAGTTCCTCGCAATTCTTGAAAATGCAAGTCTGCAAGCAACTCTGAATATTTTTTGAGCTTTATTGAAGGGTATAAATTACATAAAAAGACGTTTAGGAAAAGCCGGGAAAGTTTGTAGACACACTGCATGAGCTCAGGGAAGCATTACAAGTGATGGGAACTGAAGCGCACATGCACATTACCCGATACGGGACGAAGTGCTCAGAAACTGCGTGCCTTGTACTTTGATGGGTTATGCTTGTCAAAGAGGAACATCCTCGCAGGATGCTCTAGGTAGTGAAAACTCTGTTCTGGTCACTTCTTGACATAACTTTGGAAGCACTCTAAAATTAGAAAATAGCTGCTGGCATTGTCAGTGCAACGTGAGCAGGAGGAATTCATTCAAAGTGAAGAAGGAGGCGGTGAGGTGGGATAGGAGAGAACTCTTCCAAGAGACTTGGCTTTGCCTCTGACCAGCTCTGCATTTATGGGCAAGGTGGTCCCTGTAGCTCTTTGGGCCACTGGCCTAATCATGAAAGGAGTGTTGTATGAAATTATCAGATGCCTCCAAGGGTCAGGTAGGTGAGGTAAATGAGTGAATGGCAGCAGGGACAACAGGAAGTCACAGGGTGAGCCACTGAATCACTGAACAGCACAGCACAGGGCCATCTGGGTTAAAATCCAGAACAAAAAGCAGGTTTATCCTCAGTTTATCCCTGGATCACCACTTGGACCGCTACTCTGAGCCCTACATCCTTAGAGTTTTAAGTCTATATAAAAATGAGTTAGGGAGACCAAACATCTTGGCTTGTACAGGACAGTCCTGCTTTCTACCTGTTGTCTTGGCATAATTATTAATGACACCCTCCTTCACTCTCAGAAGTGTCCCAATTTCCATGATAAATTACATGAGCATCCCAGGTAAGGGGAAATCATCAATGACTAAACATAAACCTTGTGGAGGAGTATTTCCTAGATCTGTCCAGACCTTCAGATGAAGGTAAGCAGGTTTGGTGGCACTGTTTATTGTAACAAAAATGGTTCAATAAAGCATTATGTCATGAATTTTAAAAATCACAGAAAATATATGAGGCTATCAATTTGTGTAAAGTGTTCAACTTCACTAGTAATCAAAGAAAGGCAATTTCAATCATAATGAGGTAAAATTTTGCCTGTAAAAATGTTTAAAAATTATTTAGAACTACAACACTCAGGGTCAGGATGGGTGTGATCGTAGGAACACTCATATACTGTTGGTGGGCTTATAAATTGGTTCATACAAACTTTCTGAAGTACTATGTGATAATATCTTTTAAATGTCTTTACAAAGTTCATACTCCATGATCTGTTAATTCAACAAATGTTTATTGAGCACCTACTACGTGCCAGGCACTGGGAGATATAGAGGTGAAAGAGACAAATACTATTTGCCCCAAAATGGAACTTCATTGTAGGGGAGAAAAAGACATTACATAGGAAAAAAATATGGAACAATTTAGATTACAATTTATAATAAGTACCAAAAAGTAGACAGATATGACACCGAGAGGCACATGGAGGTAGTGTTGTGTGTTGGGGGAGGGTCAGGAGATGGACTGGTCAGCTGAAGAGGGAGGGAAGGGTCTTACAGGCAGAAGGAACATCTTGGACAAAGGTTTTGAGGCTGAAAAAACTTAGCACAATTGAGTAACTGAAAGGAAACCACTAGGTTGGAGCAAGAGAGTTCAGGGAAAGTGGCAAAATGAAGGTGGAAAGGTGAGGAGAGGTTGCCATGAAGATTTTCATCCTACCAGCTACTTAGGGGTTCTAAAAGCAGACTGATGTTTTAGAAACTTTCTCCATGGTGGAGAATTGCGTGGGGAGAGGCTAGAGCAGGACAAGAGTGGATGCAGAGAGACTGATTAGGAAGCAAATATAGTGGTCCAGGAAAGAGATGGCTGTGGCTTAGGTGAGAGTTGGGGAGATGGAGCGAAATAGAAATATTAAAGATTTATTTAGATTGTAGACTCAACAGAGCCTGGTGACTGAATAGATGGGGGTGGTGAGGGAGAGAGAGATGTCACTGATGGTTTCCAGGTTGTTACTGTAGGGAACTTAGTGGAAAGGTGATGTCTCTCTACTGAATTGGGCAATTAGGAGGGGGGAGTTTGGGCAGGGGAGCAGAAGGAAGGGAAATATCGACTCCTTTTTGGACATTTTCTGTTTCAGGTGGTATAAGACATACAAGTGGAGATGACATGAAGGTATCTGGATATATAGGTCTGGAGCTTAGAAGAATCATGTGGGGCTGGTGATGTAAACATGGAAGTCTCAGCATATAGATGGTATTTGAAAGCTTGGGTATAGGTGACATCCTCTGGAGACAAATAGAGTGAGAAGAGAAGGCCAAGTCTCTAGCCCTGAGGAGCCCTATCATGTATAGATCTAGGAGGAAGAAGAATGTGTTTATAAGGAAGACAAGGAACAGAATGGGAAGAGAGACAATAGTTACTCTTTTAAAAATGTAGCCTAAGGACACAGAAATGAGGATCTAGATTTATGCATAAAGATGCTCATTGTGGAATTTACAATAGTGAAAAATTAGCTTCAACCTAAATGTCCAAAAATGGGAAGGCATTTAAATAAATTGTGACATATTCAGTCTGTGGAATAAATGCAGTCAAATAAGATACTTCTGAAAATTATAACATTAAATGAATAAAAGAGGGTATATTATTAGACATACATTGTGATCCACATTTTAAAAATTAAATGGTTATATGCCTAGAAAAAGATGTAGCCAAATGTTAACAGTGGTTAACTCTGGATGGCAAAATTACAGGTGATTTTTTAACCTTTGTATCTATTTGTGTTTTTCAATTTCTTTACAATCATCACAAAACAGGTGGGAATATTTTATAAAACAGAGAACAAATTATGCATATTTATTTTACTTAAAATGAATGATTCTAAATTTGTTAAAGAAGTCCATTAAGATAATTTTTCAGATGGGCTAGAATGTATATATATTTTGTGATGAATCCTTTTATAAAACAAATAATTTTATGGTTCCATAAATCACTTATTAAAGTTTCTGAATATCAAATTTTCCTTTAAAATATAGATTGAATCAGCACACTTCTGAAAAAAGTTTGAGGTCCCAATGAATGGGAAGTAGGCGCTGGCAAACTTTTTTTGTGAATGGCTAAGTAGTAAATGTTTTTGACTTTGTGAGTCATACAGTCATGTTGAATATTCTTTTTTTTTTTTTCCTAAGTAACCCTGTAAAAATGTAAAAACTCTTAGTTCTCTGGCCATACAAAACGAGATTGCAGGCTGGATGTGGCCCACAGACCATAGTTTGATTACCTCTGGGGTAAAGGATGAATACATAAAAACAACACATAAACTACTTTTTCATTAAAAGCTAACATAATATTGGGATTGAACCTAGGTGAATCTTCAATTATTAGAGTCCTAGAACCGGTTGGGATCTATTTTCAACAGGAAGCAGAATAAATGGAAAAAGAGCAAACATTTTTAAAAAGTTTATATATATATATATATATATATATATATATATATTTTTTTTTTTTTTTTTTTTTTTTTTTTTTTTGCGGTACGCAGGCCTCTCACTGTTGTGGCCTCTCCCGTTGCGGAGCACAGGCTCTGGACGCACAGGCTCAGCGGCCATGGCTTACAGGCCCAGCCGCTCCGCGGCATGTGGGATCTTCCCGGACCGGCGCACGAACCCGTGTGCCCTGCATTGGCAGGCGGACTCTCAACCACTGCGCCACCAGGGAAGCCCCAAAAGTTTATATATTTTTTAATGGAAAACTGATCCTATGCAAATATGTCAAGAAGTTGTTATTTTTACCTAGAAATTAAAAGCTAAAGGAAAATTTCTTTACTTGTAAAATGAAGAATTTTTCACAATTCTAAAATCTTAGATTTTTGGTACTATGAGGGGAGTGTTGCTGTTATATACAAGAATCTATTCACTTGTTCAAGCCACAAACCTGGAAGCCATCTTTGTCCCTCCCACCTGGGCCTTGCCTCCCATCACCAGATGATGTATTTAATGCTGTTAGTACTCCAAGCAGATCCCTGTTCCTGGCCACTACACCCACCCCCCAGCTGCTGTGAATGTTGGCTTAGGAAGGCTCATAGCTATCCTCTACAGTGCAATTTATCCCTCCACCTTCATCAGGCCATGGATAGACCATCTGATTTGCATCCTACTTGACATTTCTCCTGTCCCATCCTGCTTCTCTCACTTCCTTAGAGGCCTATCCCTTAATAAACCACCTGCACCCAAATCCCTGTCTCAGGCTCTGCTTCTAGGGAACCTGACCTAAGACACCAAATCCCAATGATTCTACTTTCTAAATATATTTGGCTTTCTGACAACTACATCTGCTTGGAGAAAGGATACAGGACTGGGTTATTCTTATAATTTTAGTCTAATTTCAAAAATTAGAATACATTTCAAAATTTACTGTATGATGTCAGTAACTTTTATGAATACCAGGAAGTAGTTCTTATAAAATATGCAGCAATGATCTGATAAACAAAAACACCCATAAGGATAAACAAAGAACTTGGAAGAGATTTAGCTTTCAATTGACATTAGTATATAGAATTATTGCTAGAATGATTTGTGCTAGTGAGTAGAAACAGCTGCATCTCCAATATTATCAATTTTGCTAATTGTTTCTGATTACATTTTAAAAATTATACTAATAACCAATAGGCTATAAATAATCTTTTATTATAAGACTTTCCCATTTTATTATACTGTAATGGGTTCATTGATGCTTACTATGATGTGATTATTTGCTGACTCGGAAGAATACCTTGATTAGAATATGCATATGTATTCAATTTATCTTCTCAATTACACCTACATTAAAAACTTCAAAATCAAGTTTGCAAAAACAGGCCAGCAGTCGCGCCTATATGGTTTGTGACCTCGTGCACTATAGCATCTGGTTAATGATTTATAATAACCTTCAAAAATAAGCACTGAGTAAATCATAGGGTTCTTTCTCTGCATAGCTCTCAGAGAAATGTGCACAGCAGTCCAAGGGCTGGATCTAGCGCAGAGTGAGAGCTGGAGGCATGGTGAACACAAATCCCCTGGAATAGCCAGGTAGATGCTGTACAATGCACAGAGTTTCCCCAATGGAAACTTAACCATTTTCCCCTCCTCCCTCTAAAGTGATTTCTCTTCACTTTTCCTATTCTGAAACAAGGAAATCAGCTATTTCTCTACTCTCTCAATGAAATACATTTTGCTTCACGTTATTCATAGTTATTCTCAACTGTTAAATCTATTATGAAGAATTAAGTTGACCATTCTTTCATTTGATAATCACTGAAACTGAGTGTTTAGGGTTTAGGTAGCCATTATCAGTGAATAAATTGCCCAGAGACTAAAGTGCCTTTTTCCCCTCCTTACTTATTTCTTGGGTTCAAAAGAAAACAAAACAGAAACCTCCGAGTATGCTGTTATTTAAATAGAGGCAAGTCCACATTATTCCAGTACCTATAATGAGTCTACTTCCTAGGAATTTCTTTTCACTCTCATAAAATACCTTCAATGAATGAAAGCCATATTCCTCAACCTGAGCATAGGGATCACCTCAAACTCCTCTCCCATTCTCAGTGGAGGACCCAGGCTCTCCCTCAGGTGGACCTGGGCACAGTGCTGGAGGGTGGTCGGGTTGGCCTAAGCTGGCAGGTAGGGCAAGGGGCAGTATCTGGGTCTAGGTTTTCTGTCCAAGTCACAGTCACTTGGCTACCACCTCCAGGATTTTGCCATACCGTATACCACCTCTACTCCTATTTACATAATATTTTTCTTTAAATCAATTGTTTTTAAATTAAATTCATTTGAAGGGGAAGCTTTATATCACTATGATAAATGGAATATAAGTATTATCTGCTAAAATAGAAGTGAAGTGTACACAAACTACATTTTATCAATTTTAAAAATAATTTAACACCTCTGAAATTTGGATGTATCTTAGAATCAATGGCATCTTGCAATTGTAATTGGCATCATCATATTTTAGTAGCACATAAAATAATGATGTGTTTTACTTATCAGTGGTATATTAGATTTGATGAAATATAGTAAATTCTATAAAAAACAAAGTTATTAAACTTTTAAAAATGAAAAGTAAAAATGACAAATGAAAAATATAATACATGAAAATGTATAAAATGTATGGCTGAATATAAGTTTCTTGTTGATGACAATGGAACTTTTGGATCAAAATAGCTAGAAATCCTAACTGATAATTTCAGACAAAGATGAGGATCTACATCAATGAGACAAATCTGTCAGTTTCTATATTAACCCACTAAAAAGCTGAACTCCCATGAGGATATAGTTAGACAGCTCAAAAGATATTAACTGCTTTATCTGTATTATTTAAATGTATATATACATACTCAGCAACTTCAGGAAGTGATATTTCAACATATCACCGAATAAAACACAGAGGTGCCTGTAGAATTCAGTGAATGGGAGTTCTTCCCTATTGGTGTGAGTCCTGGCTGTCTGTGCTTCTAATGGTTCAGTTATTGAGGGCTTGGAACACTTATGATTATACCTGAGCATCCCACCCCTGATTTATGAGGTCCAGGTAAGGTTGATTACCATGGCACTACTACATTTGTCTCATTCTGAGCAATATTCTCTATGAAATTACAGGTTTTATGTGCTCATTTCCTGCTGCCAAATATATGAATGTAAATACAAGACTTTCAAAATACATTTGTCTGAGTATCACCTAAAATTATTGTGTATCACATTTTGGGCAACACTTGTCTAGATGGAGCACCAAGTATGAAGGACTCAGTAGAGAAAGGGACAGTTGGGTTACAGCTAGAACCAGGTGGGTCAGGTAGGTTGAAGAAGGCAGTTAGGAGGCAAAGCCTGAAGGGGCTTCCCAGGACCAAGAGCATTGACCCAGACCTCTAGAGAAGGCCCTTGGGTAGGGAGGTGCTACCTCAAGAAGACAACAGCATTCATTTTTCCATTCCTCTGTTCATTCAGTTACTCATTCATTGAAATACCTGTGCCAGGCACTGGATTGGGCTTTGGAAAGAAAGAGTTGGAAGAGGTCAAAGAGCTCACAGTCTAGAAAGAAAAAGAAAAACATCAGTGATTACAGTTGGGTTTCAGAGTATTAGGGTGGGCGTAGTCAAAGAGTATAATGGAAAAAAGTATTGGAGGGGGCATTCAACTCAATGTGGACAGCTCAGGGAAGACTTCCAAAAGGAGTGATGCTTGAATTGAGTCTTGAGGTATAAACAAAAGTTGCTGAAGTCCTCCAGAGGCCGAATGACAGGAGGACATCTGAACCTCATAGAACAGTATGGTCAAAGTTTAGAGAGGTTAAGAAAGCATGATCTGTTACCCACGAATGAGACACTTTAATATAACTGGAAAAGGGAGTGAATATTGGAGGATGGTAGAGAAAGAGGCTGGAAATGGTAGGAAAGTATGAACTGGATGTGAAGGTTACTGGACTTGAATTTGAAGTTCAGAGAGAGACCTGAAAGATTTTAAGCCAGAAATGGCTGGATTATACATGTGTTTTATGTGTTGACTGATGTTGAGAAAAAGTAAACTGTGTATCAAAACATAACCTGAAGGCCTTAGCCAAAGTGCTAGACAGTCAGCAGATAGAGATTTGCATCATGTAAAAAACCATTTAAATCAAGGGATAGGATAGTGGGCCGCTGAAAGGGTGTGAAGGTGCAGGTGATTAGCATTGCAAATGCGAGTTGTTGGAAGAGCCACACACCAGCACAAGGATATCTCCCAGGTGAGAACAAGAGTTTGGAAAGAAAGGAAGGGGAGGAGCAAGTGCTAAACTTCACAATGAACGCAGAGGATTGGCTGAACTTCCAGTAGGTAACAATGACAGGAAAGGTTGGAGAATGATGGAGGCATTCTCTCTCTCTGTACCTTTTTTTATTTTATTTATTTATTTTTTTGCGTTACGAGGGCCTCTCACTGTTGTGGCCTCTCCCGTTGCGGAGCACAGGCTCCGGACGCACAGGCTCAGCATCCACGGCTCACGGGCCCAGCCGCTCCGCGGCATGTGGGATCTTCCCAGACCGGGGCACGAACCCGTGTCCCCTGCATCGGCAGGCGGACTCTCAACCACTTTGCCACCAGGGAAGCCCCCTCTGTATCTTAAGATAATCTATTGGATCAACTTTTATTTATATATCTATATTTTTCTTTTTTAAAAAACTTTTTTATTGTGGAAACACTTCAAACATTTACATAATTGAATAGTACAATGAACCTCATGTATCCATCACCCAGCTCGGCCAACTATCAACCCATGGTAATCTTGTTTCACCTATAATCCTTCTACTAGATTATTGTGAAGAAAATCCCAGACATCATATCCTTTTAAGACAATGATCTTGGGCTTCCCTGGTGGCGCAGTGGTTGGGAGTCCGTCTGCCGATGCAGGGGACATGGGTTCGTGCCCCGGTCTGGGAAGATCCCACATGCCACGGAGCGTCTGGGCCCGTGAGCCATGGCCGCTGAGCCTGCGAGTCCGGAGCCTGTGCTCCGCAGCGGGAGAGGCCACAACAGTGAGAGGCCCGCGTACCGCAAAAAAAAAAAGACAATGATCTTTACTCTTAACCCAAACCTGTGTCAGAATCATAGGATATGATGAACTTTGTGCTGTCGCCAATTAGAAAAACACTGAAAAGTCATAAATATGTAAGCAAAGTCTACTTTCTAATAAAGAGAAATTAATAAGACAATATGAACATGATTTTCAGTTATTTAGAGAAATGGGTAAAACAATAATTTAGAAATAATGAATCTGGTAAACAAAGTTACTAGCAAAATCCTACTACATGAATTAAACTGATGAGGTTAAATATATGAGCAGGAAACAAAAGAAAATTGAATTTAAAAATGTGTAAACTAAAGCATCAAGGATATAAGGTATGAAATAACTATTAGACTGGAAAGAAAAACCTGAGAGCAGAAAGAAACCTGGTCTTAGGGTGGGATGGGGCAACAGGTTAAGTGTAAGTTAGAATATAGGCTAGCTCATTTAAAAGAGATCCTGATTAATTCCTCCACTCAGTAATTACTGAGCACTTGCCATGTGCAGGGCACTGTGGTGTCTCTGGAATGTCACATGCCTTTAGTAAACCATCTTCGCTGCTTAAGGAGAAAGCAGCAAGTGACCTGGGGGCAAGCAGCTGCATACATCTGGTTCTGCCTAAGCCTCATCCAGATTCTTTATTAAACACCTGGCTTCTTGAGAAATAGAGGGAACTGGAAGGGGCTCAGAGGGGTGGAACAGAAAATAATTTGAGCAGAAAGATCAAAGAAACCAAATATAAGGAATTTGGCTAAGCCAGGGCTCAGCAGAAAAATAAAAGAGCTATTCAAGGCATGTAAAGAGTGAAGCAAAATAAGAAATATTGAGCTGGTGCACAGAGCATAATGGAGAGTCTCGGACAAACCCAGGGAAAGGCAGCCGCCGAGGGCAGAACAGCGCGACAGCCCAGTTGAACACATTCTGACGTCAAGCGGGCTTTCTGTCCAATGGCTTCCAGAGGGTGGGCATTATGTTTGACCTTTCAACTTTGGCAAAGCACGTGTGCTGAATCAATCCTGCCCTGACAAGCAGGATGGGAAGGGAGGGGAAAAAGTATTTTCTCTCAAATGTAATTCATAGATAAGTTCTAATGCTTCTCGCTCCCACAGAGATTTTTCCAGTCAGCAAAAATTTTACCACTGAAGGCACAGAGAGAGAGAGAGAGAGAGAGAGAGAGAGAGAGAGAGAGAGAAAGAGAGAGAGAGAGAGATTAAATTTTCACTTAAGGTCTTAGTGGCCTTATTTTGGCAACTTTTTTTAGTTCTTGATCAGTTGCTTTCATTCAGACTCTGGGTCTTTAGTTTTGGGGAGGGAATTAAATGCCTTTTTCTTTTAAAATATATCATACATACAAATCAGGGTATAAAAACATAAATGCACAGTTTAAAGAATAATGATCAAATGAACACCAGCATTTCCCACCTCTCCATTTAAAGTCAGATTATTCTGGTACCTTTGAAGCCCTCTGGGTGTCTCGCCCTAATCACATTTTCCCTCTGTTTCTCCTTCTGATTCCTCAACATTATCCTAAAATTTAGCTTAAGCCCTTGCCTTTCCTTAAAGTTTTACAATAAGGTATGGTCGAGAGTTCGAGAGTTTAGCTAAGCTACTCCATGGTATTGCTGCTTCAGCATCGAATGTGTTTGGCCAAGAGGCCTGTGGGGTACTTAAACTGATGCCAGCCCCTCATGTTATCAAGCACATGCCCTAGATAACAGCCTGTGGAGTCACAGCCAATGTGAGCTCCTGATATAACTCCTCCGGCAGCCCTGTGATAAATAGTCTCTCCCACCTCCCAGGCCCTTCCCCTTGTGCACCCCTTAGATAAGACCCCTGGGAGCCCACCAAAACCCTGCTCTTTTTGGTTCGAATAAGGTTTATTATTGTCAGTACACCTCTGTTTCTATCAAGGTCTCATGGTAGGCTTTTCTCCACTCTCAGGACAGTACTCATGAGGGCCAAAGGGACTCACTTCTTTACACAGTGAACAGAAAAACTAAAAATAATTGAGTTCATGACATTGGCTACTCAAGTTGCTTAGACAAATGGATGGATGAACCATACATCGCACATCACCACACTGAAGTTGGAGATGTACTTTGTTCTTGCTTGTGGGCAATATTCTGGAAGAAACCCTCATTCAGTATCCCTCAGGGACACCACTGGCGAATCCACACTTCTGGAGGGAGCATCTTCCTGCCCCCGCCCTGCGGAAGCATCCGTTCAGCAGCAGGCCTGGTACAAGGAAGAGGCACAATCAACCGTGTTTCCCTTTTCCTTTTGACCCCTTTTCTGAGGCTGGAATCACTCGTGCGTGGTCCTCCCTGATGAGGCTAAAGCTCATCAAATGGTTGGCCACTGCCCAAAAGTTTTGACGCTGCACCGGATCTCAGTCCCCTTAAATCCAAACTCCTGGAACTGGACCAGCTTGGGTCTGTCATGCTCTGGGCCACCTCTGCTGGCAGCCTCAGCCCCCTCCTTTCCTCCCAGCACCATACCAGCAAGGGTTCACCATTTCTGGTGACTTGGCTAGACAGACCAGGGGGTTCATCCCTCATGGCCTTCCCTACGTACTTTAGCAATTCTAATTATTAGGCCAGTGTGGTTATGAATTTTAAATAAGTGAAAGGATCAAAGTTTATGAAGACAAGACGTAGGCAGTTTTAAACTCTGATTTTTTTTTCTCCCCAAGAACAGCTTAAAGAGGCATGAAGTCAGGAAGTAAGGGATCTGGAAATTCCTACTCAGCAATTTTATACTAGCTTTTTACAAATATAAGACATTCCATAAAGGCTAGGTAAAGCTCTAGTATTTCTAAAATCCTGTGAAATTGGCATATCTCAGTGGAGAGATAGGGTATTAGAAACTGTGAGGTCTGAAAATTATTGCTATAATTTCTAAAATGCCTTCTTCTCTCTTTTTAATTCCAAGAAGTACAGGATCTTATGGGAAGAATATATGGCTTTTAGCAAAAGCTGGCTCTTGAGCTTTGAATTGGCTCGGGCTCGTTCTTCTCTATTTTTACATCCTCCCTTTCCATTCGTTCAACAACAAACATTTATTGAACATCTAGTAAGTGAGTGTCAGGTATAGCGTTAAACCCTGGAGATTCAAAGAAAAAACCTGACATTGGTACTTCCCTTTGAGAGTGGGGTGTTGAAGAGCTAGTGGAGAGAGAGAGATGCAAAGAAAGAAAAGCAGTAGTGTTCTAGGTGTGCTAACAGGAGTGTTCTCAGGACCCAGCGGGGGCAGCATGAGGACAGTTACTAATTCAGACAGAGAGAGAAATAGGAGTTGGGAGAGCTGAGGTTTGTTTTGCAAGAGGCTTTAGGGGAACCATG
This sequence comes from Mesoplodon bidens, assembly GCF_964165515.1. Taxonomy (NCBI): domain Eukaryota; kingdom Metazoa; phylum Chordata; class Mammalia; order Artiodactyla; family Ziphiidae; genus Mesoplodon; species Mesoplodon bidens. Next base: position 77,999,917 of record NC_138161.1, on the reverse strand, counting down.
GAGACCTTGAGCTGAATTATGAATTACAGTCTCAAAGCACATCAGAGTCTGAAAGAGCTTTTGATCAACTCTATTTTGGAAGCCCAAGAAGGTGACCTTGTCCAAATTCACATGGCTGCTTGGTAGCTGGGACAGGATCTGCTAATGCGAAACATTTGCTCCTTCCCTTCCAATACGTGGTCCTGGTTTCCCCCTTTGCGGTCAGCAGTGAGGTGGCCCACCTCTTGCTGGACCACACCTGTGCCCAGAGGTGAAGGTTGAGCTTCCTCTTCCTTGGTTTTTACAGTTCAGTAAGACCACTTGCTTTTTTAATTCCTGGGAGCTTGGCTTATGTAGATTAGGTGATGGGTTTCAATAATTTGTTTTGGGGGGGATGGTCCTATCCACTTTCTCTTTCTCTTCTTCAGCCTTGTCTAGAAACTTGAAGGCAGGATGTCGGTGGGTGCGTACCTGGCTCCACCAGCTCTAGCTGGAGGCTGTGGTGTGTTGTTTCGCCTGCCTGCATCCAGTCCCCAGTGTTTCTCTGGTGACTACCCCACCTCCGCTCTCAGGACGCAAGGCTCTGGTGCGAAGACCCACTTCTTGACTTCCACACTCAGTGGGACCATTCACCCATGCCAGCTGTCTCCTCTCTCTTCATCTCCTGCCACCCCCGCAGCTCAGTCTGGGGACCAGGAGGCTTCTCCCCCCAGGAATTTGAGAAGTGGGTTCTTCTGCAGGTGAGCTAATAGCTTCCCACATTGTTGCTTTATGGATCTCTGCATTTGCAGGGACACTCCGAGGACAGTGCAGGGGCACTTCTGTGGGGGGACAGGAAGAAGAGATGGCTATGAGGAGAGAGAGGAAAATAGCAGCGAGGAGGATTCTCTAAAATTGTGGGAGCTGAATTGTCTTTGTTGGGGAGTAGCTGATGCACCTGAAAACTATTGGCAAGGTTTTAATGCCCGAGTAAAATTAGTACTGAGATGCCTGCGATCTCTTCAAGAGATTTTGATGTTCACTTAATGTTCCTCTTTCAGCAGAAAAAATGTGGACTTGGTCCCTGTTATTCATGTGATTAGGAACCAGTTTCCTAAAATGATATATGTAGGCTAATTCCTATTGACCCTTCAGGGAGAGAAATCACATATTGTTATTCAAGAAGCGCATGTAATTTTCTCTCTTTTTACAAGCCCAAATCAAATAGATTACCTTCCCCAGCTCTGAACAACTTGAAATGCACACAGATCTGTGCGGTTAAAGAGCAAGAGGATAAGGACTTGCATTTGAAAGAGCGAGGTCTGTAATTCGGTGCCGCAAAGATTCTCTTAAACGGCTACAGAGGAAACCAGTGGATTCCGAAACTGTAAAGTCTTTAAAGGAAAACAAACGATAACATAAGGTGTCATGAGAAATGGCATTTTATATTTATTTAAGCAGTCTTCTTCTTGAAGGTAGAAATACTTCTCAAAACCTTCACCATGACCCACCCCCCTGCCCAGGCCACCATCGTCTCTACTCTGGATTGCTGAAATAGCTGCCTGTTGAATTTCCCTGCTTTCACCTTGTCTCTTACAGTTCACTCTCCACTCAGTAGCCAAAATGATCTTTTAAAGATCATCTTTTTTTTTTTTTTTCTGCAGTACGTGGGCCTCTCACTGTTGTGGCCTCTCCCGTTGCGGAGCACAGGCCCCAGACGCGCAGGCTCAGTGGCCATGGCTCATGGGCCCAGCCGCTCCGTGGCATGTGGGATTCTCCCAGGCCAGGGCATGAACCCGTGCCCCCCTGCATCCGCAGGCGGACTCTCAACCACTGTGCCACCAGAGAAGCCCTAAAGATAACCTTTTAAAGCTTACAACTCTCCAAGAGCTTCTCACTGTACACAGGATAAAATTCAAACTTCTTACCCTGGCCTTGGAGATTCTTCAGGATTTCTCAACAGAGACAATATCTTCAGGACAGTATGAGCAGCACAAGTCTTCTCATGTGCCTCCATCCAAAGCAGTATAAGACGTTTAGCATCCCTGGTCCTGCTCACAAAAGCCAATAGTGTTCTGTCCTCAACTCCATATTTTGCACACAAATCACCAGCTGCACATCTTCAAACACCACGTAGGTAGGGGAAGGAGGGTTGCATCACCCCCGGCTGAAAATCCCTACTAGCCTACTTGATCTGGCCCTTACCTACCTTCAACCTCAGGATCTTTGCATGGGTTCTTTTCTCTGCCTGGAAAATAAGCACTCCCAGACTACCCTGTTTGGCTCCTTTTCCACATTCAAGTCTTAGCTTAAATGTCACCACCTCAGAAAGACCTTCCCTGGACCACCCCATGTACAATAGCAATACATACACACATACACGCATACACACAGAGTCACTCTCACTATGTATACTTATCACGATACACAATTTTCTTCTTTGTTTACTTGCATATTGTCTGTCTCCCTTCTCCAGAATGTAAGTTCCATGAAAGCAGTCTGTTTGTTTGCTGCTATATCCCCAGAGCCTGGGGATACATTTTTATAAATATTTGTTGATTGAATAATAGATGCCATAAAGTTATTTTTTCATTTTATCATGTACATAATACATATTAGGAAGAAGCAGAAAAGCATTATGAAACTCATTTTTTAGATAAAGCACTAAGACACTAAAAATAACAAATCTCACACTGAATATTAGTGATGGAGGGAAAAAGAAAACCAGAAATGTCATTGCCTCCTTATTAAGTCACAGTGGATTATTTCAGTATAAGGTGATCTATTAGGTCACACTGAAACACATATAACATACAGACATACATAATTAATAAATTCTCTCATCCCCGTCACTTTAAGGCTAAATGTCCATGGTGGTTCCTACTATCTATATACTAGCTGCATTTCATTTTATTTTACAAGTTATTATACCTTTTCAAATCTAGCCTCAAAAATTTAGATTCAGGGGCTTCCCTGGTGGTGCAGTGGTTAAGAATCCGCCTGCCAATGCAGGGGACACGGGTTCCATCCCTGGTCTGGGAAAATCCCACATGCTGCGGAGCAACTAAGCCCGTGCGCCACAACTACTGAGCCTGTGCTCTAGAGTCCGTGTGCCACAACTACTGAGCCCGCATGCCACAACTACTGAAGCCCACGTGCCTAGAGCCCGTGCTCTGCAACAAGAGAAGCCACTGAAATGAGAAGCCTGCGCACCGCAATGAAGAGTAGCCCCTGCTTGCCACAACTAGAGAAAGCCTGCGTGCAGCAATGAAGACCCAACACAGCCAAAACTAAATAAATAAAATAAATTAATTAAAAAAGAAATTTAGATTCATCCTTTAGAGAAGGGGATGAAAAAGGAAATAAGTTTTACTGTTCTCTGTGGAACAAATTTGAATACCCATCTCTCATCTGATTTTAGTAGCTGACAAAATTGATTCCCGAACAAGGCATCGTGTGGGGATGGCAAATACACAGCACCTGGGTTCTCATTCTCCACTCCTGCTTCTCAGCAGGTGCAGCTCAGGATCAACCTCAGGATCCTAGTTCTTCCCCTTGCTGAGCACCCATTCCACATGGGACTCTCAACACAGTGCTTCAGGCAGTAGCTACCAGTGAATTGGAGTTGACATACAAGTTAAACATCTATTTGCCAGACCTGGAATAGTGGAAAGAGCAAATCTTTCCAGATCAGTCTGAGTTTGAATACCATATCTGCTCTTTGTCACTGGTGAGATCTTGGTTTCTCACACTCTTTCTGTTTGTTTCATAACATCAAACTTGTAGGGTTATTGGGAAAGTGCAAATAATGTCTGTAGAGTATTTAGTACCATGCTTGTTACAATCAGAATTCACTAAATAGTCGCACAGAACAGTGGTAAGGAGAAGGCTCTATTTCGCACCTCCATCCCCGCCCCCAAGAACAGAGAGGAGGTATTATCTTGGTATGTAGCAGGCGGTGCAAGTTACTGGAAACACTAGAGTGAGACTGAGTGTTGGATGAGTGGTTCCCAAAGTGTGGTTCCGAGACCACCTGTGAGCTTATTACAACTTGCAAATACTCAGGCCCCAGCACAGACCTACAGATCAGAAACACTGGGGATGGGTCCCAGCATTGTGTGTGTTAACAAGCTTTCCTGATGCACACTCTCTCTAGTTTGGGAAGCACTGCAGTAGGGAGAGAGAAGGTGGAGGGGGAATAAATGTGATAAAGTCAAGGCAGAAGCACGTCTGCTCACCTGGTGATTAATCAGAGAGGAAATAAGAAGTGCCGTCCCTCGCAGAGGCTGTGACCATGAGCATGCCCCACCCTAGTGGCCGCTTCCACAGGCAGGAGAGCAATTTGCTGCAACAAAGGACAGACCCAGAGCTCGCTAGGAGAAAATGGGCTTGTAGCACAAGGCATAAGGATAACTTCCCAAATGCAGCCCCAGTGCAGGTAGACAACAGATGGAACTTGAAAGGCTCCTTCCCTGAGCAGAGGTAGGTGGCCCTTGTTCTTGGTTGTTTCAAGAGCAGCTTTGACTGAAGGCAAGAAGCCGATCTAGACACTTTCTCAAGCCTCCCCAGCTTGGTGAATTCATGAAAGAATTGCATCTGACAAGCTCAAGGTGCATGGGGGCAGTGGGGAGGAGGGGGCATCAAAGATGTGTCAAGAGATTCAGCTCCACCAGGATTTCTCTACTCTACCTGCTCAATCTAGACCATCATGTTCCCCCATTCCGACTCTTTCTTCCAGTGTACCAGACACAGAAGTACCTCCCATGGGGTCAAAAATTATAAAATATTTTTAAAGAATGTAATCAATCCAAAGCCCTGTGTGACCCAGCAGATCTTAAACCTGTTTCCAAAGTTAACCCCTGCAGCAGGATGTAGAATGGCCTCAGCCCCTACTTTTCTTTGCTTCCACCTAACTTGAAACTTAACTTTTATTAAAAGTTTAAGTCACACATTCTTGGACACATACTCATACTTGCAGATTGGTCTAAAGGGTATAGACAAGGTCTATGGCCAGTGTCTTATTAGTAAAGAACAAGGACCTTATTAGAGACCATCAGGCATTTGGATCCAACATAATTACTGAGCTCTGCACTGCCAATTCTCCTGTCTTTCCCATAACCACATATGTGGAAATTGTTGTCATTCCCATGAGGCAGACCATAGAACTGAGGCTCAGACACATAAAGGAACTATCCCAGGTCCCACAGCTACTTTAAGTGGCCAAGTGTGGATCCTAAACACCAGTCACCTGACAGAGGCGGTGTTAATCCACCCCTAGAAGATTGGCTACAGGGGTGACCTACCCTTAGGTCATTGTCATTGAGTTAAAAATGATAGCTCTCAACTCCCAGCTGATGCATGTGCTGTGATTTGTGCTTCCAATGGAATGTTTCTGCTGCTGAAATTTACCACCACCTTTCTAAGTTGGTGGAGAGAATGTTTTCAGTTTAAAAATGTGTCCTACACATAGCACCATTGCAGGTATGGCAACCCTGCTCTTACAATGGCCTGAACTGAACGATGAAAATTCTGAGTAGCACTAACCATGTTCTTAAAGATAGCTGTGTGAACATGTTAGGAGATTTTACAGAAAGGTAGCAATTAGTTATTATTGAACCACTTGTAAGAGGTGGCTTCTAATAAAAACAAAAAAAAGTTCCTTTAAAAATGCTGTTTAAACTTGCTTTTGGATAGACCACCTTTATTGAGATTCTGAGGTGGCTTACCATTGTCCTTCATGCATGTGGAATAACTATACTATGGGAAGAAAACCAACAATTCTTTGTATTTCTGAACACAAAATAGGTAGTAGTGCGTTTGCTTTAAGAAGGACTTCTGATCAATGAGCCTGGTTAATAACTAGGAATGGATTTCCAAGGGAGTTGGGCATCCTTTTTTTGAAGGGGGGTGGGGAGAAGGGGGTGAACGAGCAGTGGTTCTAAAGTTGTGCTGCAGAACTGGTTTCCACTCTCAAAACTCATTTCCTCCCCCAAGGAACAATATAGTTTCCTAAGTCATAAAGAAAAAGAAGGAACTGTAAAATAATATTTTTGGAGACTCTACTGGATTCTAAATTTCCTTTAATAATTTTTCTTCTTTCTTTCTTTCTTTCTTTCTTTTTGATCCATGACTTTGTTTTTAATTATCTTCAGCCTTAGGATCACATAATTTACAAATTTGTGCTGATGGTATATCTCCTCTAACCTTTCTAACGAGTTGGCAAATGCACCATTGCCAATCATGCATATATGGTAATGCTACAGTTGCATGTATTTTTGGATAGTGGTTTAAAAGACAATCCTGAATTGTAACTTAGTTTGAGTTGGTAAAGAATTCATAAGCAAAGCTTGCTGTGATGGCTTGTGATGCTAAAGTTTAAAAGCATTTGATCTTATAGGTCACCTATGGAATGTGAGAAGTATTAAATATTCTTTATTTGATATTATACATAAACCACACTAAAATGCCTTTCATTAAGTAAAAGACAACATTTTAGACACAGGGAATTTTAATTTAATGGCATAGTTTAGACCAAAAAGATAAAGTGGACATTGCCAGCTTATCTTCAGGCCTTGCCTTTAGCAGGCTAATGAACACAACGTGAAATGCAGGTGAGTCTTACTGTTCTATGAGACAGTGAAGGGATATCCTCTGTCTTTAAATATATTAATATAACCAGTTATATAAATTTAAATATAAAACCAATTTCCTGTAGGTTTTGAGATGGTGTTCACCATCTCTATGAAGAGTTGAACATCAAGTCCAATCATATCTTTAGAAGGGGAAAACAGGGATAGCACTTGCTGAGCTGGAATTAGTATCAAAATTCAAAAAGCTGATCATATTAATTTAACTAGGAGTCAATCTATATAAATCAGGGCCGTCCAAAAGAAATATCCTACCAGCCATTCATGATTGGAATTCTGGTGTATGAGGCCGATTTAAATACGGTACACATTAAAAAAAAAGTCATGAGACACTTCTGTTTTGTAATAAGGCAATGGCCAACTATTACTCATTAGAAGCTTTTATGAGATAAGCTATCAAGTCAGCCCCTTCTAATGCCTGTGAAAATCATTTTTGTTCCAGGGATGTACTTCTTGGGATTCTGCATATTCCCCATCAGTGTCTCCTCTCCCCAAGAGATGCCTTTGCTCTTGCTGGCATCTGTGTAAGAAAATCCGGGGGCCTGACCTGTCTTTTGCCCAAACAGACCATAGAGATTTGGCCCAGTCTTGTGCTTGCCTCTCTTTTCCATGGTATGGCACTAGGCCCGCTTCTGAACTAAAATCTTCTTGCCCTTCTCAACATCACCCATTTTTATTTTTAAAAATATTTATTTATTTATTTTATTCATTTATTTTTGGCTGCGTTGGGTCTTTGTTGCTGTGTGCGGGATTTCTCTAGTTGCGGCGAGCAGGGGCTACTCTTTGTCGTGGTTCCTTTTGTTGCAGAGCACGGGATCTAGGCACACGGGCTTCAGTAATTGTGGCATGCGGACTTTAGTAGTTGTGGCTAGCAGGCTCCAGAGCACAGGCTCAGTAGTTGTGGCCCACGGGCTTCATTGCTACGCGGCATGTGGGATCTTCCCGGGCCAGGGCTCGAACCCGTGTCCCTTGCATTTGTAGGCGGATTCTTAACCACTGTGCCACCAGGGAAATCCCAATATCACCCATTTTTAGACCGTCCATTTTTCATGCAAGATACAAAGGTTCCTGCTTGTGAGCAGGACATCCTGCTCTCCAAGTCCAAGGACATGCAGGCCTGAGCCTGTGTACTGGTAGGTGCCTCTAATTCTAATGACACTGTTAATTATTTACTCTCTTTACAAATAAGGAAACCGAGGTTCAGACTGGCTGTGTAACTTGTCTAAGGTTATGGAATAAACGAAGGGACTGGAAATTTAACCCAGATTTGCTCAATTCCAGCTCCAATGGATCTTTCCACTTCATTGGAAAGTCCCTGCCAACAATGCACGGTTTAATGGTGAGGAAACCAAGGCACAGATAAAATAAATAGCTTAAGAGATGTTGTGCAGTCAGTATGTGATTGAGGGTCACTATGTGAAATGTTCAGGAAGCCACATCTTTTTTCCTTTTAAACACTTTGATTTAGCTCATAAAAGGTCACAGTCTGTTACTTTTAGAGATTTTCCAGCTTTGGGGATTGGATTTTATTTTTCTTGGCGGCATTCATATTTGAAAGCAGTATATTTGACACCGCTTTCTGGATTTAACTTGAAACAAAGGAAGCAAAGTTATACCCAAGCACCCCTCCCTTCCAAATTATGAACTCAAAAGTTAACTTTTTGCTCAGGACATCGGCGTTTCTGAATGGGTAAGGCTAAAGTAGAGCCCTTTGCTGTTTTTAGAGTCAAGAACAGATCTTCCTATTCAGCAAGCTATAATTCCCACTTGGCCCAGCCATCAGAGGTGAGAAAAGGGGAACCCTTGTACTAACAAATCCCTGTTGATAAAACAAATCTTTTTTCATGAACATTCTGTCTTTAGAAAACAAGTAGATAGAGCACTTGTTAGTTAATAATAAAACGAATTCTTCAGTGACTACCCAGATGAATGAATATTTTTTAAAGGCATGGGGTATGTAAGGAATTTTAATCCAGCCTCCGTGTTCACTCGCCACACAACAACTGTAGAGAAACCACTGGCCTCTGAATGATGAATGGCCCCAGACTCAACCAAGAGGGAAAACAAGCCCAGTCCTATAATCTGGCATCTCTCTTTTTAAGTTCCTGGGTGGACTTCTATTTTGGTTGTAGCTGATGAGTGGGCTCAGTTAAAGGGCTTTGCTAGCTCATCTTTAGCCTTTAAAAAGTTCTATTCGTTAATTCCAAATTAATATTTTAGGAGGCTCCAGGCCACAGGCTAAAAGAAGTCAGGAAACTGAATTAGTAAATGACAGAGCAGTAATCAGCTTAAATGAGACTTCTTCTTCCAGTTCTTTGCTTGTGGATGACACAGAATTTCTAAGCTTAGAAAAATCTCTTTTCTCTGCAGGTGGTACTGTGGGGATACCAGAGATGCGGTTCCACGATCATAGTCTTACCCATTTATTTTAGTCTTCTACCACAATACTCCACGCAGGCATCCCCACCCTCACCCTGTGCTCTGTGCTGTCAAACCCTACTTGCTAATCAGCCAGGTTGAACGAAGGGTTAAGGCTGCAGCCTTCCATTCCAGTAGATGCTGCAAACACACGCGTTCACTTTCTCTTCTGCAGTCAGCCCTGTAGCTCTGCAAAGACTTCAGCATTTGCAGAAGCATTATTTCCTCCCACCTATGCCTGGTTTAAACTTGCAGCTGACCAGGTTCTATAGCTCAGAATTCCAAACTTAGCCCTGTGGGGTCTTACCTAGCATCTGTCCCTCTTCCACTGCTGAATTTGTTTCCCCTGCCCTGTCCTGAAAAGCCTCAGGGTCTCTTGTAACCTGGATGCTTCCTCCCCACAGGAAGTTAGAAGCATCCTCACTGGCTGCATCACTGCACATTTCCCTAGTAACCTTGTTTTTTCCCTTCAACTCAAAACTTCTCCAAACAACACCATCTCTACTGACCCTGAATTTCTCTAGCCCTCTGTAACAGCATTTCCAACCAGCCACGTCAGGAGAGAGACTGCAGAGGGCAAATTGGGGAAAGAAGGTTTGGGAACTCACCTGCACAGCTGCGAGGCTCAGACACAGGATGGGGCTGCCCGCAAACTTCCCAGGGACCATCTGCAGCCAAGTCTCTTGGCCTTAAAGCGACAGGGCACTTTTCACCATATAAGGAAGACAGTTTCACTTGTCTGCTTCGGGACCTGTTTGGGCAAAGCAGCTCCTTCTCTGGACATTGCAGAGGCTTAAGCCTTCTGGGGGCATCTGGTACCTGTCAGTTTGAGAGGATCTGTACATAGTAGGCAGTCTGATAACTGCTGGATAAGGCACAAGAATGGTGTTTGGCAGGCCATTTTCAAAGACCGGAAAACCCTTTATATGGGGCTTGCCCCCTACGGAAAGGGTTTACAGTGATTGGGAAGTCTTCCTCAATGACAAGAAAAGGCTCTGCTTCTACTTCAGGTTTGGCTTCCTGGAAATCAGTGCTCTTGCTCATCTCAAAGAGGAGAGGCAGTTGGACCCCCTTCCTTCGACACTGAGACAAAAGAGAGAGGACAGCAGAGTGGTGGTGGGAGACTTTGGTTGTTCCAGACACGTTAGCATTGCTCCCTAAAAACAGGCGAGATAGAGATGATTTTGTTATTTCAGCTAGCAGAGGCCCTTCCTAAACAGACACACACATCCCCAGTTCTCCACCAAAGCCATCTCCACTCCTGAGCACCCCTTTTGGGCCCGCTTGGCTAAAGCCCACAGGTGAAGTCTGAGGAGTGCTTTTATCTTAACTGGCAGGGATAAGAATGTGTTTTAGCAAGAGCAAACAGTTTCTGTGGATGATATTCAAATGCAGGTCTGGCCTGTTGGTTTGAGGTGTATTGAAAGCAATTATAAAATGTTAGATTCTGAGAAAAAAAGTGGAGCTCAATTTAGTTATCACTTGGATGGTCACACACTTTTCTCTTTCTTTTTTTTTTTTCCCCTTCGTATATTTAATCAGTGAACTAATTTTTTATTGAAGTATAGTTTATTTACAATGTTGTGTTAGTTTCTGGTGTACAACACAGAGATTCAGATATATATATATATATATATATATATATATATATATTCTTTTTCAGATTCTTTCCCCTTATAGGTTATTACAAAATATTGAGTAGAGTTCCCTGTGCTATACAGTAGGTCCTTGTTGGTTATCTGTTTTATATATAGTAGTGAGTATATGTTAAGCCCATCTTCCTAATTTATCATACCCCCCCCTTCCCCTTTGGTAACCGTAAGTTTGTTTTCTATGTCTGTGGGTCTATTTCTGTTTTGTATACAAGTTCATCTGTATCATTGTCCCTCTCTCCCACACGCACTTTTTTCTTCACCAGAAACCGAATATTATCTCTTTATTGCCAGCTGACTATGCCTAATATTTGGTGTCTGTACCATAGATTTTGGATGAAAAAAAAAGTAATTTGGACCCTGATTCTATAGTCTCATACTACCTTCATATCTTACCTTCTTACATAGATTTTGACTCTTTAAGGACAAAGGCCACTTCATAGCCTTCCATACTCTGCTTAACACCTAGTATGGAACAAGCATAGAGCAGACTGGGAAATACTTATTGGATTAAATCAGTTGAATGGAACCCGGGCTCTTTGTATAAGGTCTACCTACCCAGTTTTATGAATAAAATGGGATTTTACTAAATTATTGTTATAAATAAAGCCATGATTTCTCTTCTTGATCATCTCTTTTATATCAACTTGTATTTGTTTTCTATGCCATCACATTTTCTTCAAGGGCAAAGGTTCAAGGAATTTCTTTAAAAGTAATCACTGTGATAAACTCTTTGACCCAGCAATCTGATTCCTAGAAATTTAATCTAAGGAAATAATTATACAGAAGCAAAACATCTGATAAGTAGAGAGATTCATTGTACTGCTGTCTGTAATAGCAAAAGCAAGAGATGACTTGAAGGCTCCAAAGTCATTTATACATCAATAATGATAGTTCACATTTATTGACTGCTCACCACGTACCAGGCACTGTTCTAAGTACTTTATGCAAATTAATTCATTTAATCATGACAAACCTGTGTGGTTGGACTTGTCATCAACGTCATTTTAAAGACCAGAAAACTAAGGCACAGAGGTTAATAAACTTACATTTGAACCGAGGTGTTTTGGCACTAGCACTTAGACTAGCATCATCCTATGCTCTCATCAGGAGCATTATAATGGGCACTGGAATAGACAGAGTAATAAAATTAATCAAATGGCCTTCATGCAGCCATTAAAAATAATAATTATGAAAGCTCTATACAAACATGGGAACATGCTTGTGATATAAAGTTGACTGAGAGAAACAGAAGATAAAATACCTATGATTGTAAGTAGCTAACTATCTATAAGAAATGGAAGGCCATATGCAAAACTGAAAATAGCTGTATAGTTCATAGTGTTGGACTATGACACGATTTCTCTAAGACTGTCTTAAATGTTATTTACCATTTTCATTTTTAAATTAATAAAAATTAATTCTTGCTACAAAAACACTGACCTTGGCATTCTTTTGGCTCTTAGCTTGTCTAAATGACGCTATCAGCCTAGATGAGTGAGTGTCAAGAGATTCTCTTGATGGTGCCATTATCCCAGGGGAGCTCTCTGCCGGCTGAGTGACTCACTGCACCTGGGGGTGGGGCCTGCATGAGTCACACGCCACACACCTGTGCTACCATTCAGTCGCCCTTGAACTGACTGTACGTCAAAGTGATATCCTACAATGTCTATTTTCACTGAATATCTTATGATTTGTGGACCTGGTAAGGATAAAGCATGATGTGATACTGATGTTCAGGAAAGATGTCTCACAAACATGTTTCCTTATGTGGGAAGATTTCCAGCGAGAGATTCTAAATCTGATGATGTTTATCAGTAAACAAACAGATATGTCTCAGAAGATGGGCCTATTTTAGGAATAAAGAGGGAAGCTTTGGTGTACATTAACTAGCAGATAAAAAATTATATGTATTGCTTAAAGCTGTTGAGGCTTGTATTAAATGAATATATTGATACCTTATAAGGTATTGCAAAATCAAAGAAGTTAAGCTGTAAAAAGCAAACTGAAAACTTGCATCAGGAGGCATTAATATTTTTGTAGCTTTTGACTCAGTAATCATATTTTCTTTTCCAAAATTATTTCAGAGACTTTCTCTCATGGGAGAAGGGAAAAGAAAGGGAGAGGAGACCATGTGATTCCAAATGAATGTGCAAATAAATCAAGACTTAATAAACTTAATAAAATGCTTAAAGGAAAGTAATAGATTTTTTTCCTAATAAAATGTTAATAATGTAAACTAAAATTTATCTAGTAAAGATGTAGATTGATCAAACTTACTTAATATTCTTTTTAACTAAATACGTATCAAGTAATAGTACATTACCCATTTTGGAAAAGAAAAAATGAGTATAACAAAAACCAGCCAAACAAAATAAACTAAACAGGTTGAGTAGAGTGGTTATTAATCCTCTTGTGGTCACAAATCCTTTGCACATGACAGTGAGAAGCATCAGTAAAGATATATCATTTTACATGTGTTATTTTTATGTTCAAGCTTAAGGTTAAGCTTATTCTTAGGAATGTCAGAGGTTTTTTTTTTTGCAATTTACGTTTGTTTTACAGTTTTATAAACTGTTTTTCCAAAAATCCATGGACACCGATTGTAAAAAGTGAAAAGGGAAAGTTCCCTCTAGAGACGCCTGGAGGTATCTCTTAGGGGTTGTGGTGGAGCCACAGGAACACGTCAACCCCATCATTCCCCCCTCATGCAAAATCCCCCAGGAGCCAATACGCACAAGGAGCTGCAGATTAGGAACCAGAGTATAATGTTGCTGGTGGCTGTAAGAGAGCTCTGCAACACACTAAAGAGTTGCTAAAGGCCAGACTGGAGCCAGGACTACATCAGTGACCCAGCTCACCAGGATTCACAGCCAAGACCAGAAACCTCTTACTCTCTCAGGAAGCAGCTTGGAAGGAAATAAGGAGGAGCAGGCTTGGCTCGGAGGAAGCAGATAAAATACTGTTTTACTCAGGCATCTACTATTTATGGTTTGATATATTTCCTTCCATACACTTTTTATGTTTACACAAAAAAGTTACTACTACTACATACATAGTGCTACAATTTGATTTTCCACTTAATAACATGAACAAGTTTCTATATTATGTATGGATTTATTGCATTCCTTTTAACATCTGCATAGTCCTTAGCTGTACCAAAATTTATTAAATATCTCCTGCTGATGGATATTTGTTTCCAATTTTTTATTAGGAATATGTATTCACATTCTAAGTGGTAGATACTATAGAGATAGATAATGTTTTAGTTGCCCCCTCCATGCCATGCCCCTCTCTCCTTGTACGTGTCTACTTGTGCACATGGGCAGGAATTTCTCTAGGATATGAGTAGAAGTTGACAGCGGGTAGATGGGAATGCCCATTTACATTTTGATACTGTTAACCTGAACAAGTATCTTTTTTAGGTCTATGCTTTTATTCATTTTATTGCTTAAAAACTTTTTTATCTCTTGAAAAGTTAAGATATACATATAGTAAAAACACCAAATGGCATAAAAAGGATATATGGCAAAAAGGTAAGTCTTTTTTACCCCATCCCCCATTCCTTATCTTCAGTGGCAAAGCTTCTTGAGTGCTCTTTGAAGCATGTGTATGTGTGTGTGTGTTTACACATGACATCATAATATATCTATGCATATATGTGTATGTATATCCATGTGTGTATATCTTTATATATGTACACATATGTATAGATACAGTATGTCATTTGTGTGTGTGTATGTATTTCTGCAGCTTGAACTTTTCAGTTAACAATACACTTAGAGATTATTCCACAGCCAGGCCTGCAGATCTCCCTTTATTCTATTTTATTTTATTTTACTTTACTATTTTGTTTTATTTTATTTCATTTCATCTTATTTTATTTTTAATTGTTTTTGGCCACACCGTGCAGCTTGCAGAATCTTAGTTCCCTGAACAGGGATTGAACCTGTGTACTCGGCAGTGAGAGCAGAGAGGCCTAACAACTGGACTGCCAGGGAATTCCCTCCCTTATTTATTTTTTTTTTTTAAAGTTTATTTATTTATTTTTTTAATTAGTTTCTGCTTTATAACAAAGTGAATCAGTCATACATATACATCTGTTCCCACATCCCTTCCCTCATGCATCTCCCTCCCTCCCACCCTCCCCATCCCACCCCTCCAGGCGGTCACAAAGCACCGAGCTGATCTCCCTGTGCTCTGCGGCTGCTTCCCACTATCTATCTACCTTACGTTTGGTAGTGTATACACGTCCATGCCTCTCTTTCGCCTTGTCACAGCCCACCCTTCCCCCTCCCCATATCCTCAAGTCCATTCTCAAGTAGGTCTGCGTCTTCATTCCCGTTTTGCCCCTAGGTTCTTCATGACATTTTTTTTTTTAAATTCCGTATATATGTGTTAGCATACGGTATTTGTCTTTCTCTTTCTGACTAACTTCACTCTGTATGACAGACTCTAGGTCTATCCACCTCATTACAAATAGCTCAGTTTCGTTTCTTTTTATGGCTGAGTAATATTCCATTGTATATATGTGCCACATCTTCTTTATCCATTCATCCGATGATGGACACTTAGGTTGCTTCCAGCTCCGGGCTATTGTGAATAGAGCTGCAATGAACATTTTGGTACATGTCTCTTTTTGAATTATGGTTTTCTCAGGGTATATGCCCAGTAGTGGGATTGCTGGGTCATATGGTAGTTCTATTTGTAGTTTTTTAAGGAACCTCCATACCGTTCTCCATAGTGGCTGTACCAATTCACATTCCCACCAGCAGTGCAAGAGTGTTCCCTTTTCTCCACACCCTCTCCAGCATTTATTGTTTCTAGATTTCTTGATGATGGCCATTCTGACTGGTGTGAGATGACATCTCATTGTAGTTTTGATTTGCATTTCTCTAATGATTAATGATGTTGAGCATTCTTTCATGTGTTTGTTGGCAGTCTGTATATCTTCTTTGGAGAAATGCCTATTTAAGTCTTCTGCCCATTTTTGGATTGGGTTGTCTGTTTTTTTGCTATTGAGCTGCATGAGCTGTTTATAAATTTTGGAGATTAATCCTTTGTCAGTTGCTTCATTTGCAAATATTTTCTCCCATTCTGAGGGTTGTCTTTTGGTCTTCTTTATGGTTTCCTTTGCTGTGCAAAAGCTTTGAAGTTTCATTAGGTCCCATTTGTTTATCTTTGTTTTTATTTCCATTTCTCTAGGAGGTGGGTCCAAAAGGATCTTGCTGTGATTTATGTCATAGAGTGTTCTACCTATGTTTTCCTCTAAGAGTTTGATAGTTTCTGGCCTTACATTTAAGTCTTTAATCCATTTTGAGCTTATTTTTGTGTATGGTGCTAGGGAATGATCTAATCTCAAACTTTTACATGTCCCTGTCCAGTTTTCCCAGCACCACTTATTGAAGAGGCTGTCTTTTCTCCACTGTACATTCCTGCCTCCTTTATCAAAGATAAGTTGGCCATATGTGCGTGGGTTTATCTCTGGGCTTTCTATCCTGATCCACTGATCTATCTTTCTGTTTTTATGCCAGTACCAGACTGTCTTAATTACTGTAGCTTTGTAGTATAGTCTGAAGTCAGGGAGCCTGATTCCTCCAGCTCCGTTTTTCGTTCTCAAGATTGCTTTAGCTATTCGGGGCCTTTTGTTTTTCCAAACAAATTTTGAAATTTTTTGTTCTAGTTCTGTGAAAAATGCCATTGGTAGTTTGATAGGGATTGCATTGAATCTGTAGATTGCTTTCGGTAGTAGAGTCATTTTCACAATATTGATTCTTCCAATCCAGGAGCATGGTATATCTCTCCATCTATTTGTATCATCTTTAATTTCTTTCATCAGTGTCTTATAGTTTTCTGCATACAGGTCTTTTGTCTCCTTAGGTAGGTTTATTCCTAGATATTTTATTCTTTTTGTTGCGATGGTAAATGGGAGTGTTTTCTTGATTTCATTTTCAGATTTTTCATCATTAGTGTACAGGAATGCCAGAGATTTCTGTACATTAATTTTATATCCTGCTACTTTACCAAATTCATTGATTAGCTCTAGTAGTTTTTCGGTAGCATCTTTAGGATTCTCTATGTATAGTATCATGTCATCTGCAAACAGTGACAGCTTTACTTCTTCTTTTCCAATTTGGATTCCTTTTATTTCCTTTTCTTCTCTGATTGCTGTGGCTAAAACTTCCAAAACTATGTTGAATAAGAGTGGTGAGAGTGGGCAGCCTTGTCTTGTTCCTGATCTTAGTGGAAATGGTTTCAGTTTTTCACCATTGAGGACAATGTTGGCTGTGGGTTTGTCATATATGGCCTTTATTATGTTGAGGAAAGATCCCTCTATACCTACTTTCTGCAGGGTTTTTATCATAAATGGGTGTTGAATTTTGTCGAAAGCTTTCTCTGCATCTATTGAGATGATCATATGGTTTTTCTCCTTCAACTTGTTAATATGGTGTATTACATTGATTGATTTGCGTATATTGAAGAATCCTTGCATTCCTGGGATAAACCCCACTTGATCATGGTGTATGATCCTTTTAATGTGCTCTTGGATTCTGTTTGCTAGTATTTTGTTGAGGATTTTTGCATCTATGTTCATCAGTGATATTGGCCTGTAGTTTTCTTTCTTTGTGACATCCTTGCCTGGTTTTGGTATCAAGGTGATGTCGGCCTCGTAGAATGAGTTTGGGAGTGTTCCTCCCTCTGCTATATTTTGGAAGAGTTTGAGAAGGATAGGTGTTAGCTCTTCTCTAAATGTTTGATAGAATTCACCTGTGAAGCCATCTGGTCCTGGGCTTTTGTTTGATGGAAGATTTTTAATCACAGTTTCAATTTCAGTGCTTGTGATTGGTCTATTCATATTTTCTATTTCTTCCTGAGTCAGTCTTGGCAGGTTGTGCATTTCTAAGAATGTGTCCATTTCTTCCAGGTTGTCCATTTTATTGGAATAGAGTTGCTTATAGTAATCTCTCATAATCTTTTGTATTTCTGCAGTGTCAGTTGTTACTTCTCCTTTTTCATTTCTAATTCTATTGATTTGAGTCTTCTCCCTTCTTTTCTTGATGAGTCTGGCTAATGGTTTGTCAATTTTGTTTATCTTCTCAAAGAACCAGCTTTTAGTTTGGTTGATCTTTGCTATCGTTTCCTTCATTTCTTTTTCATTTATTTCTGATCTGATCTTTATGATTTCTTTCCTTCTGCTAGCTTTGGGGTATTTTTGTTCTTCTTTCTCTAACTGCTTTAGGTGCAGGGTCAGGTTGTTTACTCGAAATGCTTCCTGTTTCTTAAGGTGGGATTGTATTGCTATAAACTTCCCCCTTAGAACTGCTTTTGCTGCGTCCCATAGGTTTTGGGTCGTCGTGTCTCCATTGTCATTTGTTTCTAGGTATTTTTTAATTTCCTCTTTGATTTCTTCAGTGATCACTTCGTTATTGTTTAGCCTCCATGTGTTTGTATTTTTTACACATCTTTTCCTGTAATTGATGTCTAGTCTCATAGCATTGTGGTCGGAGAAGATACTTGATACAATTTCAATTTTCTTAAAATTACCAAGGCTTGATTTGTGACCCAAGATATGATCTATCCTGGAGAATGTTCCATGAGCACTTGAGAAAAATGTGTATTCTGTTGTTTTTGGATGGAATGTCCTATAAATATCAACTAAGTCCATCTCGTTTAATGTATCATTTAAAGCTTGTGTTTCCTTATTTATTTTCATTTTGGATGATCTGTCCATTGGTGAAAGTGGGGTGTTAAAGTCCCCTACTATGATTGTGTTACTGTCGATTTCCCCTTTTATGGCTGTTAGTATTTGCCTTATGTATTGAGGTGCTCCTATGTTGGGTGCATAAATATTTACAATTGTTATATCTTCTTCTTGGATCGATCCCTTTATCGTTATGTAGTGTCCTTCCTTGTCTCTTCTAATAGTCTTTATTTTAAAGTCTATTTTGTCTGATATAAGAATTGCTACTCCAGCTTTCTTTTGATTTCCATTTGCATGGAATATCTTTTTCCATCCCTTTACTTTCAATCTGTATGTGTCTCTAGGTCTGAAGTGGGTCTCTTGTAGACAGCATATATATGGGTCTTGTTTTTGTATCCATTCAGCCACTCTGTGTCTTTTGGTGGGAGCATTTAGTCCATTTACATTTAAGGTAATTATTGATATGTATGTTCCTATTCCCATTTCCTTAATTGCTTTGGGTTCGTTATTGTAGGTATATTCCTTCTGTTGTGTTTCTTGCCTAGAGAAGTTCCTTTAGCATTTGTTGTAAAGCTGGTTTGGTGGTGCTGAACTCTCTCAGCTTTTGCTTGTCTGTAAAGGTTTTAATTTCTCCATCAAATCTGAATGAGATCCTTGCTGGGTAGAGTAATCTAGGTTGCAGGTTTCTCTCCTTCATCACTTTAATTATGTCCTGCCACTCCCTTCTGGCTTGTAGGGTTTCTGCTGAGAGATCAGCTGTTAACCTGATGGGGATTCCCTTGTGTGTTATTTGTTGTTTTTGCCTTGCTGCTTTTAATATGATTTCTTTGTGTTTAATTTTTGACAGTTTGATTAATATGTGTCTTGGTGTATTTCTCCTTGGATTTATTCTGTATGGGACTCTCTGTGCCTCCTGGACTTGATTAACTATTTCCTTTCCCATATTGGGGAAGTTTTCAACTATAATCTCTTCAAATATTTTCTCAGTCCCTTTCTTTTTCTCTTCTTCTTCTGGAACCCCTATAATTCGAATGTTGGTGCGTTTAATGTTGTCCCAGAGATCTCTGAGACTCTCCTCTGTTCTTTTCATTCTTTTTTCTTTATTTTGCTCTGCATCAGTTATTTCCACTATTTTATCTTCCACCTCACTTATCCGTTCTTCTGCCTCAGTTATTCTGCTATTGATCCCATCTAGAGTATTTTTCATTTCATTTATTGTGTTTTTAATCGATGCTTGATTCATCTTTAGTTCTTCTAGGTCCTTGTTAACTGTTTCTTGCATGTTGTCTATTCTATTTCCAAGATTATGGATCATGGAAATAGAATCTTGGATCAGCTTTACTATCATTATTCTGAATTCTTTTTCAGGTAGACTGTCTATTACCTCTTCATTTGTTAGGTCTGGTAGGTGTTTATCTTGCTCCTTCACCTGCTGTGTGTTTTTCTGCCTTCTCATTTTGCTTATGTTACTGTGTTTGGGGTCTCCTTTTTGCCGGCTGCAGATTCGTAGTTCCCGTTGTTTTTGGTGTCTGACCCCAGTGGCTAAGGTTGTTTCAGTAGGTTGGGTAGGCTTCCTGGTGGGGGGGACTAATTCCTGTGCTCTGGTGGTTGAGGCTCGATCTTGTCTTTCTGGTGGACAGGTCCACGTCTGGTGGTGTGTTTTGGGGTGCCTATGGCCTTATTATGTTTTTAGGTAGCCTCTCTGCTAATGGGTGGGGTTGTGTTCCTGCCTTGCTAGTTGCTTGGCATAGGGTGACCCGCACTGTAGCTTGCTGGTCGTTGACTGAAGCTGGGTGCTGGTGTTGGGATGGAGATCTCTGGGAGATTTTCGCTGCTTGATATTATGTGGAGCTGGGAGGTCTCTTGTGGACCCGTGTCCTGAAGTTGGCTCTCCCACTTCAGAGGCACAGCACTGGCTCCTGGCTGCAGCACCAAGAGCCTTTCATCCACCCGGCTCAGAGTAACAGGGAGAAAAAGTAGAAAGAAAGAATTAGTAGAAGAAAGAAAGAGAGAGGGAAAGAAAGGAAGAAGGGAAGAAAGGAAGGAAGGAAGGAAGAAAGAAAGGAGGGAGGGAGGGAGGAAGGATGGAAAGAAAGAAGGAAAGAAAGGAGGGAGGGAGGGAGGAAGGAAAGGAAGAAAGACAGGAGGGAGGGAGGAAGGAAAGAAAAAGAAAGTGGAAAGAAGAAGGGTGGGAGGGAGGAAAGAAAAAGAAAGAAGGAAAGGAGGAGCGGAGGGAGGGAGGGAGGAAGGGAGAGTAGGAAAAAAAGAAAGAGCAGGTAAAGTAAAATAGAATAAAGTATGAAATATAGTAGCGTTATTAAAATTAGAAAGTAATTATTGAAAAAAAAAAAAAAAAACCGGACCGATAGAACCCTGAGACATATGGTGGAAGCAAAGCTATACAGAGAGAATCTTACACAGAAGATTACACATACACATTCACAAAAAGAGAGCGGGGGAAAAATCAAAAATCTTGCTCTCCAAGTCCACCTCCTCAATTTGGGATAATTCGTTGTAAAAAGAGGAAAAGGGCGAGAAGTCTGAAATCTTGCTCTCTAAGTCCACCTCCTTAATTTGGAATAATTCGTTGTAAAAAGAGGAAAAGGGGGGAAAGTCTTAAATCTTGTCCTCAAAGTCCACTTCCTCAATTTGGGATGATTCGCTCTCCATTCATGCACTCCACAGACGCAGGGCACATCAAATGGACCGTGGAGCTTTAATCCGCTGCCTCCGAGGCTGCACAGAGAGATTTCCCTGCCTCTGCTCTCACAGCTCCCGGGTCTCAGCCTTGGACCTGGCCCCGCCTCTGCGCGTAGGTCGCCGGAGGGCGTCCGTTCTTCGCTCAGACAGGACGGGTTTAAAGGAGCCGCTGATTCGGGGGCTCTGGCTCACTCAGGCAGAGGGGAGGGAGGGGCGCGCAGTGTGGGGCGGGCCTGCGGCGGCAGAGGCCGGCGTGACGTTGCAGCAGCCCGTGGTGCTCCGTGCGCTTTCCCGGGAAAGCCGTCCCCGGGTCTCGGGGACCCCGGCAGTGGCGGGGTGCACAGGCCCCCCGGAAGGCGGGGCGGACAGTGACCCGCGCTCGCACACAGGCCCCGCGGCGGCGGCAGCGGCGGCGGCGGCGGGCCGCGGCGGTGGGCGGCGGCGGCGGCGGCGGCCCACGCCCGTCTCCGAGGTCCGTGCCTTACCCGCGGCTCGTGCCTGTCTCCGGCGCTTCCCCAAGCAGCCCTCTTAATGCCCTCTCCTCGCGCACCAGGAAACAAAAGGGAAAAAAGTCTCTTGCCTCTTCAGCAGCTCCAGACCCTTTCCCCGGACTCCCTCCGGGCTAGCCGTGGTGCACTAACCCCTTCAGGCTCTCTTCCTGCTGCCAGCCCCAGTCCTCTCCCTGCGCTCCGACTGAAAGCCGATACCCGAGCCTCAGCTCCCAGCCCCGCCCGCCACGGCGGCCGAGCAGACAAGCCTCTCGGGCTGGTGTGTGCCTGAGGGCACCGGTCCTCTGTGCCAGAATCTCTCCGCTTTGCCCTCCGCACCCCTGTTGCTGTGCTCTCCTCCGCTACTCCGAAGCTTTCCCCCTCCGCCACCTACAGTCTCCGCCCGCGAAGGGGCTTGTAGTGTGTAGAAACCTTCCCCCCTTCACGGCTCCCTCCCACTGGTGCAGGTCCCGTCCCTATCCTATTGTCTCTGTTTATTCTTTTTTTCTTTTGCCCTACCCAGGTATGTGGGGAGCTTCTTGCCTTTTGGGGGGTCTGAGGTCTTCTGTCAGCGTTCAGTAGGTGTTCTGTAGGAGTTGTTCCACGTGTAGATGAATTTCTGATGTATCTGTGGGGAGGAAGGTGATCTCCGCGTCTTACTCTTCCGCCATCTTCCTCCGGGGTCCTGAAGCATGTCCTTGCCTCCTATCACACTGGAATCCCATCAAGCCTTCAGGCTTCCTACCAGCTTACAGGATGGAATCTGCTGGCGTCTCCCCGCTTTTCCCCTCCATTAATGGCAGGGTCCCAATGTGTACTTGCGACCCATGCTTTTCTCAAACCAGTGCTTCTCCCATTTAGCGCGCGCCAACCCCCCTCGCGGGCTCCTTGCAAAAGCCCTTATTTTTTTAAAATAGCAGAATATCATAATGGTATCATCTGGGAATAAACTATAATTTAACCAGTCTCTTATTGATGTACATTCATATTGTTTCCAGGCTATGGCAACTATAATAATTGTGTAATGAATATCTTTATTTGAGACATGTGATTTCAAACAATAACCAAAAAAAACTTCTTGGCATTTTTGTTGCTGTTACATTCAATGAATAATTTAATTTAAAGAAAGTTGACATCATTATAATATTTAACTTTTAATCTAAACATTGAAAATGCCATTTTATTCTTTCAAGATTCCTCCAAGTCATAAACATCCTGCACATTTATTGTTATTTTTCTTGTAAAGTATTTTACTATTCTGAGCACTCTTGTAAATGGGAATTTTTTTTCATTACATTTTGTAACTTGTTTTTATGTAGAAAAGTTACTGGTTATAGATTATTGCATTTTATAACCAGTTTTCCTGGATTATCTTATCATTTCCAGTAGTTTACCATGTGGCTCGCTTTTAGCTATGTGATTATATCATCTATAAATAGTTATCATTGGGGTTCATCCTTTTCAATTATTTATATATATTTTTCTCTTATCCAATTGGGTAGTACTTGAACAATATTATATGTGAAATACGTTACCAATGTTGCCTTTTCTTCACCTTAAAGGGAAACCTTGTATTTCACTATTGAGCAAGATGCTGTCTTGGAAAAAAATTAGAATGGATAATTCCTTACTAGAGTCTGTCATACAGAGTGAAGTAAGTCAGAAAGAGAAAAACAAATACTGTATGCTAACACATATATATGGAATCTAAAAAAAAAAAAAAAAAGGTCATGAAGAACCTAGGGGCAGGACGGGAGTAAAGACACAGACCTATTATAGAATGGACCTGAGGACGTGGGGAGGGGGAAGGGTAAGCTGTGACAAAGTGAGAGTGGCATGGACATACATACACTACCAAACGTAAGGTAGATAGCTAGTGGGAAGCAGCCACATAGCGCAGGGAGATCAGCTCGGTGCTTTGTGACCGCCTGGAGGGGTGGGATAGGGAGGGTGGGAGGGAGATGCAAGAGGGAGGGGATATGGGAACATATGTATATGTATAGCTGATTCACTTTCTACAGCAGAAACTAACACACCATTGTAAAGCAGTTATACTCCAATAAAGATGTTAAAAAAATGTTATGTATGAAATTTCAATTTTACTAAGAATTTATCTGGAACAAGTTTATTAATTTTAGTGACTAAACTGACTGCCAGGGATAATTCTTCCTCTAATTGTCCCTCAGCTATTCCTCCAGGTTTCCAGATGCTTTCAGAAGCCATCTCAAGCATAAGAAAGGCAGGCAGAGCCTCCTTTTTTTCTCTCGACCCAGCTGTCACTACTACAAGTGACCTTCACAAGATGCTTCTGAACTCAGCTGTCCTCTGCTGGTGACCATTGCAGCTCACCCCATGACAGCCTCACTGCGTGTAACAGGGAAGGGGAGCTCTTCTCCCTTCTGTCACTCCAACCAATGTGGGACAGATTCCCCCCTCTAACTCCAAGACACTTAACACCAGGGTAAAATACAGGAAGACATTACTGAAAGTTGGAAGTGAATGGAAGAGAAATAGAACAGCACATCCCGGACTGGCTTTAGGGTCCCCTTTGGGGCTGGGTACCTGCCTCCAGATGCCAAGAGAACCTCTACTTCCTGGAGTTTGGACAGTATGACTACCCACCCGCCCCCCGCCCCCATAAAAGAGGAGAAAGATAATCTCTGACCCAAGTGTAAGGCCCACTTCCAGAGCCCTTATTCTCTGTGCAGTATTGATAACTTCTAGAATGACAGTGAAAGAAAGATTCATTCCCTTCTAGGAAGTGTTCATCCACCCATCCACAGGCATATGGTCTGTCCCTAAGGCCCTAGCAAGACAATCACAGCATAACCTGAAATCTTGTAGATTACATACTTAAAATGTGCTCTTGGGAGCTCATACCAGGTGGAGGCCTCTTTAAATTACTCTTAGATTACAGATTGCCTTCCTTTTAAAGACTGGGTTTTTTATTTGCTGATGCTATGGGTGTGACCTAAGCTGAGAGGGCAGAACCAGGAATCATCTGGACACCCACATTTAGGAAGGACTGACTAACACATGAAGTAGGGTACAGGATATATACTGAACAAAGGCTTAATAATTGGTTGACTATCATAAAGTCTTTGCTAGCAATCCTTCTTTTCACATAAAGTTGTAGGCATGGAACCAATATTCCCTGTGTATACTCCACACTTTGCCCTGTCCGCCAGCCCCACACTAGCCCAGGGAATTGAAGCCCAATATCATTAGTTCCTCTAGGAAACTTGATTCTTTCCATAAGATCCTTCAATTCTTTGTGTCTTATTGCTTTGTTTGTTCTCTTTTTTAATGAATACATAAATGAAAATTATTTGTATTTGGGGTTTCAATTTCTGCCCCTTGTGAGTCCACGCTCCTCTGAGGCTTCGGAATTTACTCATTCTTTGACAAAATGTGCTGAGAGTCTACGACATGCTGGGCTCTGTTCAGAACCCTGGGGTTATAGCTGTGGAGAAAATGGGCAAAGTCTCAATAATCATGGAGCTTACATTCTCATAGGGAGAGAGACCAATACAGAAATAAAGGAGAAAATGTCAGGTAGTGATAAACTCCATAGTGAAAATAAAATAAGATATGTGAAAGGGATGACTGTGTGTTGGTCAGAAAAGGACTTTCTGAATTCTTGACTTTTTTTTTTTTTTTTTTTTTTTGCAGTACGCGGGCCTCTCACTGTTGTGGCCTCTCCCATTGCGGAGCACAGGCTCCGGACATGCAGGCTCAGCGGCCATGGCCCACGGGCCCAGCCACTCCGTGGCACGTGGGATCCTCCCAGACCGGGGCACGAACCCGTGTCCCCTGCATCGGCAGGTGGACTCTCAACCACTGCGCAACCAGGGAAGCCCTGAATTCTTGACTTTTAAGCTGATCCCATCTTTCTTCTTAGTTCCTGTAGCACTTCATCTTGCAAATAGTTGGTGCTCAATCAATATTTTAGAATCAGGTTTTTATTTATTTTTTGAAACCTAACAAAAGTTTCTATTTTATGACTTTTAACTTCATTGGCTCAGAGAGTAGAATTTATTTTTTTAATTTCCAAATCAGATGGCATTCTCAATTGCCTTTTAATGTAAGCTTCCTCTCCTATGTTTCCAGTATGTTGTCAGTTGTCACTTATACTAGTTAAAGAGCAAATGCCAAAAAGAAAGTGATCTCAAAATTCCGGTCAAGAAGCATCTGCTAAATAGTTGGCATTATTCTTAGACTATCTTCTCTTCAAGCAATTTTGGAAACTTCCTATTTGTACTTCTGTAAGGGTTGCACCTGGGGAATGGCACGGAGGCTTTTATGAGTTCTATTACAGGCTTCTCGCCAGAGCTGAGAGAGAAGAGTCTGTAGGGAGCTCTATTTTATGGTATAGTGAGGTTAGCCATTTACTGTTTCCATAAGCTATTTCACTTGCAATAAAGGTCAATGGGCCTTTTTAGGAAGAACTAGAACCCTGTCTAAAACTGCCATCTTCCACAGTCAAAAAGACAGGCTGCTTCTGATTCTTTTGTAAAGTGGCAGGATGTTTATTTAGCTGGGAGAGTGGATGAATATGACCAGCTGATGAGCAAGGCAGTAAGAATTCACCGGCTTCTGGGCGGAAGACTTAAATCCTAAGGTAGCTTGACCTTGACCGCAAAGCTAAGCAGGGCATGGCTGACTGTGGGTCTGGTTGTTACCTTGACATGTGAACTCTGCCAAGAAATGTACCTGGCACTCTCTATCCCTGGACTTCCTGGGAAGTTGGTGTCATAAACTACTGTGGTTTGCAGCTCATGGCATCTGCAAGTCCAGTGCAACAGAAGCAGTTCCATTACAGTGTACTTTTCTTTCTTAGTTTTTTAAGAAAGAAATCAAACTGGGTGGGTGTTTCCTTAAAGATAGGATAGGACACTGGGCTGCAGTGCTTTTGTTCACTATCTCCTAATGCACCCTCCTTCAGTTTTATGTTGTAATGTAAAACATTTCATCAATATGTTGAACAGTAGCAAAGGATATAATTTATGGTCTGTTGTCAGTATTGGCTTTTTAAAGTGATATTGTTACTTAAATCATCATAATAAATAAATCATAATAAATCCAATGGAATGGAATGGAATAAATACTACAGCAAATTGATACCTGCCATCATCCACTGGGTAAGAGTTGCAAATTTTACATCTTTTCGTTTTCCCCTCGTATTTTTATTTCTATTCATTTACCGAATTTTATCCTAATAAAATGTCTTTTTGTGATTAAGAGTATTTATTTCCCACTTCATACTTCTCTATAAAAATAAAGTGAAATTACGGGGCTTCCCTGGTGGTGCAGTGGTTGAGAATCTGCCTGCTAATGCACAGGACATGGGTTCGAGCCCTGGTCTGGGAGGATCCCACATGCCGCGGAGCAACTAGGCCCGTGAGCCACAACTACTGAGCCTGCGCGTCTGGAGCCTGTGCTCCGCAACAAGAGAGGCCGCGATAGTGAGAGGCCCGTGCACCGCGATGAAGAGTGGCCCCTGCTTGCCGCAACTAGAGAAAGCCCTGGCACAGAAACGAAGACCCAACACAGCAAAAATAAATAAATAAGTTAATAAACTCCTACCCCCAACATCTTCTTTAAAAAAATAAAATAAAATAAAAATAAATAAATAAAGTGAAATTAGAGCATTTTTTTCTTACCTCTGGTCATAAGGTTCTAACTGCTAAAAAAAATTCACCTGGATTGAGTCATCATTACAATAATTATTGGGAATACCTATGGCAGAAACAATGCTGTGTTCACCACATCCTTTTATCCTCTTGGAGGTACAGAAAGTTTATATTTCTCAGTTTCCCTTTGGGAATCTGAACAGAAATGTATTGTTTCCTGTCCTAGCTCACAGTGAGTTGAGCTCTAGTTCTCCTTCTCTCTCTCTCTCTCTCTTTGTTGGAAGCTGGAAACTCTGAGATGGCAAAGATGCAAGATGGTAGCAGAGTTATCTAAGGCCCCCTTGGAGGAGAGTCCCCCAAAAGAGCCTCCTTGTCTTCACCAGACTGTGATATAAAAATTAGCAATACACTTTTGTTGGGTAAGCCATTGAAGTTTTAGGTTTATTAGTTACTGTAAGGTAGCTTACACTATCCTGATCAATATATGCCGTAACTGATCAAAACAGCATGGATATATTACAACTTTTTTAAAAAATCTATTTTTGGCTGCACTGGGTCTTTGTTGCTGCGCACAGGCTTTCTCCAGTTGCGGTGAGCAGGGGCCACTCTTCCTTGCGCTGCTCAGGCTTCTCATTGCGGTGGCTTCTCTTGTTGTGGAGCATGGGCTCTAGGCTCGTGGGCTTCAGTAGTTGTGGCACGTGGGCTCAGTAGTTGTGGTTCACGGGCTCTAGAGTGCAGGCTCAGTAGTTGTGGTGCACAGGCTTAGTTGCTCCGCGGCATGTGGGATCCTCCCGGACCAGGGCTCGAACCCAAGTCCCCTGCATTGGCAGGCAGACTCCTAACCACTAAGCCACCAGGGAAGCCCCTATATTACAACTTCTGATAGGTCATTCTTAAGAAAAATAATTTTTAATTTTTGAAAATGCATCTCAGTAAAAACACTGAGAAATTTTGTTCACATAGATGGAAGTAAAGGTAGTTATAGAAATGTCTCCCAATATGCGTGCCCTAGTGCAAATCATCTTAATGAGATTTTCTAAAGTAGGAGAAACACTATAGGAAAATTGAGGTAGGAAAGGAGCTCTCAGGCAGTCGGTTTAAGGAACAAGTTATATGAAATGTGAGGATCTGGACTCAAAACTCTCTCTGTTTATATACCCCTTTGAAAGTCTCTGTGAGTATCCAGCGACACCTGTATTCCACATTTAAGACACAACTAGGGCAAAGGAAGGAGAGTCAGGAGGTGGAGCGTCCCCTGACCTGACCCTCTTTTGGCTGCTGACCTTCACCCAAATCCTTGTCATCTTTTTCTGCCTTCCTTCTAATTCCCACTAGCTCACAATGAAAAGGATCCTGATCAAGATTAAAGTCTGTAACATATAAAGAGTTATTTTAAATCAATAAGAAAAATATGATTATTTCAGATAAAAATGGGCAAATGATCATTAATGGCAATTCATGAAAGAAGAAATACAAATGGCTAATACCCACAGAAAATATTAAAGCTCACTTGGAACTTGTTTTAAGTTTAAATGTGCAACTTAAAACAGTGAGATATGATTTTTGGAAATAAAATCGTAAAACTAATCTTTAGTGATGGTTGGAAAAAGAATAAACTGATTTAACATTTCTAGAGAGCAATGTGGCAATATAAGTCAAAAAATTTTTTAAATATATAAAGTTGAGCTAGCATCCCACTTCTAAGCATTATTCTATGAAATAAGCATGAATCAGTTAAAAAAAAAAAAGATTCAGCCTTGAGCTTTACCACAGTTTTTTTAGTCTAGCTTCTTTTGGTTGCAAGTATTAGGTGGCAAGGCATGCAAGGCTTTCAAATGAAAGCATTTGAAATGCCTATTCTCTTCTGCGTTTTCTGCTTCTCTTAGTTAAAATTCTTGATTGATTTGGACTGATTGCTTGCTGAGTGCCAACAGATTGACTGACTTCATCCAATCAACTATTGCTTGTCTGGGAAGAGAGCTGTCATAGGATGTACAGGGTTACTTCTTCCAGGGGCTGTTTGTGGGGTGAGGGTTAGGTGCTCCATGCTCCATAAGAGACAGGAAATTAAATCACCATAGCATATCTAGAACGGTGAAGAATAGGAATCCCTTAAAAGCCCAACCCAGGATATGATGTAAACTGTGACACCATGCAGCGAGATAATCATTAAAAATGTTCTTATAGAAGACTCTTCAATGACATGGAAATATATTTGTGATATATTTCTATTTCTAGAGGAAAAAAAACATGTAAAGAGAATAAACAGTATATCTTAATTTTTAAATATTTACATTTATAAAGAAAGAAAGTGCTATGGACTAAATTCATATTAAGAGGACTGAATGTTTGTGCACCTATCCCCACCCTTCCTCCCATTTTTATGTTGAAACCCTAACCCTTGATGTGATGGTATGTGGAAATGGGATCTTTGTGAAATATGTGGAAGTGCATAAAAATATGATCTGCATACAAACGTGCATGTGCATGTACACACAGGTCTCTCTCTATACATACACACAAAATATATATCTTATAAATGCTTAAGTGTATATGTCACACAGTTGTGGATATAATAATCAGAAGCCTAATTCCCTGATTTGACCTTGGCTAAATGCAAATAAAATGATAGATCACTATGGATTTGATGAGATGCCTTGAGAAGGAAATGTCTTGTTGACCCAAGTACTTTGAGAAGTGCTGATTATTACTCTTTTCCATAGGACAAGAAAGAGAAGGTTAGAGAATATTTACTTTCTGGTGAAAACAGGAGCACAATAAACGAGGAACATTGTTGAAAGACAACAGAGGGGAACAAAGGTCTAATTTAAATTTAAATATTTGCCTACAGTGTTTTAGAATGTAATATATTATAGCTCCTGTCTTTTCATGTTTACTGAGAAGAGGACGACACTAAGATTTTCAAATATTAGCAATAAATATGACCATTAACCACAAAGTCTGAGATTGCCACAAAGCTTGTAAAACATGTCTGATACAGGAAATGGTATTTGTTCACTTAGCTATAAAATATGTTATAGGAAATTATATTTGTTCCCAGACTGAATATGAACTCTGCTTTCAATAGTAAGCCCATTCCTTAGTCAATAGACTCACAAGCCTAGTTAAACTCCCAAATATGTGTTGGATAGATTCTCACATGAGTCCAAATGCTTCAAACACTTGGTTCTAGCTTTCTCTTGGTAGACCACTTGAAACAAAGGGTGCTTCTAGAAGAGTCAACTTCAAACATGGTGAAGTCTGATTTATTTCACAATGTTATCTGAAGTTACATCTGGGGAGTGACAGCGGGAAGTGAGAAAAGAAAAAGTAACTTCTACTGTATGAACTTATGTGTTGGTAGAATATTGTTTTTTCAAGATTTACGACATTTGTAATAAATACATTTTAAGGGCTTTGAATATGGCACAGCACCATACAAACTGTTATTCATATATCGGCTGGTGGGGAGGGGGCAGGGCTTAATCTTCTCCTCTTCCATGTGCTGAAGTGGACCAAAAACTACCCTCTGGTTACTTGCCATGAAGCTGAATCTGTTAACAGATGTATTTGATCAACTCCCACATTACTGGTCTGCCTGCTAATTTTTATTAAAAATCGATTTAATTACCAGCATTTAAAAGCTCAGGTGATTTTTGCATAAAAATACATTGTGGTGGATAAGATAGATTGCTGCTCTGCATGTATTCCACACACCCCTCCCTACCCCCAGAGACTGGGCAGCTAAAAATGACATTTCTAAACTGGGCATCTGGAAGTGACTTTTAGCTTAGACCAATCAGATGGACTCAGGGGAGATGTAAAAGGCAGAGGCCCCTGGTGGCAGGCCCGTCAAGGATGCTTTGGGTTTTTCTGCAGCAGCATCCCTGACAGCAGCTTTGTGGGGACCAACGGGTGAGATCAGTAGCACCTTTTAGCTGTTGGTCACTATTTTTGTTGCCAGCATGGACTTAAAACGTGGGGTATGGCTCTAGAGGCAGCAGTGACAGCGTCAGTAGCTACCTAATCTCCAGATTGTTCCTAGAGCTAACAGTTCAGGGGAAACTGAACTGTTTCCCATCTTCCTGACTGAGGCAGAATTGGCAGCCTCCTTGGGGGATGGGTGCTTCATTGTTCTTCTGGTGGTCAGCCCTGGAGGCCCAGCCTTAACACACTCTAAGCACCTGATTCCCTGTTTGAAGCCCTTAGCCCTCCGTGCTTACAATAGCTAGAGTGGTTTCTGTTTTCTGTAAGAGAACTCTGACGAATATAGAGGAAAAAGAGGAGCTCTGGTAAAATCCAGCCCTGATTTTGGTTATGGTAACAGTAGACTGGTAATGATCAGTGGCCTGTAGGTTGCATAGATTCCACCACATCTTAGTGAACTCCCCAACTGGAGGCCATTTTCACTGTATTTGTAGTATGTGTGTGTATGTGTTTAAGAGATGTCTCACTTTTCTTAGTTATTTTACCTTCCTGGACCCTATAGGAATTTTAGTTTGCCACCTCACTAATCCTTAGCTACAGATTGGATGAAAACGATTTTTTTTTTATTTCTTAAAGGATATAACTCTTCCATTTCGAATATACTCCAAAATGCCCCCCAATCAAAGCCAGAATGCTGTACATCTAAACTGCATCATATAGGTCCCTGAGAGAACTGCTTTTATTGAA
This sequence comes from Mesoplodon bidens, assembly GCF_964165515.1. NCBI lineage: Eukaryota > Metazoa > Chordata > Mammalia > Artiodactyla > Ziphiidae > Mesoplodon > Mesoplodon bidens. The sequence continues at coordinate 77,968,045 of NC_138161.1, read as the reverse complement.
CTATGAAACTAGTTGTTCTATTAACCCTAAAGATGTTGAATAAACTGTAATGTCACCTCTGTGACAACACAGCAAAGAGGTTTCCTTCAAGTCAAATTTTACCTTATAAGCATGTAATAGATCAGGTTTTGCTTTTTTGCACTGGCTGTCAGAAAATTAGGGCCAAAGGCCACCTGAGTCATTGACTTCTCATAGCGTACATGACATCATGCTTGTATGTTGTGTATTAACCCCACCCCTGACCGTGTCTCACTGTTACTCATTGGTTTTCTTTTCACCCAGATTTCTTCACATATTAAGAAGAATCCTATTGTATTATGTTTGAAACCCATTTTAAATCCTTGTTGTAATATGATGGAGAATAAATATTTAAATAAAGTGCGTTCACTTTCCCTACTCTATTCCTTGTGTTATGTCTACTAGACCCCTGTTCCTCAGTCCTCTCTGCTCTTGTGTGCTCAAGCATGTATTTCTGCCAATGTCTTAACAGACCTAGGCTATTCATGGGTGTGCTTGGGATTTTGCAATCTAGCAAATATTCTAAAGATGTGATCAAGCTGAAGAATGAGGCACCTTTTAGCAAAAAGCAATTTGTTCTGTGACAATTACTGAGTAAAAATCCCAGGAGCTACAGATTTCTGTGTAAACCAAATGCAATACTCAGTCTTTTGGGGAAGCAAATAATTACACTTCCTTTGATGATATAAGGCCAGAAAATATCTAGCATCTGATCTTAAGCTAACCTGTTTTTTCTTTTTTAATTAAACATTTTATTTTGAGATAATTATAATTCACATGCTGTTTTAAGAATAATATTAGTGATCCTGTGTACCTTTTACCTGGTTTCCCCCAATGGTAGTGTCGTAAAAAAACTATAGTACAATATCACATCTAGGATATTGGCATCAATACATTCAAGATACAGAACATTTCCATCACCACAAAAATCCCTCGTGCTGCCCTTTTATAGACACCCCTTTCCCTCCCAACCCCACCCATAACAACTACTAATCTTTTCTTCATTTCTATGCTTTTTTCTTTTCAAAAATAGCTAATCTCTTTTGATGGCATAAATGTTCATCACAGATGACTACACTACACTTACCATCACCCTTCCCCTGCTTCCATCCATTATCTGCCCTCTTCTAGCCTACTCTGTGCCGGAGAAGGCCAGCCCTTGAGGATTACATTACCAGGCTCCCTTGTTCTTTGGTTTCCAATTGGGGTCACTGGAGGCACTGGCAGAAGATGGAGGGAATGGGAGAAAAGAGGTGTAAGAATAATCATCCTTTTGTGCATAACCCCTCCCTCATGAGGCATGGGGAGAAGAAGAGGAAGAAGCACCACTACCACCACCACCAGCGAGGAGTGAGTGCCCAGATGAGGAAACGGACAGAGACCTTGGTCAGTTGAGGTGCCTGCCTTCAATGGTGAAGCTATCTCTGTCAATGAATTAATCACTAATAACCTTGACAGACTGAAGATTAGGGAGGGGGAAGGAATCCAATCACAACTGAGATTGAATTCTTTGATCTAGCAAAAAAATTTCTTGACCTGGGTAAAGAATAAGATTTAATTAGATTCAAAGAAAAAGGAAGAATTGTGAGATTGCTTTCATAACAAGTTTGTGGACCATGGTTCACACTCTCTATCTTTAATGGTTTGGTGCTCCCAGCCTTAACGCTGGGATACTTAATGTCCCAGAATGTACTAGTTTGCAGTTGAAAAGGCTTATGTTTTGCCTTCAATTAATAAATTGTCATTGTCACATCATGTCTATTTATGGATTATAGACAAATTTTAATAAACACTATGTATTAGGCTTAGGTTAAGTATTTTACATTCATTATTTCACTTACCATAGCCAACAACGCTGCGAGATAGATATTTTCCTAATTTGACAGGTAAGAACCCTTAGGTGCAGAAAGCCTAAATAACTTGTCCAAGGACACACATCTCATAAGTGAAAGATATGGAATTCAAGTCTATCTTTTAATAATTAGGCCATATTTTCTCTCAATGAGGCATATTGCTTTCCACCAGGAAATGGAAAGACAGGGCTGCTCTTTCCAATGACCTTGGTTGCTCAGCCCTTCCCTCCTCTCCTGGATAGCTCCTACACATCCTTGATCTCTAATCAAGAGTCATATTCTCAGGGAGCCATCCTCACCTTCTTGCCCTCATGGAAGCTTTCACAGCACCATGGATTTCTTATTTGTAACACTTGTCACCACTGAAATTTATATCTGTTTAATTATTTGATCAATGTCTGGCTTCTCTCCCCTAAACCGTAAGCTGCATGTCATTTTGCCCCATTACATCTCCAGCGTTTAGAACACAGTGCCTGACATATAGTGAGTGATCAATAAATGTTTATTGGTTGATTTAATAAGACTTTTTATCTTTATTTTACAGACTTATAGATTCTCAGAGTCAGAAGTCACCCCAGCTGCTAATTATTCCACTCACCAATCAGAAGTCCCATGGAATCATTCTAACCAACTGGTCAACCAACTGTTCTTGAAACATCTTTGGACCACTCTGACTGCTAGTGCCATTGTTCAGGGGAGCATACTAATGAACTCCAGTTTTCCTTACCCACAAAAAAGGCTTCATCCAAGTCCTGTCTTCTTCGGGCTGCATGTGTCCAGTACCTGGGACAATCCTCGTATGATCATCTGTCCACATTCTCTGGAATGTGTGCTCGCCATGTTCAGTACTCAGGATAAAGATCTGAACTTTGTACGTGTTCTGACCAGATTTATTAGACTCTAAAGTAAGATGCTAATCTTATCTATGATCGATATAGAGATGGAGGAAATTTTCAACTTCTATTTAAAATATGTGTAATAAAGGTAATTATCTAATCACTGTCCAGTGGCCCCCAAGTACCTGTGCTGGGCCCCTCTCTTCCATGCCACTCTATTCTCCAGCATCACTGGAGGCCAAGGATTCTCATTCACCCTATTAAGGGACTGGTAGGAGGCTTACAGGTATCCTGGACAATAAAAAATGGGGATTGGGCTTCCCTGGTGGCACAGTGGTTAAGAGTCTGCCTGCCAATGCAGGGGACACGGATTCGTGCCCCGGTCCGGGAAGACCCCACATGCCGCGGAGTGGCTGGGCCCGTGAGCCATGGCCGCTGAGCCTGCGCGTCCGGAGCCTGTGCTCCACAATGGGAGAGGCCACAACAGTGAGAGGCCCGCGTACTGCAAAGGAAAAAAAAAGGGGGGATTATTTACATGGGGCTGTATGGATGGAATTCAGAAAAGACTTGAGATACAAGTAAATGTTCTTAGGTTGGAAAATCCACAGGTGACATGAGGACACCTATTGATAGAAGGATTAACAAAGTAGCTCTTCTGCCTATGCTGCGTGCAGTGTTCTTTCGAGTGGTGACTAGTAATCTCCGATTCTCCCTGGTGCTGAACTCCAGCAGCGCTGGGGAATCTTCTGATATTGCCTATCTTCACCTCCACCAAGCCTCTTCCCTGTGGTACTTCACAGGTACCCCAGGTCAGGTCCTTTTCTCTTCCATTCCTGTCCCTAAGTGCTGTCATCATGGCGGCTGGTGGCTTGGCCCTTCATCTAATCTCTTTCTGTTTCTATGTCATGATCTCTGGGCTCTCTCAAGATGTCCCTTTTATTCGCAAAATCCTGCTTCAGAGCCACGAAGCTGAACACGTATCATTCTTCTCTTTTATTCTCAGCCTAATCATCCTGCTCTCTTTGAGGCAATGTGGTCAAATAAAAGAAGGTTGGGAAAAGAAAGGCACAAAATTAATTTTTAAAGATATTATCCTGTTACAATTGTGTTGCTGCTAAGCCCTATCTGTACTTGTGCCATTGATCCTTTTAGCCTCAGGAACAGGATTCAAATTTTTTAAATGGTGTTGAAGAAAGATTATTTTCTGTAAAGGAAATTCTCATTTTAATTTCCAGCAGAATTGCCTAATACAAAAAATAGCTTCTCATTAAAAAATGTTCATTCATTCAAGAAATATTTATTAAGCTACTGCTAGGTGGCAGGGAACTTGCTTTTCCACTTTCCTGATTTTAAAAAGGAGGTGTCTGGAAATCATAAGAATCAATATACTGACTGGCAACAAACAGGGCAGTCTTTATTCTAATAAAATAACATTCTAGTGAGATTTTAGTATGGGTATATTCATTCATTCATTCAGTTATTCATTCAACATGTTTTATGAGCCCCAGGTCAACCTTTGGCACTAAATATATAGGAAAGACATGTCACCTGTACCCACTGTATACAGACAGATAGGCAGATAAAACAATAATTACCTTACATTGTATTTAATGTTATTTGATGCAGACAAAGAAGGCCTTGGGAGAGGGCGTCATGGAGGACTTCCCAGAGGAGGTGAAGCTAGGCTTTACTTGTAGGGATGAGTGGGAGCTTAAGAAGTGAGAAACATGGGATGGATACTTTAGAACATGAGAAAAACACAGGCAAGAGCCGCAAGAGTATGTTTGGAGAATGACAATTTGTTTGGATTTAGACCGAGTAGAATGGCTTTTGTCCAAATACAGGTCAACATACAAGAAAGAACTCAAGTTCTCTGAATTCCTGTGTTCTTCCTTTCTTAAGAATAAAACGCTCGGGCTTCCCTGGTGGCACAGTGGTTAAGAATCCGCTGGCCAGTGCAGGGGACACAGGTTTGAGCCCTGGTCCGGGAAGATCTCACATGCCACGGAGCAACAAAGCCCATGCGCCACAACTACTTAGCCTGCACTCCAGAGCCCGCGAGCCACAACTACTGAGCCCACGTGCCACAACTACTGAAGCCCGTGCGCCTGCAGCCCGTGTTTCACAACAAAGAGAAGCCACCGCAATGAGAAGACCCTGCTCGCCACAACTAGAGAAAGCCCACGTGCAGCAACGAAGACCCAACTCAGCCAAAAAAAAAAAAAAAAAAGAAAAGAAAAGAAAAAAGGGCTTCCCTGGTGGTGCAGTGGTTGAGAGTCCGCCTGCCGATGCAGGGGACACGGGTTTGTGCCCCGGTCCAGGAAGATCCCACATGCCGTGGAGCGGCTGGGCCTGTGAGCCATGGCCGCTGAGCCTGCGTGTCTGGAGCCTGTGCTCCGCGACGGGAGAGGCCACAACAGTGAGAGGCCCGCGTACCGCAAAAAAAAAAAGGAATAAAACCCTGACTGTGTAAGTGGATGCCATTCAAAAGCATGCTGGTATGAATGAAGTGCATTATATTGGGGGACACTGGTGCCTCAGAAATGCTAGGAACACAAAAGCAGAGATGTGCCAGGGGTTGGCTCCACTAGCAAGATTGCTCGAGGATCCAATTTTTGTAAAATATTGTGAAAGGTCCTGCTGTGGGACCTCTAGTTCAATCCTGCAGTTCTTTTGTGACATAATTTACCCATATCTCTATGGTAGGTCAGCTACAAATCTTGGGTGAAATCCATCCCAAGCTAATGGCAAATGTAACTTACTGCCAAGCTTTGACGTGATTTTTCCTCTGCCATGTGTTCTTGGGTTAATCAGGGGGAAATGATTATGAAAAGAGAACATTTATAGAAGAAGATTTTGAAAACCAATTTCCTTCAATGCAAATGGTTAATGGAATAGGGTTTTTAGTCATTCAAACTATAAGCACCCTGGAACTTTACTTGATACTGCAGCTCAAATTCTTAAATCATTTGATTCTTTATGGATGGTCCTCCTTTCCCTCTCCAGTCCAGGCAGAAAGGTACTACACTGGCTTATAATCATTGGCTGAATTAAGATCAGAGGTATGAATTCAGCTCAAGGTCCCCAACAAACGACTCCTCCTTTACACCTCAGCACTCAGAGAATGGCAAACAGATGAAGAATAAATGCATGTAGTTTGTCAATTATACTGACAATTGTTTAAGAAAGAATTGTCATTCTTATACTGATAAATGGAAATGCAAGAAAAAATTGTATCATTGACTGGCTTTAACAAGCCTACTTGATAAGTCTACTTGTTTGAAGAGATCATCACAAACTCTTGGTATACTTTGGTTTAGAAAATAATCCTTTCATTGAACTGGAAAAAATATTTTTAAACTTTTAAAATGTATAAACCATGTATAATTAAATTCATGTGGTTGAACCTCGGAAAATTAAGGGCAGGAATGCAATTGCACTTTCAGTTTCAAACGCTGTACTCATTTTCTGAAAATTTCAATCAGAAACTAACATCAGGTTCTAAATTCACCTGCTAGGAGGAATCTGGGCAACTTATTTTCAGAGTGCATTTTTCTTCTTTGTAGAATTCAGCTTTTAGTGACTGGCTCTTTCAGATATAGAGAGCTCTGCCCACACATTTCAAATTAGGTTATGACTACATGGGCAATTACTTTACAGATGTTCTCTGCTTAACAGCAAATATTTTTTTCCTTACCCATGTATGACACTTATAGGTTATTTGCTGAAAAGATCTCAAAAACATTATAAACATGTATGTTGCCATTTTGAACAAAATCAATTCAGGAACTACTCTTTTATAGAGTAATCTGGTCCAGTTCACTGTAGATAGTTTTATATATTTAGAACTTTTATCAGAGAAACCAGAGAAACCTCCAGATCATTCCTGGCTGCTGAGGGTCTCCTTCAGCATTACTAATGATGCTGGGTTTTGTATTTATTAAAATAATTTAATTTAATAATTTAAAGTAAAGAATCTTATCTTTAGATTACAAAGAAGTATCAAAGCACAGATTATAAGTGCTGTGCGAGTGATCAGTTGTACTCAGCAAACCACCTTATTTGTGATTATTTGGTAAAGATCAAGGTCACAGGCTTCCTTCCTCCAGCAGTCAGGCAGATAACCCAAGTATGTGAAGCAGGCTGGCCTGAGGGAGTATGTGTCCCTTCTAGAGGGAGCAGGGCTTCTTAATTCTGGTTAACAGCAGCCATACAGGAAAGTTAATCCAAAATGCCATTCTTTCACATTTGTTGACTCTTCCCGACAACCCCAAAACTCATATTTCTATTTGAAATTTCCGGATTAAAAACAAAAATGCCACGTGGGTCAAATGTCTTCAGCTTACCTGTTTTCAACCTCTGATATAAACCTAGATAGGCAGGGACGCGGCCGGGCAAGATGGCGGACAAAGAGAAGAAAAAGAAGGAGAGCATCTTGGACCTGTCCAAATACATGACAAGACATTCCTAGTGAAGTTCTAGGGAGGCCGAGAAGCCAGTGGAATCCTGAAAGGGTTTGACCCGCTGCTCAGCCTTGTGCTGGATGGCACCATCGAGTACATGAGAGACCCTGACGACCAGTACAAGCCCACAGAGGACACCCGGCAGCTGGGCCTGGTGGTGTGCAGGGGCACCTCTGTGGTGCTCATCTGCCCGCAGGATGGCATGAAAGCCATCCCCAACCCTTCATCCAGCAGCAAGATGCCTAGCGGCTGGGGCTGTCCCTCCCCCAGGACTCAGGCCACCCGTAGGAATGGAACTTTCCTTTTTGTATAGCTTACTTTTTTGTAAAATGAATGTATTAATTCATTGCTTTGCTTGTTTACTAAACAGACTAGGATTCCCTTCACCATGGACCATGTCTTAACCAATTTTTGTTTCCCCAAAGCCTAGAACAGTGCCTGGCACATAGCAGAGCACAAATATTTGCTAATAAACTGAACTGATCTCTAGATAAATGAGGGCCAGAGAAGGGTATGATTTTTTTAGAGCTGGATAAAGCTATTAAATCTTGTGGACACTTTGGAAAGTTAAACGTTCACAACTATTATAAACTGTGTCCGTTCCAGGCAGAACATTCCTTTTAGTGATCTGCAGACTTCAAAGCTCATTTTTATGGATGTGTTCTGTCAGGAGAAGATTAGGTTTGGCTTTATGTACTTTCATGGAGAAAAGATGGACAGAGGGTCTTAATTTATGTAAGAAAGTAAAAGGAACAGGCATTAAGTGAAATCCCATTATTATTTAGATTATTATAGTTTCTTGGAATATCAGAAATATTATGACTGAATTAACAAATTACTTTGGTTTAGTCAGAATTTACTCACAAAGTGAGAACTGAGGAAAGCTTTCACTTTGCCTATGGAGCATGTGATAAAATGAAAAAGAAATCAGGGGATTTCTTCAGCTCCACTAGTGCCTCTGAAAATTGGTGATGAACCAAGGATTCAAGAACACTGACCAGTGGCAGGCACTACAATGACCCCCTGGGGATTTCAGTTTAGCTAGGAAATGATTTTTTATAATTCCCTTTTCATTACTACAAGTAGGTAAGCCCTCTTAAGCTCACGCATTATTTCAAGTCAACACTGATTTATTTCCCAGTTACGACTTTTAGGAAATTTTTCAGGATTCTGCAATGCCCCGGCCTTTAGCCTAAGGCACCACCAGATGTGAGTTTGGATTGGAGTGGGTACTGTTATTGTCATCAGCCACATTGTACAGATGAGTACACTGAAGCTTAGATATGATAAGCCTGGACTTCAGTCTAGATCAGTCTTTATCCAAAGAACATGCCAGTAACCACTACACCCTTCTGCATTCTGAATCTTGCACCGCTGGAAGTCTTTCCATCTCGCTCTCACTTCTTCTCCTGTGCTACCTTATGTAAATAGTTCACATAACAAAATAGAACAGGAGGCAAAAAAGATCAATCAGGATTAAGAGGGCTGCTATATAACCTTTAAAACACAAGAAAAATGACAAGAAAAATGGACAAATCCACAGTTGTAGTCAGAGATTTAAAAATATATGTTAAAGAATCAGCATATTGAAAATATATAGACTCCTGCATATAGAAAATATGCTTTCTTTTCAAATATTTACCATGTATTAGGTTATATAGGAAAATGAAAGTTTAAATATAAATTCTTATTGAATCAAGATTATACAAACCATTTTCTCTGATGACAATGCAACTAAATATCAGATTATCTGTTAAAAATTCCCAGTTATTTGAAAATTAAAAATCAGACCTAACTAACTCATGGTTCAAAAGGGACACAGTGTTGATAGTGGGGGATTTTTTATGTGTGTGCAGTCAGCAAGAATACTTTATAAGAACCAATTGCATTTTTCTGATGAGAGCAATCCACTTACTTTTTTTTTTTCGGTATGCGGGCCTCTCACTGTTGTGGCCTCTCCCGTTGTGGAGCACAGGCTCTGGACGCGCAGGCTCAGTGGCCATGGCTCACGGGCCCAGCCGCTCCACGGCATGTGGGATCTTCCCGGACCAGGGCACGAACCCGTGTCCCCTGCATCGGCAGGCGGACTCTCAACCACTGCACCACCAGGCAAGCCCAATCCACTTACTTCTGATGTTCTAAATCACCTTTTGTTAAATTAAAGTCTTTCTAAACAGTGGGCGTGGTTGCCTCTGAGGGCTTCACCAAGTGAACCAAGATGGCCTGGCATTACAGAACACCAGTCCCAATGACGCCTGTTGTATTTCCTAGTTGTAAGTATCAGGCACATGAGATCTCTGCCCAGTGCATCTTCTCCACCTCTCCTTTCCTTCTTTGACCAATTCAGAAGCTTCTCTAATGTGCTTCTCTTGAGCACAAACTACTTGCCATCTGTTTCCTGGGGTCAATTTCCATTGTCTTACAGATACTTTGACTCTATTTCCTTATGCCACCACTAGTACTATTTAAAGGAGAATTTCCACATGATCCTGCTGTATCTGGCCTTAATGATGAAGACTTGGAGGCAATTTTGCTAAGATTCTACAGGTTACCCATGTCACTGTTCATTTTTCCATGTCTATTCTTGCCTCTCCTCTTGGACGTGACATTATCATGTAGGCTTACAACCACAATGTGAACAATCCTCCAGCACAATTTTAGTTTTCTCTCCCTTGCTTACCTCTCAAGTCTGCATTTTGTGACAAGCACCCACGATGGCTCCGTTTAACTCTCTTCCCCAAGTGCTACCTGGTTTTACTGGGTTCACGCCAACCTTCAGAATGTGACCCAGCCAGAAATCCAGATCTAATGTAGTGGTTAAGAGCAGAGGTTCTGGACGCAGGCAGACCTGGGGTTGTAACTGAGCTGTACCACTTTCTAGCTGCCAAGTTATCAATACATACAAGCGTAAGTTTCATCTTCTATAAAAAGTGGATATTGGGGCTTCCCTGGTGGCGCAGTGGTTGGGAGTCCGCCTGCCGATGCAGGGGACACGTGTTCGTGTCCCGGTCCGGGAGGATCCCACGTGCCGCGGAGCGGCTGGTCCCGTGAGCCATGGCCGCTGGGCCTGCGCGTCCGGAGCCTGTGCTCCGCAGCGGGAGGGGCCACAGCAGTGAGAGGCCCGCGTACCGCAAAAAAAAAAAAAAAAAAAAAAGTGGATATTAATACTTACTATATGGGATTGCCGTGAAGATTAAATGAGGCAGAGCAAATGCCTAGGCCAATGCCTGGCCCATGTAAACATCCAAAGAACGGAAGCACTGTGCTTAGTGTTATCACATCCCCATGCCCATCCTATGCCTCTAGCCCTTTAGTTTCCACCAGCCACGGAGACATAGTCAGTATATCATAAAATGGTATTTAATAGAGAACAGATACAATAAAATGATGAAACAAAGTCAAATTTAATAAAGTCTACATAGTTTAAAATAATAAAATGTTCCTGAGGGTATAATAAAATAATAAAATTATAGAGCTAGTAGGGGGTCTTAGAAGCAACCAAATCCAATCCCTCACTTTACAGATGAGATCACTGAGGCCCAGACAGGTTAACAACCTTCTCTGAGCTCCTCCACCTACTGAAAAGGTGCATTGCAATGTGCACCCATGTCTGCCTTTGGCAGGGGTGTCTTCCTCTACTGTGTATGCACTTGATAATGACTCACTTGAGATTTATCTTTTGGCCTTGTACTAATGACTGGGATTATGAAACTGAAATCAAAAATAAAAATCTCTCAGTTGTACTTCCTAGGCTTTCTGAAATGAAAGAATCAACAGGAAAAAAAGAAACATGCTTACAAAGTAGCGGGGACAGAGTCTTTCAGTAGTGGAGCCAACATCCATTTCCCTTGCTGGTAGACAGGGTTTGGTTCCAGAGACTGTGTTCCTATATTTAAATGTTATGTTCAATGAAAGAACAAAAAGATTCAAAGAGTTCCCTTTGAAAATAATGTGAAAATTACCACTATAATACACAAAAGGAGTTTTGCTGTACCTTCACATTTAAGATCTGTGAGTGGAGCAAGTAGAAACTGGAAAGCAAGGCACCATGACAGGCCACTGGTGAAAGGAGGTCTGTGTGACGCCAAACGTGAGGTTTAAAGATTGCTCACTTTTTTTTTTTTTGCTTCTCTTTAACTATCCCCTTAATCTCTGTCTCTTGCTAATCATTATGCGTAGACAAATATGATTATCAAATTTTAATTGTACCATCACAGACACGTATAATGATAATAAAATAGCATTTGCAATCTGCTTTGGTAATTTTTGGACTGTAACTGTGCTTTAATTTGTACAAATGAAATGCATTTGATTTGTCTTCAGAGTCATTATTATTCTATGCAACTTTTTTTCCCTAGATTATCCATTCCAGTATTGGTGTTCTAAAAACTTGGTTGGTGCATATTAATACCATAATAATTTTAATCTTTCAATATTTTATATTCAGACAGTTTTTTGAATTAAACTTGGTTGTATTTCACACTGTTCATTCAGTTATTCACTCACATTCATTCATTGACTCATTCATTCATTCAATAAAATGATCAAAGCACCTACTCTGCTTCAGGCACGATATTAGACCCTGGTGATACAGAGGTAAATAATGTACGGCTCTTGCCTCATTAGACCTACTGTCTAATGGCATCATATTCATCCTCTTGGCCTTAATTAATTACAACATATATGCTAGTGACTTTCAGATGTCCATTTCCAGACTGGTCTTCATCATATTCTCTGAACTTAGGTCCATGCATATTCAAATGTCCACTGGACAACTTTACTTGTTTGTTTCCCTCAAAACCTATGTGTGCCAAACTGAGGTTTTTTCTTTCTCTTAAAACCGCCTCTCCATTCAAACATTCCCAATTATTGGAATGATACCTACGATCCTCTAAATCCAGAAATTTGGGATTATCCCTGACTCCCTGTCTTTTTTTCCAATAAGTCAATGAATCCTGTCAATACTACCTCCCAAGCAGCTTTAAAATTTGTCCACATTTCTTCACCCCACCGGTACATCTAGTTCCGTCTACTATCATCTCGCCTTTGGATTAGTAACAGCGTCCTAATTTGTGTCCCTGCATTTAACCTCTTCCTGACGCCCCCAGCCACTCCATTCTCATGGGCTGCCACAGCGATCATTCTAAAAGGCAAGTCTGATCATGTCACTCCCTTCTTATCTTATTCTGATCAATGGCCTTCCCATTATTTGGGGGATAAGAACCTAAATTCCTTAAAATGGCTTCCACAGCCCTCAACTCTCCCAAGCCTCTACCGCCTCTCCAACTTGGTGTCTTGCCAGACTGTCTCCATTTGTGGTGAACTCCTTTCACTACAAATGCATGTGCTCTCTCGTTTTTAGGTCTTCCATGGGCTGACTCTGCCTAGAACATGCCTCAGCCTCAGCTGAAGGAAGGCTCCCTAGAGAAGCCTTTTCTGACCTTCTGGCTCGTGTTAAGAGCCCCATAACCTGCAGAACCTTCCACTTTCCCTCCTATGACACTTACTCACTTTATTGTTATTTCTCAGGTGTCTTTCTTCCTTCCTAGACTATAAGAACTGGAGAGTAGAAAACTTGTCTAAGTTGCTCACTATCGTATGACATATGGTAAATAAATATTGGTTGAATAAATGAATGAGGCTGACAAAATAAATGTTATCTATGATTGATGTTCTAATAGGAGTATTCATAGAATGCTTAGGAGCTCAAATGAAGGACATCTAAATTGGAGTTACGGTTCAAGGAACACATATACTGCTCTTAGCACAGTGCACAACACACTGTAAATGGAGTCTGAAGGATCAGTAAGATCAATGAGAGTTAATTTGACTATTCATGGTGAAAGGTGGTAAAGCATGCCACCCCAAAATGTGCCCCTTTGGCAGAGTTATTTTGAGCTGATTATTTTGAGAAACAGCAGACAGAGGAAAAGCTTTGAAAACAGAGTAGAAGTTACCTTTCTGTACGTGAAATTTATATGTATAAAGGAAATCTCCATTTATTAGAGTCTCTCTCTCTTTCTTTCCCTTTCCCTACCAGGGAGAGAAAGATGACTCTAAATCACCAGAAACTCTCTTGAATGGAGATTTAAAAGAATGTAAATCTACATAACAAACCCTCCTACTCATGGTCATCTCCCCATAACTGGCCTCCTCCACACCATTTTTTTTTTTTTTTTTTTTAAGCTTAAGATGGTATTTAAGCCTGGATTCTAAAGCCACCTCTTTGAGAGTTACCTATTTTTTCCCTGGGCATCTCTCCTATATACATGTTAATAAACTTGTTTGCTTTTATTAATCTGCCTTTTGTTACAGCTGAGAAGTTAGAAGGACAGAGGGAAAATTAATTTTTCCTCCCCTACGATGAGAAGAAGGGCATTCCAGGAGGAGGCGGTACATGTGAAATAGCGCAGGTGTGAATCAGCACAAGTTACAGAAGTCACACGCTGTTCTATACAGTTGGAATAAAGAGTGCATGGGTGGATGGTAGGTTGCTGGGAAAGGAAGCTACTAATGGAAGCAAGATCTGATCATGAACCATGTGTCATAAACCAAGGAGTTTGAATGTTATTCTGAAAGCTGTGGGGATGCAGGCCAAGAAGTGACATATATTTTGGAAAAAATTCCATGGTTGCTTTTGGAGGGATGAATTTGATGGATGGCGGTGGGGGCCCCAGTATGGTGTGTGGTGGTGGGTGGTGGTAGACTGGACTAATCAGTGAGGGGGTAGGGCAATAATTCAGGCCAGAGGTGATAAGATCCTAAATAAGGCAGTGACAGTGAAGATAAACCCATAGGGCTTGGTGACGGAGGGGATAAGGAAGGGTTAGTGAGCAGGGAGGGCCTTCGATCATTCCTAGGATTCTGGTTCGGGTGAATTTATAGATGGTGTCTTTTCTCTGTAAGTTCAGGCTGGGTGGGTCCTTTTCAGACCCCCATTCAAGGCACTTAAGACAGGGTCAGCATAGGGCCTAAGTTCGGGGGTAAGATAAAGAAGGTAATGGCTTGTATGGGACATAGAGACATTTACTGAAAAAGCAGTGAGATGAATAGTGGCTAGATCCTCATACCAATACCAGAGTACTTATTTAACCAGGATGTAGCCAAGGAGGCTCAACTCTTGAGTCCCAAACTAACTCCTTGAACCCTATCATGCCCGGAACTATTGAGACAAAAGCCACATGGTGCCTTGGATCTCCCTGTCTCTTGAAGACTTCTAAATCCTCAGTGAGAAAAGGAATGAAGGAAGAAAAAAAGGAAACTAGATGAGGGATGGAGAAGCTGGGTGTGAGAAGCTGGGAGGCAGGGTTGAGATGAAAGTGAGGATCAAGTTGTGATTTATTTGGTAAGAGGAAAGGACACGGAGAATAAGGAAGAGTGGGGACTCTGGAGGAAGGATCAGTAGCAAGGCAGGGGGACTTCCCTGGTGGCACAATGATTAAGGATCCACCTGCCAATGCAAGGGACACGGGTTCAAGCCCTGGCCTAGTAAGATCCCACATGCTGCGGAGCAACTAAGCCTGTGTGCCACAACTATTGAGCCCACATGCCACAACTACTGAAGCCCGTGCTCCACAACAAGAGAAGCCACCGCAATGAGAAGCCTGCGCACCGCAAGGAAGAGTAGCCCCCATTTGCCGCATCTAGAGAAAACTTGCATACAGCGGTGAAGACCCAACACGGCCAAAAAAAAAAAAAAAAATAGTAGGGCAGTACCTGGGGAGGTAAATGAAAGCCTGTAATGGAAGAGGAAAACATGGCGGTGGCTATGCTAACTAAAGTCATATTAAGGGTTTGGTAGCTGAGAACGACCTAAGAGTGAGAACATTTAACACTATTCACTTTGCTGTGGGTCCTTTTCAGACCCCCATTCAAGGCACTTAAGACAGGGTCAGCATAGGGCCTATAGTGCCCAGTGCAGCCCCTTGCATATGGTAGGCACTCTACAAATATTTGTTGGATGTATTCATAAATGAACACCAAAGGTGCAAACAGTGGTTTCCTTTAGGAGGAATTCTTGCCACAAAAACTGTGGAACAAGAAGCTCTAGAATTTTGGGGATGGAGCTTGTCTTTCACGGTGGGGACAAGTCTTCTAAATAACTTGGTGGCCTGTTAATTGCACTACACAGCAATCAGTCAAGCACTGGGGCCTGCTGTGATAGATAGTTAGTCCAATCAACCAATCTATCAAGAATCTCAAAGCAATTGAGCAGCTCAGTTGGATGGGACTGAAGTGCTGTTGCGTTAACCCCAGATACCTGGTTTCAAGGAAAATTGAGCTGAAATATCCCTATTCTATCAATCTCATTTCTGGAATTAGCAGTGGGCTCAAGAGAAGACTCCTTTCTTGAATCAGTGACAGGTCTCTTAGTTGTAAACTTAGTAGATTTGGGTTATTTGAACATGTGATCATTTAACTTTTTAAAAAATATGCAAGAGGTCATAATTCTCATTATAAAAGTATTTTACTACAATGCCTGGGAATTGAAAGGCCTGCAAAAGGCTCTGTTGATCCCAAGCTTAAAGGTTAAGTATATCATGACATGATGGAAAGGAAAACCTAGGTCTTACAGAAGAGACCTTATCTATACACAGGTGTGTGTGTGTGCCTATATTCACCTACTTGTACTCACCACGGCCTGAATTTACTACCACAGGCTGAATAAAGCACAAAGTGAGGAGTCAAGTGAGACAGAGCTATAGTTGCTGTGGAAACCATAGCACTGATCTTCATGACACACGTACCCTGAAGACTAACACTCTGTAAATGACTTAATAAAGGATAGATTCACTTTTCAAAAACAATCTCAAAAACTTATTAAACTGAAATCTTAAAAATGGGAAGGTTCTATGGTTTTGTTTTTGTAAATTTCAGCTCTAGGTGAATCCTTTTTTCATAGCTAAATCTCTGATAATTGGAGGCTTTTGTTGTTGTTTGCTTTTAATACAGATGTACAGAATAGAGGCTGATTCCATAGGACTGATATGGGCTCTATCAGTAGTTAGAATCAGAGATATGCTAAAAAACTTATAGATATTCCAGTGTTTTCTTTTTTTTTTTTTCCTTTTTTTGCGGTACGCAGGCCTCGCACTGTTGTGGCCTCTCCCGTTGCAGAGCACAGGCTCCGGACGCGCAGGCCCAGCGGCCATGGCTCACAGGCCCAGCCGCTCCGCGGCATGTGGGATCCTCCCGGACCGGGGCACGAACCCGTGTCCCCTGCATTGGCAGGTGGACTCTCAACCACTGCACCACCAGGGAAGCCCCCCAGTGTATTCTTAATGTGTTTTCCAGTTGGTCTACGGGAACATTTCAATTCTAGCTGAAAGAGGCACTGTACTCTCTAGTCTAAAACATTAATGGTCAGCATACCAAAAGTGGCAGCTCATTTACGTATGTTGGGACCCAATTAATCCTTTCTGATGACTTTATCTACTTGGTTTATATCCAAGACTGCTGGCAGGAAAATCATCTCTGTATTTCTTTCCAAATATAAAGTTGGCAGATTTCACCTGCTTCTCTTTATATATATTTTTATCCTCAAAGGAAAGAAAGATCTTAGAATTTTTGTGAAAAACAGTTACTCCTTCAATGAAACTCAAATTATTTTTAATAATGGTAAATGTTGTAATATTTTTAGGTGATGAGTAGAGTCATTTTTGAACCATCAATGTATGGCATGATTTCTCATTAAAAAACAAAACCCTCCCTAATGACATTTAGGGGTGACATAATCATGGCAACAGCATAGCCCTATTAATTTTGAGATTAAAAGAAAATGGATTCTATCTTCATAGCTACTAGCCAAAGTAAATATATCTTTGTTCCAAATCTTCTGTTATCTCAATAACACTATTTTTGACCTGTGTTATGAGAAATGCATGGTAAATTAATACAATTTGCCAGTGGCCTGCTCTTGAAACCTATGGGCTGATCGAATCCTTACATAACAAAACTCTGTGGCCCACACATTTTTGCCACAGGATAATTTTGTTATACCAAATTCATTGTTAAACACGTTTTCTTTTTGTAGAGACTGGATAAGAAAAGTTGTTGATGCAGCAGAATAATATTTTGAAATATTACTGACTGTATTTTTCCTTCTCAGTAATTTCCCTTTACTCTCAGCCTGAGAGAAATATACGTCTTAGAGAAGGAAGAACACAAGCTGGTAAAAACAGAGTCATACTCTTAGCTTTGAGTTTTCAAAGACAGTCTTCAAAGCCAGAGCTTTCAACGTTGAGAGCAAGATTCTTGATAAGAGAAGATTTTTTATTGTTATTATTTGTTTGTGGTTTCCATTCCAAAAGTTTGAATATTAAGACAATGTATGGAGGTCTCAGAGCATAGAGTTGATACAATAAACATAAAACAGGAAAAAGTTCTTCAGTAAGCACAGAATATTTTCCTGCAGTGTTAGAGGAGACAGAAGCATTTCTGGGATGGATGAGAAGCTTGGCAGAGAGGGAGAGGAGAAAAGAGAGCTCTCTTTCCCATTCTGCTTGAGTCTGGGTAGGGAGGGGAGTGGGGTGATGAAAGACAAAATGTCCAGAAAAGTTTGGATCTGACTGAGAGGGGATTTTTGCCCCACTTCTTGTCTGGAAAAATAGAGCTCCCTAGGTGAGGTTTTAGGCAGAGAGGACCTGAGGCTGTCCCATGGAGATTGTATGGCCCCAGAAGGTAGCCCAGCAGCTGGGAATTTTCCATGTTTTCTAAAGGCACAGGCTAGGACTTATAGTTGGGATGAACAAGAGTTATCTGAGTGAACAGAGTGCAGAAGTGAGTGCGGGGGCTTTGATGGTGGGTACAACTGAGGAGAGAGGCCAATGAATGCCTAAGGAGGGGAGAAAGTAGGATTAAAATCCAGAAGAGGACAGAAGACCTCACAGACCAAACCACCATCCAAGGATGTACAAAGCCCTGGAACTTATTTAGTTCTGAGTTACTGAGTACTGATTACTGAATATTTACCCCAAGGAGACTAAGTGTAACCTGGAGATGTAATCAGTACATTTGAAATTCCACATCAGCAGAAATAAGGGCTCAGGAAGTTCAAGTATGGAGAAAAAGACATTTATCTTTTTATATTAATTATTGTACTTTTTAATCTCCAGAGATTCTATTTGACCCTTTAAAAAAAAACTGCTTTGACAATTTTATAGATTCATGCTCCTTTCAGATATTTTCAAGCTTTAAAATTTTCTTTAACTATGATAAGCATTTTCTTTTAATAATCTGAATGTGGTAATTCCAATGTTTGCAGTTTCTGGGTGTCTGATTCTGCTGTCTGTTCTTCCTACTGGTTCTTGCTCCTGCTGCCTTGTTTCTTTGTGCGCTTGGTTACATTTGATTCTGTGCTGCTCATATCACTTGAGAAAGTATAAGTTGAGGACTCTCAAAGGCTCAATAAGATGAGCTTAATTTCTCCTCTGGAGAAAGTTTGCACTTGCTTCTTTTGGGGGCTTGAGTAGGCAGTCTGGTACCACTCTAAACTAGATTTTGGGCAGTGATACAAATTTGGGGCTGTACATTTTAGGCTTCAAATATTCCTATGGTTACAGCCTCTTGGGGTCTGGGTTTCCTTTTCTTTTCTTCCTGCTCTGCTCTGTGCTGGATTAAAGCAACTCTTTCCATGGCTCTCTGAGTGGGGTGGGACGGGATGAGCTGACCTCTGTGTTCCACTTTAATATGGGGTTCTCCTATTATACTCTCCACATTTGGTGGGCCCTGGGATCTGATTTCCATTCCTCTCACCCCAGGAATCCATGGAAGCCACAGCTCAGTTTCATAGTCCAAATAGGCAAATGCCCTTTGAACAAAAGCAGCTCCTAGTGCTTGGCCTACTTTTCTTTGTTCTCATCTATTCTGGGCCTGGTAATGCCTTACTATGTTTTGGCTTACTGATGTTTTTTAATAAGATGAAAATACATTTTATTCAGTACTTTTAGTAATTTTCAATAGGAGGATTGATCTGACTAAATTAGCTCAGCATTGCTGGACATCAGAAGTCATGCCTGAATTATGTGAGTGTGAAATTCATGCTCACTAGGTCTATGGTGAGGTAAGAAAAAAAAATTTAAAAATGTTCTCAACTCTGGAATGGATCAAGAGAACTGACAGAATAGTACTATTCCTTTCTAAAAGCTCCTTGTAGTTTTGGCAAATCAAGCAAATTGGTTGGGTATGTTTGGGAATTTAAGCAAGTTCTTTTCATAAGTGTAGTAGAGCTATTTAAGAAAAAAGTATAAGACAAATTTAATGGTATCATGCTGATTACAGAAGTAAAGAACTGCAAATAATTGTCATTTACCTTTTCCCCTTAAATTTTGGGTCTTTGATTCTAAACAGAATCTGGAACATAAGTAGAGAGCAGATAAATTATTATTCAGAATTAATTTTCAAGTAACAAGAAAATAAAAGCCCGAGGTTTTGAAGACATGAAATAGCTTTGCCATGAATTTTGTGTCATGTTTGCTATAATGGCTTTAATTGAATTATTATTACTAAGTCCTTTAAAAGGATATAAAACCAGTAGGAGACCAAGTTCCTATTGCAGAACTTGGAATCTCTTTGGGGAGGATGTGCACATAAAAATGTAAGCTCCACAAGGGGCAAGGACTTTTGTCTGTTTTGTTCACTACTATATTTCCAGGGCTGAGCGCAGATCCTGCTATGTAGTAGTGGCTTGATAAATATTTGTTGAATGAAGGAAACAACTCAGATGGGTATAACTTAACAATGAGAAAGAAACTGACCCCACTTGCAGTGACTTGACCTGAGCTCCAGATGACACGAACAACTCTGAGGTTGGACGGTTAGGTGAGACCCAGCTGCATCTTGAGAAAGGTTTTGAAATGTGATGGACAGACCAAGGACTGTTGATAAGGAAGCCTTGCAGTGGGCGAGATGGGGAAGGGTTTCACACAAAGGAAATAAAGTGTTTGCAGACAGGAAAGGGATATAGTAGATTTAATCTAGGACAGTGTTTTTAAAAAATTTATTCTATCTACCAGAGTCTTATCTCCAAATAAATTTTATGAGGAAGCACAAGTGGAGCTCTGGTTGGAATGGGGATGGAGAGCCTGTAGGCCAATGTTCCACTCTGCCCTCCCCCCCTGCAGTGACAGCCCCTTTGGTTCTCGATGGAACCTCGAGAGCTTTGCTGAGTAGTTTGAAGGCAGCTTATTTTGGCCCAAGTGGACAACTGGGCTGGGGAGGAGTTGGGGACAAGGCCAGTGAGAAGACATTGGGGAGACAGAGGGAAGGCCTTTCATCATCAAGGGACAATTCTAAATATAATGAGGTGATCCAAAGGAACCATGCCATATTTATCATGGTAGCATGATAAATGTAGACCTTTAGGAGTGTTCCAAAATTGATAGAAGAAAAACACAAGGGTAGGACATCAGCTAAGAGACAGTTGCAGTGACCCAGGCGCAAGATGTGAAGCTCTGAACTTTAATGTTCATGTGAATTATCTAGGTAGTTTATTTAAAATGCAGATTCCTAATTCCTACTTCTAGAAATTCTGAATCAAGAGGTTTGAGATGGGGCTCAGAAATAGGAATTGTAACAAGCATCCTTGATAATTCTGATGCGAGATCAAATTTAGAGAAATAGTTATAACTGAATATTTCTCACTTCTACTCTCCTCCTCTTTGTTAATTTTACAGTTAACAGTATATTAGGGGGCTTCCCTGGTGGCGCAGTGGCTGAGAGTCCGCCTGCCGATGCAGGGGATACGGGTTCGTGCCCCGGTCAGGGAAGATCCCACATGCCACGAAGCAGCTGGGCCCGTGAGCCATGGCCGCTGAGCCTGCGCGTCCGGAGCCTGTGCTCCGCAACGGGAGAGGCCACAACACTGAGAGGCCCGCATAACGCAAAAAAAAAAAAAAAAAAAAAGTGTATTAGGGACCTAGAGATTATCATACTAAGTGAAGTAAGTCAGACAAAGACAAATATCATATGATATCATTTATATATGGGATCAGTCATAAAAAAGAACAAAATAATGCCACTTGCAGCAACATGGTTGGACCTAGAGATTCTCATACTGAGTAAAGTAAGTCAGATAGAGAAAGACAAATATCATACGATATTGCTTATATGTGGAATCTAAAAAAATGGTACAAATGAACTCATTTACAAAACAGAAATAGAGTCACAGATGTAGAAAACAAACTTATGGTTACCAAGGGGGAAAGGGGGGGAAGGATAAATTGGGAGATTGAGATCGACATATACACACTTCTATACATAAAATAGATAACTAATAAGAACCCACTGCATAGCACAAGGAACTCTATTCAGTACTCTGTAATGACCTATATGGGAAAAGAATCTAAAACAGAGTGGATATATGTATATGTATAACTTATTCACTTTGCTGTACAATAGAAACTAACCCAACATTGTAAATCAATTATACTCTAGTAAAAATTAATTAAAAAAATTATATTAGGGATATAGAGATTATCATACTATGTGAAGTAAGTCATACAGAGAAAGTCAGATATCATATATCACTTATATGTGGAATCTAAAAAAATGACACAAATAAACTTATTTACAAAATGGAAATAGACTCATAGACATAGAAAACAAACTTATGGTTACCAAAGGGGAAAAGGGGGGAAGGGATAAATTAGGAGTTTGGGATTAACAGATACGCACTACTATATATAGAATAGATAAATAACAAGGGCCTACTGTATAGCACAGGGAATATAGGGAACTATATTCAATATCTTGTAATAACCTGTAATGGAAAATAATCTGAAAAAAATAATCTGAAAAAGAATATATAAACATACATATATATCTGAATCACTTTGCTGTACACCTGAAACTAACACAACATTGTAAATCAACTGTACTTCAATAAAAAAAGTATATTAAGAATAAGGAGGGGGCCTCCCTGGTGGCGCAGTGGTTGAGAGTCCGCCTGCCGATGCAGGGGATACGGGTTCGTGCCCCGGTCTGGGAGGATCCCATATGCCGCGGAGCGGCTGGGCCCGTGAGCTATGGCCGCTGGGCCTGCGCGTCCGGAGCCTGTGCTCCGCAACGGGAGAGGCCACAAGAGTGAGAGGCCCGCATACCGCAGAAAGAAAAAAAAAAAAAAAAAAAAAAAAAAGAATAAGGAGGAAGGAACGACTTAAGTCAGCACCATCTTATTTATTTTTTTAACATCTTTATTGGAGTATAATTGCTTTACAATGGTGTGTTAGTTTCTGCTGTATAACAAAGTGAATCAGCTATACATATACATATATCCCCATATCTCCTCCCTCTTGTGTCTCCCTCCCACCCTCCCTATCCCACCCTCCCTATCCCACGCTATGGTGGTCACAAAGCACCGAGCTGATCTCCCTGTGCTGTGTGGCTGCTTCCCACTAGCTATCTATTTTACGTTTGGTAGTGTATATATGTCCATGCCACTCTCTCACCTCGTCTCAGCTTACCCTTCCCCCTCCCCATGTCCTCAAGTCCATTCTCTACATCTGCATCTTTATTCCTGTCCTGCCCCTAGGTTCTTCAGAACCATTTTTTTTTTTAGATTCCATATATATGTGTTAGCATACGGTATTTGTTTTTCCCTTTCATCAGCACCATCTTAAATTGAAGGCATCAGTGGAATATACAAATGAAACAGTGGTTTGAATGTCAGTTGTGGAATTTGAGCCCAAAGGGAATTTTATAAGGATTGTGTTGGTAGAAATAACTGCAGTTGCCAAGGGACCCAGCTCAAGTAGGGTCGTGCTCAGATTACATGCTTTGTCTGGTGTGCTTAGGTCACCAGATGGTCTGTCCATTTCAGTCATTTTTCTGTGATAATGTCCTCTGGGGATGTCTAGAAGTACATAGTTTCCTTCTAAGATCTAGATTTTCAAAGATTTAGTATTATAGCCCAGTCATCTATTGTTTTGAATTTATCATCCACAAATTCATTTAAACTCGTTGATTTCTTTTTTTTTTTTTTTTTTTGTAGTTCATTGACATCACTGTAACCCAAATATAAATGGGTGTGAAGTAATCAAGCAGCTGAACTCTGACGAGATGCACCAGCCACTTTCTCATGTTTCTGAGCTGGAGCTGAGGTCTTTCCTGAAGTCATTTCATGCTCATCTGGCTTTCCTGGCAGTCAGTATTCACTTAATATGGTAAAGAAAAGGGAAGGAAAGAAAACTAATATTTATTGAGTGTTCACTATGTACTAGGTCTTTTAAATATGTTATCTCATTGAGACGTTGGATTATTTTTATTTTAACAATGAGGAAACTGAGGCTCAAAAAGGATAAGTAACTGAGGTTTAGAGAAGTGAAATGAGTTGCTTAAGATACCTCGCAGCAAGACAACAGAGGAAATTAAGCAGGAAAGGAAATAGAAAAGAGAAAGTTTTGATCACTGGTGGCCACTGAGAATGTCTCCAGCCATTGAGAATAATGTGTATTCCCTGCTGGAGAGTTTGGGCTCCTGTGGAAGCTTCCTTGTGCGAGATCCAGCATCCTCTTCCTGGAGGCTCCATGCAACACTCAGAGGGCTACTCCCTATCTTCCTACAATCTCCCCAGGCACGTGTGCAGACTGTAGGGACAGGGTTCGGACTTACCCTTCCAGAAATGTTCTAATCCAGACCCTCTCTTTTGTAGACAGAGTGAGCAGTGGGGCAGAGGTGGTGGTGATTTGCCTAAAATCACAGAGAAAATTGTAACAAGGTTGGGAGCAGAAACCAGACCTCTTAGCCCCTGAGCACCTCCCTGTGCTAAACCAAGACAACGTGGGCTTCCGTTTGCTCCTTTGAAAGTCTAGCTATGAAGTCAATGGGGAGCAGAGAGATGCTTTTGACCAAGAACTACAGATGAGGAACGTGTCCCCGGACTAGCAGGACTCCAGTTAGAGAGTGGTTAGAGCAGTGCTTCTGCACCAGGTTCTAGGGAAGCCGAATGCTCGCTCCCTTAAGATGGTCACCATGTGGTCCAGGAAGAGTTCTTGATGATCAAAGTTTGGGAGAGCTAGATTAAAGATATATAAGTGCCTTTTCTAAGAATGCATGTCTATATATCTGAATATATACATGAATCACTTTGGTGTACACCTGAAACTAACACAACATTGTAAATCAACTATACTTCCAAAAAAAGTGCCTTTTCTGAAAGATCTCTCAGAACCTTTAATATATTAATGTGATACTCAAACTCCAAGATGTGTCTATTAAATACATTTGTGGACAGGCTCCCCTTCTCACCGCCTCCCCACCTCCTTTCCCTGACCTAGCACAGAACACCTATTAGTAGCACATGGGAAGGTCTGCGGAACATAGTTTGGGTAACACCAAGTTATGTCAAGTCAAGTAACTAAATTGGAAGAGTTTTTCAAAGTCCAACTGACAACAGGTCCAGTGAAAAGAAGAGAAGAGGGAAGTAGCCCAGAAAGAAGGGAAACTACCCCTGAACAAGTAAACTGTGGTACATCAGTGACCTAATGGAATATACTTCAGGCACAAAAATGTGATAGTTTTGAGAATGCTAAGATAATGTGGGTAATGTTTATAGACTATCGTTAAGTAGGAAAAAAACCCCTAAAAATACAAAATTTTATCTATGCTATGATTGCAACTGTATGAAAAATTACATGTGCTTGTGATTGGGAACTAGAAGAAAATATGAAATAATGAAATCAATCTTTATTAGGGCCATAGACTCTCCAAAGGCTTGAAAATATTCTATTACTTGTGATGATGTTCCTTTTACAATAAAAAGTAAAATAAAGGGGCTTCCCTGGTGGCACAGTGGTTGTGAGTCCGCCTGCCGATACAGGGGACACGGGTTCGTGCCCCGGTCCGGGAGGATCCCACATGTCGCAGAGCGGCTGGGCCTGTGAGCCATGGCTGCTGAGCCTGCGCGTCCGGAGCCTGTGCTCCGCAACAGGAGAGGCCACAGCAGTGAGAGGCCCGCATACCACACACACACACAAAAAAGTAAAATAAAGAAACCTCACCTGAGAATTAATTTTCCCCTTCTTTTTCATTAAAAAATTTTTTTCTCCTCCTCATTCTCTGGGAACCTAAACCTTCTGCAGGATTATAAGAAGTTTGGGGAAATGCCGTTATGCTTGCTTCTCCCACCAAAGATAAAAAAGAAAATAGAGAAGGAAGTTCTCATTAAATTGTGCAACTTTCATTTGCTGCAAGGAGGAGATTAACCCTGAGTGCCCAGACCTCGTGTGACATATAGTTAACATGGCACCTGCAGATCAGGAGACACTGAGGGATCAGTGGCCATTTCTTTTCTTTTCTTTTCTTTTTATGAATTTATTTATTTAGTTAGTTTTGGCTGCGTTGGGTCCTCGTTGCAGTGCGTGGGCTTCTCATCACAGTGGCTTCTCTTGTTTCAGAGCACGGGCTCTAGGCGCACGGGCTTCAGTAGTTGTGGCTCGCGGGCTCTAGAGTGCAGGCTCAGTAGTTGTGGTGCATGGGCTTAGTTGCTCCGCAGCATGTGGGATCTTCCCGGACCAGGGCTCGAACCCCTGTCCCCTGCATTGGCAGGCGGATTCTTAACCACTGCACCACCAGGGAAGCCCAGCCATTTCTTAATGTACACAGTACTTTGCCCTTTTCTTTCAGATAAATTAGACAAGTGAGTAACAAAGCCAAAATTCTGAAAGTTGATATTTGGAACACATGCAGTTATATACTGTCTTTAGGATCTTTAGTTATAATGATAAGAAAAATTTTTAAATAAATATTTTTAGACTGAGCAGAAGAGAAATAGAATGCTATTCTTCCCAGGTCATACTATTCATGTTATACTGTGTAAAAAAGAATATTTATCGTTGTAACAAATAGCTTTAATAGTAGGAGGTGAGGCAAAGCATACACTAAGTGTTTTAACACATCTATTCACAAAAACTTATTGTAAGCCTAGCATGCGCCGGGTGCTGGGGATACAGGGGTGAAAAATCCCTGTTTTCATTGAGTTTATATTCTAACGGGAAGACATACAATAAAGTAGGTAAATCAGTAAAGTATTCTGTGCATTCCACAAGGAGAAAATTAAGCAAAGAAGGGAGATAGGCAATGTGAGAGGGAAGATCTCAAAGAAAAGGTAGCATTTCAGCAAAATATCTGAAGGAGAGTGGCTGGTGGTGGAACACTCCAGGCAGAGGCCAGCATGAGCGGAGACCCTGGGGTGAGAGTGGGCCTGGTGTGAGGAAAGAGAGCGAGGCCGGTGAGGGGCGGGGGCTGAGTGGACTCTTGCTCTCAGGGTGTAGGGAAGGATTGACAGGAAACAGAACAGTATTGCATTAAGAAAATGCATACTGGGCTTCCCTGGTGGCGCAGTGGTTGAGAGTCCATCTGCCGATGCAGGGGACACGGGTTTGTGCCCCGGTCCGGGAAGATGCCACATGCCGTGGAGCAGCTGGGCCCGTGAGCCATGGCCGCTGAGCCTGCGCGTCCGGAGCCTGTGCTCCGCAGCGGGAGAGGCCACAGCAGTGAGAGGCCCGCATACCGCAAAAAAAAAAAAAAAAAGAAAGAAAGAAAATGCACACTTCTACAAATCGATGGACAATGTTGAACTTCCCATGAGCCCTGCACTCCTGAAAATGGTGATAGTTAAGAAATCTCCCTCCCCTTTTGTGTTCCTGGAAATGGCTTACTGTAAAGGACCACCCTTCCTCATGTGACTTAGACAAGGCACATGGAGGACTCCCTTGTCTACCTATAACAGGGACAGACACAGACTCTCCCAATGCCCATCTTTGTTTCGTAACTGATTAGCCAAACCGTTTGTCTCCCTGTTCCTGACGGATGGAGACTTTCTCATGATAGAAGCATCCCAATTGGAAAATCACTCCCTCTGTAACAGGTCTACTCCTCCCTACACAAGTCCAAGGCGAAACCACGATGCCAAGATGCTCTGGTTTTCAGATCTGGGGTGCTCTCCTGATTGCAGTCAGAAGAATAAAAGCATTTTCTTCCTTGCTCCATTTTTGGGATCTCTGACAGGGTATTCGACATATTATAAAACCGTAAGAGGGATTTTTCCCCCTCATAACACATTTGCCAACAAGCCCTCTCTAAATTTAAAACTAACTCTCTTGGGTTGAAATCACCTTCAGGAAGGCTTGAAGAGCAGAGACAGTCATGATTCAAATTTAATTACTAAATTCTGAAGTCATATTCTGTGAGAATTAAATTGGGAGTTAGAGGAAACAGTTCATCAATAGAATCCTTTGGGCAATGCTCAGTATTGAGAAAGTAAGTTTCTCCTCTGCCAGTCAGTGTTATTGATCCAGTAACTAATTAAGTTTAAATTAGTCTATTTTCTTTTACTGGGCTCTTTATTACATGGGATATTTTACTGTACTGGTTTTAATTATAAATAGATAATTTATAAAATTAAAAATATATTTCATCAGTGTTAATAAATTTTTGCTAATACAAATTTTCACCAATTAAAAAAAATTCTTATCTGTGTTGTTCCTAAAATATGCCTATAATAGCTGGCAGCTGAAATTACTCGCTTTGTTCAACTAGAGTTTTTTGAAATAGTCAATTGCAATTGAAAGCGTGAGAAGGAAACTATCAATCATTCGTACTGTAGTATGAATTAGTGTCTGCAGACTCCTTTTCTTTCACTTGGATAAAGTCATCTTCAATGAGGAAATGGGACTTTATAAAAAAGTTGTGGGTGAAGGGCAGACTAGGACAATTTATGGGGATGCAGATTTGGGTGAGAATGCTGTTGTCCAGCAGAGATTTTGGGTAGCTAGCGATAGCACAAAAGCTATGGGTTCAAACGAGGATGAGGTGGACACAAAAGGCAGATGAGATTTATTGGGTAATGTTCCTGATCCAATTCCTAGAGCTTTCACAGGTTTGTGAAATAACTAGAGCAATAGGAACACATCTGATAAAGGTCCTTCTTTCAAAAATGTCCATTGAGCAACCCCAGGTGTACACATTGAGAATTCTCTGTGTTCAGTATAACTGAAGGACTGAGATGTGATTGGGAAGTAGATGGGCAGGGTGTGCAGACACAGGTGATGCTGTAAAAAGGGGATCCTCACCAGCACTGGAAATTTCCCTAGGCACTGTCACTCTGCAACACTATTGGGTCCCAGGACAGGAGTACAGATGGAGGCCCACACACCATATGTCTAAATATTTAGAAGTCCTCAATTAGGCTGGTAAACTGTTAAATGAATATGTTCCATCCTGCTGTCTTAACAAATATACCTTCATAACTACCTGGAAGATTAAGTTCAAATGTAGGATTCTGTAGGACAGAAAGCGCTGGCTCACTGGCCCTCAGCCTGCAGTCTGACTCAATTCTGTTCCTGCCCTGCACCATGGGGCCTTCTGTGTATATGTGTGGACCTCCCTGGGCTTCCGCTCTTTCGGTACCATATGTCCAAATTTTGTCCACATTCTATGTCAACAGCCCCCCTCCACCGGTCACTCCTTGGACCTCTGAGCACACACACTGGAGGCACAGTCTGCCCTTGGGGGAAGGACGGGGGTAGAGACCTGTGTAGGTCAGAGACGTAGGCCTGGGATTATTTGAGCAGGAAATTCTAGGGTCCTGAGTACCTGA
Source organism: Mesoplodon bidens (assembly GCF_964165515.1). Classification (NCBI taxonomy): domain Eukaryota; kingdom Metazoa; phylum Chordata; class Mammalia; order Artiodactyla; family Ziphiidae; genus Mesoplodon; species Mesoplodon bidens. The sequence continues at coordinate 77,939,280 of NC_138161.1, read as the reverse complement.
ATCATTGCCTAGAAGGGAGGGCTTGGGTTCTAGGTGGACAAGGCCCCTTGGCCCCTTGAGCTCCTTGCTATGGGAGGTGGGGGATATGGCTGGGAATGTGGCTAGAGGATGGCCAGAGAGGGACCCTCTAAAGAACGTGGGTCTAAGGCCAGTGCTGCTGGTACCATAACAGACGTGGTGGGCAAAATCCCTCTGCAGTCACGTCTCTATTGTGTGTGTAGTGTGTTTGCTTTATACTTAGTAACTGTTTAATAAATAGATTTCATTCGTAATGTGGATTTAGTTCTTAAGGAATTCACATTATTGACTCTCTACAATCTTTAGTTAACTAAAGACTTCCTTCGAGTTTTAGGGAGGCTGGATGGCTGAATGATTGTGGAGCTTGGAGCATACAGCCCAGGTAGCATCTCTCTTGGAGAGCACCGCCTGGTCCTAGTTTATTCCAGCCAGCAGGTCACACCTTTCCATAAGCGTCCCTTCTCCACTCCTAACCTCCTGATATGTGGTTTGAGGGTCTATAACCACAGCTAGAGATACTGGCAAGGTCTTTCTGCTTTACCCAAGAAACTCCTTGTGCTACAGAAATGTCTACTTGAAGAACTGACGTTTCAAAAATGATTTGTATTGTTTGTTTGTTTTAAGGGATCTGAAAAAAATATTTGTTGCGGTTCAGGCCAACTAGATAATATTCTATATAATGAAGAAAGAAGTCTCCTCACCACGGGGGATCCCTAATGCATTCATTCTGACAGTGAAATAGACATTTCTGAAGTATTCAGTGAGTTTAATTTGCTAAACAGTAATTAGCTATGATTTAAATGGAAGATTATTTGAAGAACTGAACAGAAAAATGCTGTTTATCTTCAGTATAATCTGAGTAATTTCCTGCTCTTGAACTTTGATGTAGATAGAAGAAACTAACATCTGTTTCTTTGGAAGATTATTTTTGAAAAGAAGAATGGTAAAGGGTAAAGCCTTCTAGAGCCTGGTACCCTACATATCCAGAGAAGCACGTAGATTCTGTATGTAAACATTAAATCACTCTTCTGAGCCCAGACCTGACTCTAAGTTTTCTGTCATGGGCAAGAGTGGGCAGGTCTCACTGCTCTTTGCATTGGTTTTAATTTCCAAGTACAAGGGACCTCTGCTTTCTCTCGGGTGTGCTGGGGAGGATTTTTGTGAAAGTAAAACTGGCACTAGCTCATAAGTGAAGTTGTTTAGGGCTGGCAGCATTCCTGAACTGCTCTCAGCAGAGCTGTTCAAACCCATGGTATAGACCAAGTCCACGCAGGCTCAAGGGCAGTCCCTTGGTCTTTGGTGATACAGTGCCCAAAGATTTCACAGTGATGCACATCGTGTCCCTTTTACTTCGGGTAGCTATTTTTAGAGTGTGAGAAACAAAGACCATGATTTGACATACACTCAAGCTAATGAACTCGTCATGCATAGCTGGGGGTGGTGTCATCCTTTGCTACTTTCATATATATGAGTGATTCAGGGAAGCATTGGAATATATCTGTAGCTCTGCTTTTTCTTAACTTGCAGACTGCGTAATTTAATATATGCCATTTTCCTCCTCACCATTATCATTGGCCATAGCAAACATAGGACTTTGCAGAGCACAGAGAAGCTGTGCCCTGTAATCTTGACAGTCTTTCAATCTCGGAGAGGAGATATACAAGCACGTCCAACCAACAAGTTCAACATTTCTGTCTCTGCACATCTAAAGACGTACAAATCAGCTGCCTCTCTGCTATTTCCTCCAGCTCGACCTCTGCCCTTCTTAAGCCCTGAAGCCAGGCCCTCCGAAGCACAGACTCCCTAAAGCACAGACCCACGTCTGTGGCCAGGGCTCTGTTCTGGGCTCGTCTGATGTGATATGGGGTCGCATCAATAGTGTCCTCCTCTTCCCTCCGGGTGCTGTTGGGAAAAAGTCGCTTCCAGACTTGAGCTCCGCAGGCCCTGCTACCACTGTGTGCTCTTCACTGTCTCTCCTTGATCCCTGCTGCTACTTCCTTGTGAGTGTGAGTTATCGTTGCCAATGAGACCTGGGTGTGCCCCAGGCACCCCTGCAGCATATCCTAATTGGAACCTGCCCAGCCTTTGGGACTGAGTTTTTTCCTAGGTTCTCCTTTACTGATATGGCTTGAAGGCATCATTCCTCCCTCTTTATCCTGCTCTCAATTCATATCGATCTTTCTAGAGATAGTTCTTGCCAGTTCTTTCTGGAGGTTTGATTCCTGACGCCACACCTAAGGACAGTGGACCAGGTCTTGTTATGCGTGGGCAGGTCTCCTCCAAAGACAACTGCTATGAGTCTGGCCTTGACTTTCAAAGATTGCCTGGATTCCCAGTTGTTACGTCTCGTTCACCTGCTGGATATGCCAAGAATAGGCACAGGGAAGTAGGCCTGTGTGCACTGTACTAGGGCTGCCCCGCTGCCCTCTCAGGGGCACCGTCTATAACTGGGCCAGTCCTCCCAGGCCCTCCCCAGCTGGTGAGCAGCTTAGCTCAGTGCCCCTCCCCAGTGCTTCCAGCCCCAGTTGACTAGGTGTCTATGGTTATGCGTTGTGCCTAATTCATGGCATAGGGAGGCTGAATTTTACATGAATGTGTAGTTTACATTTTGTATATATATGAAGGGGATGGCAAAGGACTGATGAAGAAAGTTAAACTTTTTGGGAGCGTGGAGCACACTCACGACCTGGGGCAGGTTTTGCAGAGGAGGTAGATTTGGAACAGACTTTGAACAATCAAGGAAGTGCTTTGATCAAAATATGTAAAGAGGATATTTCGGGTAAGGTTGGATCAGCTCCTTGGAAAAGACTCAGCAAATAATTTCATAGTCCCAGGCACCAGGGTAGGAGGGACTTCAGGAGGGGTGAGCAGCTCAGCACAAGCATCCTGAGAGCAGGGACGTGGCTTGTTCGCTGTCGTATCCTGTGCCCAGCACAGCACCCTGAGCACGCTTGGCACTGGGTAACAGTCCTTCATTGAGTGAATGCTAAATGAGGCCTGAGCATGATGTCTCTTATATTAAAGCCATTTCCTGCTGGGAAACAGCATATTAGACGGTAGATAACTTTCTCCCTCAGCTCTCCCTTCTGATAAAGGCCAAACTGGCTTATGCACTTCTGATGATATACCTTGTTCTCTTCAGGGGACTTAGAAGGATTTGCAGTAAGGTTCATTTGCCCCCCAGAGGAAAACCCTGCCTGTATGGCCTGGTTTTTGTTTGTTTGTTTGTTTGTTTTGCAGTACGCGCGCCTCTCACTGCTGTGTCCTCTCCCGTTGCGGAGCACAGGCTCCGGATGCGCAGGCTCAGCCGCCATGGCTCACAGGCCCAGCCGTTCCGCGGCATGTGGGATCTTCCCGGACCAGAGCACGAACCCATGTCCCCTGCATCAGCAGGCGGGCTCTCAACCACTGTGCCACCAGGGAAGCCCCTGTATGGCCTGTTTAGTCACCCACATGAGAACATTCTGAAGTTCTTCCCAGTAGGAACCCACAGTTGCTTGACATCACTAACAAGAAATCCAGAATCAGGGAAATACTTGCCAACTTGGCCTTCACCCTGCCTTTCAGATACATTTCATCAAAAAACTAGAAAGCAATGATGATAGGAAACAGTCTATGGCAGGATCAAGAAGTCACAGGGAGGTGTGTTAGTCGGGAGGGTGGGGGGATATAGCGTGTTCAGTGTGGAAGTGCTGGGACAGGACCCCAGGGCAGGAGCACACAGACCACTCATGGAGGCTCAGCTCCATGGCCTGTGGAGACTTTGTGCCTTATTAACGCCCCAAAAGATCATTTTCTCTCTGAAGGCATTACCCTAACTAAGGCAGAGAGACACAGTGTCAATGATAACTGAATAAATAACGGAACAGAAAAGTTGCTTCAAGTCCATGTGGATGGACAACTTGGACTTTTGTGTGTTTGGGAAGGGATGGAAAAGAGTGAGCACAGCAGAGTGTTCTAGACACGTCTAAACAGCTCAATCGAGAAACAAAAGGAGAAGAGCATTTTCTTTTCCTGGTAATAAAAAAGCCTAAATGGTTTCTGAGTCTCTCTCTTTGCCCAAGTGTGCATGGAGAATGAACACTCCCCCTGTTGTACAGGAACAGACAGAACACACCACCACTTCCACGACTACTGGCGTCAAGGCTGGGTGTCTGTGTGCTGGGGATCCCACTGAGGCGCTTTCCTTTTATATTTATTTCTATTATTTATAGCAACTGTGCAAGTAGGATATTTCTTTTCTTTCCTGAAGATGATGAAACTGAGGCCCAGTGAGATTAAACATCCCACCAAAGTCTCTCACAGTTTGTTTCTCAGCCTTGGCACTCCTGGCACTTGGGACCAGATAGACTTTGTTGAGAGGGGAGGGCCTGTCCTGTGCATTGCAGGTTATTTAGAAGCATCCTTGGCCTCTATGTACTAAATGCCAGTAGCACCTCCCTGGGTTGTGACAACTAAAAGTGTCTCCAGATATTGCCAAGTGTCCCATGGGGCGTAAAATTGCCCCTGGATAAGAACCACTGTTCATAGCATAACTGATTAACCTGGGTTTTGAATCCAAACCTGACTCTTTCCTTAGCCAGAAACTAAATTAACATGTAAACATCAGCACTCGTGTGAAGAAACTGCCTTGAACAGCAGCAGAATGATTCGATGTACTCTGGCTGTCACAGTAATTAATGTCACTGCAAAATAAAGGAGCCTATAAGAATAACAGCCAACATTTATTGAGGGCTTACTATGTTCCAGGGAGTATGCCAAGCACTTTCTACATATTTGCCCATTTAATCATCCCCACAGCCTTGTGAGGAATGATATGCCTGCAACCTCAGCATATAATCAAAGAGATTCAGAAAAGGAAATTTTGCCATTGCAGCAGCATGAGAGAATTCTGCAATGGCTAATAACTTTTCAAAGTTCAACTTCGGAGTCCTTGTGAAATATTAGATTTTAGTGACATCTGCAGTTCCAATTATCTTCAACCGTGGAATGTACCTGGTCAAGCTTGAGCTGTCAAAAAGGATTGTTCTGGACAATTTTCATGAAGCCAACCAATTAGCTGATAGGATCACACATGCTTTTTGGTACCAGGCACTCTCCTGGTGTGGAACTGCCTGTCACCCCCTCCGTCACCCCCTCCCAGGGGAGTGAATGGAGCCTGTTGGGGAAAATGGAAGCAGTTCAAAACCAGCTTCTTGAATTTCTTAGACTCTTGGTTCCTTAGCACTCTCTCTCCTAAAAAACCATCGATTTTGAAAGTGTTTTCTATTTCAAAGTCACAGTCCCAGAAAAAAAATGGGATTACAAACTCAGCAGTTTGAGTTAAGGCAACAAATTAATAGTAATCATTTCACAGGGAGAAATTCTAGTCCAATGCCAGAGAAAGAGAGCTCAGGCATCAGCACCATGCTCCAAATGAATGAAGTCTGGCTCAGAAGTTGGTCTTGCTAACATAACGGACTGTGCTATGGTTCACATAGAGAAGAAGTTTGAATTATAGGTCAATTACTCATGCTGAAAATCTTTATTGAGTTTACTGTTGAGTGTTGGTTTTATGGAAAAAAATGATTGGAACATGGGATGGAGAGAAAGAAGGACCTGGGAGAGTGGGGCAGGGATGCTAACTCTAAAGCAGAAGATACCTGGACAGTAAGAAGGAGGAAAAAGAGGAACATAAAGCAAAATCGATGAGGAGAAGATGCCCAAACTGGCAGGGGCCCAGGGTGGGGGCCAGGTTGCGTAGATCCACGCTGGGAGGTCTCCTGAGCCTTCATGCTGCCCAAAGACTCTCATCACCCTTCCTCAGGACAGAATGGGTTAATTGGGTATGTGTAGAATTAATAGATCCTGCAAGAAGGTATGGTGGGACATAGCTGTGGGAATGAGGCTGAGGAAAGCTTGAAGTGTTAGGGAGGGATGGCTTCTGGGGAGTGTGAAGACTTGTATGACATTTGCAGCTCAGTACAACCTGCTCCTTTGGCCAGCAGAGGCCTGGCTTATGCACATGAGATCTGGGAAGCTGCACAGTGTCCTAGGCTTGGAGAGGCCCATCCTTGGCTTAATGCTCTGCTGTCACTCTGTAGACATTCTTATAATTTCTGAATGACAGTCCCCATATTTTCATTTTGCACTTGGATCTGCAAATTATATAGCTGGTCTTGGGCATCAGTGACTATACTGTCCTGATATACCTTTGTGATAAGCCATCTCTACATTACTCTAGGATCCAAGGGAGGACAGGCTATTTAGGAGGGGGGTTGTAACTCAAGGATTGTACACAAGGCATTGTGCTGAAATTTCTTGGACAAAAACAGTGAAGCATCCTGTTTCTTTAATTCTAAGATAACATCAAATCTGACACTCCATTGGCTTTGTGGCAGCTTCTTCTTCTTCTTTTTTTTCTGAGAAAAATAAACATATTAGCTGTACATATAAAATATCCAGTCTACACTGATTTAAGAAACATTTAATTGTGAAACAAACAAACAAAAAAGGTCACTTTAGAATGGCAAAAAAAAAAGTTCAGGATGAGTTTTCATCAACCTTCCGATTGAATTCTGGACAGTAAAAGAAAATGTTCCCCTTGCCCTAGGTGGTCTCTCTTCAGTTCAGGGCTGTTTAAATCCAACTAAACATCAGTATGTTTTGTGAAAGAGCAGTTAGGGGCTCCTTTATGTGTGGTTAGTTGCAAGATATGAACAACTAGGCACTCAGTCTCTGAGCTCTAACTTAGATGATGTTGAAAATTAGTGAGAAGAAGCCATTTGAGCTTCTCCTTGTCCTGGGTTTGTTTATTCTGCTTAACTTAAGCAGACCTAATAATTTTAATACGTACTTTGAATGTTCTAATCCAGCTGAAAAGCAGACCAACGCGTGGATATAACCAAGATTTTTCCCTCAGGCAGAGCACAAAGTCCCTTTTCCAGATACAAGCTTTCCCTACATCTGGTCATTTTCTTGGAATTTCGGTCGACATCCTCCTTCAAGGTGAATGTTTCTTTAGCTGTTCAGAACTTGATGAATCTCTCTTCCCCAGAAAGCCCCTTACCAAGGAACTAGTTGCTCACAATAGACACTGACTCACACAGGCTCACTTATGACAAGCTCAGGCACCAGCTTCCTCCCATATGCCTCTTACCAGCTCTTACTTGAAAAGATTCACCCACTGCTTCCTCCCAGGACTGGAGGATATAATGCAGTGCCTTTCCTCTGAAAAGGGACTCAGCAATTGTTCCTTACCCTCAATCACCACGAATGCACTAAAACATAACCTGGGCATCTGAGGCAGTGTCATAGGATTGTTTAACATTTGCATTTACCCACCTGACAAAGCTTTGCCAAATGCATGCCCTGTGCAGGGATCAGAGCAAGGTGAGGGGCTGGGGAAAATTTGAAAACAAATGAAACAGAGGCTTTGACCTAAGGTGAGGTGAGAGGGCTCTTCATCTAGTAGAACAGAAAAGATCTGTGCATAAACATCACAGCTATACCAAGGAGGCCAGTTGCCCAATTCTTGCTTCCTGTGATCTACGCATTTCACGTCATTACATAGAATGCTGTCACTTACATCCGGGTCACCCAGCCTAAAGACATTCCTATTGGATATAGGCACTGGGTCTCGTGCTCTTTACAGAGTGATGTAAGCAGAAGGCGGTCTCATAAATACTTAACAATGTAATGCTGATACTAATGATCCTCTTCCTTCCTATTTGGTAGCGGTCAAAATGAGCCAAGCTTTCTTTGGGTCCTTCTAAGAAGAAACTTGTAATAATTGTGGTGATGATGAAAACAACAACAAAACTATAGCTACTACTACTACTAAGCTACTTTTCAGTATCTCCACGTGGCTTGCACTCTCCTTTGTTTTACGTTCCTTCCTACCTTTATAACAGCTCTGCAAGATAGTTATTATTATCCTAGTTTCCCCGAAGAAGCAATGACAGTCAGCAAGTTAGGTCGCTTGCCCCAAGGGGTGAAGCTGGAGTTCAGGCACAGATGCCCTCACAACACCCTACCACACCACCAGAGGGCAGACCAGAAGCAAGAAGAACTACAATTCTGCAGCCTGTAGGACAAAAACCACATTCACAGAAAGATAGACAAGATGAAAAGGCAGAGGGCTATGTACCAGATGAAGGAACAAGATAAAACCCCAGAAAAACAACTAAATGAAGTGGAGATAGGCAACCTTCCAGAAAAAGAATTCAGAATAATGATAGTGAAGATGATCCAGGACCTCGGAAAAAGAATGGAGGCAAAGATCAAGAAGATGCAAGAAATGTTTAACAAAGACCTAGAAGAATTAAAGAACAAACAAACAGAGATGAACAATACAATAACTGAAATAAAAACTACACTAGAAGGAATCAATAGCAGAATAACTGAGGCAGAAGAATGGATAAGTGACCTGCAAGACAGAATGGTGGAATTCACTGCTGCGGAACAGAATAAAGAAAAAAGAATGAAAAGAAATGAAGACAGCCTAAGAGACCTCTGGGACAAGATTAAATGAAACAACATTTGCATTATAGGGGTCCCAGAAGAAGAGAGAGAGAAAGGACCAGAGAAAATATTTGAAGAGATTATAATCGAAAACTTCCCTACAATGGGAAAGGAAATAGCCACCCAGGTCCAGCAAGCACAGAGTGTCCCATACAGGAGAAACCCAAGGAAAACATGCTGAGATACATAGTAATCAAACTGGCAAAAAATAAAGACAAAGAAAAATTATTGAAAGCAGCAAGGGAAAAACGACAAATAACAAACAAGGGAACTCCCATAAGGTTAACAGCTGTTTTCTCAGCAGAAACTCTACAAGCCAGAAGGGAGTGGCATGATATAATTAAAGTGATGAAAGGGAAGAACATACAACCAAGATGACTCTACCCGGCAAGGATCTCATTCAGATTTGATGGAGAAATCAAAAGCTTTACAGACAAGCAAAAGCTAAGAGAATTCAGCACCACAAACCCAGCTTTAAAACAAATGCTAAAGGAAATTCTCTAAGTGGGAAACACAAGAGAAGAAAAGAATCTACAAAAACAAACCCAAAACAATTAAGAAAATGGTCATAGGAACATACATATCGATAATTATCTTAAATGTGAATGGATTAAATGCTCCAACCAAAAGACACAGGCTTGCTGAATGGATACAAAAACAAGACCCATATATGTGCTATCTACAAGAGACCCACTTCAGACCTAGGGACACATACAGACTGAAAGTGAGGTTATGGAAAAAGATATTCCATGCAAATGGAAACCAAAAGAAAGCTGGAGTAGCAATACTCATAAAAGAAAAAATAGACTTTAAAATAAAGAACGTTACAAGAGACAAGGAAGGACACTACATAATGATCAAGGGATCAATCCAAGAAGAAGATATAACAATTATAAATATATATGCACCCAAAATAGGAGCACCTCAATACATAAGGCGACTGCTAACAGCTCTAAAAGAGGAAATCGACAGTAACACAATAATACAGGGGACTTTAACACCTCACTTACACCAATGGACAGATCATCAAAAATGAAAACAAATAAGGAAACACAAGCTTTAAATGACACAATAGACCAGATAGATTTAATTGATATTTATAGGACATTCCATCCAAAAACAGCAGATTACACTTTCTTCTCAAGTGCACACGGAATATTCTCCAGGATAGATCACATCTTTTGTCACAAATCAAGTCTCGGTAAATTTGAGAAAATTGAAATCATATCAAGCATCTTTTCTGACCACAAAACTATGAGATTAGAAATGAATTACAGGGAAAAAAACGTAAAAAACACAAACACATTGTGGCTAAACAATACGTTACTAAATAACCAAGAGATCACTGAAGAAATCAAAGAGGAAATCCAAAAATACCTAGAGACAAATGACAATGAAAACATGACGATCCAAAACCTATGGGATACAGCAAAAGCAGTTCTAAGAGAGAAATTTATAGCTCTATAAGCCTACATAAAGAAACAAGAAAATTCTCAAATAAACAATCTAACCTTACACCTAAAGGAATTAGATAAAGAAGAAAAAACAAAACGCAAAGTTAGCAGAAGGAAAGAAATCATAAAGATCAGAGCAGAAATAAATGAAATAGAAACAAAGAAAACAATAGCAAAGATCAATAAAACTAAAAGCTGGTTCTTTGAAAAGATAAACAAAATTGATAACCATTAGCCAGACTCATCAAGAAAAAGAGGGAGAAGACCCAAATCAATAAAATTAGAAATGAAAAAGAAGCTACAACAGACACCGCAGAAATACAAAGCATCCTAAGAGACTACTACATACAACTCTATGCCAATAAAATGGACAACTTGGAAGAAATGGACAAATTCTAAGAAAGGTATAACCTTCCAAGACTGAACCAGGAAGAAACAGAAAATATGAACAGACCAATCACAAGTAGTGAAATTGAAACTGTGATTAAAAATCTACCACCAAACAAAAGTCCAGGACCAGATGACTTCACAGGTGAATTCTATCAAATATTTAGGGAAGAGCTAACACCCATCCTTCTCAAACGTTTCCAAAAAATTGCAGAGGAAGGAACACTCCCAAACTCATTCTATGAGGCCACCATCACCCTGATACCAAAACCAGACAAAGATACTACAGAAAAAGAAAATTACAGACCAATATCACTGATGAATATAGATGCAAAAATCCTCAACAAAATACGAGCAAACAGAATCCAACAACACATTAAAAGGATCATACAGGCTGATCAAGTGGGATTTATCCCAGGGATGCAAGGAATGTTCAATATATGCAAACAATCAATGTGATACACCATAATAACAAATTGAAGAATAAAAACCATATGATCATCTCCATAGATTCAGAAAAACTTTTGACAAAATTCAACACCCATTTATGATAAAAACTCTCCAGAAAGTGGGAATAGAGGGAACTTACCTCAACATAATAAAGGCCATATATGGCAAACCCACAGCAAACATCATTCTCAATGGTGAGAAACTGAAAGCATTTCCTCTAAGATCAGGAAGGAGACAAGGATGTCCACTCTCACCACTATTATTCAACAAAGTTTTGGAAGTCCTCGCCATGGCAATCAGAGAAGAAAAAGAAATAAAAGGAATCCAAATTGGAAAAGAAGAACTAAAACTGTCACTGTATGCAGATGACATGATACTATACATAGAGAACCCTAAAGATGCCACCAGAAAACTACTAGAGTTAATCAATGAATTTGGTAAAGTTGCAGGATACAAAATTAATGCACAGAAATCTCTTGCATTCCTATACACTAATGATGAAAAATCTGAAAGAGAAATTAAGGAAACACTCCCATTTACCATTGCAATAAAAAGAATTAAATACCTAGGAATAAATCTACTTAGGGAGACAAAAGACCTGTATGCAGAAAACTATGACACTGATGAAAGAAATTAAAGATGATACCAACAGATGGAGAGATATAGAATGTCCTTGGATTGGAAAAATCAATATTGTGAAAATGGCTATACTACCCAAAGCAATCTATTGATTCAATGCAATCCCTATCAAATTACCAATGGCATTTTTTATGGAACTAGAATAAAAAATCTTAACATTTGTATGGAGACACAAAACACCCCGAATAGCCAAAGCAGTCTTGAGGGAAAAAAACGGAGCTGGAGGAATCAGATTCCCTGACTTCAGACTATACTGTAAAGCTATAGCAATCAAGACAATATGGTACTGGCACAAAAACAGAAACATAGATCAATGGAACAAGATAGAAAGCCCAGAGATAAACCCACGCACCTATGGTCAACTAATCTATGACAAAGGAGGCAAGAACATACAATGGAGAAAAGACGGCCTCTTCAATAAGTGGTGCTGGAAAAACCGGACAGCTACATGGAAAAGAATGAAATTAGAACACTCCCTAACACCATACACAAAAATAAACTCAAAATGGATTAGAGACCTAAATGTAAGACGGGACACTATAAAACTCTTAAGAGGAAAACATAGACAGAACACTCTTTGACATAAATCACAGCAAGATATATTTTTTGATCCACCTCCTAGAGTAATGGAAATAAAAATAAAAATAAACCAATGGGACCTAATGAAACTTCAAAGCTTTTGCACAGCAAAGGAAACCATAAACAAGATGAAATGACAACCCTCAGAATGGGAGGAAATATTTGCAAATGAATCAATGGACAAAGGATTAATCTCCAAAATATATAAACAGCTCATGCAGCTCAATATTAAAAAAACAAACAACCCAATCCAAAAATGGGCAGAAGACCTAAATAGACATTTCTCCAAAGAAGACATACAGATGGCCAAGAAGCACATGAAAGCTGCTCAACATCACTAATCATTAGAGAAATGCAAATCAAAACTACAATGAGGTATCACCTCACACCAGTTAGAATGGGCATCATCAGAAAATCTAGAAACAACAAATGCTGGAGAGGGTATGGAGAAAAGGGAACCCTCTTGCACTGTTGGTGGGAATGTAAATTGATATAGCCACTCTGGAGAACTCTATGGAGGTTCCTTAAAAAACTAAAAATAGAATTACTATATGATCCAGCAATCCCACTACTGGGCATATACCCAGAGAAAAACATAATTCAAAAAGGCACATGCGGGCTTCCCTGGTGGCGCAGTGGTTGAGAGTCCGCCTGCCGATGCAGGGGACATGGGTTCGTGCCCCGGTCTGGGAAGATCCCACATGCCGCGGAGCGGCTAGACCCGCGAGCCATGGTTGCTGAGCCTGCGCATCCGGAGCCTGTGCTCCGCAACGGGAGAGGCCACAACAGTGAGAGGCCCGCGTACCACAAAAAAAAAAAAAAAAGGCACACGCACCCCAATGTTCATTGCAGCACTGTTTACAATAACCAGGTCATGGAAGCAAACTAAATGCCCATGGACAGACAAATGGATAAAGAAGATGTGGTACATATATACAGTGGAATATTACTCAGCCATAAAAAGGAACGATATTGGGTCATTTGTTGAGATGTGGATGGATCTAGAGACTGTCATACAGAGTGAAGTAAGTCAGCAAGAGAAAAACAAATATCATATATTAACGCATATATGTGGAACCTAGAAAAGTGGTACAGATGAGCCGGTTTGCAGGGCAGAAATTGAGACGCAGGTGTAGAGAACAGACGTATGGACACCAAGGGGGGAAAGCCGTGAGGGGGTGGGGTGTGTGTGATGAATTGGGCGACTGGGATTGACATGTATACACTGATGTGTATAAAATTGATGACTAATAAGAATCTGTTGTATAAAAAAAATAAAATATAATTCAAAACTTAAAAGCAAACCAAACCAAAACAAAAATACCCTACCCCAGCCCTTCCTTCAGTGAGAACTCTTGTCTTCTGCAGGCCCTCCTCCCAATGGGAGCACAGAAGGAGGATTAAAGCTCAGGTCCTCTGGGAGCACTGAGGAAAAAGCCTGAGGGACGAGCTGGGACTGTCTGGGCCAAAATGGAAATTGCACGTGCTGGGGTAGAACCCACGGTCTCATAAACGTTTCTTTTTTGTCTTAGGTAAGCATTAGCATTCTGGAACAGCCAGAGCACTTGCTTGCTTGTAAAAAAGCCCTGTAACATTTTTATTTGAGAAGTCTAATGGCATAGAGGGAGGAAAAGGAAGAAAGAAGTTCTCTACTGCAGAAAGAGGAAATGGAGGAGGAATTGAAGGAAAAACATTCCTAGAAAATTCATTTAGTAGACTGAACTATTCAAAATAGCTACGCAGCTCTTCCCAACTGACAGGAACTGCTGGACTTTGAAGGTCCTGAGGAGAATATCTTCAGAGAAGGCCAGTGCTCCAGGCCCTAGCAGAGGAGTTGTCAGATGCAAACTTGACATCTCTGTTATCAAGGCCCTGTGCAAGCCCAGGTGAGAAAGGACACGGTTAAGGAAGATAATGGGACACACCATCCATGCAACCATCCAACAGCTCCAGCTGTTCCAAGTCCTACCGAGCTGTCAAGTCAGGTCATGAGAAGGCTGCATACTTGAGCATCTAATTCATTTAAGTTAACACAGGTCAAGTTAGGTTAAAATAACTTTTTTGAAGGCCTACTGTGTGCAAGGCATGAGAGATTCAAAGAAGATCCAGTCTAGTGGGGTCTCACTGATTTTCCCCTCTGCAGCCCAACATTTGCAGCCACACGGTGGCGAGAGACCTTTCTTCCTTACTAAATATCTGTTCCAAACAACCTTCTCTCTCACTATCTTGGACCCACTGTCCCCCCAAAGGGTCCTTCTCCATCTTTTTCCTTAAAGCAGTGCTTTTAAAACTGTGAAATAAAATAGCATGAAAACAAAGAAAGAAAATGGAAGTGATAATATCAGAGTGCAGCATACATGGTAAGAGTAAGAACTGTCTTGTGAAACTTTATTCAGTTATCTGTGTTTGTGTGTACTGTGATGTGATGTAAAACACATTTCTCACTGTGGGTCATGGTCCGAAAAGGTGGAAAAGCACTGCTTTACAGGAGTCCTCCAATTTCCACCCCCTTCTCTTCTAGTCAGACCTCATTACAGACCCTTCATTTTGAAGGTCATTGTGGCTTTGTACCTGCCTCTGAGACTCAACATTTCAAACACTCCTTCCTTCCAGAGGCCAACTGACTCATGACTGGGACATTGGTTCCTGTGTATCCCATGCCCGCTACCTGTACCAGCCCATCCCCTCACCCTCCACCCTCCACCCACCACGCATACGGGTCTGTGGCCTGAGGCTCCAGCCTTGCCAGAACACTGGATGCCCTGACCATCCATGTAAAGGTGACTCAAGAACCCGCCATATATACACGTTCCTTCTGCATTTGCAGCAAAACTATTATCAACCTAATAGCTATTTCTTTACAATGTCACCTGCTGGTTGCAGAGTCATGCTTTAAAGAACAGCCAAGGCTTGCCTAAGGGGGTGAAATCTGAGCATTGCAACAGGTCAACAGCACAGAGGATGGACTTCTTTTGGGATTTCTCCAGAAGACTCCTTGCCCTGGCTTCCCTGACCCTTTTCCTCATGCATCCTTCTTTGGGCATCAGGTATAACTCTGGTATTTGATCCCAGCCACAAGCTCCAGCTCCCCTCCTGGGCTTCAGTAATAGAACTAATATGTTGAGGACTCACTCTGAACCAGACGTTATGCTAAGCACGTCATCAACTTTTTCCACATACTCTCACAGCAGATCATGGGTGGGTACATTTTACCCTCACTTTACAGACAAGGAAACTGGAGCCATTCTAAGTGGATGGCCCAAGGTCACCTGGCCAGCTGGCTTCCATGCCTGCAAAGTCGACCACTACATCATGTAGATCTGGTTGTATGTAACTATCGAAGTTCTGCCCTCTCACACCAGTCTCACCATTGCTGCCTGGCCAAGATAAGAAAATTAGTTAGCTTCATTGTGATACATTTCTTTAAGGGTTGAGATTCAGGAAAAGAGGTTTGTCTTCTAAACTTCAGGTATATCTTTATCCGCCAGCTAAGAATAATACAATTGTATTTCCTTATTTTGCCTTGGTTTCTAGGAGGCTCAGAATTAAATTTAAATATAATGTTTATACTAAGTGTGCTAATTCTATGGTTGGCATAAATCCTTTCTCTTTATACGGCTCTGCTCTTTCACTTCTGTTTATGTGAACATATGTACATGTATATTTGTGAACAGATGTATATGTAAATTTGTAACAAGGAATGAAATAAACAAATAAGCATTCTATTCTTTCAGAAAGAAACTGAGCATTTGCGGTGCTTTGTGACCGCCTGGAGGGGTGGGATAGGGAGGGTGGGAGGGAGACGCAAAAGGGAGGGGATATGGGAACATATGTATATGTATAACTCATTAAATTTGTTATAAAGCAAAAAAAAAAAAAGAATAACTATAGAACAGAAGCATAGTTATAAAGAAATACCTTCTGTTTCCCTTTTAGCTCTGTTTATTTTTTAAACGTAATAAATATTTAAGAAAAAAAAAAGAAACTGAGCATTTGAATTACTTAGAAGACTTGATCATATCATTATAGAAAATTATGTACAACAGGGTTTTCTGCTCTAGTTTCGCCTTGGAAAAAAATGGATGCACAGTATTATGCTTTATTATTTGCCTTGACAAAACCTCAGCACTAGTTGTCAGGGCTGCCACATATGGCTGTGCTGATTAGGCACTGCCCAACTCCAGGGGATGCCATTCACGTGGTAATCTATGGAGCTGCTCAGTGTGCAATTTGCGCATCTGTGTGTAGTAGTTCAAAGAGTCTAACTGGGCTCATACCACTCTCTGCTTTCCATCAGCTAACTACATACTGACTGGAATCGGAGTTATTGATGAGGAAGTGGTTGTGGAGCAGGAAGGTATTCCATTGCTCCTGTCTGTCTTCCCAGGCAAAGCTATTCCTCCCTGCTTTGGGTTGAAGTCCCAGGAAACGTGGGGGACCAGGAGAGCTCCCCCCACCTCTGTGCAATAGTGGCGAGGCGGGGAGGTTGGGGGAGGAGGAGAATGGGCCTAGGGAGATGCTAAACTGAGCAGGCAATCAATCATCTCACAACCTCTCTTGAGTTTCTTCTGGCTTTATTTCAGGCACTAATTGGAAATGCCTGCCCCCCCTCCCCCACAGAGTTTGTTTTCTCAGTAGAAAGGAAAGAAGATTCCAGCTGAGCCTGGAGATGCTGAGAAGGATGTGATAACTTTTCAAACCATTGGCATTCTCCACTGCTTCTCCCTCCAGAGCCTCCCTTTGGGGCGCTTGTATGTGTGGTCTGTCACCTGCAAGGGAGCTCCTTTCATCCTGGGCTCCCCTCTCTGGGGACCACCAAGCAGGGGGTGGAGGGGATTTTATTAGGATGTCGAATGTGTGGCCTCTTTTATTTTTTAATTTTAGAAAATATTTTTTCAACCTTATTGAGGTATAATTGACAAATAAAATTGTAAGATGTTTAAAGTGTATATGGTGGAGATCTGATATACAAATACATTGTGACAGGATTCCCCCATCTAGTTAATTAACACATCTGTCATCTCACATATTTATCATCTTTTTTCTTTTTTTTTTGGTGAGAACATTAAAGTTCTGCTCTCTTAGCAAATTTCAATTATACAATACAGTGAAATCAACTATAGTCTTCATGTTATACATTAGATCCTTAGACCTCATACGTCTTACAGCTGAAAGTTTATACCCTTTTACTAACCTTTCCCTATTTCCCCTCGCCCTCCGGCCCTGGCTACCACTTTTTTACTCTGTTTATATGAGTTTGATTTTTTTCTTTCTTTTTTTTTTTTTTTTTTAAGATTTCACATAAGTGATACTATGTAGTATTTGTCTTTCTTTGTTTGGCTTATTTTACTTAGCATAATGCCCTCACGGTCATCCATATTGTCACAAGTGGAAGGGTTTTCTTCTTTCTCATGACTAATTTCCATTATGTTTATGTACCACATCTTCTTTATCCACTCATCCATTGATGGACACTTAGGTTATTTCCATATCTAGGCCACTATGAATAATGCTGCAATGAACATGGGAGTGCAGATATCTCTTTGAGATCTTGATTACAATTCTTTTGGATATATACCCAGAAGTGGGACTACGGGATCATATGGTAATTCTATTTTTAATTTTTTGAGGAAGCACCATACTGTTTTCTACAGTGACTGCACCAATTTACACTCTTACCAACAGTACACAAGGGTTCCCTTTGTGGGAGGGAAGGGACTAGTTCTGCCTTGATCCTATAGCACTGGCCCTCACCGGTCTTGCAGGGATCATAACTACTTATTCAGAAGAGGTTTATTGTTACTGAAAATGACATGAAAGTAAACAGACCCCACTAAAAAAAAATTTTTTTTAATCGGCTCTGGTTTAGAAAAGTAGTGGGTCTGAGTCCTCGGGTTGCACACACTGTATCCTAATCTGGGCTCCACTACTCTACCTTGGGCAATTAACTTCTCCAAATCTCAGTTACTTCCTCTGTAAAATAAGAAAAAGTGATAATAATAATAATATCTGCATCATGGGATTGTGATGAAAATTTAAAGTGATAATGGGGGCGGGGAGACACTCAAAGCAAGCATTCAGTCCATGGGTGACAGAAATAAAGAGAAGTGTCAACCCATTCGGGGAGCTCTGAGGTATGTGAGATTGGAGATGTGGTCAGCTGGTCCCACGGAGACTTGGTTTGTTTCTATGTGCCTCTTCTATCTCAGCCATTAAGGCATGTTCAAGGGTAATTTTGACTTTATTTGATTTTCAACTTATATACTATCTTTAGAACCTAAGCTCCCTCCCTGAGAATGTGATCCCACCCTAAGTGCTCAATAAACTGTGGTTATCATTATTAAAGATTGCCCAGTTAGCAAGTGTCCAAGGATTTGTGATGAATGAAGATGATATTTGAACTTTAATAGCTGCCTGTTAGACCAAAGGAAGTATGCCTACTTTATTTCCTTAATTCATAAGCAAAGTATGAAAGTTTTATTTTTCTTCATAGATGCTTATTTGTAACCCTCTCTCTTCTACCGCTTTCCCCCTTCCCCTCATTCACCCCCCCAACACTTCGTAAATTTAATCTTAAGGATGTTGTTACTTTGGACCTACTTCTCTGACTGTTTAGTTGATGATTTCGTTTGTGCTACATGGAAGTTTACCTCATGTTGTCTATGCAAAAAGGCCTTCCTGTTAAGAGTCATGGAGACATGGTTGCCAACGGCATGGGCAACCTAGTATTGGCCATTAGAAGATAGATGATGTTAATTACAGATCAATGTTACCAAGGCCTAAGCTAGAAGAGAGTTGGTTATCAATGAATTGCCTCTGAGAGTAAAACTTTCCCTACGATTAGCATGTTACAGATGACAAAACGTTAGTCTAAACAAGTGATCCTCAATCCTGGCCCCATGTTAGAACTATACCAGGCAAGTTTTCAGAAAATACCAATGCTAGAGCCTGACTCCCAGATTTAACTGGCTTGGGTTGGGGATCAGACATCTGTATTGAAAGCTTCCCAGCTGACTCTAATGTGCAGGCTAAACCTTTCAACATGTTCTATACTCCCTTAAATCACTGGAGGGCTTGGTAAAACACAGATTTCTGGGTCCCACCTCAGAGTTTTCTATTCAGTAGATCTGAGATGGGGCAGAGAATGTGCATTTTTAAGAAGTTCCCAGGTGATGCTGATGATGCTATTTCCAGGACACACTTTGAGGACCACTGGTACACACAGTTGCTGACAATCCACACTTAGGTGTCCTCAACAGCCTTGTAGTAGTCAGGGTTCTCCAGAGAAACAGAACGAATAGGATATATAGAGAGACAGACAGAAGAGACTTGTTATAGGAATTGGCTCACGCAGTTATGAAGGTGAAGTCCCACACCTGCCATCCGCAAGCTGGAGAACCAGGAAAGCTGGTGGTGTAATTCAGTCTGAGGCCAAAGGCCTGAGAATGAGGGGCTGATGGTGTAAGTTCCCAAGAACTAGGATCTCTGTTTCTGAGGGCAGGATTAGATGAACGTCTCAGCTCAAAAACAAAGAGAGAGAATTCATCCGTCCCTCCTTAGCCTTCCTGTTCTATTCCAGCCCTCAGCAGGTTGGATAATGCCCACCCACACTGGTGAGAGCCATCCCTTCACTCAGTCTACTGAATCAAATGCTAATCTCTTCCAGAAACACCCTTACCGACACACCCAGAAATAATGGTTTACCAGCTATCTAGGCATTGCTTGGACCAGTCAAGTTGACACATAAAATTAACCATCACAAGCCTTATTTTTGCCTCTCACTGTTTTTACACTCTCTTCCACACCCCAGATCTCGTTATGTTCCTCTAATAAATACACGTGCTCCCTCTACCCTACAGGTCTCTGAACACACCTTTCCTTTTGCCTGCAACGCCTTCCCTGTCACAGAACACACTTCACTGAGAAAAGGCTGTAATTCAATTTTCATCGACTTGGCATTAGGTTTTATCCAGCAAACGTAAATTGTGGAACTTGTACTGAATTTGTTAATGGTAATATATACACTTTTACAACATGTAGTTTTTCATTAAATAAGCTTTTATTTCCTACACTGAAGTGAATACAAAAATAAACTATGGCCGTACGTTTTTTTTTCAACAGTTGGGACGTTTTAATACACTTTACACCATTATAAGCCTTTTTTATTAAAATCCATAATTTGTAAGGAAAAAATAAAGACATAGAACTGCTATATTATGAATAGTGGAATCACAGATGAGACATGGAGTGAGTATATATCAGTATCAGTAAATATAAAGTAGATCGTGGCTCTCTCCACCCTCTGCCCACACCAGCCAGAGACTCATTTCTCTTGAGGTGACTTTGCCTCTGGGGGAAGGGCGCTGGGCTGAGTGGGGAAGAGATGAATGAAATGCCTCTTTCTCCTGCCGCTGGTAAGTTTTCCTGGTCAGTTAGCACTTTATGACTGCTTTTTGGCTCCCACTACTTCTATTAAATCCCATCAGAAGGACCAAATGAAATGAGAGAGGCAAACAAACCTCAAATGTTGGAATAGGAGATAGTGCCCAATTTAAACTTTGTTTTTTCACACTTGAATTAGTGATTTTCAAAGTAAGGGGAACTCTTATAAGGTGTGTCAAAATTGAGGTCTAAAGCAATTACTTTTGCACCTTACATCCCACTATAGCTTGTTGAAATGAATAATTTTGATGTGCTTTTTGTGCAACTGCTGGAAAAATATTATTAAAGCATTCTATCTATTATTACTCTCTCTCTCATCTATCATATATATCCCTCCTGTTGTGATGAAACTGGCTTTAATTTTCCTGACCCAGGGTTTGTCCATCTAGAAGCAATCTGTAGTGGAGAATTAATATATGAAAGACTGTCCAGACGCTCAAAACTGTTCCTGCATATTGTAATTATTAAAGTGTCAGTTGTTGTTCTAAGTGATGTGTGTGTATGTGTATCATACACACACATGTATTACCTTACTTAAGCTTCAAAACACACTGTGAAATAGGTCCTGTTATTATGCCCATTTTATATGTGAGGAAATTGAGGTACATGGAAGTTAAGCCACATGCCCAAGGTCAAGGACCTAATAAAAGGCGGAGTTGAGCTATGAACTCAGTCTAGAATCTATGTGCCAAACTGCTACCATTCTAAACTGCTTCTTTGGTTATCTCAATCTATTTAACCAAATGGTCATTTAATGAAAAGGAAAATAGTAGAATGACTTAGACAATAGCATTTTCACTTTTCCTGGAACTGCGCTGCTTTTATTTAGACCAGCATCACCTGGTCTTCTTTCTGCCTTTAGCTAGGACAACATTGGAGCAGTGCCATGGGGGATGTGTTTCTTGGGTGGAAAGGTTATAACAACCTCTTGGATAAGACCTCCCTGCGGTCTACTGGAAGGTGGGGACTGGGAGTGGGATTTCTTTGTCCTTGTGATGTTGTTAGTCAGAAAGACCCCATCGGACACGCGCAAGCTCAGAACCTAATCCAGGGAGATGAGATGGCCCCTCTTGGTATGGGTATAAATTAATACCCTTGAAATTATTCACTTAAATTTAACTCAGTTGGATCTGAGGTAGGATTTTGAAGGTAAGAAGAGAGAGGAAAGTTTGACTCATCCCAGGGGTGTGTATGTGAGTGTGTGTTGTGTTGATGGCGCAGGTGGTGAGAGATTCAGGGGGAAGTTCCAAAGTGAGCTCTGACAGGAAGTAGAAGACAGATGGCTGTGACAGCCGCTGAGTGAGAGGAATCCTCCCTTCTGTGACCGCTGCTTCCCAAGACCCTATTTTTTATGTAATTGAGGACAACAGTTCCTACACCTGGATCCATCTCCCAGATCCCTTGTGTATCTAACTCCTGAATAATCTGTAAGTTCCAATTTAGTATCTTCTCCAGGAAGTACCCTCTGAGTACCCTCACCCTCTCCCTCCCTGATCACCACTGAGGTTCCCTCACCATCAGCTCCAGCTGGGTTACACTGAACTCCCATAAGAGATTCTCTACAAGTCCAGATCCTCTGTTCCCACTCCCAGATGCTCTGATTCTGTAGGTCTGGCATGGGCTTCACACTTTAAGAGCCTCCGCAAATGAGTGTTAATTATCTTTACAGGTAGTGGTGTGCTGGTGAACTGGTTTGCCAAAAACATATATGTCAATAAAAATTAGAAGCCTGGGTTTTCATGGTATAAACACTCCCACCATGGCTGATTTCGTTATAAGCAATTTAATAACTCTCACGAGATGCCTGAACATTGAACAACTGGCTGTTGCAAGCTGGTACAGGCTGCTTCTAGGACACCAATATTAGGCAACTTAGGAAAATCTGTCAAATTTTTTTAAAGAATCATATTTCCTTTGACTCCAAAATTCTAAGATTTTATCCTACTGATATGTTTACCTACATAGGCAAAGATCTATTACAAACGTATCTGTAATAATGAAATACTGGAAATAACCTAACTGTTCATCAATTGGAGATTGATGAAATACATTATGGAAATTCTAATCAATGAAAGTACCATGCAGTCAAAAAAAAGAGTAAGATGGATCCATATGTATGGCTATGGAACCTTATAACTAGTCACATGACACAGTAAATGAAAGAAGGAAAACATGGGTGTCATTTCTATTTAAAGAAGTGTGGGGACTAGAGGGGTGGGATAGGGAGGGTGGGAGGGAGGGATATGGAAGAGATATGGGAACATATGTATATGTATAACTGATTCACTTTGTTATAAAGCAGAAACTAACACACCATTGTAAAGCAATTATACTCAATAAAGATGTAAAAAATAAAATAAAATAAAGAAGTGTGGGGAGACCTACACACATATTTACTTCTTTATGTGTGGAAAATTTTCAGAGGGATGCAAAACAATTATTAACAGTTTTGGCCTAAAGGGTAGAAGGCTAGGATTTTGATTATATGCCATTTTGAATAGTTTGATTCTTTTAAAACAAGTGCATATATTATTTTTTCCCCATAAAAAGCAAACAGAGTATCTTCTTATTTTTTTCTTTTTTAAAATCAGAAAACAACAAAACTACTCAGGTGATTCTGATATACACTGGGTTCAGAGCCTAACAGGGCTGCCCAGTCGTGTTTTTTGCTGCAGTTCATATGAGTTAGACTGTCTCCATACCTAAATGCCAAAGTCTTCAAGCAAGGGTCATTGAACCACTGAGCACTGTGACTCTGGGAAGTGAATTATTTTCCTCACTTGTAAAAGGAAGGGCTTGTACCAGGATTCAGGAATCGTTAACTCAAAGCTTTCAGGACCAGGCTATGATTGGGTGCCCTGGAAACTGCAGAAGTGCAGTCTCACCATCCCACCCCACCCATCATACCTAAGAGAAACATTCAAATTCAAATTAAATTAAACAAACCCTATGCTGGCTACAAAAAACATTTCACTTGCAGGCTACCATAAATTAGACAATCTTTAATGTCTTTCTAGACTAATAACACTTGCCATGAGTATTAGTATGTTGCAAGCTATTAGTGACTAAAAAGATACAGCTGTAATATATATTATATGTGACAATGGTAAGGTAATAATTATGACAATGATGACGATCATGATGATGACAATAATAATAAAAGCTCCACTTGAAATCAGAAGCTCTGAGCTCAAGTCTTAGTCTTCCTTACAAGGAGACATATGAAATCTCATTTCATCTCTCACTATCATATATATATATGATTTATCAAAATATATATACATGTATGTATACATATATGTATTTACATATATACCATATAATATATAGACTATATATTATTATATTTATATTATATTATATGTATATATGTACATGTCACAATCATATATATGACTTACCAAAATATATATACATATATATAGAAATATATGTATATATTATGTATATATGTATATACATATATTATATGTATATATATATATATATTTTGTAAATCAGGATCACAATATTTTCTTCAGTGGACTTTTGCAATATGACTGTGAAACTTTCTGGTACTGACCTGGCACATAGTAGGCACTTAATTTAAAAATCTGAAAATGTTATTTGATTAAGGACACAGTCTATTTTTAAACAATGTGTAAGATGTTTAACAAAATTTATTCCTATAATTTACATATAGCTGGGCATGAGCATGAAAAAATATTTATGTCAGTTCTTAATATATGGAGAAATACCTATATGGAAAGTGCCTCTAAAATGCATAAAAACTATTATATAAGTTATCTGGTGTAAATAAGGAAATAAAATAGGAAATTCAGCTTTCACGTAGTTTAATCCTTACAGAAAGGTGCTCTGACTCTTGAAATCTGAAATCTCAGATGACTTTTTGATGAAAAATAGTTACCCCCTCTCTATATACCCAGAGCCCCCTACTCCTGCCTTGTCATAGCTCAGCAGATGGCAACCAGAGTCTGGGTTTCCTTGTTTCTCTCATCCACTGGGCTGAGAGCTCAGTGAAGTGAGGGGTTTTATTTCATATCCACAGCACTCTGCACAGTGTCTAACGTTAGTATACACTCACTGTATGAATGGATACATGGGTAAATGGGTAGGTGGATAGATGGATAGGTAGGTGAGTAGATAGGTGGGTGGGTGAGTGGATGGATGGATGGATTTCCCTTTTCCCAGCTGCAGACTGCTGCCTGACTCTGTGGGCTGATTTCTCTACTATTCCCTTTCTTTGAATCCTTTTGGGCCAATTTCTCAGACAACTTGCGGCAGATAACGTATGGGTTGACTCAAGCACCTATTGAGTTATCTTCTCTACAGTTACTGAAAGAAAAGAGTAAATTCATGGTCTTTCTGAAGTTTAGTCTTGCCCTAATCACTTAAATCCTCATTTCTCTTTAATTTGTGCCTTGAGTATACTCACAAAATTTCTTTTAAAATATGTTTTTCTGCACTGTCAAAATATATTTATTATATGTGTGCATGTATATGTTATATGCATATGTGTATATATATACATATATATGAAATGTATATCATATTGATTTAATAGAAATTCAATTGTATACATATTAAGTCATGACAATCTATGCACAACTGAAATAAATGGCTCCTCTTTAGCATGCTACAGCTATATTTTCAAAAGCAGTTTAAGGAAAAAGACACTGGAGAAAAGGTATTAAAGTGAAAAGGTAGCTGTGTCAGCTTTAATTCCTGGTCTCCCCCCAGTCATCATCCATACTCCGAGCTTCCTTTGAGACCATTTCATATCCGATTCCCATCTTCGTTTGCGTGGCGGAGATAAGGAGAGAGTACACTAAACCAGCTGCGCTCAGTGTTGTTTCCTGCTTTCCTTTCTTCTCAGTGACCATTCCTTCCGGATTTGGAGATTTGAGTTCAAAAATAGACTTTAATTCACTGGGCATCAAACATTCAGTCTTAACTCTCCCCAGCAGCTGCCAGAGTCAGAAGGAAGGAAATGTGGTGTCAAAAGATTTCAATATAATCCCCTCAAAATGACTAGATGGTGTCCTGTGTTGCTTGAACTTGAGTTAACCCTCCAAAAGCAAGGCGATCACTGGATAACATAATATATAATTCCATCTATTCAGAGGCACACCTCCCCCGTTTTTCATGCTTCAAACTTTTGCAAGAAGGAAAAAAAAGTTGGTGTCTTATTTGAATTATTCAAGCTACTTTCTGTTCTGTCAATTCCAGCACACATTTGAAATCATTAATATGTCATCACTTTCCTTCGTCTAGCCTTCTCAGATTTTTTAAAATCATGAAGCACCACAAAAAGGCATCATGATTCGTTAACAGGATATTATTTTTATATTTTTAGTTCACTATTTTCAGTCTTCTTAGCACAATTTTAGAAATACTGAATGTTCAGTGAGGTAGGCCCTGAAAATTATACCCATTTAAGGGGGCTGTTGTGAACAATCCTACTAAGAACACGATGGCACTTGGAAAGGAAGCCACGTGGTTTGACAGTGCTTGGAGCAGTGCCACGTGGGTAAATATCTCATCCATTTGCAACAGGCTCATAACCATTAAAAAAAAAAGATGCACCATTTGGATATGCTGAGTACCCAGACTCATCCCAAGGATCTTTTCACTCATTCTCCAGCAATCTCCTTCCTCTGATGAGTTTCCTACTTGTCCATCCTGTGCCAGCTCTTGCACTGGCACACAACAGAAAGCAGGACAGGCATGGGCTCTGTCCTCATGGAGCTCTTTACTACGATCAACTGGATCATTGCAGTATTAGGGCTCCTTAACCGAGCCCAAAGGCATGAGATAGCAGGAAATGCCAACTAGGAATGGCTGGTATTTGGCTCATGCAACTAAAATGGAATTATTTAATGAGATCAAAACAATTATAGGAAGAACAAGTTCATAGGGGAAAGATTAGAAATTTGGTTTTGGGTTTGCTTGATATGCCAGGTAAACATCTAGTGGAGGTGTTGATTAAGCAGTTGGATATGTGAATCTGGGGTTTGGATGAAATGTCTGAGGAGCTAAAGATGACTGTTTGAAAGTAGTCAGCATGTGGATGGGTTTAAAGCCATGAGACTGGATCAGATCCTCAAGGGAGTGAGTGTGTACAGATAAGAACAGAGGCTCAAGGATTTAACCGGGGACAGGCCAACTTAGAAGCATCAGGGAGATGGGAAGAAGCCAGCAGGACCATTAGGAGTGAGGTATTCTGGAAGCAAGTAAACTCAGGGCATCATTCCTTCCTTTAATGTGTCTCAGGTGTTCTCAAAGTTTAATATGATATGAATATCTGAACAGAATATATAAAAATTGGTGCACTGTACTCGATTTGCTATTTAAGGGATTTTGCAACAGTTATTGTTAATGTTCGCCATTTTCCACCTTTCTCATTGACTTGAGAATCTAACCCCTGCTCCTCATACTGAGATTTGGAATGAAGCCACAGTGTTGTCATTTGGGCATCACAGTCACAGAAGGGAGACTACGCAAAAGGCAGATATCATGTCTTCTTTCTGAAGCAGATAGAATGTCAGTATTAGGAACTGCAGAGTTTTATGAAACAATTCACACATCTCCCATTATGACATCAGGACTCTTGTTCACCTCCTCTCCATATTGATAGGCACTCTGCTGCCCCTTCTAGGTAACTCACTGTGGGAGGAAGTCCGCCAGGCATCACTCTTGGAATATTTGCCAGACTTTGGTGGCAAATTAGCTCAGAAGCCACTGATTCTGCTAGGACAATGCTGGAAGCAAAATGGCCTTTGATGGGACTTCCTGATTCCACATGCCTGTCCCGGGTTCCAGCTTCTGTCTCCTGGAGAACAAGCCCATCACCACAATAACGGCATCCACATAATGCATCTCCAAGTGTTCCCTAAATCCTTTCAGTTGCTTCTTTCCCATTGATGACACTTATTAATTTTTAAAAATCAATCAATCAATTAATTAATATATATATTTGGCTGAGTTGGGTCTTTGTTGCTGCACGCGGGCTTTCTCTAGTTGCGGCGAGTGGGGGTTACTCTTTGTTGTGGTGTGCGGGCTTCTCATTGCGGTGGCTTCTCTTGTTGTGGAGCACGGCCTCTAGGCACGTGGGCTTCGGTAGTTGTGGCACACGGGCTCAGTAGTTGTGGCTCACGGGCTCAGTTGCTCCACGGCATGTGGGATCTTCCCGGACTAGGGCTCGAACCTGTGTCCCCTGCATTGGCAGGCAGATTCTTAACCACTGCACCACCAGGGAAGTCTGACACATTAATTTAAAATCAGATCTCACAATTAGCTTGTCTTCAGGAGGTCAGTATCTCTCTTTTTTTTAAAGTTTGGAATAGTTTATTTTGCAACCAAAAAAATAACCAATTCACCCTCTAATCTATAATAAACCATCACAGGTAGCTGATATCTCTTTTAATGCCGACTGTTGCACTGATGACTGAAGGGTTCAGGACCCTCAGCACTGTTTCCTGAAGAGTTAAATGACACTCAGGCAGCAGGAAACTTCTGTCAATAAAATCAAAATCTAAACCGGTTGCCTTTTATTATCATTTAAATTATTCTCTCCACTTGACGTGGATTTATTGGTCAGTTTAGACTCTGTGACAGATTTGGTTGTAGTCACACGGAGCATGACTAATGGCCTTAACTACAAGCCTGTAAACGGAGCGTGATGTACGTGTACATTATCACCATCTAATAATATCTGTGAGCTAATTATATAAAGGCTAAAGTAAATGAACACCACAGTGGCTGCCATGCACAAGCCCAGAGAGAGCCATTAATGTGCTTCGGAGGCTGACCTGGGCAGTCAGGTAGGGCTGGGGTAATGGTGGAGGTCATTGATCTGTGTCTTACACTGTCTATTAGCACCATCTTCATTTGAGGATGGTCACTTGTAACTCTCTCTTAGTGATTCCTAGTCTCCTCCAAGTTTATTTCAGCCAAAATAATTGATGTAATGTTTCTGGCTCTTTTAACTGTGTGTAGGCTTCCATGGTTATACAGGGGGAATCCATTATGCTTCTAGTGGTTTATTTGGTACATTCAAGATTGGCAGTGTGCTCAAGGAAGGACCCCACCCACTCACATGCTGTGAGCACGATAGGGTAGGCCACGTGACTCAAGGTCCCCAGATGTCACTGGAAGGAGGTAGGTGAACACAGGGGGACACAGGGGCTGTGTGGAGGGGAGACAGCTCTGGAGCAGAAGACCTGGCTTGGAATCCTGACCCCGACTCTCTGATGCTGTGTGACTGGGCAGTTTACAAACTTCTCTGAGTTTTAAAATGAGTTTTAAAATGCACCGTTTTCTCACCTGCAAAATGAAGACATTACCTTACAGTTGAGACTTGAACAGGCTAATAAAAATAGTCTTATGCCATATGTCTTAGAGTCAATTTTCATAAAACCTATGAAATAGATATAATTGTCATTCCCATTTTAAAGATGAGGAAGCTCAGGTTCTGAGAACTGAAATCTCTTGCTCAAGGTCATACAGTATATAAGTGGTAGAGTCAGAATTTGAACCCAGAACCCATCCTCTTAACTACTATACTGCACTGCCCTGAGCAGGGAATATACGTGACTGGTAGCACAGTCTTCCTGTTTTATGAATGGAGGCAGTTAGTGGGCACTGAAGTGACATAAAGGACAGAAGGACATGGCTGGGCTCACCATTTCTGGTCAGCACTGCTGTCACTGGTGACAAATCAGTGTGTCACTTTGGATGCGTGCAGATTGTCTTTGCATGATTTATGAGGAATTTTGTTGTTGAAAATAAAGTCACAGACCATGCTGTAAAGTAGCTTCATTTTTTGAGGAGACTAATTGAAACTGGAGTGTCCTGTAACTTCATCCATGCCCACACTCTAAACCACACGGACCCTTACTTCTTCCTCTTACCTCCCTGGAACTCACATACACTCAGCCCCACCTTCTTCCTGCTTCCCTTCCCCCCTTCATGCAGACCTGAATCATGGACACATACAGGCCATGCCCTCAGGGAGGACAGAGGCCGGAGGCTCAACTGATCATCTGACTGGGGCGGTGCGGGGTGGGGGTGGGGGTTGTAGACAGTGAATTGTGGACCATAAACTGTTAGAACTGAAAGGGACTTTAGAGATAATCTGGGCCAACCACCTAATTTTATAGATGAAGAAACTGAGGTCCAAGGTGACCCAACAAGTTCAGTGGGTCTGCAGAGCCGAATAACTAATGAAAACTGGAGGCTGAATCTGAGGGAGTAGGGACAGTGCACTAGAGAACAGGAGAGGGGGAGTGAGGCCACAGTCGGCAAGAGCGTGGTGTCAGATGGAAAAAAGTGGTTCATTATCCACTCCTGTTAACAGTCCCTAACTCAGAAGGTAGCTCAGAAGCAGAAGTGGGGAGTTGCTCTGACATCTTTAGTCATTTGATTAGGACTATCTTCCTAATTATTTATGTTAGCAATTTACAGAACAAAATCCTATGAGAGATAAAAGCAGGAAGTAGTGACTGATGCCAAGTATTAAAAATAATTTTCCAAGAACATACAATGGTATGTTTTAGACTTCTTCAGCAAAATTTGAAATTAGATTCTGAGACGTGGGTGAATCTAGAGACTGTCATACAGAGTGAAGTAAGTCAGAAAGAGGAAAAAAAAATATCATATATTAACGCATATATGTGGAACCTAGAAAAATGGTACAGATGAACCGGTTTGCAGGGCAGAAATTGAGACACAGATGTAGAGAACAAACGTATGGACACCAAGGGGGGAAAGCGGTGGTGGGGTGGTGGTGGGATGAATTGGGAGATTGGGATTGACATCTATACACTAATATGTATAAAATGGATAACTAATAAGAACCTGCTGTTTAAAAAATAAATTAAATAAAAAAAGCAGAGTTGCCTATATTTCAAATTATTGTGTTGTTTTATTTTTGCTTATCTAGTTGAATATAAGCACGTCTTCTCCAAACTTTTTTGTTTGCTATTTAACACAGCAACAACAACAAAGAAATTAGACTCTGATCTTTTTTTTTTTGTGGTACGCGAGCCTCTCACTGTTGTGGCCTCTCCTGTTGCCGAGCACAGGCTCTGGACGCGCAGGCTCAGCGGCCATGGCTCACGGGCCCAGCCGCTCCGCAGCATGTGGGATCTTCCCGGACCGGGGCACGAACCCGTGTCCGCTGCATTGGCAGGAGGACTCTCAACCACTGCGCCACCAGGGAAGCCCCGACTCTGATCATTTTTATAGAGGTAAGAATTTAGTGATCATTAGAAGCTAACCCTCAAGAGTTAAGTTTTAAAGATCACCCTCCCCACCCCCCGACCTTGTTTTTTGCCGTGACTTCAGGCTTCAGCTCAGATGTCATTTTCTCTGAAGGTCTCCTGGCCACCATCATTGCACACCCCTCCCCCTATCCCTGTGGTCACTTTCTGTCATGTCACCCCTAGTATGTCCTTCATGACACTTATAGGCTGCAATGGGCTTGTTTATGTATCTACTTCTTCGTTTTTCCCTCATTAGGATTTGAGCTTCCCGGGGCCAGGGACCAGCCCTGGCAGACACCCCGTGAAAGCACAGAGCAGGTTTCAAAACCTGAAAATTAGTGGTGACTTTGTTGGGTTTCTTTTTCCTTTTAAGTGCACGTACTTCTTAATAAGGCTATCGCTACATTAAATGTATTAAAGACCACCTATAACTTCTTCAGCAAAAATAATAAATGCAAATAAAAATTTTCCTCCAATAATGCTCAAAAAATTTCTTGAGAATTCTAACAGATACTAATGAAGATGGTAGCCTGAATAACGAATAAATTGCTTCTATTAAGTAAATAAGGGCCAACTTTACAAGAAAGCAACAAAAACACATTTTACTTAGTCTCTTAAACTATAACAGGTGTACTGTTCCTTTACTCATGGTAATGTTTTGAGCAGGTTACAATAAAATGCTTTAGGCTTTCAAACTTGCTTTTTGGTAGACTTTTTAGAATAAAAGTTTGCTTACTAAAAAATAATAGAAAGTAATAAGGAAAATTGCATCTAATGCTTTCATAATTATACAATTTACCTTTTACCTTGCAACTGCTTTTCAGAAAGGTGATAATGGAAATTGTTAAAACTTTCGTGCATTTACTGAGACAAAAATGCATTTTAATGTGGTTAAGGCAATAACCAAACAAGTGTGTTGTTAGTAATAATGGTAGTGAAACTGCTTAGGAAGTTGCACTCTTACAAACAGGAGAAGTGATGGTCTTTGTTATAAAAGGCTTCCAGGAGGTTGCCTGTCTATATTAGTCACCTGTGGGAGATTCAAATGTGTGCTGAAATTTCTAGATTCACTGATAGACTTTATTAAAAAAAATTCTTCCTATATTTAAAAAAAGTTTCAGTCATTTGAATTGCAAAAATAACATATTTGTTGCAATAGTTCAAACAGAAGCTAAGTACCTATATAAAATTTATAGTCTTAACTTCTTCCCCTAATTCTACTCTGCATATAATAGATGCTACATATTTAGGTTAAATTCCACCTTTTCTCTTTTGCTTATATAAATGTAAACATTAACTATAATAATAAAAATGATAGCAAGTAACAATCTTGTAGTGCTTAGAATATGTTAGGTATTTTTTAAAGGACTGAATATATATTATGCTATACATGTAACCCTACAAGATAAGTATAAGTTATTAGCCCCATTTTATAGATTAGGAAGCTGAGGCACAGAGAGGGCCAGTAATTTGTCAAATGTCACACAGCTAGTGTGTGGCAGACATAACATTCAAACTCAGGTAGTCTTTTTTTTTAACATCTTTATTGGAGTATAATTGCTTTACAGTGTTGTGTTAGTTTCTGCTACATAACAAAGTGAATCAAATATATGCATATGTATATCACCATATCCCCTCCCTCTTGTGTCTCCCTCCCACCCACCTTATCCCACCCCTATAGGTGGTTGCAAGGCACAGAGCTGATCTCCCTGTGCCATACAGGTGCTTCCCACTAGCTATCTATTTTACATTTGGTAGTGTATATATGTCAGTGCTACTCTCTTACTTCATCCCAGATTACCCTTCCCCCTCCTCCTGTCCTCAAATCCATTCTCTACATCTGTATCTTTATTCCTGTCCTGCCCCTTGGTTCACCAGAATCATTTTTTTTTAGATACCATATATATGTCTTAGAATATGGTAATTGTTATTCTCTTTCTGAATTACTTCACTCTATACAACAGACACTAGGTCCATTCACCTCACTACAAATAAATCAATTTCATTCCCTTTTATGGCTGAGTAATATTCCATATTATATATGTACCACATCTTCTTTATCCATTCGTCTGTCCATGGGCATTTAGGTTGCTTCCATGACCTGGCTATTGTAAATAGTGCTGCAATGAACATTGGGGTGCATGTGTCTTTTTGAATTATGGTTTTCTCTGGGTATATGCCCAGTAGTGGGATTGCTGGATCATACGGTAATTCTATTTTTAGTTTTTTAAGGAACCTCCATACTGTTCCCAATAGTGGCTGTATCAAATTACATTCCTACCAACAGTGCAAGAGTGTTCCCTTTTCTCCACACCCTCTCCAGCATTTGTTGTTTGTAGATTTTCTGATGATGCCCATTCTAACTGGTGTGAGGTGATACCTCATTGTAGTTTTGATTTGCATTTCTCTAATAATTAGTGATGTTGAGCAGCTTTTCATGTGCCTTTTGCCCATCTGTATGTCTTCTTTGGAGAAATGTCTATTTAGGCCTTCTGCCCATTTTTGGATTGGGTTGTTTGTTTTTTTAATATTGAGCTGTATGAGCTGTTTATATATTTTGTAGATTAATCCTTTGTCCACTGATTCATTTGCAAATATTTCCTCCCATTCTGAGGGTTGTCTTATTGTCTTGTTTATGGTTTCCTATGCTGTGCAAAAGCTTTGAAGTTTCATTACGTCCCATTTGTTTGTTTTTGTTTTTATTTCCTTACTCTAGGAGGTGGATCAGAAAAGATCTTTCTGTGATTTATGTCAGAGTGTTCTTCCTATGTTTTCCTCTAAGAGTTTTATAGTGCCCAGTCTTACATTTAGTTCTCTAATCCATTTTTTTCTTTTTATTTATTTATTTTTTTTGTGGTTCGCGGGCCTCTCACTGTTGTGGCTTCTCCCGTTGCAGAGCACAGGCTCCGGACGTGCGGGCTCCGCGGTCATGGCTCACGGGTCCAGCCACTCCGCTGCATGTGGGATCTTCCTGGACCGGGGCACGAACCCATGTCCCCTGCATTGGCAGGCGGACTCCCAACCACTGCGCCACCAGGGAAGCCCTCTAATCCATTTTGAGTTTATTTTTGTGTATGGTGTTAGGGAGTGCTCTAATTTCATTCTTTTACATGTAGCTGTCCAGTTTTCCCAGCACCACTTATTGAAGAGGCTGTCTTTTCTCCATTGTATATTCTTGCCTCCTTTGTCATAGATTAGTTGACCATAGGTGCGTGGATTTATCTCTGGGCTTTCTATCTTGTTCCATGGATCTATGTTTCTGTTTTTGTGCCAGTACCATATTGTCTTGATTACTGTAGCTTCGTAGTATAGTCTGAAGTCAGGGAATCTGATTCCTCCAGCTCCATTTTTTCCCTCAAGACTGCTTTGTCTATTCAGGGTCTTTTGTATCTCCATACAAATTTTAAGATTTTTTGTTCTAGTTCCATAAAAAATGCCATTGGTAATTTGATAGGGATTGCATTGAATCTATAAATTGCTTTGGGTAGTATAGTCATTTTCACAATATTGATTCTTCCAATCCAAGAACATGGTATATCTCTCCATCTGTTGGTATCATTTTTAATTTCTTTCATCAGTGTCTTATAGTTTTCTGCACACAGGTCTTTTGTCTCCCTAAGTAGATTTATTCCTAGGTATTTAATTCTTTTTGTTGCAATGATAAATGGGAGTGTTTCCTTAATTTCTCTTTCAGATTTTTCATCATTACTGTATAGGAATGCAAGAGATTTCTGTGCATTAATTTTGTATCCTGCAACTTTACCAAATTCATTGATTAGCTCTGGTAGTTTTCTGGTGGCATCTTTAGGGTTCTCTATGTATAGTATCGTGTCATCTGCAAACAGTGACAGTTTTAGTTCTTCTTTTCCAATTTGTATTCCTTTTATTTCTTTTTGTTCTCTGATTGCCATGGTGAGGACTTCCAAAACTATGTTGAATAATAGTGGTGAGAGTGGACATCCTTGTCTCGTTCCTGATCTTGGAGGAAATGCTTTCAGTTTTTCACCATTGAGTATGATGTTTGCTGTGGGTTTGTCGTATATGGCCTTTATTATGTTGAGGTAAGTTCCCTCTATGCCCACTTCTGGAGAGTTTTTATCAAAAATGGGTGTTGAATTTTGTCAAAAGCTTTTTCTGCGTCTATTGAGATGATCATATGGTTTTTATTCTTCAATTTGTTAATATGGTGTATCACATTGATTGATTTGCGTATATTGAAGAATTCTAGCATCCCTGGGGTAATCCCACTTGATCATGCTGTATGATCCTTCTAGTGTGTTGTTGGATTCTGTCTGCTAGTATTTTATTGAGGATTTTTGCATCTGTATTCATCAGTGATACTGGTTTGTAATTTTCTTTTTCTGTAGTATCTTTGTCTGGTTTTGGTATCAGGGTGATGGTGGCCTCATAGAATGAGTTTGGGAGTGTTCCTTCCTTCGCAGTTTTTTGGAAGATCTTGAGAAGGATGGGTGTTAGCTCTTCCCTAAATGGTTGATAGAATTCACCTGTGAAGTCATCTGGTCCTGGACTTTTGTTTGTTGGTAGATTTTTAATCACAGTTTCAATTTCATTACTTGTGATTGGTCTGTTCATATTTTCTATTTTTTTCCTGCTTCAGTCTTGCAAGGTTATACCTTTCTTAGAATTTGTCCATTTCTTCCAGGTTGTCCATTTTATTGGCATAGAGTTGTATGTAGTAGTCTATTAAGATGCTTTGTATTTCTGCGGTGTCTGTTGTAACTTCTCCTTTTTCATTTCTAATTTTAGTGATTTGAGTCCTCTCCCTATTTTTCTTCATGAGCCTGGCTAAAGGATTCCCAATTTGGTTTATATTCTCAAAGAACCAGCTTTTAGTTTTATTGATCTTTGTTATTGTTTTCTTTGTTTCTATTTCATTTATTTCTGCTCTGACCTTTATGACTTCTCTCCTTCTGGTAACTTGGGTTTTGTTTGTTCTTCTTTCTCTAGTTCCTTTAGGTGTAAGGTTAGATTGTTTACTTGAGATTTTTCTTGTTTCTTGAGGTAGGCTTGTATAGCTATAAACTTCCCTCTTAGAACTGCTTTTGCTGCATCCCATAGGTTTTGGATTGTCGTGTTTTCATTGTCATTTGTCTCTAGGTATTTTTGATTTCCTCTTTGATTTATTCAGTGATTTCTTGGTTATTTAGTAACGTATTGTTTAGCTTCCATGTGTTTGTGTTTTTTACATTTTTTTCCCTGTAATTCATTTCTAATCTCATAGCGGTGTGGTCAGAAAAGATGCTTGATATGATTTCAATTTTCTTAAATTTACTGAGGCTTGATTTGTGACCCAAGATGTGATCTATCCTGGAGAATGTTCTGTGTGCACTTGAGAAGAAAGTGTAATCTGCTGTTTTTGGATAAAATGTCCTATAAATATCAATTAAATCTATCTGGTTTATTGTGTCATTTAAAGCTTCTGTTTCCTTATTTATTTCCATTTTGGATGGATTGTCCATTGGTGTAATTGAGGTGTTGAAGTCCCCCAGTATTATTGTGTTACTGTCAATTTCCTCTTTTATAGCTGTTAGCAGTTGCCTTATGTATTGAGGTGATCCTATGTTGGGTGCATATATAGTTATAATTGTTATATCTTCTTCTTGGATTGATCCCTTGATCATTATATAGTGTCCTTCCTTGTCTTTTGTAACATTCTTTATTTTAAAGTTTATTTTATCTGATATGTGTATTGCTACTCCAGCTTTCTTTTGGTTTCCATTTGCATGGAATATCTTTTTCCATCCCTTCACTTTCAGTCTGTATGTATTCCTGGGTCTGAAGTGGGTCTCTTGTAGACAGCATATATATGGGTCTTGTTTTCATATCCGTTCAGCAAGCCTGTGTCTTTTGGTTGGAGCATTTAATCCATTCACATTTAAGGTAATTATCGATATGTATGTTCCTATGACCATTTTCTTAATTGTTTTCAGTTTGTTTTTGTAGATCCTTTTCTTCTTCTTCTCTTGTGTTTCCCACATAGAGAAGTTCCTTTAGCATTTGTTTTAGAGCTGCTTTTGTGGTGCTGCATTCTCTTAGCTTTTGCTTGTCTGTAAAGCTTTTGATTTCTCCATCGAATCTGAATGAGGTCCTTGCCGGGTAGAGTAACCTTGGTTGTAGGTTCTTCCCTTTCATCAATTTAAGTATATTACGCCACTCTCTTCTGGCTCGTAGAGTTTCTGCTGAGAAATCAGGTGTTCACCTTATGGGAGTTCCCTTGTATATTATTTCTCATTTTTCCCTTGCTGCTTTCAATTATTTTTCTTTGTTTTTATTTTTTGCCAGTTTGATTACTATGTGTCTCAGCGTGTTTCTCCTTAGGTTTATCCTGTATGGGACTCTCTGTGCTTGCTGGACCTGGGTGGCTATTTCCTTTCCCATGTTAGGGAAGTTTTCAATTATAATCTCTTCAAATATTTTCTCTGGTCCTTTCTATCTCTCTTCTCCTTCTGGGACCCTTATAATGCGAATGTTGTTGCCTTTAATGTTGTCACAGAGGTCTCTTAGGCTGTCTTCATTCCTTTTCATTCTT
The DNA here is from genome assembly GCF_964165515.1 of Mesoplodon bidens. Taxonomy (NCBI): domain Eukaryota; kingdom Metazoa; phylum Chordata; class Mammalia; order Artiodactyla; family Ziphiidae; genus Mesoplodon; species Mesoplodon bidens. Next base: position 77,901,994 of record NC_138161.1, on the reverse strand, counting down.
TGTTCTTTATTCTGTTTCACAGCAGTGAATTCCACCATTCTGTCTTCCAGGACACTTATCCGTTCTTCTGCCTCAGTTATTCTGCTATTGATTCCTTCTAGTGTAGTTTTCATTTCAGTTATTGTATTGTTCATCTCTGTTTGTTTGTTCTTTAATTCTTCTAAGTCTTTGTTAAACATTTCTTGCATCTTCTCGATCTTTGCCTCCATTCTTTTTCCGAGGTCCTGGATCATCTTCACTATCATTATTCTGAGTTCTTTTTCTGGATGGTTGCCTATCTCCACTTCATTTAGTTGTTTTTCTGGGGTTTTATCTTTTTCCTTCATCTGGTACATAGCCTGTGCCTTTTCATCTTGTCTATCTTTCTGTGAATGTGGTTTTTGTTCCAGCGGCTGCAGGATTGTAGTTCTTCTTGTTTCCGCTGTCTGCCCTCTGGTGGATGAGGCTATCTAAGAGGCTTGTGCAAGTTTCCTGATGGGAGGCACTGGTGGTGGGTAGAGCTGACAGTTCTTCTGCCCATTTTTTGATTGGGTTTTCTGTTTTTTTAATATTGAGCTGCATGAGCTGTTTATATATTTTGGAGATTAATCCTTTGTCCATTGATTTATTTTCAAATATTTTTTCCCATTCTGATGGTTTTCTTTTAGTCTTGTTATAGTTTCCTTTGCTGGGCAAAAGCTTTTAAGTTTCATTATGTCCCATTTGTTTGTTTTTGTTTTTATTTCCATTTCTTTTGGAGGTGAGTCAAAAAGGATCTTGCTGTGATTTATATCATAGAGTGTTCCTCTAAGAGTTTTATAGTGTCTGGCCTTACATTTAGGTCTTTAATCCATCTTGTCAAACTCAGATGGTCTTAATTACTAAGCTACACTGTCTCTCATGCTTAGCTTTACAGGTTGTTTTATGTAAATGGGATTGTACCATACGTGTCTTATGACTTTTTCATTTCCCTAACCAATGTCATGAGCTTTTTCCTGTGCAGTGAAGACGGACCTAGCTATTCTGGTGGATGGTGGCATTGCTTTCTGTCATATAAATGAATCATACTTTGTACAACTACTCTTCTGTGATGAACATTTAGATTGCTTCCATTTTTTGCCATTATAAAAATAAACAGCCTTGAATATAAATCTCTATGCACTAGCACTTTTATTTTTCTCAGGATTGGGCTTTGGGGTATCAAATATATGCACATTTCATTTTATTTTTTATTTTCTGAATTTTATTTTATATTATTTTTTTATACAGCAGGTTCTTATTTGTTATCAATTTTATACATATTAGTGTATATATGTCAAACCCAAACTCTGAATTCATCCCACCACCATGCTGCCCGCCCTTCCTCCCTAGGTGTCCATACATTTGTTCTCTACATCTGTGTCTCTGTTTCTTGCAAACTGGTTCATCTGTACTGTTTTCTAGATTCCACCTATATGCATTAATATACAAAATTTGTTTTTCTCTGACTTACTTCATTCTGTATGACAGTCTCTAGGTCCATCCACGTCTCTACAAATGATCCAATTTCGTTCCTTTTTATGGCTGAGTAATACTCCATTTTATATATGTACCACATCTTCTTTATCCATTCATCTGTCGATGGGCATTTAGGTTGCTTCCATGACCTGGCTATTGTAAGTAGTGCTGCAATGAAGTGCGACTGTCTTTTTGAATTATAGTTTCTCTGGGTGTATGCCCAGTACTGGGATTGCTGGGTCATATGTTAATTCTATTTTTAGTATTTTAGGGAACTTCCATACTGTTCTCCATAGTGGCTGTATCAATTTACATTCCCACCAACAGTGTAAGAGGGTTCCATTTTCTTGACACCCTCTCCAGCATTTGTTGTTTGTACATTTTCTGATGATGCCCATTCTAACTGGTGTGAGGTGATACCTCATTGTAGTTTTGATTTGCATTTCTCTAATAATTAGTGATGTTGAGCAGCTTTTCATGTGCCTCTTGGCCATCTCTATGTCTTCTTTGGAGAAATGTCTGTTTAGATCTTCTGCCCATCTTTTGATTGGGTTGTTTGTTTTTTTAATATTGAGTTGCATGAGCTGTTTATATATTCTGGAGATTAATCCTTTGTCTGTTGATTCATTTGCAAATATTTTCTCCCATTCTGAGGGCTGTCTTTTACTCTTGTTAATAGTTTCCTTTGCTGTGCAAAAGCTTTTAAGTTTCATTAGGTCCCATTTGTTTGTTTTTGTTTTTATTTCCACTACCCTATGAGGTGGGTCAAAAAAGATCTTGCTGTGATTTATGTCAGAGTGTTCTTCGTATGTTTTCCTCTAAGAGTTTAATAGTGTCCGTTCTTACATTTAGGTTGTTAATCCATTTTGAGTTTATTTTTGTGTATGGTGTTAGGGAGTGTTCTAATTTCATTCTTTTACATCTAGCTATCCAGTTTTCCCAGCACCACTTTTTGAAGAGACTGTCCTTTCTCCATTGTATATCCTTACCTCCTTTGTCATAGATTAGTTGACATAGGTGCATGAGTTTATCTCTGGGCTTTCTATCCTGTTCCATTGATCTATATTTTTGTTTTTGTGTCTGTACCATATTGTCTTGATTACTGTAGCTTTTTAGTGTACTCTGAAGTCAGGGAGTCTGATTCCTCCAGCTCCATTTTTTTCCCTCAAGACTGCTTTGGCTATTTGGGGTCTTTTGTGTCTCCATACACATTTTAAGATTTTTTGTTCTAGTTCTGTAAAAAATGCCATTGGTAATTTGATAGGGATTACACTGAATCAATAGATTGCTTTGGGTAGTATAGTTATTTTCACAATGTTGATTCTTCCAATCAAAGAACATGGTATAACTCTTCATCTGTTTGTATCATCTTTGATTTCTTTCATCAGTGTCCTATAGTTTTCTGACTATAGGAATTTTACCTCCTTAGGTAAGCTTATTCCTAGGTATTTTATTCTTTTTGTTGCAGTGGTGAATGTGATTGTTTCCTTAATTTCTCTTTCTGATCTTCTGTCATTAGTGTATAAGGAAAGCAAGAGATTTCTGTGCATTAATTTTGTATCCTGCAACTTTACCAAATTCATTGATTAGCTCTAGTAGTTTTCTGGTGGCATCTTTAGGGTTCTCTATGTATAGTGTCATGTCATCTGCAAACAGTGACAGTTTTACTTCTTCTTTTCCAGTTTGTATTTCTTTTATTTCTTTTTTTCTTTGAGTGCCATGGCTAGGACTTCTAAAACTATGTTGAATAATAGTGGTGAGAGTGGACATCCTTGTCTTGTTCATGATCTTAGGGGGAATATTTTCAGTTTTTCACCATTGAGAATGATGTTTGCTGTGGGTTTGTCGTATATGGCCTGTGTTTTGTTGAGGTTGGTTCCCTCTATGCCCAATTTCTGGAGAGTTTTTATCAAAATGGATGTTGAGTTTTGTCAGAAGCTTTTTCTGCATCTATTGAGATGATCATATGGTTTTTATTCTTCAATTTTTCAATATGGTGTATTACATAGCTTGATTTGTATATTGAAGAATCCTTGCATCCCTGGAATAAATCCCACTTGACTGTGGTATATTATCCTTTTAATGTGTTGTTGGAATCTGTTTGCTAGTATTTTGTTGATGATTTTTGCATCTATATTCATCAGTGATATTGGTCTGTAACTTTCTTTTTCTGTAATGTCTTTGTCTGGTTTTGGTATCAGGGTGCTGGTGGCCTCATAGAATGAGTTTGGGAGTGTTCCTTCCTCTGCAACTTTTTGGAAGAGTTTGAGAAAGATAGATGTTAGCTCTTCTCTAAATGGTTGATAGAATTCACCTGTGGAGCCATCTGGTACTGGATGTTTGTTGGAAGATTTTTAATCACAGTTTCAATTTCATTACTTGTGGTTGGTCTGCTCATGTTATATTTCTTCCTGGTTCAGTCTTGGAAGGTTACACCTTACTAAGAAATTGTCCATTTCTTCCAGGTTGTCCATTTTATTGGCATAGAGGTGCTTGTAGTAGTTTCTTAAGATGCTTTGTATTTCTGTGGTGTCTGTTGTAACTTATCCTTTTTCATCTCTAATTTTAGTGATTTGAGTCCTCTCCCTCTTCTTCTTGACGAGTCTGGCTGAAGGTTTCCCAATTTGGTTTATATTCTCCAAGAACCAGCTTTTAGTTTTATTTATCTTTCCTATTGTTTTCTTTGTTTCTATTTCATTTATTTCTGCTCTGATCTCTATGATTTCTTTCCTTCTGCTAACTTGGGTTTTGTTTGTTCTTCTTTCTCTAGTTCCTTTAGGTGTAAGGTTAGATTGTTAATTTGAGATTTTTCTTGTTTCTTGAGGTAGGAGTGTACTGCTATAAACTTCCCTCTTAAAACTGCTTTTGCTGCATCTCATACGTTTTGGATCATCATGTTTTTATTGTCAGTTGCCTCTAGGTATTTTTTGATTTCCTCTTTGATTTCTTCAGTGATCTCTTGGTTATTTAGTAATGTATTGTTTAGCCTCCATGCCTTTGTGTTTTTTATGCTTTTTTTCCTGTAATTGATTTCTAGTTTCATAGTGTTGTCATCAGAAAAGATGCTTTATATGATTTCAATTTTCTTAAATTTACCGACGCTTGATTTGTGACCCAAGATTTGACGTATCCTGGAGAATGTTCTGTGTGCACTCTAGAAGAAAGTGTAATCTGCTGTTTTCGGATGAAATATCCATAAATATCAATTAAATGTATCTGGTCTGTTGTTTCATTTAAAGCTTGTGTTTCCTTATTAATTTTATGTCCGAATGATCTGTCCATTGTTGTAGGTGAGGTGTTAAAGTCCCCCACTATTATTGTGTTACTGTCTATTTCCTCCTTTATAGCTGTTAGCATGTGCCTTATGTATTGAGGTGCTCCTCTGTTAGGTGCATATATATTTATAATTGTTATATGTTCTTTAATCCTCTTGTCCACTGATATGTGGGGCTGGGTTCCCTCCCTGTTGGTTGTTTGGCTTGAGGTGACCCAACACTGGAGCCTGCAGGATCTTTGGTGGGGCTAATGGTGGACTCTGGGAGGGCTCACGCCAAGGAGTACTTCCCATAACTTCTGCTGCCAGTGTCCTTGCCTTCATGGTGAGCCACAGCCACCCTCTGCCTCTGCAGGAGACCCTCCAACACTAGCAGGTAGGTTTTGTTCAGTCTCCTATGGGGTCACTGCTCCTTCCCCCAGGCCCTGATGCACACACTACTTTGTTTGTGCCCTCCAAGAGTGGAGTCTCTGTTTCCCCCTCTACTGTCGAAGTCCTGCAATCAAATCCCCCTAGCCTTCAAAGTCTGATTCCCTGGGAATTCCTCTTCCCGTTGCTGGACCCCCAGGTTGGAAGTGTGATGTGGGGCCTAGAATCTTCACTCCAGTGGGTGGACTTCTGTGGTATAAGTGTTCTCCAGTTTGTGAGTCACCCACCCAGTGGTTATGGGATTTGATTTTATTTTGATTGTGCCCCTCGTACCATCTCACTGTGGCTTCTCCTTTGTCTTTGGATGTGGTGTATCTTTTTTGGTAGTTCCAGTGTCTTCCTGTCGATGATTGCTCAGCTATTAATTGTGATTCTGGTGCTGTTGCAAGAGGGAGTGAGCGTACATCCTTCTACTATGCCATCTTGAAGGATATGCATATTTTAAATCTTAATAAATACTACCTGTTTACCTTCCCTAAAGGTTGTGAAAATTTATAACTGTAGCAAGGGTGAATCAGGTCCTTTCTAATTACCTAATACTTTAAATAAAATTAATGTTATGAGTATATAACTTTTATAACAAATCTTGTATTTTGTAGTTTTTGGTATTATGACCTATTCCTGAGAAGACATTGGTGGGTTAGTCATAAAACGATTATATAAATGGACTTGGGGATATGGGGAGGGGGAGGGGTGAGCTGTGAAGGGGTGAGAGAGTGGCATGGACATGTATACACTACCAAACGTAAAATAGATAGCTAGTGGGAAGCAGCCACATAGCACAGGGAGATCAGCTTAGTGCTTTGTGACCACCTAGAGGGGTGGGATGGGGAGGGTGGGAGGGAGGGAGACACAAGAGGGAAGAGTTATGGGAACATATGTATATGTATAACTGATTCACTTTGTTATAAAGCAGAAACTAACATACCATTGTAAAGCAATTATACTCCAATAAAGATGTAAAAAAAATAAATAAAACTCTTAGAGGAAAACATACGAAGAACACTCTGACATAAATCACAGCAAGATCTTTTTTGACCCACCTCATAGAGTAGTGGAAATAAAAACAAAAACAAACAAATGGGACCTAATGAAACTTAAAAGCTTTTGCACAGCAAAGGAAACTATTAACAAGAGTAAAAGACAGCCCTCAGAATGGGAGAAAATATTTGCAAATGAATCAACAGACAAAGGATTAATCTCCAGAATATATAAACAGCTCATGCAACTCAATATTAAAAAAACAAACAACCCAATCAAAAGATGGGCAGAAGATCTAAACAGACATTTCTCCAAAGAAGACATAGAGATGGCCAAGAGGCACATGAAAAGCTGCTCAACATCACTAATTATTAGAGAAATGCAAATCAAAACTACAATGAGGTATCACCTCACACCAGTTAGAATGGGCATCATCAGAAAGTGTACAAACAACAAATGCTGGAGAGGATGTGGAGAAAAGGGAACCCTCTTGCACTATTGGTGAGAATGTAAATTGATACAGCCACTATCAAGAACAATATGGAGATTCCTTAAAAAACTAAAAATAGAATTACCATATGACCCAGCAATCCCAGTACTGGGCATACACCCAGAGAAAACCATAATTCAAAAAGACATATGCACCCCAGTGTTCATTGCAGCGCTATTTACAATAGCCAGGTCATGGAAGCAACCTAAATGCCCATTGACAGACGAATGGATAAAGAACATGTGGTACATATATACAATGGAATATTACTCAGCCATAAAAAGGAACAAAATTGAGTTATTTGTAGTGAGGTGGATGGATCTAGAGACTGTCATACAGAATGAAGTAAGTCAGAAAGAGCAAAACAAATATTATATATTAACGCATATATGTGGAACCTAGAAAAGTGGTATAGATGAACCAGTTTGCAGGGCAGAAATAGAGACACAGATGTAGAGGACAAATGTATGGACACCAAGGGGGGAAAGCTGGGGGCGGGTGGTGGTGGTGGTGGTGGTGGGATGAATTGGGAGATTGGGATTGACATGAATACACTAATATGTATAAAAGATAACTAATAAGAAACTGCCATATAAAAAATAAAATTCAAAACAAAGAAAAAAATGATTATATAAACACAAGTAAATAATTAAATGGTGTAATTATGAATGGCAGTTTAGAATTTTCCCTTTTTTTCCTTATTTCAAATGTACAGTTTTTGTTTTCTTCTGCCAACAGTGTTTATTTCTTATTATTCATTCTCTTCCATCTCTATCATGCTTCAGGGAGGACCGAGGTAAGATAGACCACCATCTGTCCTGAATAGTTTACACCAGATTATTTCTCATAGTCCCTTCCAGCTCAGTGATTCTCTGAGAATATGACTTTTTTAAAAATTGAGTTACAAACTCCAAGATGATGGTTTGTGATTTTATAGGGCTTGTGTGTGGTACTATTAAAAAAAAATGCCATGCTAATAAAATAAGAAGAACGTACCTGTGTCTTGCAAAAATATAATTTCTGGAAATATGACAGCAACCAGAACTATCAGGAGTTTGTATATTCAGGGTTGTTTTAGGTGACACAGGATTCTTGGACCCTTTCCACTTTGGTCCTATTGTTTTGACTCAAAGGACATTTTTGAATATAAATATTTTAATCAGAACTATAACAACATTGATCAATTTTCATTGAGGAAAGTATTCCTAAAATGGACTTCAATAAAGCCAATGTGAATCTCTTAATCAATTTTCCACATGATGTTGTTAATTCATCTCTGCTTTGTTTAATTTTTATTTTATTTAACTGAAGTTGTTTGTATTGGATTCAATTCTTTTTCATTCAAATTGAACAGATTTGATTTATCGTTCAATTTTCTGTCTGTATAAAATTGTACTGATGCTATCTTCTGTCATTTTTTGATGGCCAAAATTTCTGCAAAGTTCTCTTTTTGAGTCAACATTTGCAGGTCTAAATTTTGTGATGAAGATTTGGTTCTTTTGTCATTTTTATTCGATATTAATTTTACAATGTAGTTTTAGCCATTGTCAGTTTTGGGTTGACTTTTCAACCATCAACATTTATTGTATTATGAATTTGAATAAAAGACTGGTGGTTTGCATTTATCTCCTAGCTAACGCATGATAAATTTGTGAACACTTTTGTGATAGAGAGAGCAATAGAAAATGGAGACTGACTGAGAGAGACAGACATACGAGATCAACCTATTCCTAAGGAATCATTGCTGAATTCTTGAGTGCACAGAGGAGCTAAAACATCTTGCAGGTATAAAGTGACAGAGATAAATGCCCTTGGGGTCAAATGGCTGAATCAAACCCTCCTGTTTTATTGTTGTTGAAGTGAATTCAGGTATTGAAATCTCTAACTTCTCTCCTTGGAATCCTCTCATCGGCGTTCTTCACCTGTATAGTCAAAGTCCCATTCTGTCTGTCTTCTACCTCCAAGAAGTAAAGAAGATGGAGGTGGGGCATTTAATTAGGATTAGTTTCAGGTCCCAGTGACAGAAGATCCAAAGTAACCAGAAAGAACTTCTCTTTCATCTACAAGAAATCCAGAGGGAGGCAGTGAGGAGAGTATTATTTGGACCCTGAGAACTGGAGCTGGGGAAGGGCTTCTGTCTCAGTGAGGAACCCAGCCTCAGCTAGAACCAGCCTGCTAAAACTGACGGGAAGTGAGGGGAGAAAGATTCTGACCTTTCTCTGCTAGTGTGTTCTACTGGGAGAATGTTGGTGTAACTAAACAAGAGATCCAGAGAGCCTGGCAGAAGCTGTCCATAGGGGTCAGTTCAGGGGGAACAGAGAAGGGCAAGGAATGGATTTGTGTGTGTGTGTGCAAATCCAGCATAAGGAAAGTAGACATAAACTGACTTAATGAGAAGAGACAGTGTTCAATGAGTACCATAAGAAAAGTACCAGTTTCTATGATAATACTATTAGCTACTGTTGATTGAATAGTGCTAACCATGTTCCAAGCAATATCCCATTTGGGCCTCACGACCATTTGTGAGGTAGGCATATTGTTCTTATTTTAGGAAATGGGAAACCGAAGTGGAGAGATGTAAAGAACTTGCTGAAGTTAAAACACAAGTGGTAGATACAGGACTCTATACTAGTCTGCTTGGCCCCATCGTCGTGCTCTCATCCAAGATTTGATTTCCTGCCCGCAGGTCAGCAGAAGCATATGACTCCCAATGGATGTGCACAGCTGCCTCACTCTTAACTTCCTGTCAAGGGCAAGGACAACCCTCTTTTCTCCCATTTTTCAGGGAAGGGAAGTTGGGGGCTGGGAGTGGAAAGGAGTGTGCTTGACAATTCCAGTTCCCCACCTTCCATTCCTGTTCTTTTCAGGAAACTCTTGCAGCTCCCTCAGCGCTGGCTTGGCCGTCACTTTCTGAAAAAACTGAGCCACGGGCAGGTCCCTCTCATTGGCCTGGTGGGGTTTAGGGGAGGAAGTGGTTTGTCTCTTATCTGCTTCATTAGCTTTCTTCTGGGCAGAGAGCTCTGGATAAATCAGGTTCCCCATGACACTGAGGAAGGAAATCCCATTTGTTGGCCTGAGGTGGGGGGTGGAGTGGAGTGGGGAGGGAGTTTTTGAAGATAGGAAATTTAAAATAGTACACTCTTTCCTGCTTTGCAAAGAAACGGAGTTGGAAGAGACTGGGATTTAGTTCTAGTGATTTTCCATATTTGTTTCTGTCAGCAACTATACCAGTTGAGCTTCTAGACAGGACATAGGAAACTGAACAGTACTGAACAACTGTATTATCTCAGACCAGTCCAGGGGGTAAAAGAAGTAAAAAGCATTGAAACATTAGCTATCGTGGCTTTTTGGGGCTAAGTGAAATGGCTATGAAGACACACAATTAGCAAAGTCATTTGTTCTGATAGACACTGCTGGTCAGCACTTCAAACAGGGACAGAGCTGTCATGGAGCTGCTTTTCCATATGACGTTTACTGTTATTGCTGACAATTCTCACAAGCACACGTCCCTCTAACCAGAAAGAACTTGAGAAGGATCTACATTCCTTTCCCCCACAGCTTTGACTCTCTCCTTCAGTTCAATGACAAGGTTCTTGAAAGGTCCCCACCTCATTTTCCAGCCAACTCTCAACTCCCTGGCAGGTTGACTGTCTCCTCTTCCAGCTTCCCCATCCTCACCATTGAACTCATTTCACTTGTGGCCTTGCTCAACCTCAGAAGCATTTGCCGCTCTCAACCATTCCCTTATTTCTGGATTTCTCTTTCCCCTTGGCTTTCTCTGACAACAGCTTCTTCTGATTTTCCTCTGCCTTTCTTCTTTTTCCCCTCTCACTAACTTCTTTCCTCTCTGCCTGCCCTTTAAATGTTGATTTACTTTCTGGTTCTTTCCTCGGCTGTTGCCTATCTTCCTTTAACATGCTCTTTATTCAGTCTTGGTGACCTTGTCTTCTAGTCTTCATCCAATAGCCACACACTAATAGCTTCCAATCTCTAGCCCAGATCTCTCTCCTGTGTTCCAGACGTATATAGATATCTAACTTCCTTCTGGATGCAGCAGACAATGCTGGTGCTCTGCCCAGACCCCATAGGTCCCTTTTAGTATTTCTGTGTGTCACAGCCCCACTCCCAAAGCCAGTCCTTATGCCTTTTTTTTTTTTCCAGAGGAATGTCCTTAGTTTACCAGAGCAGCTTTGTGTACATGCATGGAGAGTTTATGCGTGGCCCCTGCCCCTACCCCAGTCTGCTCCACTGCAACTCTTAACCAATGACTATTGGGTTTGGAGTATGAAAGCCCAGGTCCCTTGTGTTGAGTAGCATGTTGAGTCTGCCAGAAAGCAGATGTCAGGATGGAGTTAGAAGTGCAAGTAATTATTGGAGGGTAATGCCTATGGAAGGTAAAGGACAGAGAGAGCAAGAGTAGGCAGAGAAAGCCTTTAGACCAAGAATTGATCTGACACCTCTGGAAGGAGAGAGAGGAGGGAGGAAGATTGGGTAGAATGAGCCTCAGACTGACATGCAGTGCTCACAAAGTCTCAGCTAGTCCAATGGAGTGTTCCAGTGCAAAGATTGTTTGTAGAGGAATCCCAGAAATGGTGAATTATTATAATTATACCTCTGTTCTCAATAGTTGGCTAGAGGCTGCCTGGGGGGTGCATTGTCTCAGCTACAAAGCTGAGGCTGAAAGCACCAATAGCTAATTGCTAACAGCTAATTGAATTCCTTGTGGAAGTTTCTCTCTTGAGGATGGGCCTGTGTTTCACACTAGATTCCTTGCTGCTACAGGTGGCGGAGCTGTGAGCTGTGCCTTCCCTGTTAAAATTCCCCCATGGGTCAGGCTAAAGCCTGAGCTCTGTAGAACTTTTGTCTGAGATCACATCCTTGTATGACTCTCTCCCTTTCCCCCACTTCCTTACTAGTCTCCTCTGTTCCCCTACTTCCTTACTAGTTTTCTCCTGGGAAAACTTCTTTTAGAAATTACTTGCATATGAATTCTTCACTCATAATCTTTTGGGGAGAACCCACCCCAAGACATGAACAAATCCATTTTAATATTCTATAGAGTCTCTAACTACAATCTTATCAGAAGAACACATTATCTTCTCACTTAGACTTTCCCTTCTCATGAGCAAGTGGTACCTCCTCTGACCCAGTCACCCAACTCTGAAATCTGGGCACCATTTTTTGATCCCTGTCTTCATTCTGCACACACAATACACGTCCAAATCTTATTTCTTTTCACTCATTAACATTTCTCAGATCCATATCTCCTCTCCAACCATACTGACATGGATACTACATCATCTTTTTGCTGGATTATGACAATGGGTCCCCTCCAGGATACCCTGCCCCAATCCATCCTCCACGCTGCAGCCAGGATGAGCTACCTAAACATGCAGGGGGTGCCTGGTAGAGGCAGAATCTACAAATTGTTGGAAGGGCAAAATGGCTATTCTGGAGGTTGCAAGCAACCCTTACATTCTAGAGTGTGAAACGGAATTTACGTTTGAGAATAGTGTATCACTGTATTCTAGGAAGAACCTTTTGAGTTGTGTGTGTTTGTTTTTCGATGATGTAGATATAAGGCAAGAGTCAAGCCACCATTTCTGTAGATGTCAATGGGGTGGGCACTTTTTGACTCACCAGATTTCTAGGGCTTAGATTTTGTTGGTGAATCTAATAGGCAGCATTCCTTGCTTCAGATAAATCTAATCAGAGGGCCAAGCTGGGGTTGGGGCTTGGGGGTATTAATTAGAGGGAAGGATCTTTCTCAGGTTTGTGCTTGAGTCATGGCTTCTCCAACTCTGACCTATGTGGACTGTCTTGTCCTCTTAAGAATTTCTGAAAATGAAAACAACTATCTCAGCCTTTTTCCCCCATTAGAATTCTGATTTATTAGGTAAAACATAGAAAAAGATCAGGGCAATATTTGGTTAAGGTGGACATTCTTTGCCTCAAACTTTTGGGGGCTGCTAGCCTAGCTATGCTTTGAGGACCAGTCAGTCAGAGAGGTGGTCAAGATTCAGTCCAATGGTTCATTACAGTCTTTTGTCCCAACTAGAGTGTTAGCCCCTTGGGGGCAGGATCTTTGTCTGCCTCAGTTTTTATTCTCCAGAGTTTTTAGCACATGATAGGTGTTCAATATTTTTGTCTGTCTGATTACCTAAGTCTTGCTATCCCATGTTTCAGAATGCTTATATTTTATGTGCCACAAGATAAGCACCAAACGTGAAAAACTAACTAAAACAAGAATATAATCTTGTGATTTTGTAAAATAATGAAGCTAGCTTTTAATTTGAATTTAGTGGGTATTATTCAATTTGCAGAATTGTGTTCTACCTTGTTTACTTTTGGAGCAATAAGTACCTTTGTAGATCTGATTATTGATTAGTGTGAAGTGAACTATCTAATCTTGTTTCAATCCTTCTGTGGTCACCAGTGCAAAATAAGAATGGCTCACGCAAAGCTCCAAATGGACAAAGAGAAAAAGATCAAAAAGGAATGTGGCTGATGCATTTATTCACAAGCATTACAGATAGTCTGAAGAAAGTAGAGGAAATAATCACTTGTAGAAAGTTAGTCTGTAATGTGTGCCCAGGTAGTTACATAGTTCCTGATCAGTGACAAGCCAGTTTTAACATGTTTGTAGGTTGTGGAGATGGGCCAAAGCATACAAAATGAAATTTAATGGGAACAAATGAAAAATACCACTCAAAAGTCAGGGAGATGTAGGTTAATTTAACAAGACAATTTAAGAGATTTAGTTTATTATTTTATTTGAAGCCCAAGATAAATCAACAATGCAATTCTGCTGCTGAGAAAACAAATTCTTTCTTAGGTTACATTACTAGAAAAATGAGTGGATGGGTGGTAGTTTCTGGAAGCGCATCAAACCGTACCTGGAATACTGTGTTTAATTCCAGGTGTGGCATTTTCAGATGGACATGAACAACCTAGAAATGTTCCTATGTTGAGGGGGGAAAGTGAAGAGTGTGTTCAAAATCACTGTAACTGCTATTAGTAAATGGGAGCCATGGTGAAGTGCTCCCTCTGCCCTGTTCACCCACCTCTGCCCCTAAATAGAGAAGGTAGGGAAATAAGATAGATGTCTTAAGGTCAAATCATAAAAGTCAACACAATGGATAAGAAGAGAGACAGATCCTAGGCCTCCATGAAACAGTATACAAAGGGCTATGTATATGTATTAATATACATTAAACAAACCTAAGGAAGAAAGGATCAATTAGAGAGGTGGAACATGGAAAAAAAAATGAGTCAGAGAAAATGATCAGAAAACCAGCCAATCCCAGTCTAGGGTAGAAGGAGTCTAAAGTTATGGAGTTTTGTAGATAGTCAAGGACATTCCTATTATGACGGAAGAATACAAACAGCTCTTATAGTCTGATGACATTAGACATTCAAATTGTCTATTTCCTTGTGTCCTGATTCTGTGCTCGCCACGCTACCTTCTGATTACCAATTGACTTCCCATGTAGACACACCTACAGGGAGAGAATGTGCCCATGTGCCATCTGAGTATTCTCGGGTATGTGACAGTAATAGCTCTCATTGTAGATGAGTCTGTTGGCACTCGGTATCTCATGGGCTTGGCTAATGGGAGTCTGCCTCAGAGGGTCAGAGCCACTCTTGATGTGCTTACAGATTCTGGTTTTAGAAATTGCAAAGCTGAGCCACAGACTCTGGATCACAGCAAATTCACCAAGGTAACAAATTCCATGTCATTGGGAATTCTTGGCAAGTGAAATTCTTTTGGAAATCGGAACAGTAACCTTGTGAACACATATAGCAGGTACTGTCCTTTGATTCTTAGATATTGCTCCATTAAATCTTGACTTCTTTCCTTGAGGGGCTGAATTTGATTCACTTTTGTGTGATAGTCACCCTGTATCCGCAGGTTCTGTACCCATGGATTCAACCAAGTGTGGACTGAAAGTTTCAATCTGAGGTTGGTTGAACCCATGGATACTGAGGACCGACAGTAAGGGAACTGAGCATTCCAGGATTTCGGTATTCTCAGGGAGGTCCTGGAACCAGCCCCTCACAGATACTGAGGGACGTCTGTATTTATAATACTCAGCACATACAAGTTTCATCAACCAAGAGCTCATCTCTGACCACCCTAGACCTGACTGACTACCACTCTTCTTCAAGGTCGGTGATCACTCACCTTTACATCACTCTACCCCACTGAAACAAGAGAACTGGCCCCTTCCTCAGCAATCTCCCCACCCCCACCCAAGAGCCGTTGTCTACTGAGCACTTCAGCCATCTCTCCAGACTCCTCCTAAGTCTACACTGCACATCTCACACTCTCCCGTTTCTGTTCCCGGGAACAGCCTCCCATCTGTCAAGTACCTTTGGCTTGCTGACTTCTGTAAGATGGTCCAAGATACTATCTCTCTTATTGGCACAATTTGTAACTGATGGGTAAGTAGAACTCTATCCCTCTGTCCAACTCAAAATTTTGTATCCTCAAATATTGCATTTGGTTTTTCTTTCCATTCACACCTTAGAGCTTCTGAACCTCTGCTTGGCTGGGACAGGTTATCAAGCAGTGCCCTCCACAGAGCCCTGCACATAGATATACTTCACCTAATGTTTGTTCATTGACTGAATTAACTATACCATTTGGATAATCTACAAACATTTTGGAGAAAGTTAAACAGAGATGAGAAGGTAAAAGAAGGTGTAGTTCAAGTCTTCATGCATTGAGCGCTATGCTGTGTGAATAAGAAATTATACTTGTTAGGCAATGAACCTGACGGAGGAGTAGAAGGAAGTTTCATGTAGGGGCAGAGGGCTTGGACTGGATTCTGTCATACGTCCTTAGAACATTGCAATGTAGAGACCTTGATACCAGTATTTCTATTATCATTATTCATGGTAATATTACTTACTACACTGACATTAAAGTTTGTTTAGCACTTTACAGTACAAGAAGGGCTATTTATATGTATTATCTCATTTAATCTTCCTAACAAACCATGAAGTAATTTTTATCTTGCTTTGCCATTTTACATATGGGGAAACAGAAGCTCTGAAAAGCTAAAAATTACTGATCACAGTCAGTAAATGGCAGAGACAGGATTCAAAACCAGGTCCTCTGGCTCTAAATCGCCACCACCACGCTTCTCCTCAGCTGTACTGCTTACATGAGAAAGCTACAAAAACGAACTCTATTTGGAGACCCAGCTCAAGTTGAGATTGTGATACAAATCATTTAATGTAAACTTAAGACAAAATCATTTCCTTCCTCTGTTTTAATGTGGACTTCCTTTGTGCCACAATGAAATGTCCACAATGAATTTAGCACCAATATTTTCTTTTCTTAGAGACAGTCATTTGTTTTTCTTCCTTGGCAGGCTATCCACCGTGGAGAGTGGGCCTTTGGGTATTTCCCAGTGTGTGGCACTTAGCACACGTGCCACCCATTCAGGTGAATGACACTCTCTCAGGAGCCAAGGCAAATATCAGACACTCGTTCTGTAATCTACATTTGAAATTTTTCTGAATTTCCTTTGAAACACTGCCCTATTTGGGTGCCATTTCTGAGATAGGTTATGGGATATGGTTGCCATTTTCAAATGAAGATCTGAAAATAAAAAGCCCAATTCGTATCCAGTCACAGAAAACCATTTAAACCCATCTCCAAGAAATTTATGTGAAAATTTAAGAGCATAACTGTACTAACTCTTGAGCAAATGAGAAAATAGACAGGAAAGCCTTTTGCAGAGCATAGATTTATGCAAATATGGGGGGATGTTACAATTATTAAAACTCACACAGAGGTAAATCTTCAAAATATATCTTTGCTGCAGCAAAAATCATTAATGCTGAATAATTAATCGTCCAAAGAATATAAATCTAAATCAATGATAAATGGGTCTAAAAGCAGAAAAAATTTGTGTCAAAATTCTAAGAGGGATGAGATAGATACAGGAATATAAACCATAACAGAAAACTTCATTTCATTATTTGATGGAGATTCAACAACACCTATTAAAGGGCTACTATGTGGCAGGTACTGTCTAGGCATTTTTCACACTTGCTCTATCAATTCTCCCAATAAATCTATGAGGTAGGTATTATTTCCCCCATTTTACATATAAGAAAGTTGGAGCTCATATTTTAGGCCTCTTTTTCAAGGTCACATAAATAGAAAAACACCAGAATCTGATTCTGAGTCAAATGTCTGTCCACAATGACATGCCACTTTCCAAACAGATCATGCAGATTTAACCATTGTCTTTCTAATGTTGGCAAGACCTGCTTCAGAACTGACTAACCTTGTGTGTATTTCTGTGGGAGGGAGCTATCAGCTGGAGGGGCTGATTTTTTCACAGCGTTTATCAGTCTCCACAGAGGCTTGGAGTGTGGGTCTTCCTGGCCATACAGTGGTGATGCAACCAATGGCTAGGGCTGTGTGTCTCAGCCTCTCTGCATTTCAGATTGCAACGCTAATACATCCTTTCCGTCTGACATTTTTGAGGAAGCTGCTTTCTTGTGTTGGGGCTAAAGATTAAAATTCAGGCCCAGGTTTTTTATAAATTAAGGCAGAAAACTGTAGAAATGTCTGTTGACGATCTCTGCTTTTCTTTTATGTACACATACACACTCTTACACAGAGTCTAATCTGGCTATATCTGGGTAGAGAAACTAATGTTCTCAGCTTCCCTCTCAGGAATAAGATAAGATTTATCCCCAAAGATGGAGGCCAGAGGATTACCCAAAACACCCAATGGAGAAGATTAGACTTGACCCCCAGATGCAAAGATCTGTATTGTGGAACTGACCCTGAGAAAGGATATGCAGATCTGTCATACACAGTGGCTGGTAGAATCAGGATTAGAGCACCTCAATTTCTCATTTCTCCCTCAGAGCTCAGATAACTTCAGACCCTGGGAATCGATGTTCCATATGCTGGAAAAGCAGGCAGGACTGCACACACTTTCGTTGTTATTGTTATATCATTGTCAAACCATTTTATCTTTAATCTCCAAAATATAAGAAGCATCAGAGCATCCTTTACTTCTATAAAGTTAAATAAAATTATGAAAGTATAGGAGATTACCTGTATTAGTCAATGGAAAAATATTGAACATTAACTCCAGAGAAGACACTATGCTAGGCACTAAATAGGGAAATAAAGAAGATACAAATCATAATCTTTGAGGATTCAAAAGAGTAGCAAAAATATTTTCCATTTAATGGGTAGCTGCAATGTTCTGGGCACTGTATTAAGAGCTTTATAAACACTCTATCTTCACAACGAGATTAAGAGGTAGATAGTGTCTTATTTTGCAGAATAGGAAACAGACACAAAGGTTAAGCATATCGATGGTTCAAGGTCACAGCTAGTTAATGATGGGGTGGAGATTGGAACTCTGGTTTAAGTCCTCAGAAGGCTCTGTCCTGCACTCCACACTGCCTTCCACCTATGCGGAGAGACTAATGTCTCTAAGAAAGAACTGTGATGAAATAAAACAGATTTTTAAAAACCATAAGCTCGTATGTTTCTTTTAATATATAAATTATTCGTGCATTATATTCGTGATTATAAAGATGCTATCAATCCTGTTTGGATTTACTGCCAGAATTCTAGGACACATTATTTTAAATAGCCTCAGGGATGATAAATCTTTGTTTGCTTATCTTTAGACAAAAAACTCACCTTTTACATTGGTCTGATTTTTGGTTATAATGGCTCAATCCAGTGAATGAATTGAATGATTAAGCTGGGTAATAGAATTAAAAAGGAAAGAAAATAAAGTGTGATCATAACGTAATGAGAATGTAATGATATACTTCATGGAATGTTTGAGTCTGAACCAGTGTCACTATCTTATTGTCTTACCTCATATGCATGAATGCAAAAAAAAGAAAAAAAGATTTACCAATACGAAAGACACCCTATTGAAGGTCCAATGAATGGTAGAGAAAAATGAGCCACGAGGGAGAGATTTTGATGGGCTTGTATGTGTTGGGGATCTTATTGAAAACAACTTGATCTGATATTACCTGCCTTGTAAACTTGACCCTCAGTAACCTCTTGTGTTCACTGAAAAAGGCAAACCTGACTACTTGGAACAAAAATATTGAAACTCAGGATTTAAAAAAATTCAAATATTTTAAAATTTTGAATAAGAAGTTATTAAGAATTATAAAAGTTAAGAAGGGGATAAACAAATAAGTGTCTGGGTCATTCAGAAGAGTCAGCACTTTATTTTATTAATTTTTTAAATTTAACATCTTTATTGGAGTTTAATTGCTTTATAATGTTGTATTAGTTTCTGCTATATAACAAAGTGAATCAGCTATATGTATACATATATCCCCATATCCCCCCCCTCTTGCGTCTCCCTCCCTCCCACCCTCCCCATCCCACCCCTCTAGGTGGTCACAAAGCACCAAGCTGATCTCCCTGTGCTATGTGGCTGCTTCCCACTAGCTATCTACTTTACATTTGATAGTGTATATATGTCAGTGCTACTCTCTCACTTCATCCCAGCTTATTCTTCTCCCTCCCCGTGTCCTCAAGTCCATTCCCTATGTCTGTGTCTTTATTCCTGTCCTGCCCTTAGGTTCATCAGAACCATTTCTTTTTTTAGATTATATATGTGTTAGAATATGGTATTTGTTTTTTTCCTTCTGCAGAAGAGTCAGCACTTTAAATCAACGTCTCAAAGTAGAGAACTCAAGATAATCCACAGGCATTCAAGAAAAATACTGCAACTTCCATTTCTATTTATTAATTTTTTTTTTTTTTTTTTTTTTTTTTTTTTTTTTTTGCGGTACGCGGGCCTCTCACTGTTGTGGCCTCTCCCGGTGCGGAGCACGGGCTCCGGACGCGCAGGCTCAGCGGCCATGGCTCACGGGCCCAGCCGCTCCGCGGCATGTGGGATCTTCCCGGACCAGGGCACGAACCCGTGTCCCCTGCATCGGCAGGCGGACTCCCAACCACTGCGCCACCAGGGAAGCCCCTATTTATTAATTTTTAAAAATCTCATCCTTTTAAAGTTTCTGTTTTTGTATATATTTTATAATCTATTTAATCTATTAGCTCAATATAACTGAATATAATACATAAATAAATAGGCACACACAATATATAAATATAAGAATATAACATATCTGTACATTAATTGATGAGGTAGCACATAATCAAAAAACTTTGGTATCCCGACTCCAGACCATCAGGAGAGACTGAGAGGGACAGGCTTAATGTGCACAATATAATGCTACCAACTGGCACCCCTTTAGGTGATTATTTTTTTCTGTAATAGAGCCATAGGGGTTGTCTGGAGAAGCGTTTTTAATGCTTTGGTTGTTTACCACCTTGGAGTCTTTCATATTCTTTCTGCACTATGATTTAGACTTAGGCTGATGTAGTTGAATGAGCCACCCTTGTTGGGTGAAAACCTGTGAAAGAAGGTCTCAGTTTAATATGCTACACTTGGGGGTGGAGAAATATGGTTATGACCTAAGTGAGACAGACAAAGCAGGCTACAGTAAATAAGGCCCTTGATCTCCATGGCCGAGACTCATGGTGAAGAAGTGGTTTCATTGACTGGTGCTGGGAAAGTCATTAGGATGCCAGGTGTGGGATGCCAAGCAGCAAATTAAAAAGTTGTAGACTGACTGTTAGAGCTGAAAGACCTTAGAGGTCATCTGGTCCACACTCTCATTCTACATTGAGGAAACTGAGGTCCACAGAGTTAGAACTTTATCTCATGTTATGTAAGACTCTGCCTTTAATGCAGGAGGCAAGCACAGTTCAATGTCTTCCTGGCCAGTCCAGATTTTAGCTGGGCTCAGAAGGAGGACTTGGTACCTGAGAACAGGAAAATGTTTTACTTTATAAGGAATTCAAATTCCACATGCTTCACATTAGCATATTTTTCCTCCATTTATATAGTGAAATTATGTTATAAGGAGACAATTTTGAAGAGTTCACATTGTGATATATGGATGGACTACATGTAATTCTTCAAAAAATATTCAGGACTTCCCTGGTGGTCCAGTGGTTAAGAATTTGCCTTCCATTGCGGGGGGACTTGGGTTTGATCCCTGGTCTGGGGACTAAGATCTCACATGCCCAGGGCAATTAAGCCCACGAACCACAATTACTGAGCTTGCGTGTCTCAATGAGAGAGCCCACGTGCCACAAACTATGGAGCCCACACGCTCTGAAGCCCACGCGCCACAACTAGAGAAGAGAAAACCCGCATGCCACAACTAGAGAGAAACCCATGCGCTACAACAAAGAGCCTGAGCACTGCAACTAAAAGATACTGCATGCCTCAACGAAGATCCCTCATGCTACAACTAAGAACTGACACAGCCAAAAAAGAAAGAAAGAAAAAAAATTACCTTAAAAAATATTCAAACATAGCAAATTTTGGTCTTATTCTATGAGTATAAGCCATTTAGCATTTTATTCATCCTCTCAGGGACAGAAATATTAAATGTTATAGAAGTGTCTTATAATGGCCAATGTTGAAATTTTCCCAAGCATTTTAATGGCTAATCCTTGGGAAGTTTTCCATATATTTTTGTATTGAAAGCAACTGAGAATATAATACAATGATAATTCTCAAAAGGAAAATGTTAATTATTTTACTCTGTATGACTTTTCTGGAAGGAGTATTTTAGCCTCTGTGTGTCCCATTAATTTATATATTGGATTTCCTCTAAGGATATCCCATCTGAGTTTATGCCTCTGAAATACCACATGCGTTTCCCAGATTTCCATTCCTCCTGTCTGGAATGTCCTTCCTGCCTGGCTAATGTCTCTATTTCCTTACAGACTTAGCTCAGGGGTTGCCTTAGAGACCTTCCCTTGGCTACTCCCGCTTCTCCTCCTTTGCAGAGAAAAGGAGTCTTCTTCTTTTGGGGTACTTCTTTTATGACATTTCTCAGGTCTTGCTGAAATTATCTGTGGAACTGTGTTTTCCCTATGCTAAGTCTAGAGTTCCAGGGTGATGGAGAGAATTTTCTTTATTTCTACATTTTCAAGGCCTAGCAAGTGGTAGCTCCAGAAACATATTATTAGAGAAACACAACTTATTTTCAGAATCTCATTAAAGAACAACTAAAAATATCCCAAAGTCTCATGTAGACTAGTTATATAGCGATTTGCTATTTACTTCATATAATCATCAGATCTTGCATTAAATAAGCCATTCAGTTGCTTCGAAAGAAACATCCTGCATTTGATTCATATCAATAGTGTGATATCAATAAGTTAACTCTGCTCAGAGCTTCAGATGGAGCTGAGAGAATTCTAGGTAATTATCTTTTGAGAACATGAGTAGCTAAAACTACAACTAATAAAATACCGGAGAAGCAAGATGATACTCTAGTCTCAGTCTCTTCTTTGAAAATGGTTTATTTTGGTCTGTTTCTCTCATCTTACATTATTACCTATAGTTCAAAAGGAATTATTGCTTTAATATACTAGAATTCTTTTTTTGTCCTAGGCAGCCATGTGACGCATGTTTTAAAAATGAGGTCCCTTGATAAATTTATTTCATGTCAATTTCTTTCTGGATGAAAACTAAATGTTTTAACCTATAATTCCATGTCTTTGATCCTGCTGGGTTGGCACATTATAGATGCCTACCACTTCTACATTGAAATTAAGGGAGGAAAACAGCTGTAAATTTTATGACCTAGATAAAAATCATATTCCTTTACAATCTCTTATCCTATAGCTTGATGCTTTCTTAGGTTCTCAGAATTGATCTAAAATACATCTAATTTCTTCCTTACTATTTATGGATTTCTCTCCCTTTCTATTCTTCAATTAGTTTCAGCAGGGAAAAAAAGACTTGCCAGTGTGATGCTTATGGCTTGATTCTCTTGTATTAATTTAAACCTAAACGACTATTGCAAAATTAAAACACTGCCAATGAAGTCTCCATTTTTTCCCAAAGAAAATTTTTAGCATGAAGTCTGTCCTACTGTACTCCACAACCACCTACAGAACTAACAAACTATAACAAAGAATATACTTTCATAATTCTCCCAAACATCCATTATGCCAATGATAACTTTTTTTTCCAGAAAAAAAGGTAGCCTTATTCTTGCACGTTTATTTCTAAGTCCTTTTATCCCCCCAAAGGACTAGAGTTGAGATTATGAAAAGTCCCTTCCTATGTAAGTTTTGGCATGTTAAATTTCAATAGCAAATATTTTTAAAGGCAAGAATAAGGAAGCCAGGCTTAGAAAGGAGAAGAAATAATTTATGTCATTCATTTATTCATTCATCCACTCATCCAGAGAAAGCACTGTGTCGTGCATAGAGAAGAGGCTGATTCCCAATCTCCTTTCAAGGAACTTACAAAATAGTAGGGAAGGAGAGGCATGTACATTTGTAACTATGTTTTAGACAGGAAGTGATATTTCAGTATGCACAGATATGGCCCTATCAGTTGTTCAAATGTTTAAATACTTTGATACTGATTAGTAATTGCTACTTCCCCGGCCTTGCAAGCATCCCTCTTGTCCCTCAGCTCCTGGCCAGAGACCCCCTTCCTGTCACCTTTCCCATGGTCCAGCAGCTAAAGGCAGAAAGCTTGTGCCAACCAGGATCTCCAGCTGTACTCCTGCTCTGATTGGCTATTGCTAGGGCAGTTCTGGTTGTAAAATATTTGGCTTCTCACCCTTGGAGAAATGATACAAAGAGGAGAACAGATTCACTGGAAGTAGAGTCTCAGACTGTATCTCCACTACCTGCAAAATTAGAATTTTAAGACATGAAGTAAGAGGAAATAATTGAGACTCCATTTTGAGGCCCAGGTTTGGGGAATGTCTTCAGAAAATTCTGGCTCTTATTATACAAAAGCCAAGGTTGTATGCTGGGCTTACTACTAAAACATGTGTACTTTTACAGATCAGGTGGAGCCTCTCAAAACACAGGCATGGAAGTTTAGTTCCTTTGTTTGCCACTCATAATTTTCAGCTTGTGTTGTCAAATTTGCATTTGAAGCTGCTATTAAACCCCAGCATCAAAATAACGATGATAGTCACTGCAAAATATAAGAAATCAAAAGAAAAGGAAAAGGAAAAAACTCAACCTCTGAAGAGAAGAATGGCTCAAAATGTGGTAATTATGCAGAGCCGTGAAAAGCCTCATTCACATGTAACGTATACTTCACGCGAGGGAGGAAGTGCTGTACAAACAAATCTGAGCAGAACCTACAATTCCCATCCGCCCAACACTGTGCAGGAACCGCTCTTGCAGTCTAGACAAGAGAGACTCAGAAAAATAAGTAATTTGGAGTGGAGCACAGGCACTCAGGAAAATCTGTCAAAATCAGCATGGAAGTCATAACAAAAGGAAGATAAATTTGGTTTGTTTGTCTTTGTTAAACCAACAACTAAACAGAGAGAGGTGGGTCTTTGCTTCTAACTGTTCAGCATTTCCTGTTGGTTTATTCTGGCTGGAAAAGCTTTGTGATTCTTACAGACTTTGATGAAACCTGATAAACTAGTAAGTAAATAAATCTGTTTAAACCAAAGTAATACATTTATACAGGTTTTCTTTTTGTTCTTATTTTTACTGTATCAAACAGGATGAAAGTAAACCCATCCTCTTTCTATTCCTCATTAGTAACTCCCAGAGGCAACCCCTTTCAACGCTTTTCACCACCTTTTTCTTTTGGAGTATATAGTTGCTCCACATTTCTAACTAGCATGTTAATAATGCTATTGGTTGCTTGGCCAATTTTGAACATTATCTATTTACTTTCTGTTCTTAAGCCATCTAACCTACTGCCCAAACCCTTGCAAAACAAATCTCCCAAACTCCCCCATATCCTCTTCACATGTTGCAATATTTGGTTAAATCTACATATAGTCAATTTTTGTGATTAAATATTACTCACTACTAAGCTAAGGAGTGTCTTAAGATTACAGATTTATTTTTTTCAGGAGTTGAGTTGCCATTTCCCTCCACAGTTATGCTTAGGTTTGTTATGTACTACTATTCTCCCCACTCCAAATTTTTCAAAAGATCTGTCAAATCACCTATACCTAATATTTTCCAAATATTCAATCACATCAGATAATCTAATTGTTCTAATTCTCCCTCTTTAATGGAAACTTTTCTCCCATCTCCCCCTATATTGCTCTTCCAGCCTTGACTGTTCTCTGTAAGCCTGCTGTGTGCTAATATTCCAGACTTCCTTACATCTGTTTTTTTGATCTGGATCCCCCATTTCTTGTGCCCCATATCCCCATCTTTTTTTGGTTTACTCTTTTATATTGCCAGAAATAAATTCTCAATACACTTCCAAGAATGCATGGGAAGTACATTTTTTTGGCCCTTGCATATGGGAAAAATGTCTTTTTTTTTGCCCGCACACTTGAGTTGTGGTGTGCCTAGTTTGAAATTTCATGTTAAAACAGCTTTCTTCTGGATTCTGAAGGCATTATTCCATTCCTTTCTAGCTTCCAGAGTTGCTATTGAGAAATTTGATGATTTTTTGATTTTCAGTCCTTTCTATCTGATCTATTTTTCCTCTCTGAAAACCATTAGGATTTCCTTTTCACTCCCAGTGTTCTAAAATTTCATAGAGGTATGCCTTATTGATGGGGTTCTTTGTTCCTCTCTCTCTCTTCCATTTAATATTCTGGCCACCACTGGCATCTTTCAATCTGAAGTCTAGTGTTGTCCAGGTCTGGGAAATTTTCATGTGTTATATCTTTGATATTTTTCCTCCCTCTGTTTTTTTCTGCTTTCTCTTTTGGGACCTTTTACTAGTCAGATATTGGGCCTCCTGAATTGGTCTTCTAACTTTTTTTTAATCCTTTGTCTCCTATTTTTAATTTCCTTTTGTTGTAGTTGTTCTTTTCTCTGGGAGATCTCCTCAACTTTATCTTCCAGCTCTTCTATTTAAGGCTATTATTTTTGGCTTTAAGTTTTCAGGATCTTGTCCTCTGTTTCGTTTCCATAGCAACTGTGGCAGATACACCTTAAGGTGACCCAACGAGTCACCCTTTAGTATAATCTCCTCCCCTTGAACTTGGGCAGATCCTTGCTTCTGGCCAACAAAATATGGCAAAGGCAATGGGAGAGTCCCTCCCTTGATTAGGTTATGTCATACTGTAAACATAGAAGTTAGACTCCTAGAGCTACATTGTGTTTTATAAGACTCTGTCTTAGCAGAGAGGAGTGAGAGATTCCCCCACTGGCCTTGAAGAGGGACACTGCCATTTGGAGAGGGCCTATGAGAGCATCACCTGGCAAGGAACTGCAGTGAGCCTTTAGAAGCTAAGAGCAGCCCCTGCTGACAGCCAGCAAGAGAACAGGCACCTACAGCCCCTTACAACCACAAGACCCTGAATTCTGCCAACAACCATATGGGCTTGCAAGAGAATCTCAAGCTGCAGAAAGGAAGACAGCTCAGCTGACACATTGACTGCATCCCTCTGAGACCCTTTGCAGAGAACCCAGTTAAGCCATGCCTGGACACTTGACCCATGGAAACTGTGGAATAATGAATAGACATTATTTTAAGCTGTTAAATTTTTGGTTATTTGTAATGCAGTAATAGATAACTAATACAGCAAACTATTATTCTATCCTGTGGTTGCAATATCATCTCTTGTCTTTCTGAAGATTTCTTTGCTTTCCTAATTATTTGTTTCCTCTATTTTTTAGAAAAGTTTTTTTATTGTTTTCATGTTGGGGGTTTCCACAAATCTCTGATAAAAATTGGATGAAAGTCCATAGTTAAAGTAAGGAACTAAAAGTTGCTTGAAAGTCTCATGGCACTTATTGACCAGGAGTGATACATCAGCTTTTTTTGTTTGTTAAGGGATTCCAAGTTATAGTAAATATAAGTCTTTAGTTCTGGGGCAATTTCATTTTCCAGAGATAAACTTCTAATTTCCTGCCTGGTGGTGAATATCTGGTTGCTGCATTCTGGGGACAGGGAAAGGGGGAGAGGTTGGTTTCAGGGTCATTCCATCAATATGTTGATTTAACTTAATCTTTTAATCTTTAGCTCTGAGCTTTAGACTTGGCCTCCAAAAACAGACAAACAAACAAGCAAAACACTCACCCTGATTTTAACTTCTTGCTAATTTCTATGTGTCAATACCCTTCCTTGGCTAGTTTCAAGCTACCAGTGTGATGTGGATATGTAAACAGAGCTGGGAAAAGATGTGTACAATTGGTTCTCAAAAGCCATTATGCACTGTCTCTAGCACACCACTGGGTCCTAGAGTCCAAAGAGTCTCCAATTCAGTTTCCCCAGAGAATAAACTTCTAAATACATTGTATGTGTGTATGTTGCTGCAACAGAGAGTTGGCTATCACAAAGGAGGAAAAACATATGGAAAATGAGGGTTTATTGTTAAAATTTCCAGTGTCCCAACTCTTAGTTCAATTCTGAAATCACAAGACCTTAGAAGGAAAAAGAATGAAATGCCAGGCTGTATTCATGAGCTTTCTTAGACATACAAGAAGGTTTTCACATTGGTGCTTGTTCTCTGAGACCATATCGGATGACTGAACTAAAGCCAGACACAACCTTTTGGGCATAATACCAGAAGAAAAGGCAACTTTCATCCTCAGCCCCTTATTTAGAAGTCTCACACATGTGCCCTTTAACAGTTAAGGGGCTTTCAAATTAAGGGTCGGCATCTCCCTGACTTGTAATTTAAACCTGTCTTCCTTTGATATGTCTAGAGCATCATCAGCTTAAGTGACAGATTTACCAGGAGCTCTTCACACCTTTTTCCTTTCCTAGCAGTTCAGTTGGCTTCTCAGTCAAACCAGGTTGGAGCAAAACCCTCTGCGAACTAGCAGTGCCCCCAGGTCCTTGCCTGATGATCCAGTTCCAAGGCAGGGCCCCGTTCCAAAACTTTTGTCCCAAGCTTGAAAAACATGGCTACAATACAACACGATACTGTTTGTTCTTTCTCTCTGACAAAGGGAAGGACAGCAGGGGGCCAGAGGCCAGTTTACTAAGAAAATAAGACTAGCTTCTCTCCTTTCCTTGAAGTAAAAGGGGAGAAATCTTGGCAACACCCTGAGGGGTAGGGAGTCCTGGGAAGAAACTGGCTGGTGTTTCCATCCTTTCTCCTCTCTACTAGAGGGTTTCTGTCTGATCCTTCTAATCTCTGCAGAGCTTGCCAGGCCAGCTGGGCAGCCTCATTCCAAGGGGGGAACGCCTCTTTGAAGTTGGAAGCTGTGGATGTCTTGCTCTGCAGGGAGCCGCAGCATAGGGCTACAGCTCTGCAGAATGATCAGAATAATGGAGATCAAGGCTGCATCTCTTCCAGGAGAGGTTTCCTAAGACAAGAGGACGTGGCGCTGCATTTTACAAGCCCTCCAAACAAACTAGTTGCAAGGTTGTTGCCAGGCCCAATAAAATCCAGATGGTGTGCTCTGCATTCCCAAGGTATTTTATACATAGAGAAAGCATAGATTTTTCTATCTAACCCTATTGGTTTTCTATGTTGCTTCTTTTGAAAAGTGAAATTTAGAATTTTTTGAAGAAAACTATAGAATATGTATGCATGAAAGAAAATATACAGAATGCAAATGAGAGAGAGAGAGGAAGAGGAGAGAGAGACCACCGAGAGGAAGCCATTATTAAGATCTTGAAATTGAGACTTCCCTGGTGGCGCAGTGGGTAAGAATCCGCCTGCTAATGCAGGGGACATGGGTTCAATCCCTGGTCTGGGAAGATCCCACATGCCATGGAGCAACTAAGCCTGTGTGCCACAACTACTGAGCCTGTGCTCTACAGCCCTCGAGCCACATCTACTGAGCCAGGGTGCCACAACTACTGAAGACTGCATGCCTAGACCCCGTGCTCTGCAAAAAGAGAAGCAACCACAATGAGAAGCCCAAGCAAAGCAATGAAGAGTAGCCCCTGCTCTCCACAAATAGAGAAAGGCCGCATGCAGCAATGAAGATCCAACACAGCCAAAAATAAATAAATAAATATTTAAAAAAAAGAAAAAAAGAGCAGTGTTGTTCGAAAAAAAAAAAAGATCTTGAAATATTTTTCCAACCACTTTTTTCACTAATCTTTTTTTTTTTTTTTTTTTTTTTTTGCGGTAGGCGGGCCTCTCACTGTTGTGGCCTCTCCCCTTGCGGAGCACAGGCTCCGGACGCACAGGCTCAGCGGCCATAGCTCACGGGCCTAGCCGCTCTGCGGCATGTGGGATCTTCCTGGACCGGGGCACGAACCCGTGTCCCCTGCATCAGCAGGCGGACTCTCAACCACTGCGCCACCAGGGAAGCCCTACACTAATCTTTTTTTAACTTTATTTTGTTATTTATTTTTTTAACAGCAGGTGCTTATTAGTTATCTATTTTATACATATTAGTGTATATTGTCAACCCAATCTCCCAATTAATCCCACCACCACTCCTACCCACCCTGTTTTCCCCCCTTTGTGTCCATACGTTTGTTCTCTACATCTGTGTCTCTATTTCTGCCTTGCAAACCGGTTCATCTGTACCATTTTTCTAGAGTCCACATAGATGTGTTAATACACGATATCTGTTTTTCTCTTTCTGACTTACTTCACTCTGTATGACAGTCTCTAGGTCCATCCACACCTCTACAAATGACCCAATTTCATTCCTTTTTATGGTTGAGTAATATTCTATTGTACATGTGTACCACATCTTCTTTATCCATTTGTCTGTCCATGGGCATTTAGGTTGCTTCCATGACCTGGCTATCATAAATAGTGCTGCAGTGAACATTGGGGTGCATGTGTCTTTTGGAATTATGATTTTCTCTGGTATATGCCCAGTAGTGGAATTGCTGGGTCATATGGTTATTCTATTTTTAGTTTTTTAAGGAACTCCATACTGTACTTCATAGTGGCTGTATCAATTTGCATTCCCACCAACAGTGCAAGAGGGGTCACTTTTCTCCACACCCTTTCCAGCATTTGTTGTTTGTAGATTTTCTGATGATGTCCATTCTAACTGGTGTGAGGTGATACCTCATTGTAGTTTTGATTTGCATTTCTCTAATAATTAGTGATGTTGAGCAGCTTTTCATATGCCTCTTGGCCACCTGTATGTCTTCTTTGGAGAAATGTTTATTTAGGTTTTCTGCCCATTTTTTGATTGGGTTGTTTGTTTTTTTACTATTAACCTGCATGAGCTGTTTATATATTTTGGAGATTAATCCTTTGATTTGTTTGCAAATATTTTCTCACATTCTGAGGGTTGTCTTTTCGCCTTGTTTATAGTTTCTTTGCTGTACGAAAGCTTTTAAGTTTCGTTTGGGCCCATTTGTTTGTTTCTGGTTTTATTTCCATTACTCTAGCAGGTGGTTGAAAAAAGATCTTGCTGTGATTTATGTCAAAGAGTGTTCTTCCTATGTTTTCCTCTAAGAGATTTATAGTGTCTGGTCTTACATTTAGGTCTTTAATCCATTTTGAGTTTATTTTGTATATGGCGTTAGGGAGTGTTCTAATTTCATTCTTTTACATGTAGCTGTCCAGTTTTCCCAGCACCACTTATTGAAGAGATTGTCCTTTCTCCAATGTATATCCTTGCCTCCTTTATCATAGATTAGTTGACCACAGGTGCGTGGGTTTGTCTCTAGGCTTTGTATCCTGTATTCCATTGATCTATATTTCTGTTTTTGTGCCAGTACTATATTGTCTTGATTACTGTAGCTTTGTAGTATAGTCAGAAGACAGGAAGTCTGATTCCTCCTGCTCTATTTTTTCCCCTCAAGATTGCTTTGGCTATTTGGGGTCTTTTGTGTCTCCATATAAATTTTAAGATTTTTTGTTCTAGTTCTGTAAAAAAAATGCTATTGGTAATTTTAAAGGGATTGCACTGAATCTGTAGATTGCTTTGGGTAGTACAGTCATTTTCACAATATTGATTCCTCCAATCCAAGAACATGGTATATCTCTCCATCTGTTTGTGTTACCTTTGATTTCTTTCATCAGTGTCTTATAGTTTTCTAATACAGAAATTTTACCTCCTTAAGTAGGTTTATTCCCAGGTATTTTATTCTTTTTTGTTGCAATGATGAACAGGATTGTTTCCTTAATTTCTCTTTCTGATCTTCCATAATTAGTGTATAGGAACGCAAGAGATTTCTGTGCATTAATTTTGTATCCTGCAACTTTACCAAATTCACTGATTAGCTCTACTAGTTTTCTGGTGGCATCTTTAGGGTTCTCTATGTATAGTATCATGTCATCTGCAAGCAGTGACAGTTTTACTTCTTCTTTTCCAATTTGTATTCCTTTTATTTCTTTTTGTTCTCTGATTGCCATGGCAAGGACTTCCAAAACTATGTTGAATAATAATGGTGAGAGTGGACATCCTTGTCTTTTTCCTGATCTTAGGGGGAATACTTTCAGTTTTTCACCATTGAGAATGATGATTGCTGTGGGTTTGTCATATATGGCCTTTATTTTGTTGAGGTAGGTTCCCAGTATGCCCACATTCTAGAGACTTTTTATCATAAATGGGCGTTGAATTTTGTCAAAAGCTTTTTCTGCATCTATTGAGATGATCATATGGTTTTTATTCTTCAATTTGTCAATATGGTGTATCACATGGCTTGATTTGTATATTGAAGAATTCTTGCATCCCTGGGATAAATCCCACTTGACCATGGTGTATGACCCTTTTAATGTGTTGTTGGAGTCTGTTTGCTAGTATTTTGTTGATGATATTTGCATCTATATTCATCAGTGATATTGGCTTGTAATTTTCTTTTTCTGTAGTGTCTTTGTCTGGTTTTGGTATCAGGGTGCTGGTGGCCTTGTAGAATGAGTTTGGGAGTGTTCCTTCCTCTGCAATTTTTTGGAAGAGGTTGAGAAAGGTAGATATTAGCTCTTTTCTAAGTGGTTCATAGAATTCACCTGTGAAGCCATCTGGTCCTAGACGTTTGTTTGTTGGAAGATTTTTTTATTTATTTATTTATTTATTTATTTTTGGCTGTGTTGGGTCTTCGTTTCTGTGCAAGGGCTTTCTCTAGTTGCGGTGAGCGGGGGCCACTCTTCATCGCGGTGCGCGGGCCTCTCACTGTTGCAGCCTCTCTTGTTGCGGAGCACAGGCTCCAGACGCGCAGGCTCAGTAGTTGTGGCTCACAGGCCCAGTTGCTCCGTGGCATGTGGGATCCTCCCAGACCAGGGCTCAAACCCGTGTCCCCTGCATTGGCAGGCAGACTCTCAAGCCCTGTTGGAAGATTTTTAATCCCAGTTTCAATTTCATTACTTGTGATTGGTCTGATCATGTTTTCTATTTATTCCTGGTTCAACCTTGGAAGGTTACACCTTACTAAGAATTTGTCCATTTCCTCCAGGTTTTCCATTTTATTGGCATAGAGGAGCTTTTAGTAGTCTCTTATGATGCATTGTATTTCTGTGGTGTCTGTTGTAACTTCTCCTTTTTCTTTTCTAATTTTATTGATTTGAGTCCTCTCCCTCTTTTTCTTGATGAGTCTGGCTAAAGGTTTCTTAATTTGGTTTATATTCTCAAAGAACAAGCTTTTAGTTTTATTGATCTTTGTTATTGTTTTCTTTGTTTATCTTTCATTTATTTCTGCTCTGATCTTTATAATTTATTTCCTTCTACTAACTTGGGTTTTGTTTGTTCTTCTTTCTCTAGTTCCTTTAGATGTAAGGTTAGATTGTTTATTTGAGATTTTTCTCATTTCTTGAGGTAGGATTGTATTGCTATAAACTTTCCTCTTAGAATTGCTTTTGCTGATTCCCTCAGGTTTTGGATCATCATGTTTTCATTGTCATATGTCTCTAGGGATTTTTTGATTTCCTCTTTGATTTCTTCAGTGATCTCTTGGTTATTTAGTAACGTATTGTTTAGCCTCCATGTGTTTGTGTTTTTTATGTTTTTTTTCCCTGTAATTGATTTCTCATCTCAGTGTTGTGGTCGGAAAATATGCTTGATATGATTTCAATTTTCTTAACTTTACCAAGGCTTGATTTGTGACCCATGTGATCTATCCTAGAGAATGTTCTATGTGCATTTGAGAAG
Source organism: Mesoplodon bidens (assembly GCF_964165515.1). Classification (NCBI taxonomy): domain Eukaryota; kingdom Metazoa; phylum Chordata; class Mammalia; order Artiodactyla; family Ziphiidae; genus Mesoplodon; species Mesoplodon bidens. Next base: position 77,869,318 of record NC_138161.1, on the reverse strand, counting down.
AAAGTGTAATCTGCTGTTTTCGGATATAATGTCCTATAAATATCAATTAAATGTATCTGGTCTATTATGTCATTTAAAGCTTGTGTTTCCTATTAATTTTCTGTCTGGATCATCTGTCCATTGGTGTAAGTGAGGTGTTAAAGTCCCCCACTATTATTGTGTTACTATTGATTTCCTCTTTTATAGCTGTTAGAATTTGCCTTATGTATTGAGGTGCTCCTATGTTGGGTGCATAAATATTTATAATTGTTATAGCTTCTTCTTGGATTGATCCCTTGATCATTTTGTAGTGTCCTTGTTTGTCTCTTGTAACTTTGTCTTTTTTAAAACTATTTTACCTGATATGAGTATTGCTACTCCAGCTTTCTTTTGATTTCCATTTCCATGGAATACCTTTTTCCATAACCTCACTTTCAGTCTGTATGTGTCCCTAGGTCTGAAGTGGGTCTTTTTTAGACAGCATATATATGGGTCTGGTTTTTATATCCATTCAGTGAGCCTGTGTCTTTTGGTTGGAGCATTTAATCCATTCACATTTAAGATAATTTTTTTTTTTTTTTTTTTTTTTTCTGTACGCGGGCCTCACTGTTGTGGCCTCTCCTGTTGCAGAGCACAGGCTCCGGATGCGCAGGCTCAGCGGCCATGGCTCATGGGCCCAGCTGCTCCGCGGCATGTGGGATCTTCCCGGACAGGGGCACGAACCCGTGTCCCCACGATCGGCAGGCGGACTCTCAACCACTGCACCACCAGGGAAGCCCTAAGGTAATTATTGATATGTATGTTCCTATTACCATTTTCTTAATTGTTATGGGTTTGTTTTTGTAGGTCCTTTTCTTCTCTTGGGTTTCCCACTTAGAGAAGTCCCTTTAGCATTTGTTGTAGAGCTGGTTTGGTGGTGCTGAATTCTTTTAGCTTTTGCTTGTCTGTAAAGCTTTTGATTTCTCCATCGAATCTGAATGAGGTCCTTGTCAGGTAGAGTAATCTTGGTTGTAGGTTCTTCCCTTTCATCATTTCAAGTATATTATGCCACTCCCATCTGGCTTGTAGAGTTTCTGCTGAGAAATCAGCTGTTAACCTTATGGGAGTTCCCTTGTATGTTTTTGTCATTTTTCCCTTGTTGCTTTCAATAATTTATTTTTGTCTTTAATTTTTGTCAATTTGATTACTATGTGTCTTGGCGTGTTTCTCCTTGGATTTTTCCTGCCTGGACTCTCTGCACTTCCTGAACTTGGGTGGCTATATCCTTTCCCACGTTAGGGAAGTTTTCAACTGTAATCTCTTCAAATATTTTCTTGGGTCCTTTCTTTCTCTCTTCTCCTTCTGGGACTCCTATATTGCGAATGTTGTTGCGTTTAATGTTGTCCCAGAGGTCTCTTAGGCTGTCTTCATTTCTTTTCATTCTTTGTTCTTTATTCTGATCCACAGCAGTGAATTCCACCATTCTGTCTTCCAGGTCACTTATCCGTTCTTCTGCCTCAGTTATTCTGCTATTGATTCCTTCTAATGTGGTTTTCATTTCAGTTATTATATTATTCATTTGTTTGTTTGTTCTTTAATTTTCTAGCTGTTTGTTCTCTAATTCTTCTAGGTCTTTGTTGAACATTTCTTGCATGTTTTCGATCTTTGCCTCCATTCTTTTTCCAAGGTCCTGGATAATCTTCACTATCATTATTCTGAATTCTTTTTCTGGAAGGTTACCTATCTCTACTTCATTTAGTTGTTTTTTTGGGTTTTATCTTGTTCCTTCATCTGGTACATAGTCCTCTGCCTTTTCATTTTGTCTGTCTTTCTGTGAATGTGGTTTTCGTTCCACAGGCTGCCGCACTGTAGTTCTTCTTGCTTCTGCTATCTGCCCTCTGGTGGATGAGGCCATCTTAGAGGCTTGTGCAAGCTTACTGATGGGAGTTACTGGTGGTAGGTAGAGCTGAGTGTTGCTCTGGTGGGCAGAGCTCAGTAAAACTTTAATCCACTTGACTGCTATGGGTAGGGCTTAGTTCCCTCCCTGTTTGTTGTTTGGCCTGAGGCGACCCAGCACTGGAGCCTACAGGCTCTTTGGTGGAGCTAATGGTGGACACTGGGAGAGCTCACTCCAAGGAGTACTCCCCAGAACTTCTGTTTCCAGTGTCCTTGTCCCCGTGGTGAGCCACAGCCATCCCCTCCCTCTGAAGGAGACCCTCCAACACTAGCAGGTAGGTCTGGTTCAGTCTCCTATGGGGTCACTGCTCCTTCCCCCGGGTCCTGATGCATACACTACTTTGTGTGTGCCCTCCAAGAGTGGAGTCCCTGTCTGCCCCAGTCCTGTTGAAGTCCTGCAATCAAATCCCACTAGCCTTCAAAGTCTGATTATCTAGGAATTCCTCCTCTCATTGCCAGACCCCCAGGTTGGGAAGCCTGATGTGTGGCTCAGAACCTTCACTCCAGTGTGTGGATTTCTGTGGTATAATTGTTCTCCAGTTTGTGAGTCACCCACCCAGTGGTTATGGGATTTGATTTTATTGTGATTGCACCCCTCCTACCATATCATTGTGGTTTCTCCTTTGTCTTTGGATGTGGGGTATCTTTTTTGGTGAGTTCCAGTGTCTTCCTGTCAATGATTGTTCAGCAGTTAGTTTTGATTCCAGTTTTCTTGCCAGAGGGAGTGAGCACATGTCCTTCTACTCTGCCATGTTGAACCAATCATTTTTTCACTAATCTTAAGTTTTAAAAAAATTTTTTTATTGTGGTAAAATTCACATAACCTAAAATTTATCATCTTAATCATATTTAAGTGTTACAGTTCAGTGGCATTAAGGACATTCACAATGTTGTGTAACCATCACCACCATTGCCAGATTTTTTCATCATCTTAAGTGGAAACTCTGTAACTATTAGACTATAACTACTTATCTCCTATTCCCTCCAGACCCTGGTAATCTCTATTCTACTGTCCCTCTGTATGTATTTGAATATTTTAAGTAGTTCATATAAGTGGAATCATATAATATTTTTCCTTTTTTTGTGCCTGTCCTATTTCACTTAGCATATTTTCAAATTTTATTTCATGCTATAGCATATATCAGAACGTCATTGCTTTTTATGGCTGAATAATATTTCATTGCATGTGTTTACCATATTTTACTTATCCATTCATCTGCTGATGGATACTTGGGTTGTTTCTACCTTTTGGCTACTGTAAATAATGCTGATATGAACATTTGTTTATAAGTGCCTGTCTGAGTTCCTGTTTTCAGTTCTTTGGGTCTATACCTGAAACAGGAGGGAAGGGGACAGGGCACAACCTTTGTAAAAAATGACATAGCCCTATGACAAGACATAAATGGATTAAAACAAAATGGGTCCAAGATGGTGGACAAGTCGACTTCCACTAGACCTTGAGCCTCAGTATACGCTCATTGTAACACATCAGCAAGCTAAATAACACATCCACAGGCTCCATGACAGTTCTAAGGTGACCATAAGGATCCAAAAGTGGGTGGTGGCCCAATTCCTGGAAATCCCTGCCCCTTCCCGAAATAGCTGGAATACTCCTCCCACTCATTAGCCTATTAAATTATCTACCCCTCTAAAAAATGAGAACCCCATACCCAGGTGCCTTTCTCACCTTCTGAGATGGCCCACAATCTGTCTGTGGAGTATATTTCTCTCTAAATAAATCCATTTCTTACGTATCACTTTGTTTCTCACTGAATTCTTTCTGTGATGAGACATCAAGAACCTGAGCTTCATTAAGTCCTGAAACCAGGTGTGTGATCTCAGTTGGAAGACTGTGGGTTTGGGCCATGTTTGAGTTCTGGCACGTGGGTTCAAGTCCCAGTCTGAGATGCATGGCTTCATACCTATGAGTGGAACTGTTGGGTCATATGGTAATTCCATATTAAACTTTTTGAGAAACCATGAAACTTTTTCCAAATAGCTGCACGATTTTATATTCCCACCAGCAATGCACAAAGGTTCATAAGGGTTCCAATTTCTCCACATCCTTGCCTATACTTGCTATTTCCTTTTTTTTTTTTTTTATGATAGCCATTTTAGTGGGAGTGAAGTGGTATCCCATTGTGTTTTTTATTTGCATTTCCCTAATGACTGATGATGTTGAGCAACTTTTCACATGCTTATTGGCCATTTGTATATTTTTTCAGGGAAATATCTATTCAAGTCCTTTGCCTGTTTTTTAATTGGGTTGTTCTTTTGTTTGTTTCCAGGCAACTTTATACATATTTTTTTCTTTAGTTCCATAGATGAGATCTTATAGTATCTAATTTGGCATCCTGGTTTTCCACAAAACCATTAAGATTGCTTGTTTGTGTGTTTTTCTCTTCTATCACACTGAGCCCCTGAAGGGCAGTGACCAAGCTTATATCTCAACTTCATATCTTAATCAAAGGGAATTTATCATGTGCAATGCTTTTTCATGCCTCTGGGTCGTTGCATATTCCCTCTGGCTGCCACTGTCTCCCCAACTTGCTTAATCTGCCTAGTGATTTCCTATTTATCTGTCAAAACCCAGCCTTCCCTGACTTATGGCAGAAGTGATAACTCCCTTTTTTTCCCCCATCACTTATTTCACAGTGTTTAATACTTTATTTACTTGTCTGTCTTCCCCCCCACCCAGTCTGTGAGGTCCTTAAGGGCAAAGTGCCTACCTTATTAATCTTTGCATCTTCAGCACCTGTCAGGGATCCTGGAACGTATCACATATTTAATAAAAGTGTGTTGAATGCTGAGTGAAGGAAATGTGGAAATTTGTTTAAAAAACATATAGGATTTCTCCGCAAACATAAATGAGGCCCAGTTATTTCCTTCTGTACAGGGGTCAGGGAACAGAAATAACTAACAATTTAAAAAGGCATTAAGGTTTACAAAGTGCTTTCACGTGTTCTAATTCATTTAATCTCTACAACAGTCTTGTTAAGGAAGTGGAATTGGCTTCACTTTATAGATACAGAGGCTCAGGGAGGTTGTGACTTAGCCAAGGTCAAACAACTTGTAAGTGTTGTCCTGTAGAAAGCCACTTTCATTCTGGATATCTCTCTCTGCTGCTGATTGGAGGTGCAAATAGGCATGCTTTATCCTTTAAGCTAACTGCCCAACCCCCGAACAAACAGGACAAATAGGAAGTGTTAATTCAGAAGCTCAGAGATAAGCTGAGAGGTTTTGTAACAAAATGGGATAGAGTGAACCAATCTCTGGAAGAGCAAATCTCTGAATTAAGCAGATAGAGACAATTTATCCAGAAAAGAGAAATTCAGTATTTTCTTTTCTTTTCTTTTTTTTTTTTTTTTTTTTTTTTGCGGTACGTGGGCCTCTCACTGTTGTGGCCTCTCCCGTTGCGGAGCACAGGCTCTGGATGCACAGGCTCAATGGCCATGGCTCACGAGCCTAGCCACTCCGTGGCATGTGGGATCTTCCCGGACCGGGGCACGAACCCGTGTCCCCTGCATCGGCAGGTGGACTCTCAACCACTGTGCCACCAGGGAAGCCCCAAAATTCAGTATCTTCTTAAAGATAAAAAAAATTTGAAAGACGCTTATAGTAGTCAGGTGTTGTTTTGATATCTTTAATGTTCAAATTTTATGGCCATGTTAGGTATTTATGTGATTTGTTACTTTTGACCCTGTTTTATTGCCCTTGTTTTTGACATAGAAAATGCCTGTTGATAGCTGTGTCCATATGTTTTGATGACTTTTCCTAAATTCCGGGTTTAAATGAATTGGTACACATTTTGGTTCACATATATGTTATTTTCTATTCTTGCATTTTTCTATTTCTAGAATTTTCATGTGATTTATCTATGTTTTTTAGCTTAATAATCATGTTTTTGAAAAGTCTGTGTCTGGAAAGTCCAATATCTGCATCACCAGTGCATCAGCTTCCATTGTCCTTTTTTTTCTTCTTTTATTCTTGGTCCTAGTTTTTGACATGCATGGTAATTTTTTATTAAATGTTAGACACTGTGATGAAGCATTGTAGAAGCCCTGGATGACGTTATAGTTCTTCAGAAATTCTCTCTATACTCTGGCAGAGAGAGGAGAAAATCTCCACATCCAATCACTCAAGCCAGGGTTTCAAAGTTAGTGAGATTTTTTTTTTTTGATCACCCACACTTCTTGAATATAGTTCTCTAGTTCTCTGTGTGCTTAGAATATTTAACAGGGTTCCTCTTCTTTGGTAAACTTTGAATTTTATTTTCTCCCCAGTATTATGGGAGTGTCCAAATTATGGGAATGCCCCAAACAGCACTCAACTTCTCAGTTACTTTCTGCTTGATTTCTGAGCCTCTTGCTCTGCATAACTTAAGAATTAGCAAATATCCTGAGATGAGAACTTGTATAGAATGTTGGACTCACTTTTTGCATCATTCTTCTTTCTTGGGATCTTGGCTCCTGAAGTTCTGGCTGCTTAGTAAGCCCAAACTCTTTTTTTCCAGCACCATAAGCTCTGTGTGCTTATCTGCCTTTTAGCAGCTGCCTTCTGCCCTAAACCTTTTAAGAATGGGCAAATGCCCTAGGGAGTATGGCAAAGCACACAATATTGGGAACACTTCAATGAATTTCTCTTTTGTTCAGGATCTTGGCCCTAAAGGTTTAGCTGCTCCAGAAGCCTTCCAACAGAGTTTTAAAACAATTTTATTTAGCTTGTCAAGTTGTTATTTGGTTGAGTATTGCTCTGCTACAAGTTATGCATAATAGTAGGAGCAGAAGTCCTGACTCACATAGATTTTGACCACCTGCTAAGGCCAGCTTCCTCTCCATCACAGGCTCTACTTGACCAGGCCATCTCATTATGAACTCTATCTGATGGATGTTCAGATAGGCAGCATGGCATACCTTAGTGGGAAGTATATGGGTTTCTGTGGCAGATGGACAAAGATGCAAATCCTTGCTTAACCACTAACCAGTTGTTAGCTCATGGGCAACAATTGCATGTCTTTGAGACTTGATTTGTTTACCTGTAAGATGGGGATTATAATAGTTGTAATATTGTAATGTATAATGAGAAATGTACATTTGGTCTTCATCCCAGTTCTGGCACAGAGCTCCTAAAACCTTTGAAATTTCCTAAGCAGTAAGAGCACTGAAAGTGAAAGGAGTGGCTGTTTTTTGTGATTCATAGCAAGTCCCTTTCTACCACCCCAGAGTTTATGTTAATGAGGTGTCTTTTGGAAAGCCCCTAAGCATGAGGGCTGGTGGCCTGGAGAACTTACCATGTGATTAGAAGGTTGGAACTTTCAGTTCCAGCCACCAACCTCAGGCCAAACCAACCTCTGGGGAGGAGGGAGCAGCTGGACTTTGAATCAATAACCCATGGCCAGTTATCTAATCAATCATGCATATGAATGACACCTTCATAAAAATCCCAAAGGATGGGTTTCTGAGAACTTCTGGGTTGGTGAACAGGTAAGGGTGCTGAGAAAATGTTACGCTTGGAGAAAGCATGGAAGCTCCTCACCCTTTCCCCATACTTTATGCATCCCTTCCATCTGGCTTTTTCTGAGTTATATTCCTTTATAACAAACTGGTAATCTAGTAATTAAACTGTTTTTCTGAGTTCTGTGAGATACTCTAGCAAATTAATTGAACCCAAGGAAGGTGTTATGGGAACCTGTGACTTATAGCCATTTGGTCAGAAGCACAGGTGACAACCTGGACTTGTGATTGACATCTGGAGTGGGGACAGTCTTGCAGGACTGAGCCTTTGACCTGTGGGATCTGACGCTATCTTCAGGTAGGTAGTGTCAGAATTGAGTTAGATTGTAGGACATCCAGCTCGTGTCATAGAATTGCTCGATGTATGGAAAACTCACACATCTGGTGTCACAAATGAAGTGTTATAGTATAGTAGATGAGCGTAAAGGAGAGACACAAAAGAGTGTGTGTTTTTTTTCCTTTAGAATAGTATTTTTCTCATAAGGTGTTGTAAGCATTAAATGAGGCACTGTGTGCCTACTGGCATACAGTAGGTGCCAAGTACATGTTGCTTTCTTGCCCTTCCTCTGCCTAAGGCCATCCCTGTGGATTAAATTTATTTGCCTCACCATGTAGTTTGAGTTAAAAAAAAAAGACTTAAATAGATCTTTTAGAACTTAGAAGGTTCTTTCTCCCACAGTGACTCTAAGCAGCCTATGGTCTGTAATTACACTAATAATTACAAAAATCCCACTATCAAATGACACCTGATTGCCAGTGCTGTTTTGCCTGGGACACTTGCCAATCTCATGGCATGTACAAAAGGGAGGGCAGGAATGCAATCTAGGAGACCAGCTTTCTCAGAGACTCCGCCAGGAGAGAACCGCATGGCAGCCTGTAGAATACCAGCACAAGAAGACATCCCTTGCAGCTGGAGGGTCTCATTGGTTTGGCCTGAGTGTGAAAAAGCAAACTACTATCTAAACTCCCAGGCAAACTGTATTGCTTGCTAAGCTTTGGCTGGTAGAGGAATTTTAACATTTTGGGTTTATTCCTGTATCATACACCGGATCATTCATGCCCTAGATGAGCCCTGGTGGACCACAGATAGTTGGTGAAATCCTGTCTGGTTAGGACTTCCAAGAAACACAGGTAGGAACAAATGCCAGATTCCAGGTACTATCTGACGCAGTGGACCAAAGAGCATGTGGCCCCTGAGGTGATGTAAAGGTGGACTCAGCAAGGTCTCATCTCCAAAATAAATAAGTTGATTCCTTTGATATTTTTTTTAAGATAAAAATCTCCAGGCTTGGGAGTCCTTCAGCCCTAGTTTTAGAAGGTGCTACAAGTTTGGTGTAGAGAACCCATGATCAGTGTTCATGTCCAATGCCCTTGGAGGATAATTACTGTTAACCCAGGAGTGGTTCTGATAACATCTCTCTTCTGTTCCACCAAAGACAACCTTGCCTTTGACAGCCCTGCTCTCCTCCATCCTCTGTGTCTGGAAAGAAGCATGGTGGGTCCATGTGTTAAAATGTTGAGCAGAGGAGGGGCGTGTAGCAGGAAGGAAGCTGTGAAGCTTGTGAGGAGGAGTTTCTTCTCGGGGATGGGTGAGTGGGGAGGAGGTGAGAATTGAAGAGAAAGGCTTTGGAGCAGCTGCGGGGTTGGAGTGTGGTGTGCTGATAAACCAGTTCTCTGGAAACATAAAAGGAGCCCTGATTTGTAGATTTTGCTGAATCCCATGGTGTAAATACTCCCACCATGGCTGATCTCAAGCTGCCAATGTGAAGTCAACTAGCTAGAAAAACTCAGCACACCACCGAGTGGGAGGGAAGTAGAGAGGAAAGAAAAACTTTAGTATTTTAAACACATTTAAGGTTCTTTGAGAAACAGGACTGAAGAATCCTGTTACCTTGGGCTCTTGAACCATGTGTTTCAAATATAAGGCTATTCTGACTGGTCCAAATGAATCCCCTGGTAAATAAGGGCAACTCTCAGAAGGAAAGGGGGAAAGAGACCTAAATTTGTTGAGTATTTATTATGTGTCCAGTATTTCATGTACTTTTTGGCATTCACATCTCACAACAACACTAGAACCCAAGTATAATTGGTCTCATGTTACAGATGAGAAAATGCAGGTTCAGAGATTTGAAGTAACTTTCCTAAGGTCATACCAATAGGAAGTGGGCCGTTTAGGACCTGAACCTGGTCTCTCTTGACTCCAGGCTCGGGGTTTGTTCACCACCCTGTAAAATCCCCTTTTCCTCTGTGACCCAGGGCAAAGGTCCAGCATCCAGAGGGGTCACTGCATCATATTCAGTTTCCCATTCATTGTTTCTACTCAGAGGACACTTTCACTCAAAACCTCTGTTCCCACATATTTGCCTTCTCTGCCTCTTCTTCCCCTCTTGTCCTCTTTTTATTCCAAAGTCCAACATACACTGTTGTTTCAAGTGCACAGCTAAATTTCATCTCCTTGTGAAGGTTTTAGAAACACAAACCTTGCATCAGGCAGAAGCTGCGAATTTCGACTCAGGATACTCAGGGAGATTTGCCAAAGCCCCAAATCCTGAACACGCCCCTCAACTGCTGTGGTCCATAAGCTTTTGGTGTGAAGGCTCTTCTAGCTCTTCCTTGAGGCCCTAAACCTCAGATGGTGATTCTTCTTATTTGCTCAGCTCAAGGTTGTTTCCTAAGTCCAAACTGAGCTATTATTTGTAGTAGTCTTTTTAATCTCTGGGTAGGTAGATGCCTATCTTTCTTCTACCCCCAATCTCCATGGCCTTAGGCATCACTTTTTCAGTGGGTGAGCCCATGGTCCATTCATTTTGGATGAAACACACATCTCTGTATCTGGCTATTATTCTGTCTTCTGCCGGCTTTTTGTGTGGTTTCTCTCTAATTATCCTTCAGGAGTTGTCCGCCCTGACTATAGATCACCTCCATGTTGGGAGGATCTGGATCCTGTGCTACTGTGTCCCTAGTTCACGGTTCATATTATACATCTGCAAGTTAGAGGAAATCACTGGCTTGTCTAGGGAAAACCTCATGAACTTTAATCTTGTAAAAAGTTAAGAAGTACCCGATGAGTATTCAGAAAGGCAGAGAGCTTAGGTCTGTTAGAGTATGGCTTTGCAGTCACAGGCTACTTAATTTTCATTCCATTTAACAGCTGATGAATCTTCAACTCTCATGTTCTTAATCTGTAATATGGGGCTATTAATGGAATGTAGCTTAGAGGGCTGCTGTGAAGGTCAAATGTGATAATGCATGCCTAATGCTTAGCACAATACCTGCTCAAATAAATACTAACCGTGATTATAATTGTTTCTCAGGATGTAGCCCATACATGGTATTTCACAAGGTGTCTTTGACATATGAAATGATCAATAATCATTTGTGCTTGTATTGCCTAGAAACATCAAGTTTCTGCCTCATAGGAGCACCCTGACCCTCCTACAACCAAGAGGTTTAGACTCAGGTGGGGGAAGGCAGTGGAGAAAGGAAAGCCTTTTCTTACTGGCCTAGTGTTCCAAAGTTGTCTGTCTGCATGGGAAAGAGAGCGTGGAGTGTGGGTAGAAGATATTCTTTTTAAACCAAGGCAGAGCTTAGATGTGTCCCCAGTAGGGTTTTCTGGGATAGCAAATTATATTCTCTCTGTAGCATTCTTTAACAGAAAACCTTCCAAATTCTGTACCTTCAAAAAAGCCAGAAGCTAACAGCACCCTACAGCAGGGGTCCCCAACCCCTGGGCCATGGACCGGTACCAGTCCATGGCCTGTTAGGAACTGGGCTGCAGAGCAGGAGGTGGGCGATCGAGCGAGCAAGGCTTCATCTGTATTTACAGCCGCTCCCCATCACTTGCATTACCGCCTGAGTTCCGCCTCCTGTCAGCATTATGGTGAGTAGTATAATTATTTCATTATATATTACAATGCAATAATAATAGAAATAAAGTGCACAATAAATGTAATGAGCTTGGATCATCCCGAAACCGACCCAGGTCCGTGGAAAAATTGTCTGCCACAAAATCGGTCCCTGGTGCCAAAAAGGTTGGGGACCACTGCCCTACAGCGTGCACCTGAAATGTACATTTCCCACCGAAGATAATGTAGCAAGCAGTTGCCATGTAAAGTGGAAAGCTGTTGTTTTTATGTTTCTCTTTTATCTCTCAAACAACATGATAATGATAGTAAGTAAACACTTAAACAAAAGAGGTATATACTTATCAAGTTTCCAACTCCTACAACTAAGGATTTCCCCACCCCCAACTTTTCAAATTTCCTTTGGGGTCTTGTCCATATGCATTTATTATTTTTACACAATTGTATCCACAGTATAAAAACAATTATGCGTTTTACTTTTTTTTTTTTTTTTTGAGGTACGCGGGCCTCTCACTGCTGCGGCCTCTCCCGCTGCGGAGCACAGCCTCTGGACGCGCAGGCTCAGCGGTCAACGGCTCACAGTCCCAGCCGCTCTGCGGCATATGGGAATTTCCCGGACCGGGGCACGAACCTGCAACCACTGCATCGGCAGGCAGACTCTCAACCACTGCGCCACCAGGGAAGCCCTGCATTTTACGTTTTAGAAACTTATTTCATGATGAGAATTTTCAAGTCTACTATAGCTTCAAATGTATTATTTGTTATGCCTAAATATTATTCAATTGAGAGTTTAATATGGTTCAATCAATGTTTTCTAATAGAGGGCATTCTTGCTGTTTCTAATCTTAAAATGACACTACAAGGAATACCTTTGAATATATATGTGTTTCTATATATATATAATACATTTGTGCATATATATTCACACACATATTTCTTCTATTTGCATTATTCTCTTGCAAAAAGTTCTTATATTTCTGATTATTGAGCCAAAGGGCAGGAATATTTGTATAGAAGTCAAGATTTACAGCATTCACCTGTGAGGATTACTGAAATTACAGAGGTCTTTAAGATCTTGGGGTAAAGAGAATTCTCCCTATACTGTAAGCCTAATCCATTACTCTGTGAAATAAAGCTGTGTCCAGCTTCTAGGAAAATCATCAGAAACAAATAGCATTTCCTTTCAGATGAAGCAGTTTTTCTTTGCTACAGAAGCTATTGTTTATATAATTATGTTAGTTTGAAATTGGCCAAACCCTTTAACCTGGAGTGGGGCTATTCCAGGCTGACAGATGTGTTGACACTGTGGGTCTGGACTCACTCCCTGTGGAACCCCATTAGCGTCTGGTCAGCGGTCCCCGCCCTAGCACTCTGGTGGCGCACTGCCTGCTTAGCAAGCAAGCACGTCAGCTCACTGGGCCCAGGCCTGAAGCAAAGTGGGAATCTGGGAAGGTTGACAGAAAACAGAGATGCTTTGAGGTCATCTCCTGAAACCTCTGGAACTGTTCACTTCTCACTTCTGTGACAAAATGGGATGCTGCTGCGATGAGGGGAAGGGTCAGAGGCTGTGCTGGGGGCCTTTCAGCTGGGAGCCAGATGGCCTTATGAAAGTAGATGCGTACTCCCTTTCTGTTTCAGCTGCCTTTTTCAAAAGAAGTAAATATAGCTGTTATCTTACTAGAAAATGAAAGGATTAGCGGCCTCGCTGGGGAACACAATGGTTTCACTCCAAGCTGGCTTTAGCTGAGGTTCCAGAGATGCCAATGAATAATGTGTGAGAAAGAAAGAGTTGGAGATATTTGAGTTCCACTGGAATGTGGAAAGATTAAGAACCCTTGGGGCCTGTGAATAAGTTTTCTGCTCCTCAGAAGCCCTGAGCCCTTTCAGCCAAGTACTCAGGAAAGGAAGCAACCTTGCATTTCTGTTTGAAATTCTCTAATTATCTCCCATTATGGTATCTATGGTGCACTTGGGATTGACACAGTTGTTGCTTCTTTGGAGCATGTATAACTCTTGCTGATTCCCTTCCTCTCATCACCTTCCTATTCCTCCCGTGAACAGGTTTTTAGGTGACAACGTGGGGCACATCTGCGGGTGACAGGATGATACCACATCAACTAGCATTCCTTATCACTTCACATGACTGCTTTTCCTCCAAACAGTGAGTAACAGATGACTCAGCAGGGATGTCAGAAAGGTGTCAAGCACTTGCTTACTTAAAAGAGAATATTAAAATGTGATATATGTCATGTGCCTAACATATTTGTGCAAATAGCAGAAAATACAAGCTTAGAGGTATAATCGGATTGCCAGGCTAATTCCATGCTTAGGTAGTGTAAAGGATGCCATGATAAGACAGATTTAAAACAAACAAACAAACAAACAAAAACAAGACAAAACAAACCAAAAATGAAGCTTGAAGCTACAACCAAAGAGAGAACAAGGCTTGGCTCAGGCTCCTGCCTGGTTCTGCAACCTTCCTGGCATGACCAGCTGCTTTTCTCCACTCAGCAAGACACCCAGAGGCACCACCACCCATGATCACACAGAACGTGCCAGGCATGAGGACAGAGCGGAGTAGGACACAGTCCACAGAGTCTGCTCTACCTTTAGTGGTCCCTCGTTACAACATCCCGCAAAGGGTATTATATCCCAAGAATTACAGCGTCAGCTCACTTGCAGGAGCTCAGGCATGAAAGGAGAGAAGGGGCACAGTTGCTATGGTACTTTTACTGTATGTCTCTCCATCCCCCACAAAACTCTGACAAATGCAATTGTCTGTTTCCTTCCCCAGCTGAAACGGGGCTTTATGCCTGCCATAGTTTCCAGATGAATTAGATCTTCAAAGGAACATGCTATGTCACAGAAGCAAGCATGACCTATCTTTGTAGTTCTAAGTGTCATGTTTCTCTTCCTCTCTCAGTTCCTATTTTGGACTGAAACAAAAGCTCTGATAAATATGGAGCATTCAGTGGCATTGGGGATACATTTTGATAGTTGTAAAGTTGACAGGGCATGTTCACACATTTTGTCGAAAGTGGCTTTCACATAAAGTGTTATGCTTCAAAATTAAATTAATCTCCAACATCCTGTAAGGCAGGGAGTGAACCCAAAAGGTGAGAACTCTTGGACAGTGACAGATACTGATCCACCTCCAGCTGATTTTGTGATCCTATGGTGTGTGGCCTAGACCCAGTCAGTATACCCATCCACAAAGTGGGATAAACATATCTCCCATTTACCTAGATACAGTGTGTTATGAAGATAAACTTGATTTTTTTTTATGCTTTTGCTACTTGGCAAAGAACTGCTTTATAACCCATGGGTTTAATGTTTTAGTATTCCCCCTTTCAAGTTTTATTTTGAAGATGATAAGGCAAATACCAAACATTAGAAACCTCTAATATATAATGTCACACAAAGCACTGCCATTTGTTTGCTTTTTCCAGGCCAAACACAACTAGAAAGCGGAGCGTTAACAGTTCACTCATGCTGCAAACTTTTGGACCGCAGCCTAGATTAAAAACAACAATAACAACAAACAAAAAGGGTACAGTTTTCCCAGCCACAGAAATTTGTCTTATGGGCTCCAATAAATTCTTGGCAAATAAAAAGTATGAAGCAATCTGCAGTCTTTGTTCGGCAGAGGCCAAAGGTTATGCATTTACAGGGATGGAAGACAGTTTTCCTGGAAAGAGATGGGTACTGAGGTCTGGAAGAAAGAGGAAGAAGCCTGCGGAGTCCACTGATGCTGGCAGTTCAGCAGGGTGTCTGTCTCAGGCTCCGCTAATCCCTCAGTTTTCATAAGAAAGGGGGGAGGGGACCAATAGAAGCGCTTCAAATTGCACCCAAGTGGTGAAGTCTGCCAGGCATGCATGTCTGCAGCCTAAAGCACTGGGCTCCCTGTGAAGCAACAGTCAGGCCACATGGAGGATTTCTCTTTACTTCCAGGCATTACAAGGGAGGTTTATAAACCAGGCTATTGAAATGCTCCAGTCAGTTGCTCTTCATGGGCATTTTTTCTTTTCTGTTAAAAACGAAGAGAGAAGAAATAGATTCACATAAAAAAAAAAAAAAAAAGTAAAAAAATAACAGAAAACAGGAAAAAGTCCAAATGAATTTTTTTATAATCCAATGATAAATGTTGATGGAATCTTTACTTTCTGTGTTTTCTTTCCTCTTTTTTAATTGAAGAGCTCTCCGTGGTTGACCTGGTGTAAATTTAGAGCTTAGCCTACCAGCCCTGAAGTAAATCAGCAAACATATTTTATTGGAAGTCACCTTTAAAATTGCTGAAATGGCACTGTTTACCGTGCTAAAGCATGCTGCAAAGGGAGAGAAAGGAAGAGTACCAGGGAGAGATGATGTGATTTATTTGGCCAATCAGAGGGATGGACAGCCTTGGTAGTGTAGTTTCTGGGATGCTATCAATAGGGCACCAGCAGCAACCCCCTGCGCTCCCAACCCAAAGAGAGCTCCTTAAACAAGGGTCAAAGGTCAGGGGGCTCCTGGCCAGCATTCAGAGGGCTGGAGGGCTTCCTGTCAGGGTCATACTTCCCCAACTCTACAGATAAAGTTTCTGCTCCAGTGCTAAATATTCAGGACCTGTGGACTGCCATTTTGGCATCTAAAAAGATGGAACGTTGGCACCAGGATGACCTTAAAAAAACAAAAATAGGGGCTTCCCTGGTGGCACAGTGGTTGAGAGTCCGCCTGCCGATGCAGGGGACGCGGGTTCGTGCCCCGGTCCGGGAGGATCCCACATGCCGTGGAGCGGCTGGGCCCGTGAGCCATGGCCGCTGAGCCTGCGCGTCCGGAGCCTGTGCTCCGCAGCGGGGGAGGCCACAGCAGTGAGAGGCCCGTGTATTGCATGGGAAAAAAAAAAAAGTAGAACAAGAAGAATGTAGCATACTTAATAGTCTCTCCATCGTAGTTGAATATTTTGTACAAATTTGCCACTTAGATTTTCAGGGTTTCCAAGGAGCTTAATGACACACAGATCAATTTCATAAATATATATGTGTACATTTATACTTTTTCCAAGCAGTTGAAAGTATGAAATAAGACAGTCATTTCATTCTGTGTCTTCCTGCAGTTCAGGCCCACAAATGCTTTTAATTGAATAGATCTGTAACTAAGCCAAACACATCTACCTAGCTTCTCTAAAGCATTTATGTAGAATTAGAAGTTAGGTTTTGAGTGATATTATGGAACTGAAGGGTCAAAATTAAAAGACCTGGGAAATGGTATATTCCATCTCCATATAAAGAATCTCTGGTGCTTTGAGATCAGGTAGACCTCTGTGGTCAAGTTACTTAACCTCTCTGAGCCTCAGCTTCCTCATTTTTAAAGTGGGGATTATAATATACCTACACAGGGCCATTGTGAAGATAAAATAAGGTGCATAACCCAGAGGAAGAGCTCAGTGAAATGTCATTGCTATAACTGTTATTCATCCAATATAATTATGAACTCACAACTTATATGTGACCTCCTGTTCTGCTTTTCACATTTCCAAACTATGACTGCTTCCTTCTCTGTTGGTATCTTGGATGACAACAAAAATAAGGGGGAAATGGTGCGCTCTTCTGAAGCTACGAATGGGTGATTGCTAATGCTACTCACCAAATATTTCTTGCTCTCTGTTTTCTGGGCACAGGGAGGAATTGCACTTTTTAATCTTATTTGTTGGATGGGACCACATGACATTTACTTGTTGGTGTAAGACCTCCAAAGCTCCAGTGCTCTAACTCAGCACGCCCAGTACAACTTTCTGTAATGATGGAAATGTTCTCTATCTACACTCTCCAACAGAACAGCCACTGGCCTCAAGTGGCAATGAACACTTGCAATATGGCTAGCGCAACCGAGAAATTGAATTTTAATAAATTTTATTGAATTTTAATTAATTTCAATTTAAATTATGCAGCCACATGTGGCTGGGGACCACCATATTGGGTAGTATAGCTCTAGGTAGCAGCTGCTCCATCAGCCTGAGTCCAGGAGTGAGGACATGATGATGTAGGGCAGAGCCCCAGACAACCTGTGACATGTAGCATGAGTAGAAACAAGGCTCTGTTGTTCTAAACCATTGAGGTTGGAGGACTACTTGTTATGACCTCATGGCCTAGCCTATCCTGACTGACGTAACCATCCAAAGGAAGATATTGTTACTTCTACTAGAGTCCTGTATTGACAAAAAATGAATGATTCCTCAGCCCCTATTCCCTCAATGTGTCTAGTCCTGGAGTTGATGAGAGGAATCATCCATGACCTCAGTCCTCACATGGCTGATTAATTCCTTGGTAATTTCTCGTGTGGTTATTAAGCTCCATCAGAAGATGAATAGGCTTCCTCTGTCCTAGCTGGATATGAGAGAAAGTGTCCGAAATGTTACACTGTCCCAGGGCTTGGGAGCCCCAGACTCTGCTCATAATATTCTAGGTCAGCTCTCAGGAAGGGAGGATGTGCAGTTGGCTCTATGAGAGGACTTATCCTCTGTGTTTCCATATTCTCACCACTTAACAAGGAAAAGAGAAATAACTCCAGATTTGAAGGAATGGATACAGACCTCAGATAAAGACTCTGGAGCTGTGGGAGCAGCTGTAGGTACAGAAGAACCTCTATCCTAGAATTAGGCATGGCTGATCATCAAGAGGCCCCTCTCAATAGACGATTATGTTTTTATCTGCCAGCATGTGTACATTGGAAACATTTATTTTTGACCTGGTTTTCTGTTCTTTCAAATTTATTTTTATCATTACATTTTCTTTCTTTCTTTCTTGGTAGATGTTATCGTCATTCACCCACATTCACCCACATTAGAAATCTGGGAGTCATCCTTGACTCATCTTTTCCTCATCTTTCACATTCCATCAGTTCTACCATGTTCACCTCCTTCCTCTTCATCCTGACACCATTGTCAAGGCCACTGCATGTGCTGAGCAGTTTGTGCACTGCCCAGAGGCCTGGCTGAAGGTGGTGAGGGTCATCTGCATCCCAGCCAGTGGGGCTCCACAGCCCGAGGGGACGCCGTTTATTTTCTTTCTTTCTTTTTTTTTTTTTTTTTGCGGTACGCGGGCCTCTCACTGTTGTGGCCTCTCCCGTTGCGGAGCACAGGCTCCGGACGCGCAGGCTCAGTGGCCATGGCTCACGGGCCCAGCCACTACGCAGCATGTGGGATCTTCCCGGACCAGGGCACGAACCCGTGTCCCCTGCATCGGCAGGCAGACTCTCAACCACTGCACCTTCAGGGAAGCCCGATGCCGTTTCTTAACGATACCCAGAGGGAGCAGCTTTTTCTAAATCTCAGAAAGGAGCCGGGTAGGCCAACTGCAGCTCTCTCAATGGCCTTCGTTTGCCCTCAACATCTTTCACTCTGACTAATGAACCCACCTCCTAATCTGCCTCCTTGCTCTTGGTCTCCTGCTACAGTTCATGCTGTAGCCAGTGAGGACCCATAAACACAGATTTGATATTGGCACTCTCTTGCTTAAAACATACCTGGTTTCCACTGCCCTCGGAAAGCACACACTTGTTAATGTGGCCTCCGAGGCCTGCTGTGATGTGGCCTTGGTTACCCCTCCAGCCTTTCCCTCCCTGCACACTCCTCCCCACTGCACCAAACACTGCCTGAACTCCTCCTAGAACCTGGAACAGGCCCTGTGACATGGGTCTCTCTGTACCTTCTGCCTAGAATCCCTCCCCCAACTCCCAATTCCTGGGCTGCTCTGGAAGCTCTCTTCTTTTGAGACTCAGCCAAAGTGTCACACGTTCAGTGAAGCTTTTTCTGACCATCCACAAGAGGAACTGACCTTTCCTCTTTCACACTCTCACTGAGCTTAACAGTCATGGCACCTGTGCATTTCAAATTCTCACACTGGTCTTGAGGGCACAGGCTGTCATGCCTTCTTTCACTTCGTGTCGCCTGCCCTGAGCACAACCAGGCAGGGAGTGGGCACGCCGTAAATCTCTGTTAAATGAATGAATACACGAGTAGAATGCTGTTCCATTTCATTATTAGGGGTTGAATGCATAGTTTTACAGTGAAACTTAAGATAATTGAACTTATTATTATTATTATTATTTTTGCGGTATGCGGGCCTCTCACTGTTGTGGCCTCTCCCGTTGCGGAGCACAGGCTCCGGACTCACAGGCTCACGGGCCTAGCCGCTCCGCGGGATGTGGGATCCTCCCGGACCGGGCCACGAACCCGTGTCCCCTGCATCGGCAGGCAGACTCTCAACCACTGCGCCACCAGGGAAGCCCTAATTGAACTTATTTTAATCTTAAGCTTCCACCTCACCTTTTCAGTTAAATACAGTGGTTTAAACTACAAAATTGCCTTTCTGAACTTGGTCACTTTCAAAGACGTGTTAGAGTGGTGAAGGATTGAGCTGGAGGGAGCTGGGGATGAAGGACACATAATGGAGTATGCTGGTATTATTCCGTCTCCCCTCTCACCTGATCCTCCCCAAATACAAATGCAAAGAACAGTACTGGATTAGGTTTAGAGATAAGGCAGTTGTGACCCACAAATGGAATGAAGAAAACAGGATAAGAACATTCACTAGAATTTTTAAGGGACTCTGACTCCAAAGAGCAATTAAATTGTAGTCAAACAGGAAAGGGAAACTTTAAGATGAGAAAATAAAACCTCATGAAGGAAAGGACATATTACAATGTAACCTGAGAAATCAGGGTCTTAAGATCTATACTTGCAAAGGAGTTGCCTTCCACATTAAATAGAAAAATTTATACCTAAAGTTCTCATTCAAGTGCTTCAGAAAAGAAAGTTATATTTCTGTATGTAACCTTCCTCCTCCCCAAACCCACACTGTGCTGGGGTGGTTGAACTGTGTAGGCTTTGGAGCCACACTGCTTGAATTCAAATCCTGGGTCTCACAGTTCCTAGCGGTATGACCTTAGTTAACTTACATGACCTCCCTGAGCCTCAGTTTCCTCAGCTGTAAAATGGGCATAATAATAGCATTTATCCCATGGTGTTTTAGTAATGATTAAATGCATATAAGTTTAGAATAGTGAGTGCCTCATTAATTGTTAGGTGATATTATTATTATTTTCATTATCATTATTATTTGCAGGCCCAAATAATTAAAATCTGCAAAGCAATGCAGCTCCAATTGTCTCTGAGACTTCTTTTCCTTCCTAAGTGATTCTGCATGAAATCCAAGTTTTTGTTTGCATGTTTAGTTTTTTTTTTTTTTTTTTTAGTATTTACTTATTTACTTATTTGTGCAGGGTCTTAGTTGTGGCACCCGGGATCTTTGTTGTGTTATGTGGGATCCTGAGTTGTGGCATGTGGGATCTTTAGCTGTGGCATGTGGGATCTTTAGTGGCGGCCTGTGGGATCTTTAGTCGTGGCATGCATGAGGGATCTAGTTCCCTGACCAGGGATCGAACCTGGGCCCCCTGTATTGTGAGTGTGGAGTCTAAGCCACTGGACCACCAGGGAGGTCCCTGAATGTTTAGTTTTATATAATCAAATATATATACAGATAGTGAGTAAAAGTAGCCACATTTGCTTTTTAACTTCTTTTTGATGATTTAGAACTCTGTCCAGCCTGGGAGGGAGGATTGCCAGTAGTTATCTAAACCAGGATGGTGGTCTTTCAGTAGTGGGTCTTCTTGGTTGTTCTAATCAGAAAGTTTGTTCCATGGCAGCAACTTTTGAATGTGTCCTTCATACTCTGATAAGGGGTGTCAAGATGTGACTTACGTTCAACCTGTAGGTCATGTCAATCACCTTAACAGAAATGGGAATTAATGTGAATACTTTCAAATAGGGATACTTTCAAAGATGTTTAATGTTTTAAGCAAAATTGAATATGCATGCCAAAACTAGAGAAAAAAAAGTTTTACGCATAATGAATACATAAACCTTATTTAATTAACCCAATTTTACACTGATGATCTGATTAGTAATTTTGTTTGTAAATTGACTGAATGTGCCTTGTTATTTTATGACTGCTCTGGATAAAGTATCTAGTTCAATATAAAGTGTAAGTTAAATACTCTCTCTGGCCAGCAGTATAAAATATAAAAAAATCATATTTTGAGGATTTCACCACAAACTCTCCTAGTCATATAAATCTAATGGTGTCTGTTATGCTTTATCTTGCAGAATTCAGAAATGAATGAAAAATGAGATTTTTTCCCCTCAGTTTATAAAGTAAATCAATTTTTGTTATTTATCAAAGCGACAATATGTTTTTATAACTTTAACTTGTCATTTATATAATTAATTGTCTAGGTCTTAATATTTTGTGTCCAAAATTTTTGTTTGGGTTTATTTCTGACTAACCTTCATGATCTCTTTATTCATACTGTCTTGGAACTAAGTTTTTTAAAATTAAAGAATTTAATACTTATCCAGTTAATCAAAGAATTATAGAACTTTAGAAACAAAGGGATTTGTTTCTATTCCAACATCTTCATCTGAAAGAGATAAAAACTCAAGTCCAGAGAAGATATTTTCCTGTCTAAGGGCATAATTTGTGGCCTTTCAGATGTCCCATGTCACTGGTAGAGGGTTTTTAGTGTCTGCTGTTTTGACTCAATATTTTGACCCCAAGGACATTCTTAATATAAACATTTCAGTCAGAATTATACCAACGTTATAATTTGGTTCAAGAAAGCACTTTGTGGAGTGAAAATCATTAGGACAACTTAATTCCCTGATTAATGAATTTTCTATAGAGTGCATTTATGGTTTTTCATATTTTTCCACTTTCATTTTTATTTTACTAAAATTATTTTCACCAGGATCATTTTTTCATTTAAATTTTATGTCAAGTATTCATGTTTGTCATTGATAAGTTATTTTTTAAATGATTATAGCTTTGACCATAATGAGTTTTTCTCTTATGGTCATTATTTCTACAAAGTGCAATTTTCTCGGGTACATTTTTTCATAAGAAAATTTTTCAGGAATATTTTATCTTTTCACCAGTTTTTAGTTAATAACTTTTATTGAATATAGTTTCAGTACTTGTAAAGTTTTGATTCTAATGGTAATATTAATCATTCCTACCAGGATTAATTCATAATAAATTTTATAAATGACTTATATTTTGTGTTTATTTCTTAACTAATCCATGATAAAAACTGTATGGAGACAGAAAGAGAGAATGATTCAGAAACATACAGGGAGTCAAAGAGAAAGGAAGAGAGGAGTGGATAGAATGACACAGTGGGACTCAGTGATACAGGTTGAGGCAGAAGCAAAGGGTCTTTGGTATATTGATGGGCATCTTCTTCATTGCTGTTGGGGTCAAAATATTTATATGTAGGAGTAGGACATCAAGATAGTAGAATAGGAGGACATGGAGCTTGCCTCCTTCCTAAGAACACATGACAAATACGTCTACAAGTGGAACAATCTCACTGAAAACTAACTGGATGCTGGCAAAAAGACTCCTGTACAAGCAAGGCTGTAAGAAAGATCCACACAGAATTGGGTAGGAGGAGAAGAGAAGCAATCAGGTTGGGATCTGTGCCCCTGGGAGGGGACACAGATGAGGAGGGAGATTACACAGGCAGAGACCTTCCCTGGAGAGAGAGTGATTAGAGCCACATAATGGATGTCCCGGCCCTGGGGTCCAACACCGGGAGGACAAGTCCCCTTAGCTGGCTGGAAAACCAGTGGGACTAACAGGAGGGCTGTAAGAACCCAAGACTCTGCTTGTGAAGAGTATGCACATGCTTGCTTATTCCCAAAATGAGGTGAAGGAAGCAGATTGAAACTGTGTGGGACTCTGGCCAGTTTTCCATGACTGCCATGGCACATGCCCCAGCTTGAACCAAGTTCCCACTCCAGCCCTGCTTGCTCTGTGATGCAGTTCCATACTAGGGTGAGGCGAGTGCCATGGCCAAGGCGAATGCTCAGTTGTGAGGGATGGAGCCAGCTCACACCCGGAACAGCATCTGAATGGGGCAGGAGCAGCCATTAATGGTGCTTATGGAGGCAGCACATTGGAAGTGGCTGAGAACTCTGACTGGGGCTGGGACCACCACAGCCCATGCCCCGACCCGTGCCAAGAACCCACTCCAGCCCCTCTTGCTCTAGCACTGCTTCCCTCTGGGGTGAAAGTGCTGGTGCTGGGAAGGGGGAGAGAACAAACTTAGAAAGAATGGACCAGCTCAGATCCAACCCTCAGAGCTTCTTCTCCAGCAACCAGGGAACCAACCCTTCCCCCAATAGGGTGGTGTTGGCCACTGAGCAAAGGAGAAGCTCAGCTCACACCTGGCTCTGGCTCTAGCTCCCCCTTCCTGTACCTGGCAACAGATATCAGGTACAGGAAGCACACAGGATCCCAAATAAGACGAACCCAAACAGACCCACACCAAGCACATATCATAATTAAAGTGACAAAAGTTAGAGAATTCTAAAGGCAGCAAGAGAAAAAAAAAAGAATTAGTTACAAGGGAACCCCCATAAGGCTATCAGCTGATTTTCCTGCAGAAAATTTGCAGGCCAGAAGGGAGTGACATTATAAATTCAAAGTGCTCAAGGGGAAAAACCTGCAACCCAGGGTACTCAACCCAGCAAGATTATCATTTAGAATTGAAGGAGAGATAAAGAGCCTCTCAAATAAGTAAAAACTCAAAGAGATCATTAATGCTAAAGCTACCCTAAAAGAAATGTTAAAGGGTCTTCTCTAAGTGGAAAAGAAAAGACTATGACAAGAAGTAAGTATTTATAGGAAAGGAAAAATCTCATTTAGTAAAGGTGAATATGGCGTAAAGGCTCAGGATCAACCACTTAAGTAAGCTAGTATGAAGAATAAAAGCCAAAAACATTTAAAATCAACTATAACTACAGTAAATAGTGAAGGGGTAAACATGCAAGATGCAAAATATGACATCAATAACACAAAATATGAGGAAGGGAAGTAAAAAATGTAGATCTTTTAGAATGTGCTTGAACTTAAATGACTACCAGTTTCAAACAAGTATCTATAGTTATAGGTCAACATATATGAACCCCTTGGTAACCACAAATCAAAAATATACAATAGATACACAAAAACTAGAGAGAAAAGAACACAAGTATACCACTAAAGAAAATCATCAAACTACAATGGAAGAAAGTAAAAGAAGAAGAAAAGAACAGAGGAGAATTACAAAACAACCAGAAAACAAGTAACAAAATGGCAATAAGTACATACCTATCAATAATCACTTTAAATGACAAAGTAATAAATGCTCCAATCAAAAGACATAGGGTTGGGCTTCCCTGGTGGTACAGTGGTTAATAATCCACCTGCCATTGCAGGGAACATTGGTTCAAACCCTGGTCCAGGAAGATCCCACATGCCATGGAGCAACTAAGCCCGTGCGCCGCAACTACTGAGCCTGAGCTCTAGAGCCTGTGAGCCACAACTACTGAGCCCACATGCTGCAACTACTGAAGGCTGCTCGCCTAGAGCCTGTGTTCCGCAATAAGAGAAGCCACTGCGACAAGAAGCCTGCACACTGCAACAAAGAGTAGCCCCTGTTCACCACAACTAGAGAAAGAAAGCCCACGCACAGCAACAAAGAACCAACACAGCCAAAAATAAATAAATAAAAATAAATTAATTTAAAAAAAGAAATAACAGCTAGTATTATTAAAAACGAAAAGACATAGGGTTGCTGACTGGTAAAAAAAAAAACAAGATCCATCTATATGCTGCTTACAAGAAACTCACTTCAGAGTTAAAGACACACACAGAATGAAAGTGAGGGCCTGAAAAAAGATATTTCATGCAAATGGAAACAACAAGGTAGTGTAGATAGCCATACTCATATGAGACAAAATAGACTTTAAAATGGAGTCTAACAAAAGATAAAGAAGGGCATTATATAATGATAAAGGGGTCAATACAAGAAGAGGATATTATACTTGTTAACATCTATGCGCCTAATACAGGAGCACCTAAATATATAAAGCAAATATTAACAGACAAAAATGGAGAAGTTGACAATAATAGAATAATATTAGGGGACTTTAACACTCCACTTACATCAATGGACAGCTCATTCAAACAGAATATCAATAAGGAAAGAGTGGCTTTAAATGATACACTAGACCAGTTGGACTTAATAGATATTTATAGGACATTCCATCCAAAAACAGCAGAATACATATTCTTTTCAAGTGCATATGGCATGTTCTCCAGGATAAATCACATGCTAGGCCACAAAACAAGTTTCAGCAAATTTAAGAGGATAGAAATTATATCAAGCATTTTTTTCTGAACACAGTGATATGAAACTAAAAATCCATTACAGGAAGAAAAAATGGGGAAAACACCAACGTGTGGAGACTAAACAACATGCTATGAAAAAAACAATGGGTCAATGAAGAAATAAAAGAGCAAATCAGAAAATACTTTGAGACAAATGAAAATGAAAGCACAACCTGCCAAAATCTATGGGATGCAGCAAAAGCAGTTCTAAAAGGGAATTTTGTAGTGACCCAGGCCTACCTCAAGAAACAAAAATCTCAAATAAACAAGCTAACCTACCATCTAAAGGAATTAGAAAAAGAACAAAGCCCAAAATCCACAGAAGGAAGGAAATAATAAAGATCAGAAGGAAATGAATAAAATAGAGACCAAAAAAAAAAAAGCAATAGAAAAGATCAATGAAACCAATAGCTGGTTTTATGAAAAGATAAACAAAACTGATAAGCCTTTAGCCAGGCTCATCAAAAAAAAAAAGAAAAAGAAAAAGAAAGAAAGGACCCAGATAACCAAAATAAGAAATGAAAGAGGAGAGTTATAACCGATATCACAGAGACACAAAAAACATAAGAGAATACAATGAACAGCAATACAACATCCATTTCTCTAGGTTGCCAAAAAATTGGACAACCTAGAGAAATGGACAAACTTCTAGAAATACACAACCTTCCAAGACTAAATCAAGAAGAAATAGACAATCTGAACAGATTGATCACCAGTAGTGAAATTGAAATTGTAATTTAAAAAACTCCCAGCAGGGCTTCCCTGGTGGCGCAGTGGTTGAGAGTCCGCCTGCCGATGCAGGGGATGCGGGTTCATGCCCCGGTCCGGGAGGATCCCGCATGCCGCGGAGCAGCTGGGCCTGTGAGCCATGGCGCTGAGCCTGCGCGTCCGTCCAGAGCCTGTGCTCCGCAACGGGAGAGGCCACAACAGTGAGAGGCCTGCGTACCACAAAAACAAAACAAAACAAAACAAAACTCCCAGCAAACAAAAGACCAGAACAGGAAGGCTACACAGGGGAATTCTATCAGACATAAGAAGAAGAGCTCATACTTATTCTTCTCAAACTATCCCAAAAAATTGAAGAGGAGGGGACACTCTCAAATTCATTCTACGAGGCCAACATTACTTTGATGTGAAAACCAGACAAAGACACAAAAAAAGAAAATTACAGTCCAATATCTCTGATAATATAGATGCAAAAATCCTTAACAAAATATTAGAGAACTGAATTCAACGATATATAAAAAAGATCATACAGCATACTCAAATGGGATTTGTTCCATAATCAAGTGGGATTTTATGCAAAGTGGTTCAGTAACTACAAATCAATCAATGTGATACACCACATTAACAAAAGGAAGGATAAAAATCACATAATCATCTCAGTAGACGCAGACAAAGCTTTTGACAAAATTAAACATCCATTCACAATAAAAACTCTTATCAAAGTTGGTATAGAGGGAACATATCTTGACATAATAAAAGCCATTTAGAACAAACCCACAGCTAACATCATAATCAATGGTGAAAAGCTAAAAACTTTCCCTCTAAAATCAGGAAAAAGACAAGGATGCCCACTTTTGCCAATTCTAGTTAACATAGTTTTGGAAGTCCTAGCCACAGCAATCAGAAAAGAAAAAGAAATAAAAGGCATCCAAATTGGAAGGGAAGTAGTAAAACTGTCACTATTTGCAGATGACATGATACTATAAACAGAAAACCATAAAGTCTCCATCAAAAATCTATTAGAACTAATAAATGAATTCAGTAAAGTTGCAGGATACAACATTAACATACAGAAATCTGTTGCTTTTCTATACACTAATAATGAACCATCAGAAAGAGAAAGCAAGAAAATAATCCATTTAAAATCTCATCAAAAAGAATAAAATACTAAGAATAAACTTAACCAGGGAGGTGAAAGATTTATACTCTGTAAACTATAAAATATTAATGAAGGAAACTGAAGATGATACAAAGAAATGGAAAGATATTCCATGTTCATGGATTTGAAGAATTAATATTGTTAAAATATCCATACTACTGAAAGCAGTCTACAAATTTAATGCAATCCCTATCAAAATACCCATGACATTTTTCATGGAACTAGAACAAATAATCCTAAAATTTATATGGAACCTTAAAAGACCCCAAATAACCAAAGCAATCTTGAGACAAAAAGAACAAAGTTGGAAGTATCATGCTCCCTGACTTCAGATTATACTACAAAGCTAAAGTAATCAAATCAGCATGGTACTGGCACAAAAACAGACATATAGTTCAATGGAACAGAATAGAGAGTCCAGAAATAAATCCACACACTTATGGTCAATTATTCTATGACAAAGAAGGCAAGAATATACAATGGAGAAAAGACAGTCTCAGTCTCTTCAGTAAGTGGTGCTGGGGAAACTGGACAGCTCCATGTAAAAGAATGAAATTAGAACATTCTCTAACACCATACACAAAAACAAACTCAAAATGGATTAAAGACCTAAATGTAAGACCGAAAACCATAAAACTCCTAGAGGAAAACACAGGCAGGACATTCTTTGACATAAATCGTAACAATATGTTTCTGGATCTGTCTCCTAAAGCGAAGGAAATAAAAGCAAAAATGAACAAATGGGACCTAAGCAAACTCATAAGCTTTTGCACAGCAAAGGAAGCCATTGAAAAACTGAAAAGACAACCTACTGAATGGGAGAAAATATTTGCAAATGATATGACCAATAAGGGGTTAATATCCAACACGTATAAACAGCTCATACAACTCAACATCAAACAAACACCCTGATTAAAAAATGGGCAGAAGAACGGAATAGACATTTTTTCCAAAAAGGAAATGCAGACGACCAATAGGCACATGGAAAGATGCTCAACATCGCTTATCATCAGGGAAATGCAAATCAAACACACAATGAGATATCACCTCACACTTGTCAGAATGGTTAGCATTAAAAATAACACAATACCAAATGTTGGCGAGGATGTGGAGAAAAGGGAACCCTAGTACATTATTAGTGGGATTGTAACTTGGTGTAGCCACTATGGAAAGCATTATGGAGGTTCCTTAAAAAACTTAAAATAGAACTACTATATGATCCAGCAATTCTACTTCTTGGTGTATATCTGAAGAAAATGAAAACAGTTTTTGTCTTTTAGTTTGAAAAGATACACGCTTGCCAATGTTCACAGCAGTATTATTTACAATAGCAAAGATATGGAAGCAACCTACATGCCCATTAACAGATGAATGGATAAAGAAGATGTGGTATATACAATGGAATGTTACTCAGCCATTAAAAAAAAAAAAAAAGAAATTCTGCCATTTGCAACAATATGGATGGACCTGGAGGGTATTATGCTTAGTCAAATAAGTCAGTTGGAGCAAGACAAATATTGTATGTTAACACTTATATGTGCAATCTAAAAATAAAATGAACTAATTAATATAACAAAACAGAAAATGAGTTACAGATATAGAGAACAAACTAGTGGTTATCAGTGGGGAGAGGGAATTAAAAGGGACAAATTACTCTATATAAAATATATAAGCTACAAGGATATTTTGTACAGCTCAGGGAAATATAGCCATTATTTTATAATAACTTCAAATGGAATATAATTTATTAATCTATTGAATCACTATGTTGAACACCTGAAACATAATACTGTAAATCAACTATACTTCAATAAAAATATTAAATAAAAACATTTATATGTAAAAAATTAGAGTGGGTTCATTGATGCTACTTTGGCAAAATACTGGCAGAGGCTCATACAGTTCATCTTGTCTACTTATAATCCCCCACACATTTAATGAGCACCTAGTGTCCTAGGCACTAGAAATCCAAAGATGAAAAAGGCAGCATCTGCATTCTGGAGAGACTTAGCCTGTAGAACTGTGCCCTGAATGTGTTGTACAAGTTCTCGACAGTCTCATTTCTAACATAAATAAGACCTCAGGCCATCAGCCTGGCTCTCAGAGCTTGACTCTGCTGAAGGAGTCGAGGTATTTTTCTAGAAGTTCATGAAGTGTTCTACCCAAAGATAAAAATGAGACGGATTTTGCTTTTGAGTTATATTTCTGTCCTGCCTATATAAGCTTTTTACCAAACAGCCCAGGGCCAGTCACTGTAGTTGCTTCCCTATAAACCAGCTTATGGGAGGAGAAACTCCAGCTCTGGAAACACTCTACAACCTTTCTCATCTGAAAAGTGCTTTTAGTTCTTATAATACTGTTTCTCTACTATTACAGGTGCTTTTATATCTTTGGGAATAATGGAATTTTGTTTGTAAAATGACCTGGGATGTTTGAAAGAGGGCAAATATATTGAGGGCAGAGACCATCATGAAATATAAGATTCTGTTTTTTGCCTTCTGATATTACACCCTATTGTTCCATATATATGGCAGGTTGTTATGAAAGGAAAGATCACACTGAGGAACTAAGTGACCTTTGAGTTCTAAGACTACACTGGCCAAGAGAGCTTAGGTTAGCCATCTAACTACCTGAGCTTACTTCTTCTGGAAATAGAGATAATACTTCTTACCTTGCCTACTTAGAGTTCTCAAGAGACTGAAGTGTCGTAAGAAATATGGAATTGTTTTGAAACCTGTGAAGTGCTAGGTACATCATGCATGGAGGTTAATGGTCATTAAACATAAATATACCTGCCATAAAAGTTTAAGCTGGTTTCTAAACTCTTCCTCTGGGTGTTCCCCATGCTCTTTGCTGAACGATGACAAGAAATTTATTTCTCAATATTACTGCATTATTTAGAATACCAATTTCAATTAAACGACCTTCAGTACAAGCAAGGAGCAGCAATAGAGATTTTGAATGCCATTCCAGACCAAACCACTGGTCCAAGCAAAGGAGGAAATGTTTTGCTATTGATGGCCTGGAGTAAAATAAACCATCCTCCAGCTTTCCAAAAAGGCTGCCAACAGATTCGGTTTCAAGCTCTACATGGTATGTGTTTGATGTGGAACAGGAGAAAGGGACACCCTAATGGAAAGAGAGGGAGATGATAAGCCTTTGGAGACAATCACTACAAGTGTCTCTACATAATGAGAAACCAGACTCCTAGAGAGAGAAACATAAATAAACCGAATGAGATCTGAAATGGAAAAGATAAAAAAAATCTGAATCCAATTTAGAAAAACAAAAACAAAAACAGATTACAAACGCCACAAAATCTTGGATTTCTTCCTTGACCATGAACAAGTGAATGGGTAATTCTTGTTTTCTGAGGCTCCACGTCAGTCATCAACACCTATCAGTTCTATCTCTGAAATGTATTCCATATCATCTGCTGTTCTCTGCTTACCACTACACTCCACCATCCCAGGCTGGACAACTCCACCCTATGCCCACCTCCATGGCATCTCTTACCGAGGGACTGGCTGGTGCAGAGGGGAGAGCACTAGCTTTGGAGACAAACCTGGATGTGAATTTCAACTTTGTTGCTTTACCAGCTTGAGAGTCTGGGTATGCTAAGCTTCGGATTCCTTATAGGTAAATGGAAATAATAATATTTCTGAAAGTTACCGTGGGGATTAAGTAAGATAATGTTTAGGAAAATGCCCGGTACAGTATCTGGCATAGAGTAATCCTCTCACAGTACGGGTTCCTCCATCTGTTGTCTCTGTTTCCAGCCTCTCTCT
Organism: Mesoplodon bidens; assembly: GCF_964165515.1. Taxonomy (NCBI): domain Eukaryota; kingdom Metazoa; phylum Chordata; class Mammalia; order Artiodactyla; family Ziphiidae; genus Mesoplodon; species Mesoplodon bidens. The sequence continues at coordinate 77,838,103 of NC_138161.1, read as the reverse complement.
ACCTCAATTCTCCCTTTACATACACATGCCTGATCAGGTCATTCCCCTCCCTGCTTTCCATGTTTTTCCCACCATTTATTGGACAAATACTAAGTTCCAGAATGTGGCACTACTAGTTAGGGTACAGGGCAAACTGCTGTGACAAAAAGACTTAAAAGTACAGTGGCTTAAATAGGATAGTTGTTTCCCTCTCACATAACATTCAGAGGTGAGTTGTCCAGGGCTAGTAGTGCAACTCTCCGATTAGTAGGTTTTAAGTGGCTGCTTCTGTTGTTTCCAACTTCTAGCTGGTTGGAAGGGGCCAGGGCCAGGGGAACTGATACCCAGGCTTTTCCATGCAACATTTTGGAGGTGGCACTTACCACTTCCTGTGATCTCACTGACTTCAGAAAGGCCAACAGAAATGTAGTCTTTAGCTGGATGGCCACATGCTCAGCTAAAACATGGGAGTTCTCTTATTAGAGTAATGGATATATATGAACAGTTAATAGCCTCTGCTGCAATGACATGAAGGACTATTCTTCTTTCCACCATTGCAACTTTATCCTTATCGTCACTTTCCCTTCTACTTATCCCTTCTGCATACCTCACAGTCTATTAACACTGGGCTACTTACTGTCCTCCCAATATGCCTCCTGCCCACACACCCCAGTACCTTTGCACGTGTGTGTTCCTCCTCTGCCCACGTGGTGGGCTCCTACTCATTGTGGAAGGACGATTTGGAGTAGCCCTTCCTTTATGGAGCCTCTTCTGATGCCCTCACTCTACTGCAAAATTTAGTCACTACATTTATCTTCCCTTGTGCTGAACATTAAACTGATTACAGAACTTCAAATATTTATGGCTCCATCTTCTCTCTAGGCTGGAAGCCCTCAAAAGCGGGCTTTATTTTGTTCTTACTTTGAATCTGTAAAGACTGGTATTTGTCTGGTTCATATTTAGTCTAAATATGATGAATGGATGAAGTTTAAATAAAGGTAGAACAGTCAAGCCAGTGAGTTCAGATTATTACTATAAAGGTTAACATGGCTGATCATTGGGTTCTCCCATCATTGCTGGTAAATTGACAGAAGAAGTAAAAGTACATGGAAGAAGAAGTAAAAGAGAAAGAAAATTGGAGTAATTCATGGGCTTCTTTAGAACGCCAGCAATCTTTTGCTCACAGAGCCTTAGACAATCAATACTTAATCCATTAACTTAATGATGGGGAAGCTGAGGTCCAGAAAGGCAAGAAACTTATCCATGGTCATCCGGGTCTTCAAAGCAGAGCTTGACTCTTGCTAAGGTCTCCAGACTTCCTTTGTAGGACTGTTTCCACTACATCCCATTGCTCTAAAAAGAATTTCATATGAGATTGCAAATACCGAAATATTTAACAGGCTCATTGTGAGGTTAAGATGGGTTTATTTTAAAGCATTTTGACAATCTTGAGTAAAACTCTGAAACTCAGAAATAATCTGACATACTACACTTGAAAAGGAGAGTAAAAGGGAACGAACAGTGTATTGTGTAAAGCAAAACAGTAGCTGCCTTAGTCCAAACAATATAGTAGTTTTGTGTCCTAGTAAAAAGTGAAATATTTGTCACTTTTTCTTTTTACTTATGACTATTTCCACTTATATATTCTGAGGGCTAATTTCTGGCAAATGTAAATTTTAAGTGATGTGCTTATAAAAGGCAGAGTATCAGTCCACGAATACAGATTTTACTTCCGTTTCATAAAGGTAGCACGTTGATCTCTCAGGTCTCACTGACCAATAGCAGATTCATATTCGTGGCTTTCTGGATTTAGTGTTTAACTCAGATGTGCTGTATGATCACTCTGTCTGGCTGAGATTTAAAGAGCATTGGCTTGAGCCCTTATCTGACTTGATGAGGGCGGTCCGCTGGCTTCCTCAAGAGTCCGGTGAATCCCTGAGGGTTCCTATTCTCTTGGTTCCTGGAAGCTCCTAGCATCTGCTGCTCTGGATTCTCAGTCGCGCTAGGAGTCTCTCCTCTCACAATTGCTGTCTTCTCCCCCTGCTTCATGCTGAGTCACCAGTGGAAGTCAGCTCTTTTGGGTTTTCCCTCAGACCATTTTGCACAACACGTTTATATGAATATCAGACTTGAGTTTGAGTCCGTGGCGGAAGCAGGACATTATAGAATACAAAACCACTTAGATCTCGCTTAGCCTTTGTTCCTCAGAGCCCTGTGTTCCTCCCAGCACAGGTGAGACTGTTTTCCAGAGGCTCCGGCTTTCTGCCATGTTGCTCATACCTCAGGTTTGCTACTTCTCTTTCCTCCCCTGCTTCCTAATCCTTAATGTCCTCTGGAAACTCAGTTTCCTTCACGTTCTTATGCAAAGCAATTGTGCACCCATTCCCTGTGGCCCTGGGTCTCCCTTTGGATACCCAGAGCCTCATTAATGTGCTTAGAGAAGGAAAGAGTTTCTGTCTTTTATCAGCAAGAACAACGGACAGAGGCTTTGACAGCTGAGGGTCCCCTTTATCTATTTCTCATCAGTCTCATCATTCAACTTTCCATTGATAGGAGCTATGCTACCTCCCTCCTCAGAAATAGCTAAAATCAGTTTCAGTTTTAAAAACCATCCCCAGCCCCCATCACTATTTATGACTTAGGAACAAATCAAGGAGAAAAAGTGTGTGATCAAATTATTGGAACTGAATGACTAATGGTTATAAATCCCAAACACATTTAGGACAAGCAAGTTTGAGAGAGCAAAGTTTATGTGTATCTAGAACTTAATTCACACATCAGCACTGAAATCTTCAGCAGGAAAATGGCTCTAGGAAGAACATGGTGGTATAAAAAAGGTAAGCACGTGAAAACACTCTCACGCCTCTTCTTTTGCTGTACAGCCCATAAAGAATTTTGTTTCTAACAACCGAAGGCACTCAAAAGTAGAATGATCATCTATTATAATTCTGGAATTATTTGTTTTGTGTGGTTATTCTCCATTTCTCCCCTCCCACTAGATCCATTCTTCTTTGCTCTGCTTTAGGCCAGGAGGCTAACCCCTGGGGAACATGTCACCTGGGCTTCCCTGCCTCCTAGCTTTCAGATGGGTTCAACCAGTGGAAGGCCCCGCAAGAATCTGGAGGACAGGAGGAGGAAGAGGTCAAGATACACCTTTGCAGCTCCTTCCCACTCTGGGTGGCATTTTCCGGAAGTGGCTGTGTTACTGCATGACTGCCTGGTCCCTCTTCTATGCTACAGCTCTCCTGGGTCCCAGTAACATTATTTCCTCCTCACAGCCCTCAGGCCTGGGGGTGGTAACAGCTTCCTGCTGGTGCTTGTCATGGGTGTGTCATCCTCTCATCATCCCACTGTCATGGGTGTCTCATCATCCCTTGTTTCCCACACCTCTCTACCTTCATTAAAATCTCTCAAATCATCTTATTTGGGATTTGTTTCCTGCTAAAGCCGTCAGCAGATATTCTGAATAAATATATGTGGTGATAGAAGTATTTTCTAATGGAATAAGATCATGGTTTCCAAATGCTGTCTGTCAACTGGCTGGAGATAACCCTGACAAAGTTTTACTGGTCCAGTGTGAAATTTCAAAAAGAAGGGCTATATAGATTTTCATCAAGTTGAACTTGTTTAACTTAGAGTACTATATTTTTATCATTATACATCTCCTTCCTAATTTCTGGGGGTTAAAAGGATCCTTCTTGTATGATAGGAATATATGTCTTAAAAAATGTCCTTACTTCACAAAGTAGAAAGTTACCAGTGAGTGTCTTCAATTTATTTGAAAATGTACTCATCTGTAAAATCCGAAAGTCGAGGGACCACTGGACTCTATGCTTTCTGTGGTGTTTGTGAATCAAATTCCCCAGAAAGACATTTCCTGACACTGCTGATTCTGCAGTATTTCATGAAGGGAATTACTTGGGGAAGATTGTGTGGGAACACGCTGCCCCAGGGGTCACAGTTGTAGTGCTTCCCTGGTATAGAGATGGCTGCATCATAGCTCAGTGTTTTCTCGTGAAAGGCTGAGACCAGGATTTGGAACTCCTAGGGAAGATCCCCATATAGTAGGGCTTGCAACTGCCTTTCCCGCAAACCTCAGGGAGGGACATGGGGCAGAATCATCCCCATTGTTTTCCTGGAGCGTGGGTCTCCAGTGCCTTAGGAAGTCGACTATTCTAGGTGTCCCCTCTGGGAGCCTACAGCTACCCACTCAGCTGAAGATAATTTCTTTATATGATCAGGGCTGAAAAGAATGGTTGTTCTCAATTAAAGGATTCTTAATAATTATTAAAATAAGCCTTAACTTTTATTCATCAGTTTAACTCTACTTCCTCAAACTTTAACGTAGCTATTTTTTTCCCTACACATATGATCACATTACTGGGTTGTCTGTCATTCCATATCCTGACTTGTCAAGCTTTTATTCTTACCCTCAAGTGTTGACTCTATTTTCTAGACCTGCCACTGCCATGAACTATCTGGTGACCTTGACTAAGTCCCTTAACCCCTCAGATACTCAGTTTCCTTACCTTAGAGGATGATGGCGTTGGTCAGAAAGATCCTAAGTAGTTTTCTTCCGATTCTGAAAGCCTCTGATCTAAGCCTCAATTACTTCCCAGTTCTGAGTTCATTCAAGAGTTCAAAACCAGTCCAAGCCCATCAATGGATTACTGGGATTTTAGCTCATTTTTGCCAGCATTTTAATGCCTCTGTGTGTGTATGTGTGTGTATGTGTGCGTCTGTGACTGTAAAGTTGAATTTGCCAGAGTAGCAACATATCTCATTAAGATCCTTGTCAAAATGATCGTGTGTCCCCAAGGTATTTCTTCATTGTTTCCCAGCCTAACCCTTCTGCTGTTATTCGCCCTTTTATATCTTGTGTCTGACTGTGGAACTAGAGGTTGTAGCCTCATCTAAATTTTGACTACACCAGCCTGGGTCTCCCTGTTAGGTACATGTTTTGTTTACCCTTTGGCCCTTGATCATTTTTCTCTGGTAGAAGAAAACACTATTTTTAATTAAATCAGTGGCTGTCACCAAATGTCATTAGAAATGTCTTGGGTCAAGTAGCTTGTTCTTATTTCACAGTCTGATCAATTTAACCCTTTGAGGTTATTGTTCATAGTCTATGGGAAATTAACTTCTTTGGGCTGTGTCAATACCATGTTCAAATAATCTCATGGAACATTTATTTATTTATTTTTGGCTGTGTTGGGTCTTCTTGTTGAGCAGGCTTTCTCTAGTTGCGGCAAGCGGGGGCTACTCTTCATTGCGGTGCATAGGCTTCTCATTGCGGTGGCTTCTCTTGTTGTAGAGCATGGCCTTTAGGTGCGCGGGCTTCAGTAGTTGTGGAGCATGGGCTCAGTAGTTGTGGCTTGCGGGCTCTAGAAAGCAGGCTCAGTAGTTGTGGTGCATGGGTTTAGTTGCTCTGCAGCATGTGGGATCTTCCTGGACGAAGGCTCGAACCTGTGTCCCCTGCATTGGCAGGTGGATTCTTAACCACTGCGCCACCAGGGAAGCCACTCATGGAACATTTAAATATAAAAACTCTGATGATCTGCGTCTGGATCTATGTCATGCCAAATACTCTGATAATGAGAAACATCTGGAATGTCAATAACATGTAAGTAAAATATGTTGACAACGTCTGAAATTTTCCTTTAAATTATGTTTAGGTGCCAAAGCAACTCCAAATGCAGGTCTAGTTCATATGCCTGATTTTACCCCTGCCATGGTCCTCAATTGTTGGTTTACTTGAACAACTTCCCCACTAGGCTGTGAGTGAGCTTCCTGGGCAGGGTACTCACTACCCAGATAAGTACCACTTATCTTGGCCCTGGTACAGTGCCTGGCACAGATGAGGCGCTCAGCGATGCTGGTTAAATGAGCCATCTCACTGTTGGTCCCTGCATCATGCTGTGACTCACTTGTGGCTAAATTCTTGGTATGAGGGGATAGCAGCTAGAAGGAGACATGAGCCCAATTCATCAAAATGATTTTCTTGGGTCCCCAGAATCTATCTATTCAAAAGAAGATGCTACAGTAGCCACCAAGGAATTCTTGGGCTGCCTAGTACTTCATTAGGATCGTGGGGAGAGGGAAAAGCACAAGGCAGAGAAAACACAAAGATGTTAGTTTCTTATTGCATTTCACTCAGATGTATCAGGAAAATTGCCAAGAAATGAGTCACAGTTATGTCAACATTTTAGGTGAATTTTTCACTTTCAACCCTGTGCTAGGTTGTGGGGATATAGGTATTGGGAGGGCCTGCAAATGGTTAAGTAATCAGAAATTTTCTTAAAACACGATAGACACTTCTCCTAACTCAATCCCTGATTTTTGTTTTGGGAGTGAATTTTTTTTTTTTAATTTTAAATAAGGTCTGCATAAGATAAAGATAGTTTGTATTTTACACATTTTATAGTTTGCAACTATACCTTATGCCATTTGATTTCCACAGTAAATCTATATGGTGTGCACTGGGCTGATAATGTTTTCCCCATTTTGTCGAGCAGGAAACAACTGATGGTTGGAGGAAGCCAAAGTAAGTTAGGAGGTGACTTATTAAGATATCACATCAGGTTCTTGAATTCCAGGCAAATTCAAAATGCCCCTAGGGCTTGCTTCTACCCTGCCATGAGTCTATCTGGCTTTCTGGATTCGGTGTCGTATTGTGTTTGGTTTGCGCCAACGGCAACTGAATGTCAGGCATGTTCATGGCAGATACTGACCAGACTACAAAGATACTCATTAATGTTCTTTTTCGGCTTAGGACCAGAGCAGTTTATCTTTTCACCTCTAACTTCTGGTATTCTTTCTTCATATAGTTGTGACTTTGAGAAGTAAGACCTAGGCTTAAAAATCTAAAATTTCATCTTAAGGAACCTACTGACCATGGGTCTGATGGTGAAACTCTGACTGCTGTCCAGTGCCTTAGGATCCAGGTTTGCGTGACTCTTGAAGGGAAGGGGACCTCTTCAGGGCCAGGCATTGGCCCTCCTGTGCCCCTGGTCTTCCTTCAATATCCTTCCTCATTCTCAGTGGCTTCCATTCCCTCCATCTGGTCATTTCTCAGAACCTGCTTATCTTTCTTTTCCACCCACCAGGCATTTAGAGTGTTAGTAAATTGATGTCTGTTTTTCATCTTGCTCAGAACTTGTCTATTTTACTAAGTGGGGCAGAGAGACCTTTGGGATCTTGCAACTTTGAGTTGCAATCCCGGTTGTTTGACTGCGGACTTTACCCTGTGAAATTAGGATAATTATATACCTACGATGCTAAGTTATCATCTGTGTGCTCCTTCAGTTCCATTTCTCACTTTTCTCTAATCTTCTCATAGAAGATGTATCAATAGGCTGCAGTTTGGAGGGTGGGAGGAGAGGGATGGGGCATTTACTCCCCTGGCTCCCATCTGGGTCACTCCTGGTTGGCCACATACCTCTAAACCAGGTGACATCTCCTGCTAGGCAGCCCTCTCAATACGTCTACTACCTTGGGGCTCTGGGAACCGTTCTGAGCTCTTGCTCCTGCACTTCTAGGACTGACAACACCCCTCACTGTTGCTAGCCCCAGGATACTGCACTTTTTAGTTTTCCTAGACCTGGCCACATGTATTTGTAAGTAATGTCTTTATCAGTTTCTTCCTTACCAGTTTGTGTCGTCTCTTTCCTACCAGGAAGTGCAATTGTGACCATTAAATGAAAATGTATTTGTAAGATAGATCACAGAATGCCTAGTATACATTCCATAGATGCCACTTCCTTTTTTAGCTCACCCTCCTTTAAATCTTTCACCCTTTTAAATCTTGATTCCGATTCTGGAACTGAAAGCTTTAGACTCAGGCAAATTTCAGGTTTTATTGGAGCAAATCAATGGATCCTTCTGAAGTTGAAAAACCTTAAGCAATGTCCTGAAGTGACTCACACAGGGCTCTCTGCTTACTCTATAGTTGGCTTTGCCATCAAGGAAGGAATAAAACACCAAATAATGAAAGAACATCCCTAGACAATTAATACAGACCTCCCCCCATCCTGATTTCCTCGGTGAGAGATCCAGGGACACCTGTCCCTCTGTTTTGAGGACAGGTGGAGTACAGGAGGTCAGTGGCCCAGGAATTGCTCTCTCCCTGCCAGTAGAGCCACACTGGGTCAGCAGTGCAGGGACTGCTCATCCCATAGATGCTTTTGCAGGCAGGCTATTCTCACCACCAGCAGATGATGGCCCAGCCAGTGACTAATTGTCTCCCGTTTGCTTTATCAATGACTGTATGACTATAATACCTTCACCTGAATTTATGACAGATGCTAGCCAAAGAGCCCTTTGGAAATTGGGAGGTTTTTAGTATCTTAAGAGAATTAGATTCTGATGCTCCTTAGTAGACACAGGGTTGAAGACCTGATTGACATCCTCCCCATTTTTCATTTCTACAGAGCCAACACCACAGCAGCCAATTAAGTGAACAACCAGGCTTTGTGCTTTACCAGGCACTGTTTCCATCACCGAAGGACTGAGCAGACTGAACAATTTGTGTATTTGGGTTAAACATATTTCAGAAATGAATGCACTCAGCCATCTGAGTTTATATTCAGAAATACAATTATGGTCAAATATAGAAACAATTGGCTTCCCTCTATGCTGAAGATGTTGCTAATGAATTTTCTAGAGATGAGCACCATAGCTTTCTTTCCTCCAGTGATGTTCAGGATTTATGGTTTATAGGGTCCCATGTCGTTCATTTGTGATGGACACAGAGCTCTAGGTGACTGACGGCTGGCTTCTTTGAAGCCAAGCTCTTGGAAGAAGTATGTGTAAGTGTAGGAGTCACTTTGGCTCTAATTTCAAATGTCATATTCTACCTGGAATGGACCCGAGTCCAATAGCTTCATTACTAACCTCCTTCAATTAACTTTGCTTTATCGTAGCAGACAAACATGTCTTATTGCCACTCAGTGTCAGAAGGCAATTAACCCATTGACATAACATGAGAAAAAAATGTTCAAAGACAAAGCAAACACGCTGGGAAAAATTACTTGGTGATTTTCTCTTCCTAATTTATTTTGCAGCCTCCAGTTTTTGTTTGGCCACTTTCCTTTTTTTTTTTTTTACAAAATTGCCGTTTCTTCAGCCCCGTAAACACAGAAAACCCATGACTTAATCTAAGACGTACTTTGACAAAGAGATGGACGCAGCTGCATGCTGGGCTTCTATTGGTTTCTGGAAATGTGTCAGTGTGCCTTTCCTCACAGAGGGAGCAGCCAGGGCTCAGTAGAGGGCACTGCTTGAGCAGCTCCGGAATGAAGCTGTGAGCAGTCTTGGAGTTTTCTTTGCTGTGCAGGTGAGGGATGGGCCTGACAGGAGAGATGGCCACAGAGGCAATCGGGAGAGAATCAGATCTGTCAAGTGGAGCCAGGTGCTCCGGAGGTAGCCCTCTGGCTTTTGCCCTCTGTTACTTCAGAGAGAAACATCCTGGAAACAGGTGCCCAGAAACACTGGGCACTGCAAATACTCCTACAATACGACCGCCTGCTTTTTCCATTCTGACTCCTGCTGAGAAGGGCACAGCATTTCCAAACGTGGCTCAGTTCCTCCCGTTCAGATCTCTTCATCCAGACAGGGCGGTAGGGCAAAGCGAGAGGGTCCAGGGTCGGTCCAGGAGAGCCCCCGTTATCTGCTTTGCCTTGGGTCACCTGATCTGCTGAGGGGGTCCCTTTGGGACTTCTCATCACTCCACTATAACAGGAAGGAGCATCACGGATGAGGCTCTGGAGGCCCAGAGAGGTTGAGCTGCTTTGCCAGGCTCACACAGGTCCTTGGTGACGGAGGCAGCTTCCTCCAGAATACCTACCCTTGCCCAGGGCCTGGGGTATTCTGGGCTGGAGCAATAGACCCCTAGGGAGTGGGGGCCAGAGGACCAAATTCGTCCTCTGGGCAGGCTGGGTGGGGAGAGGTACCCTGTAAAGAGGGCAGCCTGCTAGTCTCGGAGGGGTGCTTTCTCTCAGAGGCCTCTTCCTGGTCATCTCCTTTGGTGCATTGTCTGTTAACTACAAAGTCCGGCCAAGTGTCTCTCTCTGATTCCACTTAGGCACCTAATCTGGTACTTTCAATTTGTCCATCTTCTCCAACAGATTAACATTAATGGCTAACTTTTTTCGAACATTTACTATGTGCCAGGAACTCTTCTAAGTGCTTTAAAATATTGTCTCTTTTAATTTTCACAACAATCATATAAGGAGTTTTCTATTATTATCCTCTTTCTGTAGGTGAAGAAACTGGGGCTCACAAAAGGTATGAATCTCGCTCAAGGGCACATAGCTAAAAAGTAACAGAGCCTGGATTTTTTGTTCCGTCCAGAGGAAGCCTTTGAGCATAATATTCAATAACTATTAGTTTGTTCCCTCCGTTTTTTAAAAAACAAGGTCAGGCCAGATTATCCATTCTGGAAGAGCCGGGAGGTGAGGTGTAGAGACTGTCTTTGCTGTTTAAGTGAGCACAAGCCCCAGCCTCCTCTTATTTCTTCTCTGTTCATTCAGTCGAGTGTGTATCCACCATCACACAGGGACAACTGGCCATGGCTGCGTTATGAGGGAGGTTTGGTACAAAGTGTTAAAACGGACAAACTGGAGGGAACCACAAACTGCCTGGGGAGCAAGAGAGATTTCACAGAGACACAAACTTGGGACCTGGGTCCAGAAGGATGTATAGGGGATCTCCAGGTGCAGGAGGGCACAGGGTGTGCACAGAGAGAAACAGCTTGTGCAAATACACGGTGGTTGGAAAGGAGCTGATGTTGTCACAGAAAGGAGAGCTTTGGTGTTGCTGTAGGGTAGGGAACGTGGTAGGGATTCTGAGGACAAAGAGGGGAAGGAAAGGAAAAATCCATCCAGGAGTAAAAGGGTCTTAAACTGTGTTAAGACACTTGGAAGACTTATCCAAACTATAATTTATAGTGCAGGATAGAATGATTAATTTTTTGAGGATTTAATAAAACTTACAGTTACAAGTTTTATTATAAGTTTGAGGGCATCTGGATGTAGCATGAAACCACTGAAACCTAGGTGTTTTCACATGGATAGCTCCATTCTGTATCCTAAGGTTCCACAGTTGTCTATTTCTATTGTGCTCTGGGCTTTTATATTACAGTGCATTAGGGTAGGATCAGTTTAAAGATTTTACTACTATCTAACAGAACACAGCCAAGCACCTTCGTCTCTATCATCTTTCTGAATTATCTACCAAGGCAGGGGATGCTTTTGTTGTTCCTGGCAATGGTCAAATTAACAATACTCCAATCAGTGAAATTTCTTTAGATGAAGTTGACTTCTTAAAATGAAACAAACTAAAATATCCTCAGAGTTCTGCATTCAAATGGAATCTGGTTAGCTCCCTCTGGTCTAAAATGCCTGTGACGACAGGAAACTCAACAAAAGGTGGAAAACTATTCCATTACGGAAAGCCAGCATTAATTAGACAACCAGAAGCCAACCATATGGCCCAGAGAACTGGACTGAAAAATTCAACTGGGGTCTTACTTATGACTTGGTCAACTGAAAGGTGAGGGGAAGCCCTTCCAACTCTCTTGTATTTGGGGTCTTCTGTTTCAGATATGAGAGGTCTATACCAATCTCTATACCAACAACTGGGTCTTTCTACACCTGGGTTCTCAGACCTACTGAATTAGAATCTCCATGGGTAGTGCACAGGGCAGAGAAAAGAGGGTGAGGGAAAGATTATAGCAAATGCATGTTGAGAAATACTTTACCCACAGGAAAAGCAGGAAGAAGAGTCCTGGCAACACAGCACATTGGAGATTACAGATTTTTATGGATCCCTTCTTTTTAGCAAGTCAGGAAACAAGAAATAGGGCTTCCCTGGTGGCGCAGTGGTTGAGAGTCCACCTGCCGATGCAGGGGACACGAGTTCGTGCCCCGGTCTGGGAAGATCCCACATGCCGCGGAGCGGCTGGGCCTGTGAGCCATGGCCACTGAGCCTGCACGTCCAGAGCCTGTGCTCCGCAACGGGAGAGGCCACGGCAACGGGAGAGGCCACGGCAGTGAGAGGCCCTCATACCGCAAAAAAAAAAAAAAAAAGAAAGAAATAGAGGGATAAGAAGGTAAGAATGTCCCATTTCCATACAAGATGCAAGTTTTGCTATAGTGGGTAGGGGGACAGCAGCTAGGCACACCTACCTGCTTTTGCTGTATCTGTGAGAAAGGGATTTGCCCAGCCCCCAAGCAGACAGAGAGCTGGGCCAAGAGTAATCCACACTCAATTTCTATTGACCAATACTTGGCCAGGCTCTTGGAACCACAGGAAACTGTGGAATAACATTGGGGGTCTTTAGAAGGACACAAAAAGATATAGTCTCTAAGAAACCAGAGCAGAAAACAAAAGGAGAGATAAAAAGAAAACTGGATGAGATAAAAAGAGATATGGGTAAGATAAGTCAAGATTGTAAGGATGCTAAGCATGCAATGGCAGAATGAAACCCATACTGGAGACAGTAAAATCAGAATTAAAGTTACAAAATCAAGTCCTGGGCAAATTTGGGAAGCTTCCACAGGATGCAGAAGGAAGGAAAAAAGAACTAAAAATGATGAGAGAGACAGTGATAAATGTGGAGGACAAGAAATGGCGCTCCCCACTAAGATTATGTTTCTTGAGCAAAGAAACTAGAAGAATTAGAACTAAAGAAATAAAGTCACTGCTAGAGGAAACTTTCCTGAGGTAAACAATTATTTAGCCTGAGAGGGTGCCCTGGGAGAGGGAAACATAACACACAATAAAAAGAGAAGGAATGCGCATGGGTAAGGATGCTGACTGCATTAGATGAATGGTGGGTTCTAGTGGATTTGTTCCTACCACGCACTGAGCTGGGAGGGAGAGTGTCTGGGTGGGTTGGGATTTGACTTCTCAATGTGGCAGAGCTGTGCCAGACTCTGAGACATGTATGAACTAGTGAGTCTTTGCCATGACCTTGTTCTTGGACTTGGAGTCTGGCCCTGTACCTGCTCACCTTCTGCCTCCACCCTGGGCCAACTCTGCCCCAGTAAACCCTGGGTCCTCTCCTGGGGTTTCCAGATTTAGCCAATAAAAATATAGGATACCTTGTTAAGCTTGAATTTCAGATAAACAAATTACAATATACTTACACCAAAATATGTATTTGTTTACCTGGAACGCAAATTTGAAATCCTGTATTTTAGATGGCAACAATACCTCCTTCACCTGCCCTAAATTTTCCCTAACATTTGTCTTCTCTTCCCTTTGCCCCAAGACTCCTGAATACATATTTGAAGGTTTGTGGTTCACTTACTGATACTTTGGCTAGTACTTACTTGAAAAATGCTAACACAGAACAAGGGAGAATATCAGTAAATATTTACCATCTAATGGTTTTTCACAGTGTACACGCTTTGGTCCGAAGTCCTATGCAGGCTTCTACATTATTTCTAAGTCTGCTAAAAAAAGTTTTGCCAAAGCTTGGTGTTAGAATACATAATTTCGGTTAATAGAATGATTATTACACATGTGTAGAGTGTATCTAAGAAAATTGACATTTATTTAAAATTATATATATTTGCATGTCAACTTGCCTGGAAAAATGTTCTCCAAAATCTTTACAGTAATTACCTCTGGGTAATAAAAGTTTTGAGTGATATTTAGTTGCTTATGTTTTTCTGGATTTTTGAAGTGTTAACATGGGAATGTAACACTTCATAATAAAAATAAAGATACTTTCATTTGAAAAAGTCAGCTATTTTTTAAGGTGACACACGCCTCAAAAGTCTTGCTAGCAGTTCCTAAACTTGGTTGTGTGTCAGTTTCACCAGAGGAGCTCTTTAAAAATGCACATGGCTTCCTGGGTTTCACCTCTCTCCCAATAAATCAGAATCTCCGGAGGTCGGCTCAGGCATCTGTATTTTAGAAAAGCTTCCCCAGTGGTTCTGATGGAGCCGAGTGGCCTTTGCCCTTGGACTGACATTCGGGAGCCGGTGACTTAGAAACAGCACGTGCAGGCTTAGATTCCCCAGGTGTGGAGAGATGCTCCCTCTCTGCCGACGTGCAGGCGGTAACTCTAATGAGGATAAATAAACACCTTTCTGAAGTTAGCTGCTGCCCGGTAAATTTCCTAAATGCCAGTGCTGTTCTCTTTATTTTGAGAAGAGTTACTGAAGTCTTTTAAAAAGGATATTTGGAATTTGTGATGGAAGGGCTCCAAGCCTCATCATCCCAGCTAGGGACAGCAGCCCTGCGGTCTGCAGAGGAAGGCCTTGGATTAGCCTCAGGCCCAAAGTGGAAATGGGATCAGTGCTTGTTCCTGCGGACCCAGGAGCAGAGGCAGGAGATGAGGCCAGCCAGTTGGAGACGTTCTGGTGAGAAGAAGGCTGAGTTTGACAGCAGTCTAGGGAGCTCTGCTGAGATGTTATCCATTTGTAACAACTTAGATTGAAATGTTAATGAATGCCTTCTGAAAACAGCATTTTATAAATTGAGACTGAGGCAGGAAGGAAGTGTTCAGGCTTAGAGAACCCAGTAGGATGGTCAGGCAGCCACGTGCAATTTGCATTCCTTCTGCCTTCTTTCAATTCGAGGCACAGTTTGTAAAATTTACTTTTATTATCAGGTCCTGATTATATATGGAAATTGGGGTCCAGTCCTGGGGCTAAGCTGGCTCATCCTTCCAAACTCCCACAGAGAGGAAAAGGACACAACACAGCAACCTTTTGCTTCCCCTGCTGTTGCTGCTCTTTATCTTCTGGGGAAGGAAGCAGGATGGTTGGGGGAATAGACATTCCTGTGGCCAAAATTACCAGGAGACTAATGTCCTTATCATTCAGTTTCCCTTATCTGATCACCTGTACATTTTTTCAATTACAAATCCTCAGGCTTACCTGACAGATTTAAGCTGAGGAAACACCAAAGCTGATTAATTCATTTCTGGAGTTTCAAGGGGCTGTTTATCTTACAGCTGAATGGGGCAGCCAGCCTGGAAATTATATCCTTGTCCATTCGTCCATCCCTTCATTCATCTATCCATCCATCCATCCATCCAGTAACATTATGCTAGGCACTGGGTAAGTAGAGATGATAAATAAGAAATGGTGCGCCTTTTAAGATTTTTCAGCTAGGCAGGGAAGATAGAAGTATATAAAAATAATAATAAAACATTTTAAATGCTAATACATAGGTATAACTCATTAACTTTGGAAGGTTACGCTGATATAGTATAACTATAAGAGCTACACTACTGAGCCAGACTGCTACGTTCAAATTGAAATTGAGTCCCCCTAAAACCAAGTTTCCCCTGCCAAGTTTATGATTAACCTCTCTATCCAAAACTTTATTCTCTTTCTTGTCCTGCCCCCTGTTCTTCTCAGAATTGAGGAGTATCAAAGAGGAGGAAGGACTGAAACAGAGCAGGACCCTGGGGGGCCCTCCTGGGTACAAAAGCCTCTCTGTGTCCCCCCCTTCTTATTTCTAGAAAAAGGCTTTGGTCTCCTAGGCCTTCCCTGAGTTCCCAAGAACAATCTTAAGCAGTTACTAATTAAGGAAGTGAGAGAATGCAAACACAAAGGAAAAGCAGTCAAGAAACAATAGTTCAGGGCCTCCCTGGTGGCGCAGTGGTTGAGAGCAGTGGTTGAGAGCGCCTGCCGATGCAGGGGATACGGGTTCGTGCCCCGGTCCAGGAAGATCCCACATGCCGCGGAGCGGCTGGGCCCGTGAGCCATGGCCGCTGAGCCTGCGCGTCCGGAGCCTGTGCTCCGCAACGGGAGAGGCCACAACAGTGAGAGGCCCGCGTACCGCAAAAAAAAAAAAAAAAAAAAAAAAGAAACAAAGTATGAGATTAGATCACTCCCTAACACCATACACAAAAATAAGCTCAAAATGGATTAAAGACCTAAATGTAAGGCCAGACACTATCAAACTCTTAGAGGAAAATATAGGCAGAACACTCTATGACATAAATCACAGCAAGATCCTTTTTGACCCACCTCCTAGAGAAATGGAAATAAAGACAAAAATAAACACATGGGACCTAATGAGACTTAAAAGCTTTTGCACAGCAAAGGAAACCATAAACAAGACCAAAAGACAACCCTCAGAATGGGAGAATATATTTGCAAATGAAGCAACTGACAAAGGATTAATCTCCAAAATTTATAAGCAGCTCATGCAGCTCAATAACAAAAAAACAAACAACCCAATCCAAAAATGGGCAGAAGACCTAAATAGACATTTCTCCACAGAAGATATACAGACTGCCAACAAACACATGAAAGGATGCTCAACATCTTTACTCATTAGAGAAATGCAAATCAAAACTACAATGAGATATCATCTCACACCAGTCAGAATGGCCATCATCAAAAAATCTAGAAACAATAAATGCTGGAGAGGGTGTGGAAAAAAGGGAACCCTCTTGCACTGCTGGTGGGAATGTGAATTGGTACAGCCGCTATGGAGAACGGTATGGAGGTTCCTTAAAAAACTACAAATAGAACTACCATATGACCCAGCAATCCCACTACTGGGCATATACCCTGAGAAAACCAGAATTCAAAAAGAGACATGTACCAAAATGTTCATAGCAGCCCTATTTACAATAGCCCGGAGATGGAAACAACCTAAGTGTCCATCATCGGATGAATGGGTAAAGAAGATGTGGCACATATATACAATGGAATATTACTCAGCCATAAAAAGAAATGAAATTGAGCTATTTGTAATGAGGTGGATAGACCTAGAGTCTGTCATACAGAGTGAAGTAAGTCAGAAAGAGAAAGACAAATACTGTATGCTAACACATATATATGGAATTTAAGAAAAAAAAATGTCATGAAGAACATAGGGGTAAGACAGGAATAAAGACACAGACCTACTAGAGAATGGACTTGAGGATATGGGGAGGGGGAAGGGTAAGCTGTGACAAAGTGAAAGAGCGGCATGGACATATATACACTACCAAACGTAAGGTAGATAGCTAGTGGGAAGCAGCCGCATAGCACAGGGAGATCAGCTCGGTGCTTTGTGACCGCCTGGAGGGGTGGGATAGGGAGGGTGGGAGGGAGACGCAAAAGGGAGGGGATATGGAAACATATGTATATGTATAACTGATTAAATTTGTTATAAAGCAAAAAATTTAAAAATAAATAAATAAATAAATAAAAAACTTTAATCAAAAAAAAAAAAGAAACAATAGTTCAGTGATAAAACCGAGTCCTAGTTCCTCCTCGAGGGATTAACACAACAATCTGATATATACCTTTGAGTTGTTCTGTAGGAAAAATAAGACCCCCCACCCAGGTGGAGGATGGTGACTACACAGACCCCAGACTGGCTGGAACCAGAAAGTTGATGACTGAGATTCCTGAAACACCACCCTGTAACCTCACCACCAACGAATCAGAAGAAAGTTGTGCACCCTGTAGCCCTCACCTCAAATGTTGCCTTTAAAAACCTCTCCCTGAAAACTGGCAGGGAGTTTGGTTCTTCTGATTGTGAGCCACCTCTTCTCCTTGCTGGGCTCTGCAATAAAGGCTGAACTTTCCTTTACCACTACCTGGTGTCAGTAAATTGGTTTTGCTGCACAGCAGGCAACTGGACCCAAGTTTGGTTCTGTAACACAATCCTATTGCTTCCATATATCTTCTGTGTGAACTTAGGCAAAACATTAACCTTTCTATGTCCAAGTTTCTATCTATAAAAGGAGGATTACATGTGGCATTTACCTTATAAGCCTCTTAGGAGGATTAAGTGAGTTAATATATATTTATTTCAAAAATGTCAGAACTCATAATCTGAAAGGCAAATATATAATCAAACAGAGTTGGCACAAATATTTCTAACTTCTGCCCACCTTCATTCTTGGACCTCTTCTACAATTTTACTTCCAGCTTTCCCAAGTAGCACACACCTAGATTCATGTAACAGCACAATGATAGTGGTAAGTACATGTGTTATAAGAAGGGATTCTTCTGTGAAAGAACATAACCAACTTGATTCTGGGACAGTGTTTTTCTACCTTTTTAGGGTCATGGATTCTTTTGAGTATTCCCTCTGTTGATTTAATAATTACCTAGTGAGTACCTACCATGTGCTAAGCATTATTCTAGGCACTCAGGGAACAAAGCAAAGATTGCTGCCCTTGTGGAGCTTATATTCTCTAGGGGTGGGGAAAGAAGAAAGAAAGAAGCATAATATACAAGTAAATTATCTAACATGTAAGAAGTGATACATGCTTCAGAAAAATGAAAAGACCAGGAGAAAGGGTGTTAGAAGTGCTTGTGGGCGTAGAGGGGGACAAGGTGTAACTTAAAATAGGGTGATTGGAGTAGCCCACATTGAGTGGTAATATTTGAGCAAGGGTGTGAAGAAGATAAGGGAGTTGGCTGCACAGATGTGTGAGGGAAGTATGTTTGAAGCAGAGGGAACAGCCAGTGCTAAGGTCCCAGGGCAGAGCATGCCTAGGGTGTTGAAAAGATGTCAGTGTGGCTGAGCTGAGCAAGGCAGGGCATCATAGGAGATGAGGTCAGACTACCTGAGGAAAGCTATACATCCTTTCTCTGGAGCTGTGATTCCCACACTTGAGCCCGCATCAGGGATGGTGAGAACTCAGGTCGTGGTGACCCCACCTCCAGAATTTCTAACAAATTTCCAGGTGATGTTGACACTACTGGTCTGGGGACCACACTTTGAGAACCTCTCACCTAGAACATATATTTTAATGGTATTCCTGGGCTTCTAAACTCTGTCTGGGACCACAGTCAGGAATCCTGGCCCTAGGGAACTTTGGACTGGACCATTCATCCATAGACCACTCTGCATCAACCTCGTCTTTCCAACCAGGGGAAGAGTGTGATACTTGACCTCTAACTCAGGTTAGGCCAGAAAAAACTGATAATGTTTCTGATTTAACTTCTCAGCCTCAATGGTGACTCCTTAGCCCTGCTATAATAACATTTTATTCTCCTCACTGAATAAGAATTTGTGGAGTACTTTGTTACAAACACAGATTTGGGGCTCTAAAAAGATAACATTAAGTAGCACTAAAAGCCTTTCCATAGGGTACAAAATTGGCTCGACGTATTACCTTCTAAAACAACACATGGCTCAGTTCATGTTTCAAGAGGGGAAGATTAAAGACACAGCATTTCCTCATCAGGATGGTACTCAGAAGTTCAGGAAAAGGAGGGAACAAATCCCCTAGACTTCTAAATAATAAAAGATTTTTGTGACTGTTGTTAAAGAGAAGCTGAAGCAGTGCTTGACAAGCCAAAATGACCTGGCAAGTATTTGTTGTGAAGAGACGGCGGGGAGAATATTAAGTGGAAAGCAGGAACATGTGAAAGCTAGAATCAGATAACTTAATCATTGCAAGATGAGGTCTGAATTATGTGCAACCTACTTTGTATTTACTTGGTTTTGCAAATTAGACTGGAGTTTGATCTATAGGCTGGACATGGGCAATTATGCATTACTGGGACACCTCAGAGGAGAGGTACTCAGCAAGAAAATAAAGAGGCAATTGGCATGTTAAGAATGCAAATAATGAAGACACAGACATGCTCCAGTGGGTGAGAGAGGACAACTGGGGAATGATTCAAAACATGCATAAAACTAAGGTAATCATTTCCTTATGACAAATGCTTACCGTTCCTACCATGGAGGAACCTGAGCAGCCCAGAGCGTTCATTGACTCAGAGATACTGATTTCTGAGTATGTCTGATTAAGGAATATCAGGCCTTAGGGAGATATAAATTATAAAGCAGTGTCTCATATTTTGGAGCAATTACCAAGTCATTTTCAGGTACACGTTTCTCTTCATTTTTCTCTGCTTTGTTATGTTTTGAGTTCGGAGATTGTTCCCCTTTGCCAGTTGAATTCAAAGCAACTATATAGTATCCATTTCAGCTAAGCCCATGTTTCAAATACATGCATGTCCATAATGTTTAGCTGATATTGTACTCATCAAAAGAAATAGTGGATCACTGCTTTTAAAATATAATTTTTCATCTTTTGTGATGGTATTGCCAGAGGAGTGTCATTTCCTAATGAAGGCACTATTCAATCAATGGGACTGCTTTGTGAATTTGAAATATTCACCTACAGGAAGTCAGTTTGGTGACTAGGAAGAGTTGCTCGACCTGGGGCTGTGACACGTAGGTTAGAGTCTTTGCTGGGTCTCACTGTTGTGTAACCTTTAGAAAGTCACTTACACCCCCTGGAAAATCTGCACAATGATTCCAGTTAGGGGGTTGTTGGAGGGACAAATGTGATAGCTTATGTGAATGTGGTTTTATCCTAAAGTGCTGCACACATGTTTGATACTAGTATAGTCTACATATGAAGGTCAAAATTAACATCGTTTTGTAGAAATGTGGCTGGAGGATGCATGACTTTTAAATAAATTGACTGCTTACATAGCAAGGAAATATTGCATTAAGAGTAAAAATTGAAGTAACCAGTTGGGTGGTGTGCTTACTGATTAAAACGGAATATAGGCCCTGTATCAGAAAAAAACAATTACCAACTATACTAATTAATGCTAATTTGCATTTAGTGAGCCGTCCTGAATTAAAATACCTCCCATCACTTTGTTATAAAGCAGAAACTAACACACCATTGTAAAGCAATTATACTCCAATAAAGATGTTAAAAAAAAAGAACAATGGCCAAGAATTTTGAGAGTATGCTTTTTTTTTTCCTTAAAAAAATAAAAGAGTGTGCATTGTGTATTACATGTATATTTTACAATGTAACCCTGACCAACTCAGTCTCATTATTTGTTGACACAGGTAGTTCAGATTCAGGGTCTCACTTAAGCTAATACCTGATAAATTTTCAGAGTACAACTATAAATAGAACACG
Source organism: Mesoplodon bidens (assembly GCF_964165515.1). Lineage (NCBI taxonomy): Eukaryota > Metazoa > Chordata > Mammalia > Artiodactyla > Ziphiidae > Mesoplodon > Mesoplodon bidens. Next base: position 77,817,255 of record NC_138161.1, on the reverse strand, counting down.
TTTCTGAATTTACAAATTGTTCTTATTTGGTCTTATCACAAAATTATCTAGATAATCTAGCCAAGTTAAAACTAGACAGTTGACTCAATTTTGGTTTCTATCTAGATTTTGACCTCACAAATCATAGTCAAAATATTTTAAAATATAAAGCTAAGTGTTACATAAACATGACTCACAATTCAGTTTAATCTACATACTAAAATAATGATTTCTCCAACTTGTGAAGATTTTGTATTGGGAGAAAACCCCACAACTCCTCCATAATATTTTCCATATAATACAAGGTCATAAAAAGGAAAAAAAAAAAAAAAGCCCTATCTGAGCAAGTTGACTGTAGCACAAATAATTTTTTTAAAGTTAAACCTTTCATTTTGAGATAACTGTAGACTCACAGTCATTGATCTATATGTCTATCACTCTGCAAATACCACAAAGTCTTGATTACTGTAGCTAGATAACAGGTCTCGAAACTGAGTAGACTGTTTCCTCCCACTTTACTTTTCTTTTTCAAAATTGTTTCAGATATTTGAATTCCTTTTCATATAAATGTTAGAACAATCCCCTAGGAGGGCAGAGAGGGAAGTCCCAGCTTTTCCATGATGTGATGTTCTTTGCTAACACGAGGTGGAGGAAGGGGCACTAATTCCTGTCGGTGGGGATGAAAGTCCAGCACTTTACCCGGCTTCCTCTAACGTGTTGGGGTGAGGGTCTTGGGCTCCCCATTACAGCCTTAAGAGGGCAGAAGTCTAGGTGCCCCACTGGGTCTTTGCTGGCGTGTGCAGGCATGAGGCTACAGTCTTTTCAGTAGTGTCAGGCTGGAGCAGAGGGGTTATTGTCTAAACGTTTTCTGTCTTGCTTTCCCCTTGCTGTCCTTTTGGCCAGAGAGAGCAGGACTTTGTTGAGGCTTTTTTTTTTTTTTTTTTTTTTTTTTTTTGTGGTACATGGGTCTCTCACCATTGTGGCCTCTCCTGTTGCGGAGCACAGGCTCCGGACGCGCAGGCTCAGCGGCCATGGCTCACGGGCCCAGCCGCTCCGCGGTATGTGGGATCTTCCCAGACCGGGGCACGAACCCACGTCCCATGCATTGGCAGGCGGACTCTCAACCACTGAGCCACCAGGGAAGCCCGAGGCTTTTTTTTTTTTTTTTTGCCTGCACCCACTGGTGTTTCTGGGTGGCTGGTTTCTTCAGCTCTAAGTCTGGGACATATGAGGCAAAAAGAAAACCCAGGAAACTCAGCACTGTGTCATTCCATGGGTCCCTAAGTCCCTAGCCATTCTGCCTTCTTTTCTCCTCCTTTCAGTGTCTTCTTATGTTTGTTTTATATATAATGTCCAGGATTTGTAGTTGCACTTGAGGGAGGAATAGGGAAGAGAACATCTACCCCATATTCCCAGAAGCATAAGTCTTCCCTAAATGATTTTTAATATTTATTTACAAGAAAATGCTATCAACGTTGCTTAGCTTTTGACATGAACTGTAGAATGGAGGTAATGAAGAGGCGTGAGGCATATTCCAAGACAAGCTTTTCAGAGCAGCAGGCTGAAGTTCTCAAAAGAAAGAGGTTTTCAGATAGGTGCCCTATCACCCTACCCATGAGATGTGATACGAATGCTGAATTAGTTCACAGTTCCAAGAAGTACTAGAGATCACACATGGAAAGTGCTTAGGAAGGAATCCTGGCTTTCACTCTTTCTGTCACTAATTTTGATTGTAGAAAAGAAAACCATCTCTTAGGAAGTTTCAAGTGAACCCTGAGCCCTTAGTGAAGCCATAGGAGATCACTGGGCACTTTCAACTTCTGTCTGAGTTCCTTGACAAGGTGGCCAAATTCTGCTACTCTCAAGAGTGGCAAAAAGTACATCTGCTGAGGCCCTGTCTTCACCTGTCTTCCTTGGATGCTTTCCATGGAAGTGAGCATCTGCGCTCCAGCCTCATTTTATTATTTTTTGTTGTTGTTGAAAATAATTGATAACATTTGTGGGACATTCTATATTTCATCCAATAAATATTTTATGAGACATCTCAATATCCTTGTAAAGAGACAGTGGTTGTAATTCTATTCCGGAGTGTTTGAAGCAGCTCCAACGCTATGGGCCAGTCTTCACCATCACAGCTCAGCACAGGCACTGTCCTCATCTGCTTCTTCCTCCAGTGGGGACAAACTGCTGTCTGGTCATGTGAGCTCCAGCATAAGCCAAAGTGAGAAGCCTACATCTGTGCAGGCTTTGGAAATGCCTGGCATTTATGTATGCTTAATTAATAACCATGACAAAATAGGGCTTTGGATTTTCAGGCTATTCCCCCAGGTTCCTCAGATTAGAATCTGGTAGAGCCCTCAGGATAAAATTGCTATTTAATAGATGGATGGATGAATACATAGGTAGGATGATAACGTGGATTTATGTATAATTTATGAATATGGAAATCTGCTGCAAGAATGATACGTTTAGACCATAGCAGAATCTTAAATGTTTTGAAATGTATAGTAAGTTAGACCACGTGCCTTCAATATCCTGAACATTGGCCTGTTTATGTCATTCTGCCTAGCTAGTTTGTGACTGTATTCCTCAAATCCAAGCACAAGTTATTTTGTATTGTAGACAGGAAGTATGTGGGGAAAAATACTGCAGTAATTTCCATTTCTTCGTTTTTTTCCCTTGCCCTCATTTTCTGTGTCCTTCACTTCCTCCATTGATCTAACCTCCAAGGTTAATGTTTAAGAAATGGAAAAAAAAAAAAAAAAGAAAAAAAAGGAAACTCAATGCTGTCAACCCCAGTATTTAAAAATGTGCCTCTTAAACAGAACAGAAGAGTCATGGAATTGTTTGGAATCAATGTTTAAGGGATCCAGATTCATTTCCATTATTAAAGACCCAGGCCATATTCTACTTGTTCCAAGGAATTTTCCCTGATCATTTTGAGCTAATAGGACCTTACCAGCAGTAATTCCTTCCCCTTAAATCCTTATTATCACCACCATGCAGGTGCTGTTTATTTCCTATTTGGGATATTGACCATTGTTGTTCATGGCTTATTTCCTCGCTAGATTGTGAGCTCACAGAGTCCAGACACATTCCAGTCCCCCACGATGCCTTACATACAGCAGTGTTCCCCAAATACTTGTAAAATAAATTTATTAATAATTTACATGTGACTCAGCCCCCCAAATGCTCTAAGTCTTTCAGCATATTATGCTATAACTGGATTTTAACTCATCTCTCCAGAGTTTATCCTTTATATTCATCAATCTTCATCTGTCAATTAATAGGCAGAATTAAATAAGGGCCACAGAAATCTCTTGAATTAAAAGGAGAATCCAGAAATCTGTATTTTTTGCCAATATTTCCAACCATAAAACCTGTTTGTATGACATTGAATCTATGCAAAAATCAGAAGTACTCCACCCCAAAATAAATTTAGGGTTTATTTACTCTATGTGTGGCATTGTGATAACAAAGTGATTAAGTCCCTCATTTTTTATTCCTGACTTCATTTGCATAGTGACTGAGGTATACAACTGGCTATTGTTTAATGCAAAACTAATGGATTATCTAGATCAGTGCTATACATTGGAAACTGTGGTAGACAAAATGATCTTTCCCCATCCTAATCCCTGGAATCTGTGAATAATTTACTTGGCAAAAGAAGTCCCATTGCAAATGTGATGAAGCTAAGGAGCTTGAGAAGGGAGATTATCCTGGATTATCTAGGTGGGCCCACTGTCATCACAAAGGTCCTTATAGGAAGGAGGTAGGAGAATCAGAATGAGAGGAGATGTGATGACAGAAGCAGAAACGTGTATGTGTGAAAGAGAGGGGAGAGGGAAAGGGAGGTAGAGAGAGAGAGAAAGAAAGAGATTTGAAGATACTATGCTGCTGGCTTTGAAGATGGAGTCAGGGACCACAAACCAAGGAATTCTGGTGACCTTCAGAAGGCAGGCAAGGAAACGAAGTCTTTCTTAGATCCCCACTTACACCTTGACTTTAGGACTTCTGACCTTCAGAACTGAAAAATGGTAAATTTGTTCTGTTTTAAGCCACTACATTTGTGATAATTTGGTACAGCAGCAGTAGGAAATGAATACAGAAGCACTGTGAGCCACAAATATGAGCCACATATCAAATTTAAAATTTTCTAGTGGTCACATTAAACAAAGCAAAAAAAAAATAATTTTAGGAATATATATTAGTTAACCCAATATGTTCAAAGTATTACTTCAACATGTGATCAAAATTTTAAAAATGACTTATTTTATATCCTTTTTGTTACTAAGTCATCAAAATTCAGTGTATATTTTATAGTTATAGCACATCTCAACTTGGATTAGCCATATTTCAAGTGCTCAATCACCACCTGTGGCTGATGGCTACTGTATTAAATATTAATAGCCCAGATCTAGATAATTCAAATATAACCCATTTGCCTCGGTCACGTAGGTCCGTGTCTCCTTCTTTTTTTTTTTTTTTAATTTTATTTATTTATTTATTTTTGGCTGCTTTGGGTCTTCATTGCTGCATGTGGGCTTTCTCTAGTTGCGGTGAGCGGGGGCTACTCTTCGTTGCAGTGCATGGGCTTCTCATTGCAGTGGCTTCTCTTGTTGCAGAGCACAGGCCCTAGGCTCATGGGCTTCAGTAGTTGTGACACGCAGGCTCAGTAGTTGTGGCTCACGGGCTCTAGAGCACAGGCTCAGTAGTTGTGGCGCACGGGCTTAGTTGCTCTGCGGCATGTGGGATCTTCCCAGAGCAGGGCTCGAACCCGTGTCCCCTGCATTGGCAGGAGGATTCTTAACCACGCACCACCAGGGAAGCCCGGTCCGTGTCTCTTAAAGTGAGGTTCACTGACAGCATCTGTATCACTATGAGTTTTCTGTGTGGGATCTCAGTGCTTCCCCTCCCCCACCCATCTACAGAAGCAGAAAGTTCATTTAAACAAGAACCCTCGGTGATTCATATGCTCATTAAATATTGAGAGGCACTGCTCTAGATATTGGGTAAACTTTTTTGTCGTTGTTTTATTATCCATGTGACAAGTTGCTTAAATATTTTGTCTCACACACCTCTTTCTCAAATGATCAGTACTTACTGGTGTCTTTTTTGCAAAATTTCAACTGTTACTGGGAAAATCCAGGATTTTCTGTGGAGAATTCTTCTGTTCCTCTGGTCCCTCACAGTGAAGGACAGCTAATGCAGTAATCACCTGCAAGGGGATGAGATCTGGTCTCCCTTCTAGCTGCCTTCAAGGTAGAACAGTGAATGAGTCTGTTCAAAAAGTGGTACCTTCCACTGAATAGACCTGCAGCTCTGAGTGAGAACACATGAGGACAAATCACCTGATTATTTTCCATAATGGTGTGGATAGGTAGTCCAAGAGAAATCTGTGATACAGTTGCCTCACTCCAATTCTACTGTTCATTTATATACATGCAAAGGAATTGTCAATAATGTGAAGGCTCGGAGAGTTGTACTCTTTCTAGTTCCTTAGAATAAGCAGCATCTTTTCACTGGAATTTTATGATATTCACACTTTGAGATGGGTGACTTGTCGGCAAATTGAGCACAATAAATTTGGGTGCTCAGAAATGTTAGTGGAATTATTTGACAAAATGAATGGCATTCAAAACTTAAGGTGAACTTCAGCAACTGGCCAAGAGAAGGAGCAGAGGGTAATCCTCCAGGTCTCACACTTCATCCCTTCATCCTTTGCCTGATAGTTTGCCTTTTTTCGCCCTGCTCTTTGGTTGAGGGAAGGAGTTTGGCAATGAATCCTTAGCTGGCGGTAGGAAAAAGCAAGTTCTACAACATTTTTTAATACCTGAAAAGTGCTTTAGAATAATGAAAATTGTGCTATTTAATCATGTGACCAAGACAATGGAAAGGACTGAGAAACTTTAAAACTATAATTAAAAACTAGAGCTCTGTTTTTGGTGATATCGCAGTCTAGATTTTATATGTGTACCTTTCAGCCACAAAGCACATAGACATGCTGTTAAATGCAAGAAATATCTTCTCAAATGTGTACCTGAGGTCATATGAACCCAAGGGAAATCTCAGGGGCAAAAGCAAACAAAATGGTAAATGGTTAGAGGAAGCTATGCTGCTCTCCGGGTATGTGCTTATGTTTGTCAATGACAGTATGTATTTCAACAGATGTATGCAGAAGGTGGGGGTAGGTAGGGAAAAGGAGGCAAAGCCTTGGGCCTACCCAAAATTAGGAGTTGAAACTGAGCCCCTTCCATAAAGCCAGGATCACGGAAGGGTCACACTTCAATGAAAGCCTAGGCTAAGAAATTGTCTTCAAGAAAAAGGAGTTAACAAAGTGTCAGCCTGGAGTACCAGATGGAGAAAATAAAAAGAATGGAGGAAAATTAGCATTCAAAAAGATACTGACTGACAGTTTTACAGAACTGATAAACAAATTGGACACTCAAAATCAGGAACTGCAACAAATCCCAAGCAGATAAATAATGATGAATCCACATGCAGACACATCAAAGTACGACTGCAGAATATAAAAAACAAAAGAAAAGATAAAAGTAGCAGGGAGAAAAGATGGATTATTTCAAAGGAATAGCAATTAGAGTGATAGCAGAATTCTCTACAGTAAACATAGGGGCCAGAAGACAGCTCGGAGTGCTAAGAGAAAATATCTGTCAACCTATCATTCAAGAAAAATAATCACTTTATGGTAAAAAAAAAATATCTGAGAGGCAATCACTAAATGAACTTCCAAAGAATGAGCTCTCTGCAAAATGATACTGAACCTAGAAGAACAATTAGAGGTATAGGAAGGACTAATGAATACAGTAATTAGAAAACATGTAGTTAAATATATGTAAATACTGATTGTATAAAACAATAACAAAATGATATTAATGACTAGTTTGTGGTGGAGAAAAATGGTGGCAAATACTAAAAATCAATAACACATTGAGGAAGGAGGATGATCAAAATTTATCATTGTTAGGAGGAGTGTAAAATTATTGATTAATTTGGACTTTTAAAGTGAACATTCTGAGGAAAGAAGGAAAAATAGAATTAAGACAATTCAATCTAAATAGTAAGGAGAGAAGGGGATAAAAGCACAGAAAATTTCAGGAAAACTAGGACAAAGTAGTATGATAGAACTCAAATTTGATGAAAACTACAATGAATCTATGTAGTCTAAACTTGCTAATGAAAAGACAATTGGTCAGATTGGTTTATAAGAAATCCACGTAGAGTCTGCTTTTGAGGGACACAGCTAAAACACCAGGACACAGGAAAGTTGAAAGGAAAAAGATGCAAGAGAATACACAGGATAAATTCTAACCAAAAAGGAGCTTTTGCTGCTAAATTAATATTAGATAAAATAGTTTTTAAGGCAAAAAGCCTTATCAGAGCTAAAGAGGATAAAAACATAAGGACAAAAGGCTCACTCCACTAGAAAGATATAACATTTCTAACTCATATATGCCTAATAAAATATTCACAGATGAAATTTACATACTTACAAGGAGAAACTGACAAATCCATCATTGTTGAGGGAGATCTGAATATATTACTCTCAGTAACTGATAGATGAGGCAGACAAAAATTTGGCAAGGATATAGAACAATTTCACAACATAATTAATAGGCTTGATCTATTGGACATACACACACACATACACAGACTTGCACCCACCAATTAAAAAACACATTTTCCCCTCAAACAATATGGAATATTAAAAAGAAAACTAACCATAAAATATTAAAAAACCAATTCTGGCAATTGATTAGAAAGAGCATCATGGCAATGAAAAAATTCACCAATAAAACTTACCTTATCAAATTTAGGAAGTAAAATCATATGATCATCTCAATAAATGCAGAAGAGGCATTTGATAAAATTCAGTATCCATTCATGATAAAGATATTTAGTGAACTAAGAATAGAAAGGAATTTCATTAAGCTTATGAAAGCCATCAAATAAAAAGCCTCCATAGTAAGTACATAATGGTGAAATGTTAGAATCATTCTTTTTAAAATTAGGAATGGAACAAAAATACCCTCATATCTGCTTCAAGATTCTAGTCAATGGAGTAGAATGAGATAAAGAAATAAAATGTACAGGAGTTACAAGGGAAGAAATAAAATTGTTCTTATTCTCAGGAAATACGCTTCTGTATGTAGAAAACCCAAGAGCACCTATAGTAAAATTATTAGGATTAATAAGAGAGTCCAGCAGGCTTACTGGATATTAGATCAATGTAACAAAATTGCACTCCTTATTCACTAGGAACAAACAGTGACAAAATACAAAAATATAAAAAGAAGCACGACTTACAGTCATCAGCAAAAATGGCTCCTAAGAATAAATCCAACAAAAGATGTACATGAAGTATATGGTAGAAATTACAAAATTTTAATGAATGACATTAAAAAATACCTAAGTAAATGAAAAGATATGCCACATTTATAGTAAGTAGACTCAATATCATAAAGACATTAATACCCTTAAATTCAATGCAATTCCAATAAAAATCCCAAGAGATTTTCCTATAGAACCTGACAAAATAATTAAAAATTTTCATGAGAGAACAAAGGGTCAAGGATATCCAAGACAATTTTGAAAAACAAGGTGGGGAAAATTGTTCACTTGCCCAAGATTTATTATAAAGCTGTAGCAACAAAGATAATATGGTACTGTTGTAAAGAAAGAAAAATTGACCAATGGAAAGGTTAAAGAATTCGGAAAGTTACTCACACATATATGGAAACTTAATAAATTATAAAGTTGTCATTTCATCTAAAGAGGAAAGTGGGACTGGGACTTGGTGAGCCATGTGGCAAAAGAAAAAAAATCTCTACCTCACACCATTCCAGGAAGACACAATTCTCAAATGTAAAAACTGAAATTTTAGATCATTAGGAGAAACTATAGAGGTAACAAATGTCTTGTGTGTAGGAAAGGATTTCTTAAAGAAGACAAAAACATAAACCGTAAAGGAAAAGATTGGCATATTTGAATACATTAAAATTTAACACTGCTGTGTATTAATACACACCTTAAGAACAAAGTAGAGAAGCCATGGGCATGTAGAATAGAGCAGCAGTGTATTTAACTGACAAGAATTAATACTAAGAACCTATAAAAAAGTTCCATGTGAATAAGAAAAAGCAAACAGCATAATAGAAAATTAAAACGTGAACAAAATTTACAAAAGGAGAAATCTGGAATGACCAATAAGCTAATGAAAAGACCTTCAAACTCATTAGTAGTTAAGGAAATACCCACTGAAACTGCAATAGATAGCTTTTCATACCTGTCAAATGACCAAAAGATTTAAAAGACTGAAAATAACAAGAATTGGAAAGATGTAGAACAACAGGAACTCAAATAACAGCTCATGTACGTGTAAAATTGTGCACTTAGGAGTAATTTGGCAATATCTGGCAAAACCGCAGATGTTCATCTTAACTTACGACACAGCAATACCACTCCCAGGTTATATACCCTGAAGAAACCCTCACACCTGTGCTTATGGAGACATGGCCTCTGTGGTCTGCTCCTGATTACCTCTCTGATGCCGTTTTCTACTATTCTTCCTCTCATTCTGTCTGCTTCCTCTGTGCTGGTCTCCTTGTTCCTAGAACACACTGGGCACATTCCTAGCTCAGGGCCTTTGCACTTGCTGTTTCCTCTGCCTGAATTGCTCTTCCTCAAGGAATTTCCATAGCTCCTTTTTCATTTCCTTCTAGCTTTTACTTGAATGTCAACTTCTCATTGAGGTCTTCCTGGCTCCTCTATTCTCCATCCCCTTTTCCACCCTAATTTTTTTCACCTTAGCACTTATCATTAACATAATATACATTTAATTTATTTACTTATTTACGGAATGTAAGTTCATAACTAAAAGCAGGCTCTTTTCTTTCCACTACAGTGCCCTTAAGACCTAGTACAATACCTGGTCCATGGTTAAGTGCTCAATAAATATTTATTATATGAATAAATGTGCATAAAAACATTCATTCTGGCAATGTTTGTAATCCTTCCAACACTTTGTGAAATAGAGTAGGATGAATAACACGCCCATTTGTGCACTGGGAGAGCAGTGAGATACAGAAAGGTTAAGGAGCTTGCCCAGAGTCACAGCACAAGTGACCAGCACAGTCTGAAGTATGAAAGGCTGCCCTTTCTCTGACTAAAATAAATTCCACATTCCAATATGTTCTCCTAGGAAGGAAGAAAAATATTAGTATTATGTAATCTCTAGAAAATGTAGTACTTTGGAGAGAATCTTTCTATTTATTTGGTAAATAAGAATTACTTCAAGCAAGATAGAATGCAAAAGCCTCTCAGTCATGCTTGTCCTGATATATATAAGGGAAGTGGTTACCCTACTGTGAATTTTACCAGTGAGAATTTTAATAGTAAGATGCTCATTATATGAGGCATGTGAAGAATGTAGGGAATATAAATATTGTACATTACATGCACTTACTGTAACCACATAATATAGTATCATTTCATCAAACAGGACTTTCTATTCCACTTTGTTTGAAGACTAAAATGAAGGAAAGAAAAAATGCATTTTTAAGGACAATACAATTTAGCTTTTCCTTATAAAATATAGAGGTCTGTATACTCCATAAAACCACCTAATGGCTATTAGTATCAATAGAACTTATGAGGCCAGGTAAAGATGAAGAGGCCCCCTAGCGTAAGACATTTAACCAATACAGCCTATCTGTATCCATAATTGCTGTCTCTCCTTGTGGAGAAGAAAAAGGGAGGAGAGAGACAGAATCAACACGTTATCTCCATGGCAGGAAAAGGGAAAATGGGCTGCTAGAAAGGTAGGGGACCCACCAATGCCCGAAGTAGAAGTCCATAGGCAGGTGTCAATATCATATTATAAACGTCTAAAGCTTTGTTCTTCAAGGCAGGTGGAAAGTTGGGTGGATGAGTTGAGGAGAAACTCTAAAAACTTCAATAGTACAAAATTCCTGCTCTCAAGAGGTTGATGGCTGATTACAACTACATCACATGGACAAAAATGAGGTGCCTTTTCATGAGCAGGGGTTGATGAGATGAAGTAAGCTATGCTGGCCCTTAGATGTGGGAGTTATATACCCTGAAGATATTCTCACATGTGTACTCACAGAGATGTGAGTGGGTGGTACCCCCAGAGACCACGCACAGGAGTCAGATGTGACATGGCTGTCCACTAGGCTGGGTGTCAACACTGACTGCCTAATCGCGGCTGACCAGTGGGGAACTCCGGCTCGTGAGAATATAAAAAGCAGCACAGCATGTTTGGAAGATTATTTGGAATTATCTATTAAAGCTGAGCATATGTACTTATATGACCCGGCAAGTCAACTCCTAGATATACTTAAAAGAAAAAGTGTTCTTTTGTTCTCCAAAAGACATGTATAAGAGCACTAATGTCAGCACTATTCCTAATAGCCCCAAACTGAAGTAAACCAAATGTTCATCAGACTTCAAATGGATAGGAATCATTATTCAATGAAATACTATAGAGCAATGAAAATGAACAAAGTATTGCCATATGAAATGACAAGAATTAATCTTAAAATTATAATGCTGGGTGAAAGAAGCCAGCCATAAAAGGGTATACACTGTACAGGTGCAAATAATCTATGGTGCTGAAATTCAAGACAGTGATTTCCCCTGGTGGGGGTGGGAGGGAAGTAAGTGGAATGGAGTATGATGAGAGCTTCTGGCTTGCTGATGCTGCTCTCTTTCTTGACCTGGGTTTCACTTTGTGAAGTGTCATCTAGCTGTACACTTAGGATTTCTGTACTTGTCTATTTGTGCATTATACCTTAATGAAATCTTTATATCAAAAAAGCAACATTGGGCTTCCCTGGTGGCACAGTGGTTGGGGGTCCACCTGCCGATGCAGGGGACACAGGTTCGTGCCCCGGTCTGGGAAGATCCCACATGCCTCGGAGCGGCTGGGCCCGTGAGCCATGGCCACTGAGCCTGTGCGTCCGGAGCCTATGCTCCGCAATGGGAGAGGCCACAACAGTGAGAGGCCCGCGTACCGCTAAAAAAAAAAGCAACATATACGGAAGTATATGTGAGTGCAGAGTTCAGAACTTTGGCAAAGTGAATTTTGGGATGGGGCTGATAAAGGAAGACTGATTGAAGAAGGTGAATTTTGAGATTCAGCTGTGGAACGTGGATGGCTTAAAGGAGACAGGAATAAGTATTATATATTAAGGAGGGGGAGAGATGGGGCAGGCAGGGGGCAGCAAGTGCTTTGTTGAGGCAGAAATCCAATAGTGATACATAAAGAGAATTGTATATGATGAGATACAATGAGGAGGAAATTTAGATTTTGATACGTAATAGAGAACCACTTTTTCCTTTCACAATTTTTAATTTAAAAAAAAATAGGTGTATAGATAGCACGTTACCGCTATTTATTTATAAATATAAGTATAACAATATAAGTATTTACATATAGATGTAGGTAAATATATATATAATTGCATAGGTAGCATATGCTACCTACTTGTGGAAATTTAAAAAATAGAGATGTATAAAGAAAAAATTAACTTATAACTCCATCCTCCTCATATAATATTGTAGCAGCCTCCAAGTTCCTATATTGAGAATTGTGGAGATATAATTTGAGGATTAATATTAATCATATGGAAGTTTAATATTAAAGGAATTTAAGCAATAAACTCAGATAGGTCTGAAGACCTTTAAACTTTACATGCTCCCTGACTCCAAATTGCTGTCAGGGAGCTGACATTACCTTAAGAACAGCATCTGCGTGATGCAGTACCTTTTTTCTTTTCCCTCCAAGATGAGATATAATCTTACTATTAAAACAAACATGTTGAAAGATCTCTAATCCAGTTACAAACCACACCCTTCCCACATAAAGGTATCTGTGGAACAGGTGAAGAATGTCTTTCCCTATATATCTCCTCAAGTCTAGAATTTAGGATTTTAGAAATGTGGCATGGGGAGCGAAGGATTTTGGCATGGTCTAGCTACAAAGGGTGGGTTGAGGTCACAGAACAAGATAGGATGAGAGACCTCCTAGGAAAAAAGGTAAAAAGTGCAGCATTTGTACACCAAGTTCATAAATTTGTCTCTCTTTTATATAATTTCCTTATCTTCTCCTGGGTGGTTGCATTTGGTAGGGGAGAAATTGGGAGCAAACTTGTGAAGTTACTCCAAGTCGGGAATTTATAAAATCTTCATGGAAGTCTTCCCTGGGCATGGAGTAAGGTAATACTTAACTCTCATAGCTTGGGGTACAATTCAATGTAGCCAACAAAATCTCCTAATAGCTGGGCACTTAGGGTCTCTTGTCTTGATCTATTTTTCCACAGGAATCAGATAGCATAGCTCCAAAGGATCCTGGTAGCTGAGATTAAATTTACTCCGTCCTCAGTTTTTTCTGTACACAACTGTGGATAATCAGTGATTTCCTCCCTTCTTTAAGAACAGTGGCTCTAAAGTTCTTGAGGTTGGATCCTTGGGAGGGACACTCACCTACACTGGAGATGGGATAACCCCTATAACAGAATTTTGCTTTACCCTACACTTTCCTCAGCAGTGAGCATTTTATAAGTACCTTTCTCAGCAAGGATGGTGAATGTTTACTTGTATTTAGATAGAAAATTCTTCAATGAAAGTGGGATATGGCATAAGTTGATGAAAACAGAGAGGAAATAAATAATCCTAGGATGTGGCAGTTGTTTGTCCACAAACTGAAAATAGGAGCAAAGGATTGAGGGAATTTAGAGTTGAGTCCAAGGTCACAAATTAGAAAAGGCAAATCCTGCTTAAGGAGCATTCAGAGACTAGAGGTAACATTTTGAAGCTCGTCTCAGGAAATGCAGGGAAAGCACTTGTGTACCCTTGTATGCTTAGTTCAAGGGTATCTGATGCTCCTGTGGTTTGTTAGAAAAGAATTCTTTGTGCCTTCCACAAATATAAAGCTCAAGTTTACTCTGAGGAAACAATTACTGGGAAAGGTGAACCCACTGTGGGAGAGGGGAAAGGACCGCCTATTCTCATATCAACTGATATTAAGAATAATGGCAGAATTCTATTGTTCCAGAGGGACTAATTTGTCCCTTTGTTTCACTGAACATTTGCTGGGATCCCCTGGGTGGTTTAGAAAAATGTGTCTCAGATCACCATCTACTTAAGTCCATTAAAATTGATGTGTCCTTCACTTTATGCAAACTCATACCTAAAGTCCTAAATTTACAAATAAAATATGGATTATTTGCATCATAGAAGAATTCTTTAAACAAAGGTAAACTACAGGATTTCTTTAAATAGCAAATTACCCTGGTGTGTTTTACAATATGATTTCATGTGCTGTAATTTGATCAACATACAATTTTTCTAGGAGCACACATTCAGGGTCAAGAGTGGAATGCCTGTATATTCATGACAGTTGTTGATGTGGCTAAACATCCCAGCATATGATGTATTGGTGTCTGATGAATTATCGTAGTAGCAACTTCCTGACCACTGTAGGGTATTCAAAAAACATTCTAGCCTCATAGAAAGCTTTATATTTTAACTGCTGATCCCAAGGAGGAAAATCCAGTGGAGAAAGAGCAAGGCAAATTTTGCATTAGCAAAAAAAAAAAAGAGGTATTCCCGTGGTGAGCTTCTGTTTCAACTATGTATAGCTGTTCTGAAGCACTCTCTCACTAACACCTGCAGACATTTTTTACTAAGAGTGAGAATCATGAAAATAATGGTGAGGGTCGCTATTAGACTCAAATGGGCCAATGCACAAGATGGAATTTACAAAGAAGGATGTTATTAAAAATGTCAATAATAATAATAATAATAATATGTGGGCCTCTCACTGTTGTGGCCTCTCCTGTTGCGGAGCACAGGCTCTGGACACGCAGGCTCAGCGGCCATGGCTCACGGGCCCAGCCGCTCCGCGGCATGTGGGACCTTCCCAGACCGGGGCATGAACCGGTGTGCCCTGAATCGGCAGGCAGACTCTCAACCACTGGGCCACCAGGGAAGTCCGTCAATAATAATTATTATTCCACTCTCCTAGCATTAATCACAATAAAGAAACTTCATTCTGGTGTGTAAAGTGAATAAACATTTGCTTCTGCTTTTTCTGTTTCTTTTAGTTTCCGACACAAAAATATTTTCCAAAGTATCAAACTCTAACTTCAAAAGAAAGGAAATAAAAATGGGAAACATATAGGTTCATTAACCAAAAAGCTGATGGGATGTGATATGATTTGCACATAATGGCAGAGTTGCCCTGTGATGAGCATGACTGGAGTCCTTGTTCCATCTGCTCTGGAACACACGATGAGCAATGAGCCCAGTGAACGGTCTTAAGTGCTTCAGGCCTCTCAGTCTTTTGAGCACAGCTTATCAGCAGGAAAAATCATTAAGCAGCAGGAAAGAGAAACAAAGAGCATAATAAGTGAAGAGGGGTGACTGGAGAGATAGGGAGAATGGGAGGGGTGGAGATTTACATGAAGAAGCAGCAAGTTCAATGTTGTGTGTAAAACTTGCAATAATGTGAGGGAAAGGAGACATGGGGGTAGGAGTGTGTGTGGAAGGACTTGGGAAAGAGAAACTAGACAGTGATGCAATAGGATAAAGAGGAAGAGTATTAGCAATCAGAAAACAAAACCAATAAACACCGGAGAAAAGACCATGCAGTGGGTGTAAAGATGTCACAGAGGTCAGAAACTTTCCATTTAATTTACAAAACAATGGGCCAGAAAGCTACTTCCTTTATGCAGTTGCCATTTTAGGAGTAGAATTCACTCTCAAACCATCAGGGAACCATTACTGAGCACAGGGCAACAGCAACTTCCTGCCCAGCCTGGAAGAAGAAATGCATCTTTCCTGGTTCTTAACTTCCACCCAGGAGGGGTTAGCCGTCTGGCAAGAGGTAGTTCTTGTATTTACATTTTTTTCTAGGACACTCTTTAAGAAGTGAGTATGAGTGACTAGGCCAAAAGAGCTCATTGGTAGTATCAAAATTTGTTCTCTTTTATTCTGTGTTCTGGGACCTGTAATCACCTGAGGACCATATTCAAAAACTGAAGACCTTCTTCCTTGACTCTTCATTATGAGAAATGAAATTGCTGATTTGTCAAGCAGGGACAATGTGTACTTTATTTCTTATCCAGGCTATTAGATACGAATGGGCAGGAGGTGAAGATGACTTATGCACTAGAATGAGTCTCCTTTTATTCATTTATCTACAATAATCAGTCATTTAGAAATGTTACGTTTCTCCTGTGTCGAAGCCAAATGTCCCTTAAGTTTGGCCACAAAAGTTCATCACTAAAACCAGAACTTGCATGACTCTTTGGCAAGCATGAAAAATACTTTTATCTAAGAAAAAAAAATCAGAAGAGTTGATGACTCTGGGGGAGACTTATGGGTAGCTATTGGTTGGCAAGAGCATGAGGGAATGCTCTGGGATAATGATAATGCTGGGAAGATTTGAATATAATATAGAATATTATATCTTAATAGGGATTAGGATCACATAGCTATATACATTTGTTAAAACTCAGCAGATTAAAAAACTCAGTAGATATACACTTAAGTTTTGTACATTTTATCATGTGCAAATTTTACAATTAAAATCTGTAAACAAATATGGAATTTTAGCTAATGCTATACATGCTGAAGTATTTAGGGGGGAGATGTTTTAATGTCTGCATTATGAAATGCATAAAGCAGTGGGTTTATTGATGGCTAGAAGGATGCATGGATGGATAGGTATGTCACAGAGCAAGCACAGTAAAATATTAATGGTATAATCCAGATGGTGAGTAAATGAGTGTTCACTCTAAAATGTTTCTGTTTGTTGTATGTCTGAAAAATTTCATACTAATGTTGGGATAAAAAAAGAAAAATAATCCTCTCTTTGAAAATGACTCTGTATTGAAGACTCTAATATGAAAGAATTTCAAGCTGAGACCAGGGCCTTGAATGCAAATTAGAGCTAGCAGGAGTTCTCCATCTGAGCAAAGTGTGTCTCCAACTCTTGGAAAGTTACTTTCAGTTCTGAGAGAGAAATTCCTTTTTAAAAAATGTACCAAGCGGGGCTTCCCTGGTGGTGCAGTGGTTGAGAGTCCACCTGCCGATGCAGGGGATATGTGTTCGTGCCCCGGTCTGGGAAGATCCCACATGCCGCAGAGCGGCTGGGCCCATGAGCCATGGCCGCTGAGCCTGCGTGTCCGGAGCCTGTGCTCCGCAACGGGAGAGGCCACAACAGTGAGAGGCCCGCGTACCGCAAAAAAAAAAAAAAAAAAAAAATGTACCGAGCATTTGATATCCCAATCCATCTTGCTAGAATCCCATTCCTTTGTCCTTTGGGACATTCTTTTGTCCATTACTTTTGGAAATGGTGTTGAGCTGTAAGGGTAGGATGAGAAGTATCATTTCTATATTTATGAAAAGTATGTGGGTACCACAGTTATAGATGGCCCAGAGTTGTAAAGGAAAAGAATGGGGCAGTTTCTGCTCTTAATGGGATTGTAATGGGGCAGGGGAGGTACATTAGAAAATAGGGTTGAATGACCTAATTACAAAATTGCTAATAGAAAACATTTTTTCCTATAGGCTGTGTTGTCATTGCTGCATATGTGGAATCACAGAGCTTGGAAAGTGAGCTCAGAGGGGCTACTGATGAGACCCCTGTGTGAGGAAAAGCACTCACTTCCCAATGTTCAACTCCTGGGCTCTTTTCTTTGCCATGTCCTGAGCCTGTAACTTCCCTTCTTAGATTATCCTTGGTATCCTCAGATACCAAGGATTTACCATCTTTCTTTCCTTTCTTATCCTTAAAATCCTTCTACCCCCAAACTAGGATACCAAGTTAGGTGTAGTCCCCCCAAATTCTCTTTCCTACTGTCCTAGAAAAAAAAGAAACAGGATTTCCTTTTAAGGGGTTTGCTTTTATTTATTATCAGAAGAGCAGATTAATAAGTAATAGACCTGGAGAAACTACAGAGGTTTAAGAAGTCACACCACTACTCAGGGTCGAAGTTCTTGATGTATATTTTCTATTTTTCTTTGTAGCTGGGATTGAGGAACCATGGAGAACTGCCTTCAAGTTTTATTCTTGAAGGAGAGTTCCTCAAACCTCCCAATGGCTTTTGATACTTGTCTTCTTCTGACCCCTGATACCTGGCTCTTTCTTACACAAACATCCCGGATGAAGGTGCAGAAGGCACTTACAAGACACATCCCACTGAGACTCACACTGTTCTCAAATAGGTCATTACATCTTGGGGATCCCCTGGCCAGTGACTCCTTTCTCAACGGCCTTCATGTCCTATCCAGGAAGTGCCTCTTTCAATTTTTACTCAGCCGGAAAACTTATTTGCACAAAAGATATGGATTAGACTTGCCTTATTTTGTATTTATTTATTTTTTTTTGTGGTACGCGGGCCTCTCACTGTTATGACCTCTCCCGTTGCGGAGCACAGGCTCCGGACGCGCATGCTCAGTGGCCATGGCTCATGGGCCCAGCCGCTCCGCGGCATGTGGGATCTTCCCGGACTGGGGCACGAACCGTGTCCCCTGCATCGGCAGGCGGGCTCTCAACCACTGCGCCACCAGGGAAGCCCTAGACTTGCCTTATTTTTACTAGACTGATTTTAATCTGGTGTTGGGAAAAGCTAGTTTATATCACTTCCATAGGGGGAAGACTATGTACTGTGATTTCTTTTTCTTTTTAACTTTGGGAGCATATTAGTGCAGTTCAGAACAAGGGATATTTTATGGGATCCAATCTCCACCCTCCAGTTTAATTGCATATAACTTTAGATTCTTAAATGCCTACTAACCCAGTGTTATTAAGCAAAGAATTTTATTGCTTCCTGAATGGACCAGTGACCATTCTATTCCTGCCTAGTCTATCTACAGATTAAACAAGGCCAACAAATAGAATCATTCCTTGGAGGAATGAGGAAAAGACATAGTATGAGTCAATGCTGTGGACTTTCTAGACTAATTTTTATTTATAAAAGTTTTATTCTTTTTAAAAATTATGAAATATGCATAAAACATGATTGAATGTTTATACTCTTAGAAGAATGATCATATAAGTAAGAGGTACCAACTTTTTTTTTTTTTTTGCGGTACGCGGGCCTCTCACTGTTGTGGCCTCTCCTGTTGCGGAGCACAGGCTCCGGACGTGCAGGCTCAGCAGCCATGGCTCACGGGCCCAGCCACTCCGCGGCATGTGGGATCTTCCTGGACCGGGGCACGAACCCGTGTCCCCTGCATCGGCAGGTGGACTCCCAAACACTGCGCCACCAGGGAAGCCCCTAACATTTTTTTTTTTTTTTTTTTTTTTTTTTTTTTTTTTTGCGGTAGGCGGGCCTCTCACTGTTGTGGCCTCTCCCCTTGCAGAGCACAGGCTCCGGATGCGCAGGCTCAGCAGCCATGGCTCACGGGCCTAGCCGCTCTGCGGCATGTGGGATCTTCCCAGACCGGGGCACGAACCCGTGTCCCCTGCATCGGCAGGCGGACTCTCAACCACTGCGCCACCAGGGAAGCCCTACCCCTAACATTTTTAAAGGAAGTTCTTTACCATAACACATGTCCTAGATCTTGGTTTGGGAAATACAGTCACCATAGAGATAGAAACATGTGGTCCAGATTACAACATGTTCTTGGTTTTCTAATTTGAATTATAATTATGCTTATTTTATATCATAAGGATGGTTATGAATTTCAGATCAATAATTGCCCATTAATAGAGAATGAAAGTCTAATTTAAAACGCCAGACTTGACTATCATTCTCAGTACATACATGTACACACACACACACACACACACACAGAGGATGTGCTCATCAAGAAAGAATAGTTAGATTGGTTATAAATTACCAAGTATAATTTGTGCTAAATGACGTTCAGCTTTGTAGAGTGCCTAGCTCCCACATACTGTGACTGTTAGAAAATCACTCAGTAGTTTTAAGAACTAGATGCTTTCAGCTCTGAACCTGTACAACAAAAGCCAAAAGTAGAAAGAAAATGCATCAAGTGCCAAACAGCAGTAAGCCTAACGACCACAAAGACCATTAGAAAATGGGCAAACAAAATTAACTCTCAGTGGGAGATTCAGGCTCTCCAAGCACAGGTCCTTGGGCTTCATTAACCTCCTATTACAACGAGGGCCAGAGTCACTATCAACACTGGATCTTCCTTCTATCTTTTGGTAGCCAGAGAGAGGAATTAACTTACCCATGGACTGAGGGACCTAGATGGATAAATGGTGATACTCAAACTATTCTGAATCCATCTATCTGAACTTTTGATTTAAAAGAAAGCAGAGGTCAGGAAAGATCAGTTATGCAGAGAAGATTAAGTGGCTATTTTTTCAACTCTGTGTGTGTGTGTGTGTGTGTGTGTGTAGTGCTGGTTAACTGTTAGTTTTACTTTTATTCTCCTTTTCCTTAAAACTTTTATGTATCCATATCAGTTTGGGTCTCTTCCTTTTCCTCTCCCTCTGCTAGGATTGCAAACTCCTTTTGATTCAATAAAGATAGTAGAGGTGGGAGCATATAAAGGGAAGTGGGCTTAATATTTGTAACAGCAACTTGGGAAATAAGAGGAGATGCCCTAGTATCAAAGGTATTAGAGGAATTGAAAGAGTAAGCAGAGAAAAGTGAGGTGACCCAGAGGTGAGCAGCTTCAGGATGCTGAAACCATTCCTAGGGCTGGAAAGACAAAGGAAAACAATGAGGCATCAAAGCCTGGAGTAAGGGCCACCCAGGAAGCTAGAACCACAGTGCATCTGCCTAGAGGATGCAGGAGCCATGTAGCAGAAGCAACTGCTACTCCAGGAGCCATCAAGGCATGGGAGAGGAGGCATGCCCTGGCTTCTCACTTTCTCTCACATCCTATCTCCTTCCAGTATCTCCCACTGGCTAAACCTAGCTGGAAGCCAGTTAGCAAAGGAGCCTCATTAATGTGATTTCCCAGGTAAGTACCCCTGCAGCACAGGGCAAAGCTGGGGAAGGTGGGAAACATATTTAAGGACAAAAAGACAAAGAAGAACATGAAAGCTCACCCCAAGTCCCCTTTCTCTTTCCACTACCCTCACTCAAAGCCCTCAGTTATGTAAAAGCTCTTCCATGAAGAGATATGTTAGGGGAGACAGGCACATATGAAATGCCATGGCTCACTCTCTTCTGTGGTTTTATGACAACCAGTTTTCATTCAGAATGGCACAATTAGGACACAGTAGGTACTATGAATTCTAAGGAAGTAAGTTGCTTTAAAAATATATAAGGTTGAGAGCAGCCCTGGTCTGGGAAGATCCCACATACTGCAGAGCAACTAAACCCGTGCACCAAAGCTACTGAGCCTGTGAAATAGAGCCTGAAAGCCACAACTACTGAGCCTGCATGCTGCAGCTACTGAGGCCCATGTGCCTAGAGCCTGTGCTCTGAAACAAGAGAAACCACTGCAATGAGAAACCTGCGAACCACAACGAAGAGCAGCCCCTGCTCGCTGCAACTAGAGAAAGCCTGCACGCAACAACAAAGACCCAACGCAGCCAATAATAAATAAATAAATAAATAAATAAATAGTTTGAGAGCAAGAGGAGAGTTTATATAAAGCAACAAAAAAGTTAAACATTCTATTAATCAAAATAACACAAAGTTCTCTTTATCAAAATTTCTATTTTCTTTTACTAGGAAGAGGAACTTAATAATGACCATACATTCAAAGTATCAATAAAGGTCATACATTGAACATCTAGACAATCATCGGTTCTTGCAAGAAGAGACTCAAAGAGTTATCTCATTACTGAATCTATGCTCCAAACTCTGTGTGGAAAGCTGAATTCAGAAAGGTAATCCTTTCCTCTCATCCCTCATAAAATAAAAGTGTGAGTTTCCTTCTTTTCCACATTTTTAAAAACCTTCTCCATTTGACTGAGTACTTTCTCATAAATAGCAGTTTTCCTCACATTTACATAGTTGTGCTTTCCAAATTTGGCTAAAGCACATATCCAAGTTCTATGTTTCTACAAAGTATTTGTAATTAGAAATGTTGGTTTACGAGAAAGGAAAATTATTTTCCTTCTCACATGTAATAGGTATTGTCAGCCATGCACTGTCTTTCAGTTTTCTAATTTGTAATGTGATATTATGGCACTTTTTGACAGTAACTAAAATGATCTATGGCCATAAAGATATAGTCCCATGGTTATAAGAAAGATTTATGATTCTGGTTATGAAAGATATTTTACTCCTCAGCAACATTACAGGCATGGCTGAAAGCCCAACAAAATAGAAATAAATGTACAAAATGAACAAGCTTGTCAGGTAATAAAGGAAGTTCTTCAAATCAATGGTAAGGTTACATAAGGGGCTGAGGCTTCATTACAGGTATAATTTTAATGCTATTTTATAATTTTATCTTAAATATTTCCAGACTACATCTGCTTATATTTAGGAAAGTAATTTTCCTTTAAAAAATAACAGGAAGGCAAGAAGGATGGATTAAGTGCTTTAAAAAATACCAATCACATAACTCTATGCCTTGCCATTTGTTTTTAGGGACATGCTGACTGTATGTAAAGAATGTTCTCAGAAATTGCCTTTATTCAGCCCTAGCTATTCTGCAGAATGGTCTTTTAAAGCTGAATGTACTGCAATTAAACATGGAAGTAATGTCACATTTAGATTGAGGATTGGAAACTAAAACTACTCCCTTTTGTTGATTCATTCATTATCAGGGAGTGATGATTAAGAAACTCAAGGCTGGCCAAGTTATTCCATGATCATTGTCCAAAAATGAAGAATTCTAATTAAAACGTACTGTGGTAGCCTTGACAATCCTGCAGCCTGTGGAATGAAAACCACATTCAAGAAAGATAGACAAGGGCTTCCCTGGTGGCGCAGTGGTTGAGAGTCCGCCTGCCGATGCAGGGGACGCGGGTTCGTGTCCCGGTCCGGGAGGATCCCACATGCCGCGGAGCGGCTGGGCCCGTGAGCCATGGCCGCTGAGCCTGCGCGTCCAGAGCCTGTGCTCTGCAACGGGAGAGGCCACAACAGTGAGAGGCCCGCGTACCATGCCAAAAAAAAAAAAAAAAAAAGAAAGATAGACAAAATGGAGAGGCAAAGGACTATGTACCAGATGAAGGAACAAGAGAATACCCCAAAAAAACAACTAAATGAAGTGGAGATGGGCAAACTTCCAGAAATAGAATTCAGAATAATGATAGTGATGATGATCCAGGACCTCAGAAAAAGAATGGAGGCAAAGATTGAGAAGGTGCAAGAAATGTTTAACAAGGACCTAGAAGAATTAAAGAACAAACAGAGATGAACTATACAATAAATGAAATGAAAACTACACTAGAAGGAATCAATAGCAGAATAACTGAGGCAGAAGAATGGATAAGTCACCTGGAAGACAAAATGGTGGAATTCACTGTCGTGGAACAGAATAAAGAAAAAGGAATGAAAAGAAATGAAGACAGCCTAAGAGACCTCTGAGACAACATTAAATGCACCAACATTCACAATATAGGGGTCCCAGAAGGAGAAGAGAGAGAGAAAGGACCTGAGAAAATATTTGAAGAGATTATAGTCGAAAATTTCCCTAACACGGGAAATGAAATAGCCAACCAAGTCCAGGAAGTGCAGAGAGTCCCAAGCAGGATAAACCCAAGAGGAAACATGTCGAGACATATAGTAATCAAATTGACAAAAATTAAAGACAGAGAAAAATTATATAAAAAAACAAGGGAAAAATGGCAAATGACTTACAAGGGAACTCCCATAAGGTTAACAGCTGATTTCTCAGCAGAAACTCTACAAGCCAGAAGGCAGTGGCATGATATATTTAAAGTGATGAAAGGGAAGAAGCTACAACCAAGATTACTCTATCTGGCAGGGATTTAATTCAGATTCGACGGAGAAATCAAAAGCTTTACAGACAAGCAAAGCTAAGAGAATTCAGCACCACAAAACCAGCTCTCCAACAAATGCTAAAGGAACTTCTCTGAGTGGGAAACACAGAGAAGAAAAGGACCTACAAAACAAACCCAAAACAATTAAGAAAATGGTAATAGGAACAGACATATCAATAATTACCTTAAATGTGAATGGATTAAATGCTCCAGCCAAAAGACACAGGCTCACTGAATGGATACAAAACCAAGACCCACATATATGCTGTCTACAAGAGACCCACTTCAGACCTAGGGACACATACACACTGAAAATGAGGGAATGGAAAAAGATATCCCATGCAAATGGAAATCAAAAGAAAGCTGGAGTAGCAATACTCATATCACATAAAGTAGACTTTAAAATAAAGAATGTTACAAGAGACAAGGAAGGACACTACATAAAGATCAAAGGGATAAATCCAGGAAGAAGCTATAACAACTATAAATATATATGCACCAAAATTAGGAGCACCTTAATATATGAGGCAAATGCTAACTGCTGTAAAAGAGGAAATCGACAGTAAGACAATAATAGTAAGGGACATTAAAACCTCACTTTCACCAATGGACAGTTCATCCAGACAGAAAATTAATAGGGAAACACAAGCTTTAAGTGACACAAGAGACCAGATAGATTTAATTGATATTTATACGACATTCTATCTGAAAACTGCAGATTACACTTGCTTCTCAAGTGTGCACGGAACATTCTCCAGGATAGATCACACCTTGGGTCAAAAATTAAGCCTCGGTAAATTTAAGAAAATTGAAATCATATCAAGCATCTTTTCTGACCACAACGCAATGAGATTAGAAATAAATTACAGGGAAACAAAAGTAAAAAACACAAACACATGGAGGCTAAACAACACGTTACTAAGTAACCAAGAGGTCACTGAAGAAATCAAACAGGAAATCAGAAAATACCTAGAGACAAATGACAATGAAAACATGATGGTCCAAAACCCGTGAGATGCAGCAAAAGCAGCTCTAAGAGGGAAGTTTATAGCAATACACTCCTACCACAAGAAACAAGGAAAATCTCAAATGAACAATCTAGCCTTACACCTAAAGGAACTAGAGAAAGAAGAACAAACAAAACCCAAAGTTAGTAGAAGAAAATAAATCATAAAGATCAGAGCAGAAATAAATGAAATAGAAACAAAGAAAACAATAGCAAGGATCAATAAAACTAAAAGCTGGTTCTTTGAGAAGATAAACAAAATTGATAAACCTTTAGCTAGACTCATCAAGAAAAGAGGGAGAGGACTCAAATCAATAAAAATAGAAATGAAAAAGGAGAAGTTACAACGGACACTGCAGAAATACAAAGCATCATAAGAGACTACTACAAACAACTCTCTGCCAATAAAATGGACAACCTGGAAGAAATGGACAAATTCTTAGAAAGGTATAACCTTCCAAGACTGAACCAGGAAGAAAAGAAAATATGAACAGACCAATACCAAGTAATGAAATTGAAACTGTGATTAAAAACCTTCCAACAAACCAAAGTCCAGGACCAGATGGCTTCACAAGTGAATTCTATCAAACATTTAAAGAAGAGCTAACACCCATCCTTCTCAAACTCTTCCAAAAATTTACAGAGGAAAGAACACTCCCAAACTCATTCTATGAGGCCACCATCACCCTGATACTGAAATCAGAAAAAGATACTACAAAAAAAGAAAATTACAGAGCAATATCACTGATGAATATACATGCAAAAATCCTCAATGAAATACTAGCAAACAGACTCTAACAACACATTAAAAGGACCATACACCATGATCAAGTGGGATTTATCCCAGGAATGCAAGGATTTTTCAATATCCACAAATCAATCAGTGTGATACACCATATCAACCAACTGAAGAATAAGAACCATATGATCATCTCAATAGATGCAGAAAAAGCTTTTGACAAAATTCAACACCCATTTATGATAAAAACTCTCTAGAAAGTGGGCATAAAGGGAACCTACCTCAATATAATAAAGGCCATATACAACACACCTACAGCAAACATCATTCTCAATGGTGAAAAACTCAAAGCATTTCCTCTGAGATCAGGAACAAGACAAGGATGCTCACTCTCGCCTCTATTATTCAACATAGTTTTGCAAGCCCTAGCCATTGCAGTCAGAGAAGAAAATGAAAGAAAATGAAGACAAATTGGAAAAGAAGAAGTAAAACTGTCACTGCAGATGACATGATACTATACATAGAGAATCCTAAAGATGCTACCAGAAAACTACTAGAACTAATCAATGAATTTGGTAAAGTTGCAGGATACAAAATTAATGCACAGAAATATTTTGTATTCCTATACACTAACAATGAAAGATCAGAAAGAGAAATTAAGGAAACAACCCCATTCACCATTGCAACAAATAGAATAAAATAGTTAGGAATAAGCCTACCTAAGGAGGTAAAAGACCTGTATTCAGAAAACTATAAGACAGTGATGAAAGAAATCAAAGATGACACAGACGGAGATATATATCATGTTCTTGGATTGGAAGAATCAATATTGGAAAATGACTATACTACTTAAAGCAATCTACAGATTCAATGCAATCTCTATCAAATTACCAATGGCGTTTTTTACAGAACTAGAACAAAAAATCTTAAAATTTGTTTAGAGACACAAAAGACCCTGAATAGCAAGTGTAATCTTGAGGGAAAAAAAACGGGGCTGGAGGAATCAGACTCCCTGAAGTCAGACTATACTACAAATTTACAGTAATCAAGACAATACGGTACTGGCACAAAAACAGGAATATAGATCAATGGAACAGGATAGAAAGCCCAGAGATAAACCCATGCACCTATGGTCAACTAATTTACGACAAAGAAAGCAAGGATATACAATGTAGAAAAGACAGTCTCTTCAATAAGTGGTGCTGGGAAAACTGGACAGCTACATGGAAGAGAATGAAATTAGAACACTACCTAACACCATACGCAAAAATAAACTGAAAATGGATTAAAGACCTAAATGTAAGATCGGACACTATAAATCTCTTAGAGGAAAACATAGGAAGAACACTCTTTGATATAAATCACAGCAAGATCTCTTGACCCACTTCCTAGAGTAGTGGAAATAAAAACAAAAACAAACAAATGAGACCTAATGAAACTTAAAAGCTTTTGCACAGCAAAGGAAACTATAAACAAGACTAAAAGACAACCCTCAGAATGGGAGAAAATATTTGCAAATGAAACAATGGACAAAGGGTTAATCTGCAAACTATATAAACAGCTCATGCAGCTCAATATTGAGAAAACAAAGAACCCTATCAAAAAATGGCAGAAGACTTAAATAGACAGTTCTCCATAGAAGACATACAGATGGCCAAGAGGCACATGAAAAGCTGCTCAACATCACTAATTATTAGAGAAATGCAAATCAAAACTACAATGAGGTATCACCTCACACTGGTCAGAATGGCCATCATCAAAAACTCTACAAGCAATAAATGCTGGAGAGGGTGTGGAGAAAAGGGAACCCTTTTGCACTGTTGGTAGGAATGTAAAGTGATACAGCCACTATGGAGAACAGTGTGGAGGTTCCTTAAAAAACTAAAAATACAATTACCATATGACCCAGCAATCCCACTACTGGGCATATACCAGAGAAAACCATAATTCCCCAATGTTCACTGCAGCACTATTTACAATAGCCAGGTCACGGAAGCAACCTAAATGCCCATCGACAGATGAATGGATAAAGAAGATGTGGTACATATATACAATGGAATATTACTCAGCCATAAAAAGGAACAAAATTGGGTCATTTGTAGAGACATGGATGGACCTAGAGACTTTCATACAGTGAATTCAGAAGGAGAAAAACAAATATCGTATATTAACGCATATATGTGGAATCTAGAAAAATGGTACAGGTGAACTGGTTTGCACAGCAGAAATAGAGACACAGATATAGAGAAGAAACGTATGTACACCAAAGGGGGAAAGTGTAGGGGTGGTGTTGGTGGTGGTGGGATGAGTTGGGAGATTGGGATTGACATGTATATATATACTAATATGCATAAAATAGATAAGTAAGAAGAACCTGCTGCATAAAAAATAAATAAATAAAAATTAAAATTAAAAATACACACCTGGTCAGAAAAAAAAAAATGCAGTGTGGTAGCCTAAAGGAATATCTGTTCAAGTGAAGTTACTATATCAGTAGCAAGTGCAATTAGATAATTTCACATTTCTCCTTTTGTAAGTATCACAAAATGTGTAGCCAACAGCTAATTTTGTAAATAACTTAATGCCATATTATAGTAATATCAACTGGGGATAACTTGCCTCTAATCTGAATTTTGGCATCCATAATGTGGTTTCATGTACCAACATAATGCAAATTAATTTGACCTCATGATTCCTTTTTTGCCAATTTTATTCAAATTTGTTCATTTTTTTTTTTGATGGGAAAGAACTGGAAAACTACAAAGAACATTTTAATAGCAGTGACTGTAATGATAAAATCTCAATGTTGGTAAAATTTAACAGATGCCATATTTGAAAAAATATGAGCTTTAAACACTTCTGTTGAGCAACTTACAGCCTTTAAAATAATACTGTTCTATAGTTCATTATTATTTTAAAAATTAATAGTGCAAGAACAATTTTTTTAAGTTGTGTATGTGTTAAACTTTTTTTATTGAAGTATAGTTGATTTACAATGTTGTGTTAGTTTCTGGTATACAGCAAAGTGATTTAGTTATACATATATATACATATTCTTTTCCATTATGGTTTATTACAGGATACTGAATATAGTTCCCTGTGCTATACATTAGGACCTTGTTGTTTATCTATTTTATATATAGTAGTTCGTATTTGCTAATCCCAAACTCCTAATTCATCTCTCCCCAGTGCCCTTTCCCCTTTGGTAACCATAAGTTTGTTTTCTATGTCTATGTGAGTCTGTTTCTGTTTCAGAAATTAAGTTCATTTGTGTCATATTTTAGATTCCACGTATAGTGATATCTTATGGTATTTGTCTTTCTCTTTCTGACTTACTTCACTTAGTATGATAATCTCTAGTTCCATCCATGTTACTGCAAATGGCATTATTTCTTTCTTTTTTATGGCTGAGTATTATTCCATTGTGTATATATACCACATCTTTTTTATCCATTCATCTGTCAATGGACATTTATAGGTTACTTCCATGTTTTGGTTATTGTAAGTAGTGCTGCAATGAACATTAGGGTGTATCTATCTTTTTGAATTATAGTTTTCTCTGGATAAAACCCCAGGATTTCTGGATCTCAAGGCAACTCTATTTTTAGTTTTTTTAAGGAACCTTCATACTCTTTTCCACAGTGGCTGTACCCATTTACATTCCCACCAATACTGTAGGAGGGTTCCCTTTTCTCCACACTCTCTCCAGCATTTGTTATTTGTAGACCTTTTAATCATGGCCATTCTGACCAGTGTGAGGTGGTACCTCGTAGTTTTGATTTGCATTTCTCTAATAATTAGTGATGTTGAGCATCTTTGCATATGCCTGATGGCCACCTGTATGATCTTCTGCCCATTTTTCAATTGGGTTGTTTGTGGGTTTTTTGTTGTTTTTGTTGTTGTTATTGAGTTGTATAAGCTATTTGCATATTTTGGAAATAAAGCCCTCGTCATTCACATCATTTGCAAATATTTTCTCCCAGTCCGTAAGTTGTCCTTTCATTTTGTTTATGGTTTCCTTTGCTCTGTAAAAAATTTTGAGTTTGATTAAGTCCCATTTGTTTATTTTTGCTTTTATTTCTATTGCCTTGGGAGACTGACCTAAGAAAACATTGTTATGATTTATGGTCAGAGGCTGTTTTGCCTATGTTCTCTTCTAGAATTTTTATGGTGTCATGTCTTATATCTAAGTCTTTAAGCTATTTTGAGTTTATTTTTGTGTATGGTGTGAGGGTGTGTTCTAACTTCACTGATTTGCATGAGGCTGTCCAGTTTTCCCAACACCATCTGTTGAAGAGACTGTCTTTTCTCCATTGTATATTCTTGTCCCACTTGTCGAAGATAAGTTGACCATAGGTGGGTGGGTTTATTTCTGGGCTCTCTATTCTGTTCCATTGATCCATATGTCTGTTTTAGTGCCAATACCACACTGTTTTGATTACAGTAACTTTGTAATATTGTCCAAAGACTGGGAGGATTATGTCTCCAGCTTTGTTCTTTTTCCTCAGGATTTCTTCAGCAGTTCAAGGTCTTTTATAGTTCCATATATATTTTAGGATTATTTGTTCTAGTTCTGTGAAAAATGTCATGGGTAATTTGATAGGGATCTCATCTACAGATAAATCTGTAGATTGCTTTGGGCAGTATGGCCATTTTAACAATATTAATTTGGTGGAAGAACAATTTTTATATATACCTATTTTACTGGAAGAAGTCTTGTTTTTCCTTCATAATAACAGTCTCCCAACCCTGTTTTTTGTTTGTTTCTTTGTTTGTTTTTTCAGTAAACTAAAGCTGCTGATATAAGGCAGGAAAAGAACCCAAGTTTATTAAAAAAAATCTGCTACAATAGCAGGCTATTTGCGGTGGTTTGATTGAAATAATAGTTCCAGTGAGATTTAGTGTGGTGCATATTATCATATTCTCTTATAAAGCTTTGCATGCTCTTTTAAAAGTAAACCTTTTGAAGGCAGGATTCTGTAAAGAAATTACTTTCCCTGTTTCATCCACTCTGGGCACCTGAATTCAGATACTGATGGAATAGCAGTGGCCCTTAAACTTTTTTGGGTTATGGACTCTTCCAAGAAGCAGATAAAAACCTTTAAACCCTCTCCTCAGGAAAATACTTAATCATATATCCACACAAAATTTGATATAAAATTTCAACTTGCCATAGCTATTACAGGGGGTCTGTAGATTTCATGTTAACAACTGCTGATGTGTTAGTTAACGATGTGTTGGAGTGGTTCTTTAACTTGAGACTTTATGAACACAATACAAAAGACCTCACTGAGAATAAAAAATAATGTATGGAATAAGAGAACATAAAGTTAACTCCCAACAAAATAATTATTTACAATAATTAGATATAAGTAGAATTATGTACAATAAGTAGAATTATATGGTAGGGGTGATGTTAATTTCTAACGATTTACTGGTCCACTCCAGATTTCTTTAACTACTAAGTTTTGGCTTAACTTTTGATGTGGGCCACAGGCTAGTCTTTTCGCATGTTGATGCCTGTCAGGGCATCATTTACCTTTGACACAGTTTTTCTTGTAATAGTTAGACTGCTTCTACAGCTTTAATTATTTAAAGTTTACCCTAAGTACAGAATTAGGTTCAATTGATTTTGTTAAATTTTTCTGCCTGATAATATGGTCAACCAAATACCCTATTTTTTGTTTTCTGTCCTTTTTTCCCCTTCTCATCAAGTCATAGGTTTTCACTTCATATGGGATCATCACCTTTCTGCTTTGGGCCTGTACGTGACCCACTCAGGCACCTCCACACTATGCCTGTTCTGAAAAGATGAGAGGGTGATTTTATAGTTAAGCCTTTTGGTCTTGGTTCCAAGCTGAGACTGACTTACACAATGAAGGGAAGATGGATTCCATTGTATTTCCCTCCTTGTAAAAGCCATTTCACTGCTAAAACCATATGGAATTTTCAGTTCAATAGAGTTAGAAAATCTTAAGCTGTGTGAAAGAAGGAACCCTCTTGTGCACTACTGCATCCATGATTCCTAGAGGAGTATTTGTCACATATTAATGACCACGATATATCTGCTAAAGTTATTAAAAAATAAAGGTCATTGCTTTAACTTTTTACTGGTTGTATTTAAACAAATTGGGTCAAAATTCAGAGAAAGTTTATTTAATTCTTTAACACAAATCAAAGTATAATTTTTAGTTTGTGGTTCAGTTAAGCTTGATAAAATCTTAAGGTTTAAAAAACATTTTTTCATTAAAATATGTTGGAAACTTTTAGCTATGATAGACTAATTTTCATCAGTTGAGCCCTACCAGTGTGATAAAGTAGAAAAGTTGAAGGAAAAATAAAGATTGAAAACTTGATTTGGAAAAAAGAATTTGAGGCACTATGATCCTGGAGAGAAGGAAAGCTTAGAGAGATGAGTGTGATATTTGGCAAAGCACTTGACAATTTTAATGTGACAGCTGAGAGGCTGAGAAGGCAAGTGGAATTTTGGAAGGTTGATGAGACTGAGAGCACAAAAAATTGCAGTTCAGGGATCACCAATAATGAAGAGCCTTGCTAAACATTCCAGACATTCAGCTGTAGTCCTGAAAGGCTATACCCCATGATTAAGGGCAAAATGGAAAGTGACAACCCCTCACAAAGGCTGGGGCTCAGCTTTAAATAGGCTTAATCCTTGATTGAAAAGTAAGTGACTCCTCTTCAAATACCTGCCAGAAGAAAAGTAAATCCTCCTTGAAGGACAATACTATCATCCAGAGCCTTAAATTATCACTAAAATTTTTCATATACAACACCCAGCAATTAATCATATATGGACATTTATGACAACAGAGGTACTACCTAGCAGTATGCAAAACACAATCTTTTTGACACATAGTATTGGGCCCACTGAATACCCATATGGGAAAAAATGCCTCTTCATCAACGACAAATACCAATTCCAGATGGATTACAGGTTTGAATATGAAAGTAAAATGATAAAGCTTCAAGGATATACCATAGGAGGATATCTTTATGATCTTGAGGAGTCAAAGATTTCTTGCAAAGGACACCAAAAACACTATATATGAAAAAAACTTTGACCACATTAAAATTAAGAATTTCTACATTGAAGACACATTTAAAAAGTGAAAAGGCAACCTACATAATGGGAGAAGGTATTTGCAGTACATATAACTAACAAAGGACACACACATAGAATATATAATGAATTCCCACATGTCAGTAAGAAAAAGACAATGCAATTTTAAAAATTGGCAAGAAAATTAAAAAGGGATTACATCAGAGAGAATATCCAAATTGCCAGTAAACATATGAAATGACGCTCAACTACATCAATCATCAGGGAAAGTAAGTCAATGAGATATACTACACACTACCAGGATGGCTAAAGCTTAAGCTAACTGATCATACAATGATTTTGAGTAACAGGAATTCAGATACTGATGGTATAATAGAACTCTAAGTTGATACACATGTTGGAAAACTGTATGGAATTATCTACTAAAGCTAAGCATATGCATATTCCATCACTCAGCAATTCCACTCCTAGCAATTCCAATATGTGTAAGAATGTTCTCGAAGTTTTGTTCATAATACCTTAACATTGTTAACAGCCCAAATATCCTTAAACATTAGAACAGATAAATAAATTGTAGTACAGTATATTCATTCAATGGGACCTACACATCAATGAAAATAAAAAATTATTGCCTGGAGGAATAACATGAACGTAATATGAAATGAAGGAGTTCATATACATATACATACAAAGTATAATGCATGATGGTAGTCATATAAAGCTCAAAAACAAAACTAATCTATTGTGATAGAAGTCAGACTAATGGTTACCTTTGGGGAGGAGGGGGGTAATGAATAGGAGGTGACCCTGTGGGTTTCTTGAGTGCTGGTATTGTTCTATTTCTAGATCTAATTGGTGGTTGCATGATTGTGCTCAGTTTATTCATCAAGTTGTTCACTTATGATTTTTCTGTACTTATGTGTGCAATATATATTCCTACAAAGGAATATATATAAAATGCTCAGGACTCCTTTTTATTCAGGGCCATTCTTTTAGTATCCTAGTTCCTAGTGCTCAGGATAATAATCCTTCAACTACATTTAAACCAACAGAATTCGCAAATGATCCAAAACACCTGGGTCAGTTGCTTTTATTAATTTTGTTGTAGAAACAACTATACTTGTAATCTACACTATTTATGTTCATTTCTTTACTTTCATCTCAGTAGGAAAAGATTCAACAGATCACTCAGTGGGAGGTAGAACTTCGTTTTCTCAGTTACAGGAATCATAGCTCAATGGCATAGCTCTCAAATGGCAGGTTCAGAAATTCCTTTGTGGGAGGATATAACTTATCATTAAGTATGCCATCATGCCTCATGCTGAATGGTCCTGTGGGTGGTACGATTCCTGCTATCACCAACTCAGTTCCTGGATTCCTTTCAATAGAGGGCCCAGCATCACCTGGCGCAAACTAAATACCACTTTGAAAGGCTGGATAAATGACCTTTGGATATTGCCCAACAGAGGATTTCTGCATTTCACTGCTGAGCTCAGAGCTTCAATTCACTAATACAACGTTAACAGAACTTTGAGGCACTTTGTTTTCATTTATAGGGGAAAAGAGGAGGACAGAATTAAAGGAGAGAAGTGAAATCCCAAATATTCCACCCCCAGTACCAAAGGCTCCTGGGTGGACACTTTCATGCTGTAGCATCGTAAAGCTCTGAACTGTATCCATAAATTGTAGCTGGGCAAAGCTTCAGCCTTGAAATGTGTGTTCTATGTATTTTAAAGCAATTTTTACAGCTCCTTTTAAATTCATTATTTCTGATTTTTTTTTTTCCTCCTTGAATAAACCCTGAGTGTATCAGTTTGGGTAAAAGAGAATGTTTTCCCTCATAGAAAGAAAACTACATGGAACATTTCAACATTTGAAGAGATTTCAATTCTATTTTACTTCAAAGACATTTGCAATCCAAAATTCATTAAAACTGCCTGCAAAACAGGAAAGCTGATGTGTCTCAATTAATTTGGTTCAGTGAAAGAACAGCACAAGTTTCATTTGTACCTTTATTCTCACCCACTTCCCTTCTTCACCTCCCCCCACCACCAGTTTTCCAGGCTGAGATTTGATCTGTAGAAATATCCATAAATCTATCAGCCACAGGGGAAATGTGTCATCTTTCCACAGGATTTGCTACAGTGGATCTATGAAAGCCCACTTAAGTAACTTCTCTCTGGGAGGTAAATTAATCAGACACAGAAAAGTGAAGAACTAGTTATAACTCCCCCAATTTTAATCCATTCCAAGATCCAACTGCACATCTTCCATAAAAAGCTCCTTTAAAAAAAACTCCACATTTTAGAACATTTATGCCCGTGTAGCCATCTGCTCCAACTTTCTTCGTAACATTTTAGTTTATGATCTCCAAAACACGTATCACCCGTTTTCTGAATGGGCTTGCTCATACTCTTTGCTGTCTGTCAATTTCATCTAGCTCCCAGGTCCACTCTATTTGTGATTCACAAGGGCAACCAATGTGCCCATCGTTTGAAACTGCATCAGCGGTTCAATCCTTAGGCTTAAACTTCTGCTGAGTGTCTTTATTACTCAGCTCCTCAAGAATATGGCTGAGGAGTGGGTATGCTGCTTCATCTGCAGCCTGTTACACTAATGAGTTTCCAGGCAGTATTTTATCAAGGCAATGTGTCAGAGCCTTTCCGTTATTGCTTCTTGTTTTGATGGGTTAGTGTTCGTTATTAAAGAACACACATTTTTTCCCTCTCCCTGACAGGCAAGTTGAGGGCTCTCAGTAATAGGTGACAGGAAAGGAACATCTGGTGTATGTTTAACGAGGCATTGTTGCATTGTTAACTTAAAGCTGTTACCCGCCTTGATAAATACATAATGGGCCTCAAGAAATTAAGAGAAAATTAAAATGTAAATGTTTACCCAGACCATATTTCCCTTTTCTTTTCATCGAGTCATCTACACCTGCACTTTATATGTAATTAAAAGAAAAGGTTAATGCAAAAATTCTCTTCTAACCTTCTATCGGTCACGTTTCCAGAAACTAAAAGATTTTTTTTTCCCCTATCCAGACCAGAGATTTCCCTGGGGCCAAAATGGCGCCATGGTGGTCTTGCTAAGTTATTTAAGTGCTGTCCGTGTTTTCTGAAAATAAGCTAGGTCATTTAGAAAATCTGCTTCTCCTGGACCCATACGAGGTTAAGTATACTGTAAATATGTTGGAAATATTTTCATCATATCACCAGTTTTCAGCTCCAAATTTTGCTCATTTATACAGGTGACAGTTAAAATGCATTGGCCTCTTTTAGCTACTTTGCTGGAAAAGCGCACTATGTAACAGCTGTTCCTACAGGGAAAATTCACAGGTCTGAGGAGAGAAAGTACATTTCTAGGCCATCACCAATGACTGGCTCTTTTTCTTAAAACATTATGCCTGTGCACTGTACAAAAGTGGACCTTTTCCCCTCTCTGAAGAAAGCCTGGGATGTAATCCTGCAAATTCATTGAAATAGTCAGAGATGTAAAAAGGAGGGAAGATGGAAGGGATGTAGGGAAAGAGGGGGGAAGAGAGATGTAAAGAAGGAGAGGAAGAAAAGGAAAAGTGAGGACAAAAAATTTTTTAAAGGTGCAATTTATAGCAGTTTTTACAAAATGAAACACTATTACAGTTGTCTTAATAAACCCTATAACAAGTAGGTTTGAGCAGTTTTGAATGAAAACTATATCCTCTCTGAAATGGTTACAATATGTCCGATGAACTGAACTTAGACTCACAGCTACTTAATTTGATGTAAACTGCCTTATATGGTGATTTCCATATTTCCAGTTTTTAAAGACATTTCAGGCCTATAGAAATAGTTTGACAGTGCTTTTTTTTTTTCTTTTTTGCTTTTCAATTCCCTCCTTAAAGTTATTTTTTATTTAAGAATGCATTTTGAAGAAGCTCAGTAGTTGGAGGTATGAGTGGCTGCCCTTGTTGTGCTGTTATGTTGTACAAAGCAAACAGGAAAGGTTAGAAAGGATTTTAAGGTTTCTTTCTTTCTTTTTTTAAATAACCAGACTGAGATAAAACAATGAGACCAGTTTGTAGACATAGGCACAGCTGGAGTCACTAGCAGGACTATGGAAAGCTTTTTTCAGGAACTAAGAGCAAATAAAATGGTTTTTCTAGTTTGATCTTAGAGAATCTATTCAGCTGATACCAGAAAATGGGTAAAACAGCTTAATGAGTTTCTTCATTCTGCTTCCATCAGTCCTAAAAGGTGTTCATACATCTTCTGGCCACTCACTATATTAAAACCAAACAAATAAAACTGGATGCTCAAGTTAGTTACATCCAGGCAATACAACAAAGACCATTTTATATTCCTGGCTTTCCTCCCCCATTATTTCATTGAAAAAGTGACTCACTTACATTTAAAGCTCTTCTTGGTAAAGATAATGCAGATTTTTTTCACCTGTAAAAGTTTCTGAAAATAGGACACTGACCAGTTTCCCTGAATGTAATTTTAAGAGTAGCCCAAGATTTCAGGGACTTCATTGAAATAAAATCAAGATAGCCCCCTGGAGGGGGCAAAACGGAAGAGGGACTAAATTTGGTAACTGAGTGTGAAACCAATTTTCAGGGAATTTAAAAATCCTTCAACGTGCCCCTAGGAGAGCCTAACCCTTAATTACCTTATTTCAGGTAGCAGGTAGGGAAATTCCTGTGGGTAAAAAGACTCCTCATGAATTCCTAATATGATGGGAAGGAATAATGGCCAAGACACTGACAATTCTTGGAGAGAAATGTAGTATTTTGTGCTCTTTTGAAAAATACCTTGATTTACCGCAGACACCATTAATATTCAAGAAATGGAAAAGCTAGAGGTGACATTAAGAAAGCCAGTGAATACGCTGCTGTCAAGAAATCTTTCTTTGGACAGGGACTTCCGGGGAAGATGGCAGAAGAGTAAGACGCGGAGATCACCTTCCTCCCCACAGATACACCAGAAATACAGCTACACGTGGAACAAATCCCACAGAACACCTACTGAACGCTGGCAGAAGACCCCAGACCTCCCAAAAGGCAAGAAACTCCCCATGTACCTGGGTAGGGCAAAGCGGAGAGATTCCCGCACAGAGGATCGGTGCCGACCGGCACTCACCAGCCCAGGAGGCTTGTCTGCTCGCCTGCCGGGGCGGGCGGCGCTGAAAGCTGAGGCTCGGCCTTCGGTCAGAGCGCAGGGAGAGGACTGGGGCTGGCGGCGAGAACTCAGC
The DNA here is from genome assembly GCF_964165515.1 of Mesoplodon bidens. Taxonomy (NCBI): domain Eukaryota; kingdom Metazoa; phylum Chordata; class Mammalia; order Artiodactyla; family Ziphiidae; genus Mesoplodon; species Mesoplodon bidens. The sequence goes on along the minus strand of NC_138161.1, from coordinate 77,779,283 downwards.
CTGAAGGGGGCTAATGCGCCACAGCTAGCCGGGAGGGAGTCCGGGAAAACTCTGGAGTTGCCGAAGAGGCAAGAGACTTTTTCTTCCCTCTTGGTTTCCTGGTGCGTGAGGAGAGGGGATTAAGAGCGCTGCTTAAAGGAGCTCCACAGAAGGGCGTGAGGCGCGGCTGAAAGCGGGAGCCCAGAGACGGGCGTGGGACGCTGGGGCTGCTGCTGCCGCCGCCAAGAGGCCTGTGTGCGAGCGCAGGTCACTGTCCACGCCGCCCTTCCGGGAGCCTGTGCAGCCCGTCACTGCCGGGGTCCCGGGATCCAGGGACAGCTTCCCCAGGAGAACACACGGCGCGCCTTGGGCTGGTGCAACGTCACGCCGGCCTCTGCCGCTGCAGGCTCGCCCCGCACTCCGTGCCCCTCCCTCCCGCCCGGCCTGAGTGAGCCAGAGCCCCCGAAGTGGCTGCTCCTTTAACCCTGTCCTGTCTGAGCGAAGAACAGACGCCCTCCGGCGACCTACACACAGAGGCGGGGCCAAATCCGAAGCTGAGACCCGGGAGCTGTGAGAACAAAGAAGAGAAAGGGAAATCTCTCCCAGCAGCCTCAGAAGCAGTGGATTAAAGCTCCACGATCAACTAGATGTACCCTGCATCTGTGGAATACATGAATAGACAACAAATCATCCCAAATTGAGGAGCCAGGAGTCAGTGCTGTGCCTCTGAGGTGGGAGAGCCAACTTCAGGACACTGGTCCACAAGAGACCTCCCAGCTCCACATAATATCAAGCAGCGAAAATCTTCCAGAGATCTCCATCTCAACACCAGCACCCAGCTTCACTCAACAACCAGCAAGCTACAGTGCTGGTCACCCTATGCCAAGCAACTAGCAAGGCAGGAACACAACCCCACCCATTAGCAGAGAGGCTGCCTAAAATCATAAAAAGTTTGCAGACACCCCAAAACACACCACCAGACGTGGACCTGCCCACCAGAAAGACAAGATCCAGCCTCATCCACCAGAACACAGGCACTAGTCCCCTCCACCAGGAAGCCTACACAACCCATTAAACCAACCTTAGCCACTGGGGACAGACACCAAAAACAACGGGAACTACGAACCTACAGCCTGCAAAAAGGAGACCCCAAACACAGTAACACATAAGCAAAATGAGAAGACAGAAAAACACACAGCAGGAGAAGGAGCAAGATAAAAACCCACCAGATCTAACAAATGAAGAGGTAATAGGCAGTCTACCTGAAAAAGAATTCAGAATAATGATAGTAAAGATGATCCAAGATTCTATTTCCTAGATCCAAAATCTTGGAAATAGAATAGACAAAATGCAAGAAACAGTTAACAGGGACCTAGAAGAACTAAAGATGAATCAAGCATCGATTAAAAACACAATAAATGAAATGAAAAATACTCTAGATGGGATCAATAGCAGAATAACTGAGGCAGAAGAACGGATAAGTGAGGTGGAAGATAAAATAGTGGAAATAACTGCTGCAGAGAAAAATAAAAAAGAATGAAAAGAACAGAGGACAGTCTCAGAGACCTCTGGGACAACATTAAATGCACCAACATTCGAATTATAGGGGTTCCAGAAGAAGAAGACAAAAAGAAAGGGACTGAGAAAATATTTGGAGATTATAGTTGAAAACTTCCCTAATATGGGAAAGGAAATAGTTAATCAAGTCCAGGAGGCACAGAGAGTCCCATACAGAATAAATCCAAGGAGAAATACGCCAAGACACATATTAATCAAACTGTCAAAAATTAAACACAAAGAAATCATATTAAAAGCAGCAAGGGAAAAACAACAAATAACACACAAGGGAATCCCCATCAGGTTAACAGCTGATCTCTCAGCAGAAACTCTACAAGCCAGAAGGGAATGGCAGGACATAATTAAAGTGATGAAGGAGAGAAACCTGCAACCAAGATTACCCAGCAAGGATCTCATTCAGATTTGATGGAGAAATTAAAACGTTTACAGACAAGCAAAAGCTGAGAGAGTTCAGCACCACCAAACCAGCTTTACAACAAATGCTAAAGGAACTTCTCTGGGCAAGAAACACAACAGAAGGAAAAGACCTACAATAACGAACCCAAAACAATTAAGAAAATGGGAATAGGAACATACATATTGATAATTACCTTAAATGTAAATGGACTAAATGCTCCCACCAAAAGACACAGATTGGCTGAATGGCTACAAAAACAAGACCCATATATATGCTGTCTACAAGAGACCCACTTCAGACCTAGAGACACATACAGATTGAAAGTAAGGGGATGGAAAAAGATATTCCATGCAAATGGAAATCAAAAGAAAGCTGGAGTAGCAATTCTTGTATCAGACAAAATAGACTTTAAAGTAAAGACTATTAGAAGAGACAAAGAAGGACACTACATAATGATCAAGGGATCGATCCAAGAAGAAGATATAACAATTGTAAATATTTATGCGCCCAACATAGGAGCACCTCAATACATAAGGCAAATACTAACAGCCATAAAAGGGGAAATCGACAGTAACACACTCATAGTAGGGGATTTTAACACCCCACGTTCACCAATGGACAGATCATCCAAAATGAAAATAAATAAGGAAACACAAGCTTTAAATGATACATTAAACAAGATGGACTTAATTGATATTTATAGGACATTCCATCCAAAAACAACAGAATACACATTTTTCTCAAGTGCTCATGGAACATTCTCCAGGATAGATCATATCTTGGGTCACAAATCAAGCCTTGGTAAATTTAAGAAAATTGAAATTGTATCAAGTATCTTTTCTGACCACAATGCTATGAGACTAGATATCAATTACAGGAAAAGAGCTGTAAAAAATACAAACACATGGAGGCTAAACAATACACTACTTAATAAGAAGTGATCACTGAAGAAATCAAAGAGGAAATTAAAAAATACCTAGAAACAAATGACAATGGAGACACGACGACCCAAAACCTATGGGATGCAGCAAAAGCAGTTAAAGAGGGAAGTTTATAGCAATACAATCCCACCTTAAGAAACAGGAAACATCTCAAGTAAACAACCTAACCTTGCACCTAAAACAATTAGAGAAAGAAGAACAAAAACATCCCAAAGTTAGCAGAAGGAAAGAAATCATAAAAATCAGATCAGAAATAGATGAAAAAGAAATGAAGGAAACGATAGCAAAGATCAATAAAACTAAAAGCTGGTTCTTTGAGGAGATAAACAAAATTGATAAACCATTAGCCAGACTCATCAAGAAAAAAAGGGAGAAGACTCAAATCAATAGAATTAGAAATGAAAAAGGAGAAGTAACAACTGACACTGCAGAAATACAAAAGATCATGAGAGATTACTACAAGCAACTCTATGCCAATAAAATGGACAACCTGGAAGAAATGGACAAATTCTTAAAAATGCACAACCTGCCAAGACTGAATCAGCAAGAAATAGAAAATGTGAACAGACCAATCACAAGCACTGAAATTGAAACTGTGATAAAAAATCTTCCAACAAACAAAAGCCCAGGACCAGACGGCTGCACAGGCGAATTCTATCAAACATTTAGAGAAGAGCTAACACCAATCCTTCTCAAACTCTTCCAAAATATAGCAGAGGGAGGAACACTCCCAAACTCATTCTACAAGGCCACCATCACCTTGATACCAAAACCAGACAAGGATGTCAGAAAGAAAACTACAGGCCAATATCACTGATGAACGTAGATGCAAAAATCCTCAACAAAATACTAGCAAACAGAATCCAACAGCACATTAAAAGGATCATACACCATGATCAAGTGGGGTTTATTCCAGGAATGCAAGGATTCTTCAATATACGCAAATCAATCAACGTGATACACCATATTAACAAATTGAAGGAGAAAAACCATATGATCATCTCAATAGATTCAGAGAAAGCTTTCAACAAAATTCAACACCCATTTATGATAAAAACACTCCAGAAAGTAGGCATAGAGGGAAATTTCCTCAACATAATAAAGGCCATATATGACAAACCCACAGCCAGCATCGTCCTCAATGGTGAAAAACTGAAACCATTTCCACTAAGATCAGGAACAAGACAAGGTTGCCCACTCTCACCACTCTTATTCAACTTAGTTTTGGAAGTTTTAGCCACAGCAATCAGAGAAGAAAAGGAAATAAAAGGAATCCAAATCGGAAAAGAAGAAGTAAAGCTGTCACTGTTTGCAGATGACATGATACTGTACATAGAGAATCCTAAAGAAGCTGCCAGAAAACTCCTAGAGCTAATCAATGAATTTGGTAAACTAGCAGGATACAAAATTAATGCACAGAAATCTCTGGCATTCCTATATACTAATGATGAAAAATCTGAAGGTGAAATCAAGGAAACACTCCCATTTACCATTGCAACAAAAAGAATAAAATATCTAGGAATAAACCTACCTAAGGAGACAAAAGACCTGTATGCAGAAAATTATAAGACACTGATGAAAGAAATTAAAGATGATACAAATAGATGGAGAGATGTACCATGTTCTTGGATTGGAAGAATCAACATTGTGAAAATGACTCTACTACCCAAAGCAATCTACAGATTCAATGCAATCCCTATCAAACTACCACTGGCATTTTTCACAGAACTAGAACAAAAAATTTCACAATTTGTATGGAAACACAAAAGACCCCGAATAGCCAAAGCAATCTTGAGAACGAAAAATGGAGCTGGAGGAATCAGGCTCCCTGACTTCAGACTATACTACAAAGCTACAGTAATCAAGACAGTATGGTACTGGCACAAAAACAGAAAGATAGATCAATGGAACAGGATAGAAAGCCCAGAGATAAACCCACGCACATATGGTCACCTTATCTTTGATAAAGGAGGCAGGAATGTACAGTGGAGAAAGGAGAGTCTCTTCAATAAGTGGTGCTGGGAAAACTGGACAGGTACATGTAAAAGTATGAGATTAGATCACTCCCTAACACCATACACAAAAATAAGCTCAAAATGGATTAAAGACCTAAATGGAAGGCCAGAAACTATCAAACTCTTAGAGGAAAACATAGGCAGAACACTCTATGACATAAATCACAGCAAGATCCTTTTTGACCCACCTCCTAGAGAAATGGGAATAAAGACAAAAATAAACACATGGGACTTAATGAAACTTAAAAGCTTTTGCACAGCAAAGGAAACCATAAACAAGACCAAAAGACAACCCTCAGAATGGGAGAAAATATTTGCAAATGAAGCAACTGACAAAGGATTAATCTCCAAAAGTTATAAGCAGCTCATGCAGCTCAATAACAAAAAAACAAACAACCCAATCCAAAATGGGCAGAAGACCTAAATCGACATTTCTCCACAGAAGATATATAGACTGCCAACAAACACATGAAAGGATGCACAACATCTTTACTCATTAGAGAAATGCAAATCAAAACTACAATGAGATATCATCTCACACCAGTCAGAATGGCCATCATCAAAAAATCTAGAAACAATAAATGCTGGAGAGGGTGTGGAAAAAAGGGAACACTCTTGCACTGCTGGTGGGAATGTGAATTGGTACAACCACTATGGAGAACGGTATGGAGGTTCCTTTAAAAACTAAAATTAGAACTACCATATGACCCAGCAATCCCACTACTGGGCATATACCCTGAGAAAACCATAATTCAAAAAGAGACATGTACCAAAATGTTCATAGCAGCCCTATTTACAATAGCCCGGAGATGGAAACAACCTAAGTGTCCATCATCGGATGAATGGATAAAGAAGATGTGGCACATATATACAATGGAATATTACTCAACCATAAAAAGAAACGAAATTGAGCTATTTGTAATGAGGTGGATGGACCTAGAGTCTGTCATACAGAGTGAAGTAAGTCAGAAAGAGAAAGACAAATACCGTATGCTGACACATATATATGGAATTTAAGAAAAAAAATGTCATGAAGAAACTAGGGGTAAGACAGGAATAAAGACACAGACCTACTAGAGAATGGACTTGAGGATATGGGGAGGGGGAAGGGTAAGCTGTGACAAAGCGAAAGAGCGGCATGGACATATATACACTACCAAACGTAAGGTAGATAGCTAGTGGGAAGCAGCCGCATAGCACAGGGAGATCAGCTCGGTGCTTTGTGACCGCCTGGAGGGGTGGGATAGGGAGGGTGGGAGGGAGACGCAAAAGGGAGGGGATATGGGAACATATGTATATGTATAACTGATTAAATTTGTTATAAAGCAAATAAATAAATAAATAAAGTGGCCCACAATTTCCTCCTTAGCTACAAGTGGAGGCTGACCTTGAAAAAAAAAAAAGAAATCTTTCTTTGAAATAGTGTTTGATTTCTAAACATCAGAAGTCCTGATGGGGAAAGGAAAGAAAGAGAAAGACCAAAAATATGTCTGTATATATATATATACATTTATGTATTTATTTTATTTAGGCTTTTGGACTTAAAGGAGAGAGAATAGAGATCTACATGTCTTTCCTAATTTTAAAGAAATGCTTATCTCTTTAGAATAATATGAAATGGCAGGGTCTCCTGGAGGGGAACCACTTCTTCAGATGTTTCACTGTAAGATTTATAACAAACGTTTTTTTGTTCGTATCTGGTGTAGTGTATGTGCTGTGATGGTAGTGGGTTTTTTCCCTTTTTTTATCTAGTTCACATAGTAATGATTAAGTAAAGTGGAGGGAAAGCATCCAGAGGAGAAAAGAATGTACAAAAGAAAACAGAAACATCCAGAATGGAAATTGAAATTACGTTGTATCTTTACTGTGTCATGCTTACATGGTCCTAGGACATAGTATAGAAATTCCGTAGATATCTAAGGACTGTATATCTAGCTTCAAGGATCTGCTGTCGTAGAGAAGACTTATGGAAGGGGAAGGAGCAGAAAAATGTGCACCAAATATACCCACCACATTTTGCACAAACATTCAGTGACTCATTATCCATCGCTTCCCTGACCCTTCCTTCCATAACTTCATCTCAAGCCCATTCCAGATTATTAAACTCTGATGTACTAAATCAGTTATAACATATGTATTATTTTCTCTTTTGTTTTCCCCTTTTTAATTTGTTAACTTAATTTACCTTTGTTCTAATATTATAGTTGCCTTATATATATCTTTGTCTGCCTTCTAAATCCTTTTTGAAACAAAGAATGTTATAAATAAAAAATAACATTAAGTTAGTTGCTGATCTTTGAAAAAATGATTAGTGCTACTGACTACCAAAAAAGGAAGGAGAAAAGTTTCCTTTAGAGTTTGGATAGACTCACATAAATTTTCATTTCCAGTGGACACTGCATTTTCTTATATATTATCTTTATGAATCAGTATTGCATTATAGGACAGGGATTTTTATCTTGAAGCTTAAACTCAAGGCTATTCTTAGTATCAGGTATCTGTAGGGATATACACTGTTTGGAGGGAATGTATAGGCACTTGTATAACCATTCATGGAAGAGGGGGAAAGAGTGTTGCTGAATATATCAGACTGAAGGCAGATGGGGGCCTTGTCCATGAAGTTACTTTATTTGGATAAAGCACATTCTTATAGAGGCATAGATAGCATATGTGCAAGGGATTATTTTAAAATAAGGACAAATATACTACAAAGCATCAAATATCTGTTCTTTGGAAGGCACTCCAAGTTAGGCAAAGGGAACCCAACAAGAATAAAAATATTGTTGACTTTTTATTTAATAATATGGTCAACGACTAAAATTGTAGGCAGTTTATACATAATGGCTGTTTTCAATGTTATGGCCCAAACCAGTATTTAAAGACAAGAGCATGGGCTTCCCTGGTGGTGCAGTGGTTGAGAGTCCACCTGCCGATGCAGGGGACACGGGTTCGTGCCCCGGTCCGGGAAGATCCCACATGCTGTGGAGTGGCTGGGCCCGTGAGCCATGGCCGCTGAGCCTGCGCGTCTGGAGCCTGTGCTCCGTAACGGGAGAGGCCACAACAGTGAGAGGGCTGCGTACCACAAAAAAAAAAAAAAAAGACAACAGCATCACCTGGCAGGTACAGACATACAAAACCAGTGCTTTCTAAAAGTTAAATACTTAAGGCTACTGCAATATTCCTTCTCTCTTTTTATAACTGTGCTTTCACTATGTCAAGGCTGAAGCTATGAAATATTCCTTTAGCTTGTGGCTAATGCAAGGTATTATGTGTAGTAAATTATTGCCACTGTCACACAAGAGGAGGTGTTAAATGTTTAGAAACAAAAAGTGTACCTTAAAAATTTCCCAAGTCCTAGTTCTATACAAATTCTAATACAAAGAATTTGAAAGACTGCATAAAAATATCTTTTTATTTAGCTCATTAGTTTATAAACAATTTATAAGTAAGGAAAATAACAAGAGGGAAAAAAGTCAATTCTTTAGATCATCAATGGGGAAAAATAATAAAACTTTTAGTCCAATATTACTTTCTCATCAACAAGCTGTTATTGCAATTGCTTTTGAATTATTCTCAGTACTTGAATTATTTACGGCCCTTTCCTAAAATTTCCCTCCCTTTTCTCAACAACCTTGGCTGATGCTTCGATTATCTTGTTTAAAATAGTGACTTCTTATATTACATGATTTTCCTTGTTAAGTCCAAGGGCTTCTCATTGTAATCATTATAATTACATAGAAGTGATGTGCTCTGCTTTGGTGGTTTCCTTCAGAACAAGAACATCTAATTCCTCACTCCAGTCACGTGGCTAATCTCCCTTGATCCATAACAGTGTACAGATCAGGTCACAAAAAAGAGATGATGTTAAATACTTTGTGTCAAGAGTTAAGTGAGTTTGTGCCTGTTGGTTTCTGTATTACACATCTCTTTAATTTAATCTTCTGTGAATTGCCTTTAATACAATACATATATTCATTTCCACTGTTTATAACTAAGACGAAGTTGTTTAAAACTTGTAACAGTTAATTTCTTCTAAGCCCCTTGAAAATGTCATTCTATTTTTATAAAAATACTTTCTGCAAACTTAAATGTAGCCATAAAAGTTCATCTTTTGGTAAGATGCCATTGAAAGTGTTTTTTTGTTGTTGTTTCTTTGTTTTGTTTTATTTTTTTGAGGCCAGCCTTCCTTTGCCCTCCATAAAAGCTTTGTTTATAATTTGGTGGCTGTAATGGAAAGAGATTTGGAAAGAGCCTCAAAAGGACTGTCCAGACCAGGGAAGTTTAGGGTCAGATAACCAGCCTGTCAGGGCCAGTAGGTGCAACATGACAAAGTGTCTACTAGTCTAGGAATAGCAAGAACTTATTATCAGAAAGAAAATCTGTGATTAAATCAGGGATAAAATAGTAGAGGAAAGCAAACCTTGTTAACTGTGACTGGAATGGGATCCACAATCTGTGATGTCTAAGTAATGATGGGGTAGTGAACCAGGGCAAGTCAAAATGGCAACTAATTGGCAGAGACCCCAAAAGACAGGTGTTTGGGCGTAAGGAGACCTGGCGATAGGTCTCCTGGTTGAAGAGCACTGAGGCAAGCTGGTTCAAGGTGTAGGGGAAGTTCTAACTGAGGGGGATGCTCCTCCAGACCAGGGTGAATTTTAATCAGTATTCACCTTCAGCAGCAAAGGTCTGTAGTTAGCATAAATTTCATACCTCGTAGGTCTGAATTCCTTTCCCCTGCTCTTCCTTTACAGCATCTTACATCTCTAGTATCTCACTTTATTTATTTATTTTTATTTTTTTGGCTTGCACAGGAGAATGGTGTTCTGGAAAATGTTTAACAACTGGCTCTCTGGGTTAAAAAAGAAACCCGAACAACTCTGATTGTAGTATTTGCCCTCTTCTGTGGTATAAATAACCCTACTATGGCCAATTTCAAACTACCAACATCACATCATTGGACAGAATTGGGAAGAAAGGTGCAGCAACAAAGTATTATATAATATTTCTATTAAACATGTGCAATAGGCACAAATAACCTCAAGATCATAGACAATAGTAAAAAGTAGCCAAATAATTAGAAAGGGATGAGTTTATGCATTTACTACTTTGTTTTTAACATAATTCTTTTTTTATATTTTTTATTTTTATTTATTTATTTATTTATTTTTAAATTATTATTATTATTTTTGGCCATGCAGCATGCGGGATCTTAGTTCCCTGACCAGAGATCAAACACATGACACCTGCAGTGGAACTGTGGAGTCCTAACCACTGGACCACCAGGGAAGTCCTTTCAATATAATTTTCTTAACTGTAAGTTTATATAATTTATTTAAAAATAATTGCTATAGGGGCTTCCCTGGTGGTGCAGTGGTTGAGAGTCCGCCTGCCGATGCAGGGGACATGGGTTTGTGCCCCAGTCCGGGAGGATCCCACATGCCACGGAACGGCTGGGCCCGTGAGCCATGGCCACTGAGCCTGCGTGTCTGGAGCCTGTGCTCCACAACACGGGAGAGGCCACAACAGTGAGAGGCTTGTGTACCGCAAAAAAAAAAAAAAAGAAAAAAAAATTGCTATGTTTAACAACAGGCTCACAAATTCCTGAACATTTAACAATTGGCTCTCATGAGCCAGCAGGAGCTGTCTCCGGCTTCCCTGAAACGGCCCTCCCTAGTTTGTCTATCTTCCCTTCCCTTTTGCACCCTAGGTGATGCCTTTGGGAGGGACAGCGTCTTCTGTAATATCCTGTTCTCCCTGTTTCCATTCTCTTTTGTGATTGGGGTGCAGGTAGATAGTCAGAACTGGGATTTATCACTGTCCCTCTATTTGCTGTGGGAGATCCAGGTTATCTTGGTGTCTGCCCTATAGGTTGCTGGTAGAAGTTGTAAAAGCATGGATAGCACCAAGAAGTACAAAACTCTGAACTAGAAGCGAGGTCTCAAAGGTTGATTGGCTAATTTCTATTAAAAGCCCAGATCATCACAAAAAAAATAACTTGTGGTGAAAGTCAAGTTTGCTGGCTTTCTGCTTCATTTCTCCTGATGATAGACCCTATTGCTTATGAGGGAGTCATGTAGACTGCTACGGTGATGGGGGATGAGTTAACTGGGAGGGAAATGGAATAGATGTGGAGAGGGGATGGCAATGTGGAGAGGGGATTAGTCTCAATAAAATGTTGTAATAAAAAGCTTACTAGTTTGAGCCAGGCTCTAGACCAGTGCTGTCCAGTTGAATTCTCTGTGATGATGGAAGTGTTCTATATCTTTGTTATTCAACATGGTAGCCAAAGAATGAAGATGATCAAACCATTTGCAGTCATAGAGAGGATCAGGGTTGGCGTCTGTGCATGAAGCTAAGTTTGAACTCTCCAAATCTAGGTTTAGCACTGTTGCTAATTGCAGCGTTTTGTTACAAAGTATTCCAATCTATTTTCTCTGGCCAATTCTCTTTTTATTCCCCAGCTTTACTGAGGTATAACTGACAAACTTGTGAGGTATTTAAAGTACATTTTTTTTTTTTTTTTTTTGCAGTACGCGTGCCTCTCACTGTTGTGGCCTCTCCCATTATGGAGCACAGGCTCCGTACGCGCAGGCTCAGCGGCCATGGCTCACGGGCCCAGCCGCTCCGCGGCATGTGGGATCTTCCCGGACCGGGGCACGAACCCGTGTCCCCTGCATCGGCAGGCGGACTCTCAACCACTGCGCCATCAGGGAAGCCCTAAAGTGCATATTTAATGTACATTGTGTGATTTGATATACATATATATTCGGCCAATTCTTGACTTCTATAAGATCCTTAACACTAAAATTTACCTCCTAGAAAACTCCAGAATTAGGGATACATTTTAATTGGCCTTGACTATGCCTACTGAAAACTGTTAAGATTAAAACTGCAGCATTAACAGCTCATCAGTGATCTGAGGGATACTCTTTTTTTTTTTCTGATGAAAATAGTGTTTTATTTATGTGGTTTCAGGGTCCACAGTTGTCCTACCAACTGCTGCCTATTACTCTCTCATCCTTTGTGTCTCTAAGGGAGCTCTTGTTCCAGTCACCTCTGGAAGCATTATGGTCAAACCCCACTTGTGGCTGGGTAGGTATCTTGGAACCACACTGAGGGATACTCTTTAATGTTTCCTTGGAGCTATTACCAAATAGTTCCACAGACTACTTCAGTATTCAGGGCCAGAAAGTAAATGTGGGCAGACAGATCAATAAAAAGAATTTGGAGTCAGGCTGGCTACGGCATGAATTATTCCTCTGCCACGTTATTACTTGTGAACCTCGGGCAGGTTACAAAGTCTGTTTCCTCAATACCCAAATTGGAAGAATGTCTGCCTCATTAGCTGCTGTGAGAAGAAAACAAAATGATGTATCAAAGTGCCCAATACAGTGCCCAGTCTTTAGTTAGTAAATATTTAATAATTTAAATATTTAAATAAGTGCCCAAGATTTAATTATTTAAATATTAATAATCTCTAATGAAAATTAAAGGTAATAAAATATGGGGAATATGGAACAAATTATCTGAATTCTACAAAGTTGATTTTATAATTGATTTATTATAATGGTAATCTTTCCCATTAAAACTCAGGGGCAAAACCTAGGAACACTGTCAACCCTACAAGGCTTGGGATGGTCTCCTCCTACCCCTCTCCCACCTCACTTTCACCTCTGCCCAAAGCCTTCCCCTGCTGCCTTCAATGTACTGTGTTCTCGCTCACTGGGGAGATTTTACACCTGCTGTTCCCTGTCCCTGTCCTCCATCCCCTGCCTTGGCCCCATCCCCTCTCACCCTGCAGTGTCAACTCAAGCTCCCCTGACCCTCCAGCCCCGGTCAGTTCCCTTGACCATGTGCTCTCAATGATCTCTGCTCTCTTCTTTTGTATCATTTTCTCAGTGTGTAGTTTATACATTTATTTGTGTCATTATTCGGATATGTCCATCTTGCTTACCAGACTATAATCCATGAGGCAGGCACAGAATCAATATCTGATTAGCTACTAAACTAACTAGTAAAGCAATTCATTTGTGTCTTATTTTTTTCATGGTGTAACACTGGCTTATTTTTTCAAATGAACTTCATAACATAATTGTTGGTCATAAACTAAATGATTAAAAGTACATTTTGTGATTTGGAGTTTGTTTTCGTACTTAGAACTCACTCAGCATACAAGCCTGCTTCATCTTCACTTGAAATGTAACCAGGTGGCAGCTGCTTAGCAGACCACTAACCAATGGTTCTATCAACGTGACAGAGTCCAGTGGCCAACCCAGACTACAGGAGGCATTTCCTGCAGGCAGTGTAGACTGAAGTCATTACCCTAGCTGGAATTCGGTCATGACATTGAAACAACACATCTCACCCTAAGAAAGCCTAGAAAATTATTTTTCTAGTGCAGCCATTGGCTTGATTTTTCGATACCTTTTCTTTATGAAACCCCATTATATTTACTTTGCTTTGGTATTTCTTCCCATGATTGAACAGAGAAAAACTAAGGGCAGCAATAAAAGCAAATTTTCAAATACCAAATATGCTTATAGCATAGAAAATCATGACAAAGCTGAGATAATTCACTGTTTTGCATTTGCAATGTGCACATGAGTGAGCCAAATGATGTTTAGATTTATCTTAGTTCTTTCTCAATAATGGGTCAGATAAATCACTGTCTGATTGCTTATTATGTTCCTGAGATTGCACTGGGAATGACTGGCAGTAAAAGCCCCCAATTCAGACTCACTTGTATGCAAACAATAAACATTGTTTACCATTTTTATATTTATGCCAATGATTATAAAATAGTCAACAGCTAAAAGGTACTTAGAAAAAAGCAGCATCTTTCCTATAGAAAGAAATATTTGTCAAAAAATGTTCTCCATTTCCACTTGATTATGCTATTCCACAGCAAGGCAATAATGTGAGATACGCAACAATCCCCAAGCCATTTACAGCTTTGCTATCAATTACAAAATAATAAGCTAGGGAATATAAACATGCTGAATACTAAGGAAAAACAATACCTTTGTTTGGTTCAAATATTATATTTCTTAGTGCATATTTCAGAATCTCTAGATTGACCCAGTTTGCTGTACAGATCTTTTTCTGTGCCTAATTTCCTCCTTCTTTATTTATATAATATTGGTGATTACCCACACTTACATCACTTATGAGGCCTTTGCTCATTTATTCTCTCATTTGATTTAGTATTGTGCTTCTAAAAAAAGAAAGATGAGGAAAATGATTTCTAAGACATGTAAAATAACTTGTCTAATGTTTGGTTAAATGGCCAAACACAGCCTGAACTCAAATCTCATTACTCCAAACCCAAATCTATGCTTTCAGGCAAGGATAATACTGTTTGGCAAACTTAAGTCTCAGTGTATGACTTTCTGGGTCAGTTTTCCAAATTTATGTATCTATGCATAGATTGATTAATTGATGAATTGACTTTCTTGGTCATTTACCCACTGGCCCATCAGTTTTGTAGGTATGGTATCTTGTATTCTATGGGATATCTGATCTTTTGCATGCATGATGTTTTACTAAGCCCCACAAAGAAAACAAAGAAGAGATAGTATTAACCCAAGAACTCAAACAATTATGAAGCAACTTTTATGTAGGTATGTGGGACTGGAAAGAGAAGGCTTCCAGTAAAAAAGAGATTTAAGTTGGGTCTTGAAGGGAATGATGGACTTACATTAACAGGGAGAAAGCAGAAGGGCATCCCAGGTGGTCGAGACTGCATGAAGCATCTCTAGGAAACATTTTAATGGCTGTAGTGAGTAATTAACGTGGTTATTCCCTAGTATGTCTGCACACTTTGCATTTTATATGATAATTTATCATTATAAGTAGTGTCTGATTCTCATGAGTGTTAGTTAAAAATTATTCCTTAAAGGTTTTATTAATTAAAAATTATCAACCTTCAGTATAATATAATCTTGAAATCTTTTAGGGTCCCTTGGGGTAAATCCAAGTACTACATACCACAAACCAGTATATAGATTCAATTTTGGTGAGGCTCTGCATGAGGGCGGTGAACTGTCAGAAGAGGGTTTTACTTCTGGGGATTTTCAGGGGCAGAAATGTGGCTGCTGTTACCCTGTTAAAAATCATTGCTCCTGGGGCTTCTGTGGTGGCGCGATGGTTGGGAGTCCGCCTGCTGATGCAGGGGATGCAGGTTCGTGCCCCGGTCTGGGAGGATCCCACATGCCGCAGAGCGGCTGGGCCCGTGAGCCGTGGCCACTGAGCCTGCGCGTCCGGAGCCTGTGCTCCGCAACGGGAAAGGTCACAACAGGGAGAGGCCCACGTACAGCAACAACAACAACAACAAAAAATCATTGCTCCTTGGGTGACACAGAAGGATTCTTGTGACCCTTTGCATGTGGATTTCAACCTCCTGGCTTCTTGTGAGCAGAATCTGATAATACTCTGGGCAGCTCAGTGCCCACATGGGGCAGGGACAGGGGCAGTAAGGGCCCCTGTGTCAGGGTGCACAGGTGGAGGGGCCGTGTGACGTTCTGTCCCCTGTGCGGGCTGCATGTGTTTGAGGGAGCAGGAAATGGGTTTCTGTTAATGCCTGTTGCCAGCTCTTTGCTCTTACTTCCATGGTGGGTGGTCATGGCAGCACTCCAAGGACACAGTCAAGAGAAGTTCAAAGTGAATCCCAAGGGTGAATCAGCTCAGTGTACACCCTGGAGAAGTGGCAGCCTGAATGGGGAGAGGAGATGAATGTTTCCAGGAAGCAGGATGGCTGGTGGTGGGTGAGACTGTAGAAGTAGGGAAAAGGCGAGCCACCTTTTGGGGTATGGGGAAGAGGAAGAGGGCCTGACACCCTAACCTTGAATGAGGCGGATGGGAGAAGGGTGATGATGCCAGGCCCAAGATGGAGGTCCAGCCAACAAGAGCTCCTTCAGCAGCTCTCTTTCAGGCCTGGACTTGAGGCTAGTGGCCCCCGTGTTGTGGAGGGAGTGTTGGCGGAAGGCAAGGTTGCTGTGACCTCAGATGACTTGGGAGTGGCCACCAGCCTAGAAGACCAAGAGAGTAGTTGGAAGCCAGCAAAGGAAGGTGGTTTTTTCAATCACTCTCATATCACATCCTTACTTCCAGCCTAGTTTCTAATTACACCTTGGGCCACCACCCCGGCTAGTGATTTGGTCTTCATTAAACCTAATATTTATTAAATATTTGTTCAAAACTGATTTAGTTAAGGAGGGGAGGAAGTGATTTTCTATTAATAAAAGTAGTATGTAGGTAATGAAGAACTGATGTGCCCTTAGTTACCCCAATTTTCACTCATTTGGATTTCCCTTTACTTCTATAGTTTTTCCATCATACATACATGGGTGGTGTTTGGCCTCCACACCCTGTAACAACAGCAGAAATGTACATGGATGTGGGTACTGACTCGTTGCTGGTGAGCAGCAATACTTAGTTTCTGAATTTTAATTAACTCTGACAGCTGACGTCAGAGGCTGTCAGGTGGCTAGTCTCAAGTTGGTGAGCTGCTCCGAATGTAGACGTTGTTGTGTGGGCATAGAAAAATTATTTAACAGAAGTTGGAATGTTCTGGTGAGGATTTTTATTTAGCTTTCCCCTTTTTACCTGCGGATTCTCTCTTCTTCCCTAGGAGCAGGACCAAATTATATTGTGGGTTAAGGAGTCATGTGTGAGAACGTGTCCGATTTACTCCTGTTGTGATCCATCTCTTTTCCATTATGGGTAATGGAATACTATCCAATGCCTTTCAGCCAGCTGCCCAGGCCACCCTGTCCTTAATTCAGGTCAGGGGATGGGGAGTTCTGAGCCTGGGGTGGCCCATGAAACCAACTGTTCCCAAAGACATGGGAAGAGAGCTTTGGGAGGAGATTTCAACAGAGAGAGGTTTGGGTGTGTGTGTGTGTATGTGTGTTTGTGGGGGTGGGGTGGGGTGGAGGGGTGGGAAGAGCTAGGAGTGGATGAAAGGAGGGTGACAGAGAAAGAATTGAATAAAAGTCGAGTCTTTACTGTCAGCAGTCCTTCCCTTCCTGCTGCCACTAACAGGGAGATTAGCACCTGACCCTCTCCTTCCACGACGAGAACGGGATCAGTACCAGCATCCTGATGTTTTATCATTCTCCTCTTTCTCCTTCATTGAAGGCTAGTGGTTGTTACGGCATCACTGATCTAGATTTCTATATCCTCAGCAAGGCTATTTTACGGCTGCCGATCTGCCTAAGAATGTAAATGAGTACATTTAAATATCATGTTCTCAACAATTTTATGTTTTGTTCTAAGCTCAAAATAAAGCTACCCAGGTGTTCTTTTATAAATAGGACTGCATGAATTTGAACAAACCTTTGCATTATTCATTGCAACAAAGGAATCGGAGTTCCTTCTCTACATATAATTTTAACACTTTTTAAAAGTAATAAACTACTGAAGGTAATTAGCACATCAATGAACATTTTCTTGAACAGATGTATCAAGTTTGACTTGGAAACCATTTTGTTGGATAAACAATTATTCTGGAACCCACTAAAAGTTATCTATCAGTGTTTTTTGGCCATGATGACTTTATATTATCATAAATTATTTTTAATTCAAGCCTTTGGCAAACAATTTAAACGAGATTTGCAATGTAGCAGTGCTGATCTCGTGGCTGAAATATTAAAACGTCATGCATGGGAGATTTATCCTTTTAATAAGATCTATCACACTGGACATCACTCACCCTCCCCAATTAAAACCCACTTAATTCACAAACAATTTATTAAAAAATCTGCCTACTACGAATGCACATTAGTATAATAGGTTTTCTGCTCCATTTAAGGTGGGCAACAACTGGCCATACCTAAACTCAAGATCTTCTTGCCCTGTCAACAATTCTTTATTTTTTTTTAACATCTTTATTGGAGTATAACTGCTTTACGATGGTGTATTAGTTTCTGCTTTATAACAAAGTGAATCAGCTATACATACACATTCTTTATTAATAGAAGTTGACATTTTAAGTCTAAAACAAAGCTTCTAACAGTTTTATAAAATGGGTTTTGTTTATGAAAGAGCATGCAGTAATGAACAGTTTAATTCAGTGGGAATTTCCAACGTTAAATGCACACATGCTCACAGCTGACAGAGTTTGGGCATTTAGTCATTTGTTTATTAACATTACCTTGGGGCAGAGGTCTCTGTTGGAGGAATACCTTTAAATGGTCCCTCTTAGACTGGACATGTAAGGCAAGCGATACTGTTCCAGGGAAGAGTGTAATAGGACATCTGTTGGCCTGACAGAGGCCCTGTTTGCGCATCCTTCTTGGTTGTGGAAATCAAGTACTGGTGAGGAGGGAACAAGGGACATTTGCATGGGAGCCACGGGATCTCCTTGGAGGAGAGGGATTAAGATTCTGATGCCTTCTGTTCTGAGGTTCAGTGTTTCTCTTGCAAGGAAATGGCCCTGATAGAGAAAAAAGATCAAGGGAAGATCCCAGAAAGTTGTGAAAGGAAATTTACCCTAAGGATGAGGACATCTGAACAAAGGAGTGGTTCTTGGCACATTTCCTAGTGATAGCTGGAAACCTAGCACTGGGAAAATATAGCTCTGTGTATGCGTGTGTAGTGAAGGTGGTAAAGAGGGGCGGGGGCGTTTATTAACTGAGGAACTACAATATTGGGACCCAGGAACATGGTAGCATAACGTGATCAAGGCAGAGTTTAATACTAGTAAAAGAGACCTCCTTTTTCTCCATCTTCTACCCTGAAAAACTACAGTCCTGGACTGCCAGTCTACACTGCACAGCAGTGTACACAGCAGTAGCAGTGGGGAAAGAGACGGGACTGTTCAGAATGCCCAATTTTCTCCATAACATTGCATGCTTGGACATAGAGCCGGCTAACTCAGTTCCCAAGTGCCACACCTTACAAAACTGGCAAGACGTCAACTGGTGCAGCACCAGTTGGAAAACTGTTCTCTTCAAAAACAAAAGAAGACACTTCCTCTCCATGCAACCATGTCTGCTGTGGATGTTGGGATCACAGTCCTGCATCCCATGTCCCACGACCTACCAGTAGACAGTCCCCTACTCAGAAATTGTAGATAGTTGAAACAGGAACTGGATAAAGCATGCATTGGTGATATTCCCCAGGAATAAATTGTTTATTTCATTCACCAACTTTAAATCTTTTAATACATTTCTCAAGAAGTTGCCTCATTTGAAAAAACATGCATAAAAATCAAATCAAAGAGAGAAAAGTGAAAAATATTTTGCCAACATGAAGCTCAAAAGAAAAGAAAATTAAATATATTTTGAGCATACTCATGTAAGTGAAGTTTATTTTCAGTGAGTTTGATGACTAACACTATTGAGTTATGAGTGGTAGAAAAACTGTGATGTGAAGAATTTTAAATATGTTAAAATATGGTGATACATCAAGAATGAAATAAATACCTCACACTGAATTTTAACAAAAAAGTCTGCATTTTTTATTAATAGAAAATATTTTTTCCAACATGCTCATTAAATGAATGTTGAACAAATATGTGAAAACTAGCCATTTAAGGGGGGCATCAAGTCACCAGCCTCTCCAGGCTGCCCACACGTCCCAGTTCACCCTGGGTATGCCCAGAAGGAAATCTGGGCTGTCTTGTCAAGTGATGCTGCTCTGAGGTCCTAGCACTACTGCAGTCCAAAGAGGGCACCATGTTTATTTTAAACCAAAGCAAACTGCAGATGACATATAACCATGCCTCCTTCCTCTCAGGCATCTTCTCCTCATTACCCTGTGTCTGATCATCCTTATCACACTAAGAACTTTAGCTAACCGCTGTCTCAATTTACCAAGCACCTCCCCACATGCCCAAACATTCCCAAGTCAGTTCATAACTATACTAGACAAACGTTTGCTATCACCATTAAAGTATCACGGTGTGTCTCAGAACCTCAAGGGCAAGAGTTATGCTTAACTTGGTTTTACACAAAGGTCTCCCTAATTCTTTGGGAGAGGAAGTCATTGATTGATTGATTGGCCGATTCATTCATTCATTCATTCAATATTTACCAAGCACCTACTATGTGCCAGGTACTGTTCTAGGCACTGTGAATGCAGCAGTGAACAAAAAGACAAAATTCTCATCCTCATAGAGCTTACCTTCTGGTGAGGAGATTGGAGACAGACAATAAACAAATAAACAAGGAAAATGTAGTGTATTAGAAAGTGAAGAAAAATTAGCTAAGGGAGTTACCTAGGGAGAACTGGATGTGATTGTGTGTATGTATGCTATACTTTTAAGAATGGGGGGCTGGGGAAAGCTTCCCTAACAAAGCGACATTTAAACAAGCACCTGGAGGAGGTGAAGAGTGAGCACCACACCAGGGGCATCTAGGGGAAGAACTTACAGGCAGAGGGAACTGCACATGCAAAGGTCCAGGGGTGGGAAAGGACCAGGGTGCCTGGTATGGAAGCAGGGAGGACAGTCAGGAGGCCAGGACATAGATCTAGGTGAGAGATGATGGTGGCTTGGGTGGGACGTACAGTAGGGGTGAGAAAGAGTGGTCAGATTTTGGAGATACTCTGAAGATGGATCCTGCAGTGTTTACGATTAATTGGATGTGGAGTGTAAGAGGAAGACTGGCTCTATGCAGGACAGCTAATTCTAGATGTCCATGATCCTAGCACATCATGCTTCCCTGACCTCTGTCTGCTGCCCCGACTCCCCTGCCTCCAGACTGCCCATATATGCCCTTTCCTCATTGGATCACCTGAGACCCAGTCTCTCGCTGGGGCTTAGCCTTCTCTTATTGACACAATTCCCATAGTCACATATTTCAGAGGCTTACTCCAGACTCCACCATTATCTGCAAAGGATAGCTTGGATAGTGATGAGGTAGGATGCTTAAGAAAGGCAACTCATAAGACTCCTGGAGGAGTATGCTGTAGCTCTTTGGGTCTACTGAGATAGATTTGGATGTTTAAGCAGAAGCTCACTACAGATCCTTGGACAGGAGTGACATAGAAATTGGACAAGATGAAGTCTTAACAAGTTTGCAAGGAAACCTGTCTACAAGGTTCCTAACCTGACAAAGATGCATCAAAGTTCTCTGTGGGCAATTGAAAAGGATTATATGAAGCTCTGAGATAGAGCGGGGAGGGAGAGGATGCCTTTCATGTTTTAGTGAAGAAGTCAACGCTGTAAAACCAAACTTTGTTCTAAAAAGGTGGAGGAATATCTACTGAGGGCATGGATAGGTCACATATGCACTGTCCAAGTGCACGCCTGCCCATGTCCACTTTGTGCAGGGGCTTGACATTTCTACATGGTGCACAGTGAACCAGATCTCAATGGATGCTATACAAACAATCAAGTTAATTGATGAAGGTGATAACATATGCAGGGGCATGCTGAGACTGAAATCAGTGCCTTTTGAGGAACAGAAGTTGTGTAATAAGAGGATATTGATGTTCCTGCATCAGGAAATGCTGAGCTGGAATTAATCCCCAAGGCACAGAATATTCATGTTGAGCCAGACTACTGGGGGATTCAGAAATCAAGCACAGATTCAGGAACAGAGCATGAGGAGGCAGTTCTTCTTTTCCTGTGTAACTGGGTTACAGGAATAATTGGGGCCTCTGTCACATTGTATTTGTTTACTGTTCTGACTCTTAAATGGGCAGACAACTCGAGGGCAGGGAGCAGTGTCTTATTGTGCTTGGCTCCACTGGCTGGAGGAGTGTTGGCAGGTAGAGTGCTCAGACACTACTGGGTGGATGAATGGATGGGTGAGTGAATGAATGAATGGAAGAGTAAATAAATGAATGCATGCAAGAGTAAATGAGTGATCACACTGTAAATAAATGTTCCTGGAAAGGATGCTGAATCACACACACATACATACACATTTACACACATATCCTACCACACACTGATTCCCTTTTTCCCCATTTTAATCAGATATTAATTTTTTGAAAAACAAAAACCAAGTTTTAATTTTATTTCCTATAGTTTTTCTTTGAAAACCTAATTTGCTT
Source organism: Mesoplodon bidens (assembly GCF_964165515.1). Classification (NCBI taxonomy): domain Eukaryota; kingdom Metazoa; phylum Chordata; class Mammalia; order Artiodactyla; family Ziphiidae; genus Mesoplodon; species Mesoplodon bidens. The sequence continues at coordinate 77,757,369 of NC_138161.1, read as the reverse complement.
TATGAAACAAATTTCAAGAGAAAAAGAGATGGAGGAGGAACCTTGCAATATAAAGCAACAACAAGAGACAAAGCAACAGCTACAATGTAAGTACCTTATTTGAAACCTGATTTTAAAATGAGCAAGACAAACTATGACGTTTATGGGACAACTGGAAGTTTGAACACTGGTAGCATATTTGACAATATTGAGGGATTATTAATGATATCTTTTTTCAGGTGTGAAAATGATAGTATGGTTGTGTTGAAAAAAAAGGGTCCTTATCTTTTAGAGATACATACTGAAACATTTATGGATGAAATGTTATGATATCTGGGATTTGCTTGAAATTAATACAGAAGGGGAAACGCGGTTGGGGGTGGTCACTGAGGCGAGGTGATGGGTACGTGGAGATTCCTTACGCTACTCTATTTATTTTTGTGTATGTTTGAAATTCTCCTTGCTAAACAATTAATAATAAAGAGCTAAAGTGGATATTAAGATCTGGAAAACTGGTAGAGCAGACACTATGGTGCTTTAAGTTAACCATATCAGGCACACTTCTAAATTCTTCATTCATCTAATCTACTGCTACTGTGTATGCGTAATCACAGGCAATAGATGCCTGGGTGAAGAAGGCATTTATTTTTATCTTAAAAGTCATTGAAATAAAACAAACCTTTAAAACATTCTCTTTCTTGCTCGTCATATAAATCACTTTATATAGGACATCTTAAGACCCATGCCTTATGCTTTAAAAGAACTCTATATTACTTGCCAACCTTAGCATAAATCCTCTTGATATGTTTAACTAAGATTTACTAAAATAAAACCTCAGGCCTATTTCTAATGACAAAGGTATGTGCTTATACTCCTATCATTTGTTCAGATTTCTCCTGAGGGTTTTGCTGTCTTTACTCTGCTTGATTGTATTTATGTTGCAACTGAAAAGACTTCAGAACACCTATTTCACAGGCTTTAATTCCTGCATGGTCTTGCATAAGTAACTGCCTGCAGAATTCTGACACCATACCCAGATATATGTCTAATTACACTTTTGAACTTAATGTAATGAATATAATTCTGTCCTCAGATCACAGGCTAGATATTTAAAATTTTTAATTGGCTATTATTTTTCCAAGTAAGCTTATTGCAGTTAGAGTTTGAATTAAATTGGAAAGTATGTGCGAACAAAATTCTTGTACTTCTTGTTTGAAATCTGTTGTTGCGTAAATTTCTAATACTAGATTAGCAATTATATTTGTAGCTATGCATATTTCATACACAAATTATCTATATATTTATGTAAACATATTATGGTAAAATCTTTTTATAATGTAGAACTGGATAGGATGCACCAACTCAGAAGCCCTACTGCTACTGATTTATTTCAGAGGTCACAGCTTGATTTTCAGTATATCTAAATCTCTGTTATAATTCTGTTCCAACAGAATTCTACTATTATTTCTGTGAAGAAACAGTACTCAGAGTGGAATTTCAAATTCAAATCCTAACAGGGATCAGGTAGGTAACATAAATGAGTGAAGCCATGTAGGTGGACTATATAGGTGGGACCTGAGGTACCTGCTCTGTCTGAAGGTGGCAGCACTCTTAGCTCTAGTTGGTGGTACCTTGCGGGCATGGTGTTTCCAGATGTCCTATTGTTTTTCCAAGAGAACACATAAACCTAGATTGTTATACTAAATCTCCCAATTAAAAAATGTGGGCCAAAGAAGTCATGCCTGCTATTTGCATAGAGCAAACACTGATGTAGGATAAGCTGCACTGGAAGGGTTTTGCCTCTGATTGCTTGCTACTGTAGAATTTCCACAACTTACTTAATTTCTCAATATATGAATGTATTTCTTTTAATCAGCATGAGAATATTTGTCCTCTAATCATCTCACAGGATCTTCTGTATGCTGACTGTACATGCCCAAGGGAGACATGGGGCCACTTTGTAGATTCAGCCTAGCAGTGTGGATTAAAAATAACTAGGAAAGTGGAAAAAAAGGCCCTTTCCTTAGATGAGGGTGGGAGGGTAAATTGGAACTTTTTTCTTTTTTTGCGGTACACGGGCCTCTCACTGTTGTGGCCTCTCCCATTGCGGAGCACAGGCTCCGGACACGCAGGCTCAGTAGTTGTGGCTCACGGACCAGCCGCTCTGCGGCATGCAGGATCCTCCCGGACCGGGGCATGAACCCGCGTCCCCTGCAATGGCAGGCAGACTCTCAACCACTGTGCCACCAGGGAAGCCCTGGAACTATTTTTACAGAAAGCAGTTTGGCAGTATGTTAAAAAAATTTTTTTAATATACACATTTTCGCTCAACAATTATATTGCCATAAATTTATTCTCAGGAGACAATCACAGATGTTAAATGACATAGGTTTAAAATCATAGAGGTTCATGTAAGGTTGTGCATTTCCTATTGTTTACGGTAGTACATAGTTAAAACACCAAAATGTCTAACGATAGCGAATTGGTGAAGTAAATTATGATGCACTACATCACTTCTATAATTAGATAAACACATAATTATTATTTTAAATGAAAGAAAATGATCTGTATGCTGATGGCATGTTCTAAAACGTCATAAGGAAACTTTGGATCTAATTCATGGGATGGATAGTTCAAGCTGTCAGTGATACAGAATGCAAGGCAGTACTAGTAAACCAAGAAAGAGAAAGTAATGAGTAGGACTCATAAGTCTAATGGAAGGCACACTAGAAGACAAAAGTGGTCCCCGTAGAGCATCAGGCTCTAGGTTAATCTAGGGGCTTAGATAGGGCACCTATGGAAGATAGGACTTTGTTGTCTTTGGCTGTTCCAAAGCTGGTGGTCACGCCTGTGGCTGTCACATCAGACCATGTCACACAAGCCAGAGCTTCCTTTTTGAGCTGGCAGATTTTTATTGCCCAGTGCTTCACACTATAGTGTCTTGGAACACCAGACTGCTTAGAGCTCCAGGATACGCTAGACTCTTTCTTGTCTCTGTACTTCAGCCGTTACTGTCCATCTGCCTGGAAAGCTCCTGTCCTACCTTTTCTCCATGGACTGCTACTCATGCCTCAGGTTCATGTAGGCACAGTCTCTCCTCAGCCCTCAGCTCGGGGACATTCTCTTCTGTGCCTGTGGCTGTCTTTGTACTCTCAGCTCCTTTTGTAAGGATCTGTTTCTGCTTCAGTTGTTGTGCTATCTCCTCCACCGAGCTGGGAGTTTTTGTGATGAAGGAGATTATGCGTGTCTCATGTGTACATCCATGCAATAGCGCACCACCCGGTACCCTATGCAAGCACACAGCTCCGTACTTTCCCTGTCATGGTCTACGTGAACTGCACCACGAGATGCCGTGCTGTGCCCCAACTGCACGATGTAGTTGGTGGCCCTGGGCCCCAGTGGTGTTTAATTGCATGTATATATGTCTTTTTTACATGACTGAAAATGCTTTGAGGGCCTGCTCTCTGTCTTTACAGAGAGTAAATACCCATTATCCTCCTCCTAATGCCTGAAACTCAGTGCCCAAGATACTGTTTTTACAACCTCAAGGCTTGTAGCTTTTTATGACCATATATTTTTATCATATAAACTCAAATTTCTTTAAACCTGGGGCACTAAAGGCCTTCATATTTTACCTTAAAAGAAAAGAAGGAGAAAGGGAGCCATTAACAGAAATATGCTGTTAATTATTTTCCAACAAAAATAATTTTTTTCTAAAAAACTTTTTTTGAGTATTTTATCTGTGGAAAGTGAGTCTCCTGTGATCTTTTTTTTTTTTTCCTAAGTAATTTGGAGTTGAATAAGTACAGTAATGCAGAAAACGACGATGAGTTCTTGGGATCTTTTGAACTTATGTTGGGATATTTTGGACATTTAGGGCAAATTGGCATTTTAAAAAATCAAGTAATTGTTATATAATAATGAAGTAACATATGCTTTTTTCCTCTTGTTTCTCAAAATAATATTATTATTGTCATTTTGCAAGTGAGGAAAGTGAAGCTAAGCAAAGTTATAATGATGTGTCCAGGTCATGCATATAATTGGATACTTCCAACCACAAATTCTCTCCTCTTTACACCATCCCCCAAAGCTTCCTTTAATTGCTTCTCCTCTTTTATTTTAAAGGGGCAAACATGGCTTTTTAATGGGCTTTGAATCCATTTTTTGAAATTCACTTCTTCACCTCATCTTAAGGTTAAAGATTCCACTACAAGCCTTAGAATGAACTATCTCTGCTAAGTTGGTAATATTTTGTTTTGTTAACGATTGCTTCTCGAGTTCTAAGACATAGGGGAACAATGTTAGTATTATAGAGTTTGGTTTCTTAAATGGAAGTCATCTATTAAATAAATTAAAAACAAATATTTCTGCAAGTTAAACAAACAGAAATCTTTCATCATCTTGGTTTAGACGTGTAGATTTTCTACCAAATTTTTACTTGGGTCTTTTGGAAAATCTAATCTGAAATCAACCTGGACACGACTTAATGAGAATGGATTGTTTTATCATTACTAATGCGTTTTTGTTTGATTTTCTTATGGATGTGGAAGACGTGGTACTAGATATTATTGGAGGGATAGAGAAAGATGCTTAAAGTCCAAAGTAGAAAATACAGACCAGCTCCCACCCCCACCTCTACACTTCTACCTGACTTCAAATCCTGAAAAGTTATATCCCCCCAGGTGGTTTATATCCCTTCTGGTATTTTATAGTTCACACTCTGAGGGAGTTTCCTCAATGGTTAGAAAAACATGATAACCCACACTTTCCGAAAGCCACAGCAGTTTCATGCCGGGTTTCTAAAATTAATGAAGCATCTCAGAATGTTTTTGCCATGGATATAAGTCTACAAATTTGTCACTGTTGTAATTTCCTCAAAGGGATTTTAAAAGAAAACCATCTTCAATAGCAGAAAACATTTTTCATTATGAAATATTTCAGGTGTACATAAAAGCACAGGGAACAATAAAAGGAAAACCTATGTATCCACCACCCAGGGTGAGTGATCAAACACAAAAATAACCATTAAAGCCCTGACAATACCTTCCCCAGATCCCATTCCTTCTCTTCTTCAGAAGCAACTATTATCTAAATTTGGTGTGTCTCAGCCCCATGCATGTGTTTTTACTTTTATTACATATGGGTATACCTAAAACACGTTTGATGTTATTTTATAGGTTCTGAAATCACACACATATGGTCTCAACACTTACATATCATTCTGCAATTTGCTTCTTGTTTTTGCTCAAAAATGTTATATGATTGCATATAGCTCTAGTTCCTTCATTTTTGCAATTGTATAGAATTACATTGTATGAATAGACCACAGTTTATTGTCCATTTCCATGGTGATGTATATTTAGGTTCATTCATCTTTTTTGTAATTGCTAACAAAGCACCATTGAACATTTGCTCAAAAGTGTGCAGCTCCAAATGGAAAAGTACATTGATACCTGTACTTAATAAGTCTTTTTTTCATCCCTTCCATCAGTTATGCTACAGTTTTCTATTTTGTTTTTTTAAAAAATGGATACCTTCCCTGAACATGTATTTCCACTGAATGTCAATCAATTAATTTTGGCAACTATTTAGGTTTTGTTGTGGGATACACACACACACACACACACACACACACACACACACCTAGACACACACACATTATCATCTATCTATCATCTATCTATCTATCATCTATCTATCTATGCAAATTGGTCAAAAAAACCCACTGGAATTGTTTATATGGAAAATTTTAAAGCAGGTTAGAAAATCGAATTCCAAGTTTTTAAAAATGTACAGCTGAGGTATTTTAACACGTGATACACGTCATATCAGCAATAACCTCTAACAACAGTGAAAACATCTCTACACTTCCATTCTTAAAAAGCCCTCTCCAGAGCAAAATTTATTTGGACAAACAGTTAATTTTTTACTCATGATTCAAATACCACCTTTTTTGAAGGTGTGTTTCTATTTCTTCATTTTAAAATATCTGCAGGGGAGCAGGGTCTTCAACAACCATATTTTCCTCACGGAAAAGACCAGAGGTTTCAGAATCTTATCTTTTTTGAAAGAAAAAAATGCCAACTCAGCTTTAAACTTGCCAACTCTTTTCCCTGAACTTTTGTATAATAAAAAGATTTTATGATCATTGTTCATCTCAGTATCAAGCATAATAAAACTCTCCTTTTTCTCAGAATGTAATCCATAAAACCACTTAATCAGGCACATTTAGACTAAAATTTCCCACAGTATGCTGGAACCATGAGAGAGTGAGAGCACCCCAACACTCATTGTTTGGGGGACTGTCCTCTTGCCCTCAGAACACCTCCTGTCTAATAAACCACCTGAGTGAGGCTGTCAGCATCAGTCTGCATGTTACATATTAGTAAAGCTCAGTATAAAAAATAAGGAAAAATGGAATTTTCTTTTCAAATTGTGTCCCCAAATGGATTATCTTGTGCATCCCCCGTAGTGCACACACATCACTTTGGGGACCACTGACTAACGTGATAAGTAGGGTTTGGATGGATGGAAGGGAGAAGTGAGGGCTTCTGATGATGGCCACGATGAGCAGAGGCTTAGGCTGGAATGCGCAGTGAAAGTGGGACAGACAGAAAAAAGAGAAGTCTGATCAGTGGGGAGGGATGTGCAGGGGTGAGGTGAGGATGGAAAGGAAGACTGGGGTCATGCTGTGGAGCATGTTTATTGCCAGGACTAGGGGTCATACTAAAGGCAAAAGGAGAACATCTTGGGACAAAATGAGGGATGTGATCAAAATCCCACTTTTAAGAAATTTATCTAGCAGCAGAGTAGAAGGTGGGTTGAAGAGGTGGAGACAGAGAGAGGTTTTTAGAAGGCGGTTTCACAAAAGGTAATATTGAGTTAGGGGACATGAAGATGGTGGAAAGGAGGAAAAGGATTCGAGAGAGGTTATGGAGGTAGGTCTGACAGGCTGTGTGTCTCCAAAGCTAGAGAAGCAGGGGCAGGAGGTGAAGGCCATTGAAGTGTCAAGTGTTGGAGGCTTGGGCAAAGGAAGCAGGGGAATGAGTTCATCCTGGACACCTGGACTCTGAACGTGCACATGGAGGTGTCCAGGAGTGAAGGCAGTGGGAGTCTGCCCACCCCCAGGTGAAGATTTGGAAGCCAGTCACTGGGAGGAGATAAATGAAGCCGTCAAAGGGTGTTCTGAAGTCAGCGGACTGGAGAAGGGGCTGCTGGCAGAGCCTTGCGGGCGGCTGATGTTTAGGATTCCAGAAAAGGGAGCGGAACCACCAGGGGAACCTAGGAATGGTCTGAGAGATAGAAGATGTGGTCATTCCTGACTCTCCTATCCAAGATTTCACCCCAACTCCTCATATCCTCCTTGCCTGCTTTATATTTTTCACTTGGCACTTACCTCCAAATACTATAAATTTGTCTCATTTATCTTATTTTGTTGCTCTGTACTAACATTTAGCTTTGTGCGAGCACAAATTTTTACCTTCACTACTGTATCTCCTGTGCTAAGAACAGTGCCTGGCACAAAGTAAGTGTGCAATAAATGTTTGCCAAATGAATGAATAAGTGAACTAGCAAAGTTTACTGTATCACAGATACCAAGAGGCTTTATGAGAGGTGAAATGTTCAGGTGTTCGCTGCTGCTATTTAAAGTTCGTAAAATAGTTTTTGCTCCATGTAAGCTTGAAAACTATACAATGATAAACAAATAACTCCCTTAAAGATGAAGAAATTATAATAAAAGCAGCTCCCTTATATTGATCACAAAATGTATGGGATCGTTTATATAATTTATTTTCTTTCACAATCACTGTGTTATCTCCATTTTAGAGATAAGGAAATGAAGAAATTAAGTAAGTAATTGGCTAAGTAAACTATTAAGAGGTTGAAGTGGATTTTAACCTTGGCCTGTGCTCTTCCCACAGGACTAAGCTGACCTTGACACCCAGAAGCAGAGCCCATGATTCATTCATTCATGGAGTTAGTCAAAGAGGCCAGTGACAAGGAGAATGGAAATAGATGAGGTAGGGTTGGTAATGGGGGCCCCTGATCTGCTTGTGTGATGAATGAGATGGAAAACTACAAAAGGGTTTTGAGCAGAGGAGTTCCATGATCTGTCCTAGTTGTTTAAAGGAAACACTTTGACTTCTATGTTGAGTATAAACTAGAGGGGAGCCAGGGCAGAAGGATGGATGGAAGTTTTGAGACTATTAAAGTAATCCATGCAAGAGATGATGGTGGATTAAAATGGGTCACAGTGTAAGAGGTGCTGAGATATGGTCAAATTCTTGGTATGTTTTAGAGATAGATAATAAGAGGATTTCTTGAAATATTGAATACAAGTATACATAGATATGATCTGAGTGAAAGAAACAAGTTGAGGAGGATAAGCTCTGAGGTTTTTGGCCTGAGCAATGAGAAGAATAGAGTTGCTAGTAACCAAGATGGGGAAGACCGCTAAATTAGAAGCAGTTTTGGGGTAGGGGTGAGAAGATCTGTTTTGGATATGGTATGATTGTGGCATCAATTACACATCCTAATGGAGATGCTGAGCAGGGAGTTGGATCCCCAAGCCTGTTGTTCGGGGGAAAGTATTGCATTGGCCAAAAAGTTCATTCGGGATTTTCCGTAACGTCTTGCAGAAAAACCTGAACGAAAATTTTGGCCAACCCAATACAACATGTTAGTTGTATTTGAGGCCATGGGGTGGGTTGAAATTCCAGCTGTATTTAGAAGCAATGAATGAATAGTCTTCAATAAAAATAATGTTTAATGCAAAATATTCTGGCGACCCTCATCCTTTTTATAATAGAAGGTCAGCAACTACAGACAATCTGAGAAATCACATGAGAAAAGAGAGCCACAGCTTCACTGCACTTCTTCCTCAGCAATGAAGCACACTGGCTAATACAATCATTCAAAATGGTAGAACTGTCAGGTGTAGCCAATGCTGACTCTGCTCAGTGAAGGACGATTTCAATTTGCTAATAAACCATGTATGCACTGAACTGAAGCCTTGTTAATAATTCACTATAAATTACTTTATGAACAAATAGGTAATTCCTTTCAGGAGTTCATTTGAACTAACTGAATGCATTATAGTGACTAATTCCACCTAATAGTTATGAAAATGTGTCAGCGAATAAGAATTTCAGTGTAACATCAACTGATATATTTTTTGCACTTCTCTTTGCCAAACAAAAATGGAAAGGCCTTTCTGATGCACGTTTGTAGTTTTCCATGATGGTGGCAGTTTTCTGATCCCTTATGTTGTGGGCCTGCCCACGGGGGTAGCCGGTTAGCCTGTGAAAGGGGCTTGGGCTTAGGAAAAAAGGGCTGCTTCCCAGATGTCCATAAGTTAATTCCACTGTGTAACCATTATCATGTCCTTCTGCCTAATGCAGGGTTCATTTCACATCTTGCACCTGAATTACTACCGAGCTCACCTAATTTGTTTTTATGGGATGCTGTTGTCAAATGGGCACAGTGTTTTACACCTAAAGAGACCAACCTTTAATCATGCCCTGAGTGGGGATTTGAAACACTGCAGTGCTAGTGACAAGGACTGCTAGGATTTGAAATGTGTGAAGAGGGAGGGCAATCAGCTCCCCCCACCTTATCAGAGCGTTTCTGCAGTTGCTCGAGTGGGTGGTACACGGTCTCACCCCACTGACTATCAGCATCTGCTCTGGACACATGCTATTTGCTCTGTTCTGTCTGCAGAGCGCTATTTGGAGCAATTTGGAGCCCCTTTCTCCCTTCAATAAAGCCATTTCAGACCGTCTCCATGGCACCGGTTCTCTCCCTAACACTGAGTGGCAGCTGGGCTGGTGGAAGTCATGGTGAGGGTGAAACAGCTGGTTCCAGTCCTGGTTCTGTCATTCAATTTATTGGCCCCAGGAAAGTCGCTTAATCTAAGTCTCACTTTGTCCTCCATCTAGAATAATGCTACTAGGAAGGTGAAAAGAAATAAGAAATGCGAAAATCCTTCTTGTGTGAAATGTGAATAAATATGTCTAAGCAACCTGTGACTCAAACAGAAGAATATCTGCACAGAACTTAGCAGCTTTAAAAAGTAATGAAATATTCCAGGCACTTAAAAAGATATTATGAATGATATAGCAAACATCTGTGTACCACTCATCACCTAGCTTGAAAATAAAACAAAAAAATATATAGTAGAAGCTGTCTGTGCACTCCCCCCAGATCAAATTCTCCTCTTCTTCTTTGCATGAGAGTGACTACAAAATTGTGAATCTATAGTTTATCGAGTCATTACATATTTTTTTAAAATGTAATTACATCTATAAGTACCTCTAAATAGTATGTGGTAGTTTTGCCTATTTTAAATTTAAATGAATCATATCTTGTGTGATTTTACAACTTACTTTTTGTGCAAGAATGTATTTTTGAGAGTTATCTAATTTGACACATGCAAGTATTTCATCCACTTAACTGCTTTATTACACTGTATGACTAAACCATAATTTATGTATCTATCTTTTTCTATTATGAACAACACTTTATGACCATCTTGCACTTGCCTCTCTGTGGACAAGTATGGGAGATTCTCTAAGGCATTTAGGAGGTGGCTGAATTGTCCTGAGCTGGGCTGTGAAAATGCACATTTGAAAGTTTGCTTTTTATTGTCAAATTGTTCTCCAAAGTGGTTAACAATTTATACTACCCTAGTAATGTTTAGATGCCCCATATTTCGTCAACACTTGATATTCTCAGAATTTTAAAATTGTTGCCAGTCCAGTGGGTATGAAATGTTATCTCATGGGGTTTTAATTTGCATTTCCCTGATTAGTGAGGTTAACATCTTCTCGTGTTTATTGGCCATTCAGACTTCCTCTTCTGGTCATTTTTGATCTTTTCCACCCTCTCTGCCTCTCTCCCTCTCTTTCCTTCCTTCCTTCCTTCCTGCTCTTTCTCCACCTGTCATCACTTTTCTATATATTTTGTTGTTGATGTTGATTTTGTAGGAGTTCTTTCTATATTTTGGACACTAATACCTTGTCAGGTATATCTGTTGCTTCTGTTTTCACTTCTTAAAATGGTGTCTTTTAATGCACAGAATTTAAAAATTTAACATAGTCCAATTTATCAATTTTTTCCTTTGTAGTTTGAGCTTTTTTATGTGTGTTATGTTTAAGAAATTCCTCTCTAGTTCATAAATCTATTCAACCACATGTTCTTGATAAAAGATTTAAAGTTTTTGCTTTTCATGCTTTAGTTTTGAATCCTTCTATAATTGTTTTGTGTGTATAATAAGAGATAAGGATCAATTTTCTTTTCTTTATAGAAAACCAGTAGTCCCTGTGAGTCAGTCTGGGACCTGGGACCCGGGACCCTTTGCTGCAGTGCTTGCACCTGGACAAACATCTCCTTGAGCAACAAAATGCAAAGAAACTATAAGGGACTAAAAATAACTGTGTGCATGTGCAGTTGGGGCAAATTGTGTCCAACAAGATATAAAAAGACCAAAAAGACCAACTGCCACTTCTAAAGAGCCAGGAGCAAAAACAGGGTACTGTGCATGCCCCCCTGGACACAGTGCCACCAAAGAGGTGGGCAAACTACCTAAGCCACCCCTCCAGCCTGACCCCTGGACCCGCCTCCACCCTCTCCCCATATAAGGAACCAGCTTGGCCCTCGGGGCGGGGGGTGGTGAGCAAGGGAAACTGTTACTTGTTCTCTCTCCCCCTTGCTGCAGCAGGGGCCCCAATAAAGCCTTGCCTGCATTTCTTGTCTGGCCTCTGATCAATTTCTATTGATAAAGGAGGCCAAGAACCCTGGTTGGTAACACCTGCACCATTCATTAAAGAGTCTTTCGTTTCTCCTGATGGGCAATGCAGGGTTTGTCAAAGGCCAAGTCCACATATTCACATAAGTCTCCTTTGGGACCCTCAATTTTGTTTAGTTGACCTATTTATCTATTCTTATATCAAAACCACACTGTTAAAATTACTATGGCTTAATAAGAAGTTTTGATTTCATATACGCAAGTCCCCAGTCTTGTTCTTCTCCATAATGGTCTTGGCTAATGTGTTTCCTTTCCTTTTCTGTATAAATTTTCAAACCACCTTGCTAAATTATTTTGAAATTTCCATTGGATTACACTGAATTCATAAATTGATTTGGGTAGATAAGATGCTAAAGCAAGCTGATGTACAGTGGTTCATTTATTCAATCATTTTTGAGTGCTTACTTTGTGCCAGCCCCTGTGCTGATATTATTCAGGGAGCTTCATGATCTGGACCTGGCTTATCCAGCCACCCTTACCACTCCACATTCCCATCTGCATCCCAGCCATCAGGAACCTCTTTCCTGTGAGCAAGTGTACCGTGCTGTCCTCTGTCCTCCTGGTCTTGGCAGATGCTCTTTCCTCTGAGTGGCACACTCTTTGCCCCTGTTCATCTCCCTACCTTCTACTTGCTTTTAGTTTTACTTCCTTGAGAAGGCTTCCCTGCCCTCTATGTGTGGATTAGATGCTGTGCTCTGGACCTCCTTAGCATCTCCCACACCTCCCCTGTCATAAGCTTCCTCACTCGTATGGAGGATTTCCTGTCCCTACTGAACTGTCAGTTCAGGAAGGGCAGGGATTAGTATATGTTGTTCATGGAAGTCTCATCAACACTTCATCACTGAGTCCCAGTATCTGGCACCTGGCTGGTTCACAATAAAAAATATTGTTGGGTGTATAAATATTGAATGTCTACCAGAAGCAAGTCCCAGAGGCAGGCAGTTTGGTGGGGGATACAAAAAAGTAAACAAGGCCCTCAGCAGGGGAAGCTTACAGTCTGGTGGGCTGATTAGACTTGTGTGTAGAAATCATAATACAAAGCAAAATGTAAGAGCTATTGGATTAATAAGCATATTAATAGGCAGTTAAAGGTGGTGGGGTAGGAAGGTCCCAAACTCACCTTCTCCCATAATCACCACAAATCTACAGCTACATATGGAATAATTTCTTCTGAAAAAGACCTGAAAACTAGATGAACAGCACCTCTACAAAAAAATGATAAAAGGGCTGCAGCAGGACTGAGGAGAGGCAGAGACATGGTCTCGCCAAAATCCTCACCCCAGGTGGACAACCCATAACCAGAAGGGATCTCAAAAATACAGAACATTATCCCGAGGAGCAAGGAATTTCTGACTCACATCAGGCACCCCAAACACTGGGTCTGACACTGAAGAGATGAGCACTCAAGACTGGCTTTGAAAACCAATGGGATATTACCCAGGAGAACCATAGGGTTGTAGGGAACAAAGAACCCACTCCTAAGGGGCTCTCCCTTAGGCTCACTTACCCTGGGACACAGCATAAAAGCAGCAGTTTGAAAGTACCCAGACCATATGTGAAGGAGACTTAACTAACTAATTTTAATGTACAATATCTGCCAGAGAGGCAAGAATCTGTTGGGACTCTCTCCAGGGAAAAAGGTGCTGGCAGGAACCATTTTTGCAATTTCATTCTACCTAGCTCCTGCCAGTGCTGGTGGCTGCCATTTTGGCATTCTCTCTCTAACCTGCTGGTGCCAGTGGGTGAGCCCTGCACTCCCACCACAGCTGCATCACTACCAGCCAGGCAAACATTTTGCTTCTCCACCCCAGCTGCTGTGGCCCTGCCACAGGCACATGCAGCCCACACATGGGATGCCCCTTGAGTGTCTTGTGCTAGTGGCCAGGGAGGATTGTGCTCTTGGGCTCCAGTGGTCATCTCCTATCAAGGCCATTCCTTCAAGACTGGGAGAGGTAACTGCTTCCCCTAACACGTAGAGAAAAACGGAGTCAGGCAAAATGAGGAGATGGAGGAATATGTTCCAAATAAAAGAATAAGACAGGGCTTCCCTGGTGGCGCAGTGGTTGAGAGTCCGCCTGCCGATGCGGGGGACACGGGTTCGTGCCCCGGTCCGGGAGGATCCCACATGCCGCGGAGCGGCTGGGCCTGTGAGCCATGGCCACTGAGCCTGCGCGTCCGGAGCCTGTGCTCCACAACGGGAGAGGCCACAGCAGTGAGAGGTCCGCGTACCGCAAAAAAAAAAAAAAAAAAAAGAATAAGACAAAACCTCAGAAAAAAGACCTTAATGAATGGAGATAAGTAACCTTCCTGATAAAGAGCTTAAAGTAATGGTTACAAAAATGCTCACTGAACTTGGGAGAAGAATGGATGAACACAGTGAGAGCTTCAATAAAGAGAAAAACAATATAAGAAAGTACCAAACAGAAGTCACAGGGCTGAAGAATACAATAACTGAACTGAAAAATCTACTAGGGATTTCAACAGCAGACTGGATGAAGCAGAAGAAAGGATCAGCAAGCTGGAAGACAAAGCAATGACATTCACTCAGACAGAGCAGCAAAAAGAAAAAAGAATTTCAAAAAGTAAAGATACCTTAAGGGACCTAAGGGAAAACATCAAGCAGAATAACATTTGCACTATAGGGGTCTCCAGAAGGAGAAGAGAAAGAAAAAGCACCAGAAAACTTATTTAAAGAAATAATAATGGCTGAAAAATTCCCTAATTTGGAGAAGGAAACACACATCCAGGTCAAGGAAGCCCAGAGAGTTCCAAATAAGATGGCCCCAAGGACATCCACACTAAGACACATTACAATAAAAATGTCAAAAGTTAAAGAGAGAATTCTAAAAGCAACAATAGAAAAACATCACCCTAATACCAAAACCAGACAAAGATGCCACAAAAAAGAAAACTACAGGCCAATATCCCTGATAAACATAGAAGAAAGCATCCTCACAAAATATTAGAAAACTGTTTTCAATAATACATTAAAAGTATCATACACCATAATCAAGTGGGATTTATTCCAGGGATGCAAGGATGGTTCCAGATTTGCAAATCAATCAATATGGTACACTGCTTCAACAAAATGAAAAATTAAAATCTTATGATTATTTCAGTAGATGCAGAAAAACCATTTGAAAAAATTCAGCATCCATTTATAGTAATAACTCTCAACAAAGTAGGTATAAAGGGAACAAACCTCAACATTATAAAGGCCATATATGACAAACTGACAGCCAACATCATACTCAATGGTGAAAAGCTGAAAGCTTGTCCTCTAAGACCAGGAACAAGACAAAGGTGCCCACTCACCCCACTTTTAATTCAACATAGTATTGGAAGTCCTAGCTATGGCAATTAGGCAAAAATAAAGAAAAAAAAAGGCATCTAGATTGGAAAGGAATAATTAAAACTGTCACTATTTGCAGATGACATGATAGTATATATACGAAACCCTAAAAACTCTATCAAGAAACTACTAGAACTAATAAATAAATTA
The DNA here is from genome assembly GCF_964165515.1 of Mesoplodon bidens. Taxonomy (NCBI): domain Eukaryota; kingdom Metazoa; phylum Chordata; class Mammalia; order Artiodactyla; family Ziphiidae; genus Mesoplodon; species Mesoplodon bidens. The sequence continues at coordinate 77,742,082 of NC_138161.1, read as the reverse complement.
AGTGAAGTTGCAGGATACAAAATTAATATAAAAATCTGTTGTTTCTATACACTAATAACAAACTATCAGAAAGATAAATTAAGAAAATAATTCCATTTACAATTGCATCAAAAAGAATAAAATACTTTGGAATAAATTTAACCAAAGAGATGAAAGACCTACACTGAAAACTCTAAAACACTGATGAAAGAAATTGAAAAAGATACAAATAAATAGAAAGATATTTCATGTCCATGGATTTGAAGAATTAATATGTTAAAATGTCCATACTACCCAAAGCAATCAATGAATTCGATGCAATCACTAAAAAAATGTCAACGACATTTCTCACAGAACTAGAACAAATAATTCAAAAGACCCAGAATAGCCAAAGCAATCTTGAGAAAGAAGAAAGCAGGAAGTGTCATGTTCCCTGACTTCTACAAAGCTATCTATCTACAAAGCTATGATAATCAAAACAGTATGGTATTGACATAAAAACAGACATATAGATTAATGGAACAGAATACAGAGCTCAGAAATAAACCCACACGTGTATGGTCAATTAATTTATGACAAAGGAGGCAAGACTATACAATGGGGAAAGGATAGTCTCTTTGATAAAGGGTGTTGGGAAAACTGAACAGCTGTATGCAAAAGAATGGAACTGAACCACTTTCTTATACTGTATACAAAATTAATTCAAAATGGATTAAAGATTTGAATGTAAGGCCTGAAACCATAAAACTCCTAGAAAGAAACATAGGCGGTAAGCTCTTTGGCATTGGTCTAAGCGATGTTTTTTTGGATCTGACTCCAAAGGTAAGGGCAACTAAAGCAAAAATAAACAAACGGGACCACATCAAACTAAAAAGCTCTGTACAGTGAAGGAAACTATCAACAAAATTAAAAGGCAACCTCCTGAATGGGAGAAGATATTTGCCAATCATATATCTAAGGGATTAATATCTAAAATATATAAAGAAGTTATACAACTCAATAACAAAAAACAAACAATCTGATTTAGAAATGGGCAGAAGACCTGAATAAACATTTTTCCAAAGAAGATATACAGATGGCCAACAGGCCCATGAAAGGATCCTGAACATCACTAACCATCAGGGAAATGCTAATCAAAACCATGAGATGTTACCTCACACCTGTCAGACTGACTACTGTCAAAAAGACAAAAAATAACAAGTGTTGATGAGGATGTGGAAAAAAGGGAACTCTTGTGTACTGTTGGTGGGAATGTAAATTGGTGCAAACACTATGGAAAACAGTCGGGAGTTTCTTTATAAAGTTAAAAATAAAACATATGATCCAGCAATTCCACACGGGGCACCTATCCAAAGAAAATGAAAACATTACTTTAAAAGATATATGCACCACTATGTTCATTATGGTGTTATTTACAGTAGGCAAGATATAGAACCACCTAAGTATCCACCAACAGATGAATGGATAAAGAAGATGTGGTATATATACACACAATGGAATACTACTCGGCCATAAAAAAGAATGAAATCTTGCCATTTGTGACAGCATGGATGAACTTTAAAGGTATTATACTAAGTGAAATAAATCAGACAGAGAAAGACAAACACCATATTATTTCATTTAAGTGTGGAATCTAAAAAAACAAAACAAAGCAAAACCCAGACTCAAAGATACAGAGAAGAGATTGGTGGTTGTCAGAGGGGAGGGGGATAGAGTGGCATAATGGGTGAAGGGGGTACAAACTTCCAGTCATAAAAAAATGTCATGGGGATGTAATGTACAGTGTGAGGAATACAGTCAATAACATTGTATTAAATTTTTATGGTGACAGATGATAACTGGACTTGTGGTGATCATTCTGCAATGTATACAAATGTCAAATCACAATGTGTTACACATGAAACAAATATAATATAGTATGTGAGTTATACTTCAATAAAAAAGATAAGCAGATAAAATGCTAGAGTGCTAAGCTGGCTTCCCAGATTTATTAGAATCAGTTTTCTATTGAACAAATGTAGTTTTACTGTAATTTCTGGTGTTTTATTTTAAATGTAAATATACTTTGAAGTTCTACTGATATTTTCAGCAACCAACCATGATTGGTGAAAATTACAGAAACTTTTAATTCTATTGCAAGTAGGAACTGGTTCTGGTTTTAGATGTGAGATATGCTATGGGACAAGAATATTGGCAAAACAATTTCTGGTTAGCGCCCAGGTTAAAGACGCTTCCCGTTATTTCTTCATGACACTTCTAATCTTTAGTACAGAATTTTGTATTTTCTAAACATGATTTAAAAACTATGAAAGTGGCAACTTCCTCTTTTAACTGCCTGAACTTGAGCCCCTATCATCTTTCTCCCCGATTATTGGTATGATGCTACTTTCTCTCTCCTCTGTCCATTGTCCTCCATGACCCTAAACTTAACAGTCCCCAAACACCAATCTGAACAGTCTCTCCTTTCCTTAATAGCCTGTGATGAATAGCTAGTGGCTAAAGGGTTAAGTTCAAACTTCCAGTTCAGCATAGAAGATCCTGTGCTTCTTGTATCAACTTATCTTTCCTTCCCTATCTCCCACTTTGTAACCTAATTATTCACTTTTATAATTCTCTCCCTATCTAGACCCTGAGTTCCTCAACCATAGGAACCCTGTGTTATTCCTCTTTTTATCCATGATGGTTGGCACCTACTGGTTAATCAGTAAATGTTCAGTGAATTACTTTTATACGACTAGGGAGGCTTCTGTAAATTCTGAATGAATTTTGGTGACATCAAATTGAGAATGTCATATTAATTGAATGTTGAAGGGTATTATTTGTATTATTTGGTATTATTTGTTAAAAGAAAGTTCACTTAGTAAAATTCTCAATGATCATTTCTTTTCTTGAGAGCCATACCATGAACAGCCACTCTTGTGGCTAACACTCTGAATACCATATGAAAGGGTTGGGGTGAGGCTGAGCCAGTAGGACTGAGTCCAAGAGGCCAGGAATATCCCCTTGTGGCTTCCACAGATTCCTGATATGATGATAGTGGTGCCTGAAATTTTGTGATACTGCCAGAAGAATATACACATGCATTGAGGAAAGTAGCATCTATAAATATCAGAATTTGAAAGCTATATGGTTGTGTCACTAAGTCTTTACTCTTATTCACCATGTGCAGTAAGACTGATGAAAGGAAAACAAAACCTACTCCATAGATTCAAGGTGGGAGGGGCCATAGTTTCATATTGCCTCATCTATCTCAGACTTTTCCAAAGAGAAGGGAACAAGCAAATTAAAAGTCTATGAGCTGGTAAAAAAGACATGTCACCGTCCTCCCAAATGAAGGGTGATACCTCCAAATAGTACTAAGCCTAGAGGAGCCACCTGTCCATAAGGGATACTCTTCATCTGTCCCCAAATCTTGATTAATGTCAGGGAGAAACACTTTACCTTCAACACTCCTCCGTGTTTCCATGGAGCAATGGAATAATGTACTCCTGAGGAAGGAAAAGGATGGGGATACTTCCAGTGTCTCCCCAGGGGAGAAGGCATAACCATAATTTAGCCCCTTCTAGAGTGTCTTTTCTTAGAGTCAGCCTGTCTGCTTGTGTTTTCTGCCCTTCTTCCATGAGTGAGTCTACAGGGGCCACTCTGCCACTGCCTGGGGATCCTGTACCTGGGCAAGTCAATCTACCTAATTAAGAGGCAAATGATAGAAAGGCCACTGTGGCTACACATTTAAGGCATATCCACATACCCAGACCTTGTCAGTAATAAAGCTGATTTTGATCACTATATGTCTGCTCTATAACTCATTTGGTTAGACATCTGGGAGGAGAATAAGATGTCATTTACGGTCCTTCCCCCTCTCCATTCCCAACTCTACAATCACCAATTAGGTCCGTCCATATGTAAACAACAGAACAGACACCCTTTCTCTACCCTTCACACACACATACACACACATTACATTACAGATGCACCAAAAGTCTACATCTCATCTGTTTTCCCTCTCCCCAGAAGTAATCAGTATCATAGGTTGATGTGTCTTCATCCCATGCAAATTTGAGACTGGGTTAGTAGTTGGCTAGGAGACTTCTTCTTTTTCCCTTTTGTACTAACATGTTAATTCCATTATTAAATTAGTTTTCTCAAATTCACGTTCACTGGGTTTCTACAAACTAGAAATATTCTTTATCAAGTTTGTTAGTGGAAATAATTAGTGGAAGGGACAGTGACCTGACTTATGGTTAATGATGGACTATGAAGTTTGAAGTGGATTGTCAGGAGACCTGAGTCAAAACTTGCTGTGTGACTATAAGCAGGTCAGGCTCTCATTGTTTCCTCATCTGTAAAATGAGAAGCCCTGTATCCATCACACTAGCTTATAGAGTTCGTGTGAGAACCAATTAATCATGTATATAAAATGCTTTAAAAAACACAGTGTTGGGTTTCCCTGGTGGCGCAGTGGTTGAGAGTCCGCCTGCCGGTGCAGGGGACACGGGTTCGTGCCCCGGTCCGGGAGGATCCCACATGCCATGGAGCGGCTGGGCCCGTGAGCCATGGCTGCTGAGCCTCTGCATCCGGAGCCTGTGCTCCGCAACGGGAGAGGCCACAACAGTGAGAGACCCACATACTGCAAAAACAAACAAACAAACAAAAAAACCACAGTGTTACACTGATATGCCTAGTTTTTCAAATGAATTAATATATTAACTAGGAAGACAGAGAGCAGATAGTATACTAATCCTGTTATATGTGATCATTAACTTTTAGAATTGCTGTATGTGAAACTGAGGGAAGAGCATCACTCTAGTGAAAAAAAGAAAGTATTATTTTGCTATACTACATGGTTTACTAGTAGAAACTTCTAAGACCTGGTCAGAAGTATATGGTATTTGCATATATTGTGAGAACAACACCTAAGTAATTAATACATAAATGGAAGCCCATAGTCTTGCACCATATTTCAAATGCTGACACTGTTTTTCTGGTCACCCTGGTCAAGTGGTAATTAGACAAGTCTCCACTGTGTTCTCTATCAGCAACAAAATGTGAATGTGTTTCTTGGGAAAATGGTAAGGTTTGGGATGATAAGGGTTATAAAATAAGTGAATCTGTCCTAAATTAGTGACGCTACAGAATTTTTTTAGTTTCTATACTTTAAAATCAGGCACCTGTTTACCATCCTTTTTAACAGATGAGGAAATAAATATCTCCATCTGGGGGGGCAGTAAGCTTTGAGAAGTCACAGCAATAAGTGAGAACACAGCCAGAATCAGATATCACAGTCCACTGTGAACAAACAATACAGCTTCCTCCCCAAAGTACAAAATATCACTTTGTCCTGGCCCCAGATGGCTGAGATTTTCCAGAAGAATACTGAATTTACAAACTCTGTTTTTCTGAAAAATCCCAAACTTTATAATAAATAACTACTTATGTATATCCCTATCAAGAGCATCACTAATAATTAATTGATTAAAAGAAAAAAGAATTAAAGATCTAATTTGTGGTTGGGACCTGGGATGGCCTACACGAGTAGCCCAGCTTTAATTTGTAAATAAACAATTCAATACATGAGTATATGACAAAATTATGAAAAAAATGGGGTTGAGGGGAATCCCCCAAATAACAAATTTGCTTTTTAGGCAGGTACTCTGCTACTAAAAAGGTGCCAACAGTTTGCGACTTATTAGCAGATACTGGGTTTGGTCTTTTTTTTCTTTAGGACATGAAATAATACTTGAAACAATCACGTTCTGATACAGTTGGTGAGCTAAATACTCAAGGAATGTCAAAAACATAAATCTTAAAACCAGTGGGTACCTCCAGTTTGAAATACCCTGGCACATATCTGAGGTCCTTGAGTATTCTGGGGGAAAAAATGTTTTTTCCCCTGGAAGCAAACACATATTCCGAGAGTGACATTTCACGTGTATCCATCTGTTACTTTGAAATCAGTGTGTCTAAACTGAATTTAGGGCAAGTGAGGTGTGATGGAAATAGTCCCAGACTAGAAGCTTCACGATTTCAGTCCTAGTTCAGGCTCTTGAGTTAAATATTTGACTCTTGGCAAGTCCCTTTCCTTCTCTGGGGAATCACTTTTTTAAATCTAGAAAGCGAGGCAATAAACTAAATGAGACTGATAAGCATGTGATTGACCAAGTGATTGAATCTGTGGCTTAACAACACTGATGTCTCAAAACAAGAAACCTGAGTACAGAACAAAACTAAGCTCCTTAGCTTCCCTGGGCCTCAGTTTCCTCATTTATAAAATGAATGTGGTGCTACCTCACTGGATTATTGATTTTTAAGTAATATTAGGCGCAGAAAACACCTAGCAGAATGTCTTTTCACATGCTATGTATTTAGAAGTTGGTAGCTATGATTATTACTATGTGCCAGATGTTTTGAATACTTTATCCCACTGTTTCACAATCCTTAGCATGCATCAAAGTCACTTGAAGGTGGTGAGTTCTTTCATTTGTGACTGAGAATCCTTTAAATATAACTTTTTTAAATGGTCGAATGAGATTCTATTACTGATATTTTTTATTTTCTAAGAATTTTAAAAAGCATTTTAATGCTTCTGAAACTAGGATATGCAAAATGATCAATGTCAAAGAAACATGCAGGTGACTAGGCAGAGGAGTACATTGTAAAACAGTTGTCAATACCTGAGACTATCTGATTTTACCTAAGAGTAGGAAGTACCTGTCCATTTGAGTATCATCTCTGTGGATTTGGCAACAGCAAATACATTTGAATTTTAACTTAAATATGGATTCCTAATGATTTCCTAATGACTTCAAAAATACCACAGTATGATGGGGCTTTGAAAGGAAAAGTTATTGTGTATGCAGAAGAAAGCTGGCCATATCCTGAGTAATGGAATTAAAGGCAGTAGAAATTGTCAAATTCTTTAGAGTAGATCATAGCATTTTCAAGGCTGGGAGAATAGATGTGCCTGATTTATGCACTGTGATGGTCTATCACTCAGGCACTGAAAAGCTCGATCAAAAACTTCCAAATTGCTTTGAAGAGAAGCTATTTAATATATGGTGTGAGTAATTCAGGAGAGGGAAGAAGAACTTCGAGTTTAACCAAAGAGAAAATGCAGACAGAACTCGGATACTTTTTCAGACACCTGGAAATTGAATGGACCTTGGTTAGATAAGCCGTTATGTCCCTGCTAAGCCACACAGACAGCCCTGGGCCACAGGACCCAGATGTAACTTTATCCTAGAAGAGGAGGTAAAGAATACTCCAACCTCAACTGTGAGAGTGTGTAATTGTACAGGTAAATTGCAATGTTGGTTAAGTTAAAAAATTTGATGAATATGTAATATACTGTATCTTTTTCCCTCAAAGAAGCCTGTAAAATAGGATTGCACCTTGCGGTAGATAGCATCTAAGGATCTAAGAAATATGATATATATTTGCACCCTTAATTTATTTAGTCACTCTCTTGTTGAGTTTAGTAATTTCCAGTTGTTGCTATTACAAATAGGACTTCTATGAGCATATTGGTACTGAAACACACTTTTTTTTTTGTAACTGATTACTTCTTTAGGCAAAGTGTGACTTAGTCTTGAGGAAAGAGGATTCTGAAGATATGTAGATAGGAACACAACATTGTCCCTCTTCCCCAATGTTGGAGGATGGACATTCCTGAATTTCTACATAGAGAATCCATCACATGGCTGACGTTTCCTCCACTCAGTTCTGTGGGTTATGCTGTAGGAAGGAGAAACCAGAAACCAACTCTATTTATTTTTCCTCTGACATTTATCTGAGCAAATTTTTAGATTATTTTAGTTAATCTTCTTAACCTTTTCTTTCTTTTGCAACCTGAAGCAATTTTCTCTCATAGTGTAAGGAATTATTGGCTATTCTTCTTTTGCATCTTTTTTCATATTCATGGATAGAACTGCTGCCCTTTGAACAAGACAATTATTCTCTAAAAGATAGAAATGAGTTTACTTCCCCCATGGTTCTGAAGTAATTATATAAACAAAATTTTAGAATGCAAGTGAGAATAGCAAAATAGAAAGAGCGGTTGGCAGAGTTAATTGGCTGACCTTCTTATGTAGATCTCATTTGGGATGTCACTTGAATTTTTGGAAATCATTGCTTATTTCCTTTGAGAATTATTTATTGCTCTGTGTAATTTGAATGTATAATACATAGTTTATTCACTTCTGCGTTATAGTTTGAGGAAAGCTATTTCTATCAGGGAGAGATAAAAAGTATTTTGAATCACATTTTTACCCTTCCAGTATTGGTTTAGAGAAAATATACAGATGTAAAATGAGACATAATGCATTGTCAGATTTATCATGGTTTCATTATTTCCTGACACTGGAGAGCCAGCAGAGCCACAGTGGGAAGAGTACTTTGGGGGTGTGAGCTTTGTTCTGGGTTTTGCCACTTGCTAGTTGAGACCTTGGCAAAGTTTAATTGTAAACATGTGAAACAGTGAAACTGACAATAGTGTTCCTTCCCTTCCTTCCTCCCTTCCTTCCTCCCTTCCTTCCTGCCTTCCTTTCTTCTTTCCCATCTTCTTGGTCTGCATCTTCTTACTCCTCTTCTTCTAGGAGACAGTACAACAGCTTTGAAATTAGACAAACATCGTTTGGCATCTTAATTCTGCTGTGTGATGACACTGGCAATTTGCCTGACCCCTCTGGGCCTCAGTTTCCTCCACTGTTCACGTGGTAATAATACATACTGGCAGGGTGATTTTGAAGATTCAGTGAGATAGTTTATGTAAGCAGCTGGTATGATATAAGTACATATTAGACCCTTAATACATGGTAACTGTTATCTCACAATGTGGCCGTGAAAAGCATGCGATAAAATATTATAAAAGCCCTTTCTCCACATAAAGAGTGGTGTAAACTTGAAATGTGGAAGGAGTGAACCCCTGGCTCATCTTGCATGTCTGACTCTCTTGAATGTGTAGTGCCCGGGGCTCAGCCCTCACACTGCTCTCTTTCTGCCTACCCAGAACTTGCAAAACGTCTACTTCCAAACTACTACTAAATTTAATAAGTTTATAAACTTGTAAGTCAGATGGGTCTTATTATTGAGTAATTCCCTTAATGTTGAAATTCAAGCCAGGATCTTAATTGGTAAAGCTGAGAATTATCTTAAAAATCAGATTCTAAATTTCTTCTTGGTGTAGAGCCATACCCACTTACTGAATCAACTTTCCTTCCCTTCTCGGCATCTCTCTGTATAGTTATAACTGGCCATATTGCCGGTTATCTTACAGATGAGAACCTAAGATTAATTCCTCTCACTCCACCCTATGACACCCAAACCTGCCTCCTGTGGTTTGCAGTGTAAATCTTAGACAGAATTAATTTCCTCCTCATATATAAGGGCTCCTTTCTATACCCACAGCTTTGGTAGAAGTAAATAGAACATCAGTTTAATCTTAGGTTCATTATTTCCCCAGTGTTTATAGTTTTGTGTGTATGCACTTGTACATTTATCTTAGCACTGACAAGTTTTAAGCACATAATAAATATCAGTTGGGACGAAGCTGGGATGAAGTGAGAGAGTGGCATGGACATATATAAACCAGCAAATGTAGAATAGATAGCTAGTGGGAAGCAGTCACATAGCACAGGGAGATCAGCTCGGTGCTTTGTGACCACTTAGAGGGGTGGGATAGGGAGGGTGGGAGGGAAATGCAAGAGGGAGGAGATATGGGGATATATGTATATGTATAGGTGATTCACTTGTTATAAGGCAGAAACTAACATACCATTGTAAAGCAATTATACTCCAATAAAGATGTTTAAAAAAATTTTTTTAAATAAATAGTTGGATAAGTGATTGAATGAAGTTGAATGAAGTGTGTGTGCGTGTGTATGTGTGCTGTTTGGTAACATATCTAGCTATAACTCATTTCATTACTCTTCCTTCTACTTTATCTTCATAATATTTCTTTTTTGTATATCAACTTATGGTACTCACAGATGCTGGTTATTATTTGAAAGTAAAAATTGTGCATACTGTTTTATTTTGAACCTGAATAAAGTTAGATCTAAGACACTAAAAAAATTCTCCAACAAATACATGAATGCATTTTCATGTAAAGATTCAAATTACAAAAATTTATCTCAGCAAAGTGCTAAAGATCCTATTCACTCAACCCCTCTTCTCCCCAGAAGTAACCAGAATCGACAATCTGGTGTACTTCCTTCCAATCCCCTTTTATAAAATTACAAACATATACAAATATATAGTTTTTCATATGAAGGAGACCATACCATATGTATTGTTCAATGCTATCACCTTGTTGATCAACGTGTCTTGTACTCTTTCTACTATCTATTTTAGTCGGTACAGAATAATCTGAAGTGTGGCTGTCTTGTAGTTTATTTGATCACTTTGTTCACAATAAACATTTAGATTTCCCCCCCTAATTTTTGGCTGTTATAAGCAGAATTGAACATTCATTGCTGTATTGGGTTGGCCAAAAAGTTTGTTCGGGTGTTTCCATGTTTCCATAACATCCACTTTATGTTATGGAAAAACCCGAATGAACATTTTGGCCAACCCATACATATATGCAAGCATCTCAGTAGGACAGATTCCTAGGCATGGATGTTAGTCATAGAACATACATACTAAAAAGGTTGATACATGCCACCACATTGCTTTCCCCAAGAGCTTAGCCAATTATTTACATTCTCACCAATAATTTTTCAGAGAGCCCAGAGCATTTCCACTCTAAAGAGGAATATGGTTAATCATCTCCTCATTACAAGTCATGACCTGATAATTCAGTGATTATATATACACTGATTGTGTATGTAATGCAGTGAGTTAGCACAGGATATTGGCTCCATTATATCAGATTAATATTAAAAATCCCCTTAAATAAGAAAATGTTTCTGAGTTAGTGGTTTCACTTAGTAGGACTACAAATTCATAGATAGAGGGAGTTGACATGGGCTGAAGGAAAGGGGAAGGCAAACACTTTACTATTCATCAAGATATGACTAGCAGCACCTCATTCTTAAAATTTAAAAACAATATACTCAAAAAGTATTGTGTGATTAAACTAAAAGATGGAAAGGACTTTTATATTGTTTAAGCAAAATGTAAAATTAATCAGTGTTATGGCCTGCATTCTATCATGGCATATAGAGGGGCAGGAGCAATTAAAACATTACATTAGCTCAACACTTATGAAATTTGGGCTATAAGCATGTACTAAGAAAGCACCCTAGAGAAACATGGAGGGTTAGAATTATCTCTTTATTCAACATGAGCTCTATTATCTTGGGGACTCCAGAATCAGTGGCAAAACTTTCACAGCTAGGCTAATTACTTTAATAAGATCTGCTTTACTTATAAATCCAAAGCAGAAGCCAGAAATGGACCTGCTAACAAATATTTATCCTCTTTGTGGTGTTTCTTTTTCCTGTGGTATTGCATCATGGGTTCCTGATCTCCACTTTGACGGTATCAAGGGCAGCATCATTCTTGGCAAATGCATGCAATAGGATGCCTATTTTCTTTTCTTTTCTTTTTTTTTTTTTTGCGGTACGCGGGCCTCTCACTGTTGTGGCCTCTCCCATTGCGGAGCACAGGCTCCAGACGCGCAGGCTTAGCGGCCATGGATCACGGGCCCAGCCGCTCCGCAGCATGTGGGATCTTCCCGGACCAGGGCACGAACCTGTGTCCCCTGCATCGGCAGGCGGACTCTCAACCACTGCGCCACCAGGGAAGCCCAGGATGCCTATTTTCTATGGGGCTTTTCCAGTCTTCTTTCTGTGCCCTTTCTCCCCAGATATCTAGTTTCCTCACAGCTGCCAGGACCTGCCCCTACAGAGTCATCTGCCATGTCAGCTCTGCCCTCCTCAGAGCCTCCCATTCCTCATTCCCACATCCAATCCCCTTCATTAATTTGGGCCAACATTCACTGACACAGACTCTGTGCCCAGCTGCCCGCATCATGCCAGGTCCTTTGATGTAGGAAGAAAGCCCAATTCCTGCTCCCAGGAAAGCCTCAACTTAATGGAATTTTCTAGAGTTAATTTGATAAACTTTTTTTTAAAATTATTATTTATTTATTTATTTTTGGCTGCGTCAGGTCTTAGTCCCAGCACGGGGGATCTTCGTTGAGGCAGGCAGGATCTTTCCTTGTGGTGCACGGGCTTCTCTCTAGTCGTGGCAAGCGGGTTTTCCCTCTCTAGTTGTGGCACACAGGTTCCAGGGTGCATGGGCTCTGTAGTTTGTGGCATGCAGCCTCTCTAGTTGAGGCGTGTGGGCTCAGTAGTTGTGGCTCATGGGCTTAGTTGCCCCGCAGCATGTGGGATCTTAGTTTCCTGACCAGGGATCGGACCTGCATCCCCTGCATTGTAAGGCGGATTCTCTACCACTGGGCCACCAGGGAAGTCCTGATCAACTTGTTTAAGATCAAGTGTTGTGGAAGATAAAGTTTAATTAATATGTCACTTATAACATCCATAATTTAACAGGGACCTTAAAAGACTAAGTAGTAATAAAAACTTCAGCCACTGTGTCAAGGCTGGTGGAGCACACTTTTTATTTTTCTTGTGTTGACAGCTACATTCTTACTCAGAAGGTGACTCCATCTCCTCTGGAGATCCTCTCTAGCAAATAAGAATAGACATTTTTCTTAGGTGGGCTTATATCACACAGACCTGTTACAGATGTTAATATTTATTTTTTGTATTTACAGCACTAATCTCAGTTTTGTGCATTTGATTTATCTTCCCTTCTCAGACAGAGAATTCATAGCAATACCGAAGCCCTTTGTGGAGTTACGCCAAGATTATTTGAATAGGATTTATATTTCAGTCAAGTGCTCCCCTCTTCACATGGAAGAAAGCAGCTCCAACCACGCAAGGCAGGGCTACTGCTCACATGGCACCTGAGCTGTGCTCTCCGCAGCAGGACATCCATAGATTACAACAGAGAGGTCTGGGGGGTGGGATGCAGATTGCTGTGGGGAATGTCCACACTTACCCTGTGGAGACAGACCTCCAGCCATGGATTGCGGGGACAAAGCTAATGAAAGAAGTGTGTCAGCCTGGACACTTGAGGCACTGCAAACCTCAGAAGAACGAAACGATTAAACCAAACCAAACCAAATCAATCACCATAGATATGAACTGCTTTTCTCAACTGTAGACTTGCCTTTCCACTTCCTGTAAGTAAAGCAAGAAAAGCGAATAGTACCTCATTCCACATGTAACAGTATTGTATGATACACTTAAAAATTTAAGAGGACAGATCTCATGTTATCTGTTCTTATCACAAAAAAGGAAGGCAGTCTGAATCTTAGAATTTCTAGAATTTTCAGTGCAAAGTCATTTTCTGTAGCAACTCAAACAGACCTCTGATCTGCTGGAGGGGCCACCAGCTCATTCTCACCTGCACCCCTTTCAGGAGTCCAGACCATTGTGGCAGACAGTGCTAGCTGCCAAAAAATATCTACACTCCCTTTCTTCCTTACTACTAGAATCCCAACTTCATTTAGGGCAACAACATGTCCAATTAAACATTCCCCCCAGAATCCCTTGCAGCTAGGGGTGGCTATGTGACCTAGCTCAGGTCTGTGAGACCTGCTCTACTAAAATGTAGTCCCTGAAAGATTTCTGGACTGCTTTTCCCTCCACTAATATTTATTAAGTGCCTACTAGGTGCCTGGTCCTATGTGTGTTACTCCTATTTTACAGATGAGGAAACTGACCCTCGAGATGAAGGAATTATTTGAAGCCACCCAGAGGAATAAGTGTATGACTGGAGATCTGAACCCAGGTGGGCTGGCTCCACGCCTCTCAGACAGGATAACGCCATTCTGAGACAACACGGAGAAAGGCTGATTACCCAGGAAGTGTGAGGAGGCAGGGGAGAAAGCATTTTCTGCCATTTCCTTGGAACCAAAGGTTGATTTTGAGAACTCTGCTTCTGTTTGGCTGAAAGGGAAGGCTTGGATTTGTTCCTCAAGGTCAAATATATAAGGTACTAAAGACAGAGATGTGAAATTACTATCCATGTCCTGGATGTAAAATGTCCATTTACTTTCTAAAAACCAAAAGGGAGAGGGGAACACAATCCACTGAAAAACTAAATGTTATCATCCTTAATAACCCAGCTTGGAAATTAACGAGCTGTAGGAATTGAAAGAGTCATTTTGCTTTGGCTCCGGCAGAAAACACTGATGGAATTCTGTGCCAATGCATTCCAGAGCTTTGTAATTGTTCCCCTAAATGCTCAATAGTTTTAATTTGTATATAATATGTGATTTTAATCAGCCTAGGCAACTGTTTATGCAGGGTTTTTTTTTTCTCCCCACAGAAGCTGCAACATGAGTGATATTTAAGTAGAGTCTCTCATCTGATTTTTCAAAGAAGACAAATGCCTGTATTAAAGAAAACAGAAACCTTTCTTTACGTTGTTTCAATGAATGAAATGAGATATCTTCATACCACACGATGACATTACCCACTCAATTTTGATTCTGAGTTAGAAAAACTTCTTGGCATCAATTGGCTATTGCCATTTATGCCACTGAGATTTTTATCTGTATTTGGAAGACCCCAGCTACCATGAGGAATTCAACTCTGGCTATCATTACCTATCTATCAGTAGGTCTAACTACACTGATTCCCTCTTTAACTTAACTTTCATGTTTTAGCCAGTTTTAATGATGTTGTATTGATATAGCTTACGGATAAGAATTAGAATATACTTTTTTTTTTAAGTTGAGATATACTTGACATATAACATTATATTAGTTTCAGGTGTACAACATAATGATTTGATATGTGTATATATTGCAAAATGGTCACCACAATAAGTCTAGTTAATCTCCACCACCACTCATAGTTACATTTTTTCTTCTCCTTGTGATGAGGACTTTTAAGATCTACTCTTTTAGCAACTTTCAAATGTGCAGTTCAGTATTATTAACTAGAGTCAATAAAACCGCAGTGAAATTTTCATTTGTATTAAATGTTTGAGAAATGAGGTAACTAGTTAGTTGAATGATCTGGTTTACCAGCTAATATGTAACATGCATGAATTATACTTTTCAGCTACTCAGAATATGATATAAACCCCTATGATTATACCTTCTCACATGTAATGTGATTAGTGATTAGTTCTGGTCCCCTCCTCATCCGCATCCCCATTCCCATTTTTTATTTTTATTTTTTTTTGTGGTACGCGGGCCTCTCACTGTTGTGGCCTCTCCCGTTGCAGAGCACAGGCTCCGGACACGCAGGCTCAGCAGCCATGGCTCACAGGCCCAGCCGCTCTGCAGCATGTGGGATCTTCCCGGACCAGGGCACGAACCCGTGTCCCCTACATCGGCAGGTGGACTCTCAACCGCTGTGCCACCATGGAAGCCCCCCACCCCCATTTTTAAATACAGGAGCAAGTGATGCCTCTTTGGAACTGTCTTAGTTCACAGTACGGTCTGTAGGTACAATAGAAGTTTCACTCTTCTTCTTTTTTTTTCGGCGGGATTTTGAGGGATTATAGACCAGCTGAAAATACTCTTCTTGTGTATTCACTGTGTAACACAGGTACCCCACTATTTGGATGTTTTGACTCTACTTACCACATCGTGATTTGTTGTACGCAGTAATAATAATGGTCACTATTTACTAAGCAACTACAATGTGGCAGAACATTACAAACATATGTATGTTTGTATATATATTTACTTGCATTTATTTACATATATAAATCCCTATCCAGCCATGCGTATACAGTGCATGAAGACTGTCACTGATACAAAAGGCAAGTATATATATATTTTAAAACATCACTTTTATCACAAATTTCACTTCCAATTAATTGGGAACACCAATGTGTCTCTATTTAAGGTAGAATGTAAGAAGTTAAAGAATAATTTATATTTTATGAGCTTTCTGGAAACTTTAGATTGCTTTCACTTCTCCCACTGCTTTCTGCCAATTAAACTGAATTATATCTAGAACCGGTAAAGAAAGTGAAATCATTATGTCAAGCAATCCTTTGTCTTTCTGTTAGAAATCACAAAAATAGCATCTTTGATAGGGAAGGGGAAATAAAAGCAATTTGAGTGCCCATACAAGTAATTCCTAAATTTGAATTAGTTTAGAAAAAATCCCTCCAAACAGCTGCTTGGTTAATGGCTAGCAAAAAACCGTGGGAGCTATGTCAGAGATCCCCACATTGCAGCTAAACTAAGGCTGCTTTGAAGACAGATAAAATGTATGGGTTAAATTATATGAAAAGTTACAAATGGTTCAGGAGTCATGAACTGCTCCTCCGTAAATCAACACAAGGCAGTCCAGACCACTGAGGCCCCTTTCCCCTCGCTCTTCTTTCTGTTCACCCACTGCCCATCATCGCACTGCCGGGCCATCTGCACACCTGTCATTCAACAAAAATATACTGCTCACCATCAGGCACTGCCAGACATGTGACTGCAGACCCTGTTCCACCGTCACTGACTTCTGCCTAGAGGTGGGGGTGGAGGGTAGATGAGGCCATTTGGTCTCCAAGTGGCCCCATGCATGAATCACTCTCCTAAATTCTCTTGCATTCCAAAGGGAGGAGTTGGGGTAGCATTGGCTGTTTGTGTCTCTCTCCTTAATCCTTAGTAGCGAGAGCATGCATATAATAGAAAAACAAATTCAAATATAAACTATTTCTATTACCAGCTAAGAAATCCATGTTTAGGTAAACTAGTTAAAAAAACATGTTTGCCCTAATGTTCACAGTACATTATAATTAGTACCTGTAGGTGGGGATACTCAACAGGATGATTAAATTCATGAACCACATTCAGCTGAGTCTCTCTTGACCCCTATTGTATCTCATGGAATCAAAGCTTCAGTGGCTTGCTGTTGGAGGATTCCTGCTCAGGATTTAATTCTAAACTCCTCACAGTTTAGGATGAATTTTCTCACTTTTTAAAAAGGTATTCATGTCTCCTTCTTGAAGCAAGGGGATAGGCAGTAAATACAGTTTGGTGTATTCTTTTTTTTTTTTTTTTTTCCGGTGCATTCTTTCACCTAAGTGGGCAAGACAGAGATGACGGCTTCATCAAAGAAGCACAAGTAGCATTGGGAGGGGTAATACTGACATCAGT
Organism: Mesoplodon bidens; assembly: GCF_964165515.1. Classification (NCBI taxonomy): domain Eukaryota; kingdom Metazoa; phylum Chordata; class Mammalia; order Artiodactyla; family Ziphiidae; genus Mesoplodon; species Mesoplodon bidens. The sequence goes on along the minus strand of NC_138161.1, from coordinate 77,724,972 downwards.
GCCGAACTCCCGTCTCCAACATTCCTTTCTCAAAGAACATTTTTGTAATAACATTAAGATGAAATGTAATTTATGTAAAGACCCATGCATTGTATCTGACACCAGTAGGAACCCAGGAAGTATTAGTTTCCTAATCTTTTACGGATCCTTTCCCACCTATCCAACCATGCACCTATGTGTGTACACACACACACACACACACACACACACACACACACAACTTGACTAAGAACTTAGCCCTGGCTTATTCAAGGCATGCTGGCTGCCACTCTCTGCACTTTAGCAAATCATCTTTCCCAACCTCCATCTTATTTTATTTCACTCTGCTTGATTTTTCTGAAATTTCCCCGAGGCACTAATGGGGAGGCTACCTCGTGTTTTTCTAATAGGCTATTAGGTTAAAAGGGGGAGAAAGGCATTATCCTTTTCTGTGATACAAAATAAACAAGTAATGTTAAGTGTAGTAATTACTGTTTTCCCAAATCACAGCATGCAGCCAAGTGCTTATAAAAGGCACGGGCATGAATGACATGGTGCTTTCTTCCCAGCTTGACCTGCTGCAGAATCAAAACAAGAGAGGCCACATGGTCCCACCAAACTGAAGCTACTCCCACCTCTCAGAGCCCACTTGTAGAAAGGCGGGATGGTGCTGGTGATGGGGTTGCCAGATTTAGCAAATAAAAATACAGAACTCCCAGTTAAATTTGAATTTCAAATAAACAATAATATTTTTTTACTAGAACCATGTCCTCAGTATTGTATGAGACATACTTATATTAAAAAAAACTTGTCGTTTACCTGAAATTCAAATATAACTGGACATCTTGTATTTTATCTGATAAACTTAGTTACTGAATATGTAAGAACTAGATTACTAAGTGCACTCTTTGTGATCTCTTTAGATCTACATCTGGTCTACAACACCTAACAGATATTTTTTTTAAAAAAGGAAATAATTTACATGCAGGTGGCTCTCACACTTAGAGTACCTAAGAATCACCTGCAGGGCTTTTCAAAACACAGTTTGCTGGGCTCCTATCTCCAGGAGTTTTGATCCAGTAGGTCTAGGGTGGAGCCTAAGAATCTGCATTTCTAGTAAGATCACAGAGGATGCTGATGATGCTGGTCATAATAGACATCAAGGTGAACTTTTTTTGCTCAGGTCCTCATGAGCCAATCCGTACACAATGAAAGAGGTTGGTTTAGCCAAAGAGGAAGATGGGAAGGAGGAAGAGGGTGAAGTGGAGCAGGACCCTCTGGTCCTTGCCTCCCTGCACCCCAATGTCCTCAGCCTGCCTTTTGTCTGTGGAAAAACTTTAGCCAAAGAATAAGCTTAATCAGAGAAGTGAGAAAATGCAGAAACAAAGGAAAACAGTCAAAGGAGACCAAATAAAAATAGTTTATCATTAAACAAAATCAAGCACCTTTAGTTCCTTCTCAAGGGCTATAGATAATACCCTGAGCCATATATCCTGTGAGCTGTCTTGTAGAGACTGAAACCCCCAGCAGGTGGAAGAAGTTAACTACGTGATGACCAGGCTGTAGCCATGACATAAGCTGCCACAATTCTGAGAACTGTCCTCAAAGAAATGGAAACAAACCGACCCGGGAACTGAAGACTAACTGTACCTAAAACAATCAAGATGACGCTGGTCAGACCACTGATGACCAATTTCAAGGTGACTGTCAGAGCTTACTGTGCTGTTTCTGCATGTGGCCCCCTCCCTCTGTCTATAAAAGCTCTTGCCCTATGATTGTTGGGGGAGGGGTGTCAGCCAAGTCAGCATAGAAACAGTAAGAAAACTATATTTACCTCACTATGTTTTGGAATTGAGGTCACATGTGGAACAGTTACTGAGGAAACAGGAACAAATACTAGCGATGGCATCTTCCAAGGGAGGAGTAGTTTCTAGAAGATTGTGAGAAAAGTGAGGCAGGAGATAAATATACACACTGACAAACACTGAACCAGAGGAAATATCTTGCATTCTTGTCTCTTTCAGGATGAAGTAATGATTTTTACCACAATCCTCCTGCCTAAGTAGCTACAATTGAGGCAGGTGGGTGAATGTGCCATTCTCAAGGGTGCTGGTGATTGAAGGCATGAGCTTAGCCAATGAGGCCAACTGTTCTCTCTGTTCAGGAAGGTGGTGGGCTTCAGAGTCAAATGGTCTATGTGGAAATTCTGGGTTGGCTAGTTATTAGCTGGGTGACCTTGAGAAATCTTCATAACCTCTCTGAGCCTAATAATTTTCCCCAGTTCTGAAATGTGGCTGGAAATAACATCAGCACAGCATGGTTGTGGGATTCCAAGAGATGGTATAGGGAAAGGAGACTTGCACAGACCCTGGCACATTACAGAGGCTCGGTGAACATTAGTCCAGATGGATCATGAAACCATATCTATGGGGGTAGTCTGAATGTGAAGCATGGATGCTTGGGATCATTTTTATCTCCTACACACATAGCCTCATAGTTGCTCAGTCTTTTCCTTCCCTAGCTTTTCCTCTGACCAAAAATACGTGGTTTTTTGGTAGGCATTTGTGTTAACTACTAGAAAATGGCAAGATATTTCAAGCAATCTTCAATGAATAGAAAAGCTAACTTTTAAATTATGGTAGTCATTTTTTATCTGTCATCTTTTGTTCTACAGATCCTGGCAGCTGCCAAATCTGGACTGCTGGAGTCTAGTCTTCATTCTCTCACTAATCAGACTTTTGCCCTACACCCAGTTGACAAACTTCCTTGGGCCTCAGTTTTCCTATCTATAAAATGCAAGTGGAGAGTTGGCCTGACATCTAGGGAAATCCTTAAGATAGGGCTTATATGTCTAAATATTGAGTGCAAAATGTAATTGAATCAAATGAAAACAAACTAGCCTACTATTTGGAAAAATAAATGACTTAATTGTTTAAAAGTTAAGCAACTTGTTTAAGCACATTCATGATCAATCTGACCATATGTGGGAAAAAACAGGGACAGCTTTCTTGGAATATTGCAAAATTTATGACATAAAGGCTATTCCACGTGCTGAATACAGAATTCTGCTGTTTTAGCCTTTTTGTATATGCTCCACAATTAAGCCAGAGGCACCTGGGAGATTCAGCACTCTCAGACCCAGATTTTAGATTTTTTTTTGAACTCTATTTTATCAAATATTTGGGGAGTGTTTTGAGTTAAAAAAAGTAATACATGAGAAAATTTGGAAAATTCAGAAAAATATAAAAGGGAACATAATAATCAGTAGTAATCCCACTTCCTAGAAATAATCACTGCTAAAACTTTAACATTAAATTCTAGTCTCTATTCTTAACTTTTTTGGATGCATAACCTATAATATGAATAATAGCATAATATATAAAATTTGACAATCTCTTTTTCTGGCTTAGTTTTATATTAATTCATGTGGATTTCCTCATGCTTTTAAAACCTCTGTAAACATCATTTGAAACACTGATGCATAACTTCTCATATATATTTGCCATAATTTATGACAACACTTTAAGTTGGGACTTTATAAAATGTCCATTATTTTCATAAAGAGATCTGTTCTTTGTTTTGCTTTGTTTTGCTTTGTTTTGCTTTTGGTGGTGTAGTCTGCCCATCATAGTGCATAAGACAGCGTCAATAAAAATTAAAACTACTGACTCTGTTCTTACTGTACCCAGCTATTTAGAACCTCTGTCGACCAAAGGCAGCAATTCCCTCCCCAACCACAAATGACAAGCCCTCTATAAGGGAATCTTCAACTGAGGAATTTAAGAATTTAATTTCCCCTTATAGGAGAAATGGACTGGGAGATGGAGATTAAAGGCATTATAAATATTGAAGACAATGAACTCAAGCCACTGTGACCTCAAGATCATATCAATGGCATGCTATACATCGAAAATTAATGCTAGTGAGTACAATACAACCGAGTTTGATTTACCAGCCCTTGACTGCCTTGAAACACCTTGGATTCTCCCTCAAAGTCTCATTAAAGTGTCTATAAAGTCATTTTGCGTGTCACAGAGGAGCTGCCCACTGGGAGGCACAGTTGTTCTTCTCTGATTGGTACTTCGACCCAAGATGCTTTTGAGTTTTTCTAACTCTGAGCTGTCGACTTCCAGAGGCTTCTTACATCCTACCTAGGCCTCGAGTGGCAGCTTCAAGGCACAGCCCTTCAGCCTCTGACTTACACAGCTCAGCATCTGCCTTCCTACAGATGCAGAAGTGCAGATCCTTGCCCACCTTACTTGCCCACAGCTTCCTTTATTTCTCTCAAGACCTCATTCTAAACATTTTAGCTACTGCCTTACTTCCTGTTCCTATTCCCAGCTCTCAGATTCTTCATTTCCTAATCACCTCCAACTGCAGTGACTCCCAGATAACGGAACAATATTTTTGAACTTGCCAAAAAGAGATGCAGAAGTGAGACTAATATATGAAAAACTTTAAAATAAGAAACTCAAAGATGGGTAATGGGTTTGAGCAGGGGGATGTTCTATATTTGTCAGCATGAAGCTTTTAAGAGAAAATAAAACCAGTAAGTAAATAAGCTCTTATCAAGGCTTAGTTATTTTTATTGAGATACAATTAAAATATGATAAAATACATTCTTTTAAAGAATACAGTTCAGAAGTGTTTAGTACAGTCACAGACTTGTGCAACCGTCACTGCTATCTATTAATTCCAGAACATTTTTTTCACTCCCCCCAAAAACCGTGTACCTGTTAGCTATCATCTTCTCATTCCTCTCCTTGCCCAGCTCCTGATAACTATTAATCTACTTTCTATCTCTATGACTTACCTATTCCAAACATTTCATATAAACAGAAACATACAATATGTGGCCTTCTCTGTCTGGTTTCTTTCATTTAGCATAATGTTTGCAAGGTTCATCCGTGTTGTAGCAGTACTTGATTCCTGTGTTATGATTGAATAATACTTTGTTATATGCTATACCATATTTTGTTTAATCCATTTATCAGTTGATGGACATTTGGGTTATTTCTGCACTTTATTTATGAATAATGCTGCCATGAACATTAGTGCACAAAATTTTGTGTGGATGTATGTTTTGTAGTCTCCTGGGTATATACTTAGGATGAAATTGCTGGGTCATATGATAGCTCTATGTCTAATTTTTCAAGTAACTGCCAAACTGTTTTCCAAAGCAGCTGCATCGTTTTATATTCCCACCAGCAATGTCTGAGGGCTCCAATTGTTCTGCATCCTCATCAGCACTTGGTATTGTATACCTTTTTTATTATAGCCATTTTAGGGGGTATGAAATGGTATCTCATTGTAGTCAAGGCTTAATTTTTTTTTTTTTTTTTTTTTTTTTTGCGGTACGCGGGCCTCTCACTGTTGTGGCCTCTCCTGTTGTGGAGCACAGGCTCCAGACGCGCAGGCTCAGCGGCCACGGCCCACGGGCCCAGCCGCTCTGCGGCATGTGGGATCTTCCCGGACTGGGGCACGAACCCGTGTCCCCTGCATCGGCAGGCGGACTCTCAACCACTGCGCCACCAGGGAAGCCCAAGGCTTAATTTTAAAAGTAATAGTCAAGAGGCATCCTGGGATGGATATAGGACACATTCAGTTTGACCGTCTGCACTGCAGGTCTCTGGTGTCTCTCGGGAGCCAGATTTGGCCAGTGGATGGGCTTCACTTGGCCATTAGGTGGGGCATGAATTCTAGTCCTTCATGTGTCTTAGAGCCTCCTCCCAACTTATCTAACTTCTGTCAGGATTCACCGCTTCATGTCACCTGCCTGGCTCCTATGGGCATGAGTTTGGGACCCCATCTATACTTTCTATTTCTGTATCTGGACATCTTTATTCTATTACCATTAAAAAAACTGAATCAGGATATAGTTTAGAAAGATTTCGAAATGTTTTGGAGATCAAGCTTTCCGAAATGCAAAAGTTAAGTTAACCAATATGCTTAATTTTTTAGGATTTTCTGTTGAATCAAGGCCTGAAAAAATGCTTCTCCAATTGTAGTATGTTTTGACACATAACCTTTGGGATTGTGAAAAACCACTGACCAAAGACTCCCAGGGGCACACCTTGCAGACACAGCCCATCTTCCTAATTGTGTTGCTTTCAGAAGTTTTGAGGTTTGCTAAAAGATTCCATGATCTGACAGGTTCTATGAAATGATCAGAAACAAGGCAAAGCTGAAATCACATTTATAAAACCAAATCACTGATGATTAGAGGTACTTTATAAACTGGGATATTTTGGTTTTATGTCTGTAATCAAAAGACTCTAGGACATCAGACAGATAGTGGAGACAAATGATTACCAAAACATGCTTCAAGGAGGTCAATACACTTAATAAGAGATAAGAAACAGCCTGCTTTCAGAGTGAAGCAGTGTCCATCAGAAAGCAGATATTTTTTATTTAGAGGCAATTTTATCCATAGTTTGGAGTAAGAGGCTATCTGTACTTAAGCTTGAAAGACAATTGGCATGGAAGAGAAGGAGGGAATCAAACTATTCACAAAGTAAATAATCTTTTCAAAATATGTTATATGAACTACTTAGCACTTGAAATATTAGCCAAACCAGTTTCTTCTTGTTTTCACTGTTGAGCCTCTATTTGAAATTCAGTATGTGTATAAATCAAAAGTAAAATGTTTGCAAATCTAGATGCTTTATCCATTCGATGTTTATGAACTTTTAGATTTCTGATGTTTTGGTGTTTCTTGTTTCTTATTTTGTCTGCATGTTTAGAGTCTTATAGTCACATTTCCTGTAGGGTGGATTTCAGGGCATTAGAAACCTCTGTTTCCTAAATTCAATAAAAATAGGTTTTCAGCATCAGACATACTGCAACAATTGTACAGGGTGTAGCAAATTTGCTTTTAAGAATTAATAGGATTTCCCAAAGGATATATTTTTCTGTCAAACCTAATCCTCATGATCAACAACTATAGCTACTAGTAATTCCTTATGATTTTTTTAATTCATGTTTTTCTAAGCTTATTCTTACACATCCTCCAGGGTAACTTTTATTACAGGAATTGCTGGCTTTTCTGCCAAAAAAAGAAAATGTGCTTTATATTTAGATGACAAAGTAAGACATTTGACCCAACTGCATCACAACCCACTACGTAATTCCACAGGATACACTTGATTCTTCCATTGAATCTTAACTGATTTCAGAGGGAGACACACTCAAAAAGCAGGATTACCCCTCCTGTTCCCCTACCCCACTGTACTTGCGCAGAGCACACACTGGCTTCCTTGCTGGTCAGGTCAGAAGGACAGCTGGATCCCTTAGACTTGTAGCCTGTGGGCAGTTTCTGTTGGTGTAGACTGGTTGTTGTGATTCCTTCATTTCCCTTCCTACTTTCCATCGCTCCCCCTGAAGCCTTTAAATGCCTCCCACACAAACATTTCTAAAGTGCATGTTTCATTAAGAATATTACAGGGGGCTTCCCTGGTGGCTCAGTGGTTGAGAGTCCGCCTGCCGATGCAGGGGACACGGGTTCGAGCCCTGGTCTGGGAAGATCCCACATGCCGCGGAGCAACTAGGCCTGTGAGCCACAACTACTGAGCCTGTGCTCTAGAGCCTGTGCTCTGTAACAAGAGAGGCCGCGATAGTGAGAGGCCCGCGCACCGCAATGAAGAGTGGCCCCCGCTTGCCACAACTAGAGATAGCCCTCGCACAGAAAAACAAAGACCCAACACAGCAAAAATAAATAAAAATTAATTAAAGCTCACACCAATCTCATGATTAAAAAAAAAAGAATATTACAAAAGGATTGGAAAATAAATGCCACAGGTAGTATTAACACAACTGCAGCCTAACACAACTAACATCCATTTTATTTCAGGGAGTACAGCACATTGAGACACTATAGGATAATAGGTAAGAGATGGCCTGTGTTCAAATTCCAGCAATTGCACTAAATAACTGTGTGACTTTGAACAAGTTACCTAACCTTTCCGTAGCACAAATTCCTAACTGACAAAATGGAAGTCATGGAGTTGTGAGGATTCAACCAGCAAATACACATAAAGATTTTAGAGTACTGCCTGGCATGGTGGGAGCTGTGTAAGCATTTGCTGTTACCCTTAAGCAGTATTTTCTGTCTTTTTTCTCTACTGCATGACTCTAAAATCATAGTTGAGTAGATAACATATGTACAATGTGTATGATTCTTGTTTCATTTAAGATCATAACAATTGCTTCCCATGCTGTTTTATTGTTAGCATAATTAAAACTGTAATGACTGCTTACTGGTCTATCTAGTACAAGGGTTAACATTAAGTTGATTTCACTTTCTTATTGTTATAAATAATGCCGCAATGAATATCTTTAACTAAATATTGTTTTCCTTTATTTGAAACATTAATAAGGCAAAAAATGACCATAAGAGGGGATGCTTTTATACTTCAGAAGTATCTTTCTGATGGGATGCACAAATTTCTACCATCAGCAGCAAGAAAAGAACTCATCAATGTTATTGAACACATAAAAGAATAGCATGCTGTAATCAAAACAATGGGCATTTTTCTATTTATTATATTAAAATATTTTCATAAGTTTGGTTTGATAGTTATATCTACTTTTTTGTAATGTAATGTAATTATTTTACCCAATTATCTATTGCAGTTTTAATATTTTTTCTTATTAATTATACTGTATTGTAGGATTGCAAACATATAACTCTTGCTCTATTTAATATCTTCTTTTACTCAGTCATTGTTTTTCTTTTTAAAACTTAATTTATATGAGAATATATGTCTAGACAGTTGGATCTATTTTTGTGATTTATTTATAATATTTCTAAATGTTTTAGAGTCCTGGCAAATGATTTAATTTTTAAAAATTTGATGCTGATTTTATAATGTAACTTATTTTATGGTATGTGAAGTATAAATCTAAACTGTGAAAGTGTTCACCAGTTAGTATTTTACAACAATTCACTGAAGAATCTTTCTCTTCCCCACCCATTATTTTGGAGGGACCTCTTTTTACCCAGTCTTTAATGATCACGTACAGTGGGATTGACTTCATGCTCTTATGGTCTCTACCAGTGATCTGTCTATCCTCCCATAAACAAGCCACTGCTTTTATGCTTTTCTTTCAAACACATTTTAACATCTTAGAGGAGTAGAGGCAAACAACTCCTTTCCAGAAGGGACTTTTAATAGCTCACCTTTTTTTAAAAGTATGTGTGTATGTTTTGCTTTGTTGTTTACTTAAGTATAATTTACATACAGTAAAACTGACCCTTTCTAGGTATATAGTACTATAAATCTGCACAAACTTACATAGTTATATAACCAGTACCATCCCCAAAAGTTTTCTTGTGCCATTTTGTAGTCAATTTCTTCTCCCAAGCCCTAGGCAATCACTGGTTTGATATCTTTCCCTATAGTTTTGTCTTTTTCCAGAATGCCATATAAATGAAATCATATATTAGGTAAACTTTTTGAGTCTGGCTTCTTTATCTTAGCATAAGCTATTGAGACTCTTCTGTTTTGCTCCATACATCAGTACTTCATCCTTTTTTCTTAATGAGTAGTATTCACATTATATGGAAGTACCACAATTTGTCTATCCATTCACCAGCTGATAGATGTTTGGGCTAGGTACAGCTTTTGGCAATTATAAATCACATTTCAACAAACATTTGCATTCTAGGTTTTGTGTAGAAAACTGCCAGTTGAATTTTCAAAAAATAATTTTCAGTTCTAACAAGAATCCTATCAGAAATTTGATCAGGATTAAATTATATCTATATATCTAAAAATCTCTCTATATTATTGATATACATGTATATTTAAGGGGGAGGTAAAGGACATCTTTTGGCATTTAGTCTTGTCAACCAGGAAAATAAATAGTTCATGGCTCTTCTGTTTCTCAAACTCTTATTTTACTCTGTGTGTGTGTGTGTGTGTGTGTGTAGTTTTCTTCAAGTAGGATATACATTTTTAACCTAAGATTATTATTGGGCACATTATAATTCTGTTGCTAATGTGAACAAGATATTTTAAAATGATACTTTCAAATAGTTATTGCCAGAATATACAAATATCATTGATTTTTTATGTTCATCTTGTATTCAGCTACTTGTCTGAATTATTTATCATGTCAAGTGGTTGTTTGCTTACATCTTTGAGTTGTTTATGTACATAGTCATGCCACTTTTCTCTTCTTTTCCATTGTATAAAACTGCTATTTCTGTTTCATGCCTTTGATTTAACATTACTTTGGAAATCTTGTTCAATGCAATAATGGTGACCATAAAGATTTTTGTTTTGCTTCTAATTTTAATAAAAAATAATGCTCGTAGTTCCTGATTAAATGTAATACTAACTAGTAGTTTATAATGTTAAGTGTCTTTTTAATACTATTTTTAATATTTTTAGGAAGGATGGTATTAAGTTTTATCAAATTCATTTGCTGCATCTATTGATGATCGTGTAGATTTTCATATTTAACAATTTGATGTAGGATTATATGTAAATATTCCATTATATTGAATTATCCTTGCAGTACTAGAATAAAACCTACTTGGTCATGTTGCATTATTATTTGACTCTCTGCTCTTTGAATATATGAAAGTGTTAATCAGGGTCTCCAACAGAAGCTTTTTCAGCATTGTTTTGAACAAGAGATATTTATTTAATAAAACTCCTGGCTTTTTCAAGATGCCATTTTCCCCAATTTGCCTGTTCCCCTTTGCTCATGGCAGCCTGCCTCTAAGGCCTGCCTGCTCGTGAACATTTCCATCCTCAAGAAAGGAAATAAATAAATACTTGTTGAATGAGTACTGTCAATTTTAATGTTAACTATCTCATTATATTCTCACAACTCCTTGCCAGGAGAGTATTATTGGTACTAAATGAGAAGATAGAAGCTCAGAGAAATTAGGAAATTTCCCAATGTCACACAGCTAATAAATGACAGTACTATAATTCCAACTCAGGTTGTTTTTTTCTATCATACATACTCCTTTTTACCTCTGTTGATGGAAATAATCAATAAACAATCTGTAATAGGAATAGAAAAGAGTTTTATTTGAGCCAAACTGAGGACTATAGCTCAGGAGACACAGATTCAAGAAGCACTTGAATTGGGTTCCACCGGACTACAAAATGGGGGAACTGTATAAAGGCAAAAACTGAAAAATTATATAAGTTGTTTGTCAAGAATTATAATTAGAGCTAGCAAGAAGTAACGGGCCTTGTTAAACAAGGATTGGCTGGGGTCCAAAATGGTTGCATAGTTACAAGGGGAGTCCTTGAGACCCTAAGGTTACAGCTGGCAGCTGCTAGCAGTTACTGTTTTGAGAATGGTTGGTGTTGTCCTTGAGTCTGATACAGTTCAGAAAATTCAGGTTCTCAGGGATGCAGAAACATATCTGAAACTGCATCCACAATGGCCATCCAGCTCCATTTCGGATGCTTGAACCACAGTTACTCCAATTTGATTTTTAAATGCATTTATTTCTTTAATGGTTAAAGAAAATGTACAATGTATGTTTGATAGGCCACAAAACACACTGTTCTAGTTAGCATAAGATTTAAGTTAAATAATGTATAAGCCAGGATGACTTACCCATACCTCAATGTGTGAAAATTTCTTCCATAACCTCCAAGACATGTGGGATTTAAAATTCTCCCCTTTTACCTTTTTGTTTGTGTTTTATGTGTGCAATAGTTTATATTTTCATATTTTGATTTAACATTGAATGTCTTTCCAATAATATTGGCTCCCAGAGGTTGCAGTTTTAAAATTGGTCTTGTTTATGAATGGATAGAGTTATTAAGAATGCTGTATTCTTTAACAAAAGTGCTCAGTATTTCTCTATTGACTGACAGTGCATATTTAGCATGCAATGACTGCAACTAATTTAAAATAATTTTATTATTTTAATTTATTTTTAAATAAACAATAAAAAGTTTATTTTTCTTTAGACTATTGAGGTTATTTAATCTTTCTGAACCTGTTTCCTCATACGTAAATTGAGGAGATTGGATTAAATCTGTGCTTGCGTAACTAGTGACACAAATAACACTTTTAATGGGTACTTTATAATGGGTACTTTATAAAAATGAATTTCAAGGTCAAAACAGTCTGTGAATGGTTTCATATATTATAGGATTTTAGCACATGTGGGTTCATGAATGTCCCTCAGTAAAGGACATTTACTGAATAAAGGACATGTCCTGCTATTTATCCCAGGATTTCCCAAATTAATTTATATCTGCTCATTTATATTCCTTTTTTGTATTATTATCTGGGGGCATATATACCTTGAGGGCCAAATTTTGGGAAATGATAAATCAGGATTTTTCTAGTTCTAAATTTTTTCAAATGATATAAGGAAATTACAGGGTTTAAGTATTAGATTGTCATACAGAGGGACATAATCCAACAGGACAGAATCATCAAATCCAGTCTACTATGATAAAACTAAGAATTAAATTTAAAAAGTGACATAGATTCTGACAAGTAAACCAAATTCAGCAAAATCAACTAGTACTGATAGGTCAAGAAACCAAACACTTCGCAATAAGCAGCCACACTTGAAACAACTGAGGTCATGTTGATGGGAAGCTTCTTACATAAATATGACAACAAGATAACGGATCACTAAAAGCATAATTTATTCACTATAGTCTTAGAAGAAATGAGAGGAGAGAACTGAATAGACTGGATTAAAATGTTACTAGCCCACAAGTTCTCCATACAAGAGACTTCCAGTGATCAGTACAGTTCAACATACCACAATAACTCATCAAAATGTCAGACAATTGTGCTAGAAAGTCAATTTAGTTGTGAAGTCAGGCATTTAAATGAAAAAGTTTGATTAGCTTAATTGGCAACACTTCTTACAACAAAACCAATTTGATAATTTTTTCCCTCTCCATAATTTTTTCTATTGTTAAGACATTGCTCTATGTAGAGTTACACATAACTATTTCTAATTATGTATTCCTACTTTTGAAATTTTAGTTTTGAACATTAATTTTAAAAGGATACTTGTGTTATTTATTCATGAAAGTTAAGACTGGGGAAAGTTCTTTCAAAAAAAGTTTTCTGTTACTCCCAAATTCCTAATTTATCCCTCCACCCCACCTTTCCCCTTTGGTAATCATAAGTTTGTTTTCTACATTTGGGAGTAACATAAACACACTACTATACATAAAATAGATAAACAACAAGGACCTACTGTATAGCACAGGGAACTATACTCAATATTTTATAATAACTGTATGGGAAAAGGATCTGAAAAATAATATATATATATATATATATCTGAATCACTTTGGTGTACACCTGGAACTAACACAACATTGTAAATAAACTATACTTCAATTAAAAAATAAGTTTAAAAAAGTCTTCTAAGACAAAATGTGGTAATTTTATGTGTCATTTCTAGTTCTAAATACCAAAATTGTAAATGTGCATGTATTATTTGATCCCTCTATTCCACTTCTAGGAATTTTTCTTAAAGAGATCATCCTATGTGGGTCAAAATGAATGTACAAGGATGGTCACTGTAGCACTGTGGCACTTTTTTTTTAATAGAGAAAAACTGCAAACAACTAAAATGTCATTAAGGAGTTTATTAAATTGTGTTGATAAACATGTATACAATAAAATGTGCTAAACTCATTTAAATATAAAGAAGCTGTTCTTTGACATGGGAAGATATTTATGGCATATTGCATATTTTTTCAAAGAAAAAATGAAATTACAAAAAGCATGTACAGTATGATCTTATCTACATATTAGATAAGTGTATGTGTATGTATGCATGCATGTGCACACACGTGTGCAAGAATAGGGAGACAGAAAGACAGAGAGATACATAAAAGTTTAGAAGGACCTTCACCAAAATATTGACAGAAGGTTATATATTAACTGGAAGATGAGACTTCTGGTGATTTTCCCTTTTCTTATTTTATTTTGTTTACTTATTATTTAAAGTTATTTTTCATTGAGGGAAATAAAACAGGCAGAAGAAGTGCTAACAAAAGAGACCAAGAAGAAATGGTTGAAAAATATTAGAAAAACCTGGAGGAAATGTTAATATGACAATTAATCAAGAAGAGAAAGTTAAGGAGGATGTGGTTGGGGCCATGGCTGAATAGCTGACTTATTTTATTGGCAGTTGTAGTGCTCATTACTTTTAGTTTTATATATCAACTAAAAAAAAACCCTATTTTTTTGACAACCTCAAGTTCAAATCCTACCTCTTCCTTGAAGAGTTGACTGACCATGCAACCCACCTATAAGAGCTTTCTTCCATGAAATTAAGGCAAAAATATTCTGTTTCATTAAAATTCAGTAATTGCGTACCTCCTTGACTCGCCTCCATGTGTGTTTTCATCTGTCACTTAAACAATACATCATTAAGCTACCACTTCTGGAGGGCTCTCCTTTTGCCACGCACCCTTTCAGTGCTTTACAGACTCATCATTCTTATCATGATCCTATGAGATCAGATTTATTATCCCCTTTTTATACAGTAGGAAACTAAGGCTCTGAAAATCTTGTTGAGGTCACAGCGACAGAGCTGGAAATCAAACTCATTAAGATTCCAAAGCTCGTGTTTTTAACAGCTCCACAATACTGTTATTTGCATGTATCTATTGTTTTCCTCATTTAGATTGTAATCTCCTTGAAGCTGTATCTCTATACTGTTCTTAGTTCCTAACCAAGTGACAGTCAGATAATTTTGACTTATTAAGATATAGTTATTTTTGGGCTTCCCTGGTGGCGCAGTGGTTGAGAGTCCGCCTGCCGATGCAGGGGACACGGGTTCGTGCCCCAGTCCGGGAAGGTCCCACATGCCGCGGAGCGGCTGGGCCCGTGAGCCATGGCCGCTGAGCCTGCGCGTTCGGAGCCTGTGCTCCGCAACGGGAGAGGCCACAACGGTGAGAGGCCCGCGTACCGCAAAAAAAAAAAAAAAAAAAAAAAAGATATAGTTATCTTTGAAAGCAAAAATCTTTTTCTAAAAAACTGTTTCTGTAAACAATCTCTCAAAAATTGTATGACACTGAACATGATATGAAAATGAGGGAAAAAATTAGCTCAATTACTAATTAGTGTCATATTTAAACTTTTGTTAAAGCTAACTGTTCATTTTATGTCAGTAATGCCTGCTCATTGATATATTTAAGTAACTCAAGCTTTTCATAAATGAATTTCTTTCACCTTCTATTTCACAATAAGGACTCAGGCTTAATCAACCTGATTTATGCCAACATCTATCATCAGATCTTGCTTAAACCAACAGTGATTGTTCTTTATAGCATTAAATATAAAAGCAAGATGCCTTAGAATTAGCCTGATAACTTTAGTGTCTGTTGTGGCCTTGGATAATGTTTAATCATTAGCTCTAACATAAAATTTTATTTTGATGTATAGAAATATTTATTGCAACTCAGAGGAAATGTGGACGTTGGCTTTGCCTTAGCCAATATTTATTCCCCCGGCTAGGTAAATTGTAGCATTTACCTGAGCAGAAGTCAAAATCTATCTACTATAAGTCTAGGACATCTCAGTTAATCCCACACCAGATAGACACACATTATCCAGTGAACAACAACACAACAATTCAATCAAAATTATTAAAATGCTTTCCACTTCCAAAATCCTAACTGTGGGTCAAAATGAATGTTTTCTCCCTCTTTGTGTGTCTCTCTCTGTCACATGAAATCACAACACAGCAAACACACAAAACACAAACACATCAAGCTAGGAGTGTAGGAAAAGGACCTTAAAACGTACATTTAAAGTGTTTCTCTACTGCACACTTCTTTTTGTTCAGATTTCGGTTTGATCTCTGACCAAAGAAACAAGAGTGTTTCTTTTCAGGGCAGCAGTAGAATACTCTGCTTCCTGACAGTGAACAAAATTTTACATTTAGAAGAATCACTGTCCTGACAACATTCCTTATTTCTGGGGAGAGGAGGGCAAGATCCCTGGACTGAGTCGCTAGGGGCTGAGAGAGTGAAGGTGGCTGTTTTCATGCAGGAAGAAAGGCTGTAGTGTCTTGCTTTAGGCAGTGTTCTTTTTGACATGAGTAAGAGAGCCAAGCCCTTATATCATCCCTGGAAAACCGTATTTCCAGTGAATATTCTGCAGTTCTTAGACCAGTGTTTATCATATGTATATTCTAGTATTAAATGCTTAGGGGAAAAAGCAACACCATAGAGAAGGTTAGCTGTGCCCTCTTCTATGTACGAGCATGCAGCAAAGCAAACAGATGAGTTTGGATAAATGAAAATCAATACACTCGAAAAGGTCTCTTTCATTCAATTGATTCAAGCCCAGTGGGTAATAGTACGGCAGAATGGGAAATGGTGTTAATGTGGCCCTGGCATAAATCCCATTTACAGGAAATACAGTAACTAAAGTGGATAAAAGCATGAGGGGATCTAATGAACCATAATGAACTCTTTACCATGGACCTTTTTAAATGCTTTTAATATGATCTTATCACCATATCGTTTGAACTTTCAGTGAGACAAGATAATGCTTTATGGTATGTATGTTATTTTTGAAAATCTAAGAAGTCAGAATAACAAACGGTTATTCTTGTCTTTAGAGTTAAGAAGCATTGACTGCTAGAGCTGGAAGGATCTTATTTACAGAAAAGGAAATGGAAGTCACCAGAAGCATCATTTATCGCTCAGCATCACACAGAAACTTGGTGACCAATAATTCACCACAAGTTGGGCAATTCACAGTGCAGTGCGCTTTTTCTCTACAAGTCAGTTTGGAGATGGTGGAATTAGCAGTGTGCAGACAGTTGCCAACACCTGGGGAGGCTGTGAGTGGGGAATCGAGGCCACAAGAGTCCAACCAGCTGGTTCCTAGATCAGATTCACTTAGCACAGCTAAAACTTTTTGGAATTCTGATATAGGAAAAGAAAAGAAAAAAAAAAACCATAGTTTTTGACCTCATAAGTCTTTTTCTGGGAATCCATCTTGCAAAAGCAATCTCACATGTGTACAGACATAGATTTAAATGAGGGTGCTCATTCTGGTATTGTTTATAATAGTAAAATTTATAAGCATAAATGACTGTCCATGGGGTGGGGGCAGGTAAATGATTAGAGCACCTCCATACAAGTGAATTACTATGAAACTGTTAGCAAATGTGTCAAGGATGATTGATATGTACAGTCATGGGAAGATGCCCGGGATGCACTTTTAGGTATAAACAACCAGATATATTCATAAAATAATATAATATACAGAATGATGCTATTCATACTGAAAAATGAAAACCATTATATGTATTTCTGATATGTTTCTCACTCTATTCTCATCTTCCTACCGTGTCACACTTCTGGATATGGGGACAAGGGAAGGTTTTGAGGAGCAGAGCAATTGAATGTGACCATATAAGACTGGGAGAACATATTTTAGTAACTTTATTCTTTTTGTAAAAATGCTACTTCATTATTATGTAACATAATGTCTATAAGTATGGTCTTTGGAGTCAGAAAGACAGAAGTTTGCATCCTAGCTCTGTTTCTCACTAATGGTGTAACTCTGGGAACATCTCTTCAGTCCCCTGACCCTCAGTTACTCTTCTATAATAGGAGGGTGATGATAACCTTCTCAAAGTTTGGTTATAAGAACTAAATGAATTATTTTATGTAAAACACCAGGCACAGTACTTGGCAAATAACCCGCAACAAATGGTAACTTCTATAATAGTGGTTGTGTTTATAAACATTCAAATTAAACAGAAAAGTACCAAGAAGACAAGACAAATCAAAATTCTACCACCTCTGTTATTATTTGATGTGTGCTTTAAAAAAACATTATCTATAAACTGCGGTATGACCTACTTTTTTGATTGGTAATATTCCGTAGACTTTTCCCCACGTCTGTATAATAAGCTATACCTATATCATTTTAACAGCAGAACTGGAATACTGTGTGTACTATAATTTATTTAATCAGCCCCTTACTGGTGGACATTAGAGTTGGCTTTAATTTTTCCCTATCATAGACTTGACTAAAATGAACATCCTCGTGGAATCATTTTCTCACACTTGTGCAAGTATCTGGAGGAGGGGAATTATAATGGTTGAAAATGCTTGAGTGACACAGTATTCCTGTTAGAGGAAACCATGTGAACTAGAAATGAGAGGAAGAAAAGCTCCTAAGGGAACAATGAAAAGTTTAGTTTCAATTCAGATCATGGAGTTCGGCATTTCTTTTATAGGCTATGGGGAGTCACTGAAGGTTTTTGAACTAGATCAGAGCCAGGTTTTAGGATGGTTGATCTGGAGGCTGTGCGGAGATTGGATGCAAGGAGGGAGAGAGGAAAGGAGTGGGAACCCCTTAGGAGGCTATAGCTACAGAGCAGGGGTGAGTTAATGAGAGCTCAACAAGGGTGATGGCAGTGGAAATGGAGGGTGACAGGTTCCAGAGACCCTGCAGATGTGCAAGTGATAGGAGGGTTTTGCAACATACTGTTGGTCTCTGGCAGGAGGGAAGACCCAATTCTGTGGTTTCAGTATCTACATCAGCACAGGGGCCCGGGGGAGGGCTGGTAGGCTGCTACCCAGACTGCTAACAGTGGTACCTCTGGTGGTGAAATTTCAGATGGTTTTCTTACTGCTCTTTATGTTTATCTGCAATTGAAATTTTCTACAATGAATGTGTATTATCTTTATTTGGAAAATAGTTACATAAGCTAATTCTATAAACATTTAAACAATAGAGATGTATATAAAATAAAAAGTAAAAGAATCCCCCCTCCCAGTTTCCCACCAGACATCCTCCAGTTAATAACTGTTAAGTTTGGTGTATTAATTACTGGACACTTTTCCTATATATTTTCGTATATGTAAAAATACATATATATTATTTTTACAAATATGGGATCCTTCCAAATATCCATTGTTTGCCACTTTGTTTATTCCAGCCCTTTCTTTTCAGTGGCTGCAGTGTATTCCATAGCATGGGATTGGGTGACTGGGAGAATGGTAGCATTCTCAGCAGAGGTAAAGCAATGGACAAAAGAAGTAATACTGGGGGGAAGATGAGCAGTTAGTGGTTGATATAATGAGTTTGAATCCCCAGGTGGGCAGTTGGAAAATGAAGGTATGAAGAAGTTTAAAAAAAAAGAGAGGGAGATAGTTTTAAGAGACAGGGACACAGAATGAGTAGTTGAAGGCAAAGAGAGAATCCCAGTTACAAAGGTAAGCTTGTTAACCAAGAATCAAGTAGTATTTATGGAGCCTCATGATATGCCTAGCAGAGTGTCGACCTTTGACCCCAGGGATCAGTGCTTCTGAGTCAGAAGAGTTGGCCTGGAACTTTCTGCTATTCCCAAGTGCTATACAGCCCTCAAGTCCCATGAATTTCCCAAAATCTGTCAAATTGTAAAATGTCCATGAAATTCATACTATGAACATAGAGTCCCTTTACCCTCTGTGGAATAATGTCCTACAACTTACTTTTTCAACATGGCAAAGGAAAACTACAGATTTTCTCTCTAGTTCAAACTAGTGTGCATGAAAACCCCTTCCCAATTAGTCTCAGCCAAACAGTCCAATATTATCTCCAGACATTTTGCCCCATAAACCTTGCTCATAACTCCCCAAAACATATAGTGACCAACCATCCCAGTTTTTCCAGGACTGAGGGGGTCCTGGGATGTAGGACTTCTGTTTTGAAATAGATATAATCTTGGGCAAACTGTACCTGTTTGCCTGGAACTAAGGCAAACTGGGACAAGTTGATCACCCTACCAAATACAACAGGCCCTTTTGTGCTTTCTGTCCCCTCACAGAGGCTGTGTCCTTTGTCTGGACTGTCCTTTGAGCCCTTCTCCACCAAGTGAATATCTATTAATTCTTCAAGATCCATCCTAATTCCCCTTGGAGTTCCTTTTGCTTAGCTTTCCTAGGTGGATTTATTTGATACCTTTCTTTGAATCTTTGTGGGTTATCTCCATATCTGTCCCTCACTAACTTATCTAAATTTTCCTTTGGGGACTTTACCTTATGTGGTTTGGATGGATATGACCCCACTCATCCTCAGGGGTGGGTCCTGGTTGGCTTAGGCCAATCCATGGATCCCATCCCCAGGCATACCAACTCTTCAGACAAAGGCATAGGAGAGAGTAAGAATCCTAAAAATTGTGAAGAGCTACTACAAGCTTCCTCTTGCTACACTTGGAAGATGTAGTGAGAAGTTGTAAAGTCTGGCATTGCTGATGGTATACTGTAAGCCCAAGAATGGTGCCAAGAGTTGATGGGGAACCACCATGGAGCTTGCAAAGATATCTTGTACTAGTTTGCTACGGTTGCCATAACAAAGTACAGTTGACCGGGTGGCTTATCAACAGAAGTTTACTTTATCACAATCTGGACTAGAAATATGAGATCAAGGTGTCAGCAGAGCTGATTTCTTCTGTGGCCTCTCTCTTTGACTTGTATATGGCTGTCTTCTCCCTGCATCTTCACATGGCCTTTCCTCTCTATATGTCTGTGTCCTAATCTCCTCTTCTTAAAAGGACACCAGTTTGATTGGATAGGACTCACCCATATGATCTTATTTTAACTTAATCCCCTCTTTAAAGACCCTATCTCCAAAAACAGTCACATTCTAGGTACTGGGGGTTAGGACTTCAACATAAGAATTTTGGGGAGACATAATTCAGCTCATAACATACCTGTATTGTGGAAGGCAGAGCAGAAAGATAAAGAGAAGCCATGACCTTTGCTATATTTTGAGCTGCTGGATGCATTCTCACCTTGGATCAGAAATATCTGTTTTAGTTATGTGAGCTGATAAGTTAGCTTTGCTCTTTGGGATACCCTGAATTTTAGTTTTACTTTGTGTCATTTGCATTGAAATATTCTCATGTGATACAGCTTTGTCACTTTTTTGTTATATAGCACTTTTCGCATAGTATTATAACTTGTTCAGAGGTCAACCTACTGTACTTAGTTGTGTATAAACTATTTCAGGAAAGGACTATGTTATTCACATCTCTTATCTCCAGCCCCACAGTAGGTACTTGGTAATGTTTGTCCAATGAATAAACACTAATAGCATTTTGAGCAGGTAGCCTGGAAGAGCAAGACTAAGAAATGCTCCTCTCAACTTCCATTTTATTCATTTTATTAACTTTTTTGATTAGTATTTTCTGGGCCATAACCTTAAAATGGCTGCAATTAAATCACTGAGCTTTGATCCCAGCATTATAAAACCATGACTAGGCCCTGGAGACAAAGCACCTGGGACAGCAGCAATCAGAAGCATGGGACTAGTAAGGTGGTAGAATATGTAGGAACAGCAAAAATGATTGATACCATGTTTGCAGCAACAGAAAACGTGTCTTCACTACATTTTGCATAATAAAAAAAGGAGAGAAGAGAAACTTACAATTATCCTCTTTGAATTGTCAAATATATGTGTAATTTTAGATGCCAAAGGTTAGAACAATGATAACAGAAATAGCATAAAGGTATTCAATAACAATACAGAAGTACACATTAAGATGTATGTTAAAGTGTATTTTTTTAAAAGCTCTTTTTTTTTCATCAGAGCACAATTTCAGGGAAATGCCTGCATTTTCCAAGGAAAATTTAGCTCCCCCAGTATTTTGGTTCTTCATTCCAAAGCCAGATAAAAGAAGTTTTACTTTTCTCTCCCTCAACTTTCTAGCCCTTATGGATTAAACATTAATTCCCGAATGGCTTTTCACCATCATTTATCATGATAAAATGTCGTGACCTCTTCTTCTTTGGTGTATATATTCTCTGAGCAATTACCTTCCTGTGCTTTTCCACTGAAGGTAAGTTTGGCTTCAATCCACAAAGTTCTTTTACTATCTATTACAAGGAGCTATTATAACCATCCCAAACCATTAACTCTTTTTTTTTTTAAGCCAGTTCATCTGTTATGAGGCTGAACTAAATGTATAACTTTTGACAATCACCTATGCTGAGTCCAGTTATGCTGATTTATTCTTCGCTTCCAGGAGCCAGAGAAGAAAAAAAAATCCCAGGTGTCATTCTTGTGACACCTTCTGATACCTAGCACACTTCATGAGATTGCCCTCCTGGGCTGTACTCCTCTTTTGGCTTGGGGAGGATGTAGCTGAACTCATACTCATGGGAGTGTACTTGGGGACCAGAGGGAGGTCTGGGAAGAAAGTGAATCTTTTTCAGGAGAAGGATGCATGTGAGGTAGGTTTGGCCATCTGTTCCTGAGAAAGGACCACCACTGGGGAGGAAAAGAGGGGTGTCGCTGGATCAGTGCCACAGAGTCACATGGGTGGACACATTTCCATGATAATAACTCATGATGATTTAATATTATTTTTTCCTTTTATGTTTCTTTTGGATTATTTCTTTAGAATGCTGTATCATGATAAGGTGCTTTAAATTCCCTACATAGAAGACATCCTCAAAAGTTTTATTAATTGTTAAGCCAGTTTTGAGGTTTAGTATATATTTGCTAGCATTCTTTAACAATGTATTTTTTCCCTTTGACATTTCATATTTTTCTTAATGATACAATTCTGCTGAACCAACACCTGATACATGATATTTTAAGTTAGATATTAATAAAACTTAACATTCTCTTTACAGCCTCTTCCCTCCCCTTCATCAAAGGATCTTCCATCAAGACCTTCCTTTGCTTATCCAACCAACTCATACTTGCTTACTAGATTAATTCTCCCAAAGCACAACACCAGTTATGCAACTTCCCTATCCCCAAAATAACATACATATTAAGAAAAAGGAAACAACACATACGTAATAGAAAACAACAATTACCATGAATGCGAAAGACAGATATTCATCATATTTCTACACCAGGATATGACTTCACACATTTAACATTCATTATTAGCACAACTCACAAATAATTTCTAATTTGTTTGTAATGATCTTCAATTAGATAAGCTATTATTCTTGGCAATTTCCTACTTTTTAAAAAGCAGCATCCCCTAATGAGAAAGTTGAGCTAATTACAGGCATGGTTGTCAGTACCCACGTCCAGAATTTCTCATCATCTCTTATTTTAAAAATATCATGTGTAAGTGATATATTTAATTCTTATAGAGACAAAGGAAACAGTGGTGTCTACAAGCTTATTTAACTTTTGGCAGAAATTCTTATTTCAAAAATATCTCAAATCATAATTATATTGAGGGTTTTATTTTGCCACTTTAATTATATAAATTTAGGTTGATAAATATATACTGTGCAAAAACAACATTATTTTGTTTTTAACAACCCTTCCTGGTATGGTTGTGTGCTTCTATAAAACCTTTTATTAGACATCATGATCTTTAAAATTTTTCTACTTATTTTTATGAGTATACACTCACATTCAAAATGGCTAATATGGCCTTCTCCCTCTTTGATACTTTGATACTTCCAAGGCCAGGTCAGAATGACCAACAGGTTTTGGGTAGAAAAGTGCCCATCAAGAATTTAATGAATTATTTTATGAAGTGGAAGTCTGTTATCCTCTTAATCTATAATCTCATTCTAAATACATATTAATAATTTTCCTAAAATTTCATGTGCTCTTCTGCCCTCTCCCCCTCCCCTGCCCTGGCCCCGGTGATCCAGAAAGTTTATACGTGCATAGGCATATTGATTTAGTAATGTACTATATGTGAAAAATACAATATGTGAAAGTGTTTTCCACTTTCTTTTGAACAGGATCTTCTCAATGTGAATTTTTAGATAGGGGAATGATGTAGTCTATTCATTGGGAAGACTATTTTAGTAACCAGATATAGAATGGGTTTTGCAAGCAAGGAACTGGAAAAGGGAGACTAAACAGAAACGTGTGAGGAGACCACTGAAATAATCTAGAATGAGGAAATTATAGTGTAACAATAATAATAAAGTTAAATTTGTTGAGTATTTATCATGTGCTAGGCCCCCCTAACACTTTACATAAATTGACTAATTTAATATTTAATATTTTATAGACAAGGAAACTGAGGCAAGTGAGGTTAAGTAACTTGACCACAGGCACACAGATGGTAAATAGCAGAGTCGAATTCCGACCCAGAGAGTCGGACACCAGAGTCTGCACTAAAGAATTATCCTGTGTTCACTAACACAGGGTTTATTTTTCTCTGTTAGAGCCTTTGTATTAATTGATGTATAAACATATCATTTTAATTGTGAATAAAGATTACAATCTTCACAGGATGGAGAGAGCACAGTTTAGATTTCCTATAAGATCACTTTTGCACAGAGATTTTTCTGGGGAATGAAGCATTTAGTTGGTTATGAGTTTGGGCTCATCTTTCCAATTCAGAGTATGAAAGCTTCCATTATCCACACAAATGAAAAGATCAATTTATCTGATTTTCTCTAAAATGAAGTGCATTATTCTATCTTACTATTCTCTCAACATAGAGAAAAGGCACAGAAAAACTTTCACTTTTTATGTTAAACAATTTAAGTCCTACAATATTCATCCAAGTTTAACAGAGACACAAACCGTAAGGCAACATCATTCAAATCCTGCCACCAGCCAATCCAACAAGCTCTAGTGGAGGGAGAATGAGGGAGCAGCGGAGGAATGTGATCAGTCATCCTAAGCTGGTCCTGAAACCATCTGATCAGAGTGAAAAATTCCATTAAGTTATTTTATTAGGTCGAAGCTACATCCGAGTGGTCATTTCAGAGACAGGCTCAGCTCAGCTGGTACAACCTGGGCAAATAGACAAGCCAGAAACACTCACTCTAATGGCACCTCTGCCTCCAGGTTGACTGCAGTGCCGGATGTCAGCCCTACCTCTACCTCCCTCACTACTTATGAGCTCGGGTGTCTCACAGCCAGTCCTGTCACTGGGGAGTGCCAAACCCACTTCTTAGTGCTATTCTTGCCACCTCTGGCCTCCTGGACTCTCAACCCTGCCTACCTTTCTTTGCCATGAGGCATCTGGGCTGTGATGGAAAAATAGGCTCTGGATAGGAAATATGAACGTTGGTCATTTTCATGATTGTTACTGTGTGCCACCTTGACAAGTCACATGATCTTGCTGAACTTCAGTTTGGGCACCTAAGAAATGGGTATCTCCAAATCACAGGGCACTCACAGAGTGTCTTTTTCTTTTTCTCTTAAAATAGCTTGAGTTTTTTCTACCTATTTTGTGACCTTTGCTTGATTTGTATACTTTCCTAAGACATGGCTATAACAATGCCTTAAAGTGTTTTATAAACTGTAAAGTGAAATGCCAGGCATTATTATTATTGCCTTGTCTGTCTTCCTGTTTAGCCAAGCTCCTCCAGGAAGCCATCTTCTGGTGACTCACGCATGGCCTTGACACTTACCTACGTGGAAATATTAAACACCTGCTGCAGTCAGCATCCAACTACAATGAGTCCTTAGACCAATACCCTAGCTTTAGGTGAAAAATGCATCCCACCCTGCTAATTACACTCCCGCAGAAATCACAGAACAAAGATATCAGAAGCTCTTACTAATTTCTCTTTTGCTAACTGAAAAAAAAAAATCCAAGGAAAAACTCAGATTCATTTTATCTTCTGTTTCCCCTTAAAATAAGTGGAAAGCACCTGGCTTTCACCTGCTGGGCCCCCTCTCTTACTAAAGTATCTTGCTTTACAGTCTCAAAGTGAAGGAAGAATTTAAAATACATCTGCACCAGTCAGAAATTTTATGAACAGCATAATCCATTTTAAGAGAATTTTCTACATAGTTCGTGCCTTCACAATTTAAACACGTGATACACAAAGCTCATGATCCCATGCCCATTGCTGGATGGTGGGCTCCACTCTTCACCAGACTCTACCTCCAACTGTATGCTGTATGACCTTGGACAAACCGTTGTCCTCTCTGGGCCTCAGTTTTCACAAGTGGAAAATGTAAAAGTTGGCCTTTGAGGCTCTTGCTGCCTTCATCTCTGATTCTTTATTAAAGACTTTGAACACGGGGAAGACCAAGACTTCCTGGGCCCTAAGTGGGTGCAAACTTATAGATATGCACAAATAAAAATAAGCTAAAACCTTACGTTTAGGCCCATAAAAATTTTATTCTAGTCTACCATAGGAAACACCATGTTCACTATCTTTAACTATGAAGGAACTATCTTAAACCCAGATGGAATATAAACAATGCGTAGATGGAGACGCAGATTTAGCCCTGCCACCACCATCCCCCTCTTTACTGAGTTCTGCTACCTGAGCTCTAGTGATCCTGTTGGACTAGGTTGCCATTTGAATCAGTCTCCCTGGGATTTGGCTTCAGGACCGGTATTGTGAGTGTTGAACACGTTGTTTCTTCTTTTTTTTTTTTTTAAACATCTTTATTGGAGTATAATTGCTTTACAATGGTGTGTTAGTTTCTGCTCTGTAACAAAGTGAATCAGTTATACATATACATATGTTCCCATATCTCTTCCCTCTTGCGTCTCCTCCCTCCCACCCTCCCTATCCCACCCCTCTAGGTGGTCACAAAGCACCGAGCTGATCTCCCTGTGCTATGCGGCTGCTTCCCACTAGCTATCTGTTTTACGTTTGGTAGTGTATATACATCCATGCCACTCTTAGGACTCATTTCTGCTGTAGATTTTGGCCTCCACCCCCAGTGCAGGTAAAACGTGGCTTGTTGCCAGCCCTCACTCCCAACCCAGATTACAACTTGGCTAGAACAACCTCCAAATCAGTGATTCTCAACCTTGGCTACCTATTAGAATTACAGGTGTAACTTTGAAAAGCCCTAATGCTTAAACTATACTCCAGACCTATTGTATCAGAATCTTTGGAGGTGGGGCCCAGGCATTGTTATTTTTTTTCATGTCGCCCACGCGGTTCTGGTGTGCAGCCAATGTTGGGAACCACTGAGCTCTATGAACCTTCCATGCATGAAGTCAGATGAAAATGGCTGAGAATTTTGAAAGTCTAAGCAACACACAGTTGCCAGCCCAGGGCAGAGAGGCCTGGAATTTGTCAAGACCTGAAAATATTGCGGCCTGACTGAGTTCAAGTTCAGGGCCATGGAGTAGAAGTAGTTTGATTTTGAAGTAGGATTCCTGAAATGATGGGCATGGCAGAGCAGGACACTCCAGGGTAGGGGCATATGCTGGATCAGCACTCAGTGGGCTAGAACCAGAGAGACGAGCAAGGCTTGAAGCATGAGCAGAAGCCTTGAAGGCTTGAAGGTCAGAGTAGGTGACGAGCTATACCTAGGGAGCTGGCCAGGGGAGCAAGGATCAGGCACTCAATCAAGGGGTCTGGGTTAGGAATGCAGGCTTGGAGCCTCCATATGGGCATAACAATGAATATTTATGAGATGATTTATGTTTGCAATTTGCTTTCACAACCTTTTAGCATCTTTAATTACTATAGTGAACCTTTAACATAGGGCAGACACAACTATGATGCCCACTTTCTAGATGAGAAAAATGAGGCTCAAGAAGGTCTAATAGCATCTTTGAGGTCACGCAGCAAAGAAGAAGCAGCATAAAGAATGGATTTGTTGACAAAATAAAAGAGCTTTGCTTCAGTGAGGGAGGTTTCTTGTTTAGGGCAGGAACAGACTACCACTGATGATGGTGCTGACACAGATATTCACTGATATTTAGGCAGCACTTCACAGTTTACAGAGCACTTTCACGTTGTGGCTTATCTCACTGGACATTCACAACAACCCTCTAATGTAGGCACGGCATTGCGCAGATGAGAAAACTGAGGCTCACAGATGAGACCCTATTTGTCCAGGGTCACCTGGCTGGTAGAAAAGCAGAGCCCTGACTCCCTGTCTAGGTAAATGCTCCCATCTTGGTCCCATGCTGGCTCCACTAATGGCTGTCTTGAGGTCTGCAAGTATTTAGAATTGGTTGGGAGTCTCTAACTGGAATGAGCAGCAAAAGATGAAGAAAAGCAGCTACTGACTCATAGGTCCTACACTGATGCAACTCAGTTGTAATTTTTGTGCCCAGTTTGATTCAGAGGCCAGCTCCATGTGGCAAGGTTTACAAAGTTAAATAGAGAAAACCTTGGTTTTATAAGAACCCTGAGCTAAATTCTAGCAATTTAACTTCTGGAATCTAATATTGTACTAACTTTCTTTCTGCATTTTTGTATTTTCTCTTGCATTGGCAATGAACCAAAATCTGTTATAAGAGATATTGCAAGGGTTGTTTTTTGGCTTTATTGTCATGGCTAAAATGAAGTTAGAGAATTTAGGTGAACTAACTGCACACAGTGCAGACCATTTGGCCCATGTGATTCACTTTCTTGAACACTTTTTTGTATAATCATCTTCACGGTAAGATTATGAAAGCTGGGATTCTCTTTTCTGGAAGGAGAAAAAAGTAAATTTATTTGGAGGTCAAAATCTAACCCTCTTTTCGGTACCCACCCTAATCTCACCTGCTCCTCAAACCTTCTCTGATATCCACCTCCTGACAGGTTCCAGTCAAACCCTCTTCTCAGCTCTTACGGCACTTTGCTTATGTCTTCCTTGTAGTACATTCTGCTTTATATCATGGATCTCCATGTACATCTTATTTTATCTTCTAGATTATGAACTCTCTCAGGGCAGACAGTGTTATCTTTGCAGCTTCCATAGCACCAGATTATTCGGTCAATAAACATGTGTTGACTAGGTGCTTGAACTGTTGTGAAGGGATTCAGATGTCAACTAAAAACTCTTGGATGTGACTTTTAAAGAAAATATTGATTTAATATTGTCAGATAAATACAAAAGAAGTGGTATAATCTAACTTACAATGAAGATCAATTGAAACATGCCTTTCTAATTGACTGTCTACTTAGTTAAACCTAAAATGACAAAGTAAATATCATTATCAGATATTCACAATGGAAATGTGTGCTCTTAAAGAGGATGTGGATGAAGGACTATGATTTTCATGTGGTTTGTCCATCTTCTCTCCCTGTTATTTTGACCACAGTGGCTTTGTCTAACACTCTCCTGCCCGTTAACACAATCAGACAAGTGTCATCAGGGTTAAGAGGGGTGGCGGTGTGTAACCACTAACTTACAAACAAATGACCACCCATGTGTACTATAACAGTTACCCTCCAGATAGAAGATAGTGTTCCTCATTGTATGCTTATAGAAAAATCTCAGCTTATTACAATGATTTAATAAAGTAGTTCAAAATCTCATAGCCATTATAAAAGTATTAAATGTGCAAAGTTAGGCATTTTGTAAGTTTTCAAATGTAATGATTTTGTTTCAGTAAAGGCTCTAAAATTTTGTTATAGATGGTCTTACAGGAGGCCATCGGATTGAAGGGGAGAAAGCCAGCTGGCTCGAAGCTGCATTTGCAAAGCAAGCACCATGCTTCCACTTTGACTGTATGTCTATTTGAGGAGGTTTTGGAGAAAGAAGCTGAAGGAGATTATGAGGGGGCATTTTAATACTATAGAAATCCAAAGTTCATGCTTTGTAACAGATGTGTTATCAAAATGTGCTTCTTGTCCCAAATCTGACTTGACTTCCAAAAGCCCTAGTTACCATGAGGAATACTAAAAACACGAGCTACGAATGATGTCATTGCTTCTTAGAGCTATGCATTTAGAAGCATATAACTAAAGTTTCCTATTGACATAATAAGTGCTTCCAAAGGCATCCTGGAGTTAGAGGTACTTTGTTGATCCTTAGATGCGGGCAATAGAATTCACTGATGAAATGCTGCTCATTTCATATGCCTCATAGAGCCACTTAATTGTGAATTTATGGTATGAACCCCTTACTGTGACTTTACTGTCAATCAAACACATGGTCAGGTAGAACATTACTGAATGTGGGACATATTTTAGCACGGGAGGGTGAAAACACTTTTAAATAAGTAGACTGATTCACTGAACTTGAAACCTTGAAATCTGTTAATTAAAAACTGAGTCTGGGACTTCCCTGGGGGTGCAGTGGTTAAGAATCCCCCTGCCAATGCAGTGGACACGGGTTAGAGCCCTGGTCTGGGAAGATCCCACATGTCGCGGAGCAACTAAGCCTGTGCACCACAACTACTGAGCCTGTGCTCTAGAGCCTGTCAGCCACAGCTACTGAGCCTGCGATCCACAACTTCTGGGATCAACGTGCCTAGAGCCCGTGCTCCGCAACAAGAGAAGCCACCGCAATGAGAAGCTCGCACACCGCAATGAAGAGTAGCCCCTGCTCGCCGCAACTAGAGAAAGCCCACGCACAGCAACGAAGACCCAACGCAGCAAAAAATAATAATAAATAAATAAATTTAAAAAAATGAGTCTGATCTTGCTGATTAGAAAGACGTAAAAGCTTACTATGAAGAGGCTTTGATTCCTGCAGGTCACTAGAGGTATGCTCTTCCCTCTCTTCTTTCCCCTTTCCTTCCCTCCTCTTCTATTCCCTTCCTTTTCTTTCTTTTTTCCTCCTTTTTCTTCTATTCTTTCCTCCTTTCATTCTTGCTTCATGCTTCAAGCTCACTTACTTCACCATCTTCACTCCACAGACAATTTATTTCCCAGACCGGGAGATTGAAGTTCAACCTGTTTCTTAAAGATCAGGCTGAGAATTCCATTTCTAGTTTGAAATTCACACTCTAAATGGCATTGCACAAATCATTTTGAAACGGGGACACTTTGAAAGATACCCATAGACTTCAGGTTCTACATAAAAAATGAAATATTTGGGTTTAAGTTTCATCTGGTATCATGTATTTAGTTCTTATTTTATGATCTGGAAAAATGACATACATGGGCCTTTTCTCCTCCAAATAATGAAAATATCCTGTGAAGTATTATGATATATGACTGACAAGAATTCCTACTCATGTTATTAGGGTATTTTTCTTCATTATTGCTAATGTCTTTGGTCCTATTGGAATCTTGAGCCTCATTTGCAACAGGGCACAATTAAATCATTATTGACTTCTTTTTTCATATCTTTAATAAAAAGGGGGGAGGGTAAGGAAATATACTGGTTCTCATTAAGGAAACTTCCTGTCTTCTGCATGTATGACCATGTCTCCTTCTTGAGCTGTCTTTCAAATGGCTTTGATTCAGCTCATGGGCTTACATTCTTATCCAAGATCTACACACAATTTCACAAACGGAATCAAGAGAGGTACATTAGATTAAATATTGATTTAAGTGTAAATCCATCCTTTCTTGTATTTGGGCAAAGCAGAAGGGCATCAGGTTAGCTGCAGGTAAGGCCACCTTTACACAGATGATTAAAGCAGGGCATGACTTTGCAAGCTAAGGGCAGTGGAAATCTGGGAGTGCAGTCTCAGCTGAAGACATGGGAAGGAATGGCCATGTTCTGATTTCTTTTTTCTTTCCCATTCCAGCCATCCTTTCAGAATCTGAGCTGAAAAATAGTTTTAGATAGAGATAGACAAGGAAATTGACAGGGTCATACAGGGAATCAGAAAACCCACATCCCATTTCTGGCTCTATTGATGACCAGGTATGAGTGATTTCACCTCTCTGAATCTTGGATTTCTCAGCTCCAAATGAGGGCAATCATCCCCTCCTAGACCACCTCATGATACTACTATGAGGACCACATGAATTCATGAGTGTGTAAGGGTTTGTTAGAATGGCAGAGGCTGGAGAGGAGAAAGTTTCATTGTAGCACAGGATGACACACTCAATCTGCAAAATGGTTTCGTTTCTTTGTTTGACCTCAGTTTTTGTGTTTGTTATTACCAGATATGGTTCCCTGCAAAGAAAGCTCTCCTGGTTTCCTGGACAACCTTTAAAACAGGATATTCAATGGTAAATCTTAAAATTATACAACTTAATCAGAACATAGCATACGGTCTCATCAGACATGTATGCCCACCCTATCCATCGACTTCCCACAATTCCCTTGTGATTAATTCGTAAGAGGAATTGATTAAAGAATGATGTTAAAATTCTTTTAGTTTGCTCTTACACACACTTACACACTCATGAGATTATCTGATTCGCACAGTTACATCACTAGGTGGCCAAAGGGGAGATGAGTACCTTCACTGGGAGCTGAGGAAACTGAGATTCAAAGGTTATGTTACTCATGGCAATCATCAGTGGGCCAGGGATTGGTTTCCAATGCCCCACATAACCCTGTCTCTTTCCCAGTCTACCCCTGCCTGGATCCCTAATCTCCTTACTCCAACAGGACACCATGAGACCTTGATTCCCTTAAGGAAGGGTAACCTTATAGTCCCAAGGCCCCGGTAGTACAAAATTGACACATGGTTAAAAATGAATGCAAAAGAGAAAAGTTTGAATGTGGGCAGTTGGGGGTTAGAGAGAGGGGTACCATGACACTACACATTTATATGATAAATATCACCCCCTTCACTTATAAATTAATGTGTTTTTGCAAATATGTGCAAGGCAAATGTTGTGATGGTCTTATTGAGACTGGAGAACAGGGTGGGAGAAAAATCAATATAGAAATAATGCTCATGACATTATGTTGAGAAGGATTCTGAGAGCTCATCCAGGCTTGGTAAGAAATAGTGATCTGTTGGTTTGATAATGTCTGCCAATCGTGTGGCATGGCAATGGGTAGCCCAGATAATGGTCTGGAACAGTGGCTAAAAACCATGGTCCAGCTGACAGAATTTGGCCTGGAGACATGTTTTGTTTGTGGAGCCCAGTGTTTCAAATATTTTTAAATTTGAAGACCTTTATATTCTCCAGATCTCCCACAGTCTACACCACTCCCTATTTCTTATCCTTGACCACCTGAAACTTTTATCGGCTCCTGAAGACATTTTGGTTTATGATCTTGAGCTATAGGCTAGATTACTTGGTCTGGCACTGAAACCCTTCTGCAACCTGAATCCTGCTGCATTTACTGCCTTACTTCCCATTAATCCCTAACACAATCGTCTTCTCTGGCTTGACTTCCTCATTGTCCTATTTTTTCATACAGAAGCCAGGCTCCTGTTCCTCTCTAAATGATGATCTCTCAGCCACTCTTGAAGGCCAAGTTAAGCCCTATGTCCTCCATGAAACATTCTTAACCATTTCCTCTTATAAACAATTACAATATTCACTATTATAGTTTGTCTTTGTTCTTAATCTATACTATCTGGTAGCATTACTTAAATGTTTGCCATAATTTATATGTGCATTGTTTAAGTAACATTTATATATATATATATATATATATATATATATATATACACACACACACACACACACACACACACACATACATAGTTTGTCTTTACATATAGACTGTAAGATACTTAAAGAAATTTTACACTTTTCTGTGTCTGCTCTATACCTTGCATATATAGTATATACTCAAAAAATGGTTGTAGAATGAATGATTAAAAAAACAAAAGGGTAAGTATGTAAGATAACATACCATGCTCTAGAAAGAGGGATTGAAGCACTATACAATATACTAATTCTCATAAATTTCAGTCTTACACGCCAATTAAGAATATATATATATATATATATATATATATATATATATATAGATGTATATTACATTTTCCATAAGAACTACACCCAAAGTTAACAGATATAAACTCCCGTGTGCCAGGAACTTTCTTTATAGAGAAGACCATAGCTTACTGAAGAAATGGTCTGATTTCACCTAGAATTCCTAGGAGATTTGCCTTGAGTGACTTTCAAAATATGCTCCTGAGGGCACCTGAGTGATAAAATGTCTAAGATTTCTCATTTATTAAACTCAACTAAGGGCTAAGAATTTTAAAAATATTGTATCATTTAATCCTCTCAACTCTGCAAGATAGCTCTTTTTATCTCCAGTTTTATAGGTAAGTAAACTGAGACCAAGATGAGTAACTTACTAAGGCCACAGTGTATTATGTATCTTTCTGACCCAACACACAAATGGGGCCTTTGTGTACAGATGAAGTCTAAGACATAGTTGTCAAATGCATATTGATGAATGCTGATGGGAAGAGTCTAGGTTCTTTCTTCTATATCTATATCAAAGGGAGTTCTGTCTCTAGTCTCAGAATATCCAATTCAGTTTCCTTCTTTGCCACATGCATAAGTAGTCTGGCAAATGGCCTCAACACACAGTTGTGTGACCAGAAAGTCCCTAATCCATGAAGACCCATGGAGGACCCAACTCACTGCTCCTGCTCTTAACGACAGAGTCAAGGGCTGACATGTTACTCTTCTTGGAAAAACCTTGAAATGATTTTCAATTGTCTTAAGATGATTAACAACCCTTTTTGGGGGATTTCTTGACACACTTTTAAATATTAAAATTAAGAAAAAGGCGTGTGGCCAGTTGAAAGTATTGAATGGATTATATCCAGTGCCACTGAACTATTTACTTGATTGCCTTTTGCATTTGAGATGGTGGTTGAGACCTCCCCATTGCACTGTCCGTGCTTGTTTATATACACAAAAGGCAGCATTCTCTCACATTACAGGAAACATTATCTTGTCATTCTGTTCCACCTCTCTCTACCTGTTTCTTGAAAGCTGTACACTGCCCCACACTGTGACACATGACCCACTAGGCCTACCTGAAAGACACCATGATAACAGTATGTATGTATTATGTGTGTGTCTTTGTGTGTGTGTGTGTGTGTGTGTGTCTGCTTCAGCAAAAATAAATTTTAAATTTTAATAAAAAATGTGATAGCATACCCGTGAGGGTTGGTGACACCCCGCTGTGCCTGGTACACCAGTTGCAAGGGCAAAGGTCAACATCCTGAGTCTGGTATTTAAAACTCTTCACAATTTGGGCCCAACAGAACTTTCTCATCTTCCTCCAACTGCTCACCTTCCCTTCCCCAAGGTCAGGTTAGATTGAGCCGAACCTTGTTCTTCACTTTTCATCCTCTGTGTCTGTGATGATTCTGTTTCCTCTGCATGGAATGTCCAGCCTCCTCATCTCTGAATATAAAAGCCAAGTGCTGCCTTCTCCAAGGAGTCATTCTTGAGTCTTTCCCCTCCTTCCTAGAGATTATCCCTCCCGCCTCTCACTCTCTGCATGTAACTTGTTGGATTTCCCATCACTTTGTCTCTTGCATTAGACTTACTTGTAAATATATCCTAACTCCTGTATTAAACTGTAAGTGCTTTCAAGTGTGATCCATGGCTGACTATCTACTCTGCCTCACTCAGAGAGGAAATCAATCCACCTCATTTAACATAATGGGAAGTTCTTTAAGGATATTCATTGCTCCTTGTTTTGTGGTTTTTTGGGGTTTTTTTCAGGCACAGCAATTAATTTTTCCTAGTTCATTTTGTATCAGCTGTTGTTTGTATCTTCTGGAACTTCTGTGGAGGTAGCCTGATGATGGTTCCTGTGCATGCAAACGGCTTCTTGAGAACATTCTCTGACTGCAAGGGCATGCTTGGCCTGTGATGGCATGGTGGGGGGCAGACCCAAAGTCCTGGGGCTTTAGCACCCAGGGGTGACCTTCAACAAGTGAGGAATAGGTGGATAAATGCCCTGGCTTCCTTCCCCCTTGGTGGGACAGTTCTCAAGTGTGTCCCGCAGTCTCCCCGAGGGTGCTCAGCAGGACGGAACTCCCCTAGTGCACAGCTGTCCTGCTCGCTAAGGCTCCTGTCATTGCCCTTCCTCCCCTCCTGCTCACTTCATCAATCCCTCTCAGTCTTCCTAAATAAACTTACTGCTCCCAAATTCTTGTCTCAGAGTCTGCAGTGGAGGACACAAACTAAGACAATTTCTATCCTCTCCCCACAGTCCTCTGGTAATCAGATCTGGGATTAGTCTATGGACCACAGTGAACCTAACTGACCAACAAAGAAACCGGCCTCATTATCTCCTGCAAATCCTACAAGGTAGGACGTGTCCAGAGGATACAAGAGACACAGCAGTGCTGTTAGAATCTAAGTTCACTGGAACTGTCAGAGCTGGTTGGGCTGTGGCCAAAGGGACTTCTCCTTGAAATTACTGCTGTTTTTAGCGTTGGAAAAGTGATTGGCTGCACTGAATGTCTTAAAAAATATACCTATTACTGTTTGGAAAATACAATAAAACCAGTTATCATAGTTTTAGGAGTTCTCAAACATGCTTGCTTGTAACCCTGAGGATTCCAGAGTCAAAATCTTATCTTAGCTCAAAATCCAATACCTGATCAGAAAGATTAATGTTCTTCACAGTAATGACATTTTTACCATTACAAAAAGAGCAATTTACTTTTCCAACTTCCTCTTTTTCACATCCTAGCCTGTCAGAGAAAATCACAGTCTCACACGTGAAATATTTTCAAACCAGAGGTGGCAGGTTTATGGAAAATTACTCTGAATGTATTTGGGCTCAGACAAACTCTCCCAGCTCTATATTACTCATGATAAGCATGACTTCCAAGCCTTGGCTTTGTCAGATTTTCCTATTAATTGTTTTTTAATAGATCTTTATTGGAGTATAATTGCTTCACAATACTGTGTTAGTTTCTGCTTTACAACAAAGTGAATCAGTCATATGCATACATATATCCCCATATCCCCTCCCTCTTGAGCCTCCCTCCCACCATCCCTATCCCATGTCTCTAGGTCATTGCAAAGTCTCCCTGGAGTGTGTGTTATTTTCTCATTTATAAAATCATAAGCCTTGGGATAATCCCTCATTAGATCAATAATATTCTTATCAAATGAATGTAATACTGCCCAAGTGAGGAATATTATAGATAACCGTAGTGGTGGAGTGTTATTCCTATCACCTTATGAGTTTGTCTCCTCACCTCCATCCATCCCCACACTCACTCTGAAGGCAGCAGTTCTCACCTAGAGCAAAGCAACTGCCTCTTAGGCAGACCAGTGACCCTCTCCCAAACTTCTCTGAACCACCCTCCATGTTGTCACGGCATCCAGATCATGTGACTGCCCTGCTCTGAAATCACTGACAGTATTGATATATGGAGGAATTAAAAAAGTAATCTACCCTGCATTCATTTTCCCCTCCCAGCAGAGCCCCTCTCTTTTCTTGTTGGGCCAGTACTCTTCCCTTTTGTGTGAAAAGCTGAAAAGTCCTCTGATGCTCTTCCCACAGCCATTTTCTCTCGGACCTAGGGACGATGCGGTGCTTAATCTCACCAGTGTATCTATCCTTCTAGACTCTGGATCTTCAACATGAGATGGGGGACAGAAATAACGGGTGGAGCTCCCGTAACCTGACCAGACCCTTCCTGCTAGGGAACCATTCTTGATATTTCCTCTCCTGGCCGTCTGGAGCTACTATTCTAAAAGCAATTCTTACCAGTCTTCCAAGGTTGGTTCTCCAGCCTTCCCATTGACTTTGCAAGCTCCCAGTGTACATCTGTGAGTTCACTTGAGCTTAACATAGAGTATGTTTCTGTTGCTTACAAGTAAGGAATTCTGGCTGATACAGCTCACTACTGCCTTAAGGATAAAGACTCATAATCTCAGTTCTTGCCTGTTCTCCCATTTTCACACCACGCTTTGGCCACACGAGCCTAATTATCACTCCCTGGACACAACACATAGCCAGACAATTGTCCATGCTATTTCTTACTGGGCCATCCTTCTCCCTCTTGAGAATCCTTACCTACCATTCATTGAAGTCTCACATACCTGGGTTCAGATCCCAACTCTGACCCCCAAAAGTTGCTTGGCTTTGTGCAAGTTACATGAGCTTTCTAAGTTGACTCACCTATAAAATGGAAATAACAGTGCCTACTTTACAGGATGTCTGAGAAGGTATAATAAAACCTAGGTACTCAAAAAATGTTTGTTAAAAGAATAACCAAACAGGTTCAAGTTACCTCTAGCATCCTGATAAGAATAAATAATCCAAAAATGAAACACATAGAGTCATTTAATGGTAATTAGTAGCACACATATCCCAAGGAATTATAAATATGCATGTGTGTGTTTGTATGTGTGTGTGTGTGTCGTTTCAAGACCCCTCTTTCAGTCAAAGTCTAAAAAAAAAAAAAAACTAATGGGAAAGACTGGTTTTCTGTAACCACTCCACAAGATCTCATGTGTAACAAAAAATCTAAAAGTTCCTACCCTACAACCGGGGTGATTACAGTTCTCTGGACCCAGTCATACAAAGATTACTCTCTTGTCTCTTGAGAAAATAACCTATAGAGCTCTACAGTGTGCTACTCAGTCAGAAAGCTGTGCTCTAAAAAACAGAGATATATTACTTTCTCCATCAATGTGAACTTTAGTTAGTAGTAAAGGAGCCATTAAGTTGAATGAGGATGCTAACCCGCTTCAAACGTCTCTGCTGAGGCAACCAAGTGAGCAATGGGGATTCCAGGAAAGGCTGGGTTGGTTTACGTGTGTGTCTAAATATGTAATAAGATAAAATTTCTGGCTTAATTACTCAGTGTAGTTGAATACAGTATAGCCCTAGCCTATCTGTTTCAGGACAATGTGATGAATTAAGGGTGAGGAAATTCTTGAGATATTGGCAAAAGAAAGAGTGAATTTCAGTTCTAATTTTACCAAGATGGGCATGGCAAATTGCACAATAAAATCACATCTTCATTTGTTGTCCCTCTTTCTTCAGACTCTAGGATATAAATCTTGGAGTCTGCAGAAATATACTCTCCCACTGGGCAGAAGACAAGGAGGTACAGTTGCATCATGGAGCAAAATTTTTGAGGGTCCACTCAGAAATGACTGGCAGAAGAGTGGAACCCAGCTCCTTCTGTCCTAATTGTGAGTCCTTTGGCGGGGGGGGGGGGCACAAGGTGGATGGAGAGAGCTCTGGATTGAGGAACAGGTGACCTGGGTCCCAAGAGGGACTCTGCTGCTCAACTGTAGGGAGCTATTCAAGACAAGGCTGGGCCCTAATCTTCCTTCCAGAAAATGGGCTTTGGGGTGTGCTCAGAGTTTCTCATCTAGGCTTCTACAGCCCTAGGGTTCCAAAGAACCCCTCACGAGTAGGGAGGGAGGAGCTATGGACTTTGCCCAGCCTCCTCCCCCCATCTCAATAACACAGGTCTGCATTTATAAGTTACATATATGGGCTTCCATGTAAGACTGTGCAAAACAAAACTGCAGCTAAATATTTAGGAAAATCCTGGTCTAGACAATTGTGAATGGGAGCAAACGCTTATATATTGCTTACCATGTGCCAGTCTTTTCTAAGCACTTTACATACGTCAGAGCATTTGATCCTCACAACAACCCCTATTAAGTACTATTATTATCCCCATTTTATAGTTTGAGAAATTGAGCTATTAAGCAATTCACCCCAAGTTCATAAAGACCGTAAGTGGCAGAGCTGAACATATGAACTAAGGCAGTTTGGCTCCACATTTGGTGTTCTTAATGCCTATGTTATATTACTTCTCCCCAGCATCTTTCTATCTCAAAGATTCCATGATTGCAGTGTCAGAAACTTGGTCTCATCTTTAAATATGAATCTTCTCTCATAAAACTAAGTTTGGTACCCAAAATACTCTCCACTAGGGGCTTTCTTGGATCAAGAATTCAGGCTTATGGCCCTTTCATTAAGGGTGGGCAAGAGAATGACTTTGGATTCCCTTCACAGGAAGTAGACTTTTGAAAGACAAATGGGGATTAATTTCCCTCTTTCACTCTTTCCTTCCTTTTTCTCACATTTACTGACGACGTGCCACAGACCAGGAACCAAATGAAGCAGTGGAGATAAGGGAATTGAAGTCACAGTTCCTGACACCAAGGACCTCAGAGTTTAGAGTGAAATAAAAATCTATAATTCACAGATTAGGTCCTGAGGCAGCCATAGGCCAGGATGACATGTCAATAAAGAAGAAGATAGGAAAGAATCCTACAGGAAGAACCTTTATATAATTGAGGATGATCACAGGAGGAATTAGCCAGATAGACAAAGCAGGAAAGGCTAACTCTGGCTAAAGGTAGAACACATTCAAAGGCATGAAGATGACAGATAACACCGTATTCTTAGGGCTCTTCAAATAGTTAATGTGACTGGAAGCTATTGGATATCTGGGCTATCAATGAAGATGACTCAAGAGAAGAGCAAGGACCTGGTAAAGGAAGACGTTATATACTAAGGAGCTTGGATTTTGGAGTCTCATAAATTATAGTATGAACTTAGCAAAGGGCCACAGGAGATAAGGGTGGAAAAGGATGAACAGTATTTCTATTACCAATCAATCAACAGTAATTGGATATATGGAATTCAAGGCTAAGAATTGGTAGGAATTGGTCATGCTCACCATGGATCATTTTACATCATAGTTCCTTAGAAATGCTTAAGAAACAGATAAAGAACCCTAGAGATGGATGGCCCCATGAGACTCTTGGCACATGCCATATGTACTGACTGGGAGGTAAAATGACACACAGGCAGAGAAAATCTCCTTCTACTTTATCTGGCACATAAACCCTACTGCTCACTTGCCCTCTCAGCATTTAATTCCCTTTGCAAATACCTTTCAGGTAACCTTGGATCCCAACCATTCTTTGTGTTCTATAATGTGGTTGAAATAGACTCTACCCTCCAAATTTAAGGCCCAATAAAATAACTGGAGTGTTCATTAGCTTTGCCAACAATTAATTATTTTAGCCATTAATATGTGGAAAAAGAAAGCGCAGGCAAGAAAAAGTACAAAGCTCCTCTAGTCCCGTTCAGAAGGGAAAGGTAGAGAACTGTTATTGATCACTGAGGATGGAGGCAGACTGTCTGCTAGATTCTCTCTAGGGGTTATTTCGCTTAATCCTCAAGGCAACCTGGTGAGACAGCCA
This sequence comes from Mesoplodon bidens, assembly GCF_964165515.1. NCBI lineage: Eukaryota > Metazoa > Chordata > Mammalia > Artiodactyla > Ziphiidae > Mesoplodon > Mesoplodon bidens. The sequence goes on along the minus strand of NC_138161.1, from coordinate 77,684,332 downwards.
TTCTTCTCATTTTACAGATGAAAAAACTGCAGTGCAAAGAAGTAATTGTCACTCAAGTCTGTGCTGAAGGGATCCGAGCCCAGATCTGCTTGACTGCAATGCCTGTGCTACTACTCTCCACACACAGTTTATCTTAAAAGGTTGGAAAAGGCTAAAGAAATTCTGTGCAAGAATGTGCATGGATGTGTGGAAAATTCCAGCACTATAATTTGGATACCAGTGCTGACTGAATCACTTATAATATTGAGGGGTTACTTAAGATGACCACACCTGTAGAGCATTTCTAGCAGCTTTCGTTTCTCTATCATTTTCCAGCTGAAGCTTTCAGGCAGGGCTGTCAGATTCCATCAGCTAAGACACACGCTTAGGAGGCATTTTATCATGCAAAAAGGACTAATATGCTCTTCTTCCTTTTGGTCTGGCTGTCTGTATCTCCTGCAGGGTGATATGACTCAATAAACTTGGCTCTTAAAGAAATTGAGTTAGATTTAGGAAATTATTACACTCTCACCTCCCCTCGAATATCTCCAAGGATTTTTGAGCCTGATATGAGAGAAACTTGCACCTGCTTGGTGAGAGGAGCTGCACACATTCAGTCTGGGGAGACGACATCGCCTAACGTGTGATATTTCTGAGAGCATAACTGAACACAAACATGGCCTTCTTACTAGCATGTTTCAAATATTTAACAAGATCAAGACTACATTTACATGAATAATGTCTGAAATAATGTACCTTCTGTTATGAATGAACCTTGAAATTCTGAGCTGCCCTAAGGCAAACTTTTTCACCTGCCTTTCTCGCTTTGCATTTAATCTTTCTGAAGATCCCAGAAGTGCAAGGGAACACGCTAAAACAAGAGCTCATGTGCTAGCACCTGTAGTCAGAAAACTGACAACTGTGATGGCAATGATCTCAAGGTTCCCCAAGGGGCTAGTATTTGTCACTGTAGGTGCAGGGGCAAGTATTTGGGGCTAGTTTTGAGTGTTTTAAACCAATCACATCAAGATATGATTGTCTTGATAGAAGAGGTGTGTAAAGTGGTGATAATATCTATTCTTCTGTCAATGGACACAGGTTATTTCTATATCTTGGCTATTGTAGATAGTGCTGCAATGGACACGGAGTGACGATATCTCTCTGAGATCCTGATTTCAATTCTTTTGGATATATACCCAGAAGTGGGATTGCTGGATCATACGGTAGTTCTATTTTTAATTTTCTGAGGAATCTTCACACTGTTTTCCATAGTGCCTGAACCAATTTGTAGGTTTGAAGTGATATCTCATAGCTTTGGTTTGCATTTCCTTGATGATGATGTTGAGCATCTTTTCATATACTTGTTGTCCATTTGTATGTCTTCTTTGGAGAAATGTGTGTTCAAGCCTTTTGCCCAATTTTTAATCAGGTTATTATTACTTATTTTGCTATTGAGTTGTAGGAATTCTATAATCAGATGAATGAAAAATGTGGTAGATACATACAAGGAAATATCATTTCTTTCAAAAAAGGAAATTTTGCCATTTGTGACAATGTGGATGAACTCCAAGGACATGGATAAGAGAAATGTCTATCACAGAAGGAAAAATACTGCATGATTCTACCTATATGAGGTATCCAAAATAGTCAAACTCATAGATATAGAGAGTAGACTGGTAGTTGACAGGGGCTGGGGTTAGGGGAAATGGGGAGCTGTTATTCATTTGGTATAAAGTTTTAGTTATTATGTTGAATGAATAAATTGTAGAGATATGCTGTACAACATAGTGCCTATAGTAACAATACACCATTGTACACTTCAAAATTGGTTGAGAGAGTAGGTCTCATGTTTAGCGTTCTTACCACAGGGGGAAAAAAGAGACAGAAGGAAACTCTGGGAGGTGTTGGATTTGTATAGTATCTTGATTGTGGTGATGGTATCATGAATGTCAAATTATACACATTATATATGTGCAGTTTTTGTATATCAATTATACCTCAATAAATCTGTTTTATTAAAAAAGAGGTAATAAAAACAGCTTACAAAAAACATCCACCTCAAATTCTTCCTGAAACTTAGCAGACTATAAACAAGTAAACTGCAAATAATATTAAATATTTCATTTAACCCTCAAAGCAAACTTGCTGGGTGTAATGATCTCTATTTAAATGATGAGAACTCTGAAACTTGGAGAAGACGTGTGACTTGCCAAAATCCAAGGCTACAACTAAAACCCAGACCTTTGGACTCCAAAGGTTCTGCTCTAATGCAGCAAAGTGTGCAGAGTACAGGGGTGCATAGTAATTACACACAGAGGTGCAAGCTGATGGTGATCAGGCCTTGCTGTTCATGGTCATGAATTAACTGATTCTAGAAGAGCAAAGTAGGATGAACTCTTCAGGATCATCCACTCTTTCGCCTCATTTTACAGATGGAGGACAGGATGGGGTTAGGGGACAGAGTACCAAAGAATACCTGCTCACACCTTCTTCTCAAGGTCAAGGGAAAGGAGAAGGGCACGGGTAGTCCAAGAGCATCAGACTCTGGTCGTTGACCACTGAAAATCCATTTCCAACCTCCTTTAACTCTGCCACTTCTCTTTACAGAAGGTGCACAAAATAGAAATGCAATTCCCTTGAAGGTAGGGATGCTGTGTGGCCCCACCTTGGACAATGATATGTAAGGGAAAATCTGATGGGGAAGTTTGGGGAAAGATAATTTCTCCCCGTTAAAAGGACAGAGGCACATGGAAAACCCTCTGTGTTCTGTTTTTGGAGATTATGGTGTGAGGATATGATGCCTGGAGCTTTGGTAGCCATCATGCTACCTTGCAGGGAAGGCCAATAGAATTGCTGCTAAACTAACCTATCACCCTGACCCTGGGAAACTAGTGAACCATCTTCAGAACTATCTAACGCCAGACTTTCTATTACTTGGACAGTATGTGTCCTTAAGGTTTAAGCCACTTTGGATTTCTCAGAATACAGTCTAATACAGGCTGACTGATGTGGAGAAGGAATCAGCAGACATTGTTCCTTGCCTTTCCTTCTCTTTCAGTATCTTGGAGGGATCCAGGAGTCTGGAAATAGCTCTACTGGATGGTGAACTCCATTAGAGCAAGGGCAGTGTCTGTTTTGGTCACTGCTGTATTCCTGTACCTAGCAGTGTTCCTGGTACATAGTACATGCTTGACAAATATTTTCTAATTAATTTAAATTAATTAATCCATTACTCTGTCCACAAGTATTTATTATGCACCTCTATTATATGCCAGGCACTAAGAGAGATACTGGTGATAAAGAGATAAACAAGACATGCCCTCTCTCCTTAACATGTTAGAAGTTCAAGTGCGGGAGGCAGATATGGGCCACAATTAGGATGTAGTGTGAACAGTGCCATAACAGAGGAGTGCTGTAACTGTTACCCGAGAATGGAGTAACTAATGCTGTAGTGGGGGGCGGGGTGAGGATGAAGGAGTAACTTCTCCTCGCAGTTCCGGCTCTAATTTTCAGTCTTGGTGTTCAGTTCAAATATCAAATATTCATTCAACAGCCACTCTGTTCATGACATCATTCTTTGCAATAATTAACAGTCATCATAGAAATACAGCTTTACAGTGCTTATGGTGCACCAGTCACTGTTTTTTGTGACTTACATATATTTATGTCTTTCTTCTTCACAACAGCCCGATGAGGTAGGTACTCTTATTGTCTTCATTTTACAGATAGAGAAACTGAGGGAAAGATGAAGTTAATTTACACAGAGGCTAAGTAGCAGAGCCAGAACTGAATCCAGGCTGTCTGGCTCTAGAAACCAGGTATTAGCCAGTATATGTAAGACATGTTCACTGTTTTCTAGATATTTCCAATCATTTGATAAGACTAGAAATGGACGCTTTCATCCCTGCCCTGGTTCCTGCATTTGATCTGGACACACATTTTGCTGGATTTCAGTTCTAGCCAAGAACACAGCATCAGCCATGCTCTTTCTTCCTCAAGCAGTTACCCCTTTCTTGCAAAGCATACAAATAACCTAAATCATGACGACATTGATTTCCATCTTTATCTTAAATGTGGTCAACAAAGGACCAAGTGCAGGGTTGGGCTGAGAAAGTCTTCTCTGTCTGTGGAAAATGAGTTTAAAGATACATTCCACTAAAGACATTTTTCCTTACAAAATTCGAAAAATGTGAAGTCTAATTACCTAGCTGTGCCAGATACGCTTTTTCAGCTTCTGCTAGACTTAGCTCAACACAAACTGTGCTTACCCTTGCATACACAATGAGTCTCATTAATTCCTTCTTTCTTCCAAGCTCACTGAAGGAACATGGAAACAAAACTGGGGGCAAATTCTTCTTTTTAATGTATCTGTGTTAGAAACTTCACCTCAAACCTGGTTCTTTCCACTCTCACAGGGATGCCCTGCTCTGACCAGATGGACAGGCAAGGTCACGAGTTACAGAAACTCTGTGACTAACAGTATTGTTTCTCCTGTGAAATACAACACATAAGAGCACTCCCTGAGGAGATCGGCAAAGAAATGAAGTAACAAATGGAGCCATGGATGCATCCACTCCCTCCCCTGTCATCTATCCATTCCATTATCAATGCAAGCCCTCGCCTGTACTATCTGAGATATCACAGCAGATACCACCTAGTGATATTATGCTCAGAATTACACAGATCTTCTCAGGCACGTAGAGCAGAATAACATGACACGATATGTAGACACTTCATTATTTTTCACACCTAATGAATCTCAGCTCATCTAAGTAAGTTAAACATTTCCAATGTGAGATTCCCCAAACTTCTGAACTGCATCCACCTCAGGTCCTAACTGCCAGTTGTAGTTTAAGATGATGACCACAAATTCTTTGACACCCCTTTCTTTAAAAGGTAGAGCCCAATTTCCTTCTCTGTGACTGTGGGCTCTACTTAGGGACTTACTTCTAGCAAAGAGAATGCGGTAGACACGAGGGTGTGTGACTTCCAAGTCTAGGTCATTAAAGGATTTGTAACTTCCTCGTGGTTCCCTTTCTCTCTCTCTCTCTCCCCCAGCCCCTCCCTCCCTCCCAGATCACCTGCTCTGGGCAAGCCAGCTGCCATGTTGCCCTCTGAAGAGGTCCACGTGGCATTCCTAAGCCTCCTGCCAACAACCTGAGCTAACTTACCAGGTGTGACAGTGAGCCACTTGGAGATGCGTCCTCAGCCCCAGGCAAGCCTTCAGTCCAACATATGGAGACCCTGAATCAGAACAACTTAGCCAAGTTATTCTAGGTTCCTGATCCTCAGAAATCATGTGAGATGGCAAAGGTTCACTGCTTCAAGCCACTACCTGTTAGAATAACTTGTTATATAAAAATAGAAAATTAATATAGTGCCAGAACAAAAAGGTAGATGACCTAAAAAGGAATGACATCAGACTGACAGCAGACTTCTCATCAGCAATAGTAATGACTGAAGATAATAAAATATCTTGAAACACTCAATAAAAAGTCATTGCTTGACAGTTAACTCCCACTACTCCCCACCACAAATCACACCTGGATTTTCTTGAAAGTCTCCGACTGTCTTTACCTTCCCGTGTGTGGTACTCGTGCCTTAGACTCTGCCCATTCTCGTCTGATTCATCTGGTTAACCCCCAGACTTCCCTTAAAGTCAGCTCAGGCTTTTTCTCCTCTAGGAAGACATCCTGATGAGCCAGCCTGGTTTAAGTGCCCTTCCTCCCACTGCAGTTTCCATCACCATGTGCATAGCATGGCCATAGCATGGATTACACCATGTTTTCCTCATTGATTTAATTTCCAGTTTCCCTAGTAGCCTGGAAGCCCCTCGGGCTTCTTATAAGATATTCTTATCTCTTGGATATAATATATACCTTATACATGCTATGTCTCAATATCTGTATCTTGAATGAATGGAATGTTGAGTAATTCATTGTAATGAAGAAAACAAAAGTCATTGCTTTTACCTACCCCTCCCAACGTTAACTCCTCCACCTATATTTGAATGCAATCTTTCCTGCCTCTTCCTGGTTTTTGCTGCATCTGTAACTGCCATTTGAGTTTCAGTGTCTCTTTCCTTCTCTCTATGACTTCTTCCCTACAAACATATAAAACTCTCTTTATCTTAAAACAACAAAACAACCACCAACTAATGACATGCTTGATCCATCTGGCTTCCCCCCACTTTCCACCTTCTCCTCTTTCTCCCCCTCAGCTACCTCTGCTCCTTCACAAACCACTCCCTTTTTTTTTTTTTTTTTTTTTTTTTTGCGGTACACGGGCCTCTCACTGTTGTGGCCTCTCCCGTTGCGGAGCACAGGCTCCGGATGCACAGGCTCAGTGGCCATGGCTCACGGGCCCAGCCGCTCTGTGGCATGTGGGATCCTCGTGGACCGGGGCATGAACCCGTGTCCCCTGCATCGGCAGGCGGACTCTCAACCACTGCGCCACCAGGGAAGCCCAACCCACTCCCTTTTGAGGTCTACCTCACAGCCCTTACACATACACTGAAACCATGCTCCCAAGCATCATCCAACACTGCCTAACTGTCAAACCCCATGGCCTCTCAGACTTCACCATCCACAGCACTCAATGGCAACCAAAATTGGAAAACAGCCCCTTGTTCCGGGGGTGCCCTGCCCCCACACCTGCCATGCTCACAGTTCAGCCCCGTCTGCTCTTCCCATCTCACTACCCATCTTCTCCTACCTCCTTTAGTGGTTCTTCTAAATGCTGTTTTGTTTTCCTCCTTGAATCAAATGCTTTCTCCTTGACCTCTCATTAAGCCTCTCTATAGGAGTCACTCAACACAGACCTCAAATTAGTCTTAAAATTCCCAGCCCCAAGGTAGATTCTCTCTACCTTGGCTTTGAATCCCACTTATCATCCCAGCTTTGAGTTCCCTCTTCATTTCCAGAATCTCAACATATCCTCTGCTTGCTTGGAGCACTGCTCTGTATTTCTGTTAAATGTGTTATTATTTGGGGACATTTCTATGTATTGTGGGAGCACTGGGGTGGAGCCCCTCCTGAGCAGTGCAGTCTACTCTATTGCAGACTATTCTCTTGGTCTATCTCATAATTTAGACAAAAGTCTACTGACTCATCTCTTCCACTCTATGGAAATTCCCCTAGGGCAGTGCTCTGTTTTATTCTTCTTAGGTAGCTTCTGTTATGGGGCTTTCACCCCAGCAGTGCGATGGATAGAAAAAAAATCAAATATTAAGCATCTTAATTTCTCTTTTGAACAAACTTATCAAACCTGATAGCCGTTTATTTCCCCTCCTTAATTTTTTTTTCTATTCAATGCCCTAAGGAGCCTACAGTGCCCTTAATATGCACAAGAAAGTCCCAGGAAACCAGAGCAAGCTGCATGCATAGAACCAGAGCAGAATGTAGCCTCAGGAAGAATTCTTTTTTGTCTGGTATAAGTACTAGTTTTGCTGACTTTCCTGGCTCCTGGTTTTACAAATGTAGGTTGTATCTAAAATTAAAGTAGATTACTCCATATTTATAAATCACAAACGTAAAATGACAGAAAATTTCTACAGGCCTAGGCTTTTTCCTATTAGAAAATAATAACTTAAACCAAACTTGATTCATGGTTAATACCTGGATATAGACAACTAGAACTTACATGGGATACGTTTTGTTGTTTTTAAAGACAGAAAAAATTCATAACAAAAGGCTCATTTCTAATCACAAACATGTAAAGAAATAGACATCACTTTGTTTTCTATATATTTACAAATTTAAATGTTATTTCACCCATGCTCTCTTTTCTAACCAATTTAAATTATTTTGTCTTTGGATTGGGAGGAAAAAAAGAAACCAGAAAAACCACCTTAATAGCCTTTGTTGGTCCCATGTTAGAAAACATTTAGTGATTTTTTTCTTCTCAGGGTTCTTACACAGCTCTCCCAGGAGCTATGGCATCATTGATATTCATGAGCAACCACTGTGACAGTTTAGCAAACAAACCTGACGATAAATCCATCTTTCCTGTCATATGTGACAAAAATTCTTCAGAGGCTTTATTTATGCAATTTAGATCTGCAGGCTTAAAGTATGTGGTAATTTTATTTCACAAAAGCCCCAGGCATCAAAGTATTTATTTTACACTCCTGGACCTCATCAAGGAAATGGCATAACCTGTTCTTGTGTTTATCTTTTTGCAAATGAGCGACATAAGATGGAGATGCCACCTGCTTCATGGTGGGGAGGAATGGTGGGAGAGCAGGAGGAGAAAGGTGGAGGATTAATTAGTTAATACCTATGAAGTATCTTGCAGATGGAGAGTGATATGCAAGTGTGAATTTTAATTACCATTCCCTGCCCTCCTTGGCAGATATAAATAGGATAATTTCTTGGAACAAGAAGCAATGGTCTAACTTATCACATAGATGCTTTGATTCTGGAGAGTGAAATTCTTTGTGGGTTTTGAGGCGATAGAAGTATCTATACCTCACCCTATTCCTCTATGGAAGAGACAAGGAAAGGTGTTGAGGACATGTAATTGAATTCTTCATGGCAGCAGAAGTGGAGGGCACTGTTTTGTAGTTCTCTTATGAAATCATCAAGTTTATGGCTATCACCAGATTCTACTGCCTTCACATGTTCTTTTCTCCTTGATACATTGGTATGTTTTCCTTTTCAGAGAACAAACAGTCTAGTTACAGAAAAGCATCAGAACCTGAAATTCCACTCTTAGGTATGTAACTACCAGAATTACCTACATATTTCCACCATAATTCCATACACTAGAATGTGCATGGCAGCATTATTTGCAATAACCTTACTCTAGAAACTGTCTAAATTCCCATCAAGCATTGGAATGATACATAAATTGTAGTATTTTCTACAGTGGATTCCTACACAGCAATGAGAATGAATGATCTGTAACTAAATTTAATGAAAAAAAAATTCCATCAACATAAAAAAATTGAAAGTCAACACAAAAGAATACAAACCATATGATTCCATCTATATAAAGGACAAAAAAGTATGGAGAACCAATGCATGCTGGTACTTACTAGTCAACATAGTGATTACCCTTGTTGGGTAGGTAGAGATTGGAAGGAGTCACAAAGGGGTGCTTCTGAGTTTCTGACAATGTTCTGTTTCTGGATCTGGGTGTTGTTGCACAGGCAGGTTCATGTCATGAAAACTCATTGACCTGTAAGCTCATGTAAGCTTAAGCACTTTTCAGAACAAATTTCAATAAAAGATTTTTAAAAGAATAATAATAATTAATCCACCAGTATTAGGTTAGTTGGATTTCAAAGCAGCAGGTGCTCTTTATTTCTGGCCTATAATTTGCTAGAAGTACCTGACAAAAGTGATGTAAACTGGGAGACTTCTTGTGAAGTTTGAGGAGTTTTCCAAAAAATCTAAGTCAAAGGATAAACAGGTAACACGCTCCCACTCTTTTCATCCCCTAGGTAGTAATCCAATGATGAAACTGAACAAGCCATACTCCGATTTCTGCTCGGCAAATTACTGTCCACACATGGTAGATAGAGAGCCATGCCAGCTAAAAGGTCTACAGAATGTTTTTCCCAAGAAGATGCTGAGAATGACCCTGAGAGTTTAAATTCGGCAACTGAATAACAAAACATAACGCAACTCTCACCTAAATATATGGCATGCATTCTCAGAAGACAACTAGCATTGGAAAAATTTGTCTCCATGTAACACTCTTTCTGTCACAAGCCTCTCTTTGAAGTGTCATATGCTGATAAAATTCCAACATGACTTACTAGTACCCTTGAAGGGCTTTAGAGAATCATGCAGTGGACTTCAATGTGAACTTAACTTAAGGGGGTGGGTGGTGGCTGGTTAGGAATTCCTTATAAAAGCTGCAGTTCCGTAACTGAACTGGTGTATCAAATTTGGTTGTTTTGCTAGTATATACAATCTCAATCCCAAACTCCAGCAATTAAGAAAAATAGGCAAGTCAGTTTTTGTAAATGAGAGATAAAAGAATATATTCAGGTGTTCTTCTGTCACCTTTTCTAAATCAAAACTCCATTCTGGATATTCATCAAGTGAAGAGACCTGCCCCAGTATCATTAGACACATCCAATGACACAGTGCTATGCATGTGTCACATATCAACCAATATGTAAAAAAATTTTAAACTTTAGTGGTTCTTCTTTTTTGTAGTATAATGTCATAGATTCCAAAAACAAAGAAACAATGAAGCCACAGAATAAGATGTGGAATTGATCCCCAGAGTGTAACAGTCCTCTCCACAATACCCCAGACTTTTGTTGTTGAGATCACTCATCCAAGAAATGGTTATTTAAATACTTGGAATTTTCAGACTTTAGGCACTGTTCTAGACTTTCGTGATGCAGTAATAGAGCAGACCCTGCCCTTTGGAAGCATATATTCCAGTCAGATAAGACACACAATCAACAATAAACTTAGTAAACAAGTATATAGCTGTTAGGAGATGACAAATTCTACAGGAAGGAACACAGCAGGGAAAGGGGTCTAGAGTGTAGGGTTATGGTGGGAAGGGGGGCAATTTTTAATAGATTGGTCCAGATCTAATAGATTCGTCCATTAAGGTTCATCCTTAATGGACCTTATTGAGGTGAGAAGCTCACTTAGATTGATGGGGTCCCTTTTTCAGCATAAGGTAGGTTTGTCTTAAGAAATGGCATGATCTACTACTTAACAAGTAATTGCCTCTATCTTAAAAGTTGTACACCATAAGGCCAGGATGACATGGAGTTATGTGATCTTCAAAGCAGGTATTGCCAATTGCCTACCATGACCATAAAAATGTCTCATCGAAGCTTCTTGGTAACCAAGTGAACTGACTTGCTTCCTGGGGTTATCAAATTGAACCAATTACATTTAAAGGACATCTGCCAAAAAATAATGATCTCCATTTTTGAGTGGTTGACAATTATGCCATTGTTTCCAGTAGTAGTCAGATAGCAGGACAAATTGTCTTTTGAGAACTCTTCTAGCTCTGAACAATCAGGTCAAATCATCCATGAAGAAGAAATTTCCCTCCTATTTTCGATGGCCTAAATGGCAATCATCCGCAAACATTCACATCATTAACTTATGAATTAAAAATAAGGAGGGATATACAATGAGACTTTAAGGTCACAATCTACCCTGTCCCTAACTTACTGACCACACTACTTTGTGCTTCCTTTTACCTGATACTTCAATCTAAAGAGACTACTTACGTATTTTCATACCCTTCGGAGTTTTCCCACTGTTCCTTTGTTCCAGCCATCCCACATGCCAGAGAGATCCCCCTTCTTTCCTAAGTTCTATCCTCATTTTAAAGCTTCATGATGATTTTCCTTTTTGTGAGGCTGTCTCTGAACCCTCACCCTCCCAGTCATCTCTTTAGATCTGCAGGCTTAAAGTATGTGGTAATTTAATTTCACAAAAGCCCCAGGCATCAAAGTATTTGTTTTACACTCCTCGACCTCATCAAGGAATGAAGCATTTATATAGTGTCTGTACTATTTCTTGACACCAGACACAGACTGTCTTGTACAGTTAATTATGTTTTATATCTATGTCCTATTTCCCTGGTGATACTGTAAGATACTCAAGGACTTTGCATTTCTGGGTCTTAGTCCAGATTCCTTCAGCTGTTAGGTGCTTAATAAATGCTGGGTGTAACTGAGGATCATGATAATGGCACTAGTGGAAATAACCAGCTTTCAGATGATAAGTAGGAATCCTAATCCTGGTCCTTAAATGGTCTCTGAACTGAGACACTGAGAGATTTTAGTTGTCCACTCATGTCACCAAATTCCCCATGCACAGGCAATGACAATTACACTATGACTGCAGCCTGGCTGACAGCACTTACAAAATATCATTGATATTAAGCCACAGAGCATTATCAGAGATGTGAAAATGTGAGGAATGGGCTCCCTAAGTCACATAAAGTACTGAAGGAGAGAAAAATGAGGGAAAGTAACACCCACTCATTTATGGTCATGAAAGTCACATAAATAAAAGTACTAAGTACTACTACTGAGTACGGACTGTGTGTCAGGCCGTGTGCTAGGTGCTTCACACAGAGTACTTCTAACCCTCACAACCAGCCCTGCAAGGTAGGAGCCATATTTCTATTTATAAGAGAGGAAAAAAAGTGCAGAGAGGTGAACTGACTACCCTCAATATCATGCAGCCAGTAGGAGGCATGTTGAGATTTTCATCTCAGGTTTGTGATGCTCTCTCCACTTAATAAAGGCCATATACAATAAGCCCACAGCTAACATCATACTCAACAGTGAAAATCTGTTTCCTCTAAGATAGGGAACAAGACAAGGATGCCCACTTTCATTGCTTTTATTCAACACAGTATTGGAAGTGCTAGCCACAGCCACCAGACGAGAAAAAGAAATAAAGGGAATCCAAATTGGAACGGAAAAATGTAAAACTGTCACTGTTTGCATATGACATGATACTATACACAGAAAATCCTAAAGGCGCCACCAAAAAGCTACTAGAAATTATCAATGCATTTGGTAAAGTTGCAGAATACAAAATAATATACAGAAATTTGTTGTGTTTCTAAACACTAACAATGAACTATCAGGAAGAGAAATTAAGAAAATAATCCCACTTACAATTGTATCCAAAAGGATGAAATACATGGGAATAAATCTAACTAAGGAGGTAACAGACGTCTACTCAGAAAAGTATGACACTGATGAAAGAAGTTGCAGAATGCACAAACAGATGGAAAGAAATACTGTGTTCATGGACTAGAAGAATTAATACTGTCAAAATGACTATAATATCCAAGGCAATCTACTGATTCAATGCAATTCCTATCAAAACTTCAATGGCATTTTTCACAGAATTAGAACAACTAATTCTAAAATTTGTATGGAAACACAGAAGACCCCAAATAGCCAAAACAATCTGAGAAAGAAGAATAAAGCTGGAGGAAACACACTGTTTTATTTTAAACTATACTACAAAGCCACAGTAATCAAAACTGTATGGTACTAGCATAAAAACAGACACATAGATCAATGAGAAAGAATAGAGAACCCAGAAATGAAAACACACTTACATAGGCAAATAATCTACAGCAAAAATACACAATAAGGAAAAGAAAGCCTATCCAACAAACAGTGCTGGACAGATACATGCAAAAGAATCACAAAAATCAACTCAAAATGGATTAAACATTTAAATGTAAGACCTGAAGCCACAAAACTTCTAGAAGAAAACATAGGCAGTAAGTTCTTTGACATAAGCCTTAATAATTTTTTTTTGGTATGTCTCATCAGGCAAGGGAAACAAAAGCAAAAATAAACAAATAGGACTACATGAAACCAAAAAGCTATTGCACAGTGAAGGCAACTACCAACAAGATGAAAAGGTCACCAGCCGAATGGGAGAAGATATTAGCAAGTGATACATCTGATACGGGGTTAATATTCAAAATATACAAAGAATTCATATAACTCAATAAAAACAACAACAACAACAAAACCCCCAAACAATTCAATTTAAAAATGGGCAGAGAATCTGAATAGACATTCTTCCAAAGAATAAGTATAGATGGCCAACAGACATGGAAAGATTCACATCGCTAATCATCAGGAAAATGTAAATCAAAACCACAATGAGATATCACCCCACACCCATCAGAATGACTATTATCAAAAAGACAACAAATAACAAGTGTCAGTGAGGATGTGGAGAAAAGAGAACCCTCATGCCTTGTTGGCAGGAATGTAAACTGGTTCTTCCACTATGGAACACAGTATGGAGATTCCTCAAAAAATTAAAAAATAGAACTACCGTATGATCCAGCAATTTCATTCCTGGGTATTTATCTGAAGAAAACAAAAACTCTAGTTAGAAGAGATATATGCAAACCTATGTTCATTGCAGCATTAATTACAACAACTCATATGTGAAAGCAACCTAAGTGCCCACCAATAGATGAATCGATGAAGAAGATATAGTGTATATATATATATAATATATATACATATATATATATATATATATACACACACACACATATACACACATAGTGCAATACTACTCAGCCATAAAAAAGAATGAAATCTTGCCATCTGTGACAGCATGGATGGGCCTAGAGGGTATTTTGCTAAGTGAAATAAATCAGACAGAGAAGGACACATATTGTATGATATCAAATGAACAAACATAACAAAACAGAAACATAGTTACAGATACAGAAAACAAATAGCTTCTTGCCAGAGGGGAGGGCGTTGGGGGGAGGAAAGAAATAAGTGAGGGAGATTAAGAGGTACGAACATCCAGTTGCAAAATAAATTAGTCATGAGTATGAAATGTACAGTGTGGTGAATATAGTCAGTAACTACGTAATATCTTTGCATAGTGACGCATTCTAACGACTTACTGTGAGGAACGTTTTGAAGTGTATAGAAATATCAAGTCACTATGTTGTGTAACAGGAACTAACACAATATTGTAGGTCGATTATACTCAAAAAAAAAACCCAAACAAATAAACAAAATCATAGAAAAAGAGATCAGATTTGTGATTATGGTGGGTGGGGGAGAAGAGGGAGTGGGAATTGGATGAAGGGAGTCAAAACAGACAAACTTCCAGTTATAAGATAAACAAGTACTAGAGATGTGATGTACAACATGATACATATAATTAACATTGCTGTATGTTGTGTATGAAAGTTGTTCAGAGAATAAATCCTAAGAGTTCTCACCACAAGGAAAATTTTGTTCTATTCCTTTAACTTTGTATGTATGTGAGATGATGAATATTCACTAAACTTATCATGATAATCATTTCATGACGTATGTAAGTCAAATCATTATGCTGTACACCTTAAACTTATACAGTGCTGTATGTCATTTATATCTCAATAAAACTGGAAGAGAACAAAAAAGATGGTGTCATAGGTTCAAAAGAGCAACCCCCAATGCAAAACCCTGTTTGAAGCCACTGTTCTTTGAAATCTGCTATCATCCCATTAGCCAGAGCAAGTGGTGTGTAGCTGAACCCAGTGTCAAAAGATGGAGCAGGTCAACTACCCACAGCAGGAGAGCACTGCAAATTTACAGGAAGGAGTGAAGAATTAGGGCCGTCGCTGCAATCCGCCACACTATATAATTTGAGGAATCATACTCATTGATTGATCCTATTACTATCCAAGTATCTATCTATTTACCTATGTGTTAACATAGATAGATATATATTGGTGCATTCTTAGAAATTTTCTATAAGGATGCCAAGAAAACTTAGAATAGTGGTTATCTCTTGGGAATGTAGGTTTGTAGAAGTAAGTGGGATAGATTTTAAAACCCAATTCCCAGCCTTCGGGACTTCATAATTTGCATGCTTATCATAAACAAATCTTAATTTTAAAATTTAAAAAATACTTTATTGAGGCATCAAAGCATACGAGATTCAGATTGATTGTGTGACTCTTCACAATTGGTGACTTTGAACCCCACGTTCCCTCTGTCAATTAAGTCTCCTAAGCTCTGAATGGCCCTCCAGATTCTCCAGGCCCCAGCTTGGGAGGAGCTTCTCTGGTGGAGGAAGGGCACATTACTGAGCAGGATAAATGACCCCCAAGACTTGTCTTGAAGAAATCCTGCCAGATGAAGTAGACCAAGGAGACTGAAATATGACACGTTAACAGCCAGCATCGGGCTACTGTCTTGGCCTGAAATCCAACACCGAGCCTGTCTTCATTTTCAGCCACATACAGCTTGAAGTTGGCCAGAATCATTGTAGAGTTTCTATTTCTTAAATATGACTGTGTCTGGCTGCAATTTTCTGTCAGGGATCCATATTGGCCTTATGTAAAACTAAAGACTGCTTTCCCTTGTAGAAGCAACGGCACTAACCACATGTGAACAGATCATGTTGTCTGACGCAACCTCAGGTGTGTTACTGGTATTCTGTGATTGTTATCTAATTTAATGCCCTGCCAAGGAACCCTACATTTCCACACCATATGCATGTGTCAGATGCCAAGACTGCACAATTAATAGCTTCCTGTTTTCAGTGGATTTTTCTACAATAGAAACAATAAATCAAGGTTTTAAATTTGGAAATCAATACAAATGTAAAATTTACTCAGGTATGTTGATGAATCATTGAATATTTGGGGGGAACCAGAAATTGAAAGAAGTCCAATTAAATGAGAAAATAATATTTATAGATTTTCTTCTAATAGGGTAAAAAAAATTCAAGATATTATAGGCAGCAAAAGGCAAGTTTGCTTATTCATTCAGCACGTATTTAAAAGCCTGTTATATTCCAGACACTGTTGTAAGCTCTGGGAATATCACAGTAGTAATAAAAAGATGCCTGCCTCTTAGAGCTGATATTTTTCTGAGTGAAAACAGACAGTAAACAAGAAACTAAATAAATAGATAGCTAAAATAATTTCAGATAATGACAAATGCTATAAATAAAATGAGTCAGGGGCTTCCCTGGTGGCGCAGTGGTTGAGAGTCCTCCTGCCGATGCAGGGGACACGGGTTCGTGCCCCGGTCCGGGAGGATCCCACATGCCACGGAGCGGCTGGGCCCGTGAGCCATGGCCGTTGAGCCTGCGCATCCGGAGCCTGTGCTCCGCAACGGGAGAGGCCGCAGCAATGAGAGGCCCGCATACCGCAAAAAAAAAAAAAAAAAAAAATGAGTCAGGGTAATAGGATGGACAGTGATGGGTAAGGGTGGGATCATGATCTGAGATGGGGTAGTCAGAGGAGGCCTCTCTGGAGAGATCACATTTGCTCTGAGACCCAACTAATGAGAAAGCACCAGCCATGTGAAGATTTTGGGAAAGAAGGAACAGCTGATGCAAAGGTCCTGGGGGTCAGAGGATTTGGGGAGCTATTATGAAGGCCCAAGAATAGTAAATAAAGGGAGAGTGGTATGAAATAAGGTCAGAGAGATAGGAGGGGCTAGATCAATTTCAGTCAAACTGAAATATCAGTTTGACTCTATTTGCCACTGGAAGGGTTTTAGCCCATTATAACCCCATCAGTATCTTTCACTACTGAGAATATACCTGTAAAGCAAAACAAAACAAAACAAAAGTAGACCTTGGCATGTGCACTGAAAATATTGCTGTTCTTTCTTTTTAATAAGTTTATTATTGAAGTATATGTTTTCTTGAATTAATAATAAAAATATTTATTGAGTACTTACTATGTGCCAAATATTGTTCTAGGGGTTTTACATATTTTAATTTCAATATTTAATTTGTATATTTTTATTTAACCCTCAAAAATATCCTGCAATGTATATTTATCTGGTATTACAGAGGATGATGGAGTAATGCACCCAAAGTCACATTGCTATTAAGTGTCTAAACTGGTATTCAAGTTAAGTCTTTGAATCTACAGACTCTGTTCATTCTTCTTCACCATGCTGATGCCAAATCAACGGTTTCCTCATTCATTTGGGCTAATTCCTGTTCTGGTCTCAAAACCAATCAGTCCTCAGTCATACAATTTAGCCAAGTTAGGTAGACACAGGCTATGACCATTTAAGAACAGCTAGCAATATTTGAGTCACTGTGCATTTACCTATACCTTCACAACTGGGTGGCACACATGCATGAGGGCTGGGAACAACAGACTGACATTGAAACCATAATGCA
This sequence comes from Mesoplodon bidens, assembly GCF_964165515.1. NCBI lineage: Eukaryota > Metazoa > Chordata > Mammalia > Artiodactyla > Ziphiidae > Mesoplodon > Mesoplodon bidens. Next base: position 77,666,711 of record NC_138161.1, on the reverse strand, counting down.
CAGAAGGCTGGAAGAACTTGTGACCTGAACCCAACTGGGTCAGTTACCTGCTAACGTGAAAATATCAACATTCTCCAAAGGATTTAAATAAGACTCAGAGCCTCAAATGTTCAAAATATGTGGAATATAATCTAAAATTACTCAACACACACACAAACATACACATACATGCAAAATCAGGAAAATCACAACACACCTGGGAAAAGACAATCAGTAGATACCAATGACAACACAACACAGAAGTCAAAATTATCTGACAAAGACTTTAAAGAAATTTTCTTTAATCAGGAGCACTTCTGTATTTAAATATAATTAAATTCTGTATTTAAATATAATTATACTATGAGGAACCAACAGTTAGAATTCTGGATTTATAATTAATTTGGAGTCTTTAAACTGGATTAAATACATAGGGGTAGCCCAGAAAGAGTGTGGCTCTATACTCAAAGAGCATCTCAACTGTGCCACTTCCTAGCCACTTCATCATGAAGTTTACTTTGCCTCTTTCATCCCTTGTTTCCTCATCCTTAAATGGAAGCTAACAGGGCTTGCCACACATACTTCTCGTGAGGTTTAGAGGTCATGTTAAGTCATTGCATAGTGCTGACATGCAGAATGGGAGCATTAATGCACATTTTCTCTCTCCTCTCCCTACATTAGCTTGCCAGTTGCTGCCAGTCCTGACCTTGAAATGGTGAGATTTTCATCTTATTCTGGAAAAGGGCAGTCATCTTGGTGTCTACTTCATTTCTGTACCAAGAATAATAAAAAGGAAAATAAAATTTCTCCTTTAACCATGGTGCCATGCCACTGCATGGTTTCTCTGGGGTGTTGGTTTACATAAGGCCCAAAAAGAGCAGGCAAAAGTCTTTTCTGATGCACCTTCCAGAGGCCAGAGGAAACGTTTGCTTCATGTTGGATGCATAGCCACGCTTCCTGATTAACTCCTCAGTTGATTTATGTGTTTAACCTTCTGATTCGTATTCAGTGTACGGAAAAAAGTCAAATGTATTGCTTTGAGATGGATTTAGATTTTTAGTATTAAGAATGGAAAAGTTGAAGAAAGAAAGGAACGGTTGAAGAAATTGTCCTTCACACCAACCTGATGAATATGACAATGGGGTCATGGAATTTTAGAGCCAGAAGAGATCTGGGGAGGCATCCAGGTCAGTGCCCTCATTTTGCACTTGAGGGACCTGATGGCTAGAGAGAATATAGAATATGACTTGGAAAAAGATTGTTTATATAAATACCTTTTTTTTTTTTTTTTTGCGGTATGTGGGCCTCTCACTGTTGTGGCCTCTCCCGTCGTGGAGCACAGGCTCCGGACGCGCAGGCTCAGTGGCCATGGCTCATGGGCCCAGCCACTCCGTGGCATGTGGGATCCTCCCAGACCGGGGCACGAACCTGTGTCCCCTGCATCGGCAGGCAGACTCTCAACCACTGCGCCACCAGGGAAGCCCTATAAATACCTTTTTAAAGTGCCTTTTTCCATAAAAGCATGTAGACATACTCAAGAATGAGGTCAGGGAATGTGTCGTGTTCTCTGCTACAACCCCAGCTCCTAGAAGACCTCCTGGAACACTTGATGGGCTCTCAATAAATATCTGTTAAATGAATGTAGAAACCTTCAGCTCCCAGAGATAAGTTCCATATGTTTTATGATGATTTAAAAGAATATCCAAGTAAAAGAGTTTAGAAAGTTCTTTTTTAGTCCATAAAAATAATTACCATAAAAGATCACTATCTGGAAGGAATCTGCACAACTAACATGAAGGATGTCCCAGCTTAGCTCTGCAGCCTCATTTGGCTCTGTCTGCCCCTATCCCAGCGTCTATGCCTCCACCTCTCTTGCCTGTGGTTCTGCTCTGACATTTTTGTCCAGCCTGGATCCAGGCTATCCATGCAGATGCTACAGCTGTGCCTGTCCCCTGTTTAGCAGAACTGCCTTCCTACTGGGCCCGGGGCATTGGGAGTTGGCTTTGTAACTAGCTCCTAGCCTTTCATCACTGACACAAAAGTTCTTGCCTCTGTGAAATTTCAGAGTGCAACCTTGCTCCACATAGCCCCAAAGCACCATTTTGGACCCATGCAATAGATTGGTCCTTTTCAAAGCAGAAAAATAGATTTTCTCCAAGTGTGCTAGAGGTCTGTTAACACATCAGTATATATCATAATGGTTACCCAGCAGGTGTTTGTGGTATGCCATCTAAGCTTGTACTCCCAACTACAATACATACTGGTATGTAAATTTTTGCTAAATATGTATCATGTCAGGATATGAACTGATCATATGTCCGTGTTTGCCTGGGACAATCCTGACAAACGCACAATAAAAAAGAGTGCCCTCTTTTACCATAAAAAGTATCTCAGGGCTTCCCTGGTGGCGCAGTGGTTGAGAGTCCGCCTGCCGATGCAGGGGACACGGGTTCGTGCCCCTATCCCGGAAGATCCCACATGCCGCGGAGCGGCTGGGCCTGCGAGCCATGGCCGCGGAGCCTGTGTGTCCGGAGCCTGTGCTCCGCAACGGGAGAGGCCACAGCAGTGAGAGGCCCGCGTACAGCAAAAAAAAAAAAAAAAAAAAAAAAGTATCTCAGCTTGAGCAATAACCTTTAGGTTAGAGATACAGTCTGATCTCTGATAGGACACTAGCTGATAGGCTATTAAATATGGAATGCAGTCATGGAATTGGTTAGTGGTTAAGAACATCAGCTCTGGGTTCAAAATCTGGCTTTAGCACTCACTAGTTAAGTGATCTTGAGTGAAATTGCTTATCCTTTAACACCTCAGTTCCTCAGCTGTAAATTGGGACTGGTAATGTAACTGCCTTATTGGTTTGTTTTGAGGTTTAAACAAGATAATATATGCTAAGCAGTTAGCACAATCCCCGGTATTTAATAAGCACTTGATAACTGAGAGTTGATTTTGATAGTTGTATGAAGTGATAAGTGGTCTCATTTCTTGCCCACATTTTGCTCTTCTCTTTCATTTCAACTCTGGACTCTCCTCTATGACTGTACTTCATTTTCCCTATAATAAAAGGTGTCACAGTCTTGGTCTTCACGCCTCATGAATGGTGTCTGGTTCAAGAGCTTGAGTTTTACAAAGTGACTTTTGGGTCTGATGAACACAGACCTCAATTTTAATTGCTGTCACAGGGTTATATGAGAGCAATACTCAGTGTATGATCTGTGGCCCAGTGCCAAGAGTCCATAATGGCCTGAGAACCAGGTCGAACGTGCAGGTGTTTCATTTTATTGTTATGGATAAATGACATGTGACTTCATAGACTTCAGTTTAATAAAAAATTAAGGGTTTCTTTTTTTTTTTTTTTTTCTGGTACGCGGGCCCCTCACTGTTGTGGCCTCTCCCGTTGCGGAGCACAGGCTCTGGACGTGCAGGCTCAGCGGCCATGGCTCATGCGCCCAGCCGCTCCGCGGCATGTGGATCTTCCCGGACCGGGGCACGAACCCGCATCCCCTGCATCGGCAGGTGGACTCTCAACCACTGCGCCACCAGGGAAGCCCAAGGGTTTCTTATTAGCAGTTTTTAAAGGCTATTATTTATTTTGTCCTGGACTATTTAATTAATCCTTCAGTGTATACTGGTGCATCAACATAATTTTTGACCTGCTATTTTCCAATCAATACTCTTTGACAGTTACGTGCTTCAGTGCAAGTAGGAATCATCCATACTCTTATTGGTACAGTAGCTGTATACTTACTTTAAATATAAATTTAATGTATAGTTAAATTATAATTCATTAATTAATACAAAATTATTGTAAGTTTTGTTTCTACAGAGACATTTCATGGTTATCCCTACGTCTTCTTTGTTAATTAAGGAATGGATAGAGCAGGTGCGCCATGGGATCTTTACTCCTTGTCACTGGGCTTTGGTCAGTTTGAGAGTCACTGGACCCTGGTCTTTCATGACTCCTCGGTTAGGTACAATATTATCCATGTGTGCGTGGGACTCTCACGCTCATAAATGTTTGGATATTCAAGGGATGTTTCTATAAGTAACTCACAATATGTGTGGATAGGAGGATTAAAAGAGTATAAGTTTTAGAGTCACATAGCCCTGGATTTGAGCCCTGGTTTTAGTACCTGATGGTACCTATCATCTATGGTTGGCATAAGGATTAAATCAAATTATGCATGTACCAGGTGTATAACAAGAAGGTAACAAATGGTAGCTGTTTTTATAAGTATTATCTAAATTATTTCATTCAACCAAGAGATGTCATTCAACACTGGTTACACTGAACTACCATCACACTTAGTCTAGATCACTCAAAGGCAGGGCTCATGTATTTTGAATTCTGCAAAACTTCTCACCACCAAATGCAGAGCTCAGCATATATGAGAACTCTGGATATTTACTGAAAGTGGAATTACAGTTCGTTCACTTACTTATTTGTATAAAATTATTAAGTATGGAAATACAAGAAGGTATGTCTTAATGCTTTAAGCTTTCAGGTTGCTTAAAGTGTAAGATATCGCACTGTTAGTAGGGGAACAGACAAAGAGCACATTAACTACTGTAGGACAAGAGCTGTGATCACCAGCATTTATTGAGCCCTTACAACGTGTCAGGTATAAGGATAGGAGGTTTGCAGGCATAATCCTTTCTGATCCTCACAACAAATTTGCCTCTATTAGGCAAATACTATTATTATGTTCATTTAATAAATGAGGTCTCCAAACTTTGGAGAGGTTAAGCAACTGGCCCAGAGTCACAGAGCTAACAAAGGATAGGGAAGACCTAAAAGTCCAGAGTCTGCTCTCATGCATGCCCAAGAGATGGGTATTACATGCTTATGTCTCAAACATGGGGATTCCAAATGAAAGGGAGTTAAGAGAGGAGCAGAGGTGTGATATTGTGATTTATAAGTAGAAATATATATTTGGTCTTTGCCCCAGTTCCTGGCACAGAGCTCCTAAAAAATCTTGGAATTTTCTAAATAATAAAGAGTAATGGGTCTGTTATACAGAGTGAAGTCAGAAAGAAGAAAAACCAATACCGTTTGCTAACACATATATATGGAATCTAAAAAAACAAAATGGTTCTGAAGAACCTAGGGGCAGGACGAATAAAGACGCAGAGGTAGAGAATGGACTTGAGGACACGGGGAGGGGGAAGGGTAAGCTGGGATGCAGTGAGAGAGTGGCATTGACATATATACACAACCAAATGTAAAATAGATAGTTAGTGGGAAGCAGCCGCATAGCACAGGGAGATCAGCTCGTGACCACCTAGAGGGGTGGGATAGGGAGGGTGGGAGGGAGATGCAAGAGGGAGGGGATATGGGAATATGTGTATACATATAGCTGATTCACTTTGTTATACAGCAGCAACTAACACAACAATGTAAAGCAATTCTACTCCAATAAAGATGTTAAAAAAAAAGAGTAATGGGAAATTCTTTTGTTATTTAGGTATTTTGTTCCTGAAATAGCTTTAGAAAGGTGAAAGGGGTATCTTTTGGTATTCATAACTAGCCAGTTTCAACCACACCTGAGTTTCTGTTTATGAGGTGATTTTTGGGAAAACCCTAGATGACTGATGGGGGCTGGCTGCCAAAAGGAACCAATCATATGATTAGAGGTTTGGAATTTACAGCCCTACCTCCCAACCTCTAGGGAGGAGATGGGGGGGTGGAGTTTGAGTTAATCAATTATGGCCATACCTGTGTAATGAAGTATTTATAAATCATGCTTGTGTAATGAAGTATCTATAAAAATCCCTAAAGTATGGGGGTGGGGGTGAGGGCTTCCAGGTTGGTGAACACATGGAGGTACTGGGAGGGCGGTGCACCTAGAGTGGGCATGGAAGTGCCACACACCTTCCCATATACCTTGCCCTATACATCTTTTCCATCTGCTGTTCCTGGTTTGCATCTATTTCTTATAAACCAGTAATCGAGTAGGTAAACCGTTTTCTTGGTTTCTGTAAGCCATTCTAGTAAATTACTGAAACTGAGAGGGGTCACGGGAACCTCCAATTTATATTCGGTCGGTCAGAAGCACAGCTGACAACGTGGACTCATGATTGGAGTCTGAAGCTGGGAGACAGGCAGTCTTGTAGGACTGAGCCCTTAACCTCTGGGGTTGGTGCTCACTATGGGTAGTTGGTGTCAAAAATGAGTTAAGTTGTAGGAGATCCAGTTGGTGTCCACTGAGCACTGGAGAATTGTTTGATGTAAGAAAAGCCTCCACCACACTTGGTGAGTGTGGTAGTAGTGGAGAGTAGAGGAATAGACGTTTTCCCTTTCAAGAGGTAGAGTAAAGAGGGAAGGATAAAGTGGCATTCCATCGATTGCTTACTCCTTCCAGAGCCCATGTTAGGCTGACTCCAACTTACTTGGAGGCTGAAGGAACCTAGGGATTTCTGGTGGGCAGAGGACCCCACAATCAGACTCAGTCACTTTGGAAAGGCATCATACTGGAGTAGAAAGAGCAGGAGTTTGGAGCCAGACAGACTCACATTGAGTATCAAACAGTTACTAGCTGTGTACTCAGAGTCCAGTAATCTCTTTTGAGCCACAATTTTCTACCTTGTCAAAAGGAGAGAACAATACCATTTTACAGGTTGATGAGAAGATTAGGATAATACACATAAAGTACTTGGCATGTAATAGATACTGAATTTATTTCAGACACTATTTAATGAATAGTCTAACTGCTCAATACACCACTCTGTTCTCTAACAGGAACCAAACCAAACACTTCTTAACTAAGTGCCTCTCAACCAGTTATCACAGGCATAGTACTCTCCTCTACCAAGTGTGCTTGCCATCCTCTCTGTACCAATCCGAATCTTCTCATCTATTCAAGGCCCATCCCCATCACCTCTTCTGGCCCTCTTTTTCATTGACTCACAGAGTGGTGAGGATCAGGGCTCCCATATAGAGATTCTGATGCTTCAGAAAGTCAATAGATGGGGCACCTAAGTGCTACAGAAAATATTTATTGTGTTACAACAAATATTTATTTGGTGCCCACTGTGTACCAAACACTATTCTGGGCATTTGGAATAGTGAACAGTGAACAGACCAAGATTCTTACTCATATAGAACCTCCATTCCTGCAGAGGGAGGGAGACAATAAACAATAGATATAATGAATAAATACATGATACAGCACAAAACAAAGTGATAATATTTACGGAATAAAGAATAAGTAGAGCAAGAAAAGGAAGAGCAGTAATGTGTGCAGGAGGGAACTGGGATCATAATTTTAAACAGTGAGGTCTTGGTAAGGCCACACTGAGAAGAAAAAATTTGAGCAAAGCCTTGAAGGAGTTGGCCATACAGATCTGGGGAGAAGAACATTACAGGCAGGGAGAATAGCCACTGCCAAGGTCTTCAGGCTGGAATGTGCCTGGCGTGTTGGGCACCCCCAACAATGAAGCCAGTGTAGCTGGGGTGGAGTGGGCACTAGGAAATGAGGTTAGAGCAGAAACAGGTTCTCTGAGCTGTGCTGTAGCCTGAACATATTGTCCATGTCTGTTGGATGATCTGCTACATGTCTAAGTTCCAGATAGTGTATCTGACCATCTATGGGACATTTCTACCTAGGTGACCTAAGGTATGCAAGTTCAACGGGAAGAAAAACTCAACACATTCCCCTCTAAACCTGCCATTCTCCAGATTTCTTCATTTCTATTAATGGAACATTTACTCAGTCAACCAAACCAGAAACCAGGGAATCATCTTTGAGTCTCCTGATCCCACACTCCCCCTGTCACCAAATTCAATCAGTCATTAAGTCCTGACTATCCTACCCACAGTACCTTCCAAATCCTTTCCCTTCTCTGCATTTCTACTATCTCTGAGCTTGGGTCACCTACAGAGACCACCAGGATCACAGCTTCTCCCTCCTAACTATTCTCGCAGCATCCAGTCCTGCATTCACCAAGGCTACCATTTGATTACCACTTATTCTTCCAAAGTTACTTTTTCAAAACAGCCAATCAGACGTTTTATTATCCAACTTAAAACTCCTCCATGACTACCCCTGAACTACCAGAACCTTCACTGTGGCTCTCAAAGCCTTTGCTAACTTGCTCTAATCATAGAACTCCTTGAGAAGAGTTCTGAAGGGCATTTTCTTAAATTTCAGTCATATTTACCTGTCTTTATTAGAATACTACTTCAGACACTGGCTTGACTGTATTGCCACTAATCTTGCTTTGTTGAGGGCTCAGAAATGACACTGCCTGCTAGGAACTAAAATAGATGAGTTCATGACAGGAAGCCAAGGAGATGTATATTTCCGCTGAGGTGCTTCCAAGAGTATGGCACTTAAGGAAAAAAAACAAAAGGTCTTTTGGAATTTCTCTCTTTTGCCTCCAGAAGAAGAGAAGCCAATGGGTCTGGGCAGGTTGCCCTTTACCAGTATTATAGGAACACACCTGAGAGGTACTCTGGCACAATGAGAAGGCCACTGGATTTACAGAGGGAAGACCCAGATTTGCCATCCGGCTGTCATGCCATTAACTTGCTGTGCAGCAGTGCACCAGCCACTTCAAAATTCTAGGCCTCAGTTGCTTCATCTGTAAAATGCAGAAATTGGCTTTAATGGCTGTTAAGATCCAGCTATGTTGTTCTATAAATCCATGATTCTGGGGTAAGTGGAAAAAGGACAAAGGGAAAGAAAATAACAATTTACCTTTGCTTTTCCACTGATGGAATAGAGTAATGGATGAATGGATGATGTTTTCTATGTACTCATTTGTTCAATAAATGTTTATTATGTGTGTACTATGAGCAAGATCAGGGGCTAGGACCTTGACCTAAGAACTGGACTTAAAAGTACACTGAGTGCAGAAATGGCTTTTATACAGATACGCATTGCACAACTTAATTGCTTTCAGACAAATGCCCTACTGAGCCTAGATATCTAAAGGTTTTCCTTAGAGAATGTATCATATTTTAAAACTCTAAATGGCTTCAGTATTCTGTATTAAAGCCCTGCAATAAATGAAAAAGAGGCTCTGAACTGCCACCTTGAAATCTAACATTTGGATGAAATAATTTTAATTCATGAATTCATCAGGATTGCTATCAAAATGATTGAAGGCAGCAAAAAACTTCCAGGAGAACTGGACCTTTAAGAACTGATTTTTTTGTTGGCAGAGGAAACATGTCCACTATAATGGGACAATTTAAATGCATAACTGTTAAAACAAACTCTTTAAACTATTCCCTGCATGTCCCAACATTCATCATGTTGACTAGCAAAACATCAATTTTTCATAAAATACTTTATAACTGAAAAGGAGACATTTAAAGGAGAGGAAAAAATTGAATTTTCGGTTTTAGCTCAGGCTCTGATGATTTCGGCATTTTATAAGGTGATTAACTGATTGTATGAAGGGAAGAAGCAAGTGGTTCTTCACAGAGCTCTACAGATTGAGTTCTCTCTTCTGCTTTATTTTTTTTCCTTCCTTAAGCACCTTGATTTTTCCCCCTCCCTGAGGCACTGCATACATGGCAAGAAGAGTGAGTTGGCTACATGACAAAGTCTATACTATTGTGCCTTCACTTCTGCCTCAACAAACGCCAGTTTTGGCAGCCCACATGTGGCAACATGGATTAGAACAGGGCACAGCTCTATTTTGCTGAAACTGAATACCCACAATGCATTTTACATTGGCGAAAGGAAAAAAAGGCTAAGGATAAAAGTTTTTACAAAATCTTTCAAGAGCTATTCCTAATTTTTTAAAATTATCATGGGAGCTGGATTTATTATTTTCTTTAATGAGTTCACTCCAACTCAATTTTTTGGTGTCCACAGTCCTCTTCTCCTTCAGCATAAATTTCATGTGAAGCCCGTGTTGAAGGACTTTTGGATAAGACAATACAGAACCTCCAGGAAGTGTTCTCTGGTCCACCTTGTTTTTGTGTACAACAGACAAGCCTCATCATTTTCCCAATGTAGAGTTTAACAGTATCACCAAATAAAAACTTATTCTTATCCAGGGCATAATATAATTTATTTTGATTTTGAATAAGAACAGATGGTTAAAGCCATAGCAAAGATCATGCAATAAGAACTTCCTGTCTCATAAAAAGCAATGACTTTAATATTATGCTGACACATAATTTTCAAAAGGTACAATCCTGACTCTATTGCAAATATAAAAGGACCACACGTCAAAGATTGTTTTCAACTCATAAATTAATAAGGAAATCACAATAATGTGTTAAGCCCAGTTCAAACTTGAAGAACAAACATTATATAAATAGGCAATCAGGAATGGTGAAATGAATGCGCTAATAGATGCAAAACTGGTTAATATTCCATGGGACAATTAAATGTAATGTTTGAGGTTATCTTTTTTCCATTGGGTGGAAATCAAATGCTTTTCTATGGGACATAACTCATTTACATTCTTATGGACAAGAATCATTTGCAGTAATATCTATCTTCTACAACTTAACTTCTACTCTTTCAGAGCTACAGAATAGCCTAGTCAATAGAAATATAAAGGTGCACACACCTTATGAAATCAAATAACCCATGGAGAGTTCACTGGATATCTACACTCCATTGAAAGAACACATAATAATCTCTTTTGCCCATTTCCAATTCTTGGACAACTTTTCCAAGCAATTTAAGATGATAGAGTCATCATATTTCCCTGCCTTACTCTTGGTTTGTCTGAATATTGCAACATTTAGATTGTTCCAACTTTTTTTCCTGTAAGAAGCAATACTTCACTGATTATACTTATGCATATATATTTTAATACATATTTACTAGTATTTATGGTGGAGAGTTTCCTATAAGTTGAATTACTAAGTCAAAAGATATGACCATTAAAGAGTGATCAAATAGCCAAATTATCCTCCAAAAATGTGTGCTAATTTTATTTCCAATAAAAAGTATATGTGGGTGGGTCACCACATCCCCAAACATTGCTAACACTTAATATTATATATCTTTGAATATTTTTTCCAATTTGGTAGAAGAAAATTTTTGTTTTAACATCCTTTTTCATAATGATTAGTAACGAGGGGGAAAATATATCAGAACTGCTGTGATGATTAAACAAATAAAGAACTTAAAACAGTCCTTGCCATTTAATAAAACACTCAATACATATGTAGACTTTGTTCATTTTCTTCTAAAAATTGTTTAAAATTCTAATTAATTTTAGGACCTTTTTCTATACTGGGGATATTAAACCTTTGTCCAATATAAATACTGAGATATTTGACCTAAATGAATGTGTGTGTGCGCACACATTCATTTAGGTCAAATATTTCAGTATTTTCTTTCTTGGGCTCAGGGTTTTATGATTTCCTATGAAATGTATTCCTCAACCAAAGCTTATGAAAATATCTTTCTAATGCTTTTATAATTTTTTTATATTTAGATTTTTAGTCCATCTGGAATTTCTTTTATATATGGTGTGAGGAAAGGGTATGCATTTACTTGTTTTCAGATGGATAAACAAATATCAAGATAATTTATCAAATAGATTATCTGTTCCTCACCAATTTGAAATACTACTTTTATTACAAATATCTTTTTATTTGAGTATACCTTTGAAGTCTATAATATGTATCACTGATCTGTTTGTTTATTTTTTGCAACTATATAACACTATTTTAATTACTGTAGTTTCATAGGAGTTCTAATATTTGGAAAGGCAAGTCCCCCTCAATGTTCTTTTTTTCTTCACATTTTGCTTAATTCTTTCGCATTTAATCTTCCCACTGAATTTTTAAATTTTTAAAATTTTTTTTGGTTGTGGTGGGTCTTTGTTGCTGTGCGTGGGCTTTCTCTAGTTGCGGTGAGAGGGGGGCTACTCTTCGTTGCGGTGTGCGGGCTTCTCATTGTGGTGGTTTCTCTTGTTGTGGAGCATGGGCTATAGGCATGCAGGCTTCAGTAGTTGTGGCACATGGGCTTAGTTGCACTGCGGCATGTGGGATCTTCCTGGACCAGGGCTCGAACCCATGTCCCCTGCATTGGCAGGTGGATTTTTAACCACTCCGCCACCAGGGAATCCCCCCCCACCCCCACCCCCCACCCACTGAATTTTAAAATCACCTTGTCCAGTTCTGGAAAAGGCCTATAGTGGTTTGGAGTAGATTTACATTGAATTTATAAATATACTTGGAGAAAATTTTAAATTTTGTTATTGAGTCTTTCATCCAGAAACTTAACCACCACTTAATTTATTTGGGTATGATTTTGTGCCTTTTAGTAAAGTTTTGCAGTCTTATCATTTAAGTTTTATACATTTCCTGTTAAGTTTACTTCTTGGCATTTTTAGTTTCTGATCTTTTGTGAGTGAAATATTTTCCATTACATTTTCTAATTGTTATTGCTGGTATATAGCAAAGCAATTGTTTGTTGTTTTATGTTAACCTTATGGTTGGTTATCTAATTCAACAAAGTTTTCAGTTGATTCTCTTAAATATTCCAGGTAAAGGGTCATACTACTTATAAATAATGATAGTTTGGTCTCCTTCTTTCCAATATCCATAAAACATTTCTTTTGCTTTCTCATTCCATTCGCTAGGATTCTCAAAACATCATTGAATACTGGAGGTGATGCAAGGCATTCTTATCATATTCTTTATTTCAATGTTGCTGGAAATGATTCTAATATTTTGCCATTAATTTAACTATTTCTTATATGCATCTAATAGCTCTTCTTTTTCAGTAATGGCTCTGTGAGTGAAAAGAAATGGCAACTATTGAGATAATAGATTTTCCTGTCCACTCACCTTATATCTATACCTATATCACCTGGTATCATTTAGAGTAAGCACCACTTACTCTAATGAGTGTGAATTGCAGGGATTGACAAACTATACAACTCAGCTCATGGGCCAATTCAATCTCACCACATGTTTTGAGGTGGATGGACCTAGAGTCTGTCATACAGAGTGAAGTAAGTCAGAAAGAGAAAAACAAATACCGTATGCTAACACATACATATGGGATCTAAAAAAAAAAAAATGGTTCTGAGGAACCTAGAGGCAAGACACGAATAAAGACGCAGATGTAGAGAATGGATTTGAGGACACGGGGAGGGGGAAGGGTAAGCTGGGACGAAGTGAGAGAGTAGCATTGACATATATACACTACCAAACGTAAAGTAGATAGCTAGTGGGAAGCAGCTGCATAGCACAAGAAGATCAGCTTGGTGCTTTGTGACCACCTAAAGGGGTGGGGTAGGGAGGGTGGGAGGGAGAAGCAAGAGGGAGGGGATATGGGGATATATGGATGCATATGGCTGATTCACTCCGTTATACAGCAGAAACTAACAAAACATTGTAAAGCAATTATACTCCAATAAAGATGTAAAAAAAAAAAAAAAAGAGAAACCAAAAGAAAAAAAGTAGTTTTATATTAACATGTGCCTGTTTATTCACACATTGTGTGTGACTGTTTTGCACTACAATGGCAGAGTTAAATAGTTACAACCAAGACTATATGGCTTTCAAAGCCTAAAATATTTTCTGTCTGAAGGTTTACATAAAAAGTTGCCAACCCTCAATGTATTGGATCATCCAGATCATTTGATAGTACCCTTAAGAAGCATCTAAATTCATTGGTCAAGAATGCTCTAAAGATACCCTTCCTTAAAAAAAGCTAAATTAGACTTTTCATTTTTGGCAAATGTTTGTTGGTCAGACAATCCTGAACATTTCTTTTCAACTTTTTTTTTTTTTTTATTCAGGGTTGCATTTTGCAACTAATTTATCTGGTAGAACCAGTCCTGCTCAAAATATATCATTTTAGGGATTTTTATGATAGAAGTAGATGATTAACTCTTATGCTCAAAGATCTTTTGTGTCAAAGTTACTTCTTCCATGCCCGATGATACTGGATTCTGGAGTCTAAAATAGAGCAATTCTCTGAGAACTTGGTATATTCAAACTGTACTTTTGTACTTTAGTACTTTGCCTTCAGTCCATTTCTGCTCAAGGAGTACATATATGCATATAAAAAGGAATAGCACAAACTTACTTTCAAAACAAAGCTACATGTATGTAGAATTGCAGGTGTTTTCTACCAGTGGGGAACATCCCTTCTTAATCATTAAATACTGCTTAGGGACTTCAAATAATCTGAAATAATATTTTAAACATTTAAATAATATTCAAAATCCTAGATAGATAGTTAACGTTCTAGAGAAAGAGTTTGAAGGATATGCCCAACGTTAGTTATTCTAGATTTTCTCCACTTGGTTACCCTTCGGAATGGATTACCAGAATTCTCTATATCTGAATTATCTGTCTCCTCAATAAAATGGACTTTACAAAACTACAAATTGATACAATCCCCTGGCACTTTAGTCAAAGATTGCTATAAGAGATGCCCATAAAAAAACACAGAGCACCTTTTGGTAAAAGGGCCAAAGTCTAACACAGTAAAGAGTGATGTGGGTTAAAGCTTTTTTCTCTTAATGAACTGGTGTGAACTTTACTTAGGCAAACAGAGCTATTGAAATACTTCCTTTATTCTCTGCCTTCATTGCCAAGTAGCTTAGATCTAAGTTGTGATATTATTACTTATGTTCACCTATATCAAGTTCTTCTCTATTTCTGATACACAGATTATAATTTCCTGTTCATTTGGAGGTAGGTGTGGCTATATGACTTATTATACCCCCTCTGCCATAAAAAAGAGGTGACTAGAAGTAATATGAGTCACTTCTAGGCCAAGGCATTTAACTGCTAGAGGTCAACCCTCCAGCTCTTAGCTATGGATAAGAGATGCAAGAGGGAGGGAATATGGGGATATATGTATACGTATAGCTGATTCACTTTGTTATACAGCAGAAACTAACACAACATTGCAAAGCAATTCTACTCCAATAAAGATGTTAAAAAAAAAAGATTTAAACTATGGTGAAATCTGTCAGCCTGGGCCTAAAACTTACCAGTTAGAGGCAGAGGCAACTCTCAAACTATATTGGATGCATAGCACGAGCAAGAAATATATTTATACTGTATTATGCCATTCATATTTTGAGAATATTTTTTACTGCAGCATAGCCTCGCATACTCTAACTGATAACCTAAATGTTATGTTAAATTTATTACAATATTGTTTTAAAAAGTATATTCCTATATACACCTGTTATTTAATTTTATGCTTTTTAAAAATTCAATTACTTATACTTAATTTTTTTAAAAAATGATAATCTTCCAGGCTCTGTTATTTATCTTTTACTTTTTCCCTTGATTTTCATTATTTTTGGTTTGATCAATCAGGATCTTTGAAAGTAATCTCCCCTCTTGTGTTTGTTTATAATCCTTTTTGGAAGCAGGTAGAATATAGTCAATATGGGCACAAATTTCTGACTGTTGGGTCAATTTGGTCAAACTGATTGGCTCAACTTAATAATATAAAAAGATAAAAAGAAATCTGACTGTAGGCATTATATGTTAAGTCCATACTAGGGTTTGTTGTTGCTGCTGCTTGCTTTTATCTTTTATAATTGGTTAGCTACAAATGGTGACCCTCTTATTACTGTTTTTATTGATGGTATCCTAGTATAGATCAGTGACTAAATTTTTTCTTGCTACTTCTGTACCTCTTCTGTGTGTCTCTATGACTATTTCTTTGTTAAGGAGTGTTTATCACATCTACTGATATTGGTATTGGTATCATTTCACGCTACTGTTGCTTTGAAGAGCTACTTTTACCACTGGCATCAAAAAATAGAACTAGGGGGCTTCCCTGGTGCCACAGTGGTTGAGAGTCCGCCTGCCGATGCAGGGGACACGGGTTCGTGCCCCGGACCGGGAAGATCTCACATGCCGCGGAGCAGCTGGGCCCGTGAGCCATGGCCGCTGAGCCTGCGCATCTGGAGCCTGTGCTCCGCAACAGGAGAGGCCACAACAGTGAGAGGCCTGCGTACCGCAAAAAAAAAGTAGAACTGGGAGCAAACACAAAAGTCACTGTTGCTCTTGAACATCATTTAATCTTTGGAGAGCAGGAAGCCCTCCAGATGTAGAGCCAGGTCAGTCCTCTGCATTCCAGAAAGAGCCAAAGGTCTATTATATTCCTTGAATGGCCATTTGTGTCAGAGACCAGGCAATGATTCTAGTGCTACTTTGGTCCAAAATGTTAGTCAAATGCCACCTTTGTCTAATATGAAATTATCCACATGCACAAACATACATTACATTTACAAAATATCTATCAAATATTGAAATATAAGGTAGAACTATTATTTTATTTCATTACACTGGCACCCACTTTTATTTATTCAACACTATGCAAACATTTATTGAACACCTATTATGTGCCAGCCACTTTTTCAGTTCCTTGAAACAGATTAGTTAGGGAAATGAAGTTCATGGCTCTCATGTGGCCTGCATTCTAGCAGGTGGAGTCAGACAAGAGGCATAATAAATAAGTTGATAACTGTTATGTAAAAAAAAGTAGTAGAATAGAGTAAATTGGCAGGTTTCAATGTTAAAGACAATGGAAGGTTAGCCTCACTGGGAAGGTGACATCTGATCAAAAACTTGAAAGAGGTAAGACCATTGGCTAGGCAGATATTGAGGAAAGAGTCTTCCATCCAGGCAGATGGAGCAACCAATCGATGTGAAGGCCCAAGGGTGGAATATGCCTGGGTCCCCAGACAACAGCAAGGTGGCCAGGTGACTGAAGTAGAAGAGTAAGAAGTATCATAGGAAATGAGGGCGGAGAGGCAATGAGAGGAGGAAAATCCCGTAGCGCTGTAGGCTTTTGCCCTGAGAGAGATGGGGAGCATGGAGGGTTAGAGAAGAAGAATGACTCGCTGACTAAAGTTTTAAAAGAATAATTCTGGCTGTCACGTTGAGAACAGACCCTGGGGATAGGGTTGAACCAAGAAGGCTAGTTAGAAGGTTATTACAGAAATTTAGGCAAGAAATGATGGGTAGAACTGCAAAGTGGTAAGAAATGTTCATGCTCTCAATATATCTTCAAGGTGAGCCAGCAGTGTTTCTGGATGGAAAAGCTGTCAAGGATGACTCTAAATTTGGAGGCCTAAATTAAATATGATTTAAAAAATTAGGAAAAAAGCAAACCTATGGTAAAAAAAGTTCAATTCAGAGTTTCTAAAACAAAAAGCTTTATATTTACTAAAAAGTTGACCCCTGATACCTGTATCAGGGTTACAAACAGGAATCAGGGCTAAGTTCAGAGGTAAGCTCTCTAGCACTCATAATCCACTATGTCCACCTTGTGCTGGCTGGTTGCTTGAAATTTTTCTTTTTGTATTTTATTAATCCAGTCCTTGTGTAACAGTGAAAATAAACTGCCCTAAATGATTCACCTCGCTCAAGAGCACTCATAAACAACCCATAGTAAATTAAGCATCTCCTTGTAAATGTAGTTCATGAGGTTGTTAAAATTTGCCCACGTGAAAGTGACACTTCTGAACACTTATGAACAGTTATGAGCAGTTATGAACTGCTGTAGACTGTGCTGTTCCATATATAACACATCTTTTACTAGTGTGTGGTCCACTTTCCAGGAGAGGGATGCAGCAGAATCTGGTGAAAACTGCCTGAGTTTTGGAGTCAGACCAGACTGTATTTGAATCCTAGATTTGATCATTACTAGCTATGTGGCACTGAAAAAGTTGCTAAACCTCTCTGAACCTCACTCACTTTCCTTATCTGTAACCTTGGGACAATTTCCATCTTGCTTGGATATTGTGAGGATTTAAAACAATGTACATAAAGTCTGTCATCTGGCAGGTGCTAAGCCAATAGAGATATTATCATAATATATAATATAAAATTATTAATGTATGTTATCATATATTGTTATATAAAGTTATTATATTTTAATTTGTCAGTACTATATTAATAAGTTACACATATTAATATAATAATAATAGTACTAGTATGACAATGATATCTAAGGCAGATTCAAAGCAGAATTGATTCTATATATTTTATTAGAAGACATAGGAAAGTTCTATCTGACATCTCATATCTAGAGTTTTGGTGGCCTATGTATCTCTGGTTGCTTGGAGAAAAGAGATACACAAAATGAAAATGTGTCAGCCTTAAACACGTCAACAACTGATGGTAAACAAAGCAACCAGAAGCTGTTTCCTGATATAATGATGAGACTGCAAGAGCTGGGAGAAAGACTATTCTATCCAAGGCCCACTTGCAAATGGGATTTGTGCTGTCAACCACCCTCTTGGGATTTTAGGACTGCCTATCTCTAACTGTCACAGCATGTTTTCAGTGAAAGAACTTTGCAAATATTTCCAGAAACCTCACACTCAAAGAAACTTTACCTACCATTTCAAACTAGATATGCATGGTTTTTAAATTTCTCCTTTCTGCCATATTTTCTCTAACATTGATGGATTAGATTGAGATTTGAATTCAAATTATAAATTAAAGCCACATCTCAAGCATCAAACTAGGGTTCTGAAATGCAAATTTTCATTTGTAATTCCCTGCTAGAAAATAAAAAGATGATATTTGAGGACTTCAAATGGGCCAAAGCACTCCTGATTTTTCATACCATTCTCTTGGAAAAGTTGAGGACAAATCAGACCACTCTCTGGCACAGGTTGCAGGTGAGTGAACAAAAGGTGTCTAGATATACTAAGCACTTTTTACTGAACCAGTAACTGTGTACATCACTGTCATAGGCATCCTCTCACTGGTCCTCAGAACAAGCTAGATCTGTAAAACTCCCATTTTACAGATGAGGAAACTGATGCTGGGAGAGATTAGGAAACAAGCCAAAGTCCACACACCTGGTACTCGGTACAGCTAGGATGAGAACAGATCTCTCCTGCTTTCCCAGAAAGAACTCTCTCCCCACATTTCTTCTCATATTTCATTTCTTCTTCCCATCCCATCTTTTCCCCAGAATACCAGGCACTGTCACTATGGTGGCCATACTCTGAGTTACAGGACTAATGTAACCCCCAGTAAAGGCCAAGAAAGAAGCGTACAGAAGTTCCCCAAGTACACAGTGGGTTGTAAGCACTAATAGGGGACTATCAATGCACTATTTTGAAGTCAACTTGAGTCTTCCAAACCATATGAAAGCCCTAAATATCCATTGGGGGAATTAAAACTAGTTATTTCTAGTAATTACAAATTATATCACTCCATTTTATGCATGCATAGTTATAAAGCCACCACAGGCTATAAAATCATTGGCTAATGAAAAATAACATCCTAAGGTTGTCCCTGCTATCAGAGATGACCATAGCCACCGCTAAAAATGTGTAAACAACCTCACTGAAGGCTTAATGTGCTTTTATCACAAGCCTCCATTGTCTGCTACCCATGAGATGAAGCTTTGTGCTCCTGTGCATTTGGGTAATTAAAATCCTTTCACTCAATAGAGAAGCAGAGACAGTTATCAACTAATTTATGAAAGAAACAGGAAGACTCATATTACTAGCAAGAGCTGCAGTAGGAATTTTGATTTAGGTGTGGACATTATTAATTGCCACTGCGAATTTAGAGGCAGACTTCTCAGATACAAAACCTTCATAAGAGGCTGTGTCTAGGTGATAATAACAGAAGATGGTGAACAGATCCAGCTTCCAGAGCTGCTTTCAATTACCTGCTTTCCTCCCTGAGAGAGCTCAGAGGTTTCCTGGGAGGGCTGTACCAGGAGTTCAAAGAGTACAGTGTAAGCCTGACATAAAAACAAGGTTGCGCTCGCAAGCCCCGTGACCTGACACCAATCAGGGCAATCACACAACAGAAAGATGCAAATTCACTACCTCTTCCTCCTTAGAGAATGTTTGCCTGTGAGACTGGTCAAAAGATCTAACAATTCCCAAGTATTTTGAAAGTTAAAAACAACCAACACAGGAGTCAATGATCTGTTTGATATTATACCTCCAGGAAAGGTTTCCTGAAAATCAACAACCTCCCTTCAGGAGGAATTATTGTTTTTATCCAGATACCTCTACTTGCCACCTTATTGTGGCTGGAACTGATTGCCTGGTGTGGCAAAGCTCAGCAAGTCCCAGCTCTACAGAGTGAATTACTGACGACACACAAACACTGAGATTAATCTTAAATACTGCCTGGGCTGCTCCCCTAAATACTATAAATTAGGTGATAAGAATGCAGTTGTGTGGGACTGCTAAAGGCAGTTTTTTCAGCTTCAAATCACCCAAGAAAATACTTTTGCCTTTGAAGAGTTCTCATTGTTAGGGATGGATCCTGTTTTCAAAGGGAAACTGTCACAGTCATTGTTTCTGCTTTCCTAATCTCTTAACCATTCCTAAAACCCAACCCTACTCTGGCTCCACAGGCCACCCCATCCGACAGAGCAAAATTGACCAAACTGACAGAAGCCAATTGACCGAAGACGGTGACAATTAAGAGGACAGAAGATGCAGTGCATGTTCACCTTCCTTGAGTCTGATGGCCATGGTTACTCCTATCATTCCTCTCCTCCACTGTCTATGGGTTCATATGGCCCTGCCTTGGGTTTATAAATTCTAAATCAGTGAGATTTCTCGTAGGAAGCAGACTTGTTAATAATACACTTTTCAGAAGTATCTAAATACCACAGGATGATGAGAGGCTAAAAACACAAAATTAATTTTTCATTACACGGTTCCAGATGAAAAAATAAACATTGCTCCAATGTAAATGACTCATTATCCCCTGGAGAAGTATTGTTCTTCAATTACTTAAAAACCAGTCACTTCCTTGAGTTACTCAGCATCTCAAATGACTAACAAAAAATAGATGACTGACACAGCAGCTGACAGCCCAAGCCTGAACAAAGCAATGGATTCATGATTGCCTGTTCTTCCTATTTAACTTTATTTTCCCCATGCTTATAGGGCATAGGTCTATAAGATACAACAAATCATCTGCAAAAGAAAAAGGTAAGCACGCCCAGTCCTTGACCAAGGTAAACCTGTGAAACCCAAGGTCTGACCATGAAGAAAGCACTTGGAAGAAAGTACTTCAGCCACACTGTTCTTTGGTGAATGAGGACCAGGATCAGACACTGGGTTCTTTGGTGATAGGTTAAAATTGTCCAGCTTGTCTTGGTTGGAAACCAGGCCAGTAAGCAGGAGTATAGAGAAAATGGGCTGTTTGTATCAATGAAAGTGCTTGGCTTTCAGAACTATTCATGCTACTTTCCACAATCTAGCTGAACAACTAATTTACTTCCAACCCCCAGCAATCAAGTCTAGTTTCTAGTTCAAAAGAATTAAGGAATTGAAAAAGAACAAAGTGAAAATTGAAAAGTTCAACCACCTTTGAAAATTCAACTTTAGTGTTACAATGGAGTAGTTTGCCATGAAGAATAAGTTTAAGGGAAGAATAAGCCTAAGCTCATAAAAGTAACCAGATACCACAACTAAAAACTAAATAGTAAGGCTCAAAAACAGCCTTTTCAAAAGCGTGTGTTTTCCTGACTTCTCAAACAGTGTACTCTCCTCAGCGACCATTTTCAACATGGAGCCTAAATTGGGGCTATTGATGCAGAGATAGAGGGTGTACAGGTCCGTCTACTGCTGGGCACTGGCCCATGGGTAGAACGAGACCAAGAACCATGACATGTTCACTGGCATAGACATAGACAAGCATAGCAAGGGAGACAGGTAGGACAGGTAACTGGAGTAGAACAGGCATGGAGAGAAAGAAGATCCAGACAAAAATATGAAGCACAACACCTGGACAAGATGAAAGAAAATGGCAGGTGCCCAAATAGGAGATGCTGAGGTTCAAAGTAAGTGCTTTTTCAAAGCCTATTTACCAGACCTGGTGTCCAAGCTCAGAACATGTATGACGTGATATTTAGTCAAATAATGTGCTAAATTTGGGGTCTTTAAAGTGTTTTCTACTTAGAAATCAATTGGCTCCAGGATGAGGGGTATAGCTGAAGCTTTTCTTGGGGAGTCAGGTGGTCATAGCTGTTGGCAGAAGGCTCTTCCATTAGGAGTCAAGCATAGTTATGCCAGGATGATTGGCTCTCAGTACAGAACTGGCTTTGAAACATGATTTTCTTACAAAGCCCTTGATGTTATGGTCATTTGTCTTTTTCTCATGAAGACTACACAAATCACCTAAAGTTGCAATGTCTCTTAGACAGTGAAATGTTACCTGCTTTTTGCATAAATAATTAATGAATTACAACTGAAGGAAGTAGGCTTTGTCCAAGTAATTTTGCGTCCTCCAAAAAACCATTTTCTCTCTTAGTTAATAGGGCCTTTTGACTTTTCAGCACCTTTCTAAGCATTGTTTATATTTTATACACCACACAGCAATACTATGGGCACTGCTCTTCTGGTTGTCTAGCCATACATTCGTTGATTCATGGATCCACAGCAAAGGAATAATCAATATCATTTCTAGAATTCACATTAGGCTATTTTGAAGAAGGTTCACTCCAAAGTTTACGAGTACTTTTTCAACATTATTGGAAGATGGCACATTTTTTAGATGTGAGGCCAGGTCCAAATTTCCTCCAAACTTTCCTTAATGCTACTTCCAAAACCCTTCATCAATGGCCCCTGTCTACCTCTCTAGCTTTTCTTCTCTCATTCCCACAAACCCACCGTAGTTTTAAATATACCAAATTATTAATAGTTTCCCAAACATGATATGCTATTTCAAATGAATGTGCCTTTGCACATGCTGTATTCTTTACCTGGAATATTCTCCCCTGACTGAAGTTTCTCTCCTGCTTATACTTGAAGATTCAGTGCAGCAATTATCTCCTGCTGCAGACCCCTGTGACTTGCCTGGATGCTACCAGAGCAGCTCATGTTTATAACTGTCACCTGCCATTCTTTGTTTACTTAGTCTGCCTAAAACATGAGCTTCCTGAGGGCACTCCTTCTATCTTCCATTCCAGTGCTGTCCAATGGAAATATCATGGGAGCCACATATGCAATTTAAAATTTTCTAGTAGCCACATTATAAAAGGGAAAAGGAAAATAAAAGTCATTTTAATAATATTTTATATAACCCAATAGATCTAAAATATTTTTTCAACATGTAACCAATATAAAGAACTATGAATGATAACTTCTACATTGTTTTTTTTTCCATTGTAAATCTTCAAAATCCAGTGTATATTTTACACTTAGAACACACATCACAAATAAGCAACATTATACGATATTTTTTTCTCTTTCTGCCTTACTTCACTCTGTATGACAATCTCTAAGTCCATCCATGTCTCTGCAAATGGCACTATTTTGTTCCTTTTTATGGCTGAGTAATATTCCATTGTATATATGTACCACATCTTCTTTATCTATTCCTCTGTCGATGGACATTTAGGTTGCTTTCATGTCCTGGCTATTGTAAATAGTGCTGCAATGAACTCGGGATGTATGCATCCTTTTGAATTCTGGTTTTCTCTGCATATATGCCTAGGAGTGAAATTGCTGGGTCATATGGTAGCTCTATCTTTAGTTTTTTAAGGAAGCTCCATACTGTTCTCCACAGTGGTGCACCAATTTACATTCCCACCAACAGTGTAGGAGGATTCCCTTTTCTCCACACCCTCTCTAGCATTTATTGTTTGTAGATTTTTTGAAAATGGTACAGATTAACTTATTTGCAAGCAGAAATAGAGTCACAGGTGTAGAGAACAAACTTACGGTTGCCAAGTGGGGAAGGGGTATGGGATGAACTGGGAGATTGGGACTGACATATATACACTACTATGTATAAAATAGATAACTAATGAGAGCCTACTGTATAGCACAGGGGACTCTGCTCAGTGCTTTGTGGTGACCTAAATGGGCAGGAAATCTAAAAAAAAGTGGTTATATGTATACGTATAACTGATTCAACTTTGCTGCACAGCAGAAACTAACACAACATTGCAAAGCAACTATATTCCAATAAAAATTTTTTAAAAAAATAACAAACATCACAATTGTGTTTGGACCAGCCACTACTGAAGTGCTCAATAGCCAATATGTGGACAGTGGTCACCATGTCGGACTACATAGCTCTATGCCATTGCTCCTGGTGCAGTGTCTGGAACCCAAAAGATACTCAAGGAATGTTGCTGACAAATGAGTCTCAGGCACAAGCAACATTAATTATTGCATCTTTAATGTCATAAGGTTGAAAGTTCCATGTAAAGTCATTATGATAAAAAATTTTGAAGTTAAATCTTCCTATAACCTCTGGATTCTTAATAATTCCTTGGTGCGTGGATTAATTCAGTTAGTCACGTCTCATCATAAATAACAGTATGACCAATAATCTTACTGTTTCAGTTTGCCCCTTCATGATGTGTAGAGTTACTTAGGAAGAAAAAGCTTTTCCTAGAGTTAATCTTCTTCCTAGGGCCCACAGATTCCCACTGGGCTCAGCGATATGCATGCTTCTTTGACTCTAATATGCTCAATTTTTTAAAAGTGTTTTCTGTCAAATAAGTCGCTCTGCCATCACCCTGCTCACTTCCTGTATCCCTTCTGTTTCTCAGTGATTGCTCTGTTTTTCACCTTCTCTAACATTGTAGAGCAGGAGGAAAGAGTACAAATGGAGCCTCACCTACTACATATATAAATACTTAAAATTAGAAGCCAAGTAAATGAACTGTTAAATAAAATGTGTTCATTCCTTCACCACTGACAAACATACACTGAAAAAAACAAAATTCAAAATATACATGTAAAGCTATGGTTTTTATAAGTTCTATTAATGGGCCAGTGATATTCAGAAGAATAATGAAAATTAAAATAGATGATTAGTTGTTTATTTAAAATATAAATAAGTTATTTTTCTTGAAGATATACTATGTTATTATAATCAAGGTTTTCCCATAATTTGTGTTCTACTGAAAGGAATGATTGAA
Source organism: Mesoplodon bidens (assembly GCF_964165515.1). Taxonomy (NCBI): domain Eukaryota; kingdom Metazoa; phylum Chordata; class Mammalia; order Artiodactyla; family Ziphiidae; genus Mesoplodon; species Mesoplodon bidens. The sequence continues at coordinate 77,641,896 of NC_138161.1, read as the reverse complement.
AGCAGGAGTCAGCAAACTTTTTCTGTACAAGACAAATAATATTTTCAGCATTGTGGGTCATATAGTCTCTGTTGTCACTACTCAACTCTGCTGTTGCTATGTGAAAGCAGCCATAAGCAACACATAAGCAAATGAATGTGACTGTGTTCCAATAAAACTTCACTTATCGACATTAAAGTCAGAATTTCATATAATTATTATATGCCACAAATACTACTGTTCTTTTGATTTTTTCCAACTATTTAAAAATGTAAATACATTCTTAGCATGCAGACTACAAAAATAGGTGCAGATTTGGTCTGTAAGGCATAGTCTGCTGACCCCTGATCTAAATGATTGAAAAACGAAATGCAATTGATTTCAAGTGTGCAAAGTTTGAGTCTAGTATAGAAAATGTAAATTGAAATAAATGTAAAAATACAAAAATAAACCATTTCTCATGTTTTCTAAAAAGTTATTTTTATTCTAAAATATTAAAAAATTGACTGCTAAAATAAAAAGGCCAAATACACATTTCCATCACTAAATATAAAATTTTAAATCAAAATTATTTAAATATTTCAGAAATTCTCAACTTCCATTTCAGCCCCATAATTCTTAGTTTTTTTTAATGCCAGTGCCAAATATGGCCCATATTCAGCTTTAATTTGAAGTGGAAGGTCTTTATTTTAATCCCCTTCTGTTCACTTCCCAATTCTAATTAACAATTTGTACACTTGAGAAATATAGCCTGGCTTAAGACTAATCTTTTTCAGTGTGTCCTACTTAATTTGTACTCAGCCTGAGAAATTAGAGATAACAGCTTTTAATTACTGAAAAACAGGTCTAAAAATGCTTAGGCATGCTAATCATTTCATACATTCTTTGACAGATATTCTTTGACCAATATGAATATCTCAATTTTGATCATCTATTCCAGTAAAACTCAAATGTATATGATTGTCTTTTGCCATAAAGCTGTATCATGGAATGTTCTGTGAGACGACGCCAATGGGAAAAGAAAAATTAACACAGGTAGATAATGATAATACATACACTCTATTATTGCATTAGTTTGCAAAGCACTTCCGTATACATTATTTCTTTTCATTTTTAAAATTTTGTAATGTCAGAAGTGCCCCTATACTTCCTTCTCCCCTTAGTATTTCTGGCTTCATTCAATTGATGGAATGCTACACGTCTCAGCTTGAAATTCCCTTCCTCCATGAAACCATCCCCCGTTTTATAAAAGTCTGATGCTCCAACCTCCATGTGACCAATACTCCTTGTATCTCATGAAACTACGCAAGCTGTTTGTCAAGAGTTGGCTTATATCTGCAGACTCTGACCTTCCTAAGGATTGTTATTTTATTCATGTTTGGATCCTCAGCAGCCAGCATGATGTATATCAATTTACACGTGCTCAGGAAATAAATGATCAATTCACTTATTCATTCAACAAATATCTGTTAAATGCCTTTTATGTTTCAGCTCTTCTAGGTGCTAGAGATACAACAGTGAACAAAACAGACAAAAATCCCTGCTCTTGTGGCACTATGAAGAGAGATAGACAATCAAGAGAACAAACCAGGAAAGTGTACAGTATGTTTGATGATTATAAGTGCCATGGAGAAAAATTGAGCAGAGAAGGGCATAAGGAGTATTGAGACAGTATTGCTTCATTGAGAATGTCACATTTAAGTAAAGACTTAAGGAAAGAAGGAAACGAGCCACACAGATAACCGGGCGAAAGAAGGAGGGAGTGGGCTTGGTCTATCGGAGGCCAATGTGGCTGGTACAAGGTGAGCGAGTGAGAATCCATCAGGGTGGAGGTCAGAGAAGAGACAGGCATCCAGATTCACAGCCTCAAAAGTTACTGCAAAGACTGAAATCCATTGGAGGGTTTTGAGCAGAGTAGTGACGTATTCGATTGAGGTTTCAGCAAGATCACATTCATAAAAAGCACGTACACGTGGAGAAGCTGATACATAGAGGAGAAAGCATTTTACTTAAAGTTCACATTAATACACGGGAAATGTGGGACCAGAATTTGGGCTTCCTAGCCTGTCTGATGCTTTTTCCAACGCTGTTCACCCAGAGATAGTTCTCAGGAGTTTGAATATGGTTGAAAAGAATGATTTTTGTTTCCCTGTAAATTGTTCATTGATTATGTCTAGGGCCAGTTGATTACTCGCAAGAAAAGGAAATCAGTCAATCCTGATATTTTAACTGGATAACCTCAACTTTCTACATATGTTGAACATTTAAAATGTGCATATGTTTGGCATTGTCCAGACAACACATTTGGATGTGAGATAAATTTTTCACTTTTCATTTACCTGCCCTTGGGTTATTTACATACCAAATTGGTCTTTTCCATTTTATTTATGTTCATGATAAGTATCACTTGGGGGCAGTTATCCATGAATTTGAGAGCTATATGGGGACTTCCCTGGTGGCGCAGTGGTTAAGAATCCGCCTGACAATACAGGGGACATGGGTTCGATCCCTGGCCTGGGAAGATCCCGTGTGCCACGGAACAACTCAGCCCATGCACCACAACTACTGAGCCTGTGCTCTAGGGCCCATGTGCCTCAACTACTAAGCCCACGTCCTGCAACTACTGAAGCCTGTGCGCCTAGAGCCCATGCTCCACACCAAGAGAAGCCACGGCAATGAGAAGCCCACACACTGCAAAAAAGAGTAGCTCCCGCTCGCTGCAACTAAAGAAAGCCAGCACGCAGCAACGGAGACCCAACGCAGCCACACACACACACACAAAATTGAAAGCTATATGGCATTCCTTTCTAAAAAAAACCCTACATATATTTGTACATAGTAATATCAAACAAATTTGTTTTATTTTCCCTCACCCTGCCCCCAACATTTGGATCCCTAGCTACAGATTGTCAACCTGATGCTTAGGTTGTATAGACATGACATTGATCACTTATCTCCCTGAAATACTATCTCTGTTCTTGAAAGGAGAAAGAATATCCACTTGTATAGCTGACAAATGGTACACAACATGAGGTATTATCGGTATTACAATATTGCTAAATTGCCATTATTGAAATAAAATTCCTGAATATCACATTTATATTATTTAACATTTCATTGGCAAAAGGCTATCATGGATGATGGTTAAATAAATTATTGAAATAAATAAAAGTGATGCCAGAATAGTGATTTAAACAGAGTAAGAGCTACAAATTGTTAATGAGTTTTCATTGAAGACAATGGACTTTAAAAAACCCTGAAAACTAGTTGTCTTTGATATTGTTAAATCTTTTAAAATTTCAGCTTTATTGATGTATAATTGACATATAAAATAGTAATATAACTAAAGTGTACATTGTGGTGATTTATATGTACACATTGTGAAAGGATTCCCCTCCATCTAGTTAACTAACACATCTATCACCTCACATATTTATTTTATTTTATTTTATTTTAGTGAGAACATTTATTTCTACTCTTTTAGCAAATTTTAGTTATACAATAGAGTGTTATCAACTATAGTCAACATGTTTTACATTTGATCCTCAGACCTTGTAGCTGAAAGTGGGTACCCTTTTACCAACCTCTCCCTATTTCCTGCAAACCTCAGCCTATGGCAACCACTTTTCTACTCTCTGTTTCTATGAGTTTGATTTTTTTAGATTCTACATATAAATGATGACTATGCACTATTTGTCTTTGCCTGGTTTATTCACTTAACACCCTCAAGTTTCATCCATGTTGTTGCAAGTGGCAGGATATACATATCTCACATGTTCTTTATACATTCATCAGTTGATGGACACTTAGGTGGTTTCCATATCTTGGCTATTGTGAATGATGTTGCAATGAACATGGAAGTGCAGACATCTCTTTGATATCCTGCTTCCATTTTCTTTGGATATATACCCAGGAGTAAGAATACTGAATCATACAGTAGTTGTATTTTTAATTTTTTGAGGAACCTTCATACTGTTTTCCATAGTGGCTGCACCAATATACATTCCCACCAACAGTACACAAGGGTTCCCTTTTTCTCCACATTCTCACCAACACTTATTTCCTCTCTTTTTGGTGATGCCAGTTTAATAGGTGTGAGGTGACACCTTGTTAGTTTGGTTTGCATTTCCCTGATGATTTGTAATGTTGAGCCTCTTTTCATGTATCTGTTGGCCATCTGTATGAATTTTTTTTGAAAAATATCTATTCAGTTCCTCTGCCTATTTTTTTAATCAGTTGTTTTTTGTTTTGTTTTGTTTTGTTTTGTTTTGTTTTGCTACTGAGTTGTATGAGTTCTTTATATATTTTGGATATTAACCTCTTATCAGATACATGGTTTGCAAATATTTTATCCATTCCATAGCTTAACTTTTATTTTGTTCATGGTTTTCTTTGTTATGCAGAAGCTTTTTGATGTAGTCCACTTGTTTATTTTAGCTTTTATTGTCTTTGCTTTTGGTGTCATATCCTGAAAGTCATCATCAAGACTAATATCAAGGAGATTACCCTCTGTGCTTTCTTCTAGGAGCTTTATGGTTTCAGGTCTTAAATTCAAGGCTTTAATCTATTTTGAGTTGATTTTTGTGTATGGTGTAAGTTAGGGTCTGGTTTCATTCTTCTGCAGGTGGCTGTCCAGTTTTCCCAAACCATATACTGAAGAGACTATTATTCCCTCCATTGTATATTCTTGGATCCTTTGTCATAAATTAATCAACCATATGTGCATGGGTTTATTTCTGGGCTGTCTATTCTGTTCTGACCTTTGTGTCTGTTTTGTGCCAGTACCATACTGTTTTGATTACTGTAGCTTTGTAATATAGTTTGAGGTCAGGGCACATGATACCTTCATCTTCGTTCTTTCTCAAGATTGCTTTAGCTCTTTGGGGTCTTTTGTGGTTTCAAACAAATTTCAGGATTGCTTTTTCCATTTCTGTGAAAAATGCCATTGGAATTTTGATAGGGATTGTACTGAATCTATAGATTGCTTTAGGAAATATGGACATCTTAATAACATTAGTTCTTCCAGTCCATGAGCACAGTGTAACTTTCCATTTCTTTGTGTCTTTTTCAATTTCTTTCATCAATGTCTTACAGTTTTCAGTGTACAGATCTTTCCCTTCTTTGGTTAAGTTTATTCCTATGTATTTTATTCTTTTTGATGCAATTATAAATTTGTTTTCCTAATTTCTCTTTATGATAGTTCATTGTTAGTGTACAGAAACACGATATTTGTATACTGATTTTGTATCTTGCAAGCTTACTAAATTCACTGATTATTTCTAACAGTTTTTTGGTGGAGTCTTTAGGGTTTTCTGTATATAATATCATGACATGTACAAATAGAGGCAGTTTTACTTCTTTTCCACTTTGGATGACCTTTATTTCTTTTTCTTGGCTAAGATTGCCCTTGCTAAGATTTCCAGTACTACATTGAAAAAAAGGGCTAAGAATGAGCATCCTTGTCTTGTTCCTGATCTTAGAGGAAAAGCTTTTAGCTTTTCACTACTGAGTATGACATGGGCCTGTCATATATGGCCTTTATTTTGTTGCAGTATGTTCCCTCTATGCCAAGTTTGTTGAGAGTGTTTATAAATGTGGAATTTTGTCAAATGCTTTTTCTACACCTATTGAGTTGATAATATGATTTTTAACCTTTGTTTTACTAATGTGGTGCATCACATTGATCAACTTGTGAATGTTGAACAATCTTTGCATCCCTGGAATAAATCTCATTTGATCATGGTGTATGATCTTTTTAATGTATTGTTGAATTAGGTTTGTTAAAATTTTGTTGAGGATTTTTGCTTCTATGTTCATCAGGGATATTGGCCTGTAATTTTCTCTTCTTGTAGTATCCTTGCCTGGTTTTAGTATCAGGGTGATGGTAGTCTTGTAAAATGAGTTTGGAAGTATTTCCTCTTTTATTCTTTTGGAGGACTTTAAGAAAGATTGGGGGATTTCCCTGGTGGTTTAGTGGTCAAGACTTCACAGTCCAATGCAGGGGGTGAAGGTTCAATTTCTGGTTGGGGAGCTAGGATTCCACATGCCTTGGGGGTCATAAAACCAAATCATAAAACAGAAGCAATATTGTAACAAATTCAATAAAGACTTTAAAAATGGTCCACATTAAAAAAAATCTTTAAAGAAGAAAAGAACTGGTATTAATTCTTCTCTAAATGGTTGGTAGTATTCACCAGTGAAGCCATCTGGTCCTGGACTTCTGTCTGTTGGGAGGTTTTTGATTACAATTCAATCTCCTTACTAGTTCAGATTTTTTATTTCTTCATGAATCAGTATTGGTAGGTTGTATGTTTCTAAGAATTTATCCTTTTCTTCTGGGTTATCCAATTTGTTGGCATGTAATTGTTTGTAGCAGATATCATTAAATTTTTGAAACCAGGAAAAAAGGTCCCCATTTTTTGATAAAAATATAAAATCCCAGGTATAAGCCCTCCAGTGGGTCAGGGTCAGGCCATGACCTAGACCCAGATGCTGTTACTCCTTTTCATTGCTTGTCCAAAAGCACCAGGCACTCAACTGAAACATTAGTAGGATGTAATCAGCTTCAGAATAGTAGAACTGTCATATTTACATAAAGCTCAGAGGTTACAAAGTGCAGTCACATACATCATCTCATTTGTTGATATATCAGTTTGGGTATACTCAGTAACTTACCTAGTCTTAGAATTAGTACCTTGTGTCTAGACATACCTTTCTAGGTTTAAACACTCACTGACTCTCCAGACACATCTCTCTCAGGCCCAGCTGGATTTAAAGCTAAGCATCATCTGAGGGATTTCCCTGGTGGCACAGTGGTTAAGAATCCACCTGCCAATGCAGGGAACACGGGTTCGATCCCTGGTCTGGGAAGATCCCACATGCCGCGGAGCAACTAAGCGTGTGTGCCACAACTACTAAGCCTGCACTCTAGAGCCCGCAAGCCACAACTACTGAAGTCTGTGTGCCTAGAGTCTGTGCTCTGCAACAAGAGAAGCCACTGCAATGAGAAGCCAGCACACCACAACAAAGAGTAGCCCCTGCTTGCTGCAACTAGAGAAAGCCTGCGCGCAGCAAGGAAGACCCAACGAAGCCAAAAAAATAAATTAATTAATTAAAAAAAATAAAGTTAAGCATCATCTGATAAAAGCTAAGCTACATTGTCTCCCTGCCCACATCTCCCACCACACCTGCTAACCTAGGTGTTGTTAGACACGTGGATTGCATGGATCAGCAATGTTTCAGAAGACAGTTTTTGCTGTTGTCATTAGGGACAAAGATTACTTTATAGGGCTGCCTTATTTTTATTTCACTAAATAATAACATTTTTAAAAGTACCAATTTCTAGAATTACCATTTTACTCTGTGGTTTTTACTGTGTCAGTGACTTGTTGAAGGTTAGTTAGTATGGGTTTCTTGAGGATTTAAGTCTTGGTCTTCTGAATCCTAGGCCAGTGTTAACAAGTGAAAGTTAGTTCTAAAAAATACTATAGGGTTGCTAACCCCAAATCACCAGGATTAGATATCTGAAACAAGGGGAAAATATGGTGGGTAGAGAAGCCAGGAGGTGGCTTGACTGGCTGGTGAGAGATGTTTAGTCATGGAAGAAGAGAGAGGCAACATCCTTATGGTAGCACAAAACCAGCTGGAAAAGGGCCATTTGGTAAGTCAATAAGTGGGATTTTGTGAACATTTATAGAGGATATGACAAACATAAGGTGGTGCTTGATGAAAATCACTGTATAGGGTGCATTTAAGAAGTGGAGAGTCTTGATCTAATTAGTTGGAAGGACTCAAGATAAGTAAAGAGGTGATGCTGGAGAGATGGTGGTTAGAAAGATTGCTGGTAAGATCAGTAATTAGACAAGAATCAGGTAGATTGGAATAGAAATTGAGGTATCCGAAAAAAGTAGTGAAGGCAGTAACATGCTGTTTTATGAATAAATTAACACAGACATTCAAAGTACCGGTGAGCACTCACTAATTCTGGGCTACTGAGGCATAGATTTTCAATGTCATTAATATGGCAATTAATCATATGCTATCTTGTGACATTCTTTATGTTGTTTGAAAAGTTATTACCTCTTGCATTATTTAACTTATCTGATTATATCATCTCTTCAGGATGTTCTGGGGCTGAGGACATTTTGGGCGAAGCTAGCTGGTGGGAGTGAAGTCTCATGATTCTATGTGAGAGGAAAAAAATAATTCTGGTGTTAGAACAAATTTTGTCTGGAATATTCCAGATAGCCTATATGCACCAACTCTATGTAGATTATACAAGCAAAGTGTCTAGTATGTAGGCATGTATCTATTCTTTGATGGAAGTGGGGAGATACTAAAGTGAACTAAAGCAAATCACAACATATAGGTCATAAAGTGTCATAGGAGATTAAAATTTCTGACAGAGAGTAGGAGTGACCATTAGAAGAGAACTTAAAGGAGGCTACAGAATCTTCCCTGGGAGATTTTAAAGTAGCTTGAGATAGTTTTGACATGATAAAGAAGGGACTGCAAATGCCAGACTGTCACCCAGTGCTTTTCTGTACAAAATTTTCACAGGTCTCCAGTGAACTGAGAAAAACAAAACAAAGGCAGTGGAATAGATAAACACAAGGATTCATAGATGGCACAGTACAGATATACTTTCTAGATATTCTTTTTTGAGAAGGACTGTTCATTCTGTATTCCAAGATTTTATCCTTTCTAGATTTGGGAAGAATTAAAATACTTTTTAGTGAAATCATGGAGATAGTAGAAATTGGTATTTTTTTAAAGGTCATTAATTGTTAAGTAAAAATTAGCATTCTTATAATGTAACCGTTTTTCCCTATCAAAAAAGTCTTTTTTTTTCCAGTTGTCTCATAAGTGCCACTTATTTTTTTTAGAGTTCGTTTTTTTTTAAAAAAATAAATTTATTTATTTATTTATTTATGGCTCTGTTTGGGCTTCGTTTCTGTGTGAGGGCTTTCTCTAGTTTCAGCGAGCGGGGGCCACTCTTCATCGCGGTGCACGGGCCTTTCACTATCGCGGCCTCTCTTGTTGCGGAGCACAGGCTCCAGACGCGCAGGCTCACTAGTTGTGGCTCACGGGCCCAGTTGTTCCGCGGCATGTGGGATCTTCCCAGACCAGGGCTCGAACCTGTGTCCCCTGCATTGGCAGGCAGATTCTCAATCACTGCGCCACCAGAGAAGCCCCGGGGTTTTTTTTGTTGTTGTTGTTGTTGTTTTTTATACAGCAGGGTCTTATTAGTCATCCATTTTATACACATCAGTGTAAACATGTAAATCCCAAGGGCCCAATTCACCCCACCCTCACCCCAACCACCCCGCTGTTTCCCCCCTTGGTGTCCATAAGTTTGTTCTCTACATCTGTATCTCAATTGCTGCCCTGCAAACCGGTTCATCTGTACCACTTTTCTAGGTTCCACATATATGCGTTAACATACGATATTTGTTTTTCTCTTTCTGACTTACTTCACTCTGTATGACAGTCTCTAGATCCATCCACATCTCAACAAATGACCCAATTTCATTCCTTTTTACGGCTGAGTAATATTCCATTGTATATATGTACCACTTCTTCTTTATCCATTCGTCTGTCGATGGGCATTTAAGTTGGTTCCATAACCTGGCTATTGTAAACAGTGCTGCAATGAACATTGGGGTGCATGTGTCTTTTTGAATTATGGTTTTCTCTGGGTATATGCCCAGTAGTGGGATTGCTGGATCATATGGTAATTCTATTTTTAGTTTTTTAAGGAACCTCCATACTGTTCTCCATAGTGGCTCTATCAATTTACATTCCCACCAACAGTGCAAGAGGGTTCCCTTTTCTCCACACCCTCTCCAGCATTTGTTGTTTGTAGATTTTCTGATGATGCCCATTCTAACTGGTGTGCGGTGATACCTCATTGTAGTTTTGATTTGTATTTCTCTAATAATTAGTGATGTTGAGCAGCTTTTCATGTGCTTCTTGGCCATCTGTATGTCTTCTTTGGAGAAATGTCTATTTAGGTCTTTGGTCCATTTTTGGATTGGGTTGTTTGTTTTTTTAATATTGAGTTGCATGAGCTGTTTCTATATTTTGGAGATTAATCCTTTGTCCATTGATTCGTTTGCAAATACTTTCTCCCATTCTGAGGGTTGTCTTTTTATCTTGTTTATGGTTTCCTTTGCTGTGCAAAAGCTTTTAAGTTTCATTAGGTCCCATTTGTTTATTTTTGTTTTTATTTTCATTACTCTAGGAGATGGACCAAAAAAGATCTTGCTGTGATTTATGTCAAAGAGTGTTCTTCCTATGTTTTCCTCTTAGAGTTTTATAGTGTCCAGTCTTACATTTAGGTCTCTAATCCATTTTGAATTTATTTTTGTGTATGGTGTTAGGGAGCGTTCTAATTTCATTCTTTACATGTAGCTGTCCAGTTTTTCCCAGCACCACTTACTGAAGAGGCTGTCTTTTCTCCATTGTACATCCTTGCCTCCTTTGTCACAGATTAGTTGATCATAGGTGCATGGGTTTATCTCTGGGCTTTCTATCTTGTTCCATTGATCTATATTTCTGTTTTTGTGCCAGTACCATATCGTCTTGATTACTGTAGATTTGTAGTATAGCCTGAAGTCAGGGAGTCTGACTCCTCCAGCTCCGTTTTTTTCCCTCAAGACTGCTTTGGCTATTCAGGGTCTTTTGTGGCTCCATACACATTTTAAGATTTTTTGTTCTAGTTCCGTAAAAAATTCCATTGGTAGTTTGATAGGGATTGCATTGAATGTGTAGATTGCTTTGGGTAGTATAGTCATTTTCACAATATTGATTCTTCTAATCCAAGAACATTCTATATCTCTCCATCTGTTGGTATCATCTTTAATTTCTTTCATCAGTGTCTTATAGTTTTCTGCATACAGGTCTTTTGTCTCCCTAGATAGGTTTATTCCTAGGTATTTTATTCTTTTTGTTGCACGGGTAAATGGGAGTGTTTCCTTAATTTCTCTTTCAGATTTTTCATCATTTTCATTCATTTCATCATTTCATCTCTTTTCATCAAGAGATTTCTGTGCATTAATTTTGTATCCTGCAACTTTACCAAATTCATTGATTAGCTCTAGTAGTTTTCTGGTGGCATCTTTAGGATTCTCTACGTATAGTATCATGTCACCTGCAAACAGTGACAGTTTTAGTTCTTCCTTTCCAATTTGTATTCCTTTTATTTCTTTTTTTTCTCTGATTGCCATGGCTAGGACTTCCAAAACTATGTTGAATAATAGTGGTGAGAGTGGACATCCTTGTACTGTTCCTGATCTTAGAGGAAATGCTTTCAGTTTTTCACCATTGAGAATGATGTTTGCTGTGGGTTTTTCATGTATGGCCTTTATTATGTTGAGGTAGTTTCCCTCTATGCCCACTTTCTGGAGAGTTTTTATCATAAATTGGTGTTGAATTTTGTCAAAAGCTTTTTCTGCATCTATTGTGATGATCATATGGTTTTTATTCTTCAATTTGTTAATATGGTGTATCACATTGATTGATTTGCATATATTGAAGAATCCTTGCATCCCTGGGATAAATCCAACTTGATCATGGTGTATGATCCTTTTAATGGGTTGTTGGATTCTGTTTGCTCGTATTTTGTTGAGGATTTTTCCATCTAGATTCATCAGTGATATTGGTCTGTAATTTTCTTTTTTTGCAGTATCTTTGTCTGGTTTTGGTATCAGGGTGATGGTGGCCTCACAGAATGTGTTTGGGAGTGTTCCTTCCTCCACAATCTTTTGGAAGAGCTTGAGAAGGATGGGTGTTAGTTCTTCTCTAAATGTTTGATAGAATTCACCTGTGAAGCCATCTGGTCCTGGACTTTTGTTTGTTGGAAGATTTTTAATCAGAGTTTCAATTTCATTATTTGTGTTTGGTCTGTTCATATTGTCTATTTCTTCCTGGTTCAGTCTTGGAAGGTTATACCTTTCTAAGAATTTGTCCATTTCTTCCAGGCTGTCCATTTTATTGGCATACAGTTGCTTGTAGTAGTCTCTTAGGATGCTTTGTATTTCTGCAGTGTCTGTTGTAACTTTTCCTTTTTTATTTCTAATTTTATTGATTTGAGTCCTCTCCCTCTTTTTCTTGATGAGTCTGGCTAATGGTGTGTCAATTTTGTTTATCTTCTCAAAGAACAAGCTTTTAGTTTTATTGATCTTTGCTATTGTTTTCTTTGTTTCTATTTCATTTATTTCTGCTCTCATCTTTATGATTTCTTTCTTTCTGCTATCTTTGGGTTTCGTTTGTTATTCTTTCTCTAGTTCCTTTAGGTGAAAGGTTAGATTGTTCATTTGAGATTTTTCTTGTTTCTTGAGGTAGGCTTGTATAGCTATAAACTTCCCTCTTAGAACTGCTTTTGCTGCATCCCATAGGTTTTGGATTGTCGTGCTTTCACTGTCATCTGTCTCTAGGTATTTTTGATTTCCTCTTTGATTTCTTCAGTGATCTCTTGGTTATTTAGTAACGTATTGTTTAGCCTCCATGTGTTTGTGCTTTTTACGTTTTTTTCCCTGTAATTGATTTCTAATCTCATAGCATTGTGGTCAGAAAAAAAAAGCTTGATATGATTTCAATGTTCTTAAATTTACTGAGGCTTTTGTGACCCAAGATGTGATCTATCCAGGAGAATGTTCTGTGTGCACTTAAGAAGAAAGCGTAATCTGCTGTTTTTGGATGGCATGTCCTATACATATCAATTAAATCTATGTGGTCTATTGTGTCATTTAAAGCTTTTGTTTCCTTATTTATTTTCATTTTGGATGATCTGTCCATTGGTGAAAATGGGGTGTTAAACTCCCCTACTGCTACTGTGTTACTGCCAATTTCCTCTTTTATGGCTGTTAGCATTTGCCTTATGTATTGAGGTGCTCCTACGTTGGGTGCATAAATATTTACAATTGTTATATCTTCTTCTTGGATGGATCCCTTGATCATTATGTAGTGTCCTTCTTTGTCTCTTGTAATAGTCTTTATTTTACAGTGTATTTTTTCTGATATGAGAATTGCTACTCCAGCTTTCTTTTGATTTCCATTTGCATGGAATATCTTTTCCATCCCCTCATTTTCAGTCTATATGTGTTCCTAGGTCTGTAGTGGGTCTCTTGTAGACAGGATATATATGTGTCTCATTTCTGTATCCATTCAGCAAGCCTGTGTCTTTTGGTTGGAACATTTAATCTATTCACGTTTAAAGTAATTATAGACATGTATGTTACTATGACCATTTTCTTAATTGTTTTGGGTTTGTTTTTGTAGGTCCTTTTCTCCTCTTGTGTTTCCCACTTAGAGAAGTTGCTTTAGCATTCGTTGTAGAGCTGGTTTGGTGGTGCTGAATTCTCTTAGCTTTTGCTTGCCCATAAAGCTTTTGATTTCTCCATGGAATCTGAATAAGATCCTTGCCATGTAGAATAATCTTGGTTGTAGGTTCTTCCCTTTCATCACTTTAAGTATATCATGCCACTCCCTTCTGGCTTGTAGAGTTTCTGCTGAGAAATCAGCTGTTCACCTTAAGGGAGTTCCCTTGTATGTTATTTGTTGTTTTCCCCTTGCTGCTTTCAATAATTTTTCTTTGTCTTTAATTTTTACCAATTTGATTACTATGTGTCTCAGCATGTTTCTCCTTGGGTTTATCCTGTATGGGACCCTCTGCGCTTCCTGGACTTGGGCGGGTATTTCCTTTCCCATTTTAGGCACATTTTCAACTATAATCTCTTCAAATATTTTCTCGGGTCCTTTCTCTCTCTCTCTTCTCCTTCTGGGACCCCTATAATGAGAATGTTGTTGCATTTACTGTTTTCCCAGAGGTCTCTTAGGCTGTCTTCATTTCTCTTCATTCTTTTCTCTTTATTGTCTTCTTCAGCAGTGAATTCCACCATTCTGTCTTTCAGGTCACTTCTCCATTCTTCTGCCTCAGTTATTCTGCTATTGATTCCTTCTAGTGTAGTTTTCATTTCAGTTATTTTATTGTTCATCTCTGTTTGTTTGTTCTTTAATTCTTCTAGATCTTTGTTAAACATTTTTTGCATCTTCTCAATATTCGCCTCCATTCTTTTTCTGAGGTCCTGGATCATCTTCGCAATCATTATTCTGAATAGTTTTTCTGGGAGATTGCCTATCTCCATTTCATTTAGTTGTTTTTCTGGGGTTTTATCTTGTTCCTTCATCGGGTACATAGTCCTCTGCCTTTTCATCTTTTCTCTCTTTCTGTGAATGTGGTTTTTATTCCACAGGCGGCAGGATAGTAGTTCTTCTTGCTTCTGATGTGTGCCCTCTGGTGGATGAGGCTATCTAAGAGGCTTGTGAAAGTTTCCTGATGGGAGGGACTGGTGGTGGGTAGAGCTGGCTGTTGCTCTTGTGGGCAGAGCTCAGTAAAACTTTAATCCACTTGTCTGCTGATGGTTGGGGCTGAGTTCCCTCCCTGTTGTTTTTTTGGCCTGAGGCGACCCAATACTGGAGCCTATCTGGGCTCTTTGGTGGGGCTAATGGTGGATTCTGGGAGGGCTCACACCTAGGAGTACTTCCCAGATATTCTGCTGCCAGTGTCCTTGTCATCTTGTTGAGACACAGCCACCCCCTGCCTCTGCAGGAGACCCTCCAACACTAGCAGGTATGTCTGGTTCAGTCTCCTATGCGGTCACTGCTGTTTCCCCTGGGTCCCAATTCGCACACTACTTTGTGTGTGCCCTCCAAGAGTGGAGTCTCTGTTTCCCCCAGTCCTGTCAGAGTCCTACAGTCAAATCCTGCTAGACTTCAAAGTCTGATTCTCTAGGAATTCCTCCTCCCATTGCCGGACCGCCAGGTTCGGAAGCCTGACATGGGGATCAGAACCTTCACTCCAGTGGGTGGACTTGTGTGGTATAAGCGTTCTCGAATTTGTGAGTCACCCACCGAGCAGTTATACAATTTGATTTTATTGTGATTGTGCCCCTCCTACCGTCTCATTGGGCCTTCTCCTTTGTCTTTGGATATGGGGTATATTTTTGGTGAGTTCTAGTGTCATCCTGTCGATGACTGTTAGCAGTTAGTTGTGATTCTGGTATTCTCGCAAGAGGGAGTGAGAGCACGTCCTTCTACTCCGCCATCTTGGTTCCTAATTTTGACCAAAAAACGTCTTTTAAAATATTGTTGTCCCATGCAAACTACAGGTGGGCAACCCCTAGGTTAGCGGGCATGGTAGGAGATGTGGGCAACGAGACAGCTCAGCTTTTGCCAGCTGATTCTCAGCTTTAAAATGAGTTGGGCCTGTGACAGATGGGTCTAGAGAGTCCACAAATGGTTAAGTCTGGAGAGGCATGTCTAGACACAAATTACTAGTAATATTAATAGACAATGGTTATTGAATGCTTACTCTACGCCACTATGGGAGACAGATATTTTCATTAACTCATTTTTACAGATAAGGGAACTGAGATATGTGGAGTTTAAGTAACTTGTCCAAGGGTGTAAACTGGCAAGTGCTGACACCAGGATTTGAACCCATGTTTGCATGAATTCAATGCTTGAGTTCCTGCTCACTGTGCTATTCCAACTTTCATTGATGTTTTAGTGGTTTTTAGAATCCCTCAGTACAGAAAAGCCTGCCAAGAGGACCAGTGTGGAAAGATAAATTAAAAACCACAAGAGGGGGGTCCTTAGCTAAGTATATGAGTGAGAACAAGAAAGATGATAATTCACTCTGTCCGATGTGAGAGGGAGATAAAGGACAGGAGCCATTGCTTTTGGCCAACCTGAGGTCACTACAGGCAATGGGATGAACTATTTATGGACTTGTTTAGCTAGAAGCCATACCGGAAAGAAGAGAGGCTGTGATTCAACCAAATGGCACCACTGAATTCTAATGGATGGCTCTAGATCAGAGCAACCAGCTAAATAATTTGAAGCAGTGCATCAAAAAGAAATTAAAGCAAAGAGACCCACGCCCAGATTTAGGATTATCACAGAATACATCATTAATTAATTCAACAAATGTTTTAAGTGCTCATCACATGCCAGGAGCTGTTCTAAACACCAGGGTACAATGGTAAACAGGCAGACAAACTCCCCGCCCTCGCGGACCTTACATTCTAGTGTGGGCAATGGACCATAAACAATAAATACATATAACGTGAGAAAGTGATCAAGACAAAGGGATAGAGAGTAATAGGGTAGGGTGCTATTTTAGACTCTTAGTGGTGATATGCATCATACGCCCCAGCACTCAACTCCCACTCTCAAAACTTCAGTACATCTCAAAATACTATCCTATAACAGAGAAGCATCATGTAATAACCTGCGACATACAGCTTCTGTTACAGAATATTCTAAAAGTAGAATATCAGTCTACAGTACAATATCAATAGAGACACACCAATATGATTATATTTTATATCAGAAGACAGTCCTGTCAAGACTCATCTCTTGGGTACCTGCCTAAATCCTTTGCCCTTCAGGGTATGTAGATAGTAATGAATTCAGTACCTCACAGGCATCGCTCCAAAACATCACTGTCAGGCTCAATTCTTGACATAAGACTAAATACCAGATTTAAGAGCCAGCATATATAGGATACCCTACTCTGAGCCTACACAGTGCTTCATTTTGCAGTGAAATGGTTTTGAAACATTACCAACAAACCAGGACATTCAAGAGAATGAATGGACACCCCCTCCATCCCATGCACAAATGTATATTAGCTATGAAAGTATCTGATGACCATGACTTTGAGAAGCACTATCTCAATTCTATTCCACTCTAGAGGGAAAGGGCCACATAAGTCCCTGAATGATGGGTGGAATAATTAGTCAACTGAAGGATCTATGATGAATTTTGAACTCGAGTCACTTCCACATCGCTCTGCCTGACTCTTTGCACTAGCTGTAGCCCTCATTTCTGCTGCCCAAATTGCAGAGGTGACATTCAGTTACTTTCTTTTACAAACCACATAGCACTTTCAAATCTCTAGCAGTAGAGTTGAGGAAATACTGCCTCTTGGAAAGCTACAGGGAGATTATAAATATTTTCTGCTACAGATTCATTGAAGAAATGTTCATGAAGCACCTACTGTGTGCTAGACACAGAGTCTTAAAGACACAAACTTCTTTGCAGTGCAAGGAAAAGAAACAAAGATTCCTTTCTCTGTGAGTCCTGATTTTATCTTCACTGATCATTTATATGCTGTTTTAATTCCTATACCAAGAGCTCTAGGAAATCCGTTTCTTTACGACCACAGAGTCCTTTGTAACAAACCAGAAAGTACTTTTACTGCGTGTCTACTATGTTCTCAACATCTAAAAATAACATTTTCATAAATTATGTTTTTTTGCCATTTAGAAGTCTGCATCAAACTCCAAATCCCTGTTTCCCAGCTTTGCTAATATACAATTCTTATCTTGAGATCAATGGAAAGCAGAGTGATGACAGCAAGATGTACTAACAACAGAGAACAGTAAAAAGTGTCCTTACTTTGGAAAGTTCCCAAATTCTGTATTAAAATATTATTGGAAGCAGCAACATGCAAAATAGGTATGCAGCATTCTGAGGAAAATAAGAGGTAAATTTAGCTGATTTAGAATTAGCTCGTCTAAAGAAATTCAGTTTTCATTAAACAAAAGTTGAAGAGTTTCCACCTATTTTCCTACTTGGATTCAGGTATTGTCCTTTTTATTCTTCCCCAAGCATCTAGTAAAAATAGAACTCATTATCAAGATCAAAAATTATACCTTTACTTTTCTGTCAGAATAGGGCTAAATAACACCAAACAAATGACCTCTGATGAGACAGTGTTAATTTGCAATCCCAAACACCACCCTTGAAATGAGCTGACCAAACATTAGGGTCTATGGAGCAGAGATACCATGTAATCATCCTGTTTTTAGATAAAAATAGTTGTTTGGGGGGTGATTGGGCTGGTGAGTGTTTTGTTAGGGGTCTCACAGAAACTCAGATAATGAAGCATGACAGTTTTATCTACAAAAGCCTGCCAGATGGCTAGTTGCACAGATGTGTATCTGTCTGGTGGGGAGGAGCAATTGCTATGGTATTTATTCAATATTTCATTATTGGACAACCTGTGAGGGCCCATCATCCTTTGGGTTCATTACTATCGCATTACTAGCTTTCAAGCCAATGTAGCAGCTGCTGTGCTCCTTTATGATCTCTCTATCCATGCTTCACTCTGTTCTTTATGAAAGAGGAAATTCAGCTTACTATCTAAAGAAAAGGTCCTTGATTTTTTTAAAACATTTTTTATATTATTTATTTTTGGCTGTGTTGGGTCTTCATTGCTGCGCATGGGCTTTCTCTAGTGTGGAGAGCGGGGGCTACTCTTCAGTGCAGTGTGCGTGCTTCTCATCATGGTGGCTTCTCTTGTTACAGAGCATGGACTCTAGGCGTGTGGTCTTCAGTAGTTGTGGCACGCAGGCTCAGTAGTTGTGGCTCGCAGGCTCTAGAGCACGGGCTCAGTAGTTGTGGCACATGGGCTTAGTTGCTCCGTGGCACATGGGATCTTCCCGGACCAGGGCTCGAACCCGTGTCCCCTGCATTGGCAGGCAGATTCTTAACCACTGTGCCACCAGGGAAGTCCCCTTGATTATTTTTTACTTTCTTACATACCACATAAAAATAACTATTATTTATTAAAATGATTGACTTATTATGTCAATTTTTGTTTTTTAATCTCTTCAATCTACTCCTTTCACTTCTTAATGAACATAATGTTCTTGTGGCTATTTATTTTCCTTGTCAACCTTCCCTAAACCAGACCTTGGTCATTACCATCTTCTTACACTTAAAGTAAGAAGAGTAGTATGAGTTTAATTTCAAAAGAGTTGTAATTGGGAATATTTGGAAGAAGGAAACTTGAGATGAGGGATCGGGAAAGGGGATAAGAAGTTAGTGTTATGGAGGCTCTTTGAACTAGGCTTCTGTTTGTGCAATTTTCTCCAGAAGGGCCCACCCACCCTGGTACAGGAGAAGGTGATCAGCATCACGGATGGTGAGGAAGGCAGAAGCAGTATGGAGGAGAGTTCTGTAGAGGGGTCAGCCCTCAGGGCCCAGCGGTGTAGAGACAGCAATCTGAAAAGAGGCCATGGACATGGTGAAAGCAGAGGGTCAAGGTCCCCCTGACTGAGGCGTATACATGTTCATGTTAGGGGTGACAGGCTCCTGGTCATATGTGCAAATCCTGGCCTCTATTCCACAAGTGGGAGCTATTCCTGGGCCTGTCTAGTGTTCCTGTGGGCACCGAGTGGAGTGGAAAGGGAATAGTTACTTCAGAACAGTGTATAGAGCAATGCTGTATACACACGATCCCCAGCTCATCTATGAGGTTGGTTTCGGTTTCAGGGGGAGAAAAGGCAGTTTTTGGTAGCTAATCATATGTCACATTATGAAAATCCTGCTTTATTGCTGAATCTTGACCCTACTGGGCAACTTTAACAGTCCAAACACTTGAGAATTGGAAAGTGCGATGAAAGTAAACAACTGTCTCCTCATGCTGTACAGAAGTTCTTCAGTAAAACTCACTGGCTGCCTTCTCTTTAACAGCAAAGACTAGAAAATTCTTCAGCACCCTTTTCAATGGAATTTGGAAGTGGGGAAACACATTTAAAGAATAAACAAAACTGTCCATTTTATCTCCTTGGCTCTTTAGATATGTGAATAATCAAAAACCATTTTCATTGTTAACTAATCCATATATATACATATATATATATATATATATATATATAGTTAACTAATCTATATATATGGATTAGTTACTTGTCAGTCACTATTTATATCTATATCTATATCTATATATCTCATTGTGAAAATAAGAGAAGTGGGATTATATGATCAAAAATCAGCAGTTTAAAAAGAAATCTCTTCCCCTTCCCTCCTTCTTCTCTCCCGTTGTCTGTTTCTCTTCCTCTCCTTTGAATGGAGGAAGTTGGTGGTGCTGATGAATAAGAAGACACAGTGGAAGGAAGAAGGAAGGATGAAAGGATGGAGGGATGGAAGGGGGGAGGGAGGGGGGACCACTATCCAGAAAAACCCAGGCCAAACTGCAAGACACATTGAATTTCTGAGAGAATGAGGCTTTCCTATCTAGTTTCAGATTTCTATTTCAGTTTAGCTATTAAACCCAAGACAGAAAGATGATCTGATACCTTCTCTGTGTGATCTAGTCACATGACTTTAAATACTATCTCTACGCCAAGAACTCTCAAATGTGCATCTCTAGCTCATACTTCTCTACCAAATCTGTAAGGATATCTAATATCTATCTTACATTCAATATGTGCTGATCTTCTCTCCCCAAGTAATATTATGTTTATGCCTTGTTCTTACTCATTTGATGGGAATTCCAGACTTTCAGTTCCTCAGGCCAAAATTAAATGGAATCATGTTTGAATACTCTTTTTTTAAAAAAAAAAATCGCAACCTACATCCAAACTCTTAGAGAATCATGTTGGATCTGCCTTAAAAATATACCCAGAATCCAACTTTCCTGACCTCCACTGCTAATACCGTGGTCCTTACAACATCATTTCTCTCCTGGAGCACCACAATAGATTCCCTGTATCTTCACTGCTTCCCACAATCTATTTTCAAAACAGTTTCCAGAGAGATTCTTGTAAAATGTAGTTAAGCCAAGAGATGCTCAAGACCCTGCTATTGTTCCTATCTCCCTCAGAGTGAAAACCAGATACTTTATAATGGTCTCCTGGGTCCCACTTGTTCTCAATCCCCATCCCCCAATTAATTCTATGATCTCATCTCCTACCCCCTTGCTCTCTCACCTCCAGCCAGTCTGTCTGTCTTCCTCTTCCTTTAACACTCTGGGCATGCCTACCTCAGGACCTTTGCACTAGAAATGCCTTCTGCCGGAATGCTCTTTCACCAGATAACTTCGTGACTAATCTTCTCACCTTTATCAAGTAAATGTCACCTTTTCTAAAAATTAATCTTTTAAATAGCAACTCTACCTTCCTCTAGCACTCCCTTATTTCACTGTACTTTTTCTTTTTTCCATATCATTCTTCACTTTCCAACATGGCACTTAATTTGCTTATTATATGAATGTTTTATTCTTTATTTGTCTCCACCAGCTGGACTATAAATTCTATTAAGACAGGAATTTTTGATTTGTTCACTATTTTATTCCGAATGTCAAGAAAGGTGCCTGGCATATAGCACTTGCTCAAATGTTGAATAAATAAAAGTGAAAATAAGCCAGAGGTTGTTCAAGAATTGAGAATTCCACAGCACATATCTGACACCAGGGAGCAGCTGATGGAGAACTTCTTGCCTCTTGATGGCAGAGAACAAGGCCTCTCACCTCCGAATCACCAGCACTGTACACCACATCCTGATTTAAAAACAAGTGGTCAGTAAAAGATTGTGGAATAATGTTTGCTCTGTCAGTGATAGAAAGCTACCAATACCCTAGAGAAGAAAAACCCAAGGCAAAAAGCATTTATGAGAACATAATCCTGTCAACCTGGTGTAATAAAGAATGAACAGAAAGCACATGGTTCTCTAAAACCAATCCCATCTCCAATTGAATCTGAGCTTAGCTTTCTTTTGATGCCCTGGTCTAGGTACATTTTTATAACTTTTTATAGCTCAAAACCTAAACCAGCGAGAAACTGCATACTGAATAACTCCATTTATATGACATTCTGAAAAAGGTAACACTGTAGGAACAGAGAACAGATCAGTGATTACCAGGAGTTAGGGATAGGGGAAGGCTCTGATTATAAAAGGTATTGGAACTGGTCTGTTTTCTGTTTGCTGGTCGTGGTGGTCATAAGATCTCTGCATTTGTTAAAACGCATAGAACTATGAACTGGAAAAAGTGAATACCACCGTATGTAGATTTCTTAAATGACATTCCCCCTTTACAAGATACTGTTGATGCTCTGCTAAAATCTAAGCTGTTAGGCTACACACTCGTAAATTTGAAAGAAAGTAGAAGCTTAATCGTCCATAGGGTTCTTTATGATGTTTGCAATGAGCATCTTTAGACAAGCAGGGAGGGCTCCTCTGGGTCCAGATATTTACATTTGTCCAGTCATGCACTATTTGGCAGTGAAAAGTTCTGGGTATGTGTTTGCTCCAAGGTGTCATTTATTAAACCCGCCTTGGCCTGTCACCTCCTCACTTGTGCTGTCAGCTAACAAACAAGGGAGACACACAAAAGTCACACCTATGGGTCTTTGTTTTATAACAGGCTTGCTGTTCACAATAACCGTGTGAGACTAGATCTGCTTTCACTTTATAAGACCTACCTACGCATGAATCATATGACTTGTTCTTTTAAAGGAGGACATATTTTCTTAGAGAAGCATTCAGTCCTTCGATTACTGGTTTAAAGAACAAGCTTCTTTCTGACTCTGACCATCCCTATCCCACCCTGACCTTACATTTTTATTCTACTCTAATTTCCAGTTATTCATTTTCAAATAAACTCCATGGAAACTTAAAAGTTATCATATGAAATATTTTGATAAACCCTATCTTTAATATGTATCTGACAGTTTACTATACACTTTTATCTGTGTGTCATCTTTTAGTTGACAGGCAGGTAGGATCATTTCCATTTAAAAAATAAAGACACAGAGGTTCAATGTGGTTAAGTAACTTTCTCAAGCTCACATGACCCATTAAGAGGCAGGGCAAGGACTAGATTCATTCCTGCTAAATGTAAGGGTTCAGTAATCCTCATTTCTCTTATAAAAAATGAATTCTCATACCATTTTATGTGACTCTGAAACCTATCAGCACATCGTCATGTTCTTTTTTGTCTTGTCCTCTAAAGATTGATGAGTACCAAGTTATATAGACATTTGACTCAAATATCATGTGAAAGTCCACGTGCACTTCAACTCACAATGCTTGCATTTTTACTTCCTCTACCAAGGTACCCTTTCATAAGTGTACCTTAGTATCTCTTAATCACCTATCTCTCACGTATTTTCTAGGCTGCCTTGTGGATTTTTCACAGATTGCACAATTTTAAACCTATATGATATGATATACCAAAAGTAGTTCTGTCCAATTTTTAAGCACCTGTTTTTGGTAATGTCTTTGACACTCTGTGAAGTATTTGCTTGGGAAGCTTGAAAGTCAACAAAGTTCTCACTGAAGCAGTTTCATCAATAGCAGGGTGGCTGTTTTTGAGAAATGCAGATTTTGT
Source organism: Mesoplodon bidens (assembly GCF_964165515.1). NCBI lineage: Eukaryota > Metazoa > Chordata > Mammalia > Artiodactyla > Ziphiidae > Mesoplodon > Mesoplodon bidens. The sequence goes on along the minus strand of NC_138161.1, from coordinate 77,618,732 downwards.
TAGGGCTTTGGGACTCTCACTGGCCCCATGGAGCCCCTGCCATGCAGAGGATGTGATTCCTGTCACAGACAGGTCTTCCAATAGGCAGATGTGGCACTGCACCTCAGGCCCATGTTCCACACTCAAGTCACCAGTACCACTTGCCATTTCTTGATTATGCTGCACAGTTTTGCCTTTGCAGAGGCTGTTCCCTCTGCCTGGATTGCCTTTCTCTCTCACTGGTCTGAGGACTTGCCAGACACCTCCATCCACCTTTATGGGGGTCCTCATATAGATGCTGGGTATAATAAAAGATAGTGGAGCAGCCAGGCATGTCCAACAGAAATTTCCCACCTGACTGCCCCTACCCCTCTTACCTCCCTCTCCTTAGGCTCTGTGTTTGCCTTCAGGACAGCCATTGCTGGTTCCTGGTTTTGTACTAAATCAAGCCCCTTGTAACTCTGCCTTCTGGTTGCTATTCATGCACCAATATTTCCCAGGTACCAAGTCTCATCCTTCAAAGTCTGGTTCAAATATCACCACTCCCACCTTCCCACCCCAGTAGAAGATTTCCCCTGCGCCTACCCCATGGAGGCAGAATTAGTTGTTCTTAACCTGATCTGCTCTGACCACCTGCACACCTGCCCCACAGCACTCTCTCCTTGCTCCTCTCTTCATTATGGCCCTGCTGGAAAGTGAGATTCCAAGGGTAGTGGCTGTGGGGTTTCTTTATCCATGCTTTCATTGCAAATCTAGGATAGTACCTGGTGCTCAGTAAATTCTCAATATATGTTTCTTACTTCAGTAAACAAATAAATACAATTTACTCATGAATGTTGACTCCAAAATCAGGATGAATGAAACACTTTCAGAAAATCCCCCATTAGAATTCATTCATAACCTTTGGTTAGATATTTGAGTCATCCTCGTCTACGTAATAATTCTTCCCCAGAAAAAATCTGTTCCAAAGGGAAATAGTTCCTGTTCTCTCATTGATGAAACTCACCTGAGTCTGTCTTGACTGGTTGTGCAGCTAGATGTGTGTTTGTGTGTGTGTGCTGTGTGTGTGTGTATGCAGATTTTGTGCTGAATCCATTATTTGAAAAATATACATTTCCCTAGAATTTCAATTATTATCAGTAATCTTGAAATGCATAAGAAAAAAGAGCTTTATCCTTAGTCTGCTCTGTGTTTCTTCATGTGGGCATCTGATAATATTTTACTAGGTTCTGTGAGGTCTCTCTCCTGAACTTAGATTTTTCTCAGCTTTATTTTCATAATAAAACCAACCATCGCTAGACAGGGAAACATTATGAAGTGATATTCAAATATAGGAAAGCTATCTCTCCATCCCAAAACAAGTCTCTCTCTTTTAAAAACTCATTCTACAAATTTGTGTTAAGGAGTTTTATCTTAAATTTGATCTAATGCAATTCAAATAATGGGACTTCAGTGAAATTATGGAAAAGGGACACATAAAACTAGGTTGGTTTTTCAGATTTATTTTCCTTTAGATATTCAGTTTGGTTTAAAAGAATTGAATTCATTTGCCATGTTCTCTTTGAGAAACATTGTGAGAAGTATAATTTAGAACTTCTCTCTCTTTTGCATGGCCACTGCCAGACATAAAGGGGGCTCACAATGCATGTTTCTGCTATAATGAAGGCTGTGTTCTATCTGTCTGCCTCCATACAAATTCCTCCTTCAGACAGAAGGTTAAAAACTATAATGAGTCAAAATTCTCCCAGGGCCCAAACTACTCCTAGGGAGTAAATTAGGCATCTCTGGATTCTAAACTGTTTCAGACCCTAAGATGCATTTTCTCAAAAGTTGCTGAAAGTTCAAGAAACTTGATTCTACTGTCAAAGTTCTCTAATTAGCTAATGAGGAGTAGTTAAGCTCAGGATCTCCTCAGACCACTTTTTTCCATATTAAAATGCTTAGTTCAAACTCTAGCAAAAAAAAAAAAAAATCAAAATTTTTATCAGTTTTCTTGGACTACTGCTCTCAAGATAGAAGTAGCAACAGGGACTTGCTAAATAGCAGACCACTTCCATAACAAAACAAAAACTTCCACCAAAGCCTGAACATGGATCTACCATTCTGAGGGAATTAACTTTGGCTTCATTACAGAGAGAAGGCAGTCTTGCATGACCAAGGACACATGGTATAGTGGGTACATGGAGATTTTTCATGGCCTCCAAGAACACATTCCAAGTATAGAGTAGGACGAAACAATAAAAAACTCAACCCTAAGAGAAATTTTTTCTATGAACAGAACTGGCATTCAATAAAGAATTTTGAATTAAACTACTAATCCCAATTTCTAAAATAAAGTATTGAGAAAAATGACTTCATGAAGCAATAGCAAAAAGATAGTATTACGGTTTGTAATCTCCCTAAAGAAATTCTAATTTAAATTGTCAAATTTATCCTCATCAGGAAAAATATAGTAAGGTGGGAAATGGCAGATAATAAGGTGGTAATGGGGATGAATGGTGGGTGGGTGGGTTGGAGGGTTGCAGAGAGGAGGGGTCAGGAAGGATCAGGATTATTATGAGTAGGGAGTGGAGAAACTCTTTCTTCAAGAAAGTGAATGTAATTTTGAGTCCAGGATAAATACTGAATACCAGAAATGCAATAGATATTTATCAAATTTCTATTTCATTCATCTGAGGAAATTGATTTTCAGATTTCTGAGTACATAGCTATCTGATCTTATATAATGTCACCTTCCTGTGCACTAATGACTAAGATAAATGTCCTCAGCCCCGGCTGTTTTGATCTAGTCATTTCCATGTTTTTGCTCTGACATGGTAATGGTGTTGAAGGGTTCAATGTAAGAAAGATGCATTGGGATGAGTGTCATTGATTTATACCTTCTGAAAGACTTCTAGGGAGTAAATTATTAGGTCCCTTTTCATCCTTTTAGAGGACTTGTCCAGTTTCTTTTAACTCTTCCCTAGTAAATTCGAGGGTGTATGTATGTGTGCATGTGTGTCTCTGTATGTGTGTATAAAAGCATAGTCCATACTGCCCCGCCTGTTTTGTTGTAATGTCTGCAGGGTGTGACAACTCCAGAGGGCTGTTGATGTGACCCAAAGTCTCCCTTTACCTGTAAGCTGGGCACTACCTGGCAGGCCTAGTGGACTTGAAAATGCTTTGTTAATAAACACAGCCAAAAGTTCAATCCATACTTGGAAGGAAATGGATTCAGCCTTGCCAATTTATTTATATTTAGCATATTATTAGCAAGATAGAAAAGGCAAGAAATTCTTCCAATAGAATCCATTTCTTTCTGTGGTTCCTTTCTTTTAATACTACCATGAAGAAACAAACTAGAGTCTTATTTGCATTTTCCTTCCTAACACAGTTCTGGTACTAAATGTGGAATAAATGCTACAAGTTTGTTTCTTATAAATAGCTATGTATTTAGCATGAATAAATTTTTTTTAAATACTAACCCTACTTGTTCTCTTAGTAAAGTTTTTCCCTTTACCTCCACCAGATTTAAAAGTGAGAGTTACCCTGGCATTAATAGTCTTTCTATTTAATGTTCAATCACCATTTAAGCCATTCTCACCGTACATTTTCCTCTGGAGAATAATCACTTCCCATTCTTCAAATTTTCAATAAGAAGAATGTTACAGAAGTCTGGTTTATAACATTTAGAACATGAAATGAAGTTTTTTTTTCTTTCCCAAAATAGCCATTGAGAAACTCCAGACACATTTTTCTGAAAGAGAATATGCACTGCCTCTCTTCATAATATTCAGGGGAAAACTCCTATGAATTAATGCAGTGATAAATATTACAGATATAGCCTCTAGATATATAGTAACATGGTGCTTCTAATTAGGATGCAGCAAGATTCTCAAACACAAAATTGTTATTTTATATTAAGAGCCAGAATTAGAATAACTTGTGTTAAAGAGTATACTAACTCTACCACCATCCCCTTTCTGTTGTGTATTTTCAGTAAAAGCTGTCTAAATTAATTTTTTAGAGAGTACTGAAACTGTGGAGTAAATCCAGTTCAAATAAAAGGTTTGTTTTTAATGTTGTAAGTCAGTGAGTAAGAGAATTTTTCATTCAATTTCGTTGTTCTTTAGAAGTTATGGGAAATGAAAACAAATAAAAATTTTAAATAACTCTAGTGGTAACAGTTTTCATAAAATTCAATTCACTAGGATATGAAACAATGTGTAACTTTTAGATTTGCTGTTAAAACTAGTAAAAAGTTACTCTAAATTAAATTAATGCAGTAGACAACAAATATTTATTGAATGCCTACTTTGTGTACAAGAGTGTGGAAAGCAGTGTTTAATGGAATTGATGTTGCATTTCTTCTGGATGAAAACTCACTGCAGATTCCCCCTTGTGGTTTCAGTTTACCAGATAGAAGATAAATAAATACATTGTGGGGAGAGAGTCTACTCTAATTAATACAAAGACTGCCTTGATGAAGAAAATGGTAAAATATTTGTACTTAAGCTCTCCTTTTAAACTGTATTTCCTTTGTTATCACAGCTACAGGAAGAATAAAGCAGGCAATAATTATACCTTAGATCTACATGATCATATATATTTTCAGCCCTGCTTCTTCCTCCCCCGTTTTTGCATATGAAGATATAAATAAGTTTTGTAGATTTATGCAAACTCCTCTCCTTAAGTTAGGACATGCTCAGGTATTCTAATTTCTACCTTATTTTGTCCCCTTTGACTCTTTAAGAACTGAGTATGAATTACAAGTGGAAAAACAAAACTATGTCTAACAAAAACCTTAAAAATTTAGACTCTGCCTGTCACATGGTAACTTCTATTCTATTCACAGAGAACCAGCCAGGGTATATCTGAGCTATCTTGTACTTAATCACTTATGTCTGCTCAAATGCATGGGGATAATTAGCTGAATCTGTAACTGAGCCCTGAAAACTAGACTAGAAGTACTGGCTTAGAATGCCCAGCTCACATTTAAGGGTAACCTTTAGAATTAAAAAGGGGTGAACAGACAACCTCCCTCCCTCCAACCTGCTTCTTCTATCCTGATTAAACGTTCTGTTTCCCAACACCTCATCTACCACCTCCACAATTTTTGTTATAGCTGTGCATCATCGGAATTATTGCTTACTCACTGTGTTTCTTTAAATTGGCTCTTTTACAAAACTCAAATACCCAAGTTACCTTCATTCTAAGCAATATCTCTGAAATCATGGTTTTAAAGTGTTCATTTTTTCCAATATATGTTAAAGTAAGAATAGAACTATTAGAAACGCTCATCTCTTAACAAAGATATATAGAGAGGGAATAGATTAGTGATTGCCAGGGCTTAGGGAGGGAGGAAGAGAGAGGATGGCTATGGCTATAAAGAGTAACATGAGAAAACCTCACGATGGAACTGGTATGTATCTTGATTGTGTTGGTTGCACAAATCTACACGTGGTAAAACTGCATAGACTACACAGGCACACACACAGTGTTTGTAAAAGTGGTGAAATCTGAATAAAATCAGTGGACTGTATCATTGTCAGTTTCTTAGTTATGCTATTATATTATAGTTATATATGATGTTACCATTGGGGGAAACTGGATGAAGAGTATACAGGATCTCTGTATTATTTCTTACAACTGCATGTAAATCTACACTTTTGTAACAAAAACTTTTTTAATACACATTGCCCCACTAAATTTGAATTTCAGATAAGCAATGGGTTTTTTAGTATAAGTATGTGCCTTGCAATATTTGGAAGATATTTATATGAAAGAGATATTTGTTGTTTACTGAAGATTCAAGTTTGGCTGGTAATCCTATATTTTATCTGGGAACCCTACATTTAACTTAAGACCTAAATTGAAAGAAGAATCTAGTTACATAGACAGAGGCATAAAAGTATTACAGGCAGAGGGAATCACATGTACAAAGGGCCTGGGGTAAGAGAGCGCTTGGTGTATTTAAGGAACTGAATGTAGCCTTGCGGGCAACGTGGGACATAGAACAAGATGAGAAATAGTTAGAATCTGGGGTTTCTATGGTATGGCCCCAAACAGGGAAGGGATGTAATTATTGTCATGTCTGCTGCAGATCAAAAGTCCCTTAATGATGAAGCAAGGAAGCTGTTCAGACTTAGCTGAGGCAAGGCTTGGCTAACTACTGGGAAAATATCTTTTATTCTCCCATGTCTTCTCAACAGTGAGAATAAAAAACAAACATATCAGTAAATTTTTTAAAATTCTCATCTCAGTAGCTCCCAAACATATCCACTGTACTGGTGGTAGTCTGCATCTCCCATGCTGTTGAAGATAATGGATGAGTTTGCCTCACTCTGCCCTGGAAAAGTTGTGTAATCTGTAGCCCCTCCCTTCATGTCTAAGGCTTCAGTTTCCCCCTTCTGTACAGTAAGGGGTTTGACAAACTCTAAGGTTACTTCCAGATCCTATGGTCTATGATTTCTCTACCCATTTTGCTGTGCACTCAATGTACCATTAACTAGGGATAAACCAGTGGAGATATTAGAACACAATTGATGCAAAAAATTATCTTTCACTCTCATCTCCTACTCACTAATGTATGGAATACATCAATTCCTAGAGCAGTAGCATTAAAAATGATTTAACTCCTATGGTTACTCTGTGGTAATAATTATGCCATCAAGGACACAGAATGTTGACCATTTTCCCCCAACTCTTCGAAAACACAAAAATATCAGCAGTTATGTGTTGGATTGTTGCAAGAATAAATGATATATGTTGGGGAAAGACAAGAGTTGGATTCAGAAGACCTGGGTTTGATTCCCGGCTCCGTCACGTACCAGCCATGAGAATTTGGGTAAGTCACTTCACCCCTTCAAACACTGGCTTCCTCATCTGTAATATGGGTATATTCAGCTGCACAGTGGCTCACTGAGAAACTGAAGTGTTGCCCGAGAAATCACATAGACATTGGAGGCATAATTATTACTGATTTGTATATCCTCAGCCTTACAGAGCTGTAAATGCAGGAAGGTCTCAGGAACTGTTCATGGCAAGAACTGATACATCAATTCCTCCATTGGTTTTCTGAGAGTCCTTGTCGGGTCTCTGAAGAGATGGCACAGTGCTTTACTTACCTAGAGACCCAATTTTGAAATACTGTACAGATATGGTTTTTAAATTTTTATATCTTTATATATTAGGTACTTTCTCTTAATCAATTTATAGATTTTTGTGTTTTTTTTAAATGAAAATAACCTTGAACACATTCATCAATTTTTTCCCAACAAATTCCAGATAAAAACATCAGGCCATCTTACTATTACTTTTCGAACACAAACATTTAAAATATCAAGTTCATTTTAAGGAAACATTAATCTTCCCCAATTCCTTTTTCCCCATCACTATTTTTAATTAAAAGTGAGAAAAATATCAAAATAGACTATCAAGTTTAATAGTCCCAATTTTACACTCTAGGACAAAAAATTACAATACAACCAAACCCTTTTTACTACACAATCTCTGATTTTGCACATAAAAAAATTTCCACCAAAAACCTCATAAATTCATTTATAGAAAAAAGAATGCTTCTTATACCATATGAGACATTGTGTTGTGACAGAACAAATGTGGGTTTTGAGGTCAAAGGAGCTGGGTTTTAATCTCAACTTTCCCACTTTCTTGTTTCTCTGAGTTTCAGTTTCCTAACCTTGCAGAGTTATTGTGAGGTTAAAATGGGATGAGATTAAATGCACTGATATATTTAAACCATCTAGAAGCCAAGTAGAAAGTGCTTAATAAACGGCAGCTATTAAGCAGCAGTGAGGTGTAATCAAGAGTCTGGCCTTTGGAACCTGGAGGAGCTTTATTTGGATGCAATACTTACTAGGTGAATAATTTTAGACAAGTCAGTTTAGCCTTCAGAACTTCCTTGCTTTGCTGTAAAATAGAATAATAATATTTGCAGAATTTTGAAAATTAAGTAATCATAGCATATAAAGCACATTTCCTATAAGCTTGATGCACAGTAGGACCATATTACAATTAATCTACTCTGCTGCTGATGGGCATTTGGGTTGTTTATATTTTGAGACTATTAAAAAATGTGCTGCTACAAACATTTTCATATATGTCTTTTGCTGCACATATATATAAGCATTTCTGTTAAGTATATATCTAGGAGTAGAATTGCTGGGTCATAGGGTATGCATAGCACAGTGATGGGCACATATTAGGTGATCATTAAATGATAGCTAGTAATATAATTTGATAGTGGTGTTCAGGTCTCCATGGTTGACAAAATGGTAAAATATTTACCAAAAAAAGTGCAAATACTTAGTGGAAGAAGGGGATGACAATGGCATATTTATGTGCATGCAACATTACAGTTCTAAAGTTTGCCTTATGATCAGGCAATCTAAAATAACAAACAAACAAATAAGTAAATATTATAGGCTCCAGTCCTCCAGACCCAACTCTCTCGTTCTGACACACAGATGTATCCTTTCTGGGGGACATGTGAGCTTTAGACTACAGTGGGCCGTCCATAAACAGTGACCAGTATTACATCCAGGGGTGCACTGGCAAAGGAAGTTTAAGTTATTCAGCTTTTTCAATATGCAAACTTGAGCATCTAAAGCATCTTCCAGGAAATTAGTTCTCTCCTGGTGTCTATGCGATGCCAAAACCACACATACAAAAAAAATCAGGCAAACTGGCTGGTCAACACTCTATTTATAGATTTTATTGTTTTTCTGGTTTACATTAAAAAACAAAAACAGCTTAGTAAAACCAGTGTGGCATGTAGAGAGAGATTTACCCATCATTCTTATAGTTTATTGACAATCTGAAAACCTCCTTACTTTGAGGACTGAATGCTATTCCATGGAATCATTTATACACATACAGGAGTTGGACCAGTGCTCAGAGTCAAAGAGGAAATGTGGCTGGGATGCCTTGGCAAAGCTTAACAAGTCAACTTGCCAACACCACTGCTTAGTCCTGGAAGAATTAGTCTTCTAGAAAGTTAGAACTGAGCCCTTTATTTTTTTTTTAATTTTTATTTTTATTGAAGTATAGTTGCTCTACAGTATTATATAAGTTACAGGTACAATATAGTGATTCACAATTTTTAAATGTTATACTCCATTTATAGTTATTATAAAATACTGTCTATATTCCCTCTGTTTCACAATATATCCTTGTAGCTTATTTTATACCTAATAGTTTGAACCTCTTAATCCCTTATCCCTACATTTCCTCTTCCCCCTTCTCTCTCCCCATTGGTAACTACTATTTTGTTCTCTATATCTGTTGAGTCTGCTTCTTTCTATTATATTCACTAGTTTGCTGTATTTTTTAGATTCCACATATAAGTGATAGCACACAGTATTTGTCTTTCTCTGTCTGACTTGTTTTACTTAGTATAATACCCTCGAAGTCCAACCATGTTGCTGCGTTCCTTTGTATGACTGAGTAGTATTCCATTGTGTGTGTGTGTGTGTGTGTGTGTATGAAGTGCATGCATTTCAAATATTCAAACAAACTGTTTTTGTTTTCTTTTGGATATATACCCAGGAGTGGAACTGCTGGATCATATGGTAGTTCTGTTTTTAGTTTTTAGAGAAACCACCATACTGTTTTCCATAGTGACTGCACCAATTTACATTCCCACTAACAGTGAATAAGAGTTCCCTTTTCTCCACACCCTCACCAACATCTGTTATTTGTGATCTTTTTGATGACAGCCATTCTGAGGTGTGAGGTGATATCTTACCATTGTTTTGATTTGCATTTCCCTGATGTTTAGCAATATTGAGTATCTTTTCATGTGCCTGATGGCCATCTGCATTTCCTCTTTGGAAAAATGTCCATTCAGTTCTTCTGCCCATTTTTCAATTGGCTTGCTTATTTTTTTGATGTTAAGGTGTATGAGCTGTTTATATATGTTGGATATTAACCCCTTATTAGTCATATCATTTGCAAATATTTTCTCCCATTCAGTAGGTTGTCTTTTCATGACTACCATCTTTAAGCCTAACCCTCTGTTTAAATATAAGGAAAATAAGGTTCAAAGATGTAAATTACTGACCCAAAGACCCTAATAGGTAATAGATCTGAGACCAGAGCCCTGGCTCCCAGGCTGTTGCTTTCCCTACTAAATTTACAAATAGATCTGTAAATGTATACAGAAATGTATATTATATAAGGAAAAAATCCCATTCACCATTGCAACAAAAAGAATAAAATACCTAGGAGTAAACCTACCTAAGGAGGTAAAAGACCTGTACTCAGAAAACTATGAGACACTGATGAAAGAAATCAAAGATAACACAAACAGATGGAGAAATATACCACATTCTTGGATTGGAAGAATCAATATTGTGAAAATGACTATACTACCCAAAGCAATCTACACATTCAATGCAATCCCTATCAAAAAACGAGTGGCAATTTTACAGAACTAGAACAAACAAATTTTAAATTTGTATGAAAACACAAAAGACCCCAAAGAGCCAAAGCAGTCTTGACGGAAAAAAATGTAGCTGGAGGAATCAGACTCCCTGACTTCAGACTACACTACAAAGCTACAGTAATCAAGACAATATGGTACTGGCACTAAAACAGAAATATAGATCAATGGAACAGGATAGAAAGTCCAGAGATAAACCCATGCACCTATGGTCAACTAATCCATGACAAAGGAGGCAAGGATATACAATGGAGAAAAGACAGTCTTCAAAAAGTGGGGTGGGAAAACTAACAGCTACATGTAAAAGAATGAAATTAGAACATTCCCTAACACCATACACAAAAATAAACTCAAAATTGATTCGAGACCTAAATGTAAGACTGGACACTATAAAACTCTTACAGGAAAACATAAGAAGAACACTCTTTGACATAAATCACAGCAAGATCTTTTCTGATCCACTTCCTAGAGTAATGGAAATAAAAACAAAAATAAACAAATGGGACCTAATGAAACTTAAAAGCTTTTGCAAAGCAAAGGAAACCATAAACAAGACGAAAAGACAACCCTCAGGATGGGAGAAAATATTTGCAAATGAATCAATGGACAAAGGATTGATCTCCAAAATATAGAAACAGCTCATGAAGCTCAATATTAAAAAAACAAACAACCCAATCCAAAAATGGGCAGAAGACCTAAACAGACATTTCTCCAAAGAAGACATACAGATGGCCAAGAAGCACATACAAAGCTGCTCAACAAATTGTGAAATTTTTTGTACTCTTAGAAGAAAACATAGGACATGAAAACATAGCACATGAAAAGCTGCTCACAATACAAATTGTGAACTTTTTTGTACTCTTAGAAGAAAACATAGGCAGAACACACTATGACATAAATCACAGCAAGATCCTTTCTGACCCACCTCCTAGAAAAATGGAAATAAAAACAAAAATAAACAAATGGGACCTAACAAAACTTAAAAGCTTTTGTACAGCAGAGGAAACCATAAACAAGACAAAAAGACAACCCTCAGAATGGGAGAAAATATTTGCAAAGGATTAATCTCCAAAATATACAAGCAGCTCATACAGCTCAATATCAAAAAACAAAACCCAATCTAAAAATGGGCAGAAGACCTAAATAGACATTTCTCCCAAGAAGATACATACAGATTGCCAGAAACACATGAAAGGATGCTCAACATCACTAATATTAGAGAAATGCAAATCAAAACTACAATGAGGTATCACCTCATACCAGTTAGAATGGGCATCATCAGAAAATCTACAAACAACAAATGCTGGAGAGGGTGTGGAGAAAAGGGAACCCTCTTGCACTGTTGGTGGGAATGTAAATTGATAAAGCCACTATGGAGAACAGTATGGAGGTTCCTTAAAAAACTAAAAATAGAATTACCATATGATCCAGCAATCCCACTACTGGGCATATACCCAGAGAAAACCATAATTCAAAAAGACACATGCATCCCAATGTTCATTGCAGCACCATTTACAATAGCCAGGTCATGGAAGCAACCTAAATGCCCATCAACAGATGAATGGATAAAGAAGTTGTGGTACATATATACAATGGAATATTACTTAGTCCTAAAAAGGAATGAAATTGGGTCATTTGTAGAGACGTGGATGGATCTAGAGACTGTCATACAGAGTGAAGTAAGTCAGAAAGAGAAAAACAAATATCATATATTAACACATATATGTGGAACCTAGAAAAATGGTACAGATGAACCGGTTTGCAGGGCAGAAATAGCGACACAGATGTAGAGAACAAACATATGGACACCAAGGGGGAAAGTGGCGGGGTGGGTGGTGGTGGTGGGATGAACTGGGAGATTGGGATTGACATGTATACACAATATGTATAAAATGGATGACTAATAAGAACCTACTGTATAAAAAATAAATTTAATTTAATTTAAAAAAGAAATATATATCATACATATATGCATGTATATCATATGTATATGAAAGAGGTCATTTAGTAAAGTTTGGACAGATGAGTAATAACAACTATGACAATAAAACAAGAACAGTTTTAATAGTAATACCTCACATTTTCTCAACTTTTACCTATGTCAGGTACTGGAGTGAACCACCTGACATACGTTATTTTGTTATTTGACAATAACAAAACAATCCCAGTGAATGGCATTACTGTTACCACTCTTTTCAAGATGAGCAAAAGAATTAAAGTATTTTAAGGAAGCTGCCCAAGGTCACAGAATCAATAAACAGCAGAGCCAAATTGATGCCCAGTTCTGTCTAACTCTGCTGAGGGAGGGATTCTTAGCCACCTCCTCATGTATAGTAATACTTGCAGAGTTAGATTATTAAATAAAGTAGCATATAAAGTACCTCTCCTATCTCTAGCCTCACTTACACTTAAAAATGTGCACATTCCTTGCACAATATATGTGAGAACACAGGTGCTCTCTGTTATTACTGGTGAAAACTACATGAACTTCTGGAAATTTGGTTAGCACACCAATCATCACCAATCTTGAAAAATGTAGCTCTGAGGATGAATGTTTTCTTTGCACTAAAAAAAGATGGCATTCATTTAAATAGAAAGTTCTTGTTCTATAATATCCCAATTCCACTACGCCACCTGTCATTAACTCAGCACGTAACTCTTTCATTCAGGCTGAATAGTGTTCTGGAAAAGGCAGCTAGACTACTTAAACATTCATACTTACATTGGGTGGGAATTCATTTTTTCAGCTTCTAAACACTCATTCCTTATGGACAGAAAAGGTAAGATATGAGTGAAATATGTATTGAGGAAGGAGTTATTTCCCCAGGACAGTTCAAAGGAGGTGGAAAGCACTATAGTAATTTCTTTGCAATTGCATAGTTCCTTTGCTTATTAAATTTTGAAGAGGTTATCAATTTGGAATATAACCTAAAGAGTTTATGTTTCATAATTTTACTTTATTGCTGAAATATTTATGCAAATATTCAGTGTAGGAAGATGCTGCCAGATGGAAATGCAATGGTTGTGGAATTCTTCCTGGCATTTCCGACAGAATATATAATACCAAATCGCTTTATGCTAATGTTTTGCAATGGAATACATATTTTATAGCTACTTTGAAATGCAAATTTAAAAGATCTGAACACTTTAGAAATCATGCCAATGCAAAGTAAACTAATATAAGAAGTAGGAGTTAGATAGATAAATTACAGCAGTGTTATATCAACTGCATTTTGGTAAAGGTAATGAGCCATGTCTTTGTAGCCTTTGTGTAAATACACTTTAATATTTAGAAGTAAAACTGTGTTTTGGCAAGATTAATATTAACTAACCTCAAGATATATGTGACATCTGTCAAATACTTAACTTCTAAGAAGTACACTCAGGGATACTTAACTTTCTTATTCCATTTTCTCACACTAATTATCATCATTGATAAATTCTATCATGTAGGGTATATGGTATCTTTGCATTCAGAAAATTTGAGGCATGCACTATAAGTGAGTTTGAATTACAAGAGGATTAAAGCTTTATTGTTATTGAAGGTCATCAAGTCTGAAATTTAAGTTTCTACAATTTATCTGTCAATTATATTTCACTACATTATAATAACTTGTAAGAATGAATACAATATCCTGACACTGTCACTTCTTTTTTTTTATTATGTCAGGACATTTATTGCAAATTTGTTTGAAATACAAAACAAGTTCAAGTTTAGCTAACATAGATACAGATATATTGTGAGATATATATATATATATATATACACTACAGAATACTATGTCATATAAAAAAAACTAACAGTTTCCTATGTACCAGCATCTGACACTGTCATTTCTTAAAATTGTGGTCAGAACCTCAGTGTTTAAACACTAAAACATTTTTTTAAAGACACTAGAAAAGGTCAATCTTCTCACTGAGTCCACTGAACAATTTCTTCTTTTCAAATTAGGATCTATTTCATCCCCGGCTTTTGAATTAAATGGTATCTTATTTTGAAAGGCATAGTTGTTACTGACAATGCCTTCAATCTGTATTCTCATTTTTAGAGCTACTTTAACACCAATCATGACTCAGGGATTGAACCTGGCCAAGAAAAAGGAAACTGAATTTCTCAGGAATGAGTAAAATTATAAACCCCAAAGCTTGATTAAAAAATAAATATTTTGGTTCATTTAAGGTACAAAAATACCTGGAACATTTTCTCTTTTACTCCTTCTTAGTCTCAGAGAGAATATTAAAAAACAAACAGCAAACAACAATAACACCACTGGATTCTTCTGCAGACTGCACAATATTCAAATCCAAGAAAAAGAGTGCTGTTGAATTCACTATTAATATTTTACTATTTCACCATACAAAATGTTTTAATAGTCATTATCCCATTAATTCCTTGCAGTTACTATAGAAGGCAGGTATTACTATTTCTTTTTGACAGCTGGGGAAATAGACTCAGAGAGGTTAAGTGGTTTGTCCGAGTCACATATGGAGGGAACACTATTGGTGGTCTCTTTTATACTGCTTAAATTTTGATAATTTAGGTTTGGCTTAACTACATGCTGTAATTGTGACTTAGAATGCTTCAGTGTTAGTTTCACTCTGCTGCTCTAACCAGCGACAAATTCTTTAGAACAGCTACTACCCTCTGGTCACCTACTTTTTTCTCCCTATAGTCTGTAGACATGGAACTATACTTACTGTAGTTCCAGTACATAGCGTTCTACACACAGTACTATTGAATAGTATATACTATATATACTATGGTCTATAGATGGGGAACATGTGAGGTATACGTATTTGTGGAGCACAGAGCTTATAAGGAATTTAGATTTGGTGATGAAGCCAGTGAGGTGTGAAAGTATAGAAAAGAAAAAAAAAGCAATGGAGGAACAATATTATTCCTCCCATCCTGCTTCATTGGAAGTCCTGACCACCACTGCTTGTGGACCCCTGTCCAGCAGTATTTGTTGGCTCTGAGACTTGGCACTCACATGTGATCCTGCACTTGCAAACCTGAATCTAATATTGCAGGAGTTTTATTTATTAACAAAGGCACTAGTGTACGCATGAAAGTTTTACACAAAAATCTTATTCATGCCATTAGAATTCCTGGGTGAACAGCCGTAAGACACACCCACTAATGCCGATGACCACGCCTACACACGCTTATTTACCTCAGTTAGAAGGGGTGCTGTGGTGGTTATTTTTCTTAATAAAATTACTATTCTCTACAACGCACAAACCCAAGCTAATCAAAAATGAATCATGTGGCTCCCAACACATTTGAGGTAAATTAGGAATCACCATCTGGCAGAGAGCTTCTCTTCTTAAAATTGCTCTCTCCTTTTTTAATTAAAATGTGTTTTAATTAAAAATAGACATGTCAAGAAGCACTGTATATCAATTACATGACTGACAATATGCTTTCATTTTTTTCTAAAACATGTGAACCAGAAATGGGATGTCATGGTTTCTCTCAAGAGAAACAGTGGAATATAGAACACAGAGAGAGAGAGGATTGCTGCTAGAAACCATTTCAGCTTCATCAAAATCCAACCAAATCTTTTCTTGAATGTTTCATTGCTTTTAAAAAAACTGAGAGGGTATTAGTCCTCATTTTTTGATGCAAAAATGGAGTTTTGCCTTCATTCCATACGATCAATAGCTTTGGAAAAGTTCTCAGATGTTCTTAGCCAGCCTCCTATTAGTGACCCTGGGATGTTCCAAGACCCCTCCTCACTGCCCAGGCCCTCCTTTTAACCCTTTTCTGTCCACACTGCTTTTCTGAAAAGCACAAAGTAATAACAGCAGATTTCTTTTGTATAATGAGGAGGGCCAAGGGTGAGGGGTCCAGAAACAGCCAGAGGAGAGAACCAGAAACCACAGTGAGGATGAGTGGTACCTCACACATAGTGTGTGTGTGTGTCGGGGGGGCGGGTAGAGAGACAGAGAATATGCTGTCAAACCAACTGGACTTCCATTCCATAGGACTGGCATCTGAAACTTCCTTGCTTTGTCTTAGGCAGTCACAGGGTAATGCTTTCAGAACACCCAGCTCTAAATGTTTAAAGGTCAAATATTAATGATCATAATGAGACATATTCAGCAAGAGTTAAATAGTTTTAGCTTTGACTGGTTTTCCCAACTGCCACAATTATTTAGTATCACTGTAATTTTCCTTCTTTAAATTTTTTTCCAGTATTTGGTTTTGTCTTTTAATTTGCTTTTATTGTTTCTCTTTATTTTATATCACTGCAATCTAATATTTTTCTTAAATAAACTTGTTTTAGACTAGTTCTATAGTTAGAGAAAAATTTTGGAGATAGTACAGAGTTCCCATCTACCTCACACTCAGTTTCCCTTATTAATATCTTACATTAGTATGGTTTATTTATCACAATTAATAAACAAATATAGATATATTATTATTAGCTAAGTCTATACATTATTCAGATTTTCTTAGTTTTAACCTAATGGATGGTTTCCTGTCCCAGGATCCTATCCATGACACCACACTAGGTTAGTTATGTCTACTTAGGCTCCTCTTCACTGTGACAGTTTCTCAGACTTTCCTTATTTTTAATGACCTTGGCAATTTTGAGAAGTACCAGTCAGGTATTTTCTCAAGTGTCTCTCAATTGGGATTTTCTGTTTATCCAGGTTGTATTTTGGGAGGAAGACCATAGACATAAAGTGCCACTTTATCATATCAACCTGACTTACCACTGCTGATGTTAATCTTGACCCCCTGGTTGAGGTAGTGTTTGTCAGGTTTCTCCACTGTAACGTTACTCTTTTCCCCGACTTGTTCATACTGTTTCCTTTTATTGGAGAATGGTATTAGAAACCAAGATGCAATTTAATTTTTATTTATGTAGATGTGTGTTTTTAAATAACCCACCTTGTTTTAAAATACTTTTAAGGCTTATTAATGTTATTTTCCCAAATAGCAGATCTTTTACTTTAAAAATTAAAGAATTGGTATAAACATTTAAATTTTATTTATAAAAACAGAAGCTCCATTTGATAATTTATAATATGCTTCTGTTTCTATTCTACATAGCACCTGTGATATACACACACGTTCAGTGCATAGACTTAGCATGTACCATGTTGACAATAACAAAAGAAAGCACTCGACCCATAGTATTGCACAAGCAATATGTGATACACTGAATTTGTGTTAGAAATATTCTCTTTCTTGGGGAAGAAATATATATTCCCATGGAGTGTAGCATATTTTTCTGCCCCACTGACTTGGAACCTGGCCTTGTGATTTCCTTTGGCCCATGGACTGTGAGTAGACGTGATTCAAGAAGGAGCCTAAAACCTGGATTGTATTCTTGTACTCCTGTGCTTTGCCATAAGACAAACACGCCTTAGGGAGCTGCTGGTCCAAGAAGAATATGATGACACATGGAGCAGAGGTAGACCCAGTTCTAAGCCTGAAGCCAAGCCCAGCTGACCAACAGGTTGAAACAGGGTCCTCTGGGCTGCCACACACTTGTGGGATCAAAAAAAAAAAAAAAAAAAAAAAAAAAAAGATGCTGATTGTTAGAAGCTCTGAGTTTTGGAGTGTTTTGTTACATGGCATTATTACAGAAATAACTAATTAAAACAAAACATACGTATGTCAAGAGCAACATCTGATACTTGGTGTTTTAGAATATGACTATTCAACACATATAATACACTGGGGAAGTAGACAGATCTGGGTTCAAATCCTTGCTGTGCCAATTACTGGTTATGTCTTAGACAAGCTATCTGACACCACTAAGCTCTGCTTCCTCACTTCCAGAATGGAGATACTAATAATATCTACTTCTTAGGGTGTTATGAGAGTCAAATGAGATCATTCCTGTAAAAAGCTTGACACAGGGCCTGGCACAGAATAAATGCTCACTAAATGCTAGTTGCTATTATTAGTTGTCAAGTGAAAGTCACAAAATAATTTAAGATTTACTTTATTCAGAACCTTATGCACTACAATGAAATATTTTTGATTGTGGAGGAAGAGCATCCTAACTTAGTGAGAAGTGTGAAGTTTGGGGCTGCTTTTACATTGTTGGGATAGGTACATAAAATAATCAGGAAAACCATGGTTCTTCAGCTTTTAGGGAACTTACTTTAGTGAAAATATAAGACTGACATACAGTCAGCATTTTAATTGTTTGGTTACCTCAAGTTTTTGAGGATTTTAAAGTATTTCATTTAATTTTTAGTTAATTAAGATTACACAGTTAACTTACATTATAAGGACTGATATTAAACAAACTTCATTCTATTGTATGTCCAAATAAGTAGAAGTCTTGAATTGATAGAGATTGAAAAAAATGACCTTTTGCACAGTGGACTAATTATTGACATCATAAGAAGCATTCTAAAAAAAAAATGTAGCCAAAATTTACATCCAAATAATTTTGCTAAATTGCTTTTAGTTATCAAATGGCAAAGTCATCAACCTATGCAAAAGAGATTACCTTCCTTTTCTTTAAATTTGACTAAAAAAAGCAATTTTATTATCTTTTAAATCTGGTTGGATCTAATGTTGAAGTGAATCTTATATAATGAAAACTTAGGTTTAAAAGAAGGAAAATTGCATTTATATATGATATACTACAAAAAGGCAAAGATGTTTCCTATACTATATGTTGAATAGTATTTATTTTGGAGTAGACTATTTTAAATTGCTGACTTGGTAAAGAAAAATTTGCTGTAACAATTTTTAAAAATTTTTCCAGGAGCAATTCTGAATTCTATAATGCATCACATTTGGGTTAGAAATGGAAATTTACCTTTATCTAAATCAAGGATGTTTAAAAATTATATATCTTTGAGATGAAAATTATAAAATTAATAAGTGATAGCTTTTAAAATCTATTCCTCAAAAGAGTTCTAGGTTGTTCCAAAAGTCTTCAATTCCCAACCTGAGAGAGGTTGGCAAGGCTTTGACCCCATTCCACTCCAGCCTGCAGAAAGAGGATTAGAGCCACCCCAGAGAACCCACAGCCTGAAGCAAAGCTGGGCAAGTCAACCCAACTGCCATAATCAAGAAAGAATAAAAAGATCACCTTTATTATTATAGCTGAGATCAGACATGTATTACCTCAAAAAGAATATTAAAAACTATGTATTCTCTTACATTTTTAAAGTTGACATCTAAAATTTTTCATTATAAGTTTAAATAGTTCTAGAGGATGTGATTCTTGGCATACTGTATAAACTAATCTTTTCAAATCAAGTTAAAACATCACTTTGAATGAAACTAATGGGATCTAAGTACTGAATGATATCCACAGTCATCAGGTTTAATACATATTTGAAAAGGATTTCTGGTTTGTATGTAGAAAGTCACAACAGATCATTGCCACCACCTTAACAAGCAAAAATCTTTTTTTTGTTTGTCTGTTTTGTTTTGTTTTTTAGCTGCACCATGCAGCATGTGGGATCTTAGTTCCCCAACCAGGGATTGATCCCATGCCCCCTGCAGTGGAAGCATGGAGTCTTAACCACTGGACTGTCAGAGAAGTCACCCCAAATTATAAATAAATAAAAAATAATAAAATAAACTACAGATAGGCTATAAATAAACTAAATTTCAGAAAACGACAAGCCTTTCCTGGGAGAGAAGAGATCTATGGCTCCTCCCATAGAAGGTATAAGAACTGAAGCCAGCCAAACATTAAACAAATACTGAGCCACCATATGTGTGATGACATGATGGATTATATGACTAGGAGCTCCAAGTCTGTGAATATGCACGTACTTACCAACTTCTACTCACAGATCTTTACTGGGTATGGAAGGTAATATGCCCAAAGCAAGGGGCCCAGAGAAGGAAAACGGAGAAACATTTTTCATTGAGGTCCACAGAGACTCTTCCCAATGCAATGCCCCCTTTCAAAAGGTGGAGAGTTATGGGGCACATGGGAGGAAAACTGGGGGAAATATATCAGAGGCACTCCAAACTTTCAGCTACCAAACACTAATAAATGGTAAGAGAAGGTCTTGCAGGGCATTCCCAGTCTTCACAGCAGCAGCACTCCAAAAGCAAAGGATGATTCAGTCAGGCTGAAAGTTCACTCTCCATAGGCGCAGAAAACAGGCAGCACTAGATAGTGGTGAAAGCTCCCCAGTGACTCAAAACCATACTAACTGGGCTATAAGCAAGGTGATATCAGCCATAGTATCAAAATTTGGCAATTGAACTCCAAAGCACAGGAAGGTTTCTGGAATCTTTCCAATGCTCTGATATCAGATCTTGTTGGAAGGAAAGTCTGGATCATCACCTCAAAATCTTTCTTTTAACATCTTTATTGGAGTATAATTGCTTTACATTGTTTTGTTAGTTTCTGCTGTATAACAAAGTGTATCAGTTATACATATACATATATCCCCGTATCCGCTCACTCTTGCATCTCCCTCCCACTCTCCATATCCCACACTGCTAGGTGGACACAAAGCACTGAACTGGTCTCCCTGTGCTATGAAGCTGCTTCCCACTAGCTATCTATTTTATATTTGGTAGTGCATATATGTCCATGCCACTCTCTCATTTCGTCCCAGTTTACCCTTCTCCCTCCCCGTGTCCTCAAGTCCATTCTCTACATCTGCGGTTTTATTCCTGTCCTGCCCCTCGGTTCTTCAGAACCATTTTTTTGTTTTTTTTTAGATTCCATATATATGTGTTAGCATACGGTATTTGTTTTTCTCCTTCTGACTTACTTCACTTTGTATGACAGACACTGTTTGTTTTTTTGAGATTGAGCTGCATGAGCTGCTTGTTTATTTTGGAGATTAATCTTTTGTCAGTTGCTTCCCTTGCAAATATGTTCTCCCATTCTGAGGGTTGTCTTTTTGTCTTCTTTATGGTTTCCTCTACTGTACAAAAGCTTTTAAGTTTCACTAGGTCCCATTTGTTTATTTTTATTTACATTTCTCTAGGAGGTGGGTCAGAAAGGATCTTGCTGTGATTTATATCATAGAGTGTTCTGCCTCTGTTTTCCTCTAAGAGTTTTATAGTGTCTGGCCTTACATTTAGGTCTTTAATCCATTTTGAGTTTATTTTAGTGTATGGTGTTAGGGAGTGTTCTAATTTCATTCTTTTACATGTAGCTGTCCACTTTTCCCAGCACCACTTATTGAAAAGGCTGTCTTTTCTCCATTGTATATTCTTGCCTCCTTTGTCAAAGATAAGGTGACCGTATGTGCGTGGGTTTATCTCTGGGCTTTCTATCCTGTTCCATTGATCTATATTTCTGTGTTTGTGCCAGTACCATACTGTCTTGATTACTGTAGCTTTGTAGTATAGTCTAAAGTCAGGGAGCCTGATTCCTCCAGGTCAGTTTTTCTTTCTCAAGATTGCTTCGGCTATATGGGGTCTTTTGTGTTTCCATACAAATTGTGAAATTTTTTGTACTCTTAGAAGAAAACATAGGCAGAACACACTATGACATAAATCACAGCAAGATCCTTTCTGACCCACCTCCTAGAAAAATGGAAATAAAAACAAAAATAAACAAATGGGACCTAACGAACCTTAAAAGCTTTTGTACAGCAGAGGAACCATAAACAAGGCAAAAAGACAACCCTCACAATGGGAGAAAATATTTGCAAAGGATTAATCTCCAAAATATACAAGCAGCTCATACAGCTCAATATCAAAAAACAAAACCCAATCCAAAAATGGGCACAAGACCTAAATAGACATTTCTCCCAAGAAGATATATACAGATTGCCAGAAACACATGAAAGGATGCTCAACATCACTAATTATTGGAGAAATGCAAATCAAAGCTACACTGAGGTAATACCTCACACTGGTCAGAAAGGCCATCATCAAAAAATCTACAAACAATAAATGCTGGAGAGGGTATGGAGAAAAGGGAACCCTCTTGCACTGTTGGTGGGAATATAAATTGATACAGCCACTATGGAGAACAGTATGGAGGTTCCTTAAAAAACTAAAAATAGAACTACCACATGACCCAGCAATCCCACTACTGGGCTTGTATCCTGAGAAAACCATAATTCAAAAAGAGACATGTACCACAATGTTCATTGCAGCTCTATTTACAATAGCCAGGACATGGAAGCAACCTAAGTGTCCATCGACAGATGAATGGATAAAGAAGATGTGGCACATATATCCAATGGAATATTACTCAGCCATAAAAAGAAACGAAATTGAGTTAGGTAGATGGACCTAGAGTCTGTCATACAGAGTGAAGTAAGTCAGAAAGAGAAAAACAAATACCATATGCTAACACATATATATGGAATCTAAAAAAAAAAACAACAAAAAATCATTCTGAAGAACCTAGGGGCAGGACAGGAATAAAGAGGCAGACGTAGAGAATGGACTTGAGGACACAGGGAGGGGGAAGGGCAAGCTGGGGCGAAGTGAGAGAGTGGCATGGACATATATACACTACCAAATGTAAAGTAGATAGCTCGTGGGAAGCAGCCACACAGCACAGGGAGACCAGCTCAGTGCTTTGTGTCCACCTAGCGGGGTGGGATAGGGAGGGTGGGAGGGAGATGCAAGAGGGAGGGGTTATGGGGTTTTATGTATATGTATAGCTGATTCACTTTGTTATACAGCAGAAGCTAGCACAACAATGTAAAGCAACTATACTCCAATAAAGATGCTAAAAAACAAACAAAAAATTCTGTTTACTGATCATTCAATCTTATTTCTCTGCATAAAATGTGAGTGCATTTTTAGAATTTACTTCCAATGGCTGTAAGGCTTTAAAATTTATTCTAGTTTTAATTATAATTATAATTATTAATAATACATAATTTATTAAAACAACATAAATATATTACACATTTTGATAGATAATTAACAAAGGAAAATTATTTTTATTGTAATTGCATCATTTAATGAGATGAATCAAGCCATTTTTCTATTAGACCATCTATCTTTGAATGATATTGCTTCCTGGTAGAATGAGAGAGGGTTTTTCATCAATTATATTTCTATTTATCATTTTTATAGATGCAAGATTGAGAAGGCTTATTTATATGAATAGGTAAATGAGAATGGATAAAAATTCAGTTCTATAAATGCTGCTCAAGCCTCTAAACTCCTTCTAAGTCATATTCTTAAAATCACAGTGCTTTTCACTACACGTTGTATTTAATGATCTATCAGCAGAAAACTGGAGTAGATCCTTCTTCAGTTCCATTAAAAACAAAGAACTGGAAACTATCTGACTTGCAAAACAATTTATTACCTAGTCATTAGAATCAATCCCTTTCTGAAAATCAGTGTTAGTGTTTTATGTCTTGGACTTTTTAACAGCCTGGGCAATGCTGCATATTAAATTTTTGGTGGATGAGATATATTTTCTTTTTTTTTTAAGTGGAAGAAGGGCTTATAAAGAGATTTATAAAAGTGAAAGTGAGAAAGGAAAAATAACCTGAAGTATGTTCTCATGTAGCTCAGGTCTAGAGAAATTTTAACAGAAGGTCAAAATTCTGGAAAATTTTGTCCATTAAAATGCATTCATGTCCTCATACTCCTTGAAAAATCTTTGTGGATCCCCAATTTGAATATTATGGGCTTAAAACATCCATTAAGTAAATCAATACATGAATGCATGTCTCTTTAACAAACTGTTACCAAAGGGGGCTTTGTTCTTATCAGACATAAATGAAACTGCTGCCTGAAATACAGTTTCATGTTTCAAGATGTTTAGTAGGAAGCCAGAAAACATCTATATATGGAGAAAAACTTAATATTCTGTTCCCACTTCATAATGAAACGTCTTGGAAAAGTGGTTTTGAAGAAGGAGGTGATGCTTGTGACCTTGGACAAGATTTCTTTCAAATCTGTTGGCAGAGACTAACACCAGTACTTGCTGATGTGGATACAAGAAGTTGTTGTTTTTTTTTTTTCCACCAAAATATCCAAAAAAGATGTGTGATCTAACATCACAGTGCTGCCTCCTGAGTAAAAAACAGCAAGATTTGTTTCTTAATCATCTTAAACTGTTTATTTGGCAAAGACAGTTTTCATCATTTTGAATATGTCTGAGGCCTTTGTACTTTTTGAAAGCGGCTCACAATATAATAATTCTTTGATGTAATAGGTATGCACAGAAGAGATGAAAACCTTGAGTGAGCTTCATTTGATTTTTTCAGCTGGCTACTTATGAGTGTCCATGGAATCTGCCAATATGTCCATAATCAGCTACAAAATATTAAGAGAAATGTCCTCAATACTGGGGATGGATTGTATTATCTGGCTGAGGCACTACACGTCAGCTATAAACTGTAAGTGCAGCATTTTCCAGAGTATATGGACTTAAGGTTCTATGATTGGTGTAGCTGTAACTTCTTCTGCTTGGAATTGCAATATGCATTATATTGATTCTTCAAGCATAGCGTTCTGTATTTGATGAAAGCCAAACATTGGTAATATGCCAGCATATCAAAAATGAGTCTTCTTTACCTTGAAAATAGGAATAGCATTTGATATATGATTAGGATGTTCAGATAAAAGGTATTCCTTCAGCTTGTTTGGATTCATGGTGCCATTGGGTGCCACTCTGGTCCCAGCCACCATCATCTCTAGCCTGGATTACTGCAGTAGCCACTGAACTGGTCTTTTTGCTTCTACTCTTGGCCCCAAGTCTATATTCTATACAAAAGATAAAGTCCCATCACATCATTTCTCTGCTAAAAATCTTCCAATGGTTTCTCATCTTGAGTAAAAGCAAAAATCATTATAGTGGTTTACAATGTCCCACACAATATGGTCCACCATTACCTCTCTGATCTAGTCTTGTACCATCTTCTTGCTCACTCTCTCAACCAGCCACCTAGGCTCTTTTCTGCTCTTTGATCATGCCTTGTAGGCTTCTGCCTCAAAGCCCATGCCCTTGTTTTGTCTGCCTGTAACACGGTTTCAGAGGTATCTGCAGGGTTTGCCCTCACCTCACTCAAGCTCTCACTCAAACATCACCTTCTCACTGAAGCTCCCCCTATCCTCTCTACTTAAGATTTCAAACTCTTTCCCTGCTTTATTTTCTTTTAACTTGTATTGGAGTATAGTTGATTTACAATGTTGTGTTAGTTTCTGCTGTATAGCAAAGTCAGTCAGTTATACATATACATATATCCACTCTTTTTTATATGTTCTTCTTTCTCTAGTTGCTTTAGGTGTAAGGTTAGGTTGTTTATTTGAGATTTTTCTTGTTTCCTGAAGTAAGATTGTAGTGCTATAAACTTCCCTCTTAGAACTGCTTTTGCTGTGTCCCATAGGTTTTGGAACATAGTGTATTCATTGTCATTTGCCTCTAGGTATTTTTTTATTTCTGTTTGATTTCTTCAGTGATCCATTGGTTGTTTAGTAACATATTATTTAGCCTCCATGTGTTTGTGATTTTTTACAGTTTTTTCCCTATAATTTCTAATCTCATAGCATTGTGGTTGGAAAAGATGCTTGATATGATTTCAATTTTCTTAAATTTACCGAGGCTTAATTTGTGGCCCAAGATGTGATCTATCCTGGAGAATGCTCCATGTGCACCTGACAAGAAAGTGTATTCTGCTGCTTTCAGGGGGAATATCCTATAAATCCATTATCTGGTCTAATGTGTCATTTAAGGCTTGTGTTTCCTTATTGATGATCTGTTCATTGGTGTGAGTGGGGTGTTAAAGTCCCCCGCTATTGGAAAGAAATAATAAAGATCAGGGCAGAAATAAATAAAATAGAGATGAAGAAAACAATAGCAAAGATCAATGAAACTAAAAGCTAGCTCTATGAAAAGAAGAACAAAATTAATAAACCTTTAGTCAGACCCATCAAGAAAAAAAGGGAGAGGACTCAAATCAATAAAATTAGAAATGACAAAGGAGAAGTTACAACTGACACCACAGAAATACAAAGGACCATAAGAGGCTACTACAGGCAACTATACACAAGTAAAATGGACAATCTAGAAGAAATGGACAAATTCTTAAAAAGATACAACCTTCCAAGACTGAACCAGGAAGAAATAGAAAATATAAACAGACCAACCACAAGTACTGAAATTGAAGTTGTGATTTAAACACTTCCAACAAACAAAAGTCCAGGACCAGATGGCTTCACAGGTGAATTCTATCAAACATTTAGAGAAGAGCTAACACTTAACCTTCTGAAACTCTTCCAAAAAATTGCAGAGGAAGGAACACTCCCAAGCTCATTCTATGAGGCCACAATCACCCTGATACCAAAACCAGACAAAGATATCACAAAAAAAGAAAATTACAGGCCAATATCACTGATGAGGATAGACACCAAAATCCTCAACAAAATACTAGTGAACTGAATCCAACAACACATTAAAAGGATCATACACCATGATAAAGTGCAATTTATCCCAGGGATGCAAGGATTCTTCAATATATGCAAATCAATCAATGTGATACACCACATTAACAAATTGCAGAGTAAAAACCATATGATATCTCAATAGATGCAGAAAAAGCTTTTGATAAAATTCAACACCCATTTATGATAAAAACTCTCCAGAAAGTGGGCATAGAGGGAAACTACCTCAACATAATAAAAGCCATATACAACAAACCCACAGCAACCATCATTCTCAATGGTGAAAAACTGAAAGCTTTTCCTCTAAGATCAGGAACAAGACAAGGATATCCACTCTCACCACTTTTATTCAACATAGTTTTGGAAGTCTTAGCCATGGCAATTAGAGAAGAGAAAGAAATAAAAGAAATCCAAATTGGAAAAGAAGAAGTAAAACTGTCACTGTTTGCAGATGACATGATACTGTACGTAGAAAATCCTAAAGATGCTACCAGAAAACTACTAAGGCTTATCAATGAATTTGGTAAAGTTGCAGGATACAAAATTAATACATAGAAATCACTTGCATTCCTATACACTAACAACAAAAGATCAGAAAGAGAAATTAAGGAAATAAGCCCATTTACCATCACATCAAAAAGAATAAAATACCTAGGAATAAACCTACCTAAGGAGGTAGAAGACCTGTACTCAGAAAACTAATAAGATACTGATGAAAGAAATCAAAGATGATGCAAACAGATGTTCTTGGATTGGAACAGTCAATACTGTCCCTACTTTATTTTTTATAGCATTTTTCATTTAAAATATTACCTAGTTCAACTCTTTATTTTCTATTGCCTGACCTGCTCTAAACGCAACAATTTTAGCATTGTGAGGGCAAGTCTGTTTTGTTCACTGCTGTACTCTGAAACACCTGGAAAATTTCCTGGCACAAAAAGGGAACTCAACAAATATCTGTTGAAAGCAAGTTTCTAGAGAGGAAGCGAGGAGGCTTCTGCTTCATCACAAATGATAATGAAGATAACAGCAAGGATATATAAAGTTTTGCTGAGTGTTTTTTGATATTTTTCAATTTAAGTACTTAAGCTAGGCCCAATGCAAACAAAAACGAATGCTCATCTATATAATTGCAGTGTATGTTTCATTACTGATAATGAGAAAGCATTCTAGTTGTCATAGGATGGAGATGATAATGATTTCATAACGCATGACAATATTTAGAAGTATCTCATGCCACAATACATTTTTGGATTGAAATGAGGCCACTATGTTAAATTAGAGAATGTGTCCCAAGGTTTCTTGACAGAACAACCTGGGGTGCCACTGGTGGTCCCTGATGCTATGGAGAATAAAAACCTAATGATTATCAGACAAAGAAGCTATTAGAATGGCTAAAACAAACAAAAAAAAGATTGACCAAACCAAGTGCTGACAAGATGGGGAGGAGCTGGATTTCTCATACAGTGGTGATGGAATGCAAAATGGTATAGCCACCCTGGAAAATACTTTGGCAGATTCTTATAAACCTGAGCATTTGGCTCAGCAATCCCACCATTCGTTATTTACCCAAGGGAAATAAAAAATTACATTAACAACAAAAACACCCATACATGAATATTTATAGCAGTATTATACATAGTAGTGAAAAACTGGAAACAACCCAAATGTCCTTCAATGGGAGAATGGATAAACAAATGAAGGTACAGGCATAAAATGGAGTACTATTCAGCAATATAAGGGAAAAAAACTATTGATATGTAACATGAATGACTCTCAAAGGCATTATACTAAGTAAAAGAAGCCAGTTTCAAAGGTCATGTATTGAATAACACCACATATACAGCATTCCAGAGAAGACATAGGGATAGAGAGCAGATCAGTGGTTACCTGGGGTTAGGGGTTGTGGGAAAGTAAAAAGAGGCGGGATGAAGGAATTTTTGGTGGTGATGCGGTAGTTCTGTATCCTCATTGTGTAGAGGTTACCTGAGTCTATGCATGTGTTAAAACTCATAGAAGTATACACCAATAAATAAATACTGCAACTAATTTTTTTAAAAATCAAAGATTCAGCTATACAAAATAAAAGTATAAGAAGAGAGAGAACGATTTGCCAGCACTGTCCTGGGGCAAGGCTAAAGGCTTAAGGGAGTGTCATATCAAACTTAATATACAGATGCCTCTTTTAGATCTATAATCTTTACAGATCACCTTCACTTGCCTCTCCCCTGGACCATGTGCAAAATCAACTGAATTGACAGTCTCACCTATAACTTCTTCATATACTTTCAGCTGGTCAGAAGGCCAACTTAGAATGAGAAGGTATCATCAAGAAATATTCCCACATGGTGAAGCTGATTCTTGAATGACATAACCTCTTCCGTCTTTACAAGTCTATTTTTACCTTTCTAAGGCACCTGCATACTGTTCTCCATAGTGGCTCTATCAATTTATATTCCCACCAACAGTGCAAGAGGGTTCCCTTTTCTCCACACCCTCTCCAGCATTTATTCTTTGTGGATTTTCTGATGATGGCCATTCTGACCCGTGCGAAGCGATACCTCATTGTAGTTTTGATTTGCATTTCTCTAATGATGAGTGATGTTGAGCAACTTTTCATGTGTTTGTTGGTGATCTGTATATCTTCTTTGGAGAAATGTCTATTTAGGTCCTCTGCCCATTTTTGGATTGGGTTGTTTTTTTGATATTGAGCTGCATGAGCTGCTTGTATATTTTGGAGATTAATCATTTGTCAGTTGCTTCATTTGCAAATATTTTCTCCCATTCTAAGGGTTGTCCTTTCGTCTTGTTTATCGTTTTCTTTGCTGTGCAAAAGCTTTTAAGTTTCATTAGGTCCCATTTGTTTATTTTTGTTTTTATTTCCATTTCTCTAGGATGTGGGTCAAAATGGATCTTGCTGTGATTTATGCCATAGAGTGTTCTGCCTATGTTTTCCGCTAAGAGTTTGATAGTTTCTGGCCTTACATTTAGGTCTTTAATCCATTTTGAGTTTATTTTTGTGTATGGTTCTTTTACATGTAGCTGTCCAGTTTTCCCAGCACCACTTATTAGAGACTGTCTTTTCTCCACTGTATATTCTTGCCTCCTTTGTCAAAGATAAGGTGACCATATGTGCGTGGGTTTATCTCTGGTCTTTCTATCCTGTTCCATTGATCTCTATTTCTGTTTTTTGTGCCAGTACCATACTGTGTTGATTACTGTAGCTTTGTAGTGTAGTCTGAAGTCAGGGAGCCAGATTCCTCCAGGTCCGTTTTTCTTTCTCAAGATTGCTTTGGTTATTCAGGGTTTTTGTGTTTCCATACAAATTGTAAAACTTTTTGTTCTAGTTCTGTGAAAAATGCCATCAGTAGTTTGATAGAGATTGCACTGAATCTGTTGACTGCTTTGGGTAGTATAATCATTTTCACAATGTTGATTCTTCCAATCCAAGAACGTGGTATATCTCTCCATCTGCTGGTATCATCTTTAATTTTTTTCATCAGTGTCTTATTGTTTTCTGCATAAGGTCCTTTGTCTCCTTAGGTAGGTTTATTCCTAGGTATTTTATTCATTCTGTTGCAATGGTAAAGGGGAGTGTTTCCTTAATTGCTCTTTCGCATTTTTCTTCATTAGTCTATAGGAATGCAAGAGATTTCTGTGCATTAATTTTTTATCCTTCTACTTTACCAACTTCATTGATTAGCTCTAGTAGTTTTCTAGTAGCATCTTTAGGATTCTCTATGTATAGTATCATGTCATCTGCAAGCAGTGACAGTTTTACTTCTTCTTTTCTAATTTGTATTCCTTTTATTTCCTTTTCATCTCTGATTGCTGTGGCTAAAACTTCCAAAACTATGTTGAATAATAGTGGTGAGAGTGGGCAACTGTGTCTTGTTCCTGATCTTAGTGGAAATGGTTTCACTTTTTCACCACTGAGAACGATGATGGCTGTGGGTTTGTCATATATGGCCTTTATTATGTTGAGGTAGTTTCCCTCTATGCCCACTTTCTGGTGAGTTTTTATCATAAATGGGTGTTGAATTTTGTTGAAAGCTTTTTCTGCATCTATTGAGATGATCATATGGTTTTTATTCTTCAATTTGTGAATATAGTGTATCATATTGATTTATTTGCATATATTGAAGAATCCTTGCACTCCTGGGATAAACCCCATTTGATCATGGTGTATGATCCTTTTAATGTGCTGCTGGATTCTGTGTGCTAGTATTTTCTTCAGGATTTTTGCATCTATGTTCATCAGTGACACTGGCCTGTAGTTTTCTTTTTTGGTAAGATCTTTGTCTGATTTTGGTATCAGGGTGATGGTGGCCTCGTAGAATGAGTTTGGGAGTGCTCCTCCCTCTGGTATATTTTGCAAGAGTTTGAGAAGGATAGGGGTTAGCTCTTCTCTAAATGTTTGATAGAATTCGCCTGTGGAGCCATCTGGTCCTGGGCTTTTGTTTGTTGGAAGACTTTTAATCACAGTTTCAACTTCAGTGCTTGTGATTTTTCTGTTTATATTTTCTGTTTCTTCCTGGCTCAGTCTTGGAAGGCTGTGCTTTTCTAAGAATTTGTCCATTTGTTCCAGGTTGCACATTTTCTTGGCATAGAGTTGCTTTTAGTAGTCTCTCATGATCCTTTGTATTTCTGAAGTGTCAGTTGTTACTTCTCCTTTTTTATTTCTAATTCTGTTGATTTGAGTCTTCTCCTTTTTTTTCTTGATGATTCTGGCTACTGGTTTATCAATTTTGTTTATCTTCTCAAAGAACCAGCTTTTAGTTTTATTGATCTTTGCTACTGTTTTCTTTGTTTCTATTTCATTTATTTCTGATCTGACGTTCATGGTTTCTTTCCTTCTGCTAACTTCGGGGGTTTTTTGTTCTTCTTTCTCTAATTGCTTTAGATGTAAGGTTAGGTTGTTTATTTAAAATTTTTCTTGTTTCTTGAGGTAGGACTGTATTGCTATAAACTTCCCTCTTAGAACTGCTTTTGCTGCATCCCATAGGTTTTGGGCCATTGTGTTTTCATCGTCATTTGTTTCTAGGTATTTTTTGATTTCATCTTTGATTTCTTTAGTGATCTCTTGATTATTTAGTAGTGTATTGTTTAGCCTCCGTGTGTTAGTAATTTTTACAGTTTTTTCCCTGCAATTGATATCTAGTCTTATAGCGTTGTGGTTGGAAAAGATACTTGACACAATTTCAATTTTCTTAAATTTACCAAGGCTTGATTTGTGACTCAAGATATGATCTATCCTGGAGAATGTTCCATGAGCAGTTGAGAAGAAAGTGTATTCTGTTGTTTTTGAATGGAGTGTCCTATAAATACCAATTAAATCCATCCTGTTTAATGTATCACTTAAAGCGTGTGTTTCCTTATCTATTTTCATTTTGGTTGATCTGTTCATTAGTGAAAGTGGGGTGTAAAAGTCCCCTACTATGATTGTGTTACTGTTGATTTCCCCTTTTATGGCTGTTAACATTTGCCTAATGTATTGAGGTGCTCCTATGTTGGGTGCATAAATATTTACAATTGTTATATCTTCTTCTTGGATTGATCCCTTGATCATTATGTAGTGTCCTTTGTCTCTTGTAATAGTCTTTATTTTAAAGTCTAGTTTGTCTGATATGAGAATTGCTACTCTAGCTTTCTTTTGATTTCCATTTGCATGGAATATCTCTTTCCAACCCCTCACTTTCAGTCTGTATGTGTCCCTAGGTCTGAAGTGGGTCTCTTGTAGACAGCATATAGAAGCGTCTTGTTTATGTTTCCATTCAGCCAGTCTATGTCTTTTAGTCGGAGCATTTAATCCATTTACATTTAAGGTAATTATCAATATGTATGTTTCTACTACCATTTTCTTAATTGTTTTGGGTTGTTATTGTAGGTCTTTTCCTT
Source organism: Mesoplodon bidens (assembly GCF_964165515.1). Lineage (NCBI taxonomy): Eukaryota > Metazoa > Chordata > Mammalia > Artiodactyla > Ziphiidae > Mesoplodon > Mesoplodon bidens. The sequence continues at coordinate 77,586,087 of NC_138161.1, read as the reverse complement.
CTCTTGTGTTTCCTGCCTAGAGAACTTCCTTTAGCATTTGTTGTAAAGCTGGTTTGGTGGTGCTGAATTCTCCTAGCTTTTGCTTGTCTGTAAAGATTTTAATTTCTCCATCAAATCTGAATGAGATCCATGCTGGGTAGACTAATCTTGGTTGTTGGTTTTTCCCTTTCATCACTTTAAATATGTCCTGCTGGCTTGCCCAGTTTCTCCTGAAAGATCAGCTGTTAACCTTATGGGGATTCCCTTGTATGTTATTTGTTGCTTTTCCCTTGCTGCTTTTAATACTTTTTCTTTGTATTTAATTTTGGTAGTTTGATTATGTTTCTTGGCGCATTTCTCCTTGGATTTACCCTGTATGGACTCTCTGCACTTCCGGGACTTGATTGACCATTTCCTTTCCCATATTAGGGAAATTTTCAACTATAATCTCTTCAAATATTTTCTCAGTTGCTTTCTTTTTCTCTTCTTCTTCTAGGACCTGTATAATTTGAATGTTGGTGCATTTAATTTTGTCCCAGAGGTCTCTGAGACTGTCCTCAATTCTTTTCATTCTTTTTTCTAAATTCCACTCTGTGGCATTTATTTCCTCTCTTTTATCTTCCAGGTCACTTATCCGTTCTACTGCTTCAGTTATTCTGCTACTGATTCCTTCTAGAGAATTTTTAATTTCAGTTATTGTGTTGTTCATCATTGTTTGTTTGCTCTTTAGTTCTTCTAGGTCCTTGTTAAACGTTTCTTGTATTTTCTCCATTCTATTTCCAAGACTTTGGATCATCTTTACTATTATTACTCTACATTCTTTTTCATGTAGACTGCCTATTTCCTCTTCATTTGTTTGTTCTGGTGGGTTTTTACCTTGCTCCTTCATCTGCTGTGTGTTTCTCTGTCTTCCCATTTTGCTTAACTTACTGTGTTTGGGGTCTCCTTTTCGCTGGCTGCAGGTTCGTAGTTCCCATTGTTTTTTGTTTCTACCCCCAGTGAGTAAGGTTGGTTCAGTCGCTTGTGTAGGCTTCCTGGTGGAGGGGACTGGTGCCTGTGTTCTGTTAGGTGAGGCTGGATCTTGTCTTTCTGGTGGGCAGGACCACATTCAGTGGTGTGTTTTGGGGTTTCTGTGAACTTAGTATGATTTTAGGCAGCCTCTATGCTAATGTGTGTGGTTATGTTCCTCTCTTGCTAGTTGTCTGGCATGGGGTGTCCAGCACTGGATCTTGCTGGTTGTTGAGTGGAGCTGGGTCTTAGCATTGGGACAGAGGTCTTTGGGAGAGCTCTCGCTGATTGATATTATGTGGGGCCGTGAGGTCTCTCTGGTGGTCCAGTGTCCTGAACTTGGCTCTCCCACCTCAGAGGCTCAGGCCTGACACCCTGCCGGAACACCAAGACTCATAAACAACTGTCGTAAAAATCCGACTGGTAGGCTGGATTTTTCTTTGCTGGGCAATTTATCTGAGCCAGGTTCCCTTTGTCAGAAACACAGCAAGCCAAAACGCTGAGACATCCGAGGTCTGCAGCGAAGACAGGGTTTATTCACAAGGCAGCCAAAGAGAAGACAGGAGAACAACTCTCACATCTGGTTCCCAGAAGACAAGGGGCTAGGGTATTTATGGGATAAAGGATAATGCAGCGGGGCCATCTGAGGTATAAGGAGTGTTGGGAGCATGGGGAACGTGGGGAAAGGTGATTGGGAAACGTGTGGTAGGTGTGGCAATCACCCATTCTGTGCAGGTGTAACTAAGCTACAGTCCTCTAGTTTCAAAAATGCCAGTAGGGGGCTTCCCTGGTGGCGCAGTGGTCGAGAATCTGCCTGCCAATGCAGGGGACACGGGTTCGAGCCCTGGTCTGGGAAGATCCCACATGCCGCGGAGCAACTAAGCCCGCGAGCCACAACTACTGAGCCTGTGCGTCTGGAGCCTGTGCTCCACAACAAGAGAGGTCGCAACAGTGAGAGGCCCACGCACCGCGATGAAGAGTGGCCCCCGCTTGCCACAACTAGAGAAAGCCCTCGCACAGAAACGAAGACCCAACACAGCCAAAAATAAATAAATAAATAAATTAAAAAAAAAAAAAAAGTGCCAGTAGGAATGTTTTTAATACTTCCTTTCTTTTCTATTAATTACCTATTTTTGACTCACCTGGAAGGATGTCATTCATTCTGAGAATTCAGAGTTAAGCATTTGGGCTTAAGACCAGTTTATCAGAACAGAAGAGCCATTAATAACCTCCTAAATTTTAATGTTTAGTTGAGAAATCTCATGAATATTAGTACTTACTGCCTCCAATTTAATATAAAAAATATATATTTTTTATGAACAGTGTTGATGGGGAAGGGATCCTATTGCATTATGGTGATATCAGACTACCACAAAAATTCAACCTAAAGGTTGTATTCAAGCAAGTACCTTTAAAGTAGATTTTGTAAGGTCCATATGTATAAGAATAGTCTTTGATATCTTTTATTAGTCATTTGTGTCTGCTGTGTTCTTTGAGGATGGAACTGTGAGGACTTTATACATCATGAATTTAATTTGTCTCATAGGAAGAATCAATGGTGTGTGTGTGTGTGTGTGTGTATAACTGCTAATAGGTGGACATTGACTAATATCAGCATCACAGAAGAATAAGATCTCATTCGGTAATTGTCTTTTACTATAGTAATATTAATGATAATTGGAGCACACATTTACTGATTGTTTACCATATTTCACGTACTATATTAACTGTCTTACCTTAATTTTCTCATTTATTCATCTCCTAAATTCTCATAGAATGCTTAAATTTCCCAAGTCTTATATTTTGCATCAGGGATTCAGCTGACCCAGAGCTTAAATGGATATAAAGAAAACATAGTTTTGCAACTTTGGATTTATGGATAATTTAATAGCTTTTGTAAATAACTTTGTGTTTTAAGTTTCATAACATAAAAAAAATACTCCTGTGAGGCTGACCTAATTTTATCTTTGGAAATTATTTACTTATAATTTCCGAGGTACATGCTTTATTTCAAAAGTAGCATTCTTTCAGTATTATCCCTTCTTTTTTGTTGCTTACTTACTTATTTCTAAATCCAATGACCACTGTATATTTCCAGCATATACTGAAACTGATGCTGACTGGCAAACATGGACTGTGGTTCATAAGTAGCTCTTGCAGGAGACTTGGATACATAAATAGTGCAGTAAAAAACCAGAAACAGATCCATTTAACTGCTTTGGAATTGATGGGTAATCATTTCACTTCCACAATCAGTGACGTATGAAAATTTACTGTTTGTATTTCCGAATCTCCTCACCCTGTCCACCTCCCAGGCCCTCACATATATCCTCTTGACTGTCAAACTGACTGATGCTTATTAAATTCTATAACCTCAGAGGCATCACAATCTAACCATGATATTCATTTTCATGATCTAACACCCATACATTAAAGTTCTACTACAAAGTCTCAGGCTACTCTCAGCAAACTCTACACCGAATCTTGTAGGTCTTGTATTGCTGGTGGCTGAATATTTTATTTCTAGAAGAAGCTAACCTTGAACATATTCATTGCTAGAAAAAATTTAAACTTCAGGTAATTCTCTTTAAATGCATAAAGGGTGAAATAGAGGAAACATGTAATGCTTTACGATGCTAAAAATTAACCCTATTTAATGGAAACAATATGGACTTTGGAGGCAGATTTGAGTTCAAATCCTGATTTGATCATTCATTAGCTCTGTGATCTTGAGCAAGGTGTTTAACCTACTTGACCTCAACATTTTTATCTGTAAAGATAATAATACAATCTTATAGGGCTGCTTTGAGGAGTAAAGAAAATACCTTGGGCAAGTTAATTAATTCAACAAACATTTATTGAACACCCACATGAGCAGGTACTGTGCTAGGAGCCAGAGGCTGAGACTAATAAAGAGCCTCTGCCCTCGGGTCACTCAGAGCTGAGTGAGGAGGTGGACAAATAAGTAGCCGGTAACACTGGAGTATTAAGAGATGCGAGCAGGTGCAGCCCTGCCAGGTGAGGAGTCAGGACAAGGCACCCTCGGAGGGCACATGATAAGCTGTCCTGGTAGGGCCTGTGTAGAGTGCCTGTGCTGTGCATTAAGGCTGCATCAGCTCAGCGTGGCCTGACTGAATGTTGAGGTGAGGAGATGACCTGGGATGAGAGTGGTGATACCATGAAGGACCTTGCGTGCATTGCCAGGAGTTTACACTCCACCCGGGGTGGTCATTAACGATTTTAAGCAGAGAAGGGACATGGCCAGATCTACGTTTTCGTACTGGAAGGAGAAAGGCCAGTAGACAGGTGTAACTGGTAGAGAGCCAGTTAGGGGGCTAATGTAGGGAAGTGTGGGGAAAATAATAAGGGTCTAATGTAATATAGTGCCAGTGCTGAGAGAAAAAAGGGGACAGAATCAGGATCTACTAAATAGGCAAAATTGATAAGATTCGGTTCCTGAGAAGGCCAGAGGGGGTTTGGTTCCTTCCTGGAACTAGGAGTAAACTGTAGCACATTCCTCAGGGTGTGGAGAAAAAACAAGTTTGGGGAGCCAGGTTTGGATATGCAGAGGCGGATGGATCCTTGTGCCATTCTGTGGAATGGGCAGTCCCAGATGCGGTAGTGCACTGCCCACACCCCCTTGTGCATGCACCTGTGTCTTTCCACCCGAGAGCTTCCTCTCCCCTATGTTCATCAGCATCCAAACCAATGTGATGGGAGTTACTCCCTGAAGCAGCTTCAGGCAATGACAGAGCAGTTAAAGGATTCTCAACCCAGCTCCCTAAGCCCTCTAGGGGAGGGTGAATCTAAGGTGCCTTGTATGCTGTCTCCCAGGGTTCCCCATCCCCACTGGGACTAAACCCCAGTTGCACACAAGTGGTATTCTGCCTTATGACAAACCCTTAATCCCTGTATCACTTCCTCACTCTCCCACTGGAGCATTCTGGGAAACCTGTCCAAATTAACTACTCACACTCAAACCCTGGTCTCAGCATCTGTGTATAAGGGGAGATCCCATCCAAGCAATTCCCAATGGCTTCAGAGCATAAGGATCTGTGTAGTGAAAGAGATGTCTGGGTAGGAGACACAAATTTAAAAGCTACCTGCATATATGAGATTGTTGAAGCCAGAAGAGGAAATAAAGTCATTCTGAGGAAGGGATAAGAGGAGAGATATTGGGACATAAATTAAAAAAGAAAAAATTCAAGCATAGTGTGTGAAACCAGATAGACTTAGTACGATTTCCTTTTCAAACAGTGATCTGTGGCCGAGAAGTTCTCAAACAAAGTTGTCTGGAAATACTGGACTAATTATTTTATAGTTATGTAATCAATTTAATTTATAGCTCTTCTGCTGTACCTTGAGAATTGAGTATTTACTGGTTCTTTATGAGCTGTAACATTTTATGACCTGTCGGGGCCATTGATTGATACGATGGACTGAAAAATAATCATATAAGATTACCTTAAAATACGTATCAGTATCTGTCATTTTGACAGTGGAATTGCAATACTGTAAACCTACAAAGATTAAAATTTTTAAGTGGAATGTTCTAAGTTAAATATTTATTAAAATACCTCAACCGCACCAAAAGAAAAAACAGAAACAAACTACTAATTTGATTTGAAGAAAATTTAGGTCTGGAATTCTAGGACTACAGCAGATCTCACAGGTTTATGGTCCTTAGAGTGATCTGCCGTTCTTACTACATGTGTTATGACAAATGATTTCCAGACTACTGTGTAATCGTACAGGAAGCCATTGCTCCAATTACACGTCTAAATAACATGTAGAGATAGAAAAAGGCATTCTTGTTCTATGCAGACTTAGATAATAGTCTACTCCCAAAATCAGGAGAAAATGTGTAAAATTGTGATCATCCTTCAAAAATCTTAAAGAAAAGATAATGTGGCTGGTTTTACCCTTCCATGTACCACAACAGCTCTGCTACAGGCCAGTGACTCCCAGGCTGTTTACGTCCTAATGTCCCTTTAACTTCCATCCATGGGCCTGGTATTTTGAAAGATTTCATGTGTCACACTGCATATATTGACAATTAATTTTCCAATGCTTTAGTAATCAGAGATAAACAAATCTACCCAGAACTATCAATCAATAGAACACAACCACTGCCACCATCCCTGATTTGATAGAGATCTAGCCAAAGCTTGTCGGTTTTTTGGTTTTATTTTGTTTTGTTTTGTTAATACTAAGGGTGCTTATGCCCCCACTTTTTCTTCCACTGGCATATGGGAGCTGATGGTCTTCAACTGGGAAACACTGCTATAGATTTACAATCAGAACTAGAGTTCTAATTCACTATATAAACGCAATTTTCAATTGTTAAGAGAAAACAAGAAACGTGAGAAAGAAAAAAATGGAAGTGAGATGACGGCCACAGAAAATAATTAGGTTTGGTGTAAAATCAGAGCACAGAAGGTTTTTATATAAATAAATAGGAAATCCAGAGCTAGTGCTCCACATCCCAGGCTAGCCACCCTTACGAAGAACCTGCCATGCCCTTCTTTCATGCAACCTCCTGGCTGAGGAGCCCTCAGCCCCTAGGAGAGAAGGAAGGTCGGTGGGTGTTTATCTTTTTCTGCCTCATAACTCCATTGGGGACCACCTTTATTTTCTTTCTCTATGTCAACATTACCTACTCTTTGATTCAATCAATTCTCTACATTTAAGCATGCCTGTTCCCTCAAAACTAATCCACAACAAACACCCCCCTGTACACACACAGGTTACATGATGCCAGTACCCCCTTGTAGCCTAGAATATCTCTTTGGGCAAGTGAGACATGTCTGTGTTTGTGTTTGTGTCTCTCTGTGTGTGCGTGTGTGTACCATAGTACTTGTGTCCTTGTCCTACTCATCCACATGTTCCCACTCCCACTCAACATTAAGGAACATCAGTTAATTAGTTGATTAAGACATTAATGAGTCACTGAGGGCACAGATGAGCCTCACTCATTTTGTTTCTTTTGCAACAATAAGACCAAAAGAATGATTTGTTAGATACTTTCTATGTATCGGGAACTGTGCTGGCTGTTTTACCTTCATTACATTATTTCATCCCTTTATTTTCCCCGTGAGTTGGAGGTAAGTCTCATTTTACACATGAGGAAACTGACTTGACCAAAGACACATGCAAAACGCTGACCCACTGGCAACCTCCCTGGGCTTAGTTCTGGCTGTGCTGGACTACACACATCCTCTAGTCATGCTAGACCAGGGCATCTTCCTGAGCAGTCCACGCTGCTTCACCCTTCCTTGATTTGCATTTCTACTGCTTTGTTCATAATGTTCTCCTCCATCCTTGTCCACCTGGGGAAAACCCACTCACCTTTAAGACTCAGGTCTCTTCTCCACCTTCAATGAAGCTTTTCTGCTCTTCATTCATCCTCCTATACTTGATCACCATCAATTTTAAGCCTCCTCATCCTAGCCCCAGCTCCTGCAACAGTCTGTGACATACTTCTATCACACCCCAGTAATTAATTTATTTCTTGACAAGTTCATCTGCCTTCCAAGACTATCCATTTCTCAAGGGCAGGAGACATGTCTTGCCATCCATGTACCTCCAGGGCACTACTGCCCAGTAGAACTTTTGGTAATGAATAAAATGCTCTATGCTGCCCAATACAGCAGCCACTAGCCACGTGTTTTGTGGCTTAAGAACTTGAGATGTGTACAGCTGAGGAACTGAATGCTTCAATTTTATTTAATTTTAAGTAATGTAAATTCAAATAGGCACATTTGACTAATGACTATCATATTGAATAGCGCAGCCTTGGCTTATAAAGAATCTGGGACATAGTAGGTATCAATAAGTATCTGCTGAGTTGTACGGCCATTCAGTTGAAGTCACCCAAGGCTTTCACCTAACCAAGCCCAACCAATATAACCTTTGGTATATTTTTAATTTTGCTCAACCACTTCATTGACAGACACTTTCTGGGCCATCCTTCATCTTCCCCATACATTTTCCAGGCCTGGCTGGAGGAGTACCCCTCTCTTTCCTGGAACTCTTTCTGACCACTAATTTGCTTCCTTTGCTGTTTTTCTCTGCCTCTCATTTCTGTGGAGGCTATAAAATAGGATTGTATTTCCAGCAGTCTCATTCCACAACACGTAACCATAAAACATAGGAGCAGAGTAATTAAAGCCTCAAGGGAAAATGCATGAACAAAATATCAGCCTGATTCATTACAAACAGTTATTATAAACAGTGGGATTGCTAGCAAATGACAGGAAAACTAATTTGCATTTACAACAAAATTACTCCACACACATCTGCCATGGCTCCCATCCCCCACTCCTTCCCAGGGTATTACTAGGACTCTTTACTTAAAGAAATCCTGCCAACTTAGAAAGCTTTAGGGTCTATGACTCATGTTCATAAGAGCGTGACTTGAAATCTTTGCTAAAAATAAAAGTATTACCTAGATTTCCAGGTGACTAGAAAGTCCTCTAGATACCCAAGAGGAGAACCTGAGCCAACAGTTACTGGGCACTTACAACATTCCAGGCACTGTGCTAAACACTCTGCCCTGCAAGAACTTCTGAATAGTTCCATTGAACCAATGAGGAAGAGAAGGATGAGGAAGTTTACTCCTTCCCTCAGGGTCATGAGTGGCTGAGCTGGAAATATAACTTTGGTTGCTCAACTTCAAAGCCTGCATACTTGGAAACAACATAAGTTGTTTCAGATTTAAAAATGTGGGTCACATCAGAAACATATATACATATATATCATCATATACAAATCATATCTATCCAATATACAGAATGGAATATTTTTCAGCCATAAAAAAGAAGGAAATTTTGCCATCTGCAACAACATGGATGAGTCTTGAGGTCATTTTGCTAAGTGAGATAGGTAGGACAGAGAAAAACAAATACTGCATAATCTCACTTATATGTGGAATCTAAAAAGTAAAACTGATAGAAAAAGAGAGTACATTGGTGGTTGTCAGGGGTTGGGGTCGGGGGAAGAGGGGAGATGTTGATCAAAAGGAACAAACTTTCAATGATAAGATTCATATGTTCCAGGGATCTAATGGGCAGCATGGTGATGACAGCTAACAATACTGTGTTATGTACTTGAAATTTGCTAACAGAGTAGATCTCTTGCCCCATCCTGCTTCTAGGTTGAATTTCCAAGGTGATAATTCCAAATTCCAGAGACTTACTCTGTTATTAGTACCTTTCCTGGACTGGGAACAGCTTAAAATATGCTCTGTGAATAGACAATTCACAGAGAAGTAAAAACATGATTTAACACTTGAAAAAAAAAAAAAACCCTCAACCTCAAACTACACTGAGATACTATTTGTTAACTATCAGACAGGACAAAGATGAAAAAGTTGCTAATACACCATGTTATAACCCCACAAAGGTGCAAGGACTATAAATTCATCCAAATTTATGGGACCCAAACTGACAAAATATATATAAATTAATAACATATATCTTTGACTCAGAAATTCTACTTTTAGGAATTTATCTTATATATACTTAATATATATTCTCATATGTATTGAGAGATTGAATATGCAAGTGGACAATGTTTGAGCTATATATAAAATTAGAACTCTACCCACAGCCTGCAGCAACCTGCACAGGAAGCCAACCCATTGCCTCCAATAAACAGCCCAGGTAGCCAACCTGCTATAAGTCAGACTTGCAGGAAGCCAGACAATCCAGGAAGCTAAATAACAACTTCTGTAACAATCAGCTCAATGTGTCCAGGACTTGGTTAATAACTGAGAGCTCACCTAATTTTTATCCCCACTTCCAACTTAGGACCAATCATGAAAAGCCAAATTTGCTCCCTTAATCAATTATATAGAATGCCGCACTTCTAGCTAGCCCACCTCCTGCCTCCTTGAGCCAACAGCCTCCAATCAGGTCATACCTGAAGCCTTCCTTTTCTCCACTGTAAAGCCTTCCTACTCCTTTGCCGGCCTTTGAGTCTCTGCAAAAATGTAAATGAGAGTGCCTGATTCCCTTGCTATAGCAAACCTGGATAGATAGCCTTGGTTTTTCTATTTGGTTGGTCTTTGACTATTTCCACAATGTGCAAAGGTGTGTGTAAAAGCATATTCATTCTAGCTTTGCTTTAAGTAGCAAAAGACTAAAGACAACTCAAATGTCCATCAATAAGAAACTAGTAAAATAAATTATGGTTCATCTGTAGATGGAATACTGTGTAACTACTAACAAGAGAGAGGTAGATATGTGTGTGCACATAGATCAATCACCAAGGTATCACCAATCACATCATTAAGGAAAAAAACAGAATAACTGAAAAAATAAGATGCAAACGATGTGTACAGTATACAATCATATATGCTTAAATACATCTAAATCTAGTCACAAGAAACTGCTAAGAATGGTTGTTCAGGGGAAATGAATTGAAGGACTGAGAAATAAAAACAGTGCAAAATTACTACACATGTATATCCTTTTGTTTCTTTTAATTTTGTATTATGTTTAGGAATTATCTATTTAAATAAATAAATTTTTAAAAAATCTAAGTTTTGCAACACCTGGAGTAATAGAAGAGTGGCCATTTTTCCATAAAGAAACTTGATTCAATATATTAAATCCAGTCTTAAAAATATAGCAAATTATTATAAAAATAACTTTAATGCTAATCCTTTGTGTGGAGACCCATAATTATATGCATTGTGGCTTCCCAGTCCTCCACTATCAGGAATGTTGTCCTCTGAATAACGTAGTTGCAGCTGGAGCAGTCAGTGACAAAGAGGGACAAATGAACTCTGGTGATCACTGAGTCACAGACAGAGAAGTTCTCTAAATTTCTCATTTAAAACAGTTCCATAGCTAAGTATCTGTTCACTAACAGCCACATTATTATAAGGGAACTTTGTCCCTCTCCAGCACTTTTTTTCCCACCTCAGGGAAGATCAGAGCCTGAAGTAGTGTTTCTCAAAGGTCAGCTAGATGCCCTGCATCACCATTACCAGGGCAGGGGGGCACTGGGGAAGGGTGTTCGTACAAGTACAGATTCCTGCCCTGACTCAGCATGTTTAAGAAGCATCCCTGATAATCCTTAGCTCTGGCAAAGAGGAAAATGCTGTTCAAGACTGAATTGTCTGGCAGGGCCACTACAGAGGAATGAGCTCAGGTGGAGCCTGGCCTGACCTTCTGCTGAATGTTCTTTTCATTTGGAAGCTTAGACACAGGCTCAGTCTCACCTCCTGGTATGACCTTGTGGCTGTCAGAGACATTCAGACATTCAGCACTGTAGGTGAGAGGTAGCAGGGGTGGGAGGGACTGCTCCCTTGGACCCTGACAACAGAGCTGGGTTATAAGAGAGAGGTAGCCAAATGGACTCAGAATCCCAAGGCTTCCAGTAAATTGCAAGATGTCAGAGACACAGTGACCATGTTAAGATGTCAGTGCCTGCTCCTATCCAATAATTTTGACTTTATTCTATCCTCACTACAAGTATAAATGACGGCCTTTACATCAGAACATAGACTCTGCAGATTTTTGTCTGTTTTGTTGACTGATACTTCTGGAGCACCTAAATGGCGCTTGCCACATAGTAGGTGCTCAGTGCAAATTAGATAGTTCAAGAGCCCTAGCGTCTCACACCAAGGGTTAGGAAGCTAGACTTAAGTTTTATTAATTAATCATTCAAATATAGTCCTCTAATTCTGCCCCAAATGCTACACAACTTTGGTGTCTTCTGCCTGGGCAAACTGATAGGAACTATTGGCAAGGATGTAGTGAGGAATAATGCTTCCACACAGGTAAAATGGATACACAGCAAGAGCCTGTATTCTCTGACTAAAATACTACTTAGAAAAAGTAGCTCACTAAATAATGTATTTCCCAGGTGTCAAAAGAATTAGCAAGTATAATGTCAAAATCACATCATTGTAAGTCAAGAGGATGACTGAAAGAAATTTCAAAATCTTTATTATTCCATAACAATGTTTAGGGTGCATGCCATTGTCTAGAAACCTTAAAGATGTCCCCTTTTTTTTTTAACTATTCCCATTTGAAGTTATTATTATTATAGTTGGATTAATATGTACTATGTTTTTAAAATGTCCTTTTTATTTTATCTGAGTGGGAAATGACTTTATCTTCTCCAAATAGGACAGCTTTTTTTAATTTTTTTTTTTTTCGCGGTGCACGGGCCTCTCACTGTTGTGGCCTCTCCCGTCGCGGAGCACAGACTCCGGACACGAAGGCTCAGCGGCCATGGCTCACGGGCCCAGCCGCTCCGCGGCATGTGGGATCCTCCCAGACCGGGGCACGAACCCGTGTTCCCTGCATCGGCAGGCGGACTTTCAACCACTGTGCCACCAGGGAAGCCCAGGACAGCTTTTTTTAAAAAGGAATTTAAAAGTCAATAAAAGAATTGTTTAAAAAAATAAAAATCTACTTTTTTCCACTTCAATTCTTGCCTGAAAGGATAAATCATTTGCATAATGTCTTCATATTTAAGTATTTATCTTAACAGAACCTGCTTCATAAAAGAAAAAAAAACATTTCTTTATATTCAGTCATCTCTAAAATATCATTAGTTTTTACTTCTCAGATTCCCAGTTATTTATCCAATTGAAATGAAGAAAGCATGTTACTGCAGAAAGTTGGACGGCTTGTCACTAAGGAAGAGGGATGTTTCTTATAATTAAAATAACCAGAGTATTGAGAGCTCACTTGTGCCAGATACTTTAAATTTCTTATATCTAAATCTGCAAAAACCCTCCCTGGTAGATGCCATTGCCTTTATTTTTCAGATGGCGGGGAGAGAGATTAAATGAATTTCCAAAGGTCACCTGGTTGGTAAATAAGGGAGCTGACATTAGAAGCACATCCATGATACTCCACGGTATGCAATCATTCCATGCTGCCCTCTGTACATTTTTGAAAATTATAGAAATTAAGAAAATATCCTAAAACAAAAATGCACTTCACAAATAGGTATGGCCATGACGCAACCAGCCAAGGTTACACTATTTTTAGGAAACATCAGGACTCACCAGCATATGTCCAAAATAAATGACCCTTGAGTTCAAAATGCCAAGAGGCTCTGAGCTTGCATTAGATTTATAGAGTTGAACCACCAGAACCATGTTGCAAAGCAAATCCATGTCTCATTATCTGTGCCACAGGGGCATGCTATTAGAACATCAACAGAGCAAACCAGTAACATGCTGTAGCACTTAATTGGCCAACATTAAGTATTGCCTGATACATTCAAATGAAGAGTAAACGATGATTATAAAAGAGGAGGAAATGCTTTTATCATTAATTACACTTGAAAACTAGAAAGCAACACGTGGATGAACGTTTTCAGAAAGAGCAACAGATTTCAAAGCAAATGGAAAATTTGGCATTAATGTCAGAGAAGATAACTGCTTATACAAACAGATTTTAAATATTAACATCATTGCCCAAAAAGAGTTGTCCCCACTGACATTTTAAGAGAATTTCAGCATATTCACTGGACAATGATCCGGCCCAGCTCTCATCCACAATCCATGATCTTAAAAGCATACTCTAAACGAACATACAAGCTTGCTAGACATTTATAACAGGTATTTTGGTTACCAAGTTGCAGATATGCTTCTGTCAGGGGATTTTGAAGCCCAAATAGTTATTTGTCTGTCTTAACAGTTAGCTCTCTCCTCTCAAAAACAACATCTAGGGATTTTCATGCTCCAGCTTTTGAAACAGTGACCTTTACTACTGTAAAAAAAAAATTAATAAACAGAAACCTCAACTAAATAGAGTCAGGAGACCGGAAAGGGGAGCTTTCATGCCCTATGACTATAGCAGAGAACAAAAGGAAGAAGAAAGACTCTTCTTTCCTGGCAAGGACTCAGCCAGTGAAAAGCCATGGACTCTTTGTTAACTATATCCCTGTCAACTTCCTTTTCTCCTTTATAAAAGAGCTCTCTTCCCTTGCTGTGGGGGAACTTGCATGTGGCTTGCCATGGTCGCAGATACTGAACTGCAATTCTCTGCTGATCCCGAATAAAGATCTCCATCTTTGCTGGAGAAATATCTGGCAGTCTATTTATTTCAGGTTAATATTACTGCTCACAAGTATGAGTTTCAACATAAAGAAAAAATGAAGCTTTTTCTCCAGAGAAGTGTCCACATCGCCCCTGCCCACATTTAGATGTGAGCCAAAGAGATCCTTCATCAGGACACCTGTTCTCCAATGATCATGGGAAATGATTTGAACCTAAGGGTGCCCTCCTAACCCCACAGTTGGTCTCAGGATTTTGTGTGGATGACAATCAATATTTGTGTTAAAAAAATATAATGAAAATTCTTGAGGAGAAAATCAATAAACACAGAATACTACAGACAGGGAAAAAAGAACATGGGAATCATCTAACTCTTCTTCACTTACAGATGAGCCCAAAAAGAGCAAATCATTTGATGAAGACCCTTATTTCCATTGTGCCTTTTTATGTCTCCCCCATTGGTGAGTATGTTTCATTTCTCATATTACAAGCTGAAGCAGTTTCTGCCTTTTGTTTTATCTTGTTATTCTACTTTACAAACAGCTCTACCCTTAGAAATGGACTAGAGCTTATTCATTGAACAACATACACTTGAGCTTAATATCTGTCTCTTTTCACCACCTTACTTTCACATACAGTGTAAAGACCTTTAGTTTGCATGAATATTAACCACCAATATTTTGGTGGTCTCCCAACAATTTAAACTCAGGCTATGATTCTAAAATGATTTAAAAAATATAGAAATTGATAGAGAATGGATATGAATATAAATAACATTAATCACAATGTGATATCACTACACATACACACACATCACAATGCCTAAATGAAAAGACTGATAATACCAAGTGTTGACAAGGACATGGAACAACTGTAACTCTGATACATTTCTGTTGAGAGGGTAAATTGATGTAACACCTTTAGAAAAGTATTTAGTAGAAAATCAATTCTACTTCAGTATTCTGTTTAGTTATTCATCTGTCTTAACAGTTAGAATTGATTCTAAAATCAATTCTACTACAGTATGTTCAGTATTAAAGCTGAACATGCACATGGTTTATAATTGAGAAATTTCATTCTTAGGTATATACACAAAACAAATGTGGACCTACAGTATGTTCAGTATTAAAGCTGAACATGCACATGGTTTATAATTGAGAAATTTCATTCTTAGGTATATACACAAAACAAATGTGGACATATTCAGTACAAGATATGAACTGGAATATTCATAGAAGTACTGTTCCTAAAAGCTAAAACTGGAAACAATCTGAATGCCCATGAACAGTAGAATGGATAAACAGATTGTAGCATATCTGCACAAAAATCATACTTCAATTATAGCCATGATAGCAGTTACAAGTCATTGGGTCCAAGTAATTGAAATACCAAGGCTCAAATTGAGCTTAAACAATAAACCCAATAATACATAGTAGAAAACCACAAACAGGCTTGATTCCATGGTTGGTTGGAATAGCAGCTGAGAAATGCCAATAAAGATCTGGTTCTTTCCACTTTTTTGTTCTGTTGTCCTCTGTATTGGCTTCATTTTCATACTGGAAACATGATGGTCATAGTTTCAGGCAATACATCCAGAAATAGCTAAACCCAGAGGTAGAAGGTGAACTATCTTTTACTTATTCCCTTTTATTAAGAGAAAGAAATTTTCCTTAGGAGGACTATAGCACACTTTCCCTCCTATCTCATTGGACAAAAGTGAGTCACATCCTATTCCAAAACCAAACACTGGCAGGAGAAATGGTATGATAAAATTTGACTAAGACTAATCTTCTGGAATAGAATGAATGTTGGAGTATCAATCACCATGACAACTAACAGTGATAGTTGATATTAAGAGCATGTGTTTAAACCTCAAATATTGGATTTTGGTTTCTGTTGAGAGGTGGAAACAGTGATGCTCTCAAAGTTATAACAAAAATGCCGAACAAACAAACAAATACAAAGTTAACAAATTTTCTCTTAACCACCAGAGTGCTGAGGTTGCAGGGCAAGTAACTACCCAGAATCTGGAGGAAAACAGGTACCTGCAGTGAGAGATGAGATACAAACACTAACACAAAGTGTCTCCCCCAAAATGTTTATTAATGACAAAGAGAAAGTATCTTTACAATGGAAAAACCTGACAGGTACCACTTACCCACATGACCAAAGACAACATCACTAGTGATAAGTCAGTTGGATGTCATAAGGCTCCCTATATGATACAAGGCAGGCACTCTACCTCTGTGGTATTCTTCCTCGAATTCCACGACCTTAAGTCTTACCCCAAGAAAAAGTCATAAAAACCAAAAATTTGAGGCATTCTACAAAATACATGAAAATATTCTTCAAAAGAGGTAAGGTGATGGAAGATGAGGAAAAATGAGTAATAGACACAGATCGGAGGAGTCTAGGGAGACATGACAACAAAATGCAGAATGGGGGACTTCCCTGGTTGTCCAGTGGTTAAGAATTCGCCTTCCAATGCAGGGGGGTGCGTATTCGACCCCTGGTGGGGAAGCTAAGATCCCACATGCCTCACGGCCAAAAAAACAAAACATAAAACAGAAGCAATATTGTAACAAATCCAATAAAGACTTCAAATATGGTCCACATCAAAAAAACCTTAAAAAAAAAAAAAAAAAGCAACATGGGTTCCTGGATCAGATCCTGGTACAAAAAAGGACATGATGAGAGCCAAATAAAGCCTATGGCTTGGTTAATCATATTATACCAAATCAATTTCATTTTTTTAACATCTTTATTGGAGTATAATTGCTTTACAATGGTGTGTTAGTTTCTGCTTTACAACAAAGTGAATCAGCTATACATATACATATATCCCCATATCTCCTCCCTCTTGCATCTCCCTCCCACCCTCCCTATCCCACCCCTCTAGGTGGTCACAAAGTACCAAGCTGATCTCCCTGTGCTATGCAACTGCTTCCCACTAGCTATCGATTTTATATTTGGTAGTGTATATATGTCCATGCCACTCTCTCACTGAGTCCCAGCTTACCCTTCCCCCTCCCTGTGTCCTCAAGTCAATTCTCTATGTCTGCGTCTTTATTCCTGTCCTGACCCTAGGTTCTTCAGAACCTTTTTTTTTTTTTTTTAGATTCCATATATATGTGTTAGTATATGGTATTTGTTTTTCTCTTTCTGACTTACTTCACTCTGTATGACAGACTCTAGGTCCATCCACCTCACTACAGATAACTCAATTTCATTTCTCTTTATGGCTGAGTAATATTCCATTGGATATATGTGCCACATCTTCTTTATCCATTCATCTGTCGATGGACACTTAGGTTGCTTCCATGTCCTGGCTATTGTAAATAGAGCTGCAATGAACATTGTGGTACATGACTCTTTTTGAATTATGGTTTTCTCAGGGTATATGCCCAGTAGTGGGATTGCTGGGTCGTATGGTAGTTCTATTTTTAGTTTTTTGAGGAACCTCCATACTGTTCTCCATAGTGGCTGTATCAATTTACATTCCCACCAACACTGCAAGAGGGTTCCCTTTTCTCCACACCCTCTCCAGCATTTACTGTTTGTAGACTTTTTGATGATGGCCATTCTGACCAGTGTGAGGTGATGCCTCATTGTAGTTTTGAGTTGCCTTTCTCTATTTAGTGATGTTGAGCATCCTTTCATGTGTTTATTAGCAATCTGTATATCTTCTTGGGAGAAATGGGAACCCTCTTGTACTGTTGGTGGGAATGTAAATTGATACAGCCACTATGGAGAACAGAATGGAGGTTCCTCAAAAAACTAAAAATAGAACTACCATATGACCCAGCAATCCCACTACTGGGCATATACCCTGGGAAAAACATAATTCAAAAAGAGTCATGTACCACAGTGTTCATTGCAGCTGTATTTACAATAGCCAGGATATGGAAGCAACCAAATTAATTTCTTACTTTTGAAAACTGTACCATGGTTATGTTAGACGTTAACATTAGAAGAAACAGAGTAAAGGGTATATAGGAAGTCTCTACACTATGGTTGCAACTCTTCTGTAGTTCTAAAATTATTTTGAGATTAAAAATTAAGAAATGAAACTGCTTATTTGCTATTCTTCTATCTATTTAAGCATTAAAAATCGTCAATAAATATTATCAGACTTTCACACATTTTCCCAGTTCTCTGCCACAGTGGTATTGTGCCAACAAAATCAAGTGATATCATTATGGTTCCTAGGCACTAAATATAAAACCAAAAATTAGAAAGTACCAAAGTTTAGGGTGACATAGAAAGATATAAGCCAGTTTACAAGAATTTGAGTATCAGGAAACCAAATAACTTTGCTCTTACACTATTTCCTTCTTTCCTGTATATCTTGGTTCAGAAGTAATTTTCTCAACTCTTTTAGAGCTCATAAATCTTCTTCTGTAATCCTTATAACCACTGATAAAGAAGCTCTTTTTCTTGTTAACTCCATTATATGCTTTAAATAATGAGGATTGTAGAGGGTCTTACTAAGTAGCTGCAAAGCTGCTAATCTGAGTTACAAAAAAGCAAACAGATTTAATGTGTTCTTAGTATAATACAAATACTCTGGTGATTTCTCAAGAGGAGTAACAGCAAAAAGGAAAGACGATGACAGTTGTGATTAAACCTAAAGAATAATGCAAGGTTCTGTAAAAGCAAAAGTAAGAAAAATGCTTTCTGGCTGACTACTGATTATCTGTTTTCCCTACAGAAAATGTCAGCCATGGCGTTTATCCCTGTTCCTTCATGGTTTACTGAATGTATGGAAAAGGCAGGTGAGGAGTCGATAAGCTGTCTTTCTAATTCATAGGTCGGCAGATCATCAGAAGCCACATCTGAAGCTGATAAAAATATTCTAGAGTTTGAGCTCCACACAGGAACTATATGAGATTTCCTTACTCTATGTATAGGAGGAAGAGTGAAATCAGTACTTGGTAACCAAAATGGTGGAGAGTGATGGAGATTGCTATGTGTTCACCAAAGTCCATTTCCACTTTCTCCTGGTGGACAGCCAGACCACATTCCCCAGTCTCCCTTGAAGTTAGATGGGGTCACGCAATTGAGCTTTGGCCATGGAATGTGGGAGAAAGTGATGCATGTCGCTTTCAGAATTGGCACATGACAAAAGCTCCAAGAGATCCTCCACACCCTCTTTCTTCTCCCAACTTTTTGCTGGATGTTTATACCCCAGGCTACCTTGTTTGCCCCAATTCAAGAGAAAGTAACCTCTGTCTGCCTAGGTTCCTGAGCCATAGTCCACCAAAGACCACTTTATCATTAATCTACACTGGACTGTGATGTGAATGAGAAAGAAAAATGTATTGTCTTATGCGATTGAGATTTTGAATTTCTTTATTTCAGCAATTACCCTACCCTTACTAATACAGTATTTCTAATTATTTAGGAAAGAGTGATATAGGAGATTCCCAACTCTTAACCTGCTAAGTGATATATAGGTTGTATCTAGAAAGATCAAAGTCAAGCAGGTATTCCAGAATAGTTTTTTACTACTTTTTCCTTATTATCCCTCCTTATGTTGCCTAAGCTATGGTTTTATTGCTTTTTTCAGCTTTTTGGTAAGTGGAGAAAATATATGTTCCAGCTTTCTTGAGACAATGCTAGTTTATGCGTGTTGCCCCAGTACAATGATTAATATTAATCTCAAAATTTTGGATGATAAATTATATGGTCATCCTAATGATAAGCCACTTTATCCCCTTCTTAAGAGCAGAAGAGACATAAATAAAAGAGTGAATAAAATGGATTTATCACCAAGAGTATTATACTTTATGAGTAACTGCAGATGCATTTTTCCCCTATTGTTTTTTAGATGGCCAAAAATATGGTACCTTCTCTCTGGTGTGTTATACAATATAATTTCTCTACAAGTTTATCAATCACATTGATCAGAAAAAGATTGAATGGACAGCCTGTAGACTATGATGCTGAAATTCTTTCAGTGATTTTCGAAACTATTTTCATATGTGTTATATGACATTCTTATTATTTATTAATGAATCTGGTTATTAAACACTAATCATTATAAAAAGTGTGGCTATGATAGTTTTGGATAAAGAGAATCTATGTACAAACTTAGGATTCCAAAGGAAACACAACTAGAAAAGAGATCTGATCACATGTCACACCTGGGGAGCTAGGAATTTAAGTTTGTGTTAAAAGCTATGCATAAAAATTAATTCCATGTGAATTTTTCCATTAAAAAGAATTTCAAACTGATAAAAAATATTCTTTATTGTCAAACTGGGGGTAATTCTTGATTTTCTGGATCATTAACTGCAAATAGACATTTCTTCACACTCCTTAGAGACAGTTTTAAGAAATCACTTTAGTTTAGACCATTTCCACAACAGGTTTAAAAAAGAAACAACAAAGTGGAAGCTTTAACGACTATGATTAAGTTAGGGTTAATTATAAATTAACCTCAAAATAGATTCTTTTAAAACAATTACAATGAAGAAATGTCCCTTTCAGGAAGAGAGAGTGTGGAAATGAGTTTAGTGAATATGGTATATTATAACATTGGAAAAACTATCATGTGACATGGAAGGGACTATGAATAGGCAAGTAGAAGATTTACCCTAGTTTTACCGTCCACAGTAATCCAAACCCTTGCCATTCTGAAGATGGATCAGATCTCTATTTTAATTCTGCCATCCAAAGCTTACTGATTTTATTCAGGTCACCCCCTGAACCTACATTACTGAAATCTCCCTCACCTTAGCTCTAATTTATTGTGAAAAATGTCATTAACTTTTCTTGAGAATTAATCACAAAAGATGCTGAAATTCTGTGTGATAGCTGTACCTGCAAACCTATTTGAAACGTGCTCTACCACACTGAGTTTCTGTCTGAAATAGCTGATTTAAGCCCTTGATACAGTAGAGCTGGTACCCCATTCATTGTGTTATCATTTTACACAGTCTGTCCATAAAAACCGCAAGAGAAGAATGCACTGTCTGTCCATGAAAAATAACCCACTGTCTGTGGCTTATGGAAACAACAATAGAATTTTAAATACCTTGGAAAAGCCAGACATAGCCATTTACATGATTTTTGCCAGCACTCCTCTGGTTGAATGGCAACAAAGATAATGAACAGAGGAACACAATTAAATATGTACCCTAATGAGGAATGGAGAACCGAGATTTCTGTCATTTTTAAAAAACAAAAGCTTCCAAAATTTAAAATAATGAAGTCACATGGCTGCTGGAGAGAAGTGAGGGATGCATTATTAGACACAGCAGTAAATGTCAAATATAATATACTACAGAAATATTCTTCAGTTTGACTATAGCTTTTTTATTTCTTGTTCCCATGTATCTATCTCCTGCTGTTAACTGTTCATCTCGCATCAATTTCATTCTCATCAGTAGTTGCCCTGGTCAGGCAGAAAGACTGTCTTGGTTTAATTAAATGCCCCCACTAATAAGAGGAATCTAAGCAGACTTGGGCATGTCCAAAGCTCTGCTCTCACATTTGAGCAGGCGGTGACAAGCCTTGAGTTTACCCTGAACTCTGGATTTTATTTCTGCTTGAGTTGAAGTCTCAGAAGGCTATTTTCTCTAAAAATTTCTGAGTCTTGAGGCCCTAAAGAATGAAAATAATTTATACCAAGATAATTATTATTGATTGTTGCTACATGGAACTCTATAATAACTTCAGATATATTATGCACCCAACAATCTAACTTTGAGTAAAACTGTGATCCAAATATTGCACTGTGGATCCAGCAAGGTGTTCACCTAAATAAGATTTATGAGAACTAAGGTTTCGGTGTGGAAATATTTCGAGTTGTTTGTAGGTCGAGGGATAATGCAGGCACCTTTCATTCATCTTTACCAATTTCAGTCTGATAAGAGGAAGACAAACAAGGAGGAAGAAGAGAAACAGGAGTGTGTGATCTGATAACCTGGAAGGTTACAAGATACCTTCCACACGTGGGTAGGAATCCAAAGGACCAGGCCACACCTTCATCATTATCAGATGAGCACGACTCTGTGTGTATCCTGGTACCATGAAAGTAAGTCTCTTCCACATACGTTTGGCACAAATTGGGTGAACGAGTGAATGGTGATCTCAACAGATCACGAGTGGCAGGAAGCGTAGAAGCATTGGCTCTGTTTGCGAGGTCCCTGGGAGGAGCCAGGGTGCACTCATCAAGTGACCTCACTTGTTTGGACAGAAGATTGTCTAAATCAGAACTAAAGCTAATTTGTAGGATATTTTAAAAGTGACTTTCTTTTTTAATTGGTTGCTATTTATTGCATATATGTCATATAATAAAAATTTTAAACTAAAAATAATCCATAATCCCCCCACCCAAAAGCATAAATTATTTTCCCTCATCCACATTCCCTGCCAGTCCTTGCCCATCTGCATGGGTAATAGATCAGGGTGCCAGGTGCCGTCCTGGGCACTTCCATGCTTGCTCACTGAATCCCCACAATGACTCTGAGAGCATTGTCCCCATTGCACAGGGGAGACTGACACTTAGGAAAGTTAAACAACTTGCCCTAGGTTGTATGGCCAGTTAAAAGATCCTGGAACTGAGTTCTGGTGGGTCCAAATCTGAAGTCTGTACTCTTAGCCACTTTGTAACATGGCCCCTGAGTTTTGTGATCAAGTCAAATGTATCTTGCTTTATTTTTCCATCTTGCTAAATGAACTTCTTATCTTTTTTATTGGCTGTACAACATTCATTTGAAGAAATGTCATTTAACTTATCACTATTCTGGATATTTATGTATGTCTCATTTTTCTGCTATGTAGCTGGTACTACAATGAACATTTTCTTGCCTAATGCTTTTTTTCTTCCTCCTTTTGGATTAGTTCATAAGGATAAATTCCCAGGAGTGGTATTATTTTGTCAAGCGACATAAACATAAAATACTTGATTATTTTAAATACATTTACATACCTTACAGAGGTTTTAGAGAACTTTTAATGAAGGGATAAGAATGATTATATTCCATTCTTTCAACATTCCTTATGAGTCTTTGCTACATGTTGGGCACTGAACTAAACAGTAGGTACAAAAATACCAGAAGATCAGACTCCTGCCTTCCTGGTACTTAATCCTACTAAGGTAGAAAATTACATATTTATTTTAAAAATACATTTTCTTCATAAAGTGTATGATGACAAAATTCAAACCAGGTCCTTCTAAGTTATTAGAAATAAAGAAAGCTAAAATAGTAGATATTTGCATATTTTTCATAAAGGAAGATAGCAGTTTTAGGTGTCCAGTACGATCCCAGCTCCCACACTTAGGGCACATTCTTGGGCAATTTACTTGATATTCCAGTTTCCACATGTGCAGAATGGACATAAGGTGTTTAGGATTAACTGAGATAATACCTCTGAGCACTTGGAGCGCTGCATGCCACTTAGTGAATGAATGCTCAGTAACTGTTAGCTAATTCAGTGGTGTGCTGGAACTAGCACACCACTTAGTTTGCGATAACTAAATTTTTACAAATTTTGAAACACAGTCATTAAGCACCACCATTATTAAATACTCCTCATGGTAGGACTATTTACACCACAGGAATTGGCAAACACTACTAATCAAAGACTTTTATTCAGAAAGTGGTTATTACAGATTCACCAGCATACCCCTGAGTATTACTCTTCATATATGTATTACCCTTCCTCTGGAAAAGGACGCTACAGATGGTGATCAACACCCACAAGTTAAGTGGGTAGTTAAACAAACAATTGGTCAGTGGCGTCTCTTTCTGTATTGCTGACTAGTAAAGCATGCTCAAGGTTGGTTAAGAAGCTACCGATTGCATATTCAGTGTGTAGATACATTTTAAATAACTCTCACACAGACAAGTCACTAGTCAACAACATTGAAGTGGAATTTCAGTGAGCAGTTTGTTACTTGGTTAACAAATATGGCTGTGAAGGGAAAGAGAAGAGAACTTGGAATTGGCTGAAGTAGATAGCATTTGTGGTCTTGCCATTAGACCAAGCCAGTTTACTAACTCAAAACATTAGTTAACTTAACCTCTCTGAATCTTGATTTTCTTATCTGAAAAACGAGGATAATAACACCTAACTCATAAAATTGTTATGAAGATTAAATAAGATAATACGTTCTCAAGTGACCAACATATAGTAGGTACTAAACACAAATCCATCTTCCTTTTCCCCTTAAGATGGGAGAGTCTTAAGTGTATCTCCATATTGAAAGAATGAGCCAGTGGAAATGGAAGAGATTGATTATTATTGATGAGAGATGATCTGAAATGGATGATATCAGTGGAAGGGGGAAGGATTAGCTTTGGAATGAAAGAGGAACAATGCTTCCTGTTAGAAAGGGTAGAAGGAAGGCAGCATTTAAATTTTAAAAATTGCAGGTGTAGAGTGGGGAAGTCAAGAAGTTCATACCTGACAGCCTCTGTTTTCTCTGTGTTGTTCAACAAAAAGTTGTTGGTCAAGAGCCAGGAGCTGAGTGAGAGAGGAAGCAGGGATGGCCCTGGGAGGGAAGGATTACTGAGCAGCCCTGAGGACACAGCTTGGTGGGAGACCACATTTGCAAGGTGCCACTCTGCTACCCAACCCCAGCAGGGCCCTGGGACAGATGTGGAAGTGGAGAAGGCACCCAGTTGGACTGATCCAGGAATCAGAATCAGGGCAGAGGCAGCAGAAAGACAAGGCAGGACAGAAGGGTGCTGCAAGAAAGGATGAAGTGATGGGGACCACAGAGAGATGTTGAAGTCAAGAGCTGGTTGAATATCTTGAAGAAATGGATGAGTCAAGGTACCAGAGATCTCAGGGAGCCTAAGAGCGACAACCATGAAGGGATAAGGTAGGAGAGAGTCAAGGGGGGCGTGGGCTGTTGTCAGAAGCTGAGAGGTAGAGGTGGGGGTTTCTCAGGTGAACTCTTCTGGGTAGTAACAATGGTTTGGGCCCAGCCTGGTATTAATCAGAGCCAAGTCCTCTAAAGCAGCGCATGATATGGCTGAAGAATAAGGTCTGAGGATACAGACAAGATATAGGATTAACTCTTCTGAGTGACTCAGGCTATATCTGAAGGAATTACAAAGAAGAAAACAAATCCAAAAGTTCAAAGTCATTAGAGATGTCAGTGAAATATGTAAATATTTCTCCAAGAAAATACGTTCTGCTTCTTTAAAGCAGATAACAAGCGCTGGATATGTTAGCATGTGTACGTTTGTGTGAAAAATGAATCTTGTTGCTTCATAGCCACATGGCAGCTAAAGAAAGACAATGTAT
This sequence comes from Mesoplodon bidens, assembly GCF_964165515.1. Lineage (NCBI taxonomy): Eukaryota > Metazoa > Chordata > Mammalia > Artiodactyla > Ziphiidae > Mesoplodon > Mesoplodon bidens. The sequence continues at coordinate 77,560,808 of NC_138161.1, read as the reverse complement.
AAAACCCATATGAGAACTAGTTAGACTGTGGGAAAAAAATATAAGAATGAAGATGTTGTTCAAGATTCATTTATGAAAGGAAAACATTGGAAACTTGAGAATCAACGAAGTGTAATGATTAAGAGAATTGTGGGATATACCTATGAGAGAATATTATATGGTTGTTAAATTGATGGCTATAAAGACTATACAATAACATGGAAAATATTTATTATAATAAATTAAGTAAAAATCAAATGTAGGATTCAGATATACAGGTACACCATGATTCTAAGTGTGTAGGAAACAAACCTAAGATGAAGACTTAAACTTACAGTTGGGTTGATGGAGGATTTCTCTTCTTTCTATTTTCTTGAATTTTTTATAACATGGCTATATTAAAATTTTAAATTATTAATGTTCAATTTCAACTCCTTCCTACTGCTTAGGAATCCTCTTGTTGGACACGTGTAGGCTTCCTAAAACAGCTCAAGAAAGGAGCTCACAAATTCCCTTCTTCCAGCCTCAATCTTACCTCCTCCACCCAGTTGGTGACCGTGCCTTTGTATTCCAACTATTTTGGGGAGGGGGTGGAGATTTCTAGGAATTGGGTTACTGCCCACTTTTTGGCCTTTTATGGTTGGTCTTGGCGCCTGAGGGTGTGTCATTTAGCATATGCTAATGCATTACAATGAGCACATAATGAGGCTCAAGGTCCACTGGGAGTCGATTCATCTGCCATCTTGGACCTAGTTGGTTCTAACCAGTTTATGTCGTGTCCTCAATGGCTATGTCATTCTTTGAAAGGTCGTGCCCTGCCCCCTTCCTGTTTCAAGAAGTCTGAAATAAGTGGGTTTCACTGGGCTAAAATCAAGTGTCTGGAAGCCTGCATTCCTTCTGGAGACTCTAGAGGAGAGTGTTTCCCCACCTTCTAGAATTTGCCTGCATCCCTTGGCTCCTGGCTCCTTCCTCTGTCTTCAATTCCAGCAGCATAACATCTCTCTCTCTTACTCTGACTCCCCTGCCTTCCTCCTGTAAGGACCTGTGTGATTACATTAGTCCACCTGGACAATCTAAGATAAACGCCCCATCTCAAGATCCTTTTAATCACATCTGTACTGTCCTTTTTGCCATGTGAGGGAACATATTCACAGGTTCCAGGAACATTGTTTGGGGTGGGGGGCATCATTCTGTCTACTAAAACTGTTAATAATCTCTAAGAAAAATCTAGCTAAAGGACACCCTCATATGTTGTGTCTGGTTAAGGACCTTGTAGAAAATAAAACCAAAGACTCAGATTTTTTTTTCAAACTTAGAATTTAAAAAGAAACTGCTATTTATAAGAATTGTGTTGCAGGAAGGATGGATGGAGGCTTCCTCAGTCAGAAGCTTGGGCCTACCCTATCTCAGTTCCATACACATCAAACTTACTGGCCTTCTAAACATGAGAATAGCCTCTGAGCAGTGACCTGTGGTCAGAAAAGAGGACCACCTCTTGACACACAAGAGAAACAAGACCATTTGATGTTTAGCAGAGAAGGTAAAGGTAAATTTTGTAGTCATCAATTAGCAAACTCCAAAAAGGTTATTTGGGGACTTCCCTGGTGGTCCAGTGGGTAAGGCTATGCACTCCCAATGCCGGGAGCCTGGGTTCAATCCCTGGTCGGGGAACTAGATCCCGCATTTATGCTGCAAGTGTTCACATGCCGCAACTAAGAAGTCCACATGCCACAACTAAAAGATCCCGCATGCCACAATGAAGACCCAGTGCAGCCAAAATAAGCAAACAAATAAATAAATATATTTTAAAAAATGTTATTTGAAAAAGAGCCAATTCCAGATCTTTCAAAAGGATCTCCCTCCCCTCTCCCTCTCCCTCCCCCACCCCTCTCTGTTGTTGCATTCAGTTGTCTGCAATATCAGAGAAAGGGCTCCTTCCTCTTCCACAGGCTAACTCCTTCCTGTCTCTGGAGAAAGAAGGCTCTGCTTGTTCTGCACTCCATACCATTGCTTGTGTGATTTCCTCTTTTTAACGACACCTTCATCTCTTCTTCCTAACTCCTTAACTCTGCTCACCTGAGCCAAGGTGTAGCCATCCAGCTCTTCCGTGATGCTTTCCGCAATGCTCTTGCCTCTACCAGCCTCTCCTCGCAGAGAAGTTTCCCGAACACCACTTACTGTACGTGGTATGTGCTCTAAAGCCAAACTTCCCGAGTTTAAATTCTTGCTTCTCCACTAACTAGGTCGTTTACCCTTGCTATGTCTCAGTTTACTCATCTTTAAAATGGGGACAGTAATAGAACTTACTTCACAAGCACTCAATAGATGCAGGTTTTTATTATTTGTGTTCCTTGATTGTTGGGGTGTTCAACTTGTTTTCCTTGCCACAGTGAAAAATTTTGGCCACTATTTTAGTCTTATTTGTTTTCCCCTTGTATAGTAACCACTGTCTCTGTTTGCCCAGGACTTATGGGTTTCCCAGGACATGAGATTTTTAGTGCTAAAACTGAGGAAATCCCAGATAAATTGGGATGGTCACCCTGCATTCATGCCTAAGACAACGTTTTACATGTAGGAGGTGTTTAAGGAATTATTATTGAATGAGTCTGTATGTAAAATACATGCAAAATCATGATACACACACAGAAATATTTCCTGTATAAACATAAATCTACAAATCTGTATTCAATCTAAAACAGTGAGTTCTCTTTTCCTGTGTTGATACAGCAACTGATATATTAAACAAATCCTTTCTTTAACAGATAATGTATCCAATATTAAAGGTAGCTTTTCCTTGTTCATTTTATAACACCAATATTAGCCTTCTATAATGGTTTATACCATCCTTTGGGGAGATGCAAACTTTTTTAAACTTTTGTCCAAATTCTGAATCTGTATTAACTGCCACGTTTCCTTCTGCCCTTAGAAAATAACTACATTATAATTAATTATCTCTGTAGTTTAAGTTATTTCTGCAAGCTGAAACCAAGTACCTTTCTCCTTGTTTAGGACTGAGGATTCCTCATTCCAGAAAATCCTAGCCAATAGAATGTGAAGTTGAAGCAACTTTCCACCCTGACATCACAAGCTTAATTCTCCTCCCCACTCCTAGCAACCAATATGCAAGCATAGCAACAGCAGCTGGTACACCGGAACAGCATTGTTTAAAATAAACACTCTCCCCAGTTGGCATTTGCAAGTGATCTCTTTCTTTCCATCGTTTAAAATATAAGTGTGAACATATCTTAAGAAAATGTAAAACAAATGAAAATGAAAACTGCTTGGAAAGGTATGCAGGAGAATAAAAATCATGAGAAAATGCTAACTGCCAAAAGGAATTTATGCTTTGCCCTTTATCACCACCAGAAATTCCATTCCCAGAAGTACTGAAAGTTTTTCCTAAGGGTTCCAAAAATTTAGAATTTTCAAGGATCTCCTAAAAAAGTCATCCCCATAGAATTCCATTTTTCAAGTGTTTGGAGAGTACCATGTGCTAGGAGACACAAGGATGCAAAGATGGAAAAAAAAATCATAAGGCAAGTACACAAATAACCACAAAATATAAGATATAGAGAGAGGCTACATAGAATAATGGTTTGGAGGATGGTCTCTGAGCCAGACTGACTAGGTCTGAACTATGGCTTAGCCACTTGGTAGTGGTGTGACTTCATAAGTCACTTAGCCTCTCTGTGTTGCATTTCCTCCTCTGTAAAATGAGGGGCAATAGTAGCACCTACTTCCAAAGGTTGATGTGAGGCTTAAGTGAATTAATTTATATCAAGTGCTTAGAATAGGGCCTGACACAAAGCAAGTGCTGTATATGTGTGTATTATTATTAATTTTAAGATAGAATGTTACAGGTAACATAAGACAGATTAAGAAGACACACAAAGGATGGTTTAGAAAGAGAAAGCACATCTCGGGAGAGCAAGACAAACTTCAAGGAGGAACTGAGTTGGGTTTTAAGTCATTGACAAGGACAATAAGAGAAGTGTAAGCAGAGGGAGAAGTGACCCAAGCAGAGGGAGAGATGAGGCATTAGAACTTGAGGAGGAAGAAGGCAGAGGGGTCATGGGGGGCAGGGAGGGGGCATGGGGGCCTCATCCAATAAGATGCTCCTCACTGGCTCTCTGAGAGTAAGTACGAGTCTGTAAGGCCTGAACATGGGAACAGGCCACTGTGGTCAGTGCAAAAGCTCTGAATTTTGATGTAACTCCACGTGTTTGGAAAATGTTAAGGGTTCAGTTTTGGCCAAATAATAAGTGCATGGGGTTGAGGGTTGGGTGAAGGAGTACAGGAGAAGAGCAAAAGAGGAAGCTGAGGAAGGGTCAGAGGGAAGCCAAGAAAGGCCAGGAAGCACACCGACACCATGCTAAGGAACTTGCTTCATTGCGCAGGCCATCATTTTTCAGAGTGAGTGTGGTCTCCTTGGAGCATTTCCCTTAGGATCTATTACAGGGTTGGTTTAAAATGCAGATTTCTTAGGAGGAAGGGAGGATATTGAGATTAAGTGGGAGGGCTGCAGAAAAAGGAGACAGGAAGGTGCTTCAGGGGAGGAGAGGAGAGACCCAGAGTCATCTTCTGAAGTTCCTGCTTCTGACCCCCACCTTTCCAAGATCCTCCTTCACTGTAAGGTACAAGTGGATGAGGCAGCTAGATCGGGCAATTAATAGTTCTCCTGCTTTCTCCTCCATGGGTTTGCAATTATCCCATGAACCAGTGAATGTATGATTAAACCTTCTTTGAGGTCCAGCGTATGGGAGCTCACATCCTTAAATAGTAGCCAAGGCCACACCAGAGAAGGAATCACCCTCTGGCCATCTGTCAGCATCAGAAACACATGTGTTAGATCAGGAGTGACCTGTAGACAAACAGGAATCATTGCAAGGAGAGTGACCCACTCAGAGAGCCAGAAAGGAATGACATGATACAGGTCACACCATGTTGTATGAAAAATAATGCAGTGGCAACAGGAACACAAACAAAGATGTTAAGGATATGAGTTACAGAGCCAGGCAAATGAGAAACACACATTTCACTTTTTTTAAAGCTCTGGTAATCAATCTAAAGAACCTCTCTTCTTGGTGTAGTAAATGCCTATGTGAGACCATCGCCATGGTTTGATGGGTGTCCCTTTAGATTCTACTCTTTTGCCTTCATTTTTTTGTTGTATTCAAAGAGCCATCTGTATCCTTTCCTTAATTTGACAGAACAAAGGCTAGGTCTGTTGTAAATTCCATTACTCAAAGCAGCACTTGTACAGGTTCCCAATTCACGTTCAAGTGGGTGAAAGGAAAAAACAGTTCTAGCTGAAGCTCAGACTACCAGAGATAAAAGAGATCCAAATGACTGAAACATTAGGGGTGTGTCTTCCTGTGCAAATTAATCTGATGGTTTTGAGAGAGCAAAGTACATACACACACACACACACACACACACACGCATGCATGCACACACACGCAGGCAGCCAAATAATCTTGTTTGTCAAATCAATGAAGAATTCACGAAACCATGTATTTTAAAATTAAATAATGATTTAATGCTGTCTCTGTTAGAAGGCTTGAAAAGTTTGATTCATTATAAATCTCTTAGAATTCTTATCATGAAAATGTAGATCCTAGAATTTTCAACAAAGAGTTAGGTGGTAAGGACATCCATGCACTGAATGTATGAAAAAAAAAAGGGTGGGGGAGAAAAGAGAGGAAATTTAGATTTCCTCCTTACAATAATCCCATAAAGTCAATAAAAAAGCATCCCATACAGTGGTTTGCATTCCAAAGGCTCTACAAAACAATATTTCTGATATCTAGTACCCGGAAACAGTACAAAGGTGATAATAACCATAATAACAATTGTCTGCAAACCATTTTTTATTTCATTTAACTTTTTTCCTCAAAGAAATCCTATGACAAGGAAGGACAGGAACTATTACCTCTGCTTTTCTAAATAAAATAATAAGTAAAGCTCAGAGAAGTTAACTGACTCAGCCAGTGAAACCCAGTTGTACGTGAATTCCAAATACTGAAATTTCCAGGCCCACATTCTTCTTCTTCCCAAAGTCTCTTCTCAACAGAAACTGATATTGAAGGAAACAGCAGTCACCCAAGCTGGGGTCTGCGGCCACCTCCCACCTTCTCCTCACCTCCCATCCCCAAAACCCTCAACTCACAGACATTGATGTGCGTCTTCCTGCTCCTACCGCTGTTTGGAAGGTATTCCAAGGACATGGAAAGCTGCTGCCCCCATCTTAGCACATAAATTTAAATAACTCATGGTATAAAACAACATATTTTTTAAAACACACACTTTATACAGTAGACTACTAAGAAGAAGGTATATATGTACTCATTAAAATGGGTAAATATTTAAGATAAATTAAGTGAAATAAAGCAAGTTATAGGAAGATATGTGTGATCCTTTTAGGGATATTTAACACTGCGTACTTTTTATAGAGACAGATACATACACATATACTGCTACACACATATATGTAAATGCAGCACATTACACACTGAAACTAACTGCAGTTACTTCCAAGGTTTTGGAAAGGGCACCACGTTTGGGGGTGGAATCAAAGGGGCTATGCCATGGTGTTGAGCACCCAGGCTCTGGAGCCACATGTGTGGTTTTGAATCCAGCTCATATAACAGCCATGTGACCACAGGCAAGCCACTCAGCCTGCTGTGCCTCAGTTCCCTCATCTGTAAAATGAAGATGATTACAGGGCTGATACAAGGACTACATGAAATAATAACATGTAAATCACTTAGCATCTGGTACATTAAAAAAAAAGCTCTCAATAAATGCTAGGTACTAACTGTTCCAATTTTTATAAGAAGAATGTATTGCTTGTATATCTTCTTTTAGTTTAAGTAGAGTTTGAGACAATAACAGAAGAGAAGATGGCTGGTTTAGTTTCCTAAGGCGACTGTAACAAAGTACCATAGATTGGGGTTTTAAACAGCAAAAATTTGTCGTCTCACTGTTCTGGAAGCTGGAAGTCTGAGATCAAGGTGTCAGCAGGGTTGGTTGTTTCTGAGAACCACGAGGGAGAATCTGCTTCATGCCTCTCTCCTGGAGCTTGTAGGTTTATCACCCTGATCTCTGCTTTCATCTTCACATGGAGTTTTCCGTGTGTGTGTGCGTGTGTGTGTGTGTGCGCCTGTGTGTCCATGTGTGTCTGAATCCAAATTTCCCCTTTATGTAAGGATATCATTCATATTGAATTAGGGTCCACCCTAATGACCTCATCTTAACTTGACCATCTGCAAAGACCCTATTTCCAAATGTCATATTCACAGGTACTGGGGGTTAGGATTTCAACATGTTTTGGAGCAGACACACGCAACCTGTAATAATGGGAGAAGACCAAGTTGGATGTTATTGCAGTAGTCTAGGTTTTTCCTAGAATGCTGGTGAAATAGGTTTTTAAAAATGAAAAAAATGCAATGAGATTTGGTGACTGGATATAATGGAGAAAGGCAGAGACTCTGGGGTTTCTGGCTTAAGCATCTGGTAAATGCTGGCAGTGGCATTTACTGAGATGCAGTGAGGGCTGGAGTAGGTGAACTGGGGGTAAATACAAACAGATCATCAAAATTAACTTTAACAAAATGCCCATATAGCTTAATTCCAATAAATACGTGGCATGAGCCAACCAGGTTTATTTAAAAAGACTGAAGTTTATTTTTTAGATATTATTTCCTATGCTTTTAGTCTCCTTCACAATTTCTGACACTTGCCTTTCAGTGTCAGGGGTCCTTTATAAACACCTCTTTGTTGTTCTCCATGGCAGCTTCTGCACTCTAGGCTTTGAGTACCAAGTGTTCAAGTGGCTTCAGGTGCAGACCTGATCCACAGGAACAGGACTGAGTCTCTGCAAGCAGTAAGAGAGTGTCCATTTCTTTTATTATTCTATCTGCATCTAACTCAAAGGGCCCCTAATAAGTGTTCCCAGCATAAGCTACTGTAGCAAAGTTATGCAATAGGGAGAAATCTTGGCAATTAAAAAAATTTTTGAATCTCTAAATTGTGTGCTGAATTATATGATGTAGTATCACTAAGACACTGGGGAGCCCATGGGTGACACATATGATTTGCTGCAAGAAATTCTGCAACAATATTAACAGCTCTAGGTTTATATAGGTGGCTTGGATGAAAGATGCCTATGGCAAAAACAAGAGAAAAGGAGTTGTAGGGTGTAGTTTGGGAAGTGGTAGGGTGAGCAGAGACAAGAACCTTCTGGAGTGTAGGAAAGTAAATTGGAAAAAAAATTTTTTTTCTTCCAGTCATTGAGGAACTGTCAGTAACACTAATTTTACATCAGTTAAGTAAGCTGTAGAATCATCTCTTCTGTGTTTGTTCATCCGTTCAAGAAATATGTACTGGGAGTCTCCCATGTGCATGTGCCAGGCACTCTTCTGTATGCTGGGGTTACATCAGTGAACAAACCAGAAAAAAGTTCCTGCCCTCATGAGCTTACACTCTAGCGAGCAGAATACAGGCGCTGAACAAGGAAACAAATGTATCGTAACGTGTCAGATGGGAAAGAACGCGCTGAGGAAAGCGTTCTGTACAGAACAGAGCTTGGTGACAGAGGGGGGTTGCTAATTTACAAAGAGTGGTCGGGATAGGAAGCGAGTGTAGTGTGATGGGAGAGCCAGGCCCTTGGCATCTGACAGCCCTGAGTTCAGATTCTGGTTCCAGTCCTTACTGACTGTGAGGGGCTTAACAGGTGACTTAACCTCCTTTAAAAAATGAGAAAGGAAACGCCTGTCTTAGGGCACCAAGCCTTGTCCTTGCTCCCCTCTTTCCTGTCTCAGGAAAGACACTATTTATTATTGGAAGTTGAGGTTTGGAACAATGAAACATAACTGTGCAACCTGGTATGAAAAGCAAACAAATGCCTGAAGTTTCTACCCTCTTCACATTTAAACCTCATTTTACTTAGTGTTTTTCTCCTGTCATTGATGCACAGGAACAATATTAATTATATATTAAAAAGGATTAAATACTAGTGAATTCAATTCAAAAAGTTTTATGGGATATCTTTTTGTATAAATATCTTGAGAGAAATACAAAGGTCAAAAGCAACTACATCTGCCTCTGGAAGGAAAAACATAAGCATGTACAGTCATCCCTCAGTATCCATGCGGAACTGGTGGCAGGACCCCTGAGGATACCGAGATCTGTGGATGTTCAAGTTCCTTATATAAAATGGCATAGTACTTGCATATAATCTATGTGTATCGTCCCGTATACTTTAAATGATCTCTAGATTACTTATATACCTAATACAATGTAAGTGCTATGTAACTAGTTGCCTGTGCTTTTTGGAACTTTCTAGAACCTTTTTTTCCCTAATATTTTTGATCTGTCGTTGGTTGAATCCATAGACGCAGAACCCATGGATTCAGAGGGCTGACTGTGTAGTTCTAGCACAGGGAAAGGGCAAAGTGGCAATAGATATGTACAAAGCGAATGTCACAAGGGTGGGGGGAGGGGTTAAAGTGCTATTTCTCAGAGGCTGCGAGGTAAGAACTTGATGTGGGCCTTGCCTGATGAGAGGAAGGATGTTCCAGGTGGACATGTCAGCAGGGATGGGAGAGGAGCCCTGCTGGATGCAGAAGGAACCCAAGGAAGACATCAAGGGGGCAGAAGAGTAGAGGGTGCTGAAAATGTTGCTTTGAAACAGGCAAATCTTATTTTGAAATCAGGAATGAAATTGAACGAGACAATTTTGGGGCAGCTGCAAACCTCCCTTATTGGACACTTCTTTTATGTGGGGTGTGACTTCTACCTCGAATCTTTTAAGGGAATAGAAACATGCCGAGGATACATGCCACTTCTAGCTCCAAAGCCTGAATTCAGGTCACCTGGCAAAAGGACACTCTGACAATGTAAGATAAGGAGGAGAAAAACTACCTTTTTCCCCCCCAGGAATAGTTTGGTTCTGGTCCATTCTAAAATGCTTAGTAAGAGTATTCCTAATTCTTACACCCTAGCAGGACAGAGGATGAAATACTTATGGAGACTGGGCAATGCAAGTTGCTAAAAAGAGATATGTTGCCACCCTAGATTTTCAACTGTAGTTTAAGACTCTAAAATCTACTTCAGGCTACTCTGGGTAAAGACAAAAACCTGGTCTCTCTCATTCTCTCTCTTTTTTTTTTTCCTCTGAAAAGTGCAATCTTGATTCTATATGCAGACTTTAAAATGTTTTGAAGGTAGAACTCTGAGCAGCAGAAAAATAACTGTAAATACATTTTGGCAGGATTTGAATAATTTTTCAACTTTCTGCAGCATATGCAGACAACAACCAAATAAAATTATAAATCAGAGTGTGACACTTGAGAGTTTTGTTGAAAGAAAAATGTCACCTCAAATCTCAGCCAAAAGGTAGGCTATAAATAAATACCTACATATTCTCAAGTAACAATTTCCAAAGTTGTTTCACCATACAAAGGGGGATATTTTAAAAGCATATCATTGTCAGTTCCAGCTCGTGAGAGCTCATTGAAAACCCCAAATCAAATTGATGATATCAGTGTTTGTCATTTACTGTTGATACAGAGATGGAACTACATAGTTATTCTGCTACTAGTAAGATAAAAGCAATCCACATTTATTGTATACTTGTGGGCTTTGGAAGCATGCTACTTGCCCTAGTACATGAAGCTATCAGAGGAGTACCTACCAAATATCCTATGAGCAACTAATCCAACCTCCTTATCCTATAAAAGTGGAAACTGAGTCCTAGAGTGGTCAAATAGTTGTCCACGTTGTCCAGCACCAGGTGACCCATTCAAGATGGAGGATCACACAACCCCCCTAAAGACACAGAATCTGAAGAGTACTGTCTGTGCCTTTAGGGTGGACCCAAGAACATCTTGCCCTGTAGTTTCTGACCTTGATTTCTAAGCATGTATCTAACTCCAATTTACACCCTTTCGTTCTTGTAAGTTCCCTGTATTACTTTAATTTTCCTCTAAAGAAAATAATTACCTGAAATAAGTTTCTGTCTATTTGCTTCTCACCTCCCTCCCTCCCTCCCATGCAGAGAGAGAGGGAAAGAAAGAGAATTATTTTCTATCCAATAACTGAGTCAAATTGTCCAAATGACATCCTGAGAATAATAGGCTTTCAAGAAAGCTCAGCAGCTAATTCGATATCCAGGAGAACAGAGGAAAGGAGGTCTGGAGGGAGAAAAAGACACATGCCTCCTATTTGTCTGAGATCCCTTTTGCATTAGCCACCTGCTCTTTGCCTCATTTATAATTCTTCCAGACAGACTGCTACTTGGCATTGTCAACAGTGACCTACCAGAATTGCAGTACAGTTTCAGACCACAGATTGGAATAGGCAAAGGCTAGAGCAAGAAACAAAACTGTGGCTTCAATACCACCTTTTCACCTCTATCCCACCTTCTTACCTCCATACAAACATCAGCATCCATCAAGGTGAATGAATGAAGCAGATCTGGCTGCCCAGATAAGTTCACAAAGGTCCCGGGATGCTCTTGCATGGTCTCACCAGCCTTTTTTCAGAATAGATGTTTTCCCTTCTGAGTTGGTACCCATCTGCACATGGGGAACATGGCTGGGAAATGGATCTGGGATCATTCTTTCTACTAAAGAGGCCATAGCAAACAGTCAAACAAGGAACGAACTTCAAAGGTAATGCTAGAATTTGTTGTAGCTTATCTGGAAAATGCAGCCATTTAACACAGACTATATCTACAAAATACCAAAACAACCAACCAAATAGGAAAAAATATTTTAATTATTGTCTATCACGTGGCCCTTATGCAAGATTGCTTAATAGCTATTATTTTCAATTCATACAAAGGGATAGTAATTATGAACACCATCCTATGGTGCTGAGATTACCGTCAGATGAGATGGTTATTGAGAAGATGCCCATTTATTGGCAATCAACTCCAAAAAGGATAAAAGGGGGAAGCCAGAGAGGGAATGACGAAGTCTGCACAGCCCAAGGAAGCTTGGTGCTCTTAGAATAGAGATCCTATTATATCCCATGATTCCCTAAAACAAACCCAAACTGAAATATGAGGCCAATATCCAGAAATCCCTGTACTATATAATATACCAATAAGCAAATACATTGAAAAAACAAAACAGAAAATATGTATAATGTTGTAAAGTAACTAGGAACATATTAAAATATTGTTTTAGTTATTTAGCTAGCACTTATACACGTGCCATGCGTTGCTGAAAGCAACTCGACAAACACTATCCCATCAGTCCTCATAGCATTTCTACAAGGTACATACTACATCCAATGCTGAGTTCTACCCTCTGGGTTCCCATCTTCTCCTAGGTTTTGGCAAATTAATTCCTCCCTCTCTTGATAGTTATTTGATGTCCCTTTAAAAGCACTGTAGTCCTAATGTCTTTATATTGAATCACTGGCAAACACAAAGGAGACATATCACTTATAATAAGGGATAAGTATTTGTCTCAGTTGACTAGCCAACTAACCAAGACTCTTAATTTCCCAGGTTATAATCTCACTGTTCTTACTTTTTGTGGTACGTGGGCCTCTCCCGTTGTGGAGCACAGGCTCCGGACGCGCAGGCTCAGCGGCCATGGCTCACGGGCCTAGCCGCTCCATGGCACGTGGGATCTTCCCAGACCGGGGCACGAACCCGCATCCCCTGCATCGGCAGGCGGACTCTCAACTACTGCATCACCAGGGAAGCCCTGTTCTTACATATTTTTATGAAAAATATGAACATACAAAAATAAAGAATATAGCAATAAACCCCCATTATTCATCCTCAGATTTAGCAAATATCAAGATTTTCCTATGCTTCCTATCTCTCTCTCTTACCCTCCTCTCTCCCTTTACCTTCCTTCCTCTCCTTCTCCCTCTCCCTCTCTCAGTTATAATATCCATATCTATCTGGTTACACTATATTCCTAGATAGGAAAAACAAATTTGTAAAGATGACAATTCTTATGTCAGTATATAATTTGGGACAATTCCAACTAAAGTCGCCAAAGATTGCTTTTGGAAGTTTACACAATTTTAAAGTTTATACGGAATGAGTATGCCTAACCAAGAACATAAAAAGAAATGAAGAATTGTTCAACCATATATTATAATCTATAATCAAAATGTAATATTTAAGACAGTCTGAATCAGGTGCTAGAAATTATAAATGTAACCAGGAAAATAGTTCAGAAAGAGATTCTAACAGATAGATTTTTAACATGTGATAAAGATCATGTCACAAATTGGAGAACAAAGAATTGGTCAGTAATTAGAGATCAGGTAGTGGGTTAACTACTTGGTATAAGATAGGACTACTGCTTCTCTTCCTAGCCTATACAAAAATTTCAAATGAATTTAAGACAAACGTTAAAGATGAAATCATTAAAAAAATGGGAAAATACATAGGTAAAAAGATACTAAAAAGATTTCATTTCATAAAAATCATTATTTAAAATGCTATAGATTGAAAGAGCATAAACATAAATAAACATACCATCTGAGAAAATATTTTCCACAAATATGAAGGCAAAAGCTTAATATACATAATATTTAAGGAGCTTATACAATAATTGAGAAAAACAATGAAACCTCAATAAAACACTAAATGAAAACATAGCCACAAAATGTGTGAAAATGTAAACCACAATAATTAAAAAAGAAATCTGTCTGACTTATTTCACTAAGGATAGTATTCTCTAGGTCTATCCATGTTGCTGCAAATAGCAGTATTTCATTCTTTTTTATGGCTAAGTAATATTCCATCATATAAATATATTTTATATATATATATATATATATCACATCTTCGTAAGCCAATCATCTGTTGATGGGCACTTGGGTTGTTTCTATGTTTTGGCTATTATAAAGTGTTGCTGTGAACATTGGGGTGAATGTATCATGTCGAATTAGAGTTTTTGTTTTTTTCCACATATATACCCAGGCGTGGGATTGCTAGTCAGACAGCAATTCACTAAAATATTAACAATGGTGGCCTCTCTCTATTGGGTTGGTGAAGAATATTTTTAAACTTTGTGTATATTTTCTAAAATGAGCATAAATTCATATTATAGAAGCAAATAAGCATTACTGTAAAAAGAGCAGAAAATTTTATAATGTAATTTAGAAACATTGTCATTCAAAATATGTTGATCGAAAAAAAAGTAAACTGCTATTATTGGTAGATTTCATTTACGTAGAAGCCTCATTTCCTAACCGTTTTTAGATGAACTAGTAGTCACTGTACTTTGTTTTAAAAATGCAAGTAGCTTCCTTCTTTCACTGACAAAGCTCAGGTAAGAAGCTTGCAGCTTCTTTATGAAGATGCAAGACCTATTTATTTGGTTGGCCAAAAAGCGCCTTTGGTTTTTAAGTAAAAATAAAAGACACATTTTTCGTTTTCACCAAGAACTTCGTTGACCAACGTATTCTCTCTTTTGTTCCACTACCTTCTGCCATTTTTCAGGCAACTTCATAATTCCATCTTTCTTTTTAATTTTATCTTGTAGAGAAAAGAACTGTCCCAGGTGCCTTTTACAGTCTTCCAGGGAATTGAAATTTTTTCCTTTAAGAGAATTTTGTAAAGACCGAAATAAATGGAAATCCGAAGGTGCCATGTCTGGTGAATACGGCAGATAAAACAGAACTTCCCAGACAAGCTGTGACAGTTTTTGCCTGGTCATCAAAGGAACATGCGGTCTTGCGTTATCCTGATGGAAGATTATGTGTTTTCTGTTGACTAATTCCGGACGCTTTTCATTGAGTGCTGCTTTCAGTTGGTCTAATTGGGAGCAGTACTTGCTGGAATTATCTTTTGGTTTTCCGGAAGAAGCTCATAATAGAGGACTCCCTTCCAATCCCACCATGTACACAACATTACCTTCTTTGGATGAAGACCAGCCTTTAGTGTGGTTGGTGGTGGCTCATTTCGCTTGCCCCACGATCTCTTCCGTTCCACATTGTTGTACACTATCCACTTTTCATCACCCGTCACAATTTGTTTTAAAAATGGAACATTTTCATTACGTTTAAGTAGAGAATCACACGCAGAAATATGGTCAAGAAGGTTTTTTTCCACTTAACTTACATGGAACACAAACATCAAAGTCATTAACATAACCAAGATGGTGTAAATGATTTTCAATGCTTGATTTGGATAGTTTGAGTATGTTGGTTATCTCCCACGTGGTATAACGTTCATTGTTCTCAATTAAGGTCTCTATTTGATCACTATCAACTTCAACTGGTCTACCCAACCATGGAGCATCATCCAGCGAGAAATCTCCAGCACGAAACTTCGCAAACCACTTTTGACGTGTTCAATCAGTCACAGCACCTTCTCCGTACACTGCACAAATCGTTTTCTGCATTTCAGTTGCCTTTTTACCTTTCTTGAAATAATAAAGCATAATATGCCAAAATGTTTTTTCTTCCATCTTCAATATTAAAATGGCTACACAAAAATTCACCAATTTTGATTTTTTTTTAATGCATGCTGATATAACAGCTGTCACAGTACAATCTAACAAAATTGTTTCAAATGAAGTTAAAGACAACTAAGTGCTACTGGAGCCATCTTACTGAAAAAAACAAACTTTTTGGCCAACCCAGTACTAAGAGTAAGCAGGTTCAAAGCTGTACTTTTTAGCTCTTGACACTAAACATTTTTTTGCCCTGCTTTCAATTTTTTTTTAAATTAATAATTTATTTATTTTTGTTTGCATTGGGTCTTCGTTGCTGTGCGTGGGCTTTCTCTAGTTATGGTGAATGGGCACTACTCTTCATTGCGGTGCACAGGCTTCTCATTGCAGTGGCTTCTCTTGCTGTGGAGCACAGGCTATAGGCACGCAGGCTTCAGTAATTGTAGCACATGGGCTTAGTTGCTCAGCAGCATGTGGGATCTTCCCGGACCAGGGATCGAACCCATGTCCCCTGCATTGGCAGGCAGATTCTTAACCACTGCGCCACCCACTGCACCACCAGGGTAGTCCCTGAGCAATTTCTATTAACAACTTTCACTCTAATGTATGGATGGCATATTGTTACTTTTAAAATGTACATAAATATGTATTTCAGGCACATATGTGGAAGCCTATGTATTTGAAAATGTTTCGGATCCAAATAAAGGAAACCATTTATAACCTTTCCATGTAATTATGATCACAAGGCTTAAACTTCAATCACATGAACAAATTCTTCCCTGGATCCCAACACATTTTCCTGCCTTTCTCTTCCTTCCAAAATCATTAAAATGAAGTTCCAAAAGTATGTACTTCTCCTCTCTACTTCTAATTAGCCCACTCTTCAGTTTAGTTGGCAAATGTGACATTTGCATAACCAATAGCTCTCTTTCAAAGAGGACTGTGATGTGGGTGATTTTGAAAGGTCTAAAAAAGGTTTTGTGACCTTCAATAGGGTCCATCTGACCACTCAAATAGAAGCTGCCCAGCCACAAATGGCCCACGTGTCAGACAGGGAGCTTCCTTCACATATGCCTACGTGGATCACTCCTCTCTCATCCCTTTTCTGCTGGCACAAGTCAGAGGTGCTGTTCCAAGTGTGAAACGTGGGTACGAGCAGCAATTTACAGAGTGTGCGTTGCTTTTTTGTGTCTGTTGGTGGCACATTGGAAAATGGGTCTGGCACAGCTCATCCCTCACAAATGCTTAATGCCATCCCTGGGGACAGGAAGATCACGAGCCCAGAAAAACACAGCTTTTAGCTGCTTGGTACTGAAAATTTCAGGCAAAATTCCAAAAGCCTTCAAAGCTGATGTCAAATTGACAAAGTGCCAAAAACCTCTCTGGCATTAAATATCCACTCTTTATTTTCTCCCTTCAGGTGAACAGCTTGTGAAAATGATAATGTGATAATGCTCCGCTGTGTTCCAAATATCTCGAAGCACCATCTTGTTAAGCCTCTTGGCATCCCTTTGAGACTAATGGGAATTGAGCTGACTTATTCATTTTACAGGTGAGAAAACCCCACAGGAGATGGGGCAAATGTCTGGGTGATGGCCATGCAGACTTATCACATAGGTCCCAGGTCTGAATTTAGTTCTCAAAACAATGCCAAGTGTTGTAGGAAAGGACCTGAAAAGCTAGCATCAAAAAGGGCCAAAGCAAGTTTCACACAGGATGCTAGGTGGGTTGGGGTAATAAACTGGCAAAAGCGATCAAAACACATCCCAGGAGGAACAACAAGGCATAGTCTAGTCATAACAGTAAGGCACAGTGTAGGTGTGCGGCCAGTTGGAATCAGTGAGAATTGGCATGGGCCATCAGAAGATCTAATGTGGCATTACGGGCATCTTCCAACAGCAGGCACAGTAGATTTCTGTCATTTTAAATTTTTTAGTGCATCTGAGCCCCCATCCCATAATTACAGATTCCACTATTAAAGGAGTTACAGCAAGGAACAGGACTCTGCCCCTCACTACAGAAGTAACTTCCCTTCCCTACATCCTAGCAATGTGGCTTCGAACACATGATCTAAACCAGTCAATGGGATGGCCTTGTGAAGGACTCTGCATCTAGAGGAAGTGTGTCAGAGAAGCAAGGCACGTTTTAGAGCTTCTTATGACCGTTGCATCCAATGACCCAGCAGTGCTCCAACAGTGTTGTCTCTCAGGTGTGCCTTTGCCTGGAGTTCTGGCCAACAAATTTCCCTTAGTGCCTCTTTTGTTTCCTGAGCCTGATTCTCCAGCCTTCCTGTTAATTCAAGGAGATAACTGATATCTTTCTAATAAATTCATTTTCAGCTGAAATTAACTAGGGTCAGATTCTGTAGTTTGCAACCTGGAAGATTGAAATAGTCAATGACCAAGGCTGTAGAGAAGTTAACATTAAGCAGATCTAGTGGCATATGTCAACTTTATAGTAACAGAAACTAAAGGTTTGGAGGAAGAATCCTTCCCAAGTATGGCAGACAGTACTGAGTGATCTAAAATCCATTTTCTTGTCTTATTTTTATGTATCCTGTAGAACTATCTTTACCAATCTCCCTTGCAGTTAGCTATGGCATGTGATTGAGTTCAGTGAAAACAATGTGCATTGAGTGATGTGTGTGTCTCTTTCAGACTTGGCCCATTAAAACCTTCTATGTATGCTGCTCCATTTCCTTTTCCCTTTTTGGTTTGCTCTAAGTTTTGACTCTAGGGTAGTTTCGGACACCACGTGTTGAAGATGGCAGAGCCCACACCCTCCTGGGTTCTCTGAATGACTGTATGAAGGAGGGTCACCCCACTAACCTGCTCACCAGTCCAGTACGGATCCTTAATCGAGAAATAAATTGCTGCTGTGTTTGAACTATTATACTTATGGGGATCTACTTATTACAACATGGCATAAATATACAATGTATAGTACAAACCCAGGTAATCAAGGACATTCAAATTCAGAACAACACCAGCAGCAAGACTGACTTGATGTTGAGTCCCTGAATTGATGGTCTACAGCTTTGGAATTTCTCTCAGTTAGGAAAAATACAGATAACAACTGGGATAAAATCTCTAAGGGTTGATTATGCAACTACAGCTACACAGGTTGAAAGGATGCAAGCACAAAAGCTCATTAGAGATTTGATGATCCTGAATAGAATCGTGGAATTTATTAGAGATCAATAAATCCTAAATTTTTGTTTCTCTTTCATGCATTGAAGTATCTCCAGACTAGAGATAATGAAAAAGATAAATTATAACTTTGGTTCTGCTTTTACCCCTTTAACCTAGTTTTTTCCTTCTCAAATAGATCTAAGTAATGCGTCTTACTCCCTCCTGGGTCTCTTTTCCCATCCTTTCATTTTAATTAATTTCCCAATCTCCCCCTTTTTAACTCCCTCTCAAGTGGATGGTTTCTTGGTGTCTCAGACAGACTTGGGTAACCAGTTCTTAGAACCACACAGTACCTTGAGTATGTACCTAATGTTTGTTGAACGAAGAAATTATTCTTGTTTTCTATTTTCAATGAGACAACATTGCACTAATGTCTCCTCTCCATGTTCAAGTTGAGAGAGACCTTAGAGATCATCTAGTCCAGTCATTACACACACACATACACACACACACACACACTCACACACCCTTCCACAATATACAGTTCCCTTCTACAGCATCTCTGATGTGGCCCATCCAGTCTGTGCATGCATATTTCTGGTGATGAGAAGCTTACTGCTTTACGAGAAAGCCTATGCCATTGAATGACAGCTCCAAAGTTTTAAAAGTTGTTCTAATTTTAGATAAAAAATATTCCTCCATAAAACTTTCACTGATTGCTCAGCATTGGGGTTCCTTCGTGATCACATATCCCAGTAGAAATTCCCTTGCTTGGGAGTCAGAAAAATCTGGTTTCTAGCTCCACTTTTGCAGCTGACCAACTAGCTGACCTCAGGCAAATTGTTCCTCCTCTCCCACATGAAATGTCCTCAATTATGAAATAAGAGGTAGGAAAAATATTATATTTAAGATCATTGATTAAAATAATGCTTATAACAGAAACCTATTACACACCATTATATGCTTACCTCCAGGCTAGCTCTGATTCATCAGTTAACACAATTTTGGTAAGGCTATTTAACCAGCCCAAATATTACCAATTTGTATTACTATTCCATCCACGATTATTTATCTTCTCCACAGAGATATCAGAAAAAAATCTTCATAGTCATACTGAAGTCCAGATACAACACCTGTATTTATATTCCTTATAATCCCAACCAAAGTTAAATATGAGTAAATTTGTATGACTTTCTTTAAGGCATTGAAACTTGACATTCTTTTCTAAATATCCCCAAATCATTAGCCTGAGTCTATCTTTGAACAGTTCTTAAAATATAAAGATACTTAGTAAATCATGGATAGTCAAAGGACATGCTTTCTGTGCCAACACCACGATCTGCCCAGTACAGTTCCACCAGTTCCAATGCACCCAAAAGGAAACCCCAGGTGAAGAGATGTTTCTTTCCTGCCATTGTGGTACACAAAGGTCAGACATCAAGCACCAAAACTGCATCTTGGAGAAGCATGCTACTGAGATAATAGCAGAATGTTGAACTAAAAATGGGTTTTCCATCAAGATGGGTCTTATTAATGGAGTCAGGTGCTGTGTAATGTACTGTGTCAAGTGCACTGTATAAGTGCATATTAGATGGCGTCAAAGACACAGGTAAAATCTAAAAACAATATATGTATATGTATAACTGATTCGCTTTGCTGTACACCTGAAACACAACACTGTAAATCAACCATGCTCCAATAAAACTTTTTAGAAAAAGACACAAGTAAGATGAGAATTAGGAGCACAGGATAAATTAGACAAGATGGAAGTAGCCTGAATCCATCCAATGACTGGCTGCCTGGATGTGTTTTATATGCTCTGGCTTGAGTTTACTTATGGGAGGGAGTCAGCTTCATACAGAGGGACTGGGATTTGAAAGACTAGTTAAAATGAGAAAAGCATGGTACTATCTCTTTGGAGGATATTTCTGGTCTTCCAGCTTTCCTTGGAAAGTCTCTAAGCTCTGTTTAGTTTTCTGAAACAGTTCAGATTACTCCACAGTTTCTAGTAATATTTAATATAAATCTCAGATCAGTTAGGCCATATCTACTTAGGCCCAACATGTACTATAAAGTAGGAATGTTCATTGTGAGTACAATAGGGAGAGGGAAGGAATGCTAACAATAAACATAATAACTGAGGACAAAAATCATGTGATGGAAATCTCTATGCCGAAGCGTCAGCCCAGGGTGATTCTCTAGGAAGCTGTAGAACTGCCCTGGGGTGCCTGATGTCATCAGAGCCCTATCCATAATGCTAGAAACATAGTAAAACAAGCCTAAAATCCATTTGGAACCAGTCAGGGTCCTGCTTCACTGCAATAATCCCAAGAATACCCATTTCCCTCTAAGAAGCTGCCCTTTGGGACGTCCCTGTAACACATCCCACTTTCAGGCTCTCTCCTACTGAAACTGGTCCTGTTGGGACTGTAGCCAGAAGAGTTGCTTCTGGTTGGAAGCTGTGATGGAGATGTCCAACAGAAATGAGTCTGTGAGTACCTGGGATGGAAGAACTATTTCACAGAACCAACTTTTCTCTCTTAGTGTCAAAAAGGGTTGAAATCAGTAGGAAGAACCACCCCTGTCAGTCAGCTCCCTCTATGTTCAGCTGCCCTGTAAAGCATCCTAACTAGGGTGGTTTTCATAAAGTAAATATGCCCTTAAATCCTTTGTAGCCAAAGGTTACAAAGCCTTTGCAAGGGTGGGTGGACCACAAAAAAGAGATCTGTGAGCATATTTTTACATTGGCAAGAAAAGCAAAATGTCACTCAACTAAATTTAAGATTGTTCACACACATCTGCTACCACCAGAATGCTACAAAAAAAAAAAAAAAAGAAGAAGAAAGAAAGAAAAAAGACATGCAAATAGCTCACAGTCTAAATAGCTCTGGACATTTTTCTATTCTTCAGATGACTTATGCTATTTCAACAATGACTGAAAGGCTCTCAAAGCAGAAGCCAAAACATGTTTGTGGTCTATCACATAGGGACAATTTTTGGTTAAATAAATACACAGACAACCGTATCTCAACTAGAAAATATATATGTTAGATAGCTGTTGTTATAGATACATCACTAAAATGTGTGCAAAAAGTCTAGAAATATAAAATGTTACACTGCAGACAATATCATAAGTAAATCACATCCCTAAGAGGCAGAGACAAAGATGGCTAGAAAATACATTTCTGAATCAGGTACATGTTCTCCCATTTCAGAACATAAAGCAGATGCATCTTATGACATGAGCCTCAAATCCTCTAAATTAGAATGTTACAGTCTAATCAACCAGAGTGATTTGTCCAAAGTCTACCGCTGCAAGAAATGGATACAGTTTATCATAAAGGAACAATCAAAGTTTTAAAAACACAGAGGTCTGCTCAACGGTGTGTGAAAGGCCCTACTTATTCATCTCAAAAATCAAAGCATAATGGTAAAACACAGGGAAATCAAACTAAAACAACTGGAATCATATATCTACCTTTCTTTTCAAAAATAGAGTTCTTTTAAATATTGACATCAATTAAAGATATCATCGGTGGATCTATTAAACATAGCTGACAAAAATATATAACAAGGGCTCCTTAATATAAAACTAAGTCACAGCCTCCAAAATTTTGTACCAAATACACTGTCAAAATGTAAGTGGCATTTATCCAAAATTCAAATGCCAAATTACTGAAGACTTAAGAAGCAACAGTAAATTCACTTGGAAGTTATCTATAACAGAAAAAATTAGTTATATTTGAATTAGGGGTTTAGCTAAGTAAATTGTATTTACAATGGTTTTTACATAGGAGGAGAACTACTGAGGGAAATAAATTCCATATTACAATAATATAAAAAGATAGTTTTATCAGACTTTAAAATAAGTGGTTCAGCATAAATAAATGTTCCAAACCTCACTTAACTGGCCTGAGAAAAGATAATTATTTGTTATATTACTTTTTTATGACACTCTGTTCCCTTAGACAAATTTGAATAGCTAATCAAGATATCTGTTGAGGTCATTCTTCAAAGCAATTCAAAGTATCATTTCTTCATTGGCTGTGTGATATAACAGTATCATAAAACTATACCTTTGACAGTTTTAAGGAGGTTTTTATAAGATATTTTTGAATAAACTATTTTTTAAATTTCTGGTTTGAACAGTTAAATTGGACTACTTTGAAACAAATTAAATACTTCAGTGACGCTAAAGGTACCTCTCCAGTGGTCCATATCTAATCATTTTATAAAAGGATCTGCACTGTCCACTTACTATGGGCTTTTACTGTACGTATTTTATACCAGTAAATTTAAAATTTCATAAGTCATCAAATATCTCCTATGCATGCCAACATTAGAATACCTAGACATTTTCTCTTTTGGTAAGTGAAATATAATCTGCAATTTAAAAGTTTAAAACTATCCTTTAAAATGAGCACAAATCAGAAATAACTTTCCAAAGAGAGCCTTGTATTTACAAAAGGCAACAAACTGTATATTTAGAACTATTTAAATGAGTATTTTAAAATGCTCTGTTTTGTCCAATGGCAATGCAATTAATTTTGGGTAAATTAAAACAAAAACTTAGACTATAAAGATTCAAAGTACCAAGCATTCACATACCAACTGATGCAATGAGAAAGCAATTTTTCAAAATAACATATTCACACTAATATAATATTTTTAAATGGTTAATCCTGAATTTCAAATGTAATGAAGACCATTACATTTTAGAGCTTAAATTTAGACTAACTCGGTTAGAGTTTGGAGTTTCCTCTCTCCAGATGTAAAAATATGATAGACCTAAAATAGATGATAGACATTTGGAAAACTTACACTGTCAGATTGCTTGCCCTGGTCACAGTCCCACATCGTTGTTCGCTGGCCTGACCTCTCCATGGTGCTGAAGAGTTACTCTTGCCCATTTGAGAGGAAAGAGTTGTTTATTCAAACAGGCTTTACAAGAAATCCATAAAGGGCCGTCTGTGTTAGCAAGTGAAGTTATCTGAAGAATTTCTGTAACACATACTACAAAGGAGATGCTTTACCCTTCAGTTATCAACCACGATGCTCAGGCAGCTCAAAGAAGATTTTGGAGCAGAAATCTTCAAGTATTGACAAAAAAGAGGGAGAGCTCTTTGGGAGATGAAGTTTGCTGATTTTTCTCAGTGTTCTTCAAATTGAGGGGAAAAAAAAGAGAGAAACTACAGGCTACTCAGAGAACAGAGGATTCCAGAAAAGTTCTTGATCTTAATGCAGAAATCAAGCTCCCATTAGTCCAAAGAAGCCAATTCACTTCATTCTATCATTGCATCTATTTTTTGATTAAACAAAAATAAAGCTCAGAATTCCACAAGGCACTGTACACACTATGTAAACAGGTATGCCTCACTCTAGCCCCAGCCTCTCTCACAGCAGAAATCAGGCTCTTGTGGCTTGCACAGATTACCTCTTTCTGAGGCTGAAACGTATAAAGAGCCACATGACACCCAATGATGTCATCTCTAAAGCAGGTCACAGTTGCCACTGTATGTAGATGAAGTTCTTCTAGTGAAGTGTTTGGCATAGTGATTTTCTTGAAAATCTACTTGCATTAAATAGTATGGTCTTCTATCAATATACTTAACCCTATCAATACAGTGCCATGAGAAGAAAACCAATTTATTTCTCACAGGTAAAGAAGGGGTTTCCCCTCACGGAGCTCTAAAGGGAACTAGAGGAACTGTAGAGACAGACAGAAACTTCTAAAACGTCTCTCAGAATTTTTAGCATTTAAAAAAAATCATTATTTTTTAATGCCAATCTATGAAGATTGCCAAATAAAAATTAAGGCAACTGTCTTCAACTCCAGACAACATTTTATTTGATGGAATTTAAGAATGTTTCATAGACAAAAAATTTTACTAATACCTATCTCTGAAAGGATTTGAGTATGTTTTCAAATGTTGGTAGGAAATTTCTTTTACTCATTATTTCTAGACGTTTTTCAGCTCTGAATACAGTAACAAAAGTTCAACTATACTATAGGTAATTTTTACATGTAACTAGTAATAAATAGTATACAAACATATTTTAAAGAATGTATAATAATGAGAAATTTCCATTCTGTGTAGTGTATTTTTCTCTTTCTCAACATGTAGTCACACATCATAACTTGGGATTTTCAGTCATAGTTGACATTTCTTGTCAGCTAATAGTTAAATCATCTAATCTCTCTTCATGCAAACTAAAAATCCTCATAGTCAAAGTGAAGATTAAATTGAAACTAATCTAATCAGTACCTATTGACTGTATCCTCTTTTAATAAAAACCAAAATGGATCAAACAACAGAACCTTCCTTGGTGAGCACAGTACTTATGAGAAAGAAAAGAACTATAAATTCTAGGAAAACAGAATTTTGAACACAATCAGTGCCACTGGGAAAATTCTATTAAAATAATAATGGATGTTTTGGTATCAGACCCAGGGAAAATTTGCTCAAGCACCTCCTCAAGGCACATGATTTACAATACAAAAATATCGAGATGCAAATTAGAAAAAATATTGATCACCTGGGTGATCATGTCTGTTTCTTAAAGAAAGTTGAATTTTTTGCAATTTCTATAACTCACAGTTTTCTATTCTTTACGATAATAAGGATTGCCTAAGACATTAAAAAAAAATACAGAATTCCCAGATATTCTAATTCAAAAGATCTACTATGGTTCTGGAATCTGTGGGTTTTTTTAAAGCTTTCAAAGTAATTCTTATGCAGAAAACACTGCAATAATGAATATATTACAAAGTATACAATCATATAAAACTCAAGATAAGTACAAAAATATATATGATATTTATCATAATAAAAGGCCAAATTGTTGCTACATGAAGCATGCCATGTTGGAGGTTCCCTTCTTCCTGTCTCCTCAGATTTCCATGAGGAAGAAATTTCCTAAATACTCACAGACTCTGATTTCCACCCTTTAATCCACTCCAGGAAGGTAGAAGGAGTGACCTTAACTGCAGGATTAGGCAAAGGCACTGGCAACCCAACATCATTCTCCCTCCATTTTTTAATGGGCTCAACCTCCCTGCACAAGATCTGTGGGTGAGGCTGGCAGTATCTAGTACTTCCTGTGATTGATAAGATTCCTCAAATCCAAAGCTTAGTAGTAGAAAGCTCAATGGCCACAAGTTCGAATTCCACCCTCAAATCCAGCTTTGACAGGAAATAAAGCTGAGATTTTTATATCCCTCTGCCTAAATCTCTGGCCTTTCAAAATAAGTTTTCAAATCAAGAACAGAAAAGGAGTTGTTTACTGATTCCCTAAAACCCCATCTTCCAACACTGTTATGTCGTTGACTAGACTTGTTCTTTTTATTTAAACCCTGCTAGCCAGTTAATGTAACAAGTTTTATATGTGAACTAACTTAGTAAAATTTGCATAATACAGCTCTATAATAGACCTATAAAAAGGAGATGTCAGTGTCAAAATTTCATTAGAAGCTTTCAAAATGCACTGTTCAATTCATTTTAATTTTATAATTGAGCCACTTAGAAGCTCCAGCTCTTGGCACTTTTCTTCAACAACTACTAACTCTAGAATAGTATTTCCCAAAGTGTTCCATGGATCAGGAGTCCAATAAGATGTGACCCTTAATGAGTTTCCTGGTCAAAGAAGTTTAGGAAACATGAAAACAGTGATCCCCATCTTGCAAATTCAAAATGTGTATTAGCTTAGTAAGGCTCTAAGAAGTCCTGAAATAAATAAATTAGCTTATTTCGTCCTTCCCCCAATTAACATCTATCAATACCCTATGAGACTAGTATTCCAGGTTCCACATTTTGGGAAATTCTGCTCTAGAAGATGTTTCAGCAGTCAGATTTTTGTTACTAATAATACCTAAACATCTATATAATTAATCAATGAAATGTTATCGAGGATGTCCTCTAAGTTGTCAGTACATCTGTTACAAGAATTGCCAACCATGACTGGGGAATTATGTAAATTCTGCAAGGGCAGAGGTTGTGTGTATTTGGGTGATCATTTTATCTCCAGTGCTTGGCAAAGGGCCAGCACACAGTAGGCACTCAATATTTGTTGAATGAGTGAGCAAATGATGTTGACCTAATCCAAGGATGTGAATAACTCCCCTCCCCACCCAAGATGTCTTATTCACAAAAAGAACATCCTAAAGAGTCTTAGGCCAATGAGTTTTCCAGGAAAAACAAGGAATACAGTAGTAGATCTCACTCCAGTTCCACGACATCCAATTTCTCCTTGGATCCTAAAGCATCTTTCATACTCATTCAAAGAGTGAGACGCTGATTTGTAATGATGAAACTATATTTTATAACAGAAGGTGCAACTGGGTCTAAACTAGGATTCAACACGTTATCTCACCTAAGCTGTAGAATAAGGACAGGTTCTAGGTAAGGACAAATGCTGAGAATGGACTTAAGGAAAACTGCAAAGAGAACAAATTCTTTTTCAACCCTCTTTGTGTAAAGTGAGGTACTTAGTGCCTAGATTTTTGCATCTGAATTCCTAGGTTAATGACTTTGAGACCGCTTAGGAGGATTTATTATATTACTGTGGATGAATGAGTTAGTTATCAAATAGGGAATTGTCAATTTTGTATATAATTTTGAACTCAGGAAATGTTCAATGTTAGCAGTCGCTAAAAAAAATTTTTTTTAATCCTCAAACCTAAACAACATGCTCATTTTTAAACCTATCAAGAAAAATGTCCTCAAATCATTAAGTCAAGAGGATGATTTGGAAAAAGGCATCAGTATTATCAACCAATATTCAAATACGCAAAGAGGAGAGCATTTGTGGTATAAAGATATTATTTTTTTGCTGGAGAGGGTGGAGAAGAGGGAAAATGTAATTTTCCTACACTGTTGGTGGGAATGTAAATTGGTGCAACCACTAAGGAAAACAGTATGGAGGTTCCTCAAAAGACTAAAAATAGAGTTGCCATATGATTCTGCAATTCCACTCCTGGGCATATATCCAGAGAAAACTAATTCAAAAAGATACATGTACCCCAATGTTCATAGCAGCACTATTTACAATAGCCAAGACATGGAAACAAACTAAATGTCCATCTAAAGATAACTGGATAAAGAAGATGTGGTACAATATACAATGGAATATTACTCAGCCATAAAAAAGAATGAAATAATGCCATTGCAGCAACATGGATGGACCTAGAGGTTATCATACTAAGTTTAGTAAGTCCAAAAGAGAAAGATAAATACCATATTATATCACTTATATGTGGAATCTAAAATATGACACAAATGAACTTATCTACAAAACAGAAACAGACTCACAAACGTAAAGAGCAGACTTGTGGCTGCCAAGGGAGAGGGGGTGGGAGAGGGATGGACTGGGAGTTTGGGATTAGCAGAT
This sequence comes from Mesoplodon bidens, assembly GCF_964165515.1. Taxonomy (NCBI): domain Eukaryota; kingdom Metazoa; phylum Chordata; class Mammalia; order Artiodactyla; family Ziphiidae; genus Mesoplodon; species Mesoplodon bidens. Next base: position 77,532,877 of record NC_138161.1, on the reverse strand, counting down.
GCAAAGTATTATATATAGAATGGATAAACAACAAAGTCCTACTGTATAGCACAGGGAACTATATTCAATATCCTGTGATAAACCATAATGGAAAAGAATATGAAAAAAAATATATATATGTATAACTGAATAACTTTGCTGTACAGTAGAAATTAACACATTGTAAACCAACTATACTTCAATAAAATAAATTTTTCAAAAAAACAGGATATTATTTTGTACAATTCCATTTTATTCAAACTGTAATATATGGTTATGTATTATATAATTTCTAAAACTTTGAAAAAGAAAACATTTGTTCTCTAAGACCCTAGTTTGAAGAAAAGAGAAATATATTTACCTCCATGTAAATACCAAGAAGTCTTCTCTTTTTACATATGATTACTATATTCTCTGAACCAAAATTTGGCACAAATAGATTGGCAAAAAAATTGTGCAGTTTCAGGGTCTGAAAGGCTAGACGTTAGATAGAGCTTGGGTGCTGAAACATTAGAACTCATGGGACCTAAATTTATAACAGCTGGGCATAATACTGTAACTTGTCCCTGACCTGGAAAATCTAGGTTATTAAGTTATTAAGTAGTACAAGGCTTACATTCTCTATAATTTTGCAGCTCTCAGGATTGTATTGGGGGGGTGGTCCCAGGAAATCCTCTTTTAGGGCTTGAGTTTCCTCTCAAAACAAGTACGACTTTGGAAGAAGACTTTCTCCCTTTAGTCACTAAATTTTTCCCGATGTATTTAAAGCCTGGAGGTTGTAAATCTCAAAAAGGGCAATAGAACTTGAGGATAATTAAGCATGTTGAATATAGGCGCACCTGCTGTGTCTGGCAGGAAGGAACGGTCCTGGCTTTTGGTGATGTACTTGGGGAGGTGTGGTAGGTCACCTGGCTGCCTGCTGTTGTCTACCCAGCTACTCTCACTAAAAGCCAGGACTACTCCAGCAACCCCATAAATATGAGGGCTCCACGGCTTCTCTCCAGGACAATTGGCATAACAGGGTCTTGAGCTGGCCCAGACCACTGCTCCTGAACTTGCTCAAGAATTATAAGAATTACACAAACTGTTCAAGGATTACAAGAACTGTAATTCTTCCTGACCAGGAGTGAAACAAGGCTTTGCACTGACCGGCCTGAGAAGTATAACTCTGTTCTCCCTGACATTCTGGAGATGGGATGGATCCTCCCATCTCTTCTTCCTCAGGTCTGAAGTGAGGAAAATAATCTAGGCTTTCTTCTACTATGTATGTGGGTGTGGTCTCTCAGAAGAGGCCGACTCATTTACAGGCAAAAGTACTTGCACCTGACTTAAACTTTCGACCTTGAAAATTAGTTTTTAAAGGAGCAACACTAAAATAAATGCTTAATTTATTACTTTTGTAAGTACAGCTCCAATCTCAGAACATACACATGTATACATATATACTCTGAACATATGTATACATTAATATATATATATATATACACACATATATTCTAGGACACAATTTGATTCTCACAGATTCATTCAGTGAATCAAAAACAGGCTCTGTGCATCCCTGGCCTCCTCAGTGCAAATCCAGGTAAAAATTTCACCTCTGCTCTTCACAAGTTTTCCAGTGTTTTGAATGCATGGAGTGTTTTCAAGAGCGGATTCAGAATCGACTAACATTTATTGAGAGACTTCGGGGTCCCAGGCTCTGTGCTGTTTTACATATGTAGTGCCATTTAATCTTCACAGCAATAACAATCCACCTCTGAGGTGGGTATTATTTTCGGTTTTCAGATGAAGAAGGGCTTCTCAAGGGATACATCTTAGACTCACAAAAAGTGACAGGTTTTAAGTCAGGTCCTCTTACCAAGCCAGGGCCTCATTCCATGAGCCACGCTGCCCCCTACAGGCTAGACCATAATAGTATGGGAACCAACAGGAAAAGTGGGTGTGGCAAGGAAGGAAGGCCCAGGCATATGGAATCAATTCAAACCAAATGGGACTAAGAATGTCCCCAAACAATCCAGAGATTTTTCTGGATTTATCTGCAGGGATATGCTAATGATTTTTTAAAAAGTATAAACCTAATGGTTTACAATGCACCATGCTATACTTTCTTTCCATGACATCCTATTAAACAAATTACAGGTTTCTTGAAGCTGGGAACTAAAACAATAAGTATTTGGTCACATGAAATTGATTAATAAAAAACACAAAGCACTTTCCAGTGTTGTCCTCTATTCAATAACTAATATTTTTATGGTTAAAAAAAGTTATTCTTTGCTTCTCACTTTGATACCCACAAGCTCCATTTCTTAATAACAGTTGCTATTGAAAATTGCTATTTCTAAAACAAATTTTTCTGTTACCACATGACACACTGTGGTATAAGGGCACTTGATATGCAAATTGCTAACAAAACTTAATATTATCTTCCATGCTGTTGCTCTTTAATTTGGCATTGAGCAGCTGAGGTTTGAGGTTTTAATCAAAGAGCACTGAATGAGGCAATTTATAAAATCAAATGAGGATTCTTTTTTTCAATTATTCCATTCATTGTTTATACCTACTAAATTGTAAAATAGTCTTAGAAATGCATTCATGCATTGGTTATCTCTTTCACTGCTTGACCATATCTAAATGCAGGCTTACTTTCAAGTGGTACAATATAGTAGAATAGTGACCCATGCAGGCTCCGGTCCAAACAGTAACCCAGGGCAAGTTCTCTTTAACTCTCATTTTCATCATCTGTAAAATGGAGATAATAACAGTACCTCCTTCATATGGTCATAGAGAGGATTAAACGAAATAATCCATGGAAAACATTAGCGAAGTGCCTGCCACATAACAAGTGCTCAGCTCTTATTAAGATGAATTTGAGAGCTCATACTGAAACATTACTGTTGCTATTTATTTCACGGCAAAAATATTCTAAGAACTACATTAACTATTATGCTTGGCCAAAAGAGAACAGGAGCATGCAAAAACATCATTCTCGTCTCAGCACAGGGACTCCCCCAGATCAGGTTGCTGGCTTCTCATGCAGCACATGCCTGGGGCAGACAGCTAGAATGAGCAGTAATTGCAGTTATTATAGGCATGGGGGCGGGTGGAGCAGCTGGCAAGGCCCACGGGTTATGCAAGGGCAGACTGGCCTCCAACTGAGGCTGTGTCAGAGGTTAGTAGAGGGTTAGGACGAGACAGGCAGCTGATCAGATTTGAGAAGACAGACAATGGTCTAGGGCAGCAACCATGATAGATCAAGCCCAGAGAAAGAGGGCTGAGGTTCAACAAGCCGGAGGGGATCTAGCAGAAGTCAGGGGCCTGGAGAATTGCCTAGGGATACACTTCATTGAGAGCATTTGACTTGGACTGAAGGCTTTTAACCCTGAAGTTCCAAAGGACTTTCTGATTATTAGAGGAAGCTCATCTCTTTATGACAGGCTTAGCCAAGGTTAGCCGGGGGTCATCCTTATCCCCTCCATAAACTTGAGGTCTACTCATCTACTCGTCACTGGGTCTGGCAGGCCAGTCAAGGTAGGGCAGAGTCACTTTCCTTTCATGGGGCTGCGACCAACAAAAGACGTAAGAATGAATTTTCTTGAAAGGCCTCAGCAAAGGGATAATCATGGGAGATAAAAACAACCTTATTAGCTAGTTACACCAGCTCCAAACAACTAAGCATAAAGTTTTAAACAATTATGGCTTGGGTATTTTACCTGCCTGACAAACGAGAGGCTTGGGAATGTCCCAACATCTTGTATTTTCATATTTTATTTTGTACATTTAGTGTCACACCACTGCCATCATCAATACCAAAGTTCTTATCATTAATAACCTTATTAGAATTCTGGGCAGGGTCTGCTTGCTTTCTGAAGCTAATTCCAGTAATGTTTTTTGAAATCCTGTCTTGATTCTCACTGTTTGTAGGCGATCAGGAGTGAGCCAGACTTCCACACATGGAATAGGGACATCTTTGTCCCACGAGCACAGAGATAAAGCATGATGACGTGGTGGTGGAGCAGGGTGCCACTCCCAGTTCAGTCTGACACACCTTATGGGAAACCAGATTGCTGGGGACACTTGAGGGAGGAAATCTCCACTATCAAGAAACCTCAGGGAACCTGGAGGCTAGGCTAAATTAAATAAGGTAAAACTGTTAGCAAAGCTGTGCAAAGATAAACACAAACGTGATGACCCACGAGGGGGAAGAACATGCATTTATGCACAAAAACACTTGAGGTGCTAGAATCAAAGCGGTGTGGCAGCACAAATATAAAGCAAAGATAGATTCTTCCAGAATTTCAATAAGCCAAAAGGATAACCGCCCTAAAGCAACACTAAAATGGTTAGATATCACTAGACAGTTGATATTGTCCGGAATTAGGGCTGAGAAAGTACAAAGGCAGTAGTAAACCCAAACCTTCAACTCACGGGCACAGTGATTTCTGATACTCAATCTCCATCATTCAGATCCAGTCTTCAGAGTCATGTAAGTTGTACCTTTTACTGACATTCACAGCGAAGGCATCCTAGACACTCAATTTTCACATTCTTTTTCACTCACAAATCACAAGTTAAATACAAACTTTACTAAACTCAGACATTTTCCAAAGTGGTTCATGAGCGCCCTCTAGTGATAGTGAGGCCAGTTAAGACAACTCATTGCCCCCCAAAATTGTCTTTAAAAGGTGCAGATTCACTAAGGATTCAATTTCTGCTGTCAGCTAAAAATAGATCTTCTGCCATTGTTATTGGCACAGCCATAAGCTGAACTTACTGCTCTCTCTTTAGAATCCATAACTAGATAAAGCCATGAATTAAAGAATATGCAACACAATCATCTGAAAACATTTCAAAGTAACCTTTGCTTGATCCCAATGTGAACTCATTATTTTGGCTGTTGGGAAGCCTTTTTCACAACCAAATAAACATGATTACAAAGTAGTCAAGGAAGACTTTTTAAAAATAATATACTTGTATAGTTCATTTCTCTTCCTAACTTCTTTCAGTACTCCAGTGACAATAGCAACTGATCACAATGGCTAAATCCACACAATTCTGCATTACAATTGCCTGATCATTTATTTCCTAACACATTTGGTGTGGGGTTTTTTGTTTTTGTTTTTGTTTTTGTTTTTTTTTGAAAAGTAAAGGCTTCCATCAGATTCTTTCATTCCTCAGCCCTGTACTCCAGAGTTCTTAAACTGGTGGATCCGGGACAATTGTGGTCTACACATATGGTCTATTTACATTTAAAATTTCTTACTGGTTGCCAACATTTAAAAATCTGGATTTCTGGCATCTTATGAAGAACAACATCTTTTCTGCTTCCCCACCTAGCAACATACTTGCAGGAGTGGAGGGGGGCTGTGCCTTTAGGTGATGCCTTGGTTCAGTGAGCCAGTCACAACTCAACCCCCATCAGTCACATGGGTTACTTACCTGGCCCCCAAAGCCTTTGAGATGCAACCCCTGAATTTGTGACCCCTTTCAATTCTTCCTGTGAAGGTTCTCTTTAAAATCCTTATAAGCAAGCTAATCTTCTATCCTATTCTCACCACAAAATGCTACTGACACAGACTAAAAGGAACATGCTATTATAAAGAAAAGTAAAAAGATATTCTCCATAATGGAGGAATGCCAACACACAAACGAGCAGTTTAGGTTGATTTCAAGCGCAATCAATTCCCTCAGACTTAAGTTCACTGTGTGTTTATGAATAATGTCTTCATTTTGAGAGGACAAAACCCTCACCATGGGTTCATGCATAGCAAACAAGCAACTTGTAGATCTATCACAAACCACCTGCTCACATCCCAAGATTTCTTTCTTGGAACCAAAGCCCTGGAGACCAGGTGATTGGCCAACCAAGTCATGAAAAGGAAACATGCACTCACAGGTGTGCTGCTGTCCGAGAAGGTGTTCATGCTGACGGAGCTGCTCAGCTTGTCTGAGGACACGGAAGGTGGGGATGGGCTCCTCTTCTCCAGGGGGTCCTGTCGCTGCAGGTACTCGCGCCACACTCGCTGAATGCTGCCAAAAAACAAACAAAAACAAACGGCGCACACACTGTCACTCCCCGGCCACACACTCGGCAAAGCACAAGGAGTCTGAAGGAATTGGCTATGGGGACAGGGAAACTGACACACCTAGAACGTGACAAGGGAAATCAGAAGACCTGGACTGTCTATGTTACTGGTTCGACTTTTACAGACTTGCCTGAGCTCAGTCTCCAAGAATCAACTTAGTCGGGCTTCCCTGGTGGCGCAGTGGTTGAGAGTCTGCCTGCCAATGCAGGGGACACGGGTTCGAGCCCTGGTCTGGGAAGATCCCACATGCCGCGGAGCAACTGGGCCCGTGAGCCACAATTACTGAGCCTGCGCATCTGGAGCCTGTGCTCCACAACAAGAGAGGCCGTGATAGTGAGAGGCCCGTGCGCGCACTGCGATGAAGAGTGGCCCCTGCTTGCCACAACTAGAGAAAGCCCTCACGCAGAAATGAAGACCCAACACAGCCATAAATAAATAAATTTAAAAAAAAAAAAGGAAAGAATCAACTTAGTCAGAAAAAGTCATCCATCAAAGTGAAACTAGTTTGCACATGTAAATGTACATGCTTTGATTTATGGGACACAAAATCTTTCAACTTCTCATCCTTTTTTCAAATGAAAATAATAAATAGGCTGACGTATCACTTATTCATTCACTCAATACATCATTGTTGAAGGACCATTCTGTGCCAGGGTCAGCGCTTTGCTCTGGACAGAGACTACAGGGCCGCTCTAGGGGGTGCCATTCACGAAGACCTCAAGGTGAGGGGTGTTCTGTGGTGTTAGACAGTGTAGTCTGCGTGGCCAATTGCAGTGGCCCTGCTCCGGGCACATGTCAGGTAAGAGCCCTATGGTCATGGATTTTACATACTGTGGAAGGAAACTGGTGTTGTATGATAAATAAATAAAGAAATGGACAGAGAAGACAAAATATTTGAAAGTATTATGTACTATTCAGAAAATTAAAGTAACCCTTGATTAGGTGGTTTCTTGAGATTTCACCCAAGGAAGCTCTTTATTTCCTGTGATTATTATCCCAAAAGTGTCATCTTCTGATTTGGATAATAGAAAACTCTTCTTTGTGAAAGGTAAGTGATTTCTTTTTCCATTTGAACTAGCTTTTAATCTTTAAGATTAAGATCTAGATTTCCACATGTAATCAGGGAACAGAATCTATTTTCTCCTGGGGGTTAGCCCGATATGAAGACCAACTGTCAGTATTCAGCTTTTTAGAATAGTTTTAAGTGGTTTCACGGATTCTATCACCATCTCTTTTTGACTTCTGGAAGCATCTGATCTTCTATAATTCTTCAACATACAACACTAAAGGTGTTTCTGTATAAACAAACTGATTTATTATCATTTGGCCAGAACGGTTCAAAGACCATCAGTTCTCAACAGTTAGAGGATATAAAGAACACGTTAATGCTACCACATTATTGAATTTGTATGTGTTCCCTAACTTATTAAGGCTCTGTGAGTTATAATGCTCAAGGAAAAGTCCAGAAGCTACAGTGAAACAACCTTGGGATCAGAGGCCAATTTCCCTGAAACTATGAACCTTCAGCTTCTGGGGCCCTTACTGAGAGGCCAAAAGCTTCTTGCCTTGGGTCATATGTGGTCACTATTTTCTTATGCAATGTCTGCTCAAAATGCACCCTTATTTATTTATTTTCCTTTGGTTTAAAGATTTTAAACAGAATCTCAGAGAGGGTCCTGTATAATTATGTGCCTGAATTTGGTAATCCCGTTGTTTCTTCTGGGATCCATTTTATTAAGGGAGTATCACATTTTGGCCAGCTGATTTCCACGCCATCCAAAGTGCTTGAAGCGTCGGGCAACTCCCAGAGCCCTGCTGACATGTTCTGCCACTTTACAGCACCTAAAGCCTGTAAACCTGCGCATAAGGGCTTAAAACATGTGACATTTTTAAAGTAATTTAAAAAGTAGAAAATACTTACAACCCATAAGATACCCACAAGTTTATAGGACTACAGGTATTCCTCTCCCAGCCACCCCCCCTTTTAATTGCCTTGATTATTCAGAAAATATAGAAAGAAAATGTAGTAGGCATTTGAGACATTACAATTTAGCTTGTTGAACACCAGGGGGCAGTGTGACACCTTTAAAAAACAACGATGCTGGGCAAAACCCAGGTGAGGTCTGCAAAGAATTTAAAGCATCCCCTTCCCCATCCTAGTTCTATGGAATCTAGAAAGTGACATATCAGTTTTCCTTAAGTCAGAGATTAAAAAGACAATATTCTTTCCTTCCAAGTAGATGGATATCCTCTTCTTGTTTTAATTGACAAGAAAATGTGATAATATTAAGTACGTTTAAAATGTGTATTAAAATCATCTAAGCCCACTCGCTGCCTTAATACAGAAGCTATTTTAATTTTTGGATATTTACCTTACTATCCTTGTCTAATTATATGAAAACAATTTTACTTAGTTGAAAGCATACTACACTTTATTTCATTCTTTTTTTAAATGTCGGGATCAAAAAAGAGAGGCCAGTCATGTCATACAAGGCTATTACTCTAAATTGCTACGTTCTTTTTTTAATGGTGGAGCCATGCTACTCTCTGAATCATAGAAAAGTGTTTACATTACACACGAACTCCCCTTTGATGACACTGATGTGAAGTTCATAGGTTAAATTAGTCTAATATTAGCTCTCGGAATACCATCTCTAAATGCTATGTTACTGTACTAGGGAACTGTACTAGGAACTGTACTAGGAACTGAAACAAAATGTAGAAGCATTTGTCCTTCGGTCAAAGGGAATCACTTCTCATCTCCTCATCCTAGCTTTACCACAATTCCTATTCACCAGCCTCCTTTACGGCTGCAGAGTAAACCCTGAGCACAAACTACCTCAACATTTTTACTTCTGAAACTAAGCAGTGCCATCGATATAATGCTTTTAAAAGCTGGTCGCAGTAAGGGAGCACATTTTGTGTGTTGCTACATTTTGAATTATAAATAAGGTATAGAAGTTTACTTCAAAAGAGATGATAAATACATTTTTCAATTTCCTTGCCAGGTCAATTCCTATTTATCTTCTCTCATCTCAGGGATGGCATAATCGCCTGCCTCTGCCCTTTCGTTATATACCCTCATCGGTTGTAGGGTGGGGTGGCTCCCTCCTGCACTCACAACTACTTGGGACTCACAGCTTGTGCCGTTCTGGTTGTCACTGGATGTCCTCACATAGAAGAGTAGAAGAGAGGGCTCTGTGAGAGCTGGCATGCTTAGAGGAGGTTTGAGGGAGTCCTGGTCACTTTAATTAGCTTTCAAGGATGGATGGGATTTAGATTGCTAGGGAGGAAGAGGAAAGACCTCTGGACAAAGGCATGGAAGGGAGGGTACCAGGCAGGATGCAGGACGGTCCCAGAAAAGAGTGGTACTGCATGAGGGTATGAAGACAGGAAGAGGATTCTGATGTCGCCCCGGGCCAAGCTGGGGGAAGACTGAGCAGTACCTGCCCCTCATGAGGGGGAACCCCCATCCTGGCACAGTTGGTAGTTGCCAGACCTTCAACTTTTCAAAGACAGTCAGAAATCTGGATTCTTCTGTGAAAGTTACTAGTTCTTAAATGTTACTACATAATGGTTAAAATTTCAAAATACATTATTACCCAAGTAAGCTGAATTTGAGGATGGGAAAAAAGGGCACCATCAAAGAGGACACAAGTCTGAGTATCTTGGGAAACAATAGCTAATTACATATAGCTCTTTTTGTGTGTATTCTCCCACACAATCCTTACCACAAGTGGACTATGGGAAAGGCTCTTTTATTATCATAGAGGCAGGTTTTGCCTGCCCACCATTAACTTCTCCTTCTCTTGGTTCCAGCACCCATTTTTCCTTGAGGACCCACCAACCCTCAACCAATGAGCTATGGATGGGGCAGATCCTACCCCTGCACTGTAGAGAGCAGCCCGTGTGCTGGGGCTGAACAACCAGAGGGCAGTGACTGGTTCATGGATGCTCACATGGCTCAAGCCAGGCAATGAGAGGCTACAGAGAAAGAAGACCCCTCCTGAACCTGGAGGCTTTCAACTGGTAGGATGTAAGCCTAGAGCTGTCCATGACCACTTTGCCACAATGCTGGGAGAGAAGCAATAATGTAGAGAGAGGAGCTTACAGAAGAAGAAGACAAGAGATGCCTGATGACCTTGCTTGAAACACATTAGCCCCCCGGTGTTTCTGTTAGGTGATCTAATAAAATCTCTTTTTATATACAAGTTAGTTTGAGTTGAGTTTCTCTTACTTGCAACCAACAGTCCCAGCCAAGTAGTTTGAGTTGAGTTTCTGTTACTTGCAACCAACAGTCCTGGCCAAGTTCTGGGGGACAAGATGAGAACTGACTGATATAACACTTGAGCCAGGTTCCCCTGTCTCCCCATAACATTGTATTCCCTCCTCAAGGTTTGGCAAAAGAGAGAAATGAAGCAGGAGCAAGATGATGGGTTTGGCTTGTCACATAGTGACTTGGAGTAGGTAAGTAGAACCTACTATTTGTTTAAGCCTCTGTTAGTTAAATTTTCTACATGCAACTAAAATCTACCCTAACAGATTTGCCATATTTGTATTATTTGGTGTCTGCCCCAACCCTGTATCTTGATACAGACCTGCCCAAATGCCAGGAAAGGGTCACTGAAGGAACTAGGCAGGTTTTCCACAGCATTTGCCCCTATCTCTAGGCTGCTTCCCCTCCCCCCCAGTTTCTGCCCAGTTTGTAACTCCTGGCTTCATCTCCCTCCTTTGACTGTTGGTACTTCCTAAGCATCACAGAGTTATGCTCTTCTGGATCTTCCTGCAGGTTTCTTCACCAACACCTATGACCACCTTGACTTTCAACAACACCCAACTCCCTCACAGATGGAAATTTGGGCCACTTGGGTCTTGGCTCTATAATGCTCTTTTCTTTGTGAAGACTGAGAAAGCACTTCAGAAATAAGGCACACAGAGTCGACTGAGTCTATGAGTGAGAACAGTAGCTCTGGGAGGTATTAACCACTCAAAAACAAGTTATCAGATTAGCCTGGTCCAGATACCTCTTTTCCAATGAGTCCTATTTCTCCACTAGATTGTAAAGCCCTTGAGGACAGTGACCATGTGTATAGTGACCATCACATCTATACAGTTCTAGGAATATGGTAAGTTGGTGATCAACAGATATATTCTCCAAAGATTGTGTCCCAGAAATAGCTCAGTAAATGCTCAAAGCAGAAAAAGTTTTACCTCATGAGGAAGTGTGGTTATAAACAAGTGTGTTTACTGAATTCTTCAGCTCTTTGACTTCAGTTTGGTACTTTCTTATATTTTCTATCTCTCTGTTGAAGTTCTCATTGTATTCATTCATTCTTCAGAGTTCAGTGAGCATATTTATGACCATTACTCTGAACCTTTTATCAGGTAATTTACTTATCTCCATTTCATTAAGGTTTTTTCCTGAGGTTTTATCTTGTTCTTTAATTTGGAACATATTCCTCTGTTTCTTTACTTTCCTTGGTTCTCTGTGTTGGTTTCTATGCATTAGATGAAACAGCCACCTTTCCCTGTCTTGAAGCGTAGGCCTTGTGCAGGAGACAAACCTTATCATTCAACCTTGCCCCAGCTCTTGCTTGTCTCTCAAACCTCTGCTTATCCAAGCAACCCTTTTTATTTTTAATAACTCCCAGTAGGTAAGGGTGTGCCAAGACCAGTCGGTGTCACAAAGGGGAGGATCTCAGTCAGCACCTAGATCTGGACTGATTGGAAGCCAGACCCTCAGGCAGCAGCTTTAAAAAAATACAAATTTATACAGTCTTGTGGGACGACAGGCACAAGCCCTGCTGGCCTCCAGAACCAGAAGGAGATCAAGGGGGTAATATCCCCTGGGTGGCAGCCACAATGAACAGGGCACCAGAGGTAAAAACTGGGGTACCAGACACATATGAGAGCTCCTCTCCAAGAGACGCTGAAGCTCTGAAGTACGGCAGAGGGAGAGCTTGAAGATAGTGCCCACCCTCCAAGGTCTCAGGCAAGGTTTACAGTCAGCCCTTAGATGTGTATTTAATGAGAAGCCTACCCCTTTCTTTTTTTTTTTTTTTTTTTTTGCGGTACGCGGGCCTCTCACTGCTGTGGCCTCTCCCATTGCAGAGCACAGGCTCCGGACGCACAAGCTCAGCAGCCATGGCTCACGGGCCCAGCCGCTCCGCGGCATGTGGGATCCTCCCGGACCGGGGCATGAACCCGTGTCCCCTGCATCGGCAGGCGGACTCCCAACCACTGTGCCACCAGGGAAGCCCTAAACAAGCTTTTATTGAGAAATATCTTCGACATTATTTTGGGAATTGTCCTCCTTCTCAAGAGTGTATCTGTCTTTGTCTCTCTCTCTCTCCCCCTTGTAAATCTAAATGTTATTTCATCACTAAATAAAATATATTAATAAAAAATACAGAGAGGAATTGAACATATTTAATGAGCAGACTTTTAAAAGATGATTCATATTCAATAGATCTCTATGTTGTTCCATCACAAAATAAATATATTGTTAAAACATGAAGAGGGGGATTGCAAACAATTAATGAACAATTTTTAAATGATGGCTTGTATCCAGAAGATGCATTCTAGATCTCACTGCAACATGCAAGGAGTGACCCCAACGTAAAGGGCAGAGATTTGAAGGGATTTGGAGGGTCCGTTTCCTTCCTCGGCAGTCAGGCCTCCCTGCTAAAACCTGCACTCCTTTGCTGTGTACAGTCATTCTCAGACCCTCCGGCAGCCTTGGCCTTTAAGAGTACTTTTGTCTTCAGTCTTAGGGTTGCGCTGAGAGCCCTTGTCATGGTGCTTTCACTATTACTTTTGCTTTCACTAAATTTTCCAACTTAAGAAGGTTGCCTTTGCTTGATCTTCAGAAAACTTGCCTTTCACCTCCCCAAAGTGACTTTTTATTAATAGCTGTGCAATCCTCATTGCTTTCACCCTTTTGATGCAGTTCTTTGATCCTCCAAGTCTAAAACTCAAAATTACCTCTTAACAGTGGCATTCATGAACCAGGGAATGCGCTCTTCCTGACAGTTTATCTAAGTTCCACCCCTCGACACACATGTTCTTTCCCCACAGGCCTCTAATTCCTTCCACGGATACTTTGCATTGCCACATACAGGTTTAGGCTTTCTTACCAGATTATTTCCTTTTTATGTTGTCCTGAGTATGAGGGAACAATTGAGACCCTTTCCTGCCCCATCCAACCCCAACCCGGGTTCACCCCAACTGCAGGTACACTGTGGAGACAGCCCACATCTGGGAACAGTTCTCACCTTGCCTTATCTTTTTTTTTTTTTTTTTTTTTTTTGCGGTACGCAGGCCTCTCACTGCTGTGGCCTCTCCCGTTGTGGAGCACAGGCTCCGGACGCGCAGGCTCAGCGGCCATGGCCCACGGGCCCAGCTGCTCCGCGGCATGTGGGATCTTCCCGGACCGAGGCACGAACCCGTGTCCCCTGCATTGGCAGGCGGACTCTCAACCACTGCGTCACCAGGGAAGCCCCTTGCCTTATCTTTTACATTCAGAGATTGGCCTGCCAAGGTACATCCCACCTCAGGGCTTGCAGGGGCTGGACTGTCCAGAAAACCTTCACTGGAACCTACTAGTCTCTCCTCATCAGGGAGGGGACTGGAGAGCTTCCAGGAAAGCAGATGTTATGGTACAGTAACTCCTGCTTCTCCCTAACCCCCTTCTACTGGGGAAAGGTAGATGTCCAGCTGGATCCCACCCAGAGAAGACAGAAGACCCTAAGAGAAATCTTGTGGAGTTTGACAGTGACTCTGGAACATGGGACGAGACCCATCTTTCATATCCAATGCTCTCCAGGTCTAAAGGTCCATTGGGAAGCAGGAATGGGGGTATGCCAAGATCCTCCCTGTTGAGGATGCCAAGGTCAGCCTGGGGGAGACAGCCAGCAAGGCAAGGGACACAACGAGGGCTGCAGCTCAGGGGAGACCCAGTGACCCTTTCCACAGGGTCCCAACCCTTAGAGCTATTTCTAAGGAAGCAACTGCCTGGAGGTGCAAGTGCTCACCATCCACGGGAAACCTGGGGCAGCCTTGGTGTTTAGGGCTCAGAGGGTATGAGAGGTGACAACAGGAGGGGAGGAGAAGAGAAAGAAAGGGAGAGACGGGGAGAGTGGAAAGAGGAGAGGGGAGAGGGAAGGGAGGGGAGCCGGCTGCACAGCTGTAGGGAAGGTCTAATGTGTGTGGAGGGGAGATGTTCAAACTGTCATGAGAGTTAAGAATTTAATAACCAGATTAGACAAGAGCTACTGAACTGGACTAAATTCTCCGATGGGACTCAAATTCCATTATTGGGCAAGATTAAGTCTTCTCTCCCTCATCCCTCTCCAGTGAGTGGAAATGGGGTTCGGAGTTATTACAAGAGATAAAACCATTCTGTTTGCACCTCACTGAGCTGAGACACCTCCATTACACCAGCTACACATAAAATCCCAGACTCTCTGAGCTGCTGGACTCAGGTACAGAGATTTTTTTCTTTGCCGGTTCCGCCTCCTGGCACCTGCCCCTCTGTCTCTACAGACTGGAGAAGACAAAAACTAAAAAAGACCAGGGAGGTTTCTTAACTTCATTTCAGCATTCAAATTAATCACTCTAATTTTTCACACAACCAACTTTCCTTTCCAGTGCTTTTTCAGTTAAGAGGACGTTATCTTAATGAGAACATTTCTAAGGAGAAGGCAACGTATGTTTGGAAACTAACATCTTGTGGAGTGAGGCTGACACACTGCTTACATAAAACGATTTGGTAGCCTGCTTCATTATTCGTTTAGTAAGTGTGACACACAGCTACCTAGCAGGGGACCCCCAACTGGTTCAGAAGCCACGTTTGAACTCTACCTCGAGAGACAGCCCTATGTGCTCTCTCAGAGGCAAGCATTTTACTGATAACCAATGTTAACGTAGATTTACAGGGGTGTGTATTAATATTCGCTTTTATCCAGCAGGATATTGCATATCTGTGTCATTTCTGTTTCAATTCCTAAATCTAGAAATGGCTTACTTCTTCAAAGTTGTACACCTCAAGGCTCTTGTCTTCAAGGTGACTTCTTTTCTAAAAGATTCCTCTTTGGGCTTTTTGTAAATGATCAGTGATCCTGGCCAAGGTCAGATGTGTTTAAATTCTCCAGAAACATGCTTCTCAGAGTGTTAAGCTCTGTGTGTGTGTGTGTGTGTGTGTGTGTGTGTGTGTGTGAGAGAGAGAGAGAGAGAGAGAGAGAGAGAGAGAGAGAGAGAGAGAGAGAGATTATATACACCCTCACTGGTTATGCTTATAATGCACCCCAGAAGGAAAATCTGAATGGGAAAGGATCACAGAGAGCAAACATGAACAGTTTAAAATTGCTTCTAACGTGATTATGATGGGCCCCTTTTCTAGTTACCAATGGTTTTAAAAGGTTGTTATTTTGTTCTAGAATACAGCCTGTCTCACTTTGGATCTTATTAGTTTTCTTTTTGTTAATACTGAGGTGTATTTAGCAGTATTTTTATGTGCTAGTCATTTTTTGTGGGGGAAGAGGGCTCTCATTTGGCCAAGAAAGAATAAGAAAGAAAAGGACAAGAAATGAGAAAGAAAGGGAAAAGATATTTTCCAAAAATAACTGGACAAGAGCTGGACTGGAAACAGAGAGAAGGAAGAGGGTTGAAAGGATGCGTGTATGTGTGTGTAAAAGACATGGTCTGAGGTAGAAATAACCATGTTGTTCCAAGGTGTAATAAACCAAGTTACCAAGAAGAAAAGCAGTGGAAAATGCTGGTGGAAACTGAAGAATGTTACTCTGCCTGAAAGGGGAAAACCAAGAAATGAGGAAGTGATGCCAGTCAAATAATTCCCTACATTATCCAGTGGATGGTGCTGGGTGCCCAAAACAGCTTTGTTGCTACTTACAACAGGGAAGAAATAATGTGTAACATATAAATGTGAATTCAATGTGTAATTCTTATACCCCCAAATTCCAATAGTTCAGAGATTAATAAAACAAGAACTGTGAGACAAAATCTTTAATTTAAATTTTGAAATAACTTACATTTTCACCTTTGATTCCAAGAGCTGTAGATTGAGGTGATACTTTTCAATATTATTCTCCACATCCATGGCCATCTGGTGACTACAAACAGAAATAATGCCTCAATATAGCTGAATCCATAAAGTTATCATGTATATCAATAAAGCTTCCAATTTAGATTTAATTGAAAAAGCAAATATATATGCAATTTTGTTCATTGTATTAATAGAGTCCTAAAAGTTCCTATTGATGGATGGTGGATAAATAACCATACCATAGAAAGAAATTGTTGTTTTGCCTTTTAACATTGCTTTTCTTTTGATTTCTACCATTCAGCTCAACATTCATATCTAAGGCATGTAAATCATTTACTTTAAGCAAAGAGGGAAGCAGAATATTAGACCATTTCAGGGGAATAAAAACCGTAAGTAGAGTGTTACAAATCCCACTGTATTGTCCAACTAGTAAGTTGTAGAGAGAACCTCATTCATTCCCAATGGTGTCACTACCATTGAACCTTTCCTCCTTTCATTCTGTAAGTGTTTTCAGAGCTCCCGCTATGAGCAAAGCATCAGTCTGCCCTGGTGAAAGACAGAGGGCTATGAATGTATGGTTACTGCTCCTATGAGTCTATAAGACAATCACTGGGTGCTACAATGGTCAAGGAAGACTTCATGGTGACTATGGCAGTTGTGCTCGGTTTTGAAGAATGGACAGGAATTAGTAAGTTGAGATGTTAAAGGTAATGCATATGAAGAAGATATTAAAACAAAGGAGTAGAATCCAAAGAAAACAAAACATTAATTTGAAAAGATACATGCACCCCAATGTTCATAGCAGCATTATTTACCATAGCCAAGATATGGAAGCAACCTAAACGTCCACCAACAGATGAATGGATAAAGCAGTTGTGATACACACACACACACACACACACACACACTAGAATATTACTCAGCCATAAAAAAGAATGAAATTTTGTCCTTTGCAACAACATGGATGGACCTTGACGGTATTATGCTTAGTGAACTAAGCCAGACAGAAAAAGACAAATACTATATGTTATCACTTATAAGTGGCATCTAAAACATAAAACAAATGAATGAATATATCAAAACAGAAACAGACTCACAGATATAGAGAACAAACTAGTGGTTACCAGTGGGAAGAGGGAAGGAGAGGGGGGCAAGATAGGGGTAGAGGATTAAGAGGTACACACTACTGTGTATAAAGTAAATAAGCTACAAGAATATATTGTACAGCACAAGGAATATAGCCAATATTTTACAATAACTTTAAATGAAATATAATCTACAAAAGTTTTAAATCACTATGTTGCACACCTGAAACTAATATAATATTGTAAATCAACTATACATCAATGTAAAAAAAAAAAAAACTTAAGTCATTGATACCAGAAATGCAACCCAGGCAGGCCCAGGCAGGACTGAACCCCACTGAGGTCCCATTCTGAAGATGCAAGAAAAGGGAGAGGAGTGTAGGAAGCTATTTACCGGGCCTGCCCACTCAGGATAAGGGGACCTTGGACACAACTATCGGTTGGGTCCAGTTAAATCTGGTCTCTTTTTGTACCACCTAAAGGGTTTTGATCACCTGTGACTTTATTGAGACAGCAAAATGATTCACTGAAAGTGACTATACCCACATTATTGGGATCTCTGATGGCAATTTGTATCCATGGCTGTGAGCATCAAACTAAACTAGTGAATGTATTCTTTTATTGCAATGATGGTTTGAAGTGCCATTATTAAATGATTATAAAAGTGATCTATGTTCTTCAGAAAAAAGAAAGAGTGGAGGTGAAATGTTTAGGTTATTTGGGGACAATAAAGAGAAATTTTGTGGAAGAGGAAGATACAAGTAGGAGCATAAAAGGAAATGAGTTTGTACAAGCAGAAAAGTAATAGTCATTGGCCACACAATGTGTACAAAACACTGTCGTGACATTTTAATTGTATTAGCTCATTTAATTCTCACAGTAGCCTTTATCAATCAAGAATTAAACTCAAGTCTCACCACTACAAAGTACCGCTTAGAGGATTTAATATCAGTCTTTTATTAAATTTCTACTGACTGTGTTTTTCATAGATAAAGTATTTGACAACCCAATCCAATACACATTCATGTGGTAAGGGTGTGTGTTTTAAAACTGAAACAAAAGTTTCAAGAAATATTATTTCGCCAACTACATGTAAAGTACTCTGACATTATTTAAATATATTTCAGATTTTTTAAAAGGCCAGGGGTGACCCATCAAATCGGTTTAACAAACAATCAGTGGATTGTGATCCACAGTTTGAAAAACATTGCTGCAGGGAAACAAAGCATGTGAAGCAGGAAAATGTGATGAATGGGATGTTTTAGAATGGTTTGTGGTGGGTGTGAGCAAGGAGAATGAAGGAAATTATTTAGGTGGGTATTCAAATTAGCCAGGTAATGAAGACCAGGATTATAATTATAGTAAAGAAAAGAAAAAGATAAGAAAAAATTGTGCTAGAGACATCATTAAGATAATGAATGTATCCTCTCTTGAGAAAGGAATAACAAGTGATGGGGAAAACATGGTAGATCAGATATATTCACACATGGCCACTAGGTGGTGTCATCAGCCCAAGACAGCTTTGTGGTTGCCCAGGTGGGATGCTGAGGAGAGGAGCGAGGAAAAAAACACTCTTGCCTGGTCTGTGCTGTTGGTATTCACGTTTACCATTATTAATTTAACCTTATTCACTCATTTACAGATATAGTAAAGGTCTCCTCTATGCCATGAATGATGCAAAACATGGGGGACACAATGATGAAAACACTAGACATGTTTCCTGTTCTGATGTTCCGACAATCTAGGAGAAGATGTATATTGAATGAGTAACTAAAAATGTGATAGATGTTATTAAAGGAGAAACACGGAGAGACTTAATCCAGTGTTGGTAGGCTGGACAGTCTCATTTTTATAATTCTATGGTCTTGTGGGAACAACAGCCTTATAAAAAGGATATTCTAAAATACTGTAAGTTAAACCCCTTACAAACAAACTAGCAAATTGGGCAACAGAGATATATGTGAGGTGCTGTGGGGCCTGTTGATATATGCAGCAACCAAAGACAAGGCTCGAGTCTTCACAAAAAGAAATCTTTAAAATAGTATTAGCAATTTTGTTACTGTGGAGTTATAATTCATACATCCTCAACAAGCTATACACTACAAATACCAGTAGGTCTAAATTAGATAGCTTTAGCTCATTCCGTCAATAATTGCTTGTGGGTCATAAAGCGATTATACATCAGAAAATGTGTGATTTGCAATCACGCATTTCCTACTCTGGTACCCAGCCTGATTCAACATTTACAAAAAATATTGATAGCAGTCAGCCTAAGGTCTTACTTAATAAATGATTCTCAAAAACAATAGAGTTATAAGAAGCCTCCTAATTAATGGTCTTAGTAATTGCTCTTCTCTGTTTATGGGCACATGCCAAGCTTCACTGAGAGAGAGAGACACAGACAGACAGACAGACAGAGACAAATGCATCCAGTTGGCCCTGCAGATGATGTCAGATAGAATGGAGTTGCAGCTCCCCCTCCCTTCCCACCAACTGTCTACCACAAAACCCTGTTGAGCATTAAGAATAAATGTAACATTCCAAGGGGGAATAACCGATCAACTGCTATGACACCACTATCACTTAATTTATGGTCCTTTCAAGTAGCTGAGATGATTTACATTAACACCTAAGTCAGCTACAGCTATAATGAAATGCCTAATCTGCTCACTCAGAGTACACCAATTTTTTAATCAAATTTGACAGCTTTCAAGGACACAGCCCTGCCCTGAAGCAGACCAGGAAAATCTTCAGAATTCCAGGCAAATGGGTAGAATTCTTAGGACTGGTAGGCACAGTTAGGACAAGCATGAAAGGGAAGCTTGCCCCAGAGGCCTGGGTGTTTTGAGGGAAGACTCTGAATCCCATCCCTGGAATTCCTCAATCATGACTGGGAAAATTAAGCATACAAAGCAGACTGGCCATTTCCAGAAGCTTTCAGCTTTCTCAGGCTTCTAGATAATGAGAGGGAAAGAACAGAGGAAGGGGGAGGGGACCATTCATCTTCACCTATCTTCCTGAGAGCATAGAGCTGGGAAAGATACATGTTGGTGTTAGCGAGGGGTTTAATATAGAGTTGTGGTCAATTAGCAGGAAAAAAACTTCTGGAGTTCACTTCTCACATTAAAATCGATAATGAAAAAACAGCATAACCAGATTTAAGAAATAAATGAGCTGAGCTGAACATCAGAGAAAGTGTGTCCTCAGAGAATTAAGCTCAAAGAGATGATTGAATAACTAAAAAAAAAATCTAAAATGCATGTAGACCACTGGCCCTCAATCCCAGATCCTCATTAGAATCACACAGAGGAAGCTTTTAAGAAATACTGATTCTAGGATCTCACCCCCAGAGATTCGTATTTGATTTGTCTGGGGTGGGGCTTATGCATTTGTATTAAACTTCCTGGTGATTCAAAGTGTAGCCAGAATGAAGAACCACTGATCTAACATCATTACAACACTGATCTCCACAGAAGAAAAACCTTCTTCCTAGTTTCAGCCAAAAAATCTTCAGTTATTATTGTTTACAAATAACTAGTGATGGTGGTGATGAGGGGGCAGGATAATCAAACAATTTTATTCTTATTTATTCATATTAATGAATATGAATACCCTGGCATAACAAGAGTAAGTTAAATCCATAGATAAGTCAGAAACTTCATTTGATCAAATGAACTGTTCTTCAAGTAGTAACATGGCCAATTCTTAGAATCATGGAGATGGGATGAACCTGAGAGGCCTTCTGGTTCAAACAGCCCCCAAGGGGAGGAGCCAGTATTGAAGGCACCATTCTATTGCTACAGATCAGGACCCTGTGGGGATCCTGGGCACAAAAGCCTTTCTGGGTCCCCCATTTCTTGATTACAGGAAATAGGCTTCATTCAGCCTCCAGGACCTTCCCCCAGTTCCAACCAGCAGGTTCCAACAGTTGCTAATTAGGGAAGGGAGAGGATGCTGAGACTAAGGAGGAAGAGTCGAGAAATGATAGTGCAGCCTTAGGGCAGGGTCCTCTTTCCCCATCAAGGGATACATATAACAACATCTCTCAGCTGTTCTGCAGATACTGAAACCCCACCAGGTGGGAGAAGTTAACAGTATGCTGCCCACAAGCCCATACACAGACCCAAGACCGGTTGGAACCAGAAGGTTGATGATGCTGACTCCCACTTACCTCACCACCAACCAATGAGAAGAAAGTCCACAAGCTGACCACACCCTCTTTGAACCATCACTGTAAAACTTCTCACTACCAACTCCAGGTTGGGACACAGTTTTGAGGGCGTTAGCCCACTGTGGCCCCCTTTGCCTGGCAAAGCAATAAAGCTCTTCTTTTCTACTTCACCCAAAACTTTGTCTCTGAGAACTAATTTGGTGTCAGGGTACAGAGCTGGATTCGGCGTCACTATCATGGGCGTCACATTTCATGCACTCAGTGAGACTGTCAAGCCAGTATGGTTAGCTTCATTTTTAAAGATGGTGAACTGGGCTCAGGGTGGTTAAGTAATTTGTCCAGACTCACAAAGCCAGGCAAAAGCAGAATGAGCAATCAAATCCAGGCTTTTCCATTTTCAGGAACGTTTTCAACAGCATCTCAGACGGATGGTCACGTACACTCTTCTTCGGCACTTCCAGTGTCTATCAGCTCACTCCTTAACAGAAAAGTCCACCCTCTTGGGCAGGCTGAATCTTTACTAAATTCATTAGTTTTTCTGAGTCATAAAGCTGTTTCTCCATAAATCCTGCTCATTGATCCTTGTTCTGCTTTCTAGAACAAGAAGAGCAACGTAGCCCCTCTTTTATAGGAAAATTCCTTCAAATGTTTAAGAATAGCTGTACGTTCCCTCTAAGATTTCTTTTCTTCAAGCTACACATCCTCAGCTCTTTGTAGTAGTTTCACGTAGTTCCAGAACCCTCAGTTTTAACCCTCTGGTGCTCTTGGGGATGTCAATGTGATTTTTAAATGTGGTGCTCAGAGTCAAATGTGGTGACATTCACATGGACTTGACCATGGGACTTAGCGGTTACAAGCAGGGGGCTCTGGTGGCATTGAACCTGAGTTTCATTCTCCTCCTCACCACTCTTAGCTGAGTGTACTTAGACAAGTGCTGAAAGCACTCTGAGCCTCTTTCCTCATCGGTAAAATGGAAATAATAATGCCTATATCAAAAGGCCATAATCAGAATTCACTGAGGAAACATCTGTAAACATTCACTAGTACAGAGTACACTGTAAATGTTCAATTAATGATAGCTCATTTTTTCTTCTTTTAACTTGACCATGTATACCTATTAATCAAACTAATATTGTGGTAATATCTTTAGAAGCCATATAAAATCATAGTCTCATGTTAATGTCAGAAAAAACCTCTAAGCATTCACCCACATGGAAATCAGAATACATCTTTCACATGCTCTAATTGTACAATTTTCCTACAAACCTAAATGGAAGACTTTACTTTTATCTCTGTTCAGTTTCATCTTTCTTGCTTGCTTTCAATTCCAGCTCAGTTTTGTTCCATTCTGCAGTATTATTTGAATGTTCATTCTATTAGTCTTAGTGTTACCCTTGTGTTTTTACAAATTTTATGACTGCCTTCTATACACATCACTGATTAAAAGCCAAAGACAGGGCAGGGTTAAGTTTCAAGCCCTCCGACATACCATCGGAGACATCTCCAGGCATCATATTACTCTGTTAATCAGTACAGCTTGTGTATTGTAGCTCAACTAGCCATAAATCTATTTAACTATATCTCAAATGTGCCACATTTCTAAGTCCTAACAAAAATATCCTAAGATTAATTTACTTATTTATTGTTGCCTTGTCGAATAGCTTTCTTTAATGCAAGCTTTTCAACTTCAACTTTAATTTCCTTTAGTATTTTTACTTACTTTTCAAGTAAATATTTTCCATCATTAACTTGTTTTAAAGGATTCTGCAATCTTTTTAATTCTTCCTGTGAAAAAGAAAAGAAATGTTTTACAAATTGACTCCACGTACTTATAGGTAATAATATTTCAGGACAATTGTTCACAAAATTGAGATAATCACCATGAGGACTTCTGGACCTTGCAATAGATGAGTGCTTAAACATACAATTTGATTCTTGATCAAATTAAAATACAAAACTCCTATTCAAATTTTGTGACTTTTTTTTTAACCACTAAAGAAAATGCTTCCTGTTATTTTTCCAGAGTGGCAATATGTTTATATGGATCCACCCATACTCTTCCCAAATTTACTCTTGTCAACAGTATCATGTTTGCTGGTTGCTGGGTGAAGAGTTCTAAGGAACATGCGCTGGGTTTGTCCATTTAGCAAACATCCCCTCTTGTCTCTTGGTAACTCTTGGTAACCTCGGCCCCAGTGCTCAGACACACATACACACAAACACGTGCACACACTCCTTCCCTGAATTTCAGGCATCCATAGTCTCTGTAATCCCATTCCCTCAGCCACAGTGATTGGTTCAGGAATGCGACAGAAGTCGGCCCAGGTTCCTGGTGAGACTGCCTGTCTCTAGTCTTGTTGCCAGTCACAGCAGGATTTAAGGAAGGCGCACAGAAGTCTGGATCTGGGAAGACCACCATTCCTTGAGATCACCCTGCTTTCCTTGTCGCCACCAACTGCTGAAGTGCCAAGAGGAAGCCCCGATTAGCACTAATTACTCATTTGTCCCTCAAAGACCATCAAGACTAGTCTCAACATGTTTCTGACCCACCAGACATCCAAGTCTCCGAGGTTACCCTTTTTTTTTTTTTTTTTTTTTTTTTTGTGGTATGTGGGCCTCTCACTGTTGTGGCCTCTCCTGTTGCGGAGCACAGGCTCCTGACACGCAGGCTCAACGGCCATGGCTCACGGGCCCAGCCGCTCCGCGGCATGTGGGATCTTCCCGTACCGGGGCACAAACCCGTGTCCCCTGCATTGGCAGGCGGACTCTCAACCACTGCGCCACCAGGGAAGCCCACCCATGTTCTTTAACTTCATACTACACTGTACAACCTCGAATTTGACCAGTCACCCACCTCTCCCCGGTCCCTCCCATCTTTCCACTGGGCCCTTTGGAACTCACAGTCTGTCATCAGCAAAATCCTCTATCTCCTCAGTTTCTTTGAACATTCCCTTAATTATCTTATTCTATCTGAACCCTTGCTCTTCCGGGGACAGCTAAGTTTTTGTTAGAGCAAGAAGATCAAAGAACTGTTTAGAAAAGACTTTTAGGATATAGAGGGGTCTGCTGATGACAAACCTGTCTGATCCCTGAGCACCCTGTCTCCCCTGCAGTCCTCTCGAGAGGTGGCCGTTTCTTCCTCACGTGCTACACGTGACACACTCTGGAGGAGAGGTGGGGACCTTCTTGCCCCTCACTGCTCCTCCCAGGTCCTCCTCACTCCTATAAAACCTCAGCTCCTCTGGAAACATGCCAGCAGCCTGGCCTAGGCCTCAGTCTTCTTCTCTTGCTGTCGATCCTCACTCCTCAGGAGGTCTTATCCAGTCCACAGCTTTAAATTTATATTTGCACCTGACCTCTCCTCTAAACTCCATTCTTACACATCCACCACTTGGGAGCTATGTGTGCATGTCTGACAGGCATCTCACATTCAAACCGAAGTCTTGATTGCCCTGTCTAGACGCTCCCACTCAAATCTCCTGCTTCACCACTTCTTCCTCATTTTAACGAATGACTATTCACCTAGTCATTTAACAAAATTACTGTTCACCTAGATATACAGTGACATGAGTCCTGAAACCTAGAAGTCAGCCTCTACTCCTCCCTTCCTCTCACAATCCACAGTCAATCAATCAGCTAATCATGCTGGTCCCAACTTCAAAATATATCTGGAAATTGACCGCTACTTCTCAGTCTGGTCTAAGGCAACTGTGATAGTCTCCTGTCTCCCTGTTTTCCCTGTTAGTCCACTTCAGTCACTTCTTCTTACATCAGCCAGCATGATCACTGGGTACTTGAGTTTGTTTTTTTAAGTGAGTGAAATGCACACATCATAAGTGTACAGTACAATGAGTTTTGACAAATGCACACATTGGTAGAATTACCACCCAAAACAAAATACAGAACATTTATTTCACTCCAGAAAGCTTCTGTGTCCCTCTCCCGAAAGCACTCCTGTTCTGATTTTTATCACCATAGATTAATGTTGCCTGTACTAGAATTTCACATAAATTTGTCTATTCTTTTGTATCTGGCTTAATTCCCTCAGCATTATATTTTGACATTAGTTACTCAATCAATGTTAATTGCTTAAACTTCATTTCAGTATTTGGAGAAGAATTTTGTTTCCTTCTTCTGAATTTTAGAGCATGAGGATTTTGAAGTGTGAGGAACCCTGAAGCTGCAATAGAACTATTTGCTGCTCTGAGAGGTGTTAACTGGATAGAAAGATAACACGGCAAAGAGGATGGAAGCAAAGAAACAGAGCAAAGGAGCCAGAGCCCTAGTGACACTGTGAACCTCTGGGTCAAACTAGAGCTTGAGACCAGCATACTGATGGATTTTTCGGTTTCATGAGCCAATAGAGTCTCTCACTGGCTAGGCAATTTGGTTGAGATTTCTGTTTTTTACAATTGAAAGAATCTAACTCAGAAGGGACACTGTGAGCCATAACCTAGGGCTACTAAATATAGAATCCTAACTAGATGAGCTATAGAACTATAGACATTCAGAACTAGACAGGTGTTGTCATCGTTAGATTGGTTAGTTGGTTTTGTTTTGTTTGGGCAGTGTCTTTTTAAAAGATGTTTCACCGAGAAGACTAATGGATGAAGCAGGTCATGATCTTCAGTTCCTTATTTTACTTATTTATTTATCTATCTATTTATTTATTTATTTGTGCCACACCGCGTGGCTTGCAGAATCTTAGTTCCCTGACCAGGGATTGAATCCGTGCCCCCTACAGTGGAAGCAAGGAGCCCTAACCACTGAACCACCAGGGAATTCCCAGTTCCTTTTTATTAAAGGCAGCTGCTTTTATATACAACACTGGGATAAAATAGACCTCATATGAAGACCATTTCTGCACCTTCTGTAAAACTGCTATATAAGACACTGTACATTTTGCTACAGGCTCTCCCTTACCTAAAAAGAATGAAATTTTAGGATTTCATCCTAGAGGATATTTTCCCCTTTTGATAAAATAGTGCACTTCTTTTCATCAACAATAACAACTCGTAAGTCTCATAGGGGTGGTTTATTTTGCCTTGGCTGCCAGAAGCTTAAGCTAAATTAAATATTCAATTGCCAGAACTATTCTCTCCAGGCTGTTAGTATAATTATTTCCTCCTCTTTCAATACATGATATGTAAACCTCTCTATTTAACTCTTTACATGTGTGCTTTTCACAGTAAGTGGAAGCAAGTACTATATAGGCAGTTATATGGTAATTGGGTATGAAGATAGAGATGATTAATAGGTGGATAGATAGATATAGATAGAAAGAGAGAGAGACAGAGAGACAGAACATCCTTTTCACTCTTACACATGGCATTTTATTTTCAAGGTAAAACTTACCCTTCAACCCTATAGACCCTGGTTCCTAAGAATAAGACTCCACCTCTATCTTCTATTTTTCTCCCAACCCTCCATTCCTCCCACCTAATCCTTCAGCATATCCCATCCCACCTCCAGTGACATAGCAATAAATCCAGGTCAGAGAAAAGGTCAGGCTTAAAGCCACTTTTATACAGAAAGGAAATAGGTTGGATAAGAATCCTTAGTCATTCTTGAAAACCAGAGGTGGATTTTTAGGTCGTGAACTTTTTCTTTTTACCCCCTGCATCATGATTAGGAAGGAGACAGAACTGTGGTAGTCCAGGCTCCTTCTCTTGTGTGTGTGTGTCTGTGGTGTATTTTTTTCTTTTCTTTTTCCCTGGGTACCTGGGGGCAGGAAGGAACAGGCGTTTGCACTTTGTGCCAGCCACTCTCTCTTCCTCGTCCTTTCATTGCAGGGAGCTTTGGGGAGGGGGAGGGAGGGCTTCGATGCAGTACTTCATTCAATCTGACTATCCACGTTCTAGGAAATCATATTAAACATAAGGTCAATGACTAACAAGAGCTTTCTGAACAGCTGCTCTGCTGACAATTTAGAGGACTGATTTCATCATTTGGTTATTTAAGCTAACTATACAAAAACACTTCAATTCAATTGGCCCATAGTTCCAAACTGTGTCCTTGTTTTCTGGGAGATGAATAAGGAAGTTGGCTTGCTCCACAGACCTTTGCTCAGAGCTTCACTCCTTGAGAAAGTTTTATTTTAACTTACCATTAAAAACATATACACATTGGTCTTTCCCATCACTGGTTTCTCCCACTAGCCTTCGTTGTCTCTGATTTCATATCTAAACATGCCATTTCCCTACTAGAAACGAACGTGGCTCCCCAGTGCTTTCAGATGGATTCCAGGATCTCAGCCAAGGGCCCCTTGTCTCTCTGGGGGCCCAGCTTACGAGCCCTGCCCCGTACACTCCCTCTCCAAGTCTGCTCCTGTGAAATTTCACCCAATCCTGAATTCACATGCTCTCTCACTGGACATTGGGTTCCCAGCTCTTCTAATGGCCCACTCTCATCCTTCCTTCAGGAAGCCCCCCACCTTTCCCCTCCTCCATAGAGCCTTTCCTAACTCCACAGGAGGGTCTGGTACCTCACCTTGCGTCCTCAGCATCCTGCGGTGACTCCTATTTTAACATTGCCTCTTGACCTGTCCCACCCCACCACTGAGCTCTTGGAGATCAGGGATAACGATTTATTCACCTTGAGGTGTTTATTCCCCAAATGAGGCATTTAGGTGGTGCCTAATTAATATATGTTGAATAAATGAATTGGATGCATTGACCTGACTGAGATGAAAAGAAACCTTAGTGGCTTAATGGCCCCCCAGGTCCCAAGATGTTGTATGTCTTCTGATGATTTTTCTCTGCCCCTCCAGATATACCCTCTCTTTTTTTATTTTATCATTCTGTAGCTTTCTTTTTTATTTAGCATTCTACTTTTTCCAGTTTTATTGAGGTATAACTGACAATTACAAATTGTATATATTTAAGGTATACATTTGAGATATGTATACATTGTAAAATAATCACCACGATCAAGCTAATTAACATATCTGTCACCTCACATACTTACCATTTTCTTTTCTTTCTTTTTTGGGGGAATGGGGGTGGTGAGAACACCTAAGATCCACCCTCTTGGCACATATCAGTTTCACACTGCAGTGCTATTAACTACAGTACCTTTTGTATATTAGGTCTCTAGAAGCTACTCATCTTGCATAACTGAAACTTGGTACCCCTTGACCAGCATCTCCCCATCTACACTCTTTACTCATCTCCACTCTCCCCTGTGCTCTGGGAGGGTCAAAATTAGACTTTATCAAGCAGGGCCCTTTGTTCTGTGGCTTAGGACAGGGTTTGAGCAGTGGAAGGCACTGGCACTCGATCAGAGGGGGGCAGAAGAGAGAAGTTGGGGTATTTATTCCCTGTGTTCCCCTCTCTTCCTGGAGTACAGGTTGGCGTCACTGAAGGTCACAGCTCCCAAGGGGTGGTGGCCTCTCCCACATGGTCATTCTTGCCACGTTCCCATAACTACTCCATTTTCTCGCCCCCCCAAGACATTTCTTTCCCTTTCTTCCCTTCCCTTCCTTCCCCTTCTCTTTTTTTATGTTTTTCATTTTTGTTTTAAAGTCTTTATTGAATTTGTTACAATCTTGCTTCTGTTTTATGTTTTGGTTTTTTGGCTCCGAGGCATGTGGGATCTTAGCTCCCTGACCAGGGACTGAACCCACACCCCCTGCATTGGAAGGCGAAGTCCTAACCACTGGACCACCAGGGAAGTCCCCCTTCCCTCCTCTTGCCCTTCCAGCTATTGATAGCCCCAGATGCTTCACCATCCCCTGTGGTTCTCCCTACACCCCGCCCATATCTATACAGTCACTTCATTTAACTCCTTCCATCACCCTTTTAAGTGGGTCGTCTGTCTTCTCCCTGGATTCTGGCTCAGATGCCTCAAGGATCTTACGTTTTCTTTGGTTTGCCCTATCCTTTCCATTCCTTTTCTATAATCCAACAAATTCAATTAATACTATTAATTAATCACACTAACTAACAGAAGAACATGTCTGTTTGATGGTTGACCCCTATCAGAGAAGTTGTCCCAACTCAAGGGCCTAACTCAATTTTCTGGCTCAGTTTGATTCACCAGATAAGGGTACACTTTCTACCATGCTCATTTTAACTTCTGTCTTTTTGACATGTGGGCTGAGCCCCTCTGCAAAGTGCAAGTTGAACTGTTCACGTACAACCCAGACATAGCGCATTCCATATTCTTTAATCTCATTTCTCCAAATGAAATCTGTGTTAGGAGTGGCTGTGAAATGTAGGCTGTACTATTGGGGGAATAACTGATCGACTACTTGCCAAACAAAGCCCGTGCTTCCCACTGTCATCAGAGTTGCTCTGAAGTCATCACTTAGGTGTGAACTGTTAGACTGGATGGCGGATTCTGGATTTTGTTCTTTTGTGTCTGCCTTCCCCATCCCACCTTAATCCTGCAGGGCTTTCTTCTGTCACAAACAGGAGAATACACCTAAGAGGCTAGACAAGCTCAGCTCTGTGGCCACTTGGTCAGCCCCTAAACCTGACCCACAATAAAACACTCTTCTCTTTTTCTTCGGTCCCTGCCACTTTTACTGTCTAGACAAGCAGGGTATATTCTTTGGACAAGTTTAAAATCAGAAATCCACTCAAAATTGCTTTTTCTCTGAAGTGTACTTGTGTCTAAGTGGTAACCTTTTAACTTTTCTGACTTATGCCCTGGCCATTTTATTCTCAGCATATCCTAGAGTATTTAAGGTAACTTAAAACATGTGGAAACAATCTACAATTTACTTCATTGTGTAGCTATGGGTGACAGAAACTGTACCACTTACACACATCATTTTTGAGTTGGGAATAATTTCATTATTAACCTAAGGGTAACTATTTAACAAAAGTTAAAAGCCAAAATTATTTTTGACTATTCAATCATTCAATTAAACAACATCAGGCTTCCTCAATCCCCTCCACCACCACCCCATTGCCCTTTTTTTAATGGAAATGTAATAAGGGCACTAAAAAAGGGGTTACTAATGTTTGCATAATTTGGAAAAGTAGAAGACATAAAATCTATACTAATTTTAGCCCTGCATCATTAAACATGAAATATTGATTATTGCTCTTTGCCACAGAATTTATGAAGCTAGCTAGGCTGCTGTGTCCACATAAAGTGATTCTGATGCTTTGCCCTCGGACCTCAGTGGCTGCAAATGATGCTCCTTGGTGACAGCTGTGAGGCTGGCATTCTGATCCACAGCCTTAAGAGATACATTTCCCAGATTAGACCAGGAATGACCCAGCTGCACAGCCCAACTTCAGAAAATTAAATTGGACGGAGTCCAAACCTCTGTTGAAATAACTGTGTGAATTACAATGCTTCCATGGGCCTTGTTATAATGTAAATGTGCTTTACAATTTACTGCACTTCCCTCCTTCCCCTGCTGTGAATATGGGCATTAATAGTCATCTCATATATTTAAAGGCAAAAAGACATCAAAAATAAAAATGTAAGGTTCATGCTTTCTCCCTTTAGAAAGCAGAGACTAAACTCCTTTCTTTTATCTTTGCCATTTTTTTTTTTGCAAAAAGAGCATAGGTTTTGTTTATGTATTATGCATTAATGTTTTTTATGGCTGACAGACCTGTAAATTTCACACAGGGAAGTTACCTTGAAGCTGAACATGAATTTCTTTGGGAAGAAATAAATGGCTAATAGGACATCAACAGCTCATTTAAAGGATTCATTCAGGTAAGTTATGGGCACATGAGGCATATATGAGGTAGTAGACTTCAGAAGAGATTTGATTTGCCTGTTTCTAGCACTTTAAGAACATTCTGAATGTCCGATGAGATGCAGAGGGGCTATGGTTTTATGGTGACAATCACTTAGTGAGGTGATCCTGGCCTCACTATGCAAGGCCTCAGTAGCATTATTCATTGCTTCATACATAGTGAAACTTACAAACATACAATATGATGCTAGGAATCGTTGTGGTAGCTCCTTCTTTATTCTTGTTTGACCAACCAGGCTATGTTCCTAGGTGTTAGGACATAAAAGCCTTTGACTGCCAACTCTGAGCGTGCCAATCACCTGAGCTCATTTGAACAGATGCCAAAAAGAAACATCTTAAGTAAAAACCCAGTTATGACGGTTTAAGTCATTGGTCACCTTGAATCTGAGATGCTTTCAGCCCCTAAGATTCTCCTGGAATGATGGGTGGGAGGGTATCCACCTGGAAGGGTATACCTACAACATGATCACCCATGTCAGCCCTGTGCCCTTATCTGAATAAGCACCTACAACTCCATCCAGCTGCACAAGACAGCCCTAGTGGATCCAGGATTGTCAGACAGGGTGAGCCAGCCCAATGTTACGTTGGAAAGCACCCTTTAGGCTTAAATGTCCCCTCTCTCCTTTTCCTAAAGTTGTGCATGATATTCTCAAGAGCTTTTGCTAATTTTAGATCACAGACATTGTGAAGTTATCGTTACAGAATGAAGACCCAGCTCATTGCAAAAAGTCTAATCACTTCTACTAAATCTAGGATATGAGGAATTAAAACACTATTAGTAGTCATTTTAAGTTGATTACTCAAAGTTAATTCAGCTTAGTTTCAGCAGGACAACCATGAAAACTCGACTGAGACAGAAATACTAACCACTAGGATATAGATATTTTTGCATCTTATATATTTCTACATTTTGAGAAAAAAAATTCTAGATACCATGCTTGAAGCAGAAAACTCAAATACATGTAAACACACAAGCCAGCAAAGAAACACCTCTCAGAATGCACACAGAATAGCAAAGGTGGATGAGTGAGTCCATACAACAAGTCCAGGTTTCCTGTGCCAAAGGACAAAAACAAAGGGCAGGCAATCAGAACAACATGTAACTCCCAAATCATTTATACTTGATTCTGGAATGCATTTCACTGTAGTGTAGCAAAAGCTGTCCAGATTAGATTTTTGGCTTAGTCGCATTGGAAAATGAGTTTGCGTTTCTTAGGTACTCACCAAGTGATATTGTGAAGAAGAAACCCAAATGCATGCTGGGAGGAGCTCTCCTAACATGCTCTGCAGCACCTCAGACCTGCCCATCCCTTCCTTTCTATTCCCTCCACTACCACCATGTTCAGGACCTTGTTGACTCTCACCAGTTAGTGGGTTGCATTGGGTTGCCTAATTGCTTTTCTTTAAGTACATTTCTAATCATTTAACTCTCCTGATCATAAACCCTACTGCGAGCCTGAACAAAAGTCATCTTTAGGATTAAAAATACTGTTAATCTCTCAACCCCAGTATTGCTCCTTCGATACCTTCTGAAATCCTTTCAAGTTCATTGCAAATGCAATTCTGTATATTTTAATATTTCCTTCCACAGCTAATTGTGTATCATTTCTTTGAACCACTGTTATTACTACTAACATTTATTGAATTTTATTAGGTGCCAGGCACTTTGCATAAATTATCTTTGTAAAATTATGACTTCAGCCCCATAAAAATAGCAAAGGATGCAATTATTATTCCCAATTACCTGGATAAGAAAACAGACTCTCAGAGATTAAGTAACTTGACCAAGGTCTTAAAGGAGAAACGGCATGCAAACCAAAGCAGTCTGACTCCAGAATCTATCCTCTCCAATCTTTCCCCATGAATGACATGGAACAGCATGAGCAACAGTGGTATCTCACCAATGGTGCTTGTAAAGCAGAAGCCGTAGTGGTCTGCAAAGTACTCAGACCTCTTACCTGAACCAGACATGCCATCTACCCACTGTGTGACCTTAGACAACTGACTCACTCTTCGCATCTCGCTTTCATCATTTGTAAAATGATGACAAAGTCTACTACACAATGTTTTGTGAGGATCAACTAAAATAACATATTTTAAAGTGTTTTGCATACAATAAAGTGCCAGCCACCCATAAAGAAATTGCTTAAGTGCCTGTCTTCCTAAGGACAGCAATTATTGTCTCTCTTGTCACTCCCGTGGTGCCCATCTCTGCTCCATTCTAGCTGCGCTCTCTTGGGCCGGGTGACCACCCCTCCCCGAGCCTCAGTTTCATCATCTTTAAAATGGGAGCACTAATTGTACCAAATTCCAAAGATTGCTATGAGGATCGATGATTAAAATTCATGTAAATCATTCGGTCTTGCACTAGGCACAGAGTAGGTGCTCAATATGTTTGTAATTTTCCTGGTTTTTATTGGCGTATCTCTCTAGCCCCTCCAAAGATGGGTCTGTACCTTGACACCTTCTCCTGGCCCACTCTAAACCCATTTCCCATTAGTCACCCAGTTCTGCCATTTTGACTTCCTAATTGTGTCCACAGCATACCCTCTCTGTTTCCACTGTCCTTGGTTGAGGATTTATCACCTGCCGGAAAGAACAATCTAAAATGCTAAGCCTGTCCTTAGGTCAGTCAACTGCTTGAAACCCTTCTTGCCTCCCCTCAACTATAGGGAGAGCCTAAGCCCCTGGTTCCAGCAGGACCTCATATCAGGTCCTGTGTGACCTGCCCCATCTGTCCCTCCAACCCCTTTCCCTGACTGTCCTACCCCCCACTCCACTTAATTCTCTTGGAACATCAAGAAGTCATTAAAACCTCAATTTAAGATCAGGGGCTCGGGGCTTCCCTGGTGGCGCAGTGGTTGAGAGTCTGCCTGCCGATGCAGGGGACACGGGTTCGTGCCCCGGTCTGGGAAGATCCCACATGCCGCGGAGCGGCTGGGCCCGTGAGCCATGGCCGCTGAGCCTGCGCGTCCGGAGCCTGTGCCCCGCAACGGGAGAGGCCACAACAGTGAGAGGCCCACGTACCGCAAAAAAAAAAAAAAAAAAAAAAAATCAGGGGCTCAGAAACTTGGAATGAGTCAGTCCATGCATGAGTTGAAATAAAACAATGATAAAGATAATCTTTAAAAACAGAAACAAAAGAGTAATAATTCATTATAGTGTATATGTTATCATCAAATAATGCAACATCACCTCAATTATCTGGAGATTGGTCTCTCGGGAAACTCTGTACTACATTGGAACATGTCTCCTGGGTATTAGGTGTTCTGAGTTCCAAACACCCCTCACATAGTCCCTAAGCCCACCCATTTTACCTGTAAAGTCTTCATTTAGAGTTTTCTTTAGAAAACAATTCTCAAGCAAACATAATTTTATTGTTTCCTAAGTTGCAGCAAACAAAAGAATGAGATGATCAGAAGCTGTGAGGTGAGGTGTTCTCAGACTAAATGTGGGAGAAAGAAACAGAAAAACTAAAAAGTAGATCCTGATCCATATTTCACTGAACACACAAAGGAAGATTCTTACTGCCTGGAATGTTGCCTTTTCTTGAAAACTTCCTGCAAGTTCTCCCCTTTTGAAGTAAATCTTGCTTCTCTGAGATCTTGTATGTGTTTATGCTGGGTATAGCCCTTATGTCATCTATATAAGTTGTATTTTATTTTCCTTAATATAGCCTAAGTGTTTAAGGGTAGAATTTCTTTTTTTCATTAAGTTTAAGTATCTTTCAAACTTGTAAACCCTACTTCTGAACCTGGCAAACTGGGGTGTGCCAGCAACAGGCCAGGGGTACGTGGAGCCTAAGACTAGGGCACAATTTCCCAGGATATCACTTTTATTCCATGGATAGCAAATGCATGATTTTAAAATGAAGTCCAAGGTTTGCATTAATTTTCTTTTTTTTAAGATTTTTATTTTTATTTATTTATATATTTTATTTTTTGGCTGCGCTGCACGGCATGTGGGATCTTAGTTCCCTGACCAGGGATCGAACCCATGCCCCGTGCAGTGGAAACATGGAGTCTTAACCACTGGACCACCAGGGAAGTCCCTGCATTAATTTTAAAATTAAAACAGAAGGCCTAAAAAAAGTTTAGGTTTCCACATGGCTAGTTCTTCCCACACCCCCTAACAATAACATACATGTTTACTATTTTCTGCTTTCAATAGTTCTGGGTGAGAATTTGATAATCACTACCCTAGTCAGGAAGGAAAGTGAATACCATGTATTTTTAAAATTAAGATTGCTGGGAAGTGTGCAATAGTATGATTTCTATCAACACTGGATAAAATAAAAAATATTTTGTACTTGTAAGGGTAACACTGTTCTTTTCGATGCCATAGGACTTTATTTCTAGTTCTCTTAATGGCATTCATTGGCTGTGTGGGGGAAGTGGAATCCATGTATGTCTGTCCATATGAGATCAACTGAAACAGACATCACTATACTTAGGGAAGGGAAAACTCACTCCTACACCTGATTGCCCACCAGATCCAGTGGACGCTGAGATTTCTGAGCTTAGATTATGATCTCATGGGTACATCAATATGATAAACTTAGCACCCAGCATAATTCTGGGCACACAGCAATAACTTGAGTGTTAAGAGGAATATTCAGTAAATATTCATTAAAAGATGCAGACATAGAGAATGGACTTGAGGACACGGGGAGGGGGAAGGGTAAGCTGGGACGAAGTGAGAGAGTGGCATGGACATATATACACTACCAAACGTAAAATAGATAGCTAATGGGAAGCAGCCGCATAGCACAGGGAGATCAGCTCGGTGCTTTGTGACCACCTAGAGGGGTGGGATAGGGAGGGTGGGAGGGAGGGAGACGCAAGAGGGAGGGGATATGGGGATATATGTATATGTATAACTGATTCACTTTGTTATACAGCAGAAACTAACACCCCATTGTAAAGCAATTATACTCCAATAAATATGTTAGAAGAAAAAAGAAGAAAGAGATACTAAGGGGTTAAATGGAGGCCACAACACTGAAAGCATATGAAAACAGAACTTGAGAAAGAACCTGAAGAAGAGGCGGCCCACATCAGCAAGCTTTCCTTTCGTCATTTATTCATGGTTTCACTCATTATTTAATAAAAATATAATCGTAAATGTTAGGCACTCTGCTAGGCATGAGGATACAATGGGGAGAAAACAAGCAGATAAAGCCTCATCCTCCTGCCCCTTGAAAGGCCCAAAATAACCAGGGGAGGAAAGATGAGTTTTAAGTAGTCAAGGAGTTGTCTAAGACTGTTTTTATTCAAAAACTGTTTTAAACATTTTGACATTCAGGACAGAATGCAGATCAGTCGAAGAAGCCTGACTCTTGTGTGTGTGAGGATAGAGCCTGAACGATGGTATCCTAAGAGGGCCAAGAAAAGGCGCTGAGTGGGTGGTCCATGTGCTCATGGTGGGGCACTTGCCCCTACTGGCCGACAAGAATGGTGTGCCTGCGTGCAGAATGTGCAAAGGGTGACGGAAATGGCACCAAAGTGCTAAGGTACAGATGAGGGGCTTATTCCATAAGAATGACGTTGATTGAAGGGGATAGAGACAAGGCAGGCAGACAGACAGGAGAACAGAAGACAGTGTGTCCAAATCTGCTTTGTCATGTGATGAGCCATGACACCGTTACAAGGAAGAATGCCTAGTTACTCCTTGCATCTTATAACCTACTAACAGTTGAGTCTAGTAACACCAAAGGCAGATCATGCAGAAGAATAAAGCTTCCTTCTGTAGGTTATCCATTCTAAAGCAAGTGTTAATTTTCTTGAATAGGGAAACCCATGTGGAAGGGCAAATATCAAAGAAGGACAAATAAACAGAGCATCACTTGTCAAAACTAAAGGAAATTCCCAATGAGATGACTTTTTTCTGTTCATACATGAAAATTCCTCATTATATTTAAACCGTTACATTTCATGATATTAGTGATTGCCCAAATTGCTTCATAACAAGTAGGTGAACAACTCGATAAGGAGTAA
The DNA here is from genome assembly GCF_964165515.1 of Mesoplodon bidens. Classification (NCBI taxonomy): domain Eukaryota; kingdom Metazoa; phylum Chordata; class Mammalia; order Artiodactyla; family Ziphiidae; genus Mesoplodon; species Mesoplodon bidens. The sequence continues at coordinate 77,495,776 of NC_138161.1, read as the reverse complement.
TTTATTCTAAACTGAGGTAGGTCATAATTGATAGTTTTCCTTCAAACAGCTAGAGCAGAATGTTCGGAAAGAATGCCAACATCCCAAAGAGGAAATTAAACTTCAGCTGAGCTGTCTGTTATTAAAACTACTATTACATCTTTTAGACATGTAATCTCTATGTACTCAAGACATAGTGACACTGTCATCTAAAAACCAAGAGGAAATACACAGGGGCAAAAATGAGTGGTTTTCTAAAGGTGAAAGATGAGGAAGAAGAGAGGAGAGAGAATAAGAACTTATTGGAACAAAAAAGAAAAAAATAAATGAAAAGAAAAAATAAAAATAAATGATTGGAACACATATGGAATGCGTCGGGATTGTTAACCACATGAGTGGTATTAACTCCCCCGTGCAGCTCACTGAAGCTCCCATCCCCAGCCTGGTGACCAGACTGCTCGCCTCTCTTCTCCCTCTTCACGTTAAATTGCCTTGACTCTCACTCGGCTCTCCCTATTCAATATGAAATCATCACTCTCAATATCTGTAAAATCTTCAAACTGAGGATTTCATCCTGAATTCTCCAATGACTGTGTTCCTGGACTTCATACACACCTGCTTTGTAACTTCCATGTCCCCACCTATGTTGGAAAGCTCTTCTGAAAATGCATTCCTTCTTTGATAAAACATTTACACCATACTCTTTGGGTAAATGTTTCTCCTTTGCCATGTGGAAGTCTGGCAGAATCTTCTCTGAGGAATGCTCCCAGCCAGAATCTTTGAGGAAAACCTGACGCACACAATAGGCTCCATCCAGTTAGCACGGGTTTAGAGTCCGCTCTGGACTTGGTCATTCTCTGCAATCAAGCAGCTTTGAAGTGCTAAGGTGGGGAGACAGCCAAGGAACCCATAACGTCACATTTAAAGGCCATTATCATACACCCTAGCATTTACCCAAGATGCAAGGTGAGCAGGGCAAATGCATTCTGGGATATTCCCTTTAAGGAAAACAGTCCTGCTTTTCCACCCCCAACCCTGATTCTGCACACAAAATAATAAAGATGCTCACTCTGTAAGAAGGTCTCAAAAATATCAGTGTAAGTGGTTATAACTTTAATAGGCCTTGGAATCCAATTAGCTACAATTTTGTGGTGGCTTAATAATTTATGATTATTGCAAATTCATTAGATTATAATGCACCACACCAAAATTATGGATTTCCTGATATCTTTAAAAACATGCATTCTCAAAGTGAAGCATCGTATTGTCTAGGTTCATTGCTACCAAAATAGTCTAATTTTAACAATTCAGAATGCATCCCATTACTTAAACCTAGATCATTTGGAGGTTTTCCCTGTTAATGCAAAGACATAAACCCAAGAACGTTAAGCCAGTTCATTAAGGCTTCCGATTCCAGCAGCTGTCTAGTATTAGCTGAAAGCAATCTACTGTGTGCTTAAATGGTCCCTGTTCACCTCCCCCCCTGCTCCACAAACAAAAGCGTGTCCAGAGAATGTACACATACATGTACATGCACACCACACACACAGCACTTTCACAAAAAATATAGAGTTTGGTGAATTATTATTATGTAAATTACTATCACCATCTCCTAAGTCAAGAAATAGAACTTCTGCAGATGTGTCAGAAGCCCCTTCCCGTGCCCATCCTGATTACAACTCCCTCTCTCACTCCCTCCAGAACCACTTTTACCACAGCTTGTACAGGAACCACCTCCTTACATTTCGCTAGAGTTTTCTCACCCAATTGTGCATTCTTAACTACTATTGTCTAAGCTTGTCCATTTTTAAAACTTTTTTGAGAAATAATTATAGATTCTTAGGAAGTTGCAAAAAATGTGCAGGGTGGTTCCATGCGCCCTTCACTCTTTTTTTTATGAATTTATTTATTTTTGGCTGCGTTGGGTCTTTGTTGCTGCATGCAGTTTTCTCATTGTGGTGGCTTCTCTTGTTGTAGAGCATGGGCTCTAGGTGCGCAGGCTTCGGTAGTTGTGGCTCGCGGGCTCTAGAGCGCAGGCTCAGTAGTTGTGGTGCATGGGCTTAGCTGCTCTGCGGCATGTGGGATCTTCCCCGCCCAGGGCTCGAACCCGTGTCCCCTGCATTGGCAGGTGGATTCTTAACCACCGTGCCACCAGGGAAGTCCCAAGCCCTTCACTCTTTTCCCTCCAATATTAGCATCTTGAATAACTATTGTACACTATGAGCACTATGAAATTGACATTGATACAATTCACAGGACTTATTTGAATTTAATCAATTATATATTCACTCATTTGTGTGTGCATGTGTTTATAGCACTATGCAATATTTACCACGTATGTATCTTTGTGCAACAAGCACCACAATCAAGATACAGAACTGCTACATCACCTCAAAGCTCTCTTATGCTACCCCTTTATAGCCACAATGACTTCTTCCTCTCCCAAAGCCTACCCCTGCCAACTAGTAATCTGTTTTCCATTTTCATATTCCTTCCAAGAATACTCCCAAATGGATCCAAAAATCATGTAACTTTTTGAGAGCATTTATCACATAACATAATTTCCTTGAGGTCTATTCACGTTGCTGTGTGTATTAACAGTATCGTTCCTTCTTATTGCTGAGTAGTATTCCACAGTATGGATGTATCACAGTTTGTTTAAACAGTCACTCATTGAAGAACATTTAGGTTGTTTCCAATTTCTGGCTATTATGATGAATAAAGCTGCTATGTACATTCATGTTTATTTGTATAAACATAACTTTTTATTTCTCTGGGATAAATGTCAAAGAATGTAATTTCTGGGTCATATGGTTAGTGCATTTTTAATTTTAGAAGAAATTGTTGAACTGCTGTCTAGAGTGACTGTACCGTTTTACATTCCCACCAGTGGTACAGGAGTTAGCCTATTTCTCTGTATCCTTGCCAATATTTCTTTTTCCCAGTTAAAAAAAATTGATATGTACTTGAATTTTTTCTTTTTTAGTTTACAGATTCCCCCTCCATCTCTTTCTTTTTCTAAAAATATGTTTGTTGAAAAACCCAGGCAAGTTGAACTGTAGAGTTTTCTAGTCTGGATTTTACTGAATTATATGTTCATGATGAATTTGTGCATGCAGCTGGATCCAGAGGTTTGGTCATATTTTAGTTTGATACCTTTGGCAAAGAGTTAGGTGGTGGTGTGTCCTTTCATCAGGAGGCTCATAAGGGTCTGATGGTCTCTATATCTCCGAAGAGAGCAACCACTGAAGCTTAGTGCTTAGCCTTCATCCATTAATTTGGGGGCGTGAGTTGCAAAATGATTGTGTGTTAATTATATAATTTTATTGTAGTTATTATATGAAATAATTTTATAAAGAAAATTTCCTTTATTTACTATTTGCTTACCCACTAGTAAACTGATATAGAAGAGGCAGGATAAATCTTGATTATTTTCCTTTAGCAGTTTTCAAGATGAAGTGGTTCTCTGTCATCCTGCAAAGGTGGCCAATTATTTTTTTAACGTCACTAGGAATTCATGAATGTAAACAAATGTGATGGGTCTTTTCCTTATTATTAAATACTAGGTATTTTAATTCTTATTGTTTTTATTATTATTAAAACTCAAATTGTTCCATTTTGGAGCAGTGGGAACCCCTTCAAATTGGCTCCTGAGTCTTTTTGATACAGCCCTTATAGTCTCTGATAGCTTCCTGGCTATTTGCTCTCACAGAATAATCCAGACTTATACATTTCCTGCCACAAACCAGGAATCAGCCAATTCTTCAAGAAGCCCTGGTTTCTTATAGTAGGAAATGGTATTTCAAGATCATCATCTGGGCAGTAGGAATGCTCATGATCACTGCACTGGTCATTATTTTAAGCACTTTTCAGTAGACAGAGCTAGGATATATAATAAAATACCTCATGCACTCATACTGAGATCTCCAATTCAACTTCAGGACTGCAGAGTTTTAACTTAACCTCTTTTATAAATGTCTGTATCTCCATCTCCCAGACCAAAGCCTGGTTCTCAAGGACACAGGAGGTTATAGAATTAGAATACTGTGTAATTACTCATTCCATAATTACATTATACACATAAGAACTTAATACATGTAACATTGCTAATACTGCTACCACCCATTATGATTACCAAAAACAGTTAAATTTTTTACATATGTTATCCTCATTTTTTATCCATCTCTTTCTTTTAATAGTTTTATTATATCTACATTGTTGCATACAGCCATTGTATACTATATTCTCTCTTTTTTGATCCTTATTTTTACCTTAATTTTTCAGTAAGTATATGTTTAATGCATACCACCACTCCATCAGCTCATCTCTCTCTAATCAGTTTGGTTGTCTGAAGATTTTTCTCTAGTAAATTCCTCTTAGGAAAAAATTCCCTAAATTCTTACATGTCTGTAAGAGTTTGCACAGAAGAATTTCAGAACATGCCACCTCAAAATGTGCTGCTTTTTTATATGGATTATTTTGAGCTGAAGTCACTTGAAAAATACCAAAACTAGGGAGAGGCTTTCTCTGAACTCCCCTTAAAGACAAATACTCCAAAAGGAACCCAACTGTCACAAATCCCATCTCTGGGAATTTTATCAACCTGGGAAGACTGACTCATCACAGGAGAGAAGACGAGATGTCCACACCGCATTCAAACTTTGTCAAAAACTATCATCCCGCCCACCTGTTCTTCTAAGGGCCCATTCATCTTCCCTAAAAATCATTTGCTCTCCAGTAAGTTGCCTACATCTCCCCTCCCCTTCTCCTATTATGATGGTATATAAACTCTTAAAACTCACTGCCTTTTTGAGTATTTGCTTTTTTTTTCTTGTGATGCCCCTGTGCATGTAATATTAAAATTTAATAAATTCTTATTTATTGTATTATTTACTTTTCTCCTGTTAATCTACCTGTTGTCAGTTTATTTCAAGCCCCAGCTATTAAACTTGGAGGGTAGAGGGAAGTCTTTCCTCCCTTACAGTGCTCTTTATATTTGGAAGATTTCTTTCAAGTATGTAAAATCTTTGGCATACATTTTCTTTACTTGAGTCTCTTAAATATGTTACTCCATTTTCTTTGGACCTAACGAAAAATATAATGATAACCTAATTTTTTCCCTTGTAAATCATATGTTCTTCTTGCCTAGATATCCAATGGCTATTTTTCTTTTTCCTTTTAGTTAAAAAAGTTTACTAGAGTATGTCTTGGTATTTGTCATTATAGATTGCTAACTTCAGGTACACAGGGTCCTCTTTCAACATAGAGTTTCAAATTATTTTTATTTCAGGGAAGTTTTCCTGATGAATTATAATTTTGTTATTTCGTTCCCTTGCTTGCTTTTCTTCTTTAAGGATTGAGTATGTTGGATCTTTCTTGAATGCCTAAGTATTTGTCATATTCTCTCAAATCTTTCTTTCTCCTCCATTTCTTTTTGATTTTAAGCATTTCTCTCTTTTCCACTTTTTCTTTCTCTTAAGGCACTATCCGTGTGCTTATTCACTCGTGAGTCTTCTAGTTCCATATTCCATTCATGAAACAAAAATAAAGAAATTATTTCTTTATTTTTAATTCTTTCTTGAGCTCTGTCACCTCCCTGGCAGAGAGGCTGGCTCTAGTGGATGGGGTAGAAACTTCTGTTAAAAGCTACTTTGTTCTGGCTTAAGGGACTGAGACAGCAGGGCTTTTGCCATTTGGAAGAATCTGGACCAAGTAGAAAGCTGACAGGCATTCTACATTCATATCTCCATGAAGTCTGGGGGCAGAACATTACGTGCCTTTTAAAGCCTAGTGTTTGTCTCTACTTAGAAAAAATTGCTGTAATTTATAATGACTTCACTCTCTGTAGAAAAACTCTCAGGTACAATCACCTTCAGGCTTTTTCCTTCAGAATTCTAGGGCTGTGACTCAGACCATTTTAAGAACAACTTTTCAGAAAAGCATTATGTAACCCTTGAAGGTCTCTTGTTAAGCATCTGTGGTACTGGGGAAAGGGGCCTGGAAATTATGGAGCATCTATTCCACATCAGGGACCTTACATTTATGATATAACTAAATTCTCCCACAAAAGCCTATGAGACTATTTCAATCATCATCATTTTAAAGAGGAAGAAACTAATACTCTGAAAGGTTAAGTACTTGTCTAAGATTACACAGAAGAGTAGGCATTTGAATTCAGGCCTGTTCTAACTCCAAGACCATAAATAATGTTACTTTCTGTTTGAAATTTGAAAAAAACAAAAACCAGGTGGTGGTGTTGTTTCTGACTTCCTAATTGACCTGCTCTCTGCTGTCTTATTCTAAATTACCTTTCAAATGTTGGCAACCTGACTGTTATTCTCTCCATAACAGATTTTTTTCTTCATATCATTAGGCTTCTCAAATTCTGAAAGAACTTGAAGGGTAGCACAATATGCTACCCCAAAATATGCCACTTCGGCATTGTGATTATTGAGCTGGAAGTTGACAAGAAGCAGATACAAGAAAAGCTCTCTGACCTTTCCTGCTTGCCTTAAAGCAAGACATAAATTTGTAAAGGTACCTCCCCTCCCCTCTCCACCAGGAAGGACAGAAGTTAATGTCCAGAGACAATTCAAGACCCTTATCAGCCCGGAGACCACCAGAGGAATCTACAGTACACATCTTGCTGAAACTAACGCTTATCTACCATTAGTTCCCTCACACATTTACTACTTTCACACCGTTTGCTGCCCTAGAAACTCAAAGTTCTTTTCCTCTGTGTTGTCTCCTCTCTAAAAATTTATTGTTCTTTTGTTAAGATGCTACCAAGCCCAAGTTTTAACCACCCCTTTGAGTTACTCATCACTGACTGCTCCCATGTGTATATGAAATGCACATGTTAATCAACTTGCTTGTTTTTCTCTTGTTAATCTGTCTTTTGTCAGTCTAATATACAAGGCCCAAGCCTGAGAATCTAAGATGATCAGAGGGAAGAGATTTTTTTCCCTCCCCCACAAACCAGACATGTAAATGACAACTGGTGGGGAAGGAGACTGGTACAGAAATGGAAGCTTTAGTTCAGGACACAGAAGAACTTGGGCAAGTCATCAGAACTATCAGCTTCATTTTCCAATGTTGAAGATGAAAATAACAACCACTATAGTCAGCAGCCAGGATATGCAGCTCCCAAATCTTAATGTTCTAAAACCACAAAGTTAGCATTTTTGCCCACATTCCATGTTCATCACAGATCTACTGTTGGGCCGCTGTGTCTTTGTTGTGCTGAGGTTGGGACCCAGACCAATGGAGCAGCCACCATCCAACACCATCTGAAGTGTTTCCAGTCCCCAGGACTAGAAAGAAGACAGTGTATTTGTTTTCTGGGGCGGCCAAGGCAAAATACTGTAGACTGGGTAGTACAACCAACAAAAATTTATTTTCTCAAGTTCAAGATCAAGGTCCCAACAGGGTTGGTTTCTCCTGAGGCTTCTCCTCTTGCTGTATCCTCACATGTACTCTTCTCTGTGTGTACACTTCCCTGGTGTTTCTTTCTCTTTTTATAAGGACACCAGTCCTATTGGAATTAGGGCTCCCACTCTAATGATCTCATTTAACCTTAATTACCTCTTTAAAGGTCCTAGATCCAAACACAGTCACCTTGGGCGTTAGGACTTCAACACAGGAATTTTTTTGAGGGGGGTGGGGGGCGGTGGTGCAAAATTCAGACCAAAACAGAGACCATGGAGAGCTGTGCATTGACCTCAGTCCCATAACCTTACTCTCATTTTTAACCTGTTGCAGAGGCTGCCTTTTAAAGTCTGACAATGTGAGAGTGCAAAAGGAACTATCAGGGAGCACATGACGTGGAAATCTGAGATATAGGAAGAATGGAAACAGATCCGTTGTAGACTCACTGCTTGTCCATTAGGTTTTGTTCATGCCTCAACAGAGAAAAAATTCAAAAAACATAAAGGACAAAGAGAAACCTGTCAAACTTCTCCAGGGACACTGCTGAGTGCAGAAGAAAGCATCCCATTTAACTAGGCTCTCTCTTTCACTCATCCAGGGCCTCATCCAGTGGGACTGAAACAGGAGAATACTTCAGACTTGGACGTGAAGTGGAAGTTATAAAGAAGTCTTTTTAGCTTAGACCAGAAGTCACTTCTCAAATATAGAAATGTAAGTCAGCTTACATGTATATCCTAATGAGACCAGCCCTCCCATATCATTACGACAGGGATACAAGTCAATACAGGTAGAAGAAAAATAATAAGTCTCTAGCAAAGGAGAGAACCTTAATGCTGTATTGGAAAAACATTGTGATCCTTTTAAAAGGTCTGGAATTGGCTCTTTTTCAAATAACCTTCTTTTAAAATTTTTATTTATTTATTTATTTATTTATTTATTTATTTAGGCTGCACTGGGTCTTAGTTGTGGCACGTGGGATCTTCATTGTGGCAGGCGGGATCCTTTAGTTGTGGCATGTGGACTTCTTAGTTGCGGCATGCAAACTCTTTAGTTGCAGCATGCATGCGGGATCTAGTTCCCCGACCAGCGATCGAACGCAGGCCCCCTGCATTGGGAGTGCATAGTCTTACCCACTGGACCACCAGGGAAGTCCCCAAATAACCTTTTTGAAGTCCGCTAACTGATGACTAAAAGTTTACCTTTACCTCCTCTGCTAAGCATCAGATGGTCTTGTCTCTCTTGCATGTCGAGAGGTGGTCCTCTTTTCTGACCACGGGGTCACTGCTCAGAGGGGGGTCCTAGGCTATTCTCATGTATAGGAGGCCAGTAAGTTTGATGTGTATGGAACTGAGATAGGGTAGGTCCAAGCTTCTGACTGAGGAAGACTTCCATCCATCCTTCCTGCAACACAATTCTTATAAATAGCAGTTTCTTTTTAAATTCTAAGTTTGAAAAAAAATAATCTTTGAGTCTTTGGTTTTATTTTCTATAATGTCCTTAACCAGACACAACATATGAGGGTGTTCTTTGGCTACACATGTTTTTCTTAGAGATTACTAACAGTTGTAGTAGACAGAATGATGCCCACCACCCCAAACGATGTTCTTGGTACCTGTGAATATGTTCCCTTACATGGCAAAAGGGACAGTACAGATGTGATTAAAAGGATCTCGAGATGGGGAGTTTATCTTAGATTGTCCAGGTGGACTAATGTAATCACACGGGTCCTTACAGGAGGAAGGCAGGAGAGTCAGAGTAAGAGAGAGAGATGTTATGCTGCTGGAATTGAAGACAGAGGAAGGAGCCAGGAGCCAAGGGATGCAGGCAAATTCTAGAAGGTGGGGAAACACTCTCCTCTAGAGTCTCCAGAAGGAATGCAGGCTTCCAGACACTTGATTTAGCCCAGTGAAACCCACTTATTTCAGACTTCTTGAGACAGGAAGGGGGCAGGGCACGACCTTTCAAAGAGTGACATAGCCATTGAGGACACGACATAAACTGGTTAGAACCAACTAGGTCCAATATGGCAGACGATTCGACTTCCAGTGGACCTGGAGCCTCGTTATGTGCTCATTGTAATACATTAGCATATGCTAAATGACACACCCAAAGGTGCCAAGACCAATCATAAAAGGCCAAAAAGTGAGCAGTGACCCAATTCCTAGAAATCTCCACCCCCTCCCCAAAACAGTTGGAATACTCCTCCCACTCATTAGCCTAAGAAATTACCCAGCCCATAAAATCTAAATACCCCATATTTGGGGGCCACTCTCACTTTCTGAGATGCACCTCATTCTGTCTAAGGAGTATGCATCTTTCTAAATAAACCTGCTTTCACTTTACTATGGCTCGCTCTTGAATTCTTTCCTGCATGCAGCCAAGGACTCTCACTTGGCAGCCTGTCCCAGGGACTCGCTCAAGACCTGGGACATGACTCTCCTCTCATGCCTCATTTTTCCTGAAACATTCTGACCATCAGTTCTGTAAGATAATAAATTTGTGTTGTTTTAAGCTACTAAGTTTATAATTATTCATTACAGCAGAAATAGAAAACTAATAAAAAGGTTCAATACATACAGCCCCTGAATAGGTTTCGAAATAGAGAATTATGTCTGCTTTTTATTTACCCCACTGACAATATAAACAATTCTGAGACTTATGAACTCTCAAATTCTTTTCCCCATGTTAGGTCACCTAGGGATTTTTAAATGGTCCGGTTAAGCTATAGGTAGATGCTGACACTACGTCTTTCCCTCTCTTTTTATACAAAAGACAAAGATGAGCTGATTCAAAAAGCTTTGTGACACGGTACTGCATATTTACGTTTCTGACTTGACTGCTGGGCCCATCCCAAACATGTCATTGGCTGACTTGTCATAATCTTGCCTACTTCTTGTGTGTTTAAATTTCTGATAATACGTATCTCTCTCTCCCTCTCACCTCCTGTTTTTCTCTCCCTCTCTCTCTCTCTCTCACACACACACACACACACAATTTCTCTTTCAGGAAAATGAGATTAGTACTATCTCAATAATTCAGCATAACCATTTAGAGCACACCTAAGTGGGAACCATATTCACCGTGCCCCTAGGCCTCTATAACTCTGTCCTTGTGCAGCTATACTTGTTTATGCAGCATATTCATTAAGAACTCAGAATCCAGAGCCAGATTACCTGGGTTCAAATCCCAGCCACTCTTCTTGCTAGCTGTGTGAACTTGAATTTTCACAATATTATCTTCACAGCAGTAGTCAAAAAAGTTAATTAATTTTTTGCTTCATCATGTGTAAAATGGGAATAATGGTAATAACTACCATATAGGGTTGTTTATGAGACTTACATGGATAGATTACCTAAAGTACTTAGAACAGCAACTGCTACCAACGCTGTGACAGTAAAGAGGACACGGCCCTTGTCACCAAGGAGTTTTCCAGTGGGAGATTCAGGTAAGAAAAAAGGGCAATGTGACTCAGGGTGAATGCGTCAATGGACAGGTTCTGGGAGCACTTAGGGGGATGCAGAACCTAGGCTGAAAGGGCAGTTAAGAAAAGCTACTTAGGGCAAGTAATCCTCAGCTGAGACCTGAAAAGCAGAAGGAGTTGGCCAGGTAAATGGAGGAATTAAGGGAAGAGGCTGTGATGTGGAAAAGGCATAAAAAACAAAAGGATAAGAGTGTTCTGGGCAGTGGGAATTAAGCAGAAGGGTGTTTCCTGCAGGGGGGACAGGATGTGTATTGGAAGGAGAGTATCTTGGATTAAAAGTAACTCTCTCGATTTACTGGAACGCTGCAAGTTGAATCCTCCTTTTAGTATAATATGCAAATTCAAGATCATTGCTCCTACACAATAGAGATTGAGTGAGAATTCATGCTCCTGCTTTTTACATGACAGAAATTATACATCTCACAAAGTTTTAGGCCACCAAGATGAAATCCAGCCAACCATGTCATAAATGCTCAGCAAACACAAAAGAAATCATTTTATTTTTCTAAAGAAAAATGTCTTGACAGACCACCTTGAAATCTAGATGACAACTCAGTCATCCGACAATAAGAAAAGCACAATTCAGTGTTACTTATAAGAGTTCTACTGAGCAAAATTTTTAGAGGTTTTCAACACTGGTTGGACATTAGAATTACCTAGGGAGCTTTTGAAAATTACCTATTCCCAGGCCTCATCTCAAACCAATTAAAACAGAATATCTATGGATGGAACCAGTTCACTGGCATGTTTTGAAGCCTTCCTAGGTGATGGTAATAGGCAGCCAGGGATGAAAATTACTGGCTTAGCACTCTCTGTAAGATTTTAAAGAGTTTTGAAATATCCCAAACTTCTCTATTAAGTGATCTATTCCAGTTTAGATTACTACTTCAAACTAAATTTGTTGGGCAAAAAAGGGAGAGATAATCAAGTTCTTAAATTGGTAAAATGGGAACCATTATTTCAATGATTAAAATGATTTTGCTGTTTGGATTGTCTATTTACCTTCACATATACTCACAGTCAAGTTAGTGACTTCTATTTTTTCAAGTCACTTTATTTTGTTTTTAAAGATAACTTCAGGGGTTGTTTTGATAACACCCCTCTGACATTTTATTGTATTGCCTAACTGAATGCACCATTAATAGGAAATGGACTGTGTACATTTATGCACTCATTTATTTTGAAGAAAAAATATTCATGTATGTCAGTCAAGAAACAAGTCACAGGCTGCAGAAGAAATGTCCTGCTGAACAGAAAATTAGGCAATGGCAGGAAACAAAGGGCACCATACTGGAAATCTTTCAAGCTTGAATTAGGTTACTGACTAATGAGGATCCTGCAGGGAACAGTGATAAGAGGGCTGGATGTTTATTAAAGAACTATTCATGCAAATTACCTGACTGATGGTGTTGCTGGCAAGGCCCCTAAGATCCCCTGATAAGGCAGGACCTAAAGGGCAGCAGCCATTAAGCAAATCAGATGCAGAATCATCTGAAAAGAAAGTAATTAAGAATTTTCTTTACATGTATTCTAGGAGGATAACTAGCATTATTTATCAAAAGGAAGATACTTTGGCAAATATGCCTTAAGAAATTAGACCTGGTTGACAGACAACTTAAAAAGAAGGATCTTTTATTTGATGTTCACCTGTAACAATGTGATACATTGCTGATGCCCGACACCAAGCGATGAAGGTGCCCTGAATGCCTGGGCTTATGGAGAGAGCAAGTGGGGTGGAGGACACAAGCTTCTCAGTTCCTTTTCTGAGTCATATATATTACAGAAATAGAAATATTAATATATTTTTCCTTTCTTTCTTTCTCTCTCAAAATTTCTCCCTCTTTAAGGGAGGGGAGAAGATCCTTCAGTTTCTATATGAAACACATTTATTCATTCCATCTGTAGTTAGTGAGTCGTTTCCAAGTAACGTAAGATGTTCTAGGCCCTAGATGTGTAACAATAACTTGAACCCAACCCCTATTCCTGGGGAAACTAGAAGCAAACACAAAACAAATCATTACAGCATACTGTAGGGAAAAATTGTGCTTCAGTGGAAAACTACGCATTATCTAAATCCAGCACATCCTCTGGGTTGCCTGTTCTAGCTGTTTGTTGCCTTTTAGCTATTTGACAACTCTGCAAATTGTAGATAACAGATAACAATGCAAAATAACCCTTGCCTGCAGACAGGCAAACTCTCCTGTCCAGGAGAGTTTAATTGACCTCTCTCTGCACTATAGAAGAAGTTAGGTTTACCTCCATTTGCATTATCATTTTTCAAAATTCCTGATCTATAATGGGTCTGTGTTTCAACTTCTTCGAGTCAGTGTAACATCCTTGCTGGTCTTGTCATTAATGAGTTAAATAAAATCTTTAACGTGTTCATTTGTAGATTGGTATGAGCGTTATTTTAACTTCTTTTTACATTATCTTTTAACAGTTGACTTCCCTTCAGTGTGACAAGCTGAGAAAGGGTAGCAATACCCCCTCCAACTCCAAACACATGGACTTGCTGGATTAACTTTCAAAAAAAATTGTAGATTCATAGCCAAGCTCAAAACTAAGAAAGGAAAAGCTCCAGCTGCCAGAAACAGAGAAGGAAACAAAAGCCATAGCGATAAGCCAGAATTTAAATCGTGCTGCTCACAGAGAAACTGGGTTAGTGCCTACCTCACAGGTAAGTTTTTATGTTTGTGAACGCCCAGTACCTGCTGATAAGGTGGAAAGGGTCTCTTCTATAGGGCTGGGAGCCAGAAAGAGTTATGGTGTATGTGAATGAGTAAAGGGAGATCACTGCCAGCCCTTGGCCACATGGAGAAATTGAGACATCATTGACAGATGGGGACCTAAAGCCCGTGCTATGCAGCTGAGAGGCCTGAATTTGAAACACGCATTTGGTTAGAAACATCAAGCCAAGAAACTAAGCTAAGAATCATGCAGAACCAGTGAATCCTGTGAAGACCCTAAGATCTTGGAATAGTTCAAGCAAGATATGTTAGGGTTGAACTAGGTTAATGGTGGTGAGGATCTAGGGAATGTGGGATGCAGCTAAGAGATTTCTAGGAGACCAAACAGCTAGCACTAGCCCCGGAGCAAATCAAAGAAAGACAGAGAGTTGGCTATAATAATTCCCAAGATTTTTACTCCATTAACAGGTGTCATTAATAAGAATGGACAAAGAGAGAGTGAAAAAACAGGCTGGGGTGGGGACAGTGGTGATGATAGGTCCAGTTTTGTGTTTGGGTCATGCTGAGTTTAAGGTCTAGGTGGATATGCCCAGAAGGCAGGTCTGCAACTGAAGGAACGGTCAAGGATAAAGACAGACATTTGGGAATCTGCAGGTAGTAATAGGAAGGATGGGATTCCCCAGGAAAAGTGTGTCAAGTGAGAATTAAAGAACAAAGATGGCTCTCAGGAACATGAACATTTAAAGAATGAGCTGAAGAGAAGCCCACAGAATAGATGGAACATCCCCAGCCAGTAAAATAGGAGGAGGAAATGGGGTCACAGAAGCCAAGTTAAGAGTTTCCAATAAAAGGCTAAAAATGATCAAGAAGATTAGAAATGAAAACTGGTTTTCACAGGTGGGAGGCTTTTTGTGGCAACAGCAAGGTTTATGTGTCTGGTCTAATAGTGTACCATGCGCAAATGCCAGCTTTCAGTGGTTGAAGATTAAATTCTTTCCAGATCTCTCTGCCACTAAAGTAGGCATAGCTTCTCCCTAAGAAATATCTTCCTAAGAAATTTCTAACTCCCTAAGAAATTCCTTTCAAAGATTAAGATTTGGAGAGGTGGATTGCCAGCATTCATTTGATCCATTCAATAAATATTTATCGAACAACTACTATGATGAAGACTTCTGCTAGGCAGTGGGATGTAAAAATGTATAACACCTAATATTTGGTGGAAGGAGTTTAAACTGAGTTGGAAAATAAAATAAATGCTTACAGCACAGGACTGGCTGTGTACAGGGTCTTATGGGAGGTTCCCTGTGACAGCCTGGAAGTGGAGTTAGGAAGTATTTTCAAGAGGAACTGATTCCATGAGCTGAATTTTAAATAATAATAGCTAACATTCACGTAGTGCTTCTCAGGGGCCAGGTTCCAGTACTAAACATTTAAGTCATTTCACTGTCCCCAAAACACCAAAGGGTAAGCACTATCAATACCCACATTTTACAGATGAGAAAGAGGTACAGAGGCTGACGTACCTAGGATCACACAGCTAGAAAGTGATAATGCTGGTTCTCTGCTTCCAAAGTTAGTGCTTAAAACCATCATACTATACTGCCTTTTAAAGGGACAGCTCAGAATTTGTTCAGTGGAAGATATGGGAATGGTTTTCTTAATCCAAGAAAGAGCATGCACTAAGACAAAGAAACATGGAGGAACATGCACAGTCACGCTGGGTTTCACTCACAGCTACCCTGGGGAAGAAATTCTCTCCTGGCTTATATCATCCTAGTCTTACCTGCTATCTAATTCAGATTATGCTTTTTATTTTAAATCTGATTTATTCTCTCCACAGTCAGACACTCTTCTACTGAACCCCAGCTGCCTTTACCCATGCAGTCCACCATAAGAACTTCTCTGCTTACTTCAGCTCTCTCCACTGTCTTCCCTTCCATGCTGCCTGGTTTCACTCCAGCTCTGACAATTTTCAAATCACACTCTAAACCTCTCTTCTGTCTAGATGGTGTGTCACCACTCTAGCATTCCTTCTAAAACTGTTTAGCAAAGAAATAGAAACTTGACGATCCACACCAGTGCTTTCCTTCTAAACTCATTTGACCGCTCAACCAACGAAAAGAGTTGCGATTTATTGTCATTTAAATGGATTCGTAATCTCCCTTCACTATTCCCTGGTTATTCGACATTTATAACGCACAATGGACAGTAAAGTTGTCGATTGCCTCTCTTACCAATAGACGACCCTTAATGTCCATTTATTTCAAACTACAAGCAATATTTTCGATTCTAAACTTTGTTTTGTGTGGGTACAACTTGCCCCTCACCTAAAGGATGACCAATGGGACACACTGGCAAGTGGGAGGGAGGAGCTCCATTAACTATGATGCTGGGCAACAGGCTTAAACTGGAGGTGTCCTAGGAAAACCAGGACATATGGTCACCCTAATTATCTACAGAGCCTCCTTCTTTGCTTTAAAATTTTTCATAAATACTGTTCAAATTGGCCAGGGTAACTGTAAGCAAAGGATTTAAATTTGGAGGAGTGAACTTAAAAGCCACCATTCCTCAAATTCTACATCTGCCCTTTCTCACCCACACAATGGCATAACTCATATATTTGACACCCAAGGTGGATTTTTTTTTTTTTTTTTTTTTGTGGTACGCGGGCCTCTCACTGTTGTGGCCTCTCCCGTTGCGGGGCACAGGCTCTGGACACGCAGGCCCAGCGGCCATGGCTCACGGGCCCAGCCACTCCGCGGCATGTGGGATCTTCCCGGACTGGGGCACGAACCCATGTCCCCTGCATCGGCAGGCGGACTCTCAACCACTGCGCCACCAGGGAAGCCCCCAGGATGGATTTTTTAATGCCTCACCCAATATAATAAAATCTGTTTTCAGAAAAAAAATTTTGCTAATCAGTAGTTGCTTGCTCTGTTCTTTACTTTTTAAACAATTAACAATTTTAAAATAATTCAATTTTAAAGATATTTAAATTCAGTAAAATACTTCACGTACGAAACAAAATTTGTATTTACCCCACAAAAATAGTACATCTTGTAATATGCACTCCACTCTGTTTCACTGTTTTAAAACTCAGTCACAAATAAAATTTCAAAGTATTTGCACAGAGTGACAATTAAAGTAACTCCAGTTATTTCTTGGTTTTTAGAATCCATGCGTCATCATTGCTTTTTATGAATCTACTACTTACACACAGGAATATGTAGCTCCAGGCGCTGAAGACCTGAACTATTCTAAAGTAACCTCAAACAATTCCTAACCCTATACACTGACTCTCAAAACAAGCACGTGTTGTTGACTCTGCCCATCGGGGTCAACTGCATAACTTGAATTAACTCTATGTAGATACAATGTTTATTAAAGGCCAAGTAATAAAAATGTGCTCATGTGAAACTTACATATATAGTATTAAAACTCATCAGCATTTCAGCAATTGTTTAAAACATACTAATGAAAGATTTGTGGGGAGGAGCATTTTGTCACTGACAAAATCATTTCTAATTGTTGGCCTATGGTGATAATAAAAAGGAGACTGACTTTTAGTGGTTTTTATTACTTTTTTAAGTTCCCTGCAGACTATGCGCCCCTTATTGTCTGCACTGGGCAGACGGCACTCACAGGCTCACTCCTGGTCAGGCACAGCTTCCATAAGGCCATGGCCTCTCCAGCTCACTCAACCACTCCTTCCTCTGAGCTCTGGCCTCACTTCTCCTTAGCTTTGTCCGTTTATTTTGGTGTGCCTTGTGTCCGTCTTTACAGGTAAGATGACTCATGATGTAATAGCATAACCCCCCTTTTTTTTTTTTTTAATGTTTAGGCATTGTGCTGACAACTAGAATACAAACTTCCCGGGGTGGGGGGAGGTAGATTTATTCTCTCATCATCAGAGTGGGAATTCACTAGTCTTCATTTGTGTGATCTGTTTTATCGTCACTGCCAAGACATCCCCCCTCCAGCTTTTATAGTACAAATTCTGGTTAGCATGGAGCAGTTTCATCCAAGCCCATACCTGGCTAAAGCAAAGATAGTTCATTAGTTTCCGAGGGCTGCCATAATGAATTATGACAAACTTGGTGGCTTAAAACAACAGAAATTTATTCTTTCACAGTCCTCGAGACCAGAAGGCCAATGTCAAGGTATCGGCAGGATCACACTCCCTCCCAAGGCTCTAGAGGAGAATTCTTCCTTGCCTCTTCCAACTTCTGATGGGTCTAGGCATTCCTTGATTTCTGTCTGCATAACTGTAACGAAGGAGGACCTTATGGGGCCTCCCAGGGACAGACCCCTCCCCCGCATCCTGTGCTTTGGCTCCTCTCTGAAGTACCTAGATGCACATTTCCTGAGCTGTTTTACAGATACTAAAACCCCCACCAAATGGAAGAAATTAACTACTTGATGACCATGAGCACATAGCCCTGAGGCCTACTGGTGTCTAAGGATTGATAATGTTAACGCCTGTAACTCTGCCCTGTTACCTTACCATCAACCAATCAGAGAATTGTGCAAAAGCTGATCACTTACCCTGGGACACCCCTCCCTCACCTGGCCTTTAAAAATGCTTTGCTGAAGGCTTCCCTGGTGGCGCAGTGGTTAAGAATCCACCTGCCAATGCAGGGGACACAGGTTTGAGCCCTGCTCCGGGAAGATCCCACATGCGGCAGGGCAACTAAGCCCGTGCGCCACAACTACTGAGCCTGTGCTCTAGAGCCCGTGAGCCACAACTACTGAAGCCCGGGCTCCTAGAGCCCGTGCTCTGCAACAAAGAGAAGCCACCACAGTGAGAAGCCTGCACACCCCAACGAAGAGGAGCCCCTGCTTGCTGCAACTAGAGAAAGCCCACATGCAGCAATGAAGACCCAACGCAGCCAAAAATAAATAAATAAATAAATAAAGTTAATCCAGTGGGCTTAATTTGTCTAAAAAAAAAAAGAAAAGAAAGAAAAAAAATGCTTTGCTGAAACCCATCGTAGAGTTCGGGCTTTTTGTGCACTAGCTGTCCCGGCCTCCGTGTCTGGCACCTACAAAAAATGCTGCACTTTCCTTCATCACAACCCCATGTAGGTAGATTGGCTTTACTGCGTGTGGACCCAAGTTTGGTTTGGTAACAACTCCAAACTTCCTGTTACTTTGAGATAAAGATAATGGCAGGAGCAGAGTTCTGCTTGAGTAAAAGATTAGGAGGCCACATTTTTCTTGGGATAGAGGAGACCTCTCAGACCATACATGTGCAGAAAAAATCCTCAGGGGTCAGGGAAGGGCAGGGGTGCCAGCTCATAATATCTCCTGTCAACCTCCCAGGCACCCTCATTCTGGAATCCATCCTGGCTAAACGGTGCACACACACATTGGGAAGTTCCCTGAATCAGACCAGATATGGACAATAAGCAAGACGATTGCCCAGAGGGAACCTAGAAAACTACCCCCATATAAGCAATTTAAGCCACCCCAACAGCTCAACTCTCTCTCTCTGAGCCCGCTCGTGTGTCCTTTTCATACGTACTCTGCTTCTAATAAAACTTTATCCACTTCACTACCCTCCATCTCTTTGCTGAATTCTTTCCTCAAAGAAGACAAGGATCGAGGTCCTGTTCCAAGGCTGCTAGCCCTCATGGTCTAGGATTCGGCACTCTCACGACCGTGGCCCAGGTTTGATTCCCTGTCAGGGAACTAAGGTCCTGCTTCAAGCTGCCATACCCCACAGGTCCCTGAGATCATTCACATGGTCTCCTCTCTGTGTCCTTTCTCCTATCTACTTTATAAGGACCTCTGCCATTGGATTTAGGGACCTTCCTAATCCAGAATAATCTCATGTCAAGAGATTCCTATTCTTAATTACATCCGTAAAGACTCTTTTTCCAAATAAGGTCACATTCTCAGGTTGCTAGGGTTAGGACATGAACATATCTTTTGTGGACCACTACACAGCCCACTACAGACAGTGACAGTGTTGGGTTAATCCAGGAAACTTCCGCAAATAAGTTGGAGGAAAGAGAATTCCCCTTTGCAAAGTGAGGATTGTTAGGAATTGAGTAGTTTCCAGCCCATTGGTCAACAATTCTGCCCTGGGGACAAGTTCCTTGGAAGGAGGCTAAGGAATATCAGAAACCCAAGAGGCAGAGAAAAAGTGGCTTAGGTTTGCGCTGGACCTCTCCACAGAGGAAAGCAGTGGGAGCCAAGAGTATCGCAAAGAATACAGAGGGTGGGAGAAAGAATGTGGATGGGACAGTTTGTGTCCCCTAAAGGCTCATGAGCTGGGGCAGCTGACTGCAGACCAGGTCCCTTTTATGATGGAGAAAAGTGGAAAGTGTCAGTAGGACTAGCTGGGTGGGGTGAGGTGAGAGCAAAGGCTGGGCATGGCATAGTTGCTCTAGGGATGGCTTTTCCCGGAGGAATAGTCTGATAGTCTTTCTATCATCTGTGAGGGGTTCCTAGAAGCACTAATAAAGAGCCCTTTCACACTAAAAGGTCTCTGGACCTGATGGTGCATGAAGACTTTCCTCCCTTCTAAGATGCTCCACTCTCACACTAGCAAATGCACATTCATTATCTTGTCACAACTCTGCTAAAGGGTAAGTTTTAACATAATGGTGCTCTGCACCACAGCCCTAATTGCCTCTGAACTATTGTATGTTTGCTTTCTTAGCACGTGGACAAATGAACTCAGAAGATCTGGCTGCATTTGTTTTTCTGCTTGTTCAGCTAGGGATGCATACTGGAAAAATCAGGGCAATTTCCAAGTGTCCCAAAGGTTCAGAATGAAGTTTGTTATTACCCCTCCCAACACCAACAAGATGGAGCTAGATTTCTGATAACAGCCACAAATTTTCCCAAAAAGATAGATCTTTTCAAAAACCACTTCCTAGCCTTGTTCATTATATTCCCCAAATGCTAAACTTCCCTTCTTATCAGCTTTTGATGAATGATCAGAAACTTTATTTACAACTTCTGTGAGTGAGAATAGGACTCCTTTAGGCCTGCTTACCCCCATGACACCAGAGCAGCAATAGCTCTGAAACCCATCAGTGCAACAGTCAAGTGATTTTCAAAATCGTCTCTTTGTTTTTTCAAAATAATGTACTGGACATTTATTTTTCTCTTTGATCATTTTATGGTATCTTAAATTTCCCCATAGCTCTTCATTTAGAAATGCCATCAATTTTAACTTTCATATTTATTGATAAGAAAAAAAGTTGATGGAAAATAAAACAATAAAGCCTTTATCAACAGTTTATCATGACTTTACACAGTTGAATTCAGTAACCACTTGGATTTTGAAGTAAAGTTCTGAAACATGAAGAAAATCATAGAATATTAACTATTAAATTAACCATTTAGGTCTATGGCATGAAAGCAAAAAGGAGTTACCAAAGTAGGGCATGTAAATAGATGGAATGTATAAATGTCCTTCTTCTAGTATTGCATGTGAAACAAAGGCTGCTGGGCTCAGAGGCTCTGTACAGTAATTCTAGAGTTTAGTAAAAGTCTGTTATGATGTTGACCATTGACTAATATCTTGGGATCTTAGAAGAGAGCAAGATAGAGAAACCAAATTACTAGCGTTCAGGAACTAAAAGTGGAGTCAGCAAATATAGATGTCTCAAGAAGTTTGCAAGTGATAAAACCCTATGGAACTTTGGACAAGGTGCATAACCTTTGTGCATTTAAACTACTTAAACTAGCTAAACTAGAAAATTTATTCAGTAAATATTAATTTTCCTCCTTCCAGTAGTTTACAAGATTAATGGAAGGTCAAATAAAAAGTTCCTTTGGGGTTCTTTGGTTGCTAGCAACAGAAATTGACAGGCTAACTCAGGGGAAAAGGAAAAATTTATCAAAAGAATATGGGGTAACTCACAGAATTATGAGAAAAGATGAAGAACTAGTTCTTAGGAAAGGGCAGGAACGAAGGCAGAGTTAGAGGATGCAGGTAGCAGAATCTAATGGTCCACCTGTTCCACCATTCACAGGGATGAATTATGCTATCCACTTTCAGTCTCGTATTACTCAGCTAAGATTCCTGTTCTAGGGAGGGAGCACCTGACTGACTGGCCGGGATCACACAACAACCCCTTGGCAAGAACAGGGTGGGCATCTTGACTGACAGTCCCAACAAGATTGTTAGTCCCAAATGGGGAAGATATTGTTCTTCAAAATTGGGGTATTGTTACTTAAAGAAAGGGAAACAGCTATTAGGTACATGAAAACAAGGGATACTACCATGGTATGCAATACTGTTTGGTAAACTACACAGCACCACATAAATGCCCATTGCAGTTATTAAGACTCTTCCGTGGAGAAAATTAGGAAAAAAAAAAAAAAAGGAAATGTAAGAAATGGCTTAGTTTAAAAATGGGAAGTACCAAAATACAGAAAATGGTGGCTAGAGGGGAGCTGGTGGGTGTGCGCATGTTCCACTGAAGTAGGAGAAAGTGAAACTGAGAATAGGAGTGACTGAGGATCAAGAATCCAGAGGAGTGGGTGGGAGGTGGCATTTCCAGGGTGGAGGGACTGGCGCAGGCGAACACCCCCGTCTCTGAGTTGGGAAGGAGGGAATATAGAAGATAAAGGAAACAAGGGAAATCTGTGACAGAGAGAAGCTGAGGCACTGCCCATCCCATTTATTTTCTTAATGCTTCTAACAAAGGGAAGGTGGTACGCAGGGTTCTGGGGGTGGGGGGCTACAGAGAACACTGGGGGAAGAAAAAGAAAAAGAAAAGCTGAAACATTTTACAATTTGGAAGCAGAAACATTAAAGTTGCCTGAATTCATATACTGTAAAGAAACATGTCATCCTAATTCTTGGGTGCCACTCAGAGTGTTCACATGAGGGAAACCTATCCACACTGCTAGCTGCCTTCTCTACACGAGACTGTGTAGTGAAGAATGTAACCTTACTGAAAGAGGTTACTGAAAGAGGTTACTGAAAGAGAGGTCTGGCCTGTGCCCTCGGCTCCTGTGAGATAATCTTTGTTCAGCTGTGGTCCTTGAGCTGGCCAAATTATTAACAATATGAATAAGGCTAGGGGCTGGCCACTTTGAAAAGACCATCAGTGTGATTTAGGGTGGAGGCTTTGAGTCACAAAGCATTAGTTGGCCTGGAAACTGAGATCAACCACATAGGAAATTAATCAATCATGCCAATGTAATGGAGCCCCAATAAAAACTCTGAACATAATGGCTTGGATGAGCTTTCCTGGTTGGCAGTACTTTGTGTGTACTGTCACACATTGGTGCCAGGGACGCAACACGGCCTGACTCCACAAGGAGAGTGGAAGCTCCATACTCGGCACTTCCTTGTCTCTGCCCTATGTGCTTCATCCCTTGGCTGCTTTTAATCTGTATGTTTTCCCTGTAATAAACCAAAACCATGAGTATAAGAGCTTTCAGTGAGTTCTGTGAGTCCTTCTAGCAAAGTATCGAAGCTGAGGGTGGTCTGGGGAGCCCCTTGAACTTGTAGCTGGTGTCAGAGGTGAGGGCAGTCTTGAGGACTGTTCCCTCTAACTTCACAGTTGGCCAAACTCCTCACAGAGACACAATGCATGGTGCAGAAATGTTTGCTACTTGTCAACCTGGAAACAAACGTGTGAGGCCAGGGGAGTTGGCCCAGAGTGGAAGCTAGGGAAGATCTGCCACTTGGCAATTCTCAGTCTGAGATCCACAGCAGGACCTGCCTGGCTTAGCACCCTTCAGAGCATCCGTTTGCCACCCAGTGATACCAGAGGTGATGGGTGCAGACAGCAATGTACCGAGTGCAGAAGCACAGCATTCATTCAGTCCCACTCAGAAACCTCCCTGTTCCACCAGATTCTCCTACTGCCAGCACATACCCACAATGGTCACCTCTCTCTGGAGCCTACCCAACAGGGATCCCCTCCTCTCCACACACACAGATCCTGTCTTCTCAAATACCTGAGGACCCAGCCCTGTTAGGCACAGAGAGATTCATCCATCATTACCGCAGACTGAAGATGGACACACATTTTCTGACATTCCTCCCACTGAAAGATGGGTTGTTCCCTCCCCTTGAATCTGAGCAGGCGCTATGACTGCTTTAGCCAACAGAATATGACAGAAGTGACACTGAGCCATTTTCTGTACGAGAAACACAGCTTTCATCTCCTGTCTCTTGGAGCACTGGCACTGTGGGAAGCCAGCGGCCCCGTAAGAAACTCAATCTAGCCACTAGAAAAGATGACTGACCAGCTTCAACTGTTCCAGCTCTCTGAGCAAGGGGCCAAACCTGAGAATGAAGAAACCCTTGTGCACATTCCAGCCTCAGCAAATGCGATTTAAAGGAGCAAGGAAGAGCCAGAACTGAGAGGGCCCCAGGCGAGCCATTCTCTCCATCTACAGTTATCTGATCCATCCCAGCTGAGGCCACAGTCATGGGAGGGTGAGGGGTGCTGTGCAGAGAGGAGCCATGCAGCTCTGTCCTGTGCAGATTTCTGACTCACAGAGCTGGAGAGATAATAAAAGGGTCATAGTTTTATGATATTAAGTTTTAAGAAGTTTGGTATGCAACAGTAGATAACCGTAGCACTCCCTCATAAACGGGGCCCAATCTTTCATAATTGGGTCTCTGCCATCTCATGCCCAATGGGGCCTGGTTCTCTCTCTCACACAGAGCCATGACCCTCTGACAGCTGCAGAAATCAACCCTGCTACACACACAAGAATTCAATCCTCTCTCTCCTGGGGACCCTTTTTCCTCCTACCTCACGAGGGCAAAGCCCTTTCACACACGGGGACACAGCCCTCTTACACCCATGGAAAACTGCCCTTAACACGCATGCAAGGACTGAATCCTCTCCCATCCGGGGACTGAGCTCTCACTTGCCTGGAATACCACCCTCTTATGCCCACCTGGAGATATTTTGATGGCCTGCCCTCCTATGCTCAGAGATGCCTCTCTCTCTCTCAAACAGGATTCAGCCTGTCTTCCTCACCGCCCCGCTCTTGTGTACACACTCACAAGAATCCAGCAGCCCCCTCATACACTGTCTTTCTCTCTTCAGCTACAACTTGCACTTAACAGTGGCCTTCTAAAGACCATGATGCAACCATTAGGGTCCAATGTGTAAGTCACTTCTAAAGATCCACATTTCAAACCTCTTAGGAGGAAAGGGTGGTGATGGTGTAGACTGCTGGGCAAATGAGTGGGGCTGAGAGTGATACTTGGGGCCATGCTGTGACAAAAGGAATACACACTAAACCAGAAAACCCAAGACCCAGGATGTCCATCTCTTCTCACCACTGTGAACTTGACAAGTGGCCTTACTTCACAGAGCTGCAGGTTCCTTGTCACTGAAGTGGGCAGAGTCACTCCACAGACCACACCCTCCACAACTGTTGTTGACCTGCTCAAACCAGTGCCCTGAGCCCCTTCAGTACACAATCCTATGTTAGATGACCACTGAAAAGGGAGCAGAATCTCCTCTTTAACTCACTCAGTGATGCTGGGAGTTCACGTCTTGAACAAAGGAGGAAAAATCTTCATAGGATATCAGAAGTTATTTAATTTCTGGGTAAGAATAAACAGGCGGCAGAAGGAGATTTAGTTAATGACACATTTCCTAGAATGCTGATCCTCTAACAGCTATCACATGTAGGTCAAAAAGCAGTTAGAAATGTAAGAGTCAATTAAAAGCCCATAGTACCTTATCAAAAAGAATCTGAATTACTTGTCTGTGGGCTCAGCTGTAATCACCGAGCTAAAAAGAAAGCTGACTGAGGCAGCTCCCTCCTTTTACAAATGGCACAGGCAGCAATCTGCACCATTATGCTCGACTGCCGCTTACACAGCCCCAGAACAAGCACGTGATTGGCATTTACAATTCACTTAGTTTGCCGCCATAGGGCCTCCCTCTGCTTTGGCAGTTGGGGTTCCTATCGGGGAAGGCCAACAGCATCCAGAGGAGCCATTAAGGAACGGCCACCTCTTTATTCTTATCTGCTTCAGGAGAGAACCAAGTCTGACCCTTTCAGAAAGATTCTGAGGGGATCCCCAGAAGGCATCTGAAAAACAAAGACAAGAGTATGGAAACTCCCTCAGGGAACAGAAACTGAGGAACCTGCTGTTAAATCATGTCTTCATATTTTGATTTGCTTCTGTTTTCATAAACCACCTGGTTCTTAGTTTCCATGTTTAGCAAAGGATGTTGATCCATCAAAAGAATTTCACCTTCCCTTCCAGCTCTCAGACTGAAAACTGTTCTGTCTTGGAACATTCCAGAAGATAACTAGGGTTTATAGATGAGAAAACTTTTAACCGCTAGGATCTTAAAGAGTCTTTCAAGTTGCAAATGAATCTTCAAGAGGCTAATGAAGCTATGGACACTGTCCTCTGGAAAATATGAACATGAACTTACACACAAAATTTACATACTTTTTCAGGTAACCTATGAGTCAATAGGATCTTGGAAGTGAAGTGACTTGCCCGAGGTCACACACTAATCACAGAGGACTGGGAAACAACCCACATCTCCCAGCTTCCAGTGTAGTGTATTTCATGATCTCACATTCTATGCATTGGAAAAACAGACTCGCCAAGTGAATCAACTAACCTGTAAGCCCCATGACGGCAGGGATCAGAGGGATTCTGCTTTCTAACCTAGACCATAATTGACTCACTCACTAATGTAGAAGAGTGAAAAAACTGGATTAAGAACCACTGTCAACAGTTTTGCTTTTATTTTTATTCATTTATTTTTTCACATCTTTACTGGAGTATAGTTGCTTTACAATGGTATGTTAGTTTCTGCTGTACAACAAAGTGAAGCAGCTATACATAAACTGTATATCCCCATATCTCCTCCCTCGTGCATCTCCCTCCCTCCCACCCCTCTAGGCGGTCACAAAGCACCGAGCTGATCTCCCCGTGCTATGTAGTTGCTTCCTACTAGCTTTCTGCTTTACAGTTGGTAGTGTATATATGTCCATGCCACTCTCTCACTTCGTCCCAGATGTTCTCTTCCAGGACAATGAATCTTCAGCAAGGGACCAGGACAAAAGAATCAGATTCATTTAGGGGTCACACCCCAACCTGGCCCTTCCTGCTGGAGGACCATGGCTGGGGCTCTTGCTTCCCTGGTCTTCAGCTTTCCCATCAATTGTGAGAGTCCCCCCTACCACCACCAATCCTGCCAATCAGCTACCTTTCACTTAAATCAGCCCAAGCAGTTTCTGTGGTTGCAACCAAAGAACCCTGACTGATTCATGAAGAAACCCAGGGAGCAGGCTAACCCAGATCACTCCACTTCCTCCCCAATGCCACAGCCCCATCACACCGCTAGGTGGCTAACTGCTTCTCCTCTCCCAGCTATTCACGGGGTCACTCCATCCACTGGTAAAAAAAAAAAATCCCTGAACCAGGAGGCAAGACATCTGGATACCAGCCCTGGCTGTGCCAATAACCAGCTATGAGTCTCACTGCTCTTCATTCACCCTCTAGGTAGCAAGTAGTAGTACCCCCTTACACTCCTTACCATGAGCCGGGTACTGTTCTAAGTGCTTTACATGTAAGTGATTTATCTCTCACAACCATTTTACAAAGATACTACAGTTATTCTTCTGTTTTCAGATGGAAAACTGAGGTATGGAGAGGTTAAGTATCCTCAGAGTGACACAGCTTAGAAAGTAGCTTGAACCCAGAAAATCTGAAGGCTACGTGCTCTTAGCCACTACACAATGCTGCCCTTCTGGGTTTTGAACTTTTCTCTCTGTTGTAATTGGACTGCTTTGAGGATCTTCATCTCTGTCTGGAAGAGATTTATACTCTAATTGTAAAGCATTGTGACCGAGCATGAA
Organism: Mesoplodon bidens; assembly: GCF_964165515.1. Taxonomy (NCBI): domain Eukaryota; kingdom Metazoa; phylum Chordata; class Mammalia; order Artiodactyla; family Ziphiidae; genus Mesoplodon; species Mesoplodon bidens. Next base: position 77,468,371 of record NC_138161.1, on the reverse strand, counting down.
GGGTCCAGGACTGCTCTGCCCTCTCCTAAAGGTCTTGGTCCCTCCCTTCAGCTCCTAGTGAATGTTCAGCTAATGCCCTCAGAGCCTATTTAATCAAGACAGTGAAAAGCTCTCTTCTTGCCACAACTATGATCTTCAACTTAACTATCTGTTCCTATTGCTGCCATAACAAATAGCCACAAACATAGTGGCTTAAACCAGCACACGTTTATTATTTTCAGTTCTGGAGATCGTAAGTATGAAATAGGTCTCACTAGGCTAAAGTCAAGGTGTTGCAGAGCTGCGTTCCTTCCAGACATCCTAGGAATCAGTTTCCTTGCCTTTTCCAGCTTGCAGAGGCTGCTTGCATTCCTTGGCTCATGGCCCCTTCCTCCAACATCAAAGCCAACGCTGTAGCATCTTTTCAAACCTTTCTCTGACTCTCTTTGCTTTGGTCATCGCATCTTCTATGACTCTTTTAAGCATCCTTGTTATTATAGTTAAAGCCCACCTAGATAACCTCCAGATCTCAAGGTCCTTCACTTCACATGTGCAAGGTCCCTTTTGCCATGTAAGGTAACATATTCACAGGTTCCAGGGATTAAGATGCAGAAACACTAAGGGCCATTATTCTGTCTATCACGCTGCCTGAATGCACAACAGTTAAATCTATCACAACAATGGAAAGTAATTTAGACATCTAAATCCAGAAACAATGATGGGAATTCCACATTTCTTGTACTATTCTAAATGAATATTTATTAAAGGATCTAATCCTCCCTCTGTGCCAGAGAAATGGGGGCAGGCATCTAGAAGAAGGGAAAATCATAAGTTGGGACTCCCTCTGAATAACTGCAAAAACTGTGTGAGCTATTATTTTTCAATATTTTTTTGAGTCTATCTTTATTGTTTAGATTCAGAAGCAGTTGGCTTTTCAAGCCCAGTGAAGCCCCAAATTTCTGGATTCTCTATATTACCTCCCATTTTTAATCTCAAACTAGCCAATTTTTGCTTGAATATCTTGTCTAATGAAGTAAGAAAAACCATTACCAAATGTCCTGCCACTGAAGTTTCCAGCTTTCCAGGATGAAATATCTATTTCCTTGCTCCCTGACTACAAATTTAGAACCACATATTTTAGGTGTGCATATGGCAATACTCACTTCATGGTACTCATTTCTATACTAGAGTAAGATCACTTGTTGTAACAAATTGATCTCAAAGGGTCTCCTGCACAACTGAAGTTTATTTCTTATATAGGCTACTGTGAGTGTGCCAGGTTGGTGAGTGGCTTTCTTTCATGAGGTAATTCAGTGCCCTGGGTCCTTTGCACCCTGTGGCTCGGCCATCAGTTCCCATGTCCTAGTTGCCATCATTTACATCTAGCTCACATAAAGGGGAAAAGAACGTGTAAGGACCACAGACACATCTTTTAAGTTTTGGGGCCCAGAAATGGTACACTTTTCTTCAGGTCAAATTCCATTGGTCAAACTCATTGGTCAATCTGCAAGGGAGGCTAGAGTGTGGTCTACTTCTACTTCTGTTTCCAAAAAGTATACATTTTAGTTGGTTTATCTGTTCATCAAAGTGAGAGTTCTGGGGTGACTGCCCCATTTGCTCTGTTTTAGAAGGTAGTAGATAGTATCTTGGAGTTACGCCTCTAAGATTCCATGATTTTCCATTTTTAACATTATTCAGATCACTGATTTCAGAACAGCATCACCCAACTTTCAACTCCTTTCATTAAAAGTAGAAAAATGGGGGCCTCCCTGGTGGCGCAGTGGTTGAGAGTCCGCCTGCCGATGCAGGGGATACGGGTTCGTGCCCCGGTCTGGGAGGATCCCATATGCCGCGGAGCGGCTGGGCCCGTGAGCCATGGCCGCTGGGCCTGCGCATCCGGAGCCTGTGCTCTGCAACGGGAGAGGCCACAACAGTGAGAGGCCCGCATACCGCAAAAAGAAAAAAAAAAAATAAATAAAAAATAAAAGTAGAAAAATGGTGGAGTGGAGTGCAATGGAAAGGACACAGATTTTATCATTAAAATAGAACTGTGTTTGAATCCTGGGTTTATACCTTCACTAGCTATTTCATCTCTGATGAGTTACTTCATTTCTTTGAACTCTCATTTTTCTTCCAAGAAAAAAAGAAAACTTCACCGAAGATTACCTTTCCAATATATCTCATGGTCTAACCACTCATATCTCAATGGCAAAGCTAATAGCTTCTCATCATTCTTTTAATATCATGTCAACCTATTACTTTTACAGAGAATGTGCCCAGGGGAAGTAACTGCTCACCCAGCTCCATTTCTAGGTTGTAGGAAGAGTTAATACCATATTTATTATACCTAACAGCATGCTTTGTGTATACTAGATACTCAGTAATGTTAGGTCCCATTATTTTCTCCTTTCCCTTTTCCAGTTGTTGTTTAGAATCAGAGAAACTTGCCTCTGTGAGAACTTGTTGGTGCGGTGAAGTACACGTACTTTTCTACTTGATTAAAATTTCACAGTCCATCTAGTTACCTTATAACCATTGAGGAAATGTCTCCATTTCTGCCACACATTCTTTGTTTAATAGGATAAAGCTCATTTCAGAGATTGCTGGAGAGCACTTTTCATTAGGATTTACAGGACCTACTTTTAAATTCAAGGCCTTAGGGTATTTACAATTCAACCAGGGAGTCAGAGTACACAGAGCAGAAAACAACCTTCCCTAGACCAGTGGTTGCAAACTGGAGGCCGCAGAACACATCAGCCCATGGACATGATTTGTTTGTAAGTACTATGCTAGTAAAAATTTTGATTTGGTTTCTCACATTGAAAAGCCAGGAGATATAAAATTAAATTGGAAGTTTTGGCTTCTGGAGAAAAATGGGAAGAGCGGGCCACATAGGGGCCACAGTACCACAAGGTAACAATGTGCTCAGTTGACAGTGACTACTTTTTGCACAGGGAGAAATGCTCCAGTTTGCTTCAGCTCCCTGGCTCCCTTACCCCGGTACCTACCTATATTCCCTGCCTGGCCCTTGTAGGCAACTGAGTTTGCGCCTCACGTTCTGGATCCTATGGCCTATAAGGTACAAATAGGATTGTTACTTGCCTAGTTCCTATTCCTTCAGGAGAAAATCTGTTGGATCAAGTGACATGATTTTCTAAATTTTCTAATATTCTAGGAAAATCATTCTCACAGTTTGAGAATGTACTTCTCACCAGCTGATCCAAGGCAGGCTCAGATGCCATGATCAGACCTGTGTTTCAGCCAGGCTTTATCTGGATCTAAGGTGGATTGGAGGTGGGAGAAAATGGAAAACAAAGGCAATAACTTCGAAGAGAGGGAGGGAATGGTGGTTTGAATCAGGGCAATGGTAGCGGCAATGGAGAAATGCCAGATGTGGGAGATTTTAAGGAGGTAGAATCAACAGGAGCTAACAACTGATTGGATTTTAATATTAACCTACCCTTCACCAACTTCACAGATCTTACTGGACTTTCCACTCACATACTCCCCACTTCAGTCAGACTCTGCTGCTCATTTTCCAATTTCTACCTAACATTCTAATAGGTCACTTATACACAAGTGCCAAAAGAAATGGAGGCATCAAAGATGAATCCAGTTTTAGGTGCCTTTAATGAAGACAAAGAATGCAGGAGAACAGAAAACATTTCTTTTCTTTTGCGGAAGGTGGGGCATGGGAGAAGGCTGGAGGTGGGGGAAGTTAAAAGGTTTATTGTGGCACATAAGAATCAAGAAATGGATGGAGATGTCTAGGAAGTAGTCACATAATATAAAAGCAAATCACACGGACTCTAGAACCAGAATGCCTCGGTTTGCATCCTAGCTCTATGACTTCCTAGCTATGTGACATTGGGTGAGTAAGTTACTTAACTTCTCAGAGCCTTGACTTCCTCTGAAAAATGGGAATTAATAATTGTGCCCACTTCATAAGTGTAGTGCGGGAGTGAGTCTAGGACCTTAGAAAGAGACATGAGCCATCACAGTCGTGGACAATGAATGTGCTCCCTGGAGAAGACACTGCAGAGGGAAGAAAGCCAAGAGCAGAGCCCAGCTAGGAGGCAGAGAGGCAGATGGAGCCCTAGGGCAACAGTTCTAAAATGTGGCTGTATATTATAACCACCCGGAGAGCTTCCAAAAAGTACTGATGTCTGATCTCACCCCCAGAGATGCTGACTGAATTGTTTTGGCATGTGGCCTGAGTGTTGAGTTTTAAAAGTTACCCAGGTGATCCTAATATACAGACAATTTTGAGAACCATATTCCTAAGGAAAGGATTTCTCATTTTAAAATGAGCTCCGTCCATCAAAATGTAGCTCTAAGTGTAAATTCCAACAAAGCCCTTTCTTATAACATTACTGTAGGTCAAGGACTTGTTAGAAGCTATAATAAAAATGATAGCCACCATTTACTAGCAATTAAAGTAGAATAATGTACTGATTATGAGCATGGGCTCTGAAATTAGGCCTGGGTTCAAATCACAGCTCTGCCACTTACTTAGCTATGTGAATTTGAGAAGGTTACTTACCTTTCTATGCTTTAGGATCATATCACTGTCTATCACAGAGGGTTGTTTGTGGGGAAAATGTATTAATATGTGAAAAGAACTTAGAACAGTGCCTGGCATAGAGTAAGCACTTACTAAAGGTTTGCTATTATTATCCTTATTGTCATTATTGAGCATTTATTGGTGCAGGAGTGACCCAAACAAGGAGGCTATAAGATGGGATTTTGGGGCTTCCCTGGTGGCGCAGTGGTTGAGAATCTGCCTGCTAATGCAGGGGACAGGGGTTCAAGCCCTGGTCTGGAAAGATCTCGCATGCCGCGGAGCAACTAGGCCCGTGAGCCACAACTACTGAGCCTGCACGTCTGGAGCCTGTGCTCCGCAACAAGAGAGGCCGCGATAGTGAGAGGCCCGCACACCGTGATGAAGAGTGGCCCCCACTTGCCACAACCAGAGAAAGCCCTCGCACAGAAACGAACACCCAACACAACAAAAATAAATAAATAAGTTAATAAACTCCTACCCACAACATCTTCTTTAAAAAAAAAAAAAGATGGGATTTTGGAGAGAGGTTATCTGCTAGCCAGCTGCGATGATGATTCCATCACTACTAGGACGGGAAGAATGGATAGTCCCTGGCACATTTTAGCAGTGCAATTGTTAAATTTTTAACCAACGGTGAACTGGAAAAAGATACCAGAGAAAGGAAGTGTACTGGCAGATGCAATATATCAGATGTTTGATAAATCCTGGGAAAATAATCAGTAATTGATAATAATTGAATACCACAGCAAGTGTATATAGTAATATTAACTCAGTCCTTCCCAAAAGGGATCTATGACCATTTACTCAGGTACCCATACACTGAAGAAAGAGAAATATTGAGACATTTTTAGGACTCTGGACACTGATACCCCTTGACAACTAAGTAGACAGAATGACTGAAGCACATGATGACAGCCAGCCTCTGTCATTGGGCCCTACCAGTTTTGGCCAATGGCCATATGAACAAAGTAGCCATGGGGATATGGATGGAGGGTACACAAGGGCCCAACAGCATGGGGTTCCTTGCACCAAGTCTTATCTAGCTTCTACTGCTGTCAAATGTCCCATCTGCCAGTAAAAAAGACCAGTGATCCTCCATGTGGCACCATCCCTTGAGAAGACCAACATCTACTTAGAGGCAAGTTGATTAGATTGAACCCCTTCTATTTAAAAGTGATAGTGATTGATCTTGACTGGAATTGACACATATTTTAGGTATAGATTTGCTTTCTCTACCCATAGGATCTCAGTCTGCCCTACTATCCAAAGGCCTACAGAATGTTTGGCCTACCAGTATGGAATCACATATAGTATCGAGGAACTTCAACCAAGTTCCTTGAACCAAAGAATCCACTTTGGAGCAAAGAAGGTACAGCAGTGGGCATATGAGCGTGGAACCCAGTGTTCCTATCAGTTACTGCAGAAGCCATAAGCTGCTGTACTCAGCTGATCTTTGGAAGGAGTACTGAGGTATCAGTTTGGAGATGACACTTTTCAAGTACTGTCTGCCATGAATAGAATACATGGCTCTGGAACCAAGGGGTGGAAGTAGGAGTCCCAGTGGCGTACTTGGGGAGACCATGTCTCCCATCTTCACAACTCCAGGCTCATCAAGTCCACAGGTCCTGGCCAGCAGAGAGGGAGTATTTCCCTCTGACCAGGTGTCTACTGGGGTGTCTCTTGGTAATCTCCTGCCCAATTTTGAAGGTCAAATGTAGCAGTCACAGATGAAGAAGAACATGGTAACCAGGAATTCAGACCCCTCAGGGATGAGAGTCTGGGATGCCTCACAAAATAAGCCACTTTGACCTGCAAAAGTGCTGAGGGCAAAGGGCGAGTAGTTGAGGAAAGAAATGACGAGTATCAACGTGGCCCTGAGACCAGCAGCAGTGAAGGGGCTGAGATTCATCTTCTAACCTTCCTCTTGTAAGCTTCCCCTGGAAAGAGGCTAACCAGAATTCTTGATGACCTATTCCCAAACGGGATGAACTTAATATTTGAACATAGTGGATCTGAGCACGCAAGTCTATAGTAGATGCTGGGGTGCACAGTCCAGGTTGCTCTTCAGGACTAAGACACCCATTCCCCCAGATGCCAAGAGTGTTGGCCACTGGTGGCACACAGCAGCATCCCTCCCAGGAACTGCTTTTGGCTGAAGAAGTCTTTCTGGCTCAAAGGGGTTGCACCACCTCCCACAGGTGGTACATATCCAATGGCTGGTAATGCAGGGATATGAAGGCCAGGCCCACTTGCCTCAACTCTGGACAACTCTGATAGGCCATTCTAGTTCTAGGGTTCCCAGCTGGGGCCTCTGTTACAACTGCTTCACAGTTCAACTCCTCCCTCTGCCCAGTCCTACTTCCTTTGCTCCCTCATATAGGTGATTAATAAGAGTACTCTCCCATAAGTATCTTGACACAAATATCCACCTCAGATTCTGAGGGAGTGAATCTACGACACCAGATAAAGGTTTTGTACTTAATGGGTAAAAAAGAAACTTCCCTCCACCATAAATTCACTCTGGATGAGAGTGGCAATGCATGGATTGTAAAGGAAATTTGTTTGTCTCCAAAGCATGTAATTATTATTATTTTTATTTATCTATCTATCTATCTATCTATTTATTTAGTTTTGCAGTACGCAGGCTTCTCACTGTTGTGGCCTCTCCCATTGCAGAGCACAGGCTCCGGACGCGCAGGCTAAGCGGCCATGGCTCACAGGCCCAGCCGCTCTGTGGCATGTGGGATCTTCCCAGACCGGGGCACGAACCCGTGTCCCCTGCATCGGCAGGCGGACTCTCAACCACTGCGCCACCAGGGAAGCCCTAATTATTATTAATAAAAGTAAAAATGAGAGAGATGCCAGGGAGAGCATGCCTAAAGGAGCCAAAATTCTGATTTTTAAGACAAGATCATCTACCAAGATATCTTGGAAAGCAAACTCCCTCTAATGCCTTCAGCATAAATTCCTGTGTGAGCTTAGTTAAGAGGGAAGATTTTACTCTCGCCCCTCTGGATTTAACAGGACAATGTCATTACTCTGGGAGAAAATGTCAGCTTCCTAAGGGAAATTATTTTCTGCAAAAAAGTCTGAAAGGGCTTCAATGGCCCCACTGGTCTCCTGTACAGAGAAATGTACCAGAGATACTGACAAGAAGATCATCATAATGATAAAATATAGACCTCTATATAGTCCCTAATGGGGAGAACAGAAAACAGAGCTTGTGTCCAAATGCCTCTGTTTCCTGAGCAGAATTCTTAACCTTGGCCAGAGTGTTTTCAGAATGCTTTATACTAACTTGTAACAAAGATAAAATCTCCCTGTTAAAATAGCTATAATATTAGTCACCTCAGGGGGATGCTGTCAGGCTTTGCAAAGTGCTTTGTGGCTCCTCAGATAAAAGCAGAGATAAAGCTACAGTGTTATTATTTTTCAACTTGGAGGGCTATCTGGCTAACCCTCTGCATGAACTCACTCTAATCAACCAACTCAAAAGCCTTATATAAGCTATAAATCCCACTGCCCACTTCATTTCAGTGATGACAGGGGAAACAACATGACCACTTGCTCCCTGGGCCTGAGGAAGTGTCAGACTCCCAGCCTGGGGAACAAGAGAGACTGAGCAATGAATTTCAGACAGTGCCTTATTGGGGGGAGAGGGGGTAGCACTGCAGCTCCCCTCACGACAACCATTACATCCTTGGGCAAAATCTAGATTCCCAATCTGGAAGCAAGATGCTTATGATCAGTCCCCAGCCTCCTCCTCTTTCTCTTCCTCTCCATCCTCCTAACTAACAGAGGCAGGGGCAGCTAGCTCTATACCAAAATCCATACTCCCCCTCCTGAGTATAAAGCTGTTCTGGGAAGCAGCTGACAGTCATGTAGGGCCATGGGACCTGTTCTCACCATGTGGTATGTGTCACTTTCAGGCCTGGGTTAAGGTTAAGAGTTGTGTTTTTCCACATCCATCTGCTGACTAAATGCCAAGGGCTCTGACATCCTAGGGGATGGTGAAGTCACAGAATTGAAGAACTCCTGAGAATAGGAATATCACCACAGTACTGTTATATGAATGAAAAATAGACCTCTATTGTGTTAAGCACTGAAATTTGGAGGTTTATTTGGTACGATGTCTAGTGGTACCCTAACTGTACAAAAACACTTCTTGAGCCATTGCTATGTGTCACAAACTTTTCCAAGCATATATCTTGAATATCTCTTGTAATGCTGACATCAAGCCTACAGGGTAGCTACTACTGTTATCCCCACCTTATCAATGAGAAAATGAGGCACAGAAGAGTTAAGCAAAATGTCCAAGGTCACACTGCAGGTAAACAGTGCTGAGTTCAGTGCTGGATCCTTTCTACTGGCCCCAAGGCAATGCCTCCAATAATCTCTCTTCCTTTCTCCTCTGTGCTCCTCAGGCTACAGCCTAACCAGACCATATACCTCATGAGTAGTCTTACCATTGGGAATGACTTTCCTTTCCTCCATCTTTTCTTGTCAAATCCAACAAGACACTGCTGAACTTCCAGTGGCTTCTGAGGCAGTCCTTTCCAACAGGACTCACCCCTCCACTCCAAAGCCTTGCTCTGTCCTTCACTGGTCAACTGTCACCAGAGAAGAATGCACTCCCTAACGGGCCGCCTGGCAGAATGGCTGGTCCTTTTGTAGGCCTCCCAGATGAGACTTCCAGCCTGGGAATTCAGTGCTAACTTACCTAGCTCAGAGCTTCACACATTACCTGGCAGAAGTAGGTGCTCAGGAAATGTTTATTGGATTGAACACGTGCACATAAAATACAAAGCTGCCAACCAGTGGTTGTTAACTTAAATAACATGCCAAGAGAAATGCAAGACTCCTGTATCAAACCCAGAAGAATCTGGCTTGGGAAAGGAGAGGCTTTCTCCAATTCATTACAGCTGAGCAGGTGCTAATCCTGACTCCAGGGCCCAACTGTGGTCATACACGAGTGGGTGCCGCGTACTTACAGCCACATTTCAGGAGCACTGGCATGGAAGGGATTCTACCTAAAACTGGATCTACCCTACACGCCCTAGTTACAGCTGTCTAGTGCCTGAAATTTTACAATTAAAGGTCCATTCCTTGACAAAGGTTAAACATTTTCAGATATTCATATCCTGATACAGTGGATTTGTTAGGCCCTTTCCCAAGAGTGGGCTGTCAAAGGTAAACAAGAGAGTATGAAGACCTTAGCACAACAGCCCTGCAGCTTAAAAAGGGGGGAATCAGAATCAGCAATGAGGGGAGAGATGGGAAAAGAACAACTGGGACATGGAACACAAGGCTTGCCTGCTTTACAGGTGTGCTCAAGGTTGGTCTGAGTCCGAGACAGAGCCCCACAGGATTACTTGCCTTTTTGTGGAAGGAGGAAGCCACTGACCCAGTCTCCTATTTTTTTCAACCTGAGTCTCCATGAAAGAGGACTCAGAAAAATCCTACCCTTGGCCAAGACTAACTGCTAACTGCCCTAGGGCAGCAAATATCACACAATTAGTTTCTAGAGCTTCACTTACTATCTCTGTCAGTTTCAGGAACTGCCTGTCACTAGAGCCCTCTAGTGCCAGAGGATGAAGCTATGTGCAGTATAAAACAATGAAAGAGCCAGAATTTGCTAGAATAATCCTGGTCTTAGATGGTCCAGGGCTAAATGTTACAGCTGGCTGTTAGAAAACTGTGAAGGGCTAAACATTGATTTGTTAATTACAGATAGCTAAAGTAGGCTTAAATATATATATATATAGCTCAACCCTTCTTCTCCCCACCTTCAGGGGCTATGAAAGTATAGAATAAATAATAAAATAAAAATCCTATCTTCTACTACAGCTGCAGTTTCCCTTCCCAAATTTCCTTTGACAAAAAGAAGGTTAGCTGTAGTAGTTATTTCCTCGACTAGTAATTTTCCCTCCTAAGCATCCCCACCACAGTTGCTATCTTCTGAATTCTATCCTCCATTATATCTAAGTTCCATTAATGACACAGGACCTGACATAAGCCTGCCTCTATTGTATGAATTCAGATGTGCTATGAAGTCCCCAATGGCCAAATTCCTTCTCCCCAATCCCATTACCACCACCTTCCCCAACTGAACCTGTAATTTCATCTTAGAGCATCATCCTCTCTGTCTTAAATCAAATTCCAGTTTAAAAATATAAATCTTCCTAGAGGGAAAATTCCTAAAACCATTAAATGAACTGAGACTATAAAAGTCAGCTTTTATTAATTCAACTATCCAACAAGTAATTTCTTCAACTCCTACTATGAGCTGGACACACTGATTCGATATAGGTAACACGTGATTTTAAACCACAAGGTGAAGGAGGGGGATACCAAGGAAGTTCTGAGAAACTGCCAGAACCAAGAGGAGCCTAAGAAGAAATGAAAACTAATTATAATATAGTACCCTTAGTGGGATCCAGGAAGAGAAGAAGGATATTAGGTAAAAATAAGAGAATCTGAATAAAATATGGACCTTACTTAATAATAATTTATCAACATTAGTTCATCAATATGACAAATGTACCATATACTGTAAGGTGTTAATAATAGGGGAAAGTGGGTATGGAGTATATGGGAACCCTCTGTATTATCTTACCAATATTTCTGTAAATCAAAAACTGTTCTAAAAAATTAAGTCTATTTTAATAAAGAAAAGAAAGGAAGGCTGAGAACACTAAAGACAGTGGCAGAGGCATCTATACCCCCTCCTTTTCCTAATAGTGCCCGAATTTCCTTTAAATCACCTCTCCCTTAACATCAGTGGGCAACGTGGGTGGGATTCATCCCTGTTCCAGCTCCAATGAAGGGCTCTCATGGTCTAAGTCAATTAGAATATCCCGCTCACATGGGCCACTGTGACTAGTTCAAAAATAGACCAATCAGAGCAGTAGGATTCCAGGAACTGCTTGCTGAGGCCTTAGGAAAGAAAAGCTTTTACTCTTCCTCTGGACCAGGGTGTGAGAATCTGAGGCTTCCAAGGCTGCAGCAGATATCTTGTTACCATGAAGAGAATAAGACTGAGGGATGCTATGAGACAACTCACATCCAAACGAAGCAAAGCTTAGAAACAGGTCCTGCTGCCATTATTTGAGCTTCCTAGTCTATGACTGCTCCTGAGGACAGCAGTGCATTTGGGCTTCTGCCACCTGCAGCATGAAAAACTGTAACTAATCTTATGGATATGCACACTTCACAGCATTGCCCGTGGTGGCCACCTGACTGAGCAGGGAAGGGCCCCTCCAGAGAGATGGTCCTGCCTTGCTGAAGTCACCAGGGCTTGTGGCAGAGCCATGCTCACTTAAAGAGGCACACACAGTCACAATTTCATAGGGCTTGTTTATGAGTTTGAAACAGAGCAGCAAAAAGAGTGAGATGGTGTTAGACAATAGGCCCCTCTGTTTTCTTTCCAAAAGGTCTATCACAATCAAGTCATCTTCCAGTTCTAGGCAAGACTAAGTAGAGGTCAAAGGGTCATGCTTTATTTGAGTTTGACACCGAGTTTTCAGTCAGGAATAAAAAGTTGGACTTCAACAGCCATGGAGGCAGGGACCACTTCTCTCTTGTTCACCCTGTATCCCCAGGGCTTAGCATACCAGTAAGTGTCTAATAAGAGCTCAAGAAATGTCTGCTGAAAAAAAATAAATTGCTAAAAGTTGTCTTTATTTAACTGTAGACTAAGTTTTCTAGATTGAAAAAAACATTCTGCTATAACAGCATGCCCAATCCAGTGTCTTCAAAACAGAAACCTTGAGGCAAGTCACAAGATTGGACGCCCAAAACCAACATCTTAAAAGGGAGCTCAGTGGATTCCTCAGAACTCCTTGCCTGAGCAATGGGATGTTGTCACCCGGAGGCTTGTTTTTCACTCTTCAGAAAATTAGCCAAGTGATTCAAGAAAGCCTTTCAAAGATGACCAACCTGACATTCCATTTTATTTTTCCAACGGCATGTTCAAAAGTGCTGTGCTGGTATAGACCTTCTAGTTCAGACTGATGGGTGAGAAATTTGCTGCTCTGTTGTTAACTGCCTCTTGCTAGATGGGAAGCAACTTTTTAAAAATAGCTAGTGATTCAGGCTGGTGAATAAAAGAAGGATAGAAGAGTAACAGTCACCTTTCCTCCCATCTGAATTTGCTGAGCCAGGAGGTTGAGCACATTTTCTGCAGCTCGAAAGCAATGATTGTCTCCTTAATAATATCTACAGCATGTGGGGCTACTGACCCGCTCTTGACTGTAGCTTCTATTCACTGATTACAGACCTGAACAACAAATACATCAGGGTTTCAATCTGGCTTTCCATGATGTTTGGGTTTTATGAACTGTTTTGAAATGAGCTGTGTTGTTGTTAAAGAAGCAACTTAGAACCTAATGCAAGCAGACTGGACATTGAATCACTGTATTTGAAGGATTATTTTCATTATGCTTTGGGACACTAAAAGTTGGGATTCATTCATCCAGCCATTATCTACCTATTCAATCAATCCAACTTTCATTCCTTTATTCATTCAGCATTCATAGTGTCTACCGTGTATTGTAGTATTTACATGGTACTAGGTGTTGGGGATATACAATTGCTTATGCTGACCTAGATCCATTATATTTATCCAAGACCCCAAAAGTTCAGCCCTTACTGGATCAACCTTTACTGTAGCATTATTTCCATCTTGACTATCCTACTACCCTGTCAACTCTTGATGGATAATGTAACTGTGGTCATTTTTAATGATGTCCACAAATGCTGTGATACTCTTCTCCTTCAAAAGGTGGAAACTAATTCCCCCCACCTTAAGAATGGATTGGATATTATGACTTGCTTCTAATAAATGGAATATGACATAACTAACAGTGTGTGTCTTCAAAGACTAGGTCTTAAAATGTTTATGGCCTCCTCCTAGTTCTCTCTCTTAGAACACTTGCTCTGGGGGAAGCTATTTACCATGTTGTAAGGACAATCAAGCAGCTCTAGGGAGAGGCCCACATGGTGCTGAACAAAGGCTTCCTGCTAAAAGTCAGCAAGGAACTGAGGCTCCTGTGAACAGCCATAGGCATGAACCATCTTGGAAGTGTACTCTCCAGACCTGGACAAGCCTTTGGATGACTGCAGCCCCAACTAACATCTTGACAGCAACCTTGTCAGAAATGCTGAACCAGAACCATTTAACTAAGCCATTCCTGAATTCCTGAACCTGAGACACTATGAAATAATAAATATTTGTGGTTTTGAGCTGCTAGTTTGGGGGTAATTTGTTATGTAGCAATAGATCACTAATACAATGACTGTCCAACAACCACAGGTTTTGTGAATGACAGTTAAGATCCTTTCCAAATTTCTTCTAGTGTTCCCTCCTTTACTACAGACATTGAAAAGCTGAAAACCTTATTTCTGAAACGTCCTTGTAGCTAGGGTTCCAAATGTGATTTAGATTCCACCAATCAGAATCAAAGCAACTTGCGTTTGAAATGACTATGGACATTTCAGGTAGATTTCTCACTCAGCCATGAGATCTGGAGACTGAAGTTCAAGTGAGAGTTCAGAGACAACGAGGTAGATTCAGACATCATCAGAATATAGGTGGATGTTAACACCATGTGAGTCGGAAGAGATCTCCAAGATGGCAGAGGAGTAAGACATGGAGATCACCTTCCTCCCCACGAATACATCAGAAATACATCTACATGTGGAACGACCCCTACAGAACACCTACTGAACGTTGGCAGAAGACCTCAGACTTCCAAAAAGGCAAGAAACTCCCCACGTACCTAGGTAGAGCAAAAGAAAAAAGAAAAAACAGAGACAAAAGAATAGGGACGGGACCTGCACCAGTGGGAGGGAGCCGTGAAGGAGGAAAAGTTTCCACACACTAGGAAGCCCCTTCACTGGTGGAGACGGGGTGTGGTGGGGGGAAGCTTCAGAGCCACGGAGGAGAGCGCAGCAACAGGGGTGCAGAGGGCAAAGCAGAGAGATTCCCGCACAGGGGATCGGTGCCGACCAGCACTCACCAGCCCGAGAGGATTGTCTGTTCACCCGCCGGGGTGGGCGGGGGCTGGGAGCTGAGGCTCGGGCTTCAGAGGTCAGATCCCAGGGAGAGGACTAGGGTTGGCTGAGTGAACACAGCCTGAAGGGGGCTAGTGCACCACAGCTAGTCAAGAGGGAGTCCATGAAAAAGTCGGGACCAGCCTAACGGGCAAGAGACCATTGTTTCGGGGTGTGCGAGGAGAGGGGATTCAGAGCACTGCCTAAACGACCTCCAGAGACGGGCACGAGCCGTGGCTATCAGCATGGACACCAGAGACGGGCATGAAACGCTAAGGCTGCTGCTGCAGCCACCAAGAAGCCTGTGCGCAAGCACAGGTCACTATCCACACTTCCCCTCCTGGGAGCCTGTGCAGCCCGCCACTGCCAGGGTCCCGGGATCCAGGGACAATTTCCCTGGGAGAACACATGGCATGCATCAGGCTGTTGCAACGTCATGCTGGTCTCTGCCGCTGCAGGCTCGTCCCGCATTCCGTACCCCTCCCTCCACCCACTGGCCTGAGTGAGCCAGAGCCCCCTAATCAGCTGCTCCTTTAACCCCGCCATGTCTGGGCGGGAACAGAGGCCCTCAGGCGACCTACATGCAGAGGCGGGGCCAAATCCAAAGCTGAACCCCGGGAGCTGTGTGAACAAATAAGAGAAAGCCGTGTGGCTGACAGGGTCTTGGTGTTCTGGTCGGGTGTCAGGCCTGAGCCTCCGAGGTGGGAGAGGCGAGTTCAGAACACTGGTCCACCACAGACCTCCCGGCTTCATGTAATATTAAACGGCGAAAATCTCCCAGAGATCTCCAGCACAACGGTAAGACCCAGCTCCATTCAACGAGCAGCAAGCTACAGTGCTGGACACCCTATGCCAAACAACTAGCAAGACAAGAATACAACCCCACCTATTAGCAGAGATGCTGCCTAAAATCATAATAAGGTCACAGACATCCCAAAACACACCACTGGACATGGTCCTGCCCACCAGAAAGACAAGATCAAGCCTCATCCACCAGAACACAGACACCAGTCCCTTCCACCAGGAAGCCTACAAAACCCAATGAACAAACTTTAGCCACTGGGGGCAGACACTAAAAACAACGGGAACTATGAACCTGCAGACTGCAAAAAGAAGACTCCAAACACAGTAAGTTAAGCAAAATGAGAAGACAGAAAAACACACAGCAGATGAAGGAGCAAGGTAAAAACCCACCAGACCAAACAAATGAAGAGGAAATAGGCAGTTTACCTGAAAAGAATTCAGAGTAATGATAGTAAAGATGATCCAAAATCTTGGAAATAGAATGGAGAAAATAAAAGAAACATGTAACAAGGGCCAAGAAGAACTAAAGAGGAAACAAGCAGTGATGAACAACACAGTACATGAAATTAAAAATTCTCTATAAGGAATCAATAGAAGAATAACTGAGGCAGAAGAGTGGATAAGTGACCTGGAAGATAAAATAGTGGAAATACCTGCCGCAGAGCAGAAAAAAGAAAAAAGAAAGAAAAGAAGTGAGGACAGTCTCAGAGACCTCTGGGACAACATTAAATGCACCAACATTGGAATTATAGGGGACCCAGAAGAAGAAGAGAAAAAGAAAGGGACTTAAAAAAATATTTGAAGAGCATATAGTTGAAAACTTCCCTAACATGGGAAAGGAAATAGTTAATCAAGTCCAGGAAAAACAGAGAGTCCCATATAGGATAAATCCAAGGAGGAACATGCCAAGACACATATTAATCAAACTATCAAAAATTAAGTACAAAGAAAACATATTAAAAGCAGCAAGGAGCTTCCCTGGTGGCGCAGTGGTTGAGAGTCCACCTGCCGATGCAGGGGACACGTGTTCGTGCCCCAGTCCAGGAAGATCCCACATACCACGGAGAGGCTAGGCCTGTGAGCCATGGCCGCTGAGCCTGTGCGTCCAGAGCCTGTGCTCCACAACGGGAGAGGCCACAACAGTGAGAGGCCCACGTACCGCCAAAAAAAAAAAAAAAAAAGCAGCAAGGGAAAAACAAAAAATAACATACAAGGGAATCCCCATAAGGTTAACAGCTGATCTTTCAGCAGAAACTCTGCAAGCCAGAAGGGAGTGGCAGGACATATTTAAAGTGATGAAAGGGAAAAACCTACCACCAAGATTACTCTACCCAGCAAGGATCTCATTCAGATTTGATGGAGAAATTAAAACCTTTACAGACAAGCAAAAGCTAAGAGAACTCAGCACCACCAAACCATCTTTACAACAGATGTTAAAGGAAGTTCTCTAGGCAGGAAACACAAAAGAAGGAAAAGACCTATAAAAACAAACCCAAAACAATTAAGAAAATGGGAATAGGAACATAAATATCGATAACTACCTTAAATGTAAATGGATTAAATGCTCCCACCAAAAGACAGACTGGCTGAATGTATACGAAAACAAGAACTGTATATATGCTGTATACAAGAGACCCACTTCAGACCTAGGGACACATACAGACTGAAAGTGAGGGGATGGAAAAAGATATTCCACGCAAATGGAAATCAAAAGAAAGCTGGAGTAGCAATTCCCATATCAGACAAAATAGACTTTAAAGACTACAAAATAGACTTTAAAGACTATTACAAGAGACAAAGAAGGACACTACATAATGATCAAGGGATCAATCCAAGAAGAAGATGTAACAATTATAAATATTTACGCACCCAACATAGGAGCACGTCAATACATAAGACAAATGTTAACAGTCATAAAAGGGGAAAACAACAGTAACACAATCATAGTAAGTGACTTTAACACCCCACTTTCACTACTGGACAGATCATCCAAAATGAAAATAAATAAGAAAACACAAACTTTAAATGATACATTAAACAAGATGGGCTTAATTGATATTTATAAGACATTCCATCCAAAAACAACAGAATACACTTTCTTCTCAAGTGCTCATGGAACATTCTCCTGGATAGATCATATCTTGGGTCACAAGTCAAGCCTTGGTAAATTTAAGAAAATTAAAATCATATCAAGTATCTTTTCTGACCACAATGCTGTGAGACTAGATACCAATTACAGGAAAAAATCTGAAAAAAATACAAACACACTGAGGCTAAACAATACACTACTTAATAACCAAGAGATCACTGAGGAAACCAAAAATACCTAGAAACAAATGACAATTAAGTCACGATGACCCACAACCTATGGGATGCAGCAAAAGCAGTTCTAAGAGGGAAGTTTATGGCAATACAATGCTACCTTAAGAAACAAGAAACATCTCAAATAAACAAACTAACCTTACACCAAAAGCAATTAGAGGAAGAAGAATAAAAAAACCCAAAGTTAGCAGAAGGAAAGAAATCATAAAGATCAGATCAGAAGTAAATTAAAAAGAAATGACGGAAACAATAGCAAAGGTCAATAAAACTAAAAGCTGGTTCTTTGAGAAGATAAACAAAATAGATAAACCATTAGCCACACTCATCAACAAAAAAAGGGAGAAGACTCAAATCAATAGAATTAGAAAGGAAAAAGGAGAAATAACAAGTGACACTGCAGAAATACAAAGGATCATGAGAGATTGCTACAAGTCACACTATGACAATAAAATGGGCAACCTGGAAGAAAGGGACAAATTCTTAGAAAGGTATAACCTTCCAAGACTGAACCAGGAAGAAATAGAAAATATGAACAGACCAATCACAAGCACTGAAATTGAAACTGTGATTAAAACTCTTCCAACAAACAAAAGCCCAGGACCAGATGGCTTCACAGGCGAATTCTATCAAACATTAAGAGAAGAGCTAACACCTGTACTTCTCAAACTCTTCCAAAATATAGCAGAGGGAGGAACACGCACAAACTCATTCTACGAGGCCACCATCACCTTGATATCAAAACCAGACAAAGATGTCACAAAGAAAGAAAACTACAGGCCTATATCACTGATGAACATAGATGCAATAATCCTCAACAAAATAGTAGCAAACAGAATCCAACAGCACACTAAAAGGATCATAGACAATGATCAAGTGGGGTTTATCCCAGGAATGCAAGGATTCTTCAATATATGCAAATCAATCAATGTGATAACCACATTAACAAACTGAAGGACAAAAACCATGTGATCGTCTCAATAGATGCAGAGAAATTCGACAAAATTCAACACCCGTTTATGATAAAAACCTTCCAGAAAGTAGGCATAGAGGGAACTTATTTCAACATAATAAAGGTCATATATGACAAACCCACAGCTAACATCCGTTCTCAATGGTGAAAAACTGAAACCATTTCCTCTAAAATCAGTAAAAGACAAGGCTGTCCACTCTCCCCACACTTATTCAACATAGTTTTGGATGTTTTAGCCACAGCAATCAGGGAATAAAAAGAAATAAAAGGAATCCAAGTCGGAAAGAAGAAGTAAAGCTGTCACTGTTTGCAGATGTATACACTCTATGTATATATAGAGAATCCTAAAGATGCTACCGGAAAACTACTAGAGCTAATCAATGAATTTAGTAAAGCTGCAGGATACAAAATTAATGCACAGAAATCTCTTGCATTCCTATACACTAATGATGAAAAATCTGAAAGATAAATTAAGGAAACACTCCCACTTACCACTGTAACAGAAAGAATAAAATATCTAGGAATAAACCTGCCTAAGGGGACATAAGACCTGTATGCAGAAAACTATAAGACACTGATGAAAGAAATTAAACATGATACAAACAGATGGAGAGATAAACCAGGTTCTTGGATTGGAAGAATCAACATTGTGAAAATGACTATACTACCCAAAGCAATCTACACATTTAATGCAATCCCTATCAAACTACCAATGGCATTTTTCACAGAACTAGAACAAGAAATTTCACAATTTCTATGGAAACACAAAAGACCCCAAATAGCCAAAGCAATCTTGAGAAAGAAAAACGGTCCTGGAGGAATCACGCTCCCTGACTTCAGACTATACTACAAAGCTACAGTAATCAAGACAGTATGGTACTGGCATAAAAACAGAAATATAGAACAATGGAACAGGATAGAAAGCCCAGAGATAAACCCACTCACATATGGTCACCTTATCTTTGATAAAAGACGCAACAATATACAGTGGAGAAAAGACAGCCTCTTCAATAAGTGGTGCTGGGAAAACTGGACAGCTACATGCAAATGAATGAAATTAGAACACTCCCTAATACCATACACAAAAATAAACTCAAAATGGATTAAAGACCTAAATGTAAGGCCAGACACTATCAAACTCTTCGAGGAAAACATAGGCAGAACACTCTATGTCATAAATCACAGCAAGATCCTTTTTGACCCACCTCCTAGAGAAATGGAAATTAAAACAAAAATAAACAAATGGGACCTAATGAAACTTAAAAGCTTTTGCACAGCAAAGGAAACCATAAACAAGATGAAAAGACAATCCTCAGAATGGGAGAAAATATTTGTAAATGAAGCAGCTGACAAGGATTAATCTCCAAAATTTAGAAGCAGCTCATGCAGCTCAATATCAAATAAACAAACCACCGAATCCAAAAATGGGCAGAAGACCTAAATAGACATTTCAGGAAAGAAGATATACAGATTGCCAACAAACACATGAAAGGATGCTCAACATCACTAATCATTAGAGAAATGCAAATCAAAACTACAATGAGGTATCACCTCACACCAGTCAGAATGGCCATCATCAAAAAATCTACAAACAATAAATGCTTGAGAGGGTGTGGAGAAAAGGGAATCCTCTTACACTGTTGGTGGGAATGTAAATTGATACAGCCACTATAGAGAATGGTATGAAGGTCCCTTAAAAAACTAAAAATACAACTACCATATGACCCAGCAATCCCACTACTGGGCATATACCCTGAGAAAACCATAATTCAAAAGGAGTCATGTACCACAATATTCACTGCAGCTGTATTTACAATAGCCAGGACATGGAAGCAACCTGTGTCCATCAACAGATGAATGGATAAAGAAGATGTGGCACATATATATAATGGAATATTACTGAGCCATTAAAAGAAACAAAATTGAGTTATTTGTAGTGAGGTGGATGGACCTAGAGTCTGTCATACAGAGTGAAGTAAGTCAGAAAGAGAAAAACAAATACCATATGCTAACACATATACATGGAAACCAAAAAAAAAAAAAAAGTTCTGAAGAACCTAGGGGCAGGACAGGAATAAAGACACAGGTGTAGAGAATGGACTTGAGGACACGGGGAGGGTCAAGGGTAAGCTGGGATGAATTGAGAGAGTGGCATGGACATATATACACTACCAAATATAAAATAGATAGTTAGTGGAAAGCAGCCACATAACACAGGGAGATCAGCTTGGTGCTTTGTGACCACCTAGAGGGGTGGGATAGGGAGGGTTGGAGGGAGACGCAAGAGGGAGGAGATATGGGGATATATGTATATGTATAGCTGATTCACTTTGTGATAGAGCAGAAACTAACACACCATTGTAAAGCAATTATACTCCAATAAAGATGTTAAGAAACAAACAAACAAAACAAAAAACATGTGAGTCAGTAAGACCTGCTGCCCAGGGAGAATGTCAGAGGGAAGAGATCCACAGACCAAGGACAGGGCACTGAGAAACACCAGGGTTTAAGGAACAGGGAGGCGGAGAGGCATGTGAAATTGCTGAGAAGGATCCAACTCAGGCAGGAAACGCCGCAGGACAGAGTGGTGTCATGAAAGTCAAGGAGACAGGAAATCTCAAGAAGGAAAGGTGAGAAGACAGTAAGATGAGGACTGAAACGTGTCCACCGGACTTAGTGGTGGTTTCAGTTGCCCAAGAAGTTTCCATGGAGATGCTGGATTTAAGTGGGTGGCAAAGTAAATGGAGGTTGAGGAATGAGAGACCACTCTTGAAGAAGCTTAGCTATGAAGGGAAGAGGAGAGGACAGTATCGATAGATATGTAGGTCTTGATCCAGGATAACTATTTTTTCATCGAGGGATTTCATTAATGTGAGAAAATGCTTGGGCCACAGTTCTAAGTGAAAAGCAGCAGGTTACAGAGCTGTACATACAACCGGATGAAGAAATCATGTAAATGAAAAACATAACTAGAAAAAAGACTGGAAGAAAATGCATCCAAATGTTATAACGTGTTAATGTGGCTATATCTGGTGGAGGGGTTTATGAGTGGTTTTTATTTACTCCTTTTGCCATTTTTTTATCTTCCATGTTTTCTCCTAACTTTTTACAGAAATTTTTAAACAAAGACAAGTTAAAGGATAGGATAATGTATATACCCACATACTCTTCATTTGGAACCTATATTTACTAATTGTTAACATGTTCCACAGTTTTCTTCTGTCTCTCTCTCCTTCCCTCTCTCCATCCACCCATTTATCAATTTGTCTACCTAACCATTCATCCATCTACTCTACTTTACTTTTCCTTAATAGTGGTTTATATAATGTCTAATATTACATATACATATATACGTTGAAGTTTTTGTTGAATTACTTTTCAGTGGCAGACATCATGCCACTTTGTTTTTTTTGTTTGTTTGTTTGGTTGGTGTTTTTTTTTTTTTTTTTTTTTTTTGCTGTATGCGGGCCTCTCACTGTTGTGGCCTCTCCCGTTGCGGAGCACAGGCTCTGGACGCGCAGGCTCAGCAGCCATGGCTCACGGGCCCAGCTGCTCCACGGCATGTGGGATCTTCCCGGACCAGGGCACGAACTCGTGTCCCCTGCATCGGCAGGCGGACTCTCAACCACTGCGCCACCAGGGAAGCCCAACCACTTTGTTTTTAAGTTCTAAGAACAAGGATGATCTGAGGAAGATAATTTTAAAAATCATACTAATTATACTAAAATCATACTAATTATACTATGTGTGTATGTGTTCACACAATCACTAGGATTGTGTGTTTGTCTGTGTGTGAGAGAGTGAGAGAAAGAGAGAGAGAGAGAGAGAGAGAGAGAGAGACTGACTCTAGGAGGAATAGCTCTGAGTTTTGACCCATGGGTCAAGAATGGATTTCAAATAAAACTCCAAGAGCCAGAATTTGCATGTGTTGCTCTCTGCTGATAATACAGAATCAATGTTTCTATTTAAGCATATTTATAGACTACAGATAAACATCCTGTCTGCCACAATAGTCCTACCTTTCCTTCCAAACCCATCTCAGGTGCCACATCCTCCAGGAAGCCTCTTCTGCCTTTAGCCCCTTCAGCCAGGTAGAGTTTTGCTTCTTCTCACATCTCAAAACACATTTGCTCATCCTCCTCTTACAGCTTCCATCACATCTGCCAGGAGTTGCTATTTCTCTGCTTTCTTAAGTGTTTCTCAGGCTCCCTTGTACACTTTAACCTACTTGAGTAAAAAAGCTCTGTCTTGCTCACAAAGTCACAGCTAAGGTAGATCTAGATCGGAATCCCGGCTCTTCTACTTTTTAGTTGAACATGTTATTTAACCTCTAAGCCTCAGTCCCTCATTCAAAATTTTCTCATAAGGTTGTTGTAGAAGTAAAGAAAAGATTAAAGTTGATCTTTATTAAATACTTAATAAGTGGTAGCTAGTTTATAGCTATTATCACAGTTTCTCTTCATAGAAGTATACAACAAATACTTGCTTAATTATACTATCTCATTAGTAGCTGATACTGGTCAAATATCTCACAACTCCCCCTCCACCTCTCACACACCTATAGTAGATATTTCAATCCAGTCAGAAAAAATATGATAATTTTAAGAACAGGCATGAATTCCAGTGAGAATCTATATGAGGGCTTTTCCATTTCCCCTTAAATAACTGCATCATGGTAAGTCTCACTTACATTGGTAAGATCAGGATTGCTACAAGCCCACCAACCAGTTACCAGTTTGTTAGATTCCTTGAAAAGTCTTTGAAAGCAGTAAGAATCACGGTGGATGTAAAACTACCAGGATCACTACAGCTGGAAGCAGAGGCCTCTGTGGGAACATCTGACCATGTAAAAACAGTTCAGAACCAATGCTGCAAAACCACCTCTTAGATGCAGAAGACCAGGCAGCTACTTGCCTTCCATTTGAACTTAAATCAAGTGACACAAAGGCAATTGTTATAGAATATTTGGATCAAAGAAGGAAAGTAATACAATTCCTTCATTTAACACCAGTTTTGCATAACTTGTATTCATGGACATTGTGCTAGAGACAGTTGTGGGCACTGTGGGACCTGTTATCTGTCCTCTGTCCTCCAGAATACTACTTAAAACAATTTTACTGCCTCTTAAACCAAAATCCAGCACAATTAGTGATGAGATGTCATGAGAGAGGGAAAAGTACACTGGGCTAGGGATCAGAAAACTCAAACTTGAGAATTGATTCCATACCTTTCTTGTCGGGCGACTTGCATAACTTACAAGTTGGACTCTTGTTTCCTTCTACAACTGAGATAATAATAATGTCCTTTACTACTGCACAGAGCTGTTTGGAGGATTAAAGAGTTCAATAGCTATTAAGTGCTATGCAAATGTAGGGGTTATTCTCTACTTGAATGTCTTATAGGCCTGCTCCCTTCTGGGCAGAATAGAGTGAAAAGGTGAGAGAGCCTACAACACAGGGGTGCAAAATGAGGGGCAGATTAAGAAAAACGGAATGGGTATAAAGCACACATGGTTATAACCTTCAGTCACATAGAGGGTGTTGCACTCTGGAGTAATAATGCTTTTCTCGCTCTCTGAATATTCACTTGTGTCAGGACTCCTGCTGCGTTCCCACGAGCAATGACTCTTCTGGCTGATTGCAGGATTGAAATGACTTCAGTCATCAGAGTGAGTGGTTTCATTACTAGGTAACAAGTCATTCACCCAAGATTAAGTGGTTGTCAGTCAAGTTGAGGCTTGGATGGAGCCATCAGTCCCAGAGACGCGTGATATACCTTAGCATGCCCTAGCCCGTGATGGGTCCTTTTCCGACTGTTCCCACTAATTAACAGGAAGACGCTCGTTTACTTCATGTCACCCACCTCGTCATGAATTTACTCTCAGGGTACTGACATCCCCAATACGAGGAGATAGAAATGAAGAAATGCTTCAAAATCTGCTGCTGCTGCCTAGTGTTTCTTGTGAACAGCTTCCTTGAATTTGCTCTAAAGCACCAAACATGATTAGAACTGAATTTGTTTCACTTTGGAGGAGAGAAAATTATAAAAGTGTTATATGCCTGCTTATATCTCACAAAAAACACTGCTTCTTGCAGTTAGCAGCTGTGTCTTACTCACCATCTATCCCTGAACAAAGTACAGCGCCCAACACAGGCTAACCAGTCAGTGTGCACTTACCACGTTGAATTAAATGGAAACAATATTGGTTTCCAGGTCAAACTTCATTACTTGTATGAACTGGTATTGTATCATCTTTATATTCTCTTTCCTTTGCACCTCTTTTGGTCCTAGTATTTAATAATTACACAATACACGTTTTTCTTAGTAACATCGATAGTAAAAGTCCTTCTGTTTCTGTGTGTACGGCCCTATGAGTTTGGCAAATGCCTACAATTGTGCAACTACCTCAAAAAATTCTCCTGTGCTTCTTCATAGTCATTGCCTCCCCACCATCTCTAGTTCCTGACAATCCCTGCTTTGCGTGAACTTGAGTTTTTGTTCATTTTGGTAAATACCTAGGAGTGGGATTGCTGAGTCATGTAGTAAATATGTGTTTAACTTTGTAAGAAGCTTCCACACTGTTTTCCAGAGTGACTGTGCCCGTTTCCATTTCCACCAGCAGTGTAGGAGAGTCCCAGTTGCTCCAAATCCTTGCCACCACTTGGTATTGTCAGTGGTTGTTTTTCATCAGGCATTCTAATAGCATGTGGTGATGCAGTAAATTGCTATATGTGAATTATTGAACAGGCAGAGGAAAGAAGAGGATACACCCAGATTCCTCCATAGTGTAGGAATTTTGTGAGAATTAAACCAATGAAGACCATTCAGAAGGAGCCCCATTGATATGGGTTATTAAACAGTTACATTGCTAAACTATTAATTCCTCAGCCTGAAGGAAGAAACTTGGGTGTACAGTTTCTAACCAAAAGCTTCCCCACTGTTTTCTGTTTAATGGTAGAAGTGTTTCTGTCACTAACATGATTTTCAAGACCTACATCCACTTTCCAGGATGTAACAAACAAACAGAGCTTTAATGAAACACCCAATGGTGTTTCCAGGAAATTTTCAAAGCTGAAATTGCTTTCTGATATTCTCTTGGCTACAAGCTTGAATCTTATATATTTTATCATCAACACTTTGTACAATGCTGTGTACACCACAGAAGATTATTCAGTTGAAATAAATTTTGCCTTTCCTCTAGAACTGCACTGGCCAACATGGTACACTCCTAGCCACATGTGGCTACAGAGCACGTCAAATGTGTCTAGTGTCATATTTTAAAACTGTAAGTTAAAACAGTGTATGAAAGAAAAAATGTAGAATATCTCATTCATCTTATATATATATATATATATAAATATATATATATATTTTTTAGAAATTTACTTATTTATCTATTTTTGGCTGCATTGGGTCTTCGTTGCTGCATGCGGGCTTTCTCTAGTTGTGGCGAGAGGCAGCTACTCTTGGTTGCGGTGCACAGGCTTCTCATTGCGGTGGCTTCTCTTGTCACGGAGCATGGGCTCTAGGCACACGGGCTTCAGTAGTTGTGGCTCGCAGGCTCTAGAGTGCAGGCTCAGTAGTTGTGGTGCATTAGGTGCTCCACAGCATATGGGATCTTCCTAGACCAGGGCTCGAACCCATGTCCCCTGCATTGGCAGGCAGATTCTTAACCACTGTGCCACCAGGGAAGTCCCTCATTATCTTGTATTGATTGTATGTTGAAATGATAGCATTTTTGGACATATTTGGGTTAAATAAAATATATTACTAAAATTAACTTTGCCTATTTTAATTTTTTAATATAGTTATTAGGAAATTTTAAATTACATATGTAATTACATATACACTTTGCATTATATTTCTTTTAGGCAACACTACTCTAGAATGGAGGACTATTGCTAAAGAGAGTTAAATTTGAGTTACATCTAAAAAAATCTATGGGGCATTTCAAAATCTAGTGTTACTTTTAAATAAAAAATATATATACACCATTATTAAGTGTAGTAAGATGTTATATATTTACTAATTAACTGTTAGATATTTTTAAACTCATTCATTCTATATCAATATTCTAAAGTGGACATATCAATTGTTAAAGGAAAAGTATTTTTTAAAAATAGACAATAAAAATCAAAACAGTAAAAATAAAAATAATTAAAAATTTAAAATAGAAAAATTAAAGACAACTTCAGCTCTTTAAAAGATACACAAAGAAATAAAAAGGCAATTAAAAAACTGGGAGAAAATATTTGCAAAATACATATCTAAAATTGTTATTAAGAATATATAAAGAATTCCTACAATTAAATATTAAGAAGTCAAGTAATTTGATCAAAAATGGGCAAAAAATCTGAATACAAACTTTACCAAAGACCTTACAAAAAGCGCAAACCAGTACGTGAAAAGATGCTCAACATCATTAGTCATTAGAGAAATGCACAACTACACTTAAAAGACTAAAATTAAGAAAACTGATGATTTCAATTGTTGATGAAGATGTAGAGCAACTGGAACTCATATGTTGATGTTGGAATGTAAAATGGTACAGCCACTTTGGAAACACAGTTTGGCAGTTTCTTATACAGTTAAACATGTACTTACCATATAACTCAGAAATTCTAATCCTAGGTATTAACGGAGTCCACACAAAGACTTGTAGGTGAACAGTAGCTCTATTTATAATAGCCCCAATCTGGAAACAACCCAAATTTCCAACAATGTGCCATCAATATGTACAATATCCACAAGGAATATTACTCAGCAATAAAAGGAAACACACTGCTGATGAAACTTAGCAGGACCCTGTGGGGCTCTCCTGGGTACAAAAGCCCTTCTTGTGTCCTCATTTGTTGTTTGTAGGAAAAAGGCTTCAGCCTCCTAGACCTTCCCTGAGTTCCAAAGGGCAGATTCAAGTAGTTACTAATTAGGGAAGTGAGGGAATGGAGAAACAAAGAAGGAGCAGTCAGGAAATAATAGTGCATCGATAAAGTAGAGTCCTAGTTCCTCCTCAAGGGATATACATAACAATATTTCTTTGAGTTCTTCTACAGGGATTAAGGCTCCCATCCAAGAGGAAGATGGTAACTTCAGGCTGAGCACAGATTCCTGGAGCACTGCCCTGCTACCTCACCATCAACCGATCAGAAGAAAGTCACACACCCTGCAGCCTTCACCCCAAATTTTGTCTTTAAAAACTCTTCCCTGAAAACCATGGGGGAGTTCAGGTCTTTTGAGCACAAACCACCTGTTCTCCTTGCTTGGCCCTTACAATAAACCCTTCTCTGCTCTGACGGTTTGTTTGGCCTCACTGTGCAGGCACATGAACTTGAATTATGCACTGATAACAAGCAACAAATTAGATAAATCTCAAACGCATTATGCTAAGCAAAATTCTAGAAAAAGAAAAATTAATGATTGAAAGCAGACCAGTGGTGGTTAGGGGCCAGGGGTGGGAAAATGTATTTATCAAAAAGAGGCAAGAAGGAACTTCTGGGATGAGAGAAATGTTCTCTATCTTAATTGCAGTGGACTGTATACATTTGTTAAAACTCATTGAATTGTACATTAAAATTAGCAAATTTTATTGTATACAAACTATACCTCAATAAAGTTGATTTAAAAAGTAAAATCAGCCATAAAATTAGCAATGGCAATGTGAATAAATGGAAATTTTCATACACTGCTGGTGGAGAGGTGTATGAATTGGTGCAACAACTTGGTAGCAACTTAGCACTATCTAGAAAGTTGGTGATGAACCCAGCTCAGGATACAGCATTCTACTTTGAGAATCTGCTTTTGAGAGATTTCCAAACAGTACATCATGAGATATGTACAAAAATTTGTGCTCTTTATGCATCAACGTAGACTTTTTTTAAAAAAAAGCATGCATGGCTAAGATTTTAAAAAGGGACACTGCAAAATAGCACAACATACTATTTTTGTAATTTTTGAGAAATATCAAACAATATTAAATATTATCATAGATACATTATTGTGTAATTTATGTGCAAAAATATGGATTAAGTATGGATAAGTAATATAACCCACAATTTTAGGGTAGTGGTCAGCCTTTATAAGGCAGGAGAAACATAGGATAAACCATGTACTTTAATCATATATTAAACATACATTTTAAGCATCTATAATAATTATTACTCTAAAAATGATCTGAAATATTTATAATAAAGTTTTAGTATTTTTTTCTGGGGTGGAAATAATAGGTGTATTTTCTAATCTCTGTGCTTATGTGTACATGGGAAATATTTACTTTTTTTAAGTAAAGAATAATTTTTAAAGCTATCTTTAACCACAAAGCATCAGTAAAAACTATAACCAAATGTGACTTTCCACTCAAGAAAGATAAATATTTGAACAATCAGAAAATTATTTTGTTGTTAAAAATCTTTAAAGAGATTAAAGATAGCAACCATAAAACAAGACCTGGAGCTTATGAAATAAAAATAAAAGAATATAAAACTAGAACTGGAAGATTTTTTTAAAGGAGAAATTAGAAATTTTATAAATGAAAAATAAGGTCAATGAAATTTTAAAAACTCAGTAGATGAGTAAATTGAAAATGAAATTCAATGAAATAATGAATGAATTAGAAGTTAAGGAAGTTGAGGAAGTTTTAGATAATACAGAAAAGAAATATAAAGAGATGAAAATTATGAAAAATTAAGATATATGGAGGATTTATTGAAAAGTTTCAAGATATGTCTAATAGAACTTTCAGAAGAAGATAACTGCTAAGCAGTTTCCAGAATTAAAGAAAAACATGAGTCATTAGATTGAAAAGAAAACATGATACACAAGTAGAATAAATAAAATTAAATTCACATCCATGTATACTGTAGGAAAATTGCAGAATAGCAAGGGAAAAAAAGGTATGGAAGGAAAAGAAAGATTACCCAGAAGGAATGACAATCACTTGGCAGCAAACTCATCAGCAAAGGGAGGTACAAAAGATGACAGAGAATATCTCAATTGTTTGGTGGCAAAATCTAGAATTCTTTACCCTAATTAATTAGAGAGGGTGGAAATAAAGATATTTGGGGGTCCGTAGGAGAGAATTATTACCTACAGATTTCTGAAAGAAGAGATATACTTTGGCAAGAAGAGAAATTATCCTGGAAGGTAAGAGTGGAATAAAAGGAATGAAAGTGAACAAAAAATTGGTAAAAATTGTTTAAAAATCTAAATATGTTTCTATTATAAACAACAATAATAATAATAGAAAATATACCCTCTAAAAATACAGAAAACACTTTGGTTAAGGATACAAAAATCATCTTGGGTTCCAAGGACATCTCATTCTTGAACACTGTGTGAATGTCATGAGCTTACAAAAGAAACTATAATAAATGGCTAGTACAATTTTTTTTTAAGTTAGCATGAAGGAACACTTAAAGACTAAATGCAGAATATACTTTTTTTTGCCTATTTCAGTTCTGTGTGCCATCCTAAGGGCTGCCCACAGTCTGATCATAAGGATGGCATGGGTGTTTATGGCAGGTAATCTAGTTTTAATAAAGTCTGCAAAGCAACATTGCCCCTGGCCATCTAAGTCTTAGATCTATTTTAATTATAGTGAGCAATCTCCTGAAATAATATTCTCAGTCATGGGATTTGACGTTATATATCGTCTTACATGGTAACTTCGGAAAATAACTCTCAACATCTCTGATGAACCAGCACAGAACCAAAGAGTATAATTGGAGTTTCTTACAGATCCTTTAGATATTGCAGGCATAGTGAATAGAGATGAGTTTCATTTGAATGCTTTATCATTCATCATGAAAAGGAAACATCAGCATGCCCCCTGCCTCTTTCTTTGGCTGCTCTCTACCTAATAGGAATCTTTAAGCTCTTTCTATGTCACCTCTGACGTAATTAACATCACTCAGAAAATATCTGAACAGCAGCTATAAGAGAGAGAGCAAGTGCTTTCACTGGGGAAAAGTTACAATCAGGATCTGCGGGCAAATGTGCAATTCTTAGAAATTTTACTTCAAACCGAGATAAAACCCCATTGTCATAAAGAGAAGTGGTAATGAGTAATGAGTAATATATATATATGTGTGTGTGTGTGTGTGTGTGCGTGTGTGTATACACACACACACATATATATACATATATATATAAAATACATAGTGTAGTTATAATTACAGTTATAAAAGTGATAAACACAGTCATAGAAAATTTGGAAACAAAAGAAAGAAAAAAATCCCATCATCCTGACACAACATTTATTTATTTACTTATATTTTCTTCCTATGTGTACTTTTTCATGGTTGTAATCATAGCATTTAGACATTTTTTATGAGGATTTAAATCACAATACTTTTCCATATTGCCAAATTTCACGGCTATCATTTTTAATGACTTTTGCATTATGGGGATGTGTCATGATTTATTAAACCAATCACCTACTCTTGGACATTTTTAGTTGAATAATATTTGACAATTTTAAAAATCAGTTCTGTGAACATCAAGCTTATAGCTGTTTTCCATATTTAGTCTATTTTCTAAGGATAGATTCCTCAAAGTGGAATTACCAGATCAACAGGCATAAAGGTGTTTATGATTCTTAATATATATTGCTACCATATTTTCCAAAAATGTTGCAGTTTGTAGTGAAGTGCAACCAGTGAAGTCTTACAGTTCAGTCTGCCAGCACAGATTAGAATCTAATCTTGAAAGCAGGGTTTCTCAATGGATGGTCTCTGGGCCAACAGCATCAGCATAACCTGGGAACTCATTAGAAATCAAGTTCCCTGACCAGCCACAGACCTACTGAATCAGAAACTCTGGGGGTGGAGCTGACAATCTGTGGTAACAAACCCTCCGGGCAATTCTAATACACCCCCAAGACTGAGAACCACTGGACTAAAAGCAATGACCCTCAACTTTAGTTGCACGTAAGAATCCCTTATGGAGTTTCTAAAACCCGCTGAGCCCTGGGACACAGTCCCAGAAGTTCTGATATGTCTGGAGTAGAACAAAGGCATCTGTATTTTTTAAAAGGTCCCCTCAAGTGATGTGCAGCCAGAGCCCAAAATTACTAGCCTCAAGCAATGCTGACTGACTCTGTGATTCTTGAATGTGCAACAGCATCACCTGGAAGCTTCTTAGACATACAATCTTCAGGCTCCACCCCAGAATCCTTGGGATGGGGTCCAGGAATCTGTATTTAACAAGCCCCCTACATGAAGCTGACAGACATTAAAGTTTGAGAACCACTTGTCTAACAGTCTGTTTGGATAAGGACAGTGTCCAGTGTCTCTGGTGAACAAATGCCTATATAGCCATATATATATATATATAATAGACTGGAGATATATACACACACACACACACACACACACATACATATACACACACACACATATTATTTATACAGCCATTATATATATGTGTGTATGTATATAAATCCAGTCTTTAATATATATTATATATATTTATAGTTGGAATCATAGCATTTACACATATTTAATTTAGATTTAAATCACATACTGTTCCATGATGCCAACTTTCACAGCTATCTTTTTTTTTTTTTTTTTTTTTTGCAGTACGCGGGCCTCTCACAGCTGTGGCCTCTCCCGTTGCGGAGCACAGGCTCTGGACGTGCAGGCTCAATGGCCATGGCTCACGGGCCTAGCCGCTCTGCGGCATGTGGGATCTTCCCGGACCGGGGCATGAACCCATGTCCCCTGCATTGGCAGGCGGACTCTCAACCACTGAGCCACCAGGGAAGCCCTCACAGCTATCATTTTAAATAACTCTTCCATTATGGGATGTACTATGACATATTAAATCAATCACTTACTCTTAGAAATATATATATACAAACACATTCATGTATGAAAACAAACTGAAAAGTACAAAGATAACATGGATATGGACAGATAGATATATTGTAGATTTAGATAGAGAGATAGAGATGTTGGTTAATTTCATGGTGGGGGGGGAGTGCTGAATGGTACCTCACTGCTGGTTTCATCATATTTCTTGAATTACCAGTGAGACTAGTCATGAGCCATACTTGTTCACCTACTGATTTCCAAGAATAATGACTTTAAACAGAGATAAAGTTTGGATGTTTTGATCTACAGAAAAAATTTTTAGAGAATTGGCTGATCACTAATGACTAATTTATAAAGAAGGAGGAAGCAAAACTTTCCACAAGCATAAGGAGAGACCAGAAAAGTTATTTAAATACAATCATGCCTAGCAGAGTGACTAAGGAAAACACTGCACCTTAATTAACTGGGAATGGAAAGCTAATATTAGATGATACTAAAATGACAATGACTTCACTTTCACTGCTTTTTTTTTTTTTTAACTTGGGCTTTGAGAGAACGCTGATGAGGAATCCACGGCTGAGGCTTTTGGGACAGGCTGCCACCAGGCATAGGACGTCTGAGGAGCTGAGGTTCACAACCTGGCCTCACTTCCCAGGATGGCTACGGCATCTCACCCTAACTGGGGCAATCTCTGACTCAGACCATCACATTCAAGCTAAAACAGGAAAGAGAAGAGTGAGGATCTGCAAGAGGGGAAGAGCATTAGGCTGAGAGTCAGGAGGGATACGTGGCTTTTCATCTTCTGAAGACCTTCTTGCTACTTACCAAATTTTTGTTTAATCCATTAAGAAGTATAGAAGAAATTCTCATTAAGAGCTCATTGTCTGTGGTCTTATTTCAAAATAGCAAACTGGCTAAAATTGAATGTTTGTGTCCCTCCTAGTCATTAGAACTATCCCAATTAGACAGTCCTCAAAAGTTATTTTCATAAGTGACCATTCTAGCTGGAAAAAAGAAGAGGGATCATATTGCTTGATTCCTTTCTTTCTTTCTTTCTTTCTTTCTTTCTTTCTTTCTTTCTTTCTTTCTTTCTTTCCTTCTTTCTCTTTTTTCTTTTCCCTTCCTTCTTTCCTTCCTTCTTTCCTTCCTCCCTCCCTTCTTTTCTTCTTTCTTTCCTTCTTCTTTTTTCTAACTTACTACATAATCTTGAAAAAATTACCAGAAAAAAAATTCATCTATGACACTGAACATACTATGACTTCCTAACCTGGGCTCCTTGACCCTTCAGTGGAAGCTCTGGATGGGCTGGAAGTGGTCTCTGAATGGCTAACATAGTAAATAATGAGTTGTGTGCAGGTGTGCTGTGCATCTTTTCCTGAGGAGGAAGATCACAGTGTATAGTAGATGATCAAAGGTATCTGGGCAACAAGGAAGGTTACTAACCACTTGCTGAGAGAAACTAACCTTCCTTCTAGGATTGAGTCTCCGGAGTATATCCAGGAGGTCAGTTCTAGAAATGGGTGTGGAACAATCTGCTTGTGATTATTGAACTGGAATAGAGAGTTGCTGAGATATGATGGCCTGACACTGGATGTTTGCAAACAGGCCAGGGTTTTCACACCTTGTCCTCCTATACCACCCAGGAAAGCTATCTGAAGATGACTAAACTCTTTGGGGCTATTTTCTTCCTCTTTCAGTACTGCCTCTGCACACCCCCAGAATCTGACCCCCAAATAACCTTCAAGTTCAGGGAGTATAATTGGACCCAAGTGATCTAAGCTGGGGTCAGGGACCCTGAGGGGGGATGAGGCAAGATGCCAAAGCTCTCAAATGCCCCCTCTTTATTCCTTATGTTTATTCTGGCAACTGGCTAGAGCTGTGGTATGATTAAGAGCATGGGCTTTGGCATCATTTAGGCTCACTTGCATCATTCATTTCCGAGTTATATGCTCTTTGACAAGTTATTCAGCCATCTGAGCCATGGTTTCCTCAACTATAAGGAATACCAAAAGTATCTCCCTTGTAGAGTCAAAATGAGAACTCAATGAGATAATGCATGAAGAGAAATCAGTACAGTGCCACAGTGTCCTTGAGACACGTGACAGGAGTATGTGCTAAAATAAATGGCAAGTATTATACCATAATCACCGTCACCATCATCAGGGTCACTGAGGGAGTTTGTTGGGTCTGACAATGAGACCAATTCCCATGCAAGAGTAACTTCAGCTATTTGGATCCATTTGCTCTGTTAAACTAAGTTTTGGGGGTGTTTTTTGGTTTCGTTTGGTTTGTTTGCTTGTTTTTAACACACGACTTCAAATATTTTGTTTAAAAAGTAGTAACCAGGGGCTTCCCCGGTGGCGCAGTGGTTGAGAGTCTGCATGCCGATGCAGGGGACACGGGTTCGTGCCCTGATCCGGGAAGGTCCCACATGGCACAGAGCGGCTGGGCCCGTGAGCCATGGCCATTGAGCCTGCGCGTCTGGAGCCTGTGCTCCATAACGGGAGAGGCCACAACAGTGAGAGGCCCATGTACCGCAAAAAAAAAAAAAAAAAAGTAGTAACCAGTGGGAGTAAGTGTTGTGGAGTATTCCATGAAGACAAATCAAGCTACTGGCTACACCAGTACTCATCTTCAATGTTAGAAACAAACTGTTTCATGCAAGAAATGGGAAGTAGACAGGCAGAGTGCTCTATTACCAATCTCATGGATGAAATAACAAATACACGCAAAGGCAGTGAAAAATTCAGTCATTTACATACCTGCTCAAAATACAGAGATTTTGTAAAACTGGTGTCTAATCAGCTATAACCAATGAAACCATTTCTAAGATCACTTCATAGCGGTAGTTTTACGAGAGGGGGAACCACAATTCTATTTCACTGAGTTTTTAATATAAAAATGTACATGACAAGTATAACTGAGAAAAGGTTTTAAAACCATTGATCACTAGTAATTTTGCCCAGTATGTATACTATGGGAGGACTGTGCTATAGGAGTCTTTGCTCTCTGCAGGTTCCTATTTTAGGACTTTCTTCAAGAAAACTTCCTCAACTTCATTCTCACTCTATTCCTTTTGTCTGGGGCCTCCCCACTCAAGCTCACAGTACACACTAAAAGGTAATAGGTAAAGCAGAGATCCAAAAGAGCAGATCACGTCTACACATGGGCCTCAAAGCAGGACTGGTTTGTCACACAGACAGTCCTGTCAACAGCATCGACACCCTCTAGCTGTGCTCTGCATCCATCCGCCTTTCTGAGGCCATGCGCATTCCCAGAATGAAAAAACTAAAAGGCCAGTCCTCTGCCTGTGCCGAGGATTTTACCGCCAGCATCCATTCACCTTCCTTACCCTTGCTGCCTACTCCAGCCCTTCCAGGTGATGGGAAACTTCTCTGAAAAGAATAGCAAGCCAAAAATAGTTTGGAACTCTGTGCAGTACAGTTTTATCCCTTGCCTTTCTCCTCTTCTTCCTCTGTCATGGCCAGGATCCAATAGTCTTGCCTGGGCCTTCACATCAGAAGTAGTTTTAGATATAGACAAAATATATCTATTTTTTTTAATACAAATGAGCTGCCTGGGATGTGAGACCCATGAGAACAGGGATCATGTCTGTTTTGTTTCCTATTGTAACACCAGGGCCCGTCACATGGTAGAAACTCAATTAGTATCGACTTATGAATTAATTAATTCAAGAATTCTTCCTGGAGGACTTCCCTGGTGGCACAGTAGTTAAGAATCGACCTGCCATTTCAGGGGACATGGGTTCAAGCCCTGGTCCGGGAAGATCCCACATGCCACAGAGAAACTAAGCCTGTGCGCCACAACTACTGAGCCTGTACTCTAGAGCCTGCGAGACACAGCTACTGAGCCAGCGTGCCACGACTACTGACACCCGCATGCCTAGAGCCCATGCTCCGCAACAAAAGAAGCCACCACAGTGAGAAGCCCGCGCACCACAACAAAGACCCAATGCAGACAAATAAAAATAAATTAATTTAAAAAAAAAAGAATTCTGGCTGGAAATACCAACTTACAAACAATTCATGACACCTGAAAATCTCACCTTATTGGCTTTTTTAAAGTATGGCATATTCCAGGATTGAGATTCAAATGTTACCTGCAGAGGACAATACTTTAAGCTAAGATGACCCAATGGGAAATTAACTCAATTTATTTTTAGGTGTACGTTAATCAAGCACTTAGCAGAGCCCAGAAGAGATACAAATCAGAGAAACTGTGAATTACAACTTTGTGGCAAGAGCCCTAAAGTGAAAGTAGGAAGTTCTGGGTTCCAATTTCAGCTCCAAGTAGGTGGTTTTCCTTACTGGAAAATATAAATAAAGTATTCTGCCTTGCTTTGTTGATACAGTTCGTGCGGGAAGCAAAGGAGACACGGGATGTGAAAACTCATGAAGAGCTATAGAAATACAAGAATTCCTCACTAGCTGAATCCAGCGGATTCATATGTTTCGAAGGAAAGAAATACATGTGCTAGGATTTTAGTTAACTACAATGTCAGGTAAGGACACTTGAGAAGGGGACACAGCAGAGGAAATAAATAGGGGTCAAAGACAAACTCTGCCACTTCCCAATCGGATCAAAGGCAGCCTGTATGTGCAAGACCAACAGCCAGACTAGCAAATACTGAGGTCGCTTCCTATGGAGTTTATATTGTATGCTTAGGCGTACATTTCCATCACCCTTAGCACTTCAACACGTATTAAGCACATGCCCCTTACCCTCAGGATCTGCCCCAGCTGCCAGGGGTCATTCCCAATGACCTCTAGGAAGCCATGCCAGGGGAACACAATTCACATACCAAAATATTCTTCCATCTTTTCTCCAGGAAGAATTCTGAGTCTTGGTGGGTCTTGAGATCAACTAGACTGGTTAGATGGGGCCATTCAACTCTCTCTTTGCACAAAATACCCTGTAACCCTACAAAACCATCCTCCAGCCTTCACACAGCAGCAGGTCTGATAAATGTATATAAATGCCCCTAATGATGTCATTGTACTTGGTGCTGAGAAGGGTAGTATTTCCAAATTCCTGAAATAATTCTCCTATACTTATTTTGGGAAGTGAGGGAGCTAGTGCTGAAGTTTAATTACAATCTAGTACCCACAAAGAATCCACTTTTCCAGAGCACCCAAGACTAGTGCTACCATAATTTTAACTCAAAGGACATCAAAAATGAATTACGAGAGTCCTCATATCGATGGATGTCAGATTGGCAAAGCCATAATTGAGAGTGGAACAGGAATTCAAACTGTGTTTGCTACAGTCCGCTGTTAGCTTGACCCAGATCTAAAACTTCATCTTTGAAGACTGTGGCATTGTTGATGAAAGTGACAAGAGTAGGAAACAGAAAAGGATGATGTAAGTTGTATGAGTTTTTGTAAGTTGTATGAGTTCATTTAAAGTTTGGTGGAGAGTTATCTAATTTTTCGCATGCTGCAGACATTTAAAAGAAAGGTTTGTTTGGACTTTTTTTAACACACTGAAAATGGTTGCTTAGCAACTGCTTCCTACATGCATGATGCTGTTATGATTTCCACCTGCTGGAAAAAAACATCAATAAAATTATTTCTTTGCAAATCTGAAAAGTGGGAAAATGAGCCAGTGGCTCAAATGAATGCATGATACATTTGCTAGATTCCAAAGACTTCCAAAGACACATACGCATTTCCTTTTGAAAAAAATATTGTATTTTACAAAATGTACTTTAATAAAATTTAACAATAGCCCAGGCTTACCAAAATAAGGCTTGTTTCAGTACAGTTTCTGTTGTAACTGAACATACAGAAACAGCTTTATGTTCGGACAGAATATGCAGTTGCCTATGTGATATAATCTGAAGGTTTACCCAAAGAGCCCTGCATCCCCCAAATCTCCCACTGACACATAGTACCCAAAGCTACCACCCCTGGAGGCTGTTGCTGAGTTGAGAGTTTATATTCAGAAGACCCTGTTAGCATGATGTGTCATCTGAGAGGGCTAACACTTTAACACCTTGTGATATGTGCTATCATCATGCTATATATTTTGGCTTGCAGATATAATGTCCAGGAGATTTATTTGTCTCACAAGGCAACTGGGCTTAGGGTATACCGCCCTAGTGATGCTTTAATCAGAATGAAGGTGTCCAAATAGTATATGCGGCAAAGGCTTAAACTGCATGCCTATATCCATTTTCTCCTTCTTCCATAGCCATAGAGACCCTAGTTTTTAGTTGGGTACATTTCTCAGTCTCCCTTACCTAGATATGACCTTGTGCCTAATTCCGCCCAATAAGATATAAGCACAAGTTATTGTGTGACAACAGACTTCCTTGAAAAGTCAGCTGGCAGACACTTTGCTCTCTTCTTTCTCTTTTTCCATCCAGCTCCCTGGAATAAAGATGTTATTACTGGAGCTCTAACAGCCACATTAGACCATGAGGTATACCTTCTAAAACCTCTCTGAGATGACTAGAGAAAAATAAGACTCTCTTGTATTTAATACACTGTTATTTTGGGTTTCAGTCTCATGCAGCTGAACCTAAGCCTAATTACAGTAAGCTTATACAATAAGGCAAAGCTTGACTGAGAGGGTATAGGCTTATTTTTCCCTTATATTGTTTCAAACAGTAATTCAAAGCAATATACATGATCTTCAGTAGCAAAGAAGATATGGCCACTCCCTACTTTATGAGCACCTGAGTTACACATATCCAGTACTGTAAAAGGCAAGTCAGTGGGGAAGAAAGAAGTCTAACCTGAGACCTAAGT
Organism: Mesoplodon bidens; assembly: GCF_964165515.1. Taxonomy (NCBI): domain Eukaryota; kingdom Metazoa; phylum Chordata; class Mammalia; order Artiodactyla; family Ziphiidae; genus Mesoplodon; species Mesoplodon bidens. The sequence goes on along the minus strand of NC_138161.1, from coordinate 77,429,098 downwards.
TTATTTCTTATGGCAGCGAAAAAAAAAAAAAAATGCCAGTAGTGATCATGGCTCTGGCAGAGCAACCAGAAGCAAGCTTTTGATATGACTCAGTTACTTTGGGATTCTTATGGCCCCTTATTAAAGTAAGTTTCAAAGAGGTTACCACTTGCAGTTTAACCTGACAATTTTTTTGACATACATAGTTTAATCACATGTTGAAACACATGTTGAATTCTAGATTTTTTTTCTAAATCACTTGAATATTTATCATAGACCTAGAGCCTTCTGGACCCAAGAATTAAGTACTCCCAGATTTGCACACAGATTGGCTTCTAAGATTTTGTAGGTTCAGACAGTTAATCACTTGAAGTTTTGGTGAAAGAAAACACACTCTTCTTGGTACACATATTCGGAGTGCAGATCCCAATCATGCTCATATCTCAAGCATACTGTACGGCAGCAGTGTTCAGGATGTGGCACCTGGAGCCACACGGCCCAACTTCACCACATCTCTGCCACCACTCTGTGACCTGGAGCACGTTATAAGCCTCCCATGCCTCAGTCTCCTCACCTGTAAAATGAGGGTGATAACTGCCTCTACTTCACAGAATTGTTATGAGGAGTAAATGAGATGGTACATTAAAAATACATAGAATTGTGTCAGGCATGTGTAAGCACTCAATAAGTCATAGCCAAAATGAATATCTCCTCCATTCAACACAAGGTCGGGTGAGGGAAGGTCAGGTGTAAGAACAGGTGAAGGGGACTTCCCTGGTGGCGCAGTGGTTGAGAATCCGCCTGCCAGTGCAGGGGACACGGGTTCAAGCCCTGGTCCGGGAAGATCCCACATGCCACGGAGCAACTAAGCCTGTGTGCCACGGCTACTGAGCCTGTGCTCTAGAGCCCACGCGCCACAACTACTGAAGCCTGTGCACCTAGAGGCCATGCTCTGCAACAAGAGAAGTCACCGCAATGAGAAGCCCGCGCACCACAACGAACAGGAGCCCCCGCTCGCCGCAACTAGAGAAAGCCCGTGTGCAGTAATGAACCCAACACAAAATAAATAAATAAAAAATAAATAAATAAATGTATATATATATATATATATATATATAAAAGAACAGGTGAAGGTGTAGGTGTTAGGGCATGGGGTCAGGGCAGCATCTCTTGCAGTGACTTGTTCTGGTCCTAAGTTTGGCCAAACATAGGTCCGCAAGAAAGAAAGATGGAAAATGCAGGAGAGTTAGTAAGGCAAGAAACAATCTCTCTTCAGAGCTTAACATCCTTGAGCCGTGGACCATTTGGTAGTCAGAACAATGTTCATAAATATAGAAAATAAAGTACACAAGGTTACACAGGAAACTGATTAGATTGAAATATAGTAATCAAAATATTTTTAAAAGCATAACTGTGATTACATAATACCCGTAATTATTAACACATTATATAAATATCTAGCTGTATTGAGTGTATTTAATTTCTGTATTTTTGATGCTCTGACATTTGGGGCCTTGATCTTGGAGGGACTGCCCCTCCCAGGGCTAGCCAATTCCTAGAGATAGCAAATGACTACCCCGCAAGCACATCTTTGATATATTATACAAACCAACCAATCCAGAGCCCACATCCCAACTATCTGCTTTAACAAATTCTTACGCACCAAGCCAATACTCCCCCTATCCAAAATCACCCAAGGGCCAGGTATAGGATAACCAGGAACCACCTGCAGAGCCCAGAGACTAATGAAATTATTCAAACTATCAAATCCCAAATTTATTCGGCATATCTACCCTGCCTTGTAAGCAGCTTTTGGCAGGAAAGAGATCTTTGTATAAAAGAGCTCTCTGCAGGAGACCCCTTTTGTCTTGTCACTAACTTTAAAACAGGCACCCCCATGCTCTACTCATCTCTGGCCCTAGCACACTTTTCCCATTCTTTGATCACACAATGCCTTGCCTAAGCTGTTGGTTCTTTTCATAGATAAAAGAAGTAGAAATGAAGAATAAGTAATTAACAGATGACCAGATCTCTTTCCCAGCTCCCCCTTCTGTAATCTCACTAACAAACTGTGCGAAAAAGACAGCATCTAAAGAAAGATCACTGGAGTTGACAAGCCTTCACGAAGCCTGCACACAGTGGGGGATGGCGATGACTCCGACCCCATCTCCATGATTAACTGAGATTACTTCCTTTTTTCCCTTAAAAACTTTCATGGCCGAGCAGAATTTTGGAGGTGGTTTTTGGGGTACACTGAGTCCACCATCTCCCCAGATTGCCAGCATTCTGATTAAACGCAACTTTCCTTTCTACCAACATTTGCCTCTCTCGCTCGCTCACTCGCTCGCTCGCTCGCGCGCGCGCATTTATTTTTGAGTGGTGAGCAGCTGGACCTGATTCGGTAACAGCCTCACTCATCCCTTCCCTTGAAAACCCTCGTAAAGGCTCTGGGCCACGCTCTTCCCTCTTTCCCTTCTGCCTCCTAATGGACCCAGGTTTTTCCCTATGTGGCCCTACATGATATGGCATGCCTTCTGTTTCTAGAGATCTGTGAGTATAAACTTGGCTACAAATTTTAGAACACTAGTAGGAGGTCTAATCACTTCATTATCTCAACATAATGATAAGTGTAAATGATGTTTTGGAATATTTACAAGGGCTATAATGTGATATGTATATACCTGTGATTTCTTCAGTGACAAAGTCACAGGTACTGCCAATTCTACTATAGTTTTGCCTATATTCATAATTAAAGAAAATGTTTAATTTCAGACAGGGGAAAGTAAAAATATGTAATTTTCCCATCCAAGTTCACAGGTCCCTGAATTCTATTATCTGTGGATCCTACAGCTAGAACCCCTGTAAACAGATATAACTTGTTTTGTACTGATTTTGAGTCCAGCAGCTCCCCAAAACTCAGGTCAGATTGGAGTTCTAAGAGTTCTTGAAACCTCCCTTCTAGACAACCAGCAAGGAAGGAAGACTGATGACATCACTAAGAAGCTCTCCTGCCGTGAACAAAAAGACTTGCTGTGAGTACTTGTTTCGAATCAGAAGGACACACAAGAACCTAGTAACAGTGGTTATTTGTATGTGGGGCTATGGGAATCATATAGTGGTAGACAACAGTAAGAGGGAAATTCTTCCCTTTTACCTTTATACATACCTATATCTATACTGATACACATATACTTAAACTAAGACCATATAAAACACTTACTCAAAAAATCTTTCAGAGAATGTCTCCATGTTTTAACTCACACCCACTAATAGAATGAGGTCATTACTCACACTGTATAAAGATAAATGTTTGCTCACAAGACAATATTGCCTAAGGCTTTCTCTGACCAGAAACATTATTAAATGCTTGTTTCTACTGAAGAAGAGAAAAACAACCACCAGAAATAAGCATATGCAGGACAGAGGAAAGAGCTATAAACCTTATACTCGTGAAATTTAAAGGGAGTCACTTACAAACACATTATTTTGAGCAGACTACCACAATTTGTAAAACGACCCTGGTCAGTTGACCCTACCACAGTTGACTGTAACAACCCTTCCCCCTTCATTTCTTATCCTCCATCTCCTCCCCTGCTCTCCAAAGGTCCAGCCATTGTATGCTCAAGGAATGCAAATTAAGTTCCACATGAGACTAAGCAAAACACAATTAGGAAGGTTAATCTGCCACTGAAATGATCAGGCAGCATAATACAAAACCAAATATAACTGACTTTTGGATTATCAGTTACTTTGAAATGCCAAGTCCATTGGTAAAAATAGTCAAATGTAGGATGTAAAGACTTAAGAGAATGGAAAACAGCCATTGGCCAGCCTCCTTCTGGTAGCAGGGCTGGGAGGTGAGTCTTTGTATGTTACTAGTCTCTGGATGGGCTTAAAAAATCTTTAATGTCTTTTCATTGACTGTGGCACTGGTTTTTGTACTTTTTAGTACTAGAGCCCTTCACTGCCTTCTAAGCCCAGCCCATGACCCTCATCAACACCCACTTCCTTCAGGAAGTCTTGCTTCTTCACACCTCTGTTAGGGGAACAACTGACCGAAACTGCCCACTCTGGCCAGGCAAGATAGTAACCACTTGCATGAGTTATCTTACAACAGGAGGTCCTGGTAAGGAATGCAGAACTAACAAGCTACCACCAACCAGAAGAATTCAGGAAAGGTCAAAAGGAGCGAGGAGATGCCAGTCCACATGTCCTACCAACCTCCCAGAATCCTTCTCTCTGGAATCCATCTTGGCTGAGCAATGCGCGTGCCACCAGGAAGGAACCTGAGTCAGAACGATTGGCCAGAGACAACCCAGAAACTAACCCCATCACCATAAAACCTGAGACTGCGAGCCATGTGGCAGAGCAGTTCTGGGCTCCCTTACCCTGCTGCTCTCTGCCCAGGCATCCCTTCCTAATAAAGTCTCTTGCTTTGTCAGCACATGTGTCTCCTCAGACAATTCATTTTTGAGTGTTGGACAAGAGCCCACTCTTGGGCCCTGGAAGGGCAACACCTCTGCGGCACTCACTTTAACTGGCCATTTTATTCATCTCTTATAAACACATTCTATCTCCCCGGTAAAATTAGAAGCTCTTCCAAAACAGAATCCAGTTTTATCTTAGATTTCTCTCATCTCCAAGATCTAGCACATAGCAGGGCTTAAGAAATATTTGATGAAAATACGTAGGGAATTAGATAAAATCAGAGGCTGTTAAAATGCATAAAGAGTGCTAAATATGTGTATATACTTAGAAATGAGATGGCATGTGTTCAGTGTCTCTGGCATTCCTTTCAGGTATGTTATGGCAAGAGTTCAATTTTCAAAATAGGTTGGGTAATTTTAACACTAGCCAGAAAAGCCAAATTTCACTCTCTCAGAGATGATCAACAATTACTTAGTAAATAAATGTTCACTGAGTGCCAGTCTGGTTCCCCTACTATCGGTAGTTTGGTTAAATGAGTAATAAATTACTTTAAAAAGCTACAAGTTAATAATTATTTTATTTTGCCTAAAATATTAGCTGTTTTCTAGAATTTCAAATGACTTGAATATTTTTTAAAGGCTTATGACATTCAGTTTCTATAATAATCTTTAAAAAAGGTAAATTAAAATTGATATATTAAAACTAGGCCTGAGTGCCTAGAAAGTCATCATCAGTATTTATTTCCTCATATCAAAAGTTGAAATAAAAACTCTCTTGTTTAAAAATTTCCTGTATTCAAATCGTTTTTTCTGTAATACCGTAAAAGACTACATGAAGACGGTGTTAATATTTCAGGAGCAGTGCATGTAGCCTTCTGTAAAGTTCTTAGGGTTGTACTGGTGGGTTGGATATTACTTAAGTGCAGCAAGAAGAAACGACGGATTGGTTGGCGCCCTTCAATGAAGACCAACCAGAAACACCATTTAGCTAAGATCTCCACAGACATTGCACCCTTGTACTCCATGAAGGGAATGTGCCTCATTTCTTACCAGGATCTCGGTCTCGTTGGCCTGGACGAAGAAGTGCAGAAATGGAGAGGTAGAGGGCTGGAGAGGCTGAAAGAGGGAGGGGGTGGGGGGTGATATGAAGGAAAAAGTAAAATAGAAGAGGGAGAGAAAGGAGAGGAAAGAACCACAGAAAGACAAGATGTGAGGAAATAAGAAATCTATGTAAGTATTAGAGGACAGTGAGTGTTGACTATGACCATGGCCATTGGCTACAGCTATGACACCAGATAGCTGTGGCTACAATGTGTAAGGACACCCCGACTACAGGTGACCTGAATTCACAATAACTGCTGAGAAAGTGTTCAACCAGAGAGGCTTTGCTTGGAGCTACCAGACACATCAGACCTGAAAGGGCCTCTTTGAGTTTAAAAGGGCCTTGCTCAAAGAGATAGGTGAGCCAAGCCCCAAGAACTGTCTGGGAGGAGAAGGCCCAGAGAAGCCAATGAAGGGGCGTGAGGAGGAGGCTCCTCCGTGGACAGCATTCCAAGCTCAGATGCCTCAAACAGTATTACAGAAGTCTCTGCAGCTGACAAAAGGCAGGGCTGATACAAGCTTGGCTAATCAAAGTGATTAAAGATGAAAATCATAAAAAATGACTTTAAATATTTTATTTTAAATAAAAACATATCAATGTGCATTCATCTTCCATCTCTTGATGATAAGCCAAGGCCTTTTTTTTGAGTCCCCTGACTGGAGTCCCATCATGCTATGTGTACCACCCCCATATACCACAGTGCTGGTTTCCACTTTAGGTTTCTTTAAAGTGGAGCCAAAACTAATAAGAAAAAATTGTGAAACAATCTGAGTGTGAAATCTTTCTCTTCCTTTTTAGTGTCCCTTCAACACTGCAAAATTGTTTTGTCCACAGCCAACTTGACAATTTTTGTGTTTGTTTGTTTGTTTAGAAACTTCTTTTTTAAGTATTTCCAAAGGGTTTGTGATGGTTGGGGTTCAGAGTTGCAAGCAACAGGATTCATTACAGCTGATTCACTAAGAAAAGGAATTTATTAAGAAATATTTGGAGACATACAGAATTTGGGGAGGGAGGAGATGAAGAAGTAGGCTCAAACTAAACTTTCTGGAATTACATCATGGAACTGATCTCCTGAGCAAACTGCTACCGCAGCCAACACTAGAACCACAACATAGATGGATGCCCCTTACCCAGTCTCATGTCCTTCAATTACAGGGGCATCTGACTGGTAGATCCTAGGTGACAAGGGAAATGGAAACTTTAGATGTAGAGAAGAAATTTTAAAGATCTTGTGTAGTTATAAAGGACAGATGTCCACTATAACTTTTAACTTAATTTTCATAAAAGTCAGCAATTCTCCTTTCACACTCATTTTTTGTTAGTTAGTTGATGAAATATTTAACTAAATTACATAATTACAAAAATAAATACAACTAGAATGCAATAAATATTGGTCACTGTCATATCTCCAGATGGTCAATAAATACATGTTGAATAAAAGAATAAACTAGAATAAACAGATGCAATAATCAGCACTCTTGACAAGCATACAAGTCAACTGAGTGTAGCAGATGTTCACAGGTATAGTAACTCTGAACTGTCACTGTGCTGTGGGCACCTATCAGAATATTTTACAGAGGGAATGGAGAGTGTTAATTATTTGGGGAGTTAATTAAGGGAAGGGAAGGCTGGTTAAGAGATCTTCTACAGAAAATTTTCTTAACCTGCTATTAAGAGATGCATGGTAAGATTATGGTAAAGGATGCATGATGACATTTCGATTTTCTCTCTTAAAGTTTTACCTAATTCTACATAACTTTCATAACTCCATCAAAACATTGTTGTATCTAACCTACACAACAGTCCTGTGAAAAAGCAACAGACATCCCTTTTTACATCTGATTAAGCCATGTGGTTCACTGCAAGTAAATGACTTGCAATATTTATATAGCTAAAAACTGGCAGAGCCAAAACTAGCTCCCAGACCTGTGCACTCCTAGTTTGGTATTCTTTCTACCTCACTGTCTAGTAGATTACCCAAACTTACCTTTTCAACTGTCTACCCTGAAGCCTTCATTCATTCTTTGTTTCATTCCCTCATCCAACTAACATTTTCTAAGCACCTGTCTTGTGCCCAGAACTGTGCCAGCCCTAGGGATACAGAACTAAAAAAGAAGTTCACATTCTCAAACTGAGGGTAGATGAAGGGAGATATCCCAAACATTCTCTAAAAACTTAAAAATAAAAAAAAAATTTAATGTTTTGAAATAGAAAACTTTCTAAAATATACTCTATACTTCCCTGACTCTTTCACACTATTTAACCTTTTAATAATCGCTCAACATTATTTTATTTTATTTATTTATTTTTTTTGCAGTATGCGGGCCTTTCACTGTTGTGGCCTCTCCCATTGCGGAGCACAGGCTCCGGACGCGCAGGCTCAGCGGCCATGGCTCACCAGTGCAGCCGCTCCGCGTCATGTAGGATCTTCCCGGACTGGGTCATGAACCCGTGTCCCCTGAATCGGCAGGCAGACTCTCAACCACTGCGCCACCAGGGAAGCCCCACTCAAGGTTATTAACATGACTTATCATTACTGGATTCAAAATAATTCCTTCAGGTATAAGGTGTGAGTTCCACTGGCCTTTGTACAAAATGGCCCTGACAGCTCTCCAGAGGAGAGTAACCTGCGGCAAATCGCCTTATCTCACCTCTTTGTAGTAGATTCTTTTCTACTTAGGAGGAGAAAAATAAATCTTAACTGAAACTTCCAAGCAAATTATTAATTCACTCCATCCATTGTTGCATTTATCAGACCATGGTGTAATAATTTGTTCCTATTTCTACGATACCTTTCTTACTAGAATGTGAATTGGGGATGGGGGCAAAGACTGTGTCTAATTTTCCTTTGCACTCCTCCCCTTAAGCTTGATATGGTAACCTGGGCCTTAGTAAGTACTCAATAATTGTGTGTGGTATTCGTTCTCATATAATACTGAAAAGCAGGTATTATTCCCACGTTACAGGTGAGGAAATTGAAGATCAAAGAGGTGAAAATCACACAGTTAGTGAGTGACTGAGCTAGTATTTAACCCCAGGTCTTCAATCTGCCTTTAATTACCAGTGGTCACCCCTAGTCCAGACACATGGTAACTGGTCTTAGAGGGTCTTAAAGAGTCACCTACAACCTCCCTTACAACACAGCAGGACCCCAAGAGAACCTGATTGTAGAGGCTGGTATCTTCACAGAAGAGAGACCACGGCCTCGAGGAGTAAGAATTAGCAGCCTTTTTTAGCATTTACCTCCCAGCACAACAAAATCCCCCCCTAAAGTCAATGTACTGTGATTTCACAGACATCATGACTTAACAGCCTCTAGGAATAGTTCTTCACTCTCTTCTGCCAGTTGGACCAGTTGATAACCATTTTTCTAATCAGACATGGGTCCTGGAGGCAGGAACCATTGATTCCCCCCCACTCCCCCAGTGCACTGGAGGACTCTGTACCCTTTGGAGTTCACCAAAGTGAGCTCAGATCGCAGACCTAGAAATTATGCATCTGTGGCTGGGAGGCGTGGGGGAACGACCTCAGGTCACAGAATTTGAACCTGAGATTTGGAAGGAATCTTAAAAATCATCTAGTCTGAGTCCCTCTGTTTTGGGGGTTTTTGTAAGTGACTTGACTGAGTTCGCTCGGGACCATGGCCCCAGGAGAGGCAGCTTCACAGAGGACAACAAGGGAGAGAGAAGGAAAATAAAAAAGCAGCTACACGGCAGGTAGAAGGTGGGGAGACAAGAACAGGCTGGACGTCATGGGGGGACACGCTCAAGAGAAAACGATCCTAGGAAGAGCCGGGCCAGTCAGACCCAAGAAGGCACAGGCCCAGTAGGCTGGATCTAAGGCCCTGTGGCCCCAAAGCACAGGACAGGCTGGCATTCCAGGAGGGCACAGAGGATGGGAGTGGGCTCCCCACACCACCAGGCTAGGATGATTGTTTCCAGGAAATGGGCCCCTGCCCGCTGCTTTGGTGGAAGAGAGGTCGTGCTCCTTACAAAGAGCAGGGCTCTGAGGCATTGGCCATCCAATGGCAGTGTGTTTGAGGAGGAAGGCAGAAGGTGACACAGGGACTGAAACCACTTCCAGTTCCACCACCTCTCCACAAAGCTCCCCCAGCATGTGCCGCCTCACTTGAAAAGGTCTGACAGAGGGGGCACACTGGAGGGGGGGGCTGGGACTGGCTGCAACATTCCTCTAAAAGTAGAAATACAAAAGCACCAGGGTAGTCGCTGGGGCAATGCATGTGACTCTCTGACCCATGAGAGCCAAGTAGGGAGAAGGAGGGGAAGGCGCCTTGCTGATCAGCAGAGTGTGCTCATGAGGAGGCATCAGAAATCAAGACTCAAGGTGGGTTGCCTGATAGAGTCACTCCATCATTCCACACTCGCTGCCTCAGCACCTGTTCCCCGCATAGTTACTGTGGACTGGGCACTGTGCTAGGATACGGAGGGCACAGAGTCAAGTAAGAAGTAGTTTCTTACCCTCAGTATACAGAAGCTCAAACCGTGTGTGTGTGTGTGTGCATGTGTGTGTATGTGTGTGTACATGGCAGGAACAATGCGACATATGTTCTGGAGCCCACCACGTAGCCCCTCGGATCTCATGCTCCAGAACACACCTATGTGTCCTACTGAATGCATCTGCAATCCTCCACTTTCTTTCACCAGCCTGCACAGTCCAGAACTGACAGGGGTTTATTGCCTCCAGGAGCTGCCCTCAGCCAGTGATGGATGGGAACCGGAGGATCCACTTCAGCTTGCTTCTCTCCGTGTGGCCCAACTCTGCACTGGCTCCAAGTTCCCCAGCAGGTCCCAGCCTCGGTTGCCCACAGGAAACTGCTTATAACACACCTTGCACTGGCTTCTTTCACTTCCCTCCCTCACCCACTTTTCTACCAGTCCTTCGTGGAATCACTTCCCCAAAACTACTAGCACTCAAATCCCTGGCTCAGGGTTTGTTTCTGGGGAAACTCTCCAACCCAGGCAATCAACAAGCAGTTCTGGGGAGGAGTAGGTGAGCACTGACCTAAGTATAAAGGATGAGGAAGGAGGTAACGGCAGGGAGAATGGGGTGTCAGGGGGTGGGACATGCTGGCATCCTAGGCAAATGTGGCAAGTACAAAAAAAAAAAGATAAAGAATCTTCCTGGTGGATGGAGAACTTAAAGGACTGGAAGGGCTGCAGTATAAAGGGAGTGGAGCGGGTGGGGAGAGAGGTATGGATCAGCTATATCTCCTGGCTCCAAGAGGCCTCCCTAGAGAGCCTTGTTTTTCTCTTGGAGGCGGCAAACACACACTCAAAGCTTGGTGTCAAATGGTGCATAAGAACGACAGGATCAGCAGAGTAAATCCCTTCAGTCCCATTCACTTGAGTTAAGATTGCCATGAATAAGGAGAAAACTTAACTCTAGTCTCCTGAACAACACTTACACCAGGAGACTGGTGAGACTTTCAAAAGCTGAGTCCAACAGGACAATTTCTCAGGAATATTACACGCCCATTTTAGTTCTCCCTTCCCTTTTCTTTTGCCTGGAGAAGTCTTAGAATTAGCCCCCATACAGCCTCTTAATGTTTAACATTTTGCTAAAACAACCCCACCCAGAAGCACCCAAGAGCAATCTGGAATAGAAAAAAAAAATGTTCTATTTTTAAAACGCCAGCCAAAAAAGACGCTGCCTATGAAACTGTACGATAGAAGCCATTCACATCCAATATCTGAAAGAGCTACCATTGGTATGAATAATTCAAAAACAGCTCCAGACAAATGATCCCGGGATTATATGGAAACAGAAAAAACCGGAGTCTGCCGCTCCTCTTATTAAAGCCTGGTTCACATTGAACACCGTTTTCTCTGGGGTTATTTCTACTACAAATGAACGGTCAATAAGGCAGAATCTCTGTGATCGCGCCGATGTGGGAGCTGGAAGAGAAGTCATTTTGATCTTCTGTTCATTTTTACTTTCTAAATTATTAACTAATGTGGATTGGGTAAAAATTAAAAGTAAGCAAATTAGTCTTCGTTTGTTTCTTTTAATTATTTAGTGGGCTCACGTATTTGTGTTTGCTGAACAGATCTGACACAATTAAGAACTGTTAGAGGTGTCATCCATAACTTAAATAAAACAAGGCCTTGGTGGCCCAGATTACATGGCTGACATCAGGCTCCATCCTGACTTTGTTAATTATGGCATTGATGCCAAAATGTGTCAAGCCATCTGAAGGAGTGGGTGCTGTGTGTTTGAATTTCCCTGAAAGTTGACATTTTACAAAACCTTTGACATCCTCCATCTTAAATAAAGGCCCTTGTAAGAAAAATCCCTCTTTTACAATCACATTTGGCTCTCAATGTGTTAATAAAGCCATTAGGTAGAGGTGATTTTGCAATGTCAAAAGAATGACTTTGATGGCAAGGGAATCCTTGATGAAAAATTTCACTACCATTAGGAAAAGACAGTACCTATAAGAGGTAAATAGGGCTTCTCAGTTTCAATGTATCCAAGTTAATGGATCACTTTGCACAAGAAAGATGTCAGTATGTGGGAGCTATCAGATAAAATGAGCCTGCATATTTAAGCACATGTTTTACAGATTCTCTCAAGAATATCCCAAATGAAGTTTTCACTTTGTGCATAAAATAAATAAATTGAGAACCAACACCAGGAAATGGTATCAGGGATATTCCGGTATTACTCATGTCAAGGAACAAGTTTCCTTATTTAATACCTGATCTTTCAGAATATTCAAAATGATAACATAACTGTGTGGGGAAATTGGGGCAAAAGGAAAATAAGGGTGGAAAGTAAAAGGAGGACTAGGAAAGAGACCGTGAGATCTTGTACAAGGTCTCAAATTTGGCTGTGAGATTCCCAGCAGCTAAAAATAAAGAGAAAACATTAGTTTTAAGATTAATTAGTTATAAGACTCACAGAACGATGGGAAACAAGAACAGGACGTGAAGAATAAAGTAAATGCAACAATATAGCCAGGTAATCTAACTTTCCTATAGTCAGATGCTATTCAATTTTAGTTCAACAGTGAACATACCAGAATGTATGCAGAACGCTATAAATGAGTGGTTCTCAAGCAGTACCTTGTGCGTATCTGAATCACCTAGAAGGCTTGGCAGGCACAAAGCTTCTGACTCAGTAGGTCTGGACTGGGGCCCAGGAATTTGCATTTTGAGCAAGTTCCCAAGTTCCATGGATGCTGTTGGTTCGGGGGCCACATTCTGAAAACCACTGGTATAAATGAATTTTGCAATTCTACACCTCTCTCACTGCAGTCAGAATCCTTAGAAACTTTATGTCATGCCCTTTTTAGTAAGTTTCAGAGAGAGATTCAGATGTAAAAATTAAGTAGACAAGATAACAAGCAGAATCCTTATATTGGTTATTTTGGAATAAACTGAGACAGTTGATAAAATCCAACCATAGTAATTATTTCATAACACTAATTATTATGCTACAACCCTCCTTAATTACCTATACCCACTCTAACCTTCACCAAAATGAAAGAAAAGTTACTGAAGGTTTGACTGAGATTTGTCTAAGGTCACAAAGTCAGTTTTAGGATGTTTCAAGATCTAGCTCAAGCTCAGTCCCCTAACAAGAGTATAAAGTTCTGAGAAAGAGGACAGATATGTCAATGAAATTGATATTTGTTCTTTGGAGATCTTGTATTTTCTGCCTTAATGTGAGAACATAACCTATTATTCTGTCTCTAGATACCATGAGGAAGGAGAGGAACAAAGGTAGCAATTGAAAAGTAAAGCGCTCGGCTTCAGCTGATCACATGCTTTACAACCTTCTGGAAATGATAGTCTTTATGCCTTAATGAATATTTTAAACTCAGTCCAAATTCCAGGAGCAAATAAATAAATCATGCCCCTTTCACTGAAACAAGAGTTTCTGCCCACTCCCCCATCCTTAAATTAAAGCAGCTCAAATGGAAACTCATTTTGCTATGAATGTTGGACTCCAGTAAAAATTAGCATAAATTCTACATTGACATATTAAATGGAAATTATACAAACATGAAAAATGAATAGAATTTTCTCAAGGCTACATCGTGGCACTGAATGAGGAATGTTACTTAATTCATAGATGCTGAAAAACCCTATGTGAAAAACAGGGATACGGCCTTTATTTATTTTAATAGCTGACATCAATTTTAATTATTTACAACAATTCTTCAAAGTGTATTTTTAATAGTAATGAAATCTTAGGAAGCTAAGCCACCTGACAGCCCTAGACTGTTTAATCTCCGTTGAAAAATGTGATGAAATCACAGAGTTCTTAGTGAGAATTATATACCTTGTGAATTAATGAAGTGAATTAACATATTCCCTTTATGTCTGAGGTTTTTATTTATGCACCTGAAGATATATTTTTAAGCCATTACAGTCCTTTCTGATTCTAATATCATGCTTTTATGGAATGTTTTGGCTGAGAGGTTCTATTGTCCTAACAAATGAGAAACCTAAAGTCCTGAGAAGTTAAAAGATTTGTCCAAGGTTAAATGCAGAGTAAGTGTCAGAGCCAGGCTCAGAACATGAATGCACTCTGGATTTTTGCCCCTCACTGTCTATGGCACCAACACTGTGCGGGCAGGTTAAGGGAAGGCTGTCTCATGAAGTGAAGGAGTGGAACTATCCTCTCTCAGTTCTTTCATAAGGCTGAAATCTAAAGCCTCAAGGGCCACAGTAGGGGAGGAAGGCTGGATAATATCGCCTGGGGGTGTGAAAGGAGTGCTTGTACCCTATGTGGTATTCTATTCTATTGCATTTGTCTGCCTTCTCCTTTTTTTCCCCCCACACTCTGATTCTGAGCTGCTCCAAATGTTTATTTCTGAAGCTTTCCCAACCTCACCTCCACCCAAACCAATGGCATCAATTTGCCATATCTTCAAGGTAGAGCTAGTATCTAGTTCTTTTTTTATTTTCCACCCTTGTTTTCCCTTTGTCCCAATTTTCCCACATTTCAAGTTGAGATCCTACCTCCCAAAGGCCAGTACCACAATATAAGTGAATAGTGAAGGTGGTTTCTACAAGCATCATCAACCTCCAAGGCTAAAGGGGGCCAATGTAACTGACTCTTTCCAATCACAATTGTGTATTTCCCTCACATTCTTCTTCCGTCCATCCCACCTCCACACACCTATCAAGACCCTACTTGCCCTTACTTTTCTCCCAGATATCTCCTTCATGTAGCCTTCCTGGAGGCAGAAATAGCTACTCAATTGCCCTGATGATTATACTGTGCATTATGGTGGTTGCGGGTCTCATCTTCACCCATCCCAGGTTTTAATCACTTTGGGCACACTTCGCATCCCACATCAATCTGTATGCCGCCTTGCATGTACTTAATAAATATTAACTACAATATTTATTGTAGTTAATAAATAAATATCTGGTAAATTTATTAATGTTTATTGAATTTATCAATATATACCTGGAGCCTGGTATAAAGGATCAATAAATATTTGTTAAATGAAAGAATAGATGGAAATTTGGAGAAATGAGTAAAAAATAAACTCATAAAAATGGATTTATTCATCCACTTTTCCCCCAGATGTCTTTCTCCTATGATTTCAAAAAAAAATTTAATAAAGCATAACCTTGAGAGTTATTTCAAGAATCAGAATGTTTCCTGTCACAAAAATTTCTTTTATAATTCATATTCTCTATTCCTGTTCCGAGAGGAAAAAATCTTTGGAACTTTTAAGGCTGCTTATGGGTATACTTTGCTATCCATGTAACAAAAATACCTCACAGTTTCTTCTCAAAAGCAAATGGGTTGTTTGTTGTCTTGATATTGAGCTCCATGAGCTGTTTGTATATTTTGGAGATTAATCCTTTGTCTGGTGTTTCATTTGCAAATATTTTCTCCCATTCTGAGGGTTGACTTTTTGTCTTGTTTATGGTTTCCTTTTCTGTGCAAAAGCTTTTAAGTTTAATTAAATTCCATTTGTTTATTTTTGTTTTTATTTCCATTACTCTAGGAGGTGGGTCAAAAAAGATCTTGCTGTGGTTTATGTCAAAGAGTGTTTTTCCTATGTTTTCCTCTAAGAGTTTTATAGTGTCTGGTCTTACATTTAGGTCTTTAATCCATCTGGAGTTTATTTTTGTGTATGGTGCTAGGGAGTGTTCTAATTTCATTCTTTTACATGTAGCTGTCCAGTTTTCCCAGCACCACTTATTGAAGAGGCTGTCCTTTCTCCATCGTATGTTCTTGCCTCCCTTGTCGTAAATTAGGTGACCATATGTGCGTGGGTTTATCTCTTGGCCTTCTATCCTGCACCATTGATCTATATTTCTGTTTTTGTGCCAGTACTATACTGTCTTGATTACTGTAGCTTTGTGGTATAGTTTGAAGCTGGGAAGCCTGATTCCAACTCCATTTTTCTTTCTCAAGATTGCTTTGGCTATTCGGGGTCGTCTGTGTTTCCATATGAATTGTAAAATTTTTTGATCTAATTCTGTGAAGAATGCCATTGGTAGTTTGATAGAGATTGCACTGAATCTGTAGATTGCTTTGGATAGTATAGTCATTTTCAAAATATTGATTCTTCCAATCCAAGAACATGGTATATTTCTCCATCTGTTTGTCATCTTTGATTTCTTTCACCAGTGTTTTATAGTTTTCTGAGTACAAGTCTTTTGCCTCCTTAGGCAGGTTTATTCCTACGTATTTTATTCTTTTTGTTGCATTGGTAAATGGGATTGTTTCCTTAATTTCTCTTTCTGATTTTTCGTTGTTGGTACATAGGAATGCCAGAGATTTCTGTGCACTAATTTTGTACCCTGCAACCTTACCAAATTCATTGATTAGTTCTAGTAGTTTTCTGGTGGCATCTTTAGGATTTTCTATGTATAGTATAATGTCATCCACAAACAGTGACAGTTTTACTTCTTCTTTTCCAATTTGTATTCCTTTATTTCTTTTTCTTCTCTGATTGCCATGGCTAGGACTTCCAAAGCTATGTTGAATAAGAGTGGCAAGACTGGACATCCTTGTCTTGTTCCTGATCTTAGTGGAAATGCTTTCAGTTTTTCACCATTGAGTATGATGCTTGTTGTGGGTTTGTCATATATGGACTTTATTAGGTTGAGATAGGTTCCCTGTATGCCCATTTTCTGGAGAGTTTTTATCATAAATTGGTGTTGAATTTTGTCAAAAGCTTTTTCTGCATCTGTTGAAATGATCGTATGGTTTTTATTCCTTAATTTGTTAATGTGGTGTTTCACCAAGGAAGACATACAGATGGCCAAGAGGCACATGAAAAGATGCTCAACATCACCAATTATTAGAGAAATGCAAATCAAAACTGCAATGAGGTATCACCTGCCACAGTGAGAATGGCTATTATCAAAAAATCTAGAAACAATGAATGCTGGAAAGGGTGTGGTGAAAACAGAATGCTCTTGCACTATTTGTGGGAATGTAAATTAATACAAGCACTATGGAAAACAGTATGGAGGTTCCTCAAAAAACTAAAAATAGAACTGCCATAAGACCCAGCAATCTCACTACTGGGCATATACCCTGAGAAAACCATAATTCAAAAAGACACATGCACCCCAATGTTCACTGCAGCACTATTTACAATAGCCAGGTCATGGAAGCAACCTAACTGCCCATCGACAGATGGACAAAGAAGATGTGGCACATATATACAATGGAATATTACTCAGCCACAAAAAGAAATGAAATTGAGTTATTTGTAGTGAGGTGGATGGACCTAAAGTCTGTCATACAGAGTGAAGTAAGTCAAAAAGAGAAAAACAGATACTGTATGCTAAGGCATATATATGGAATCTAAAAAAAAATATGGTACTGATGAACCTAGTTTCAGGGCAGGAATAAAGATATAGACATAGAGAATGGACTTGAGGACACGGGGTGGGAAGGGGAAGCTGGGGCGAACTGAGAGTAGCACTGACGTATATACACGACCGAATGTAGAATAGGTAGCTAGTGGGAAGCAGCTGCATAGCACAGGGAGATCAGCTCGGTGCTTTGCAGGGACCTAGAGGGGTGGGATAGGGAGGATGGGAGGGAGGCTCAAGAGGGAGGGGATATGGGGACATATGTATGCATATGTCTGATTGACTTTGGTGTACCCCAGAAACTAACACAGTATTGTGAAGCAATTATACTCCAATAATGATCTATAAAATAAAATAAAATAAAATAAAATAAGAAAAGCAAATGGGTTGTGTGTGATCACTACGGATGAATTAATAGTAAACTAAGGATACACATGACTCTACCCATGAATAGATGGGCCATAAATGCCCTCCACAGCCCTGCATGCCTTCTCCTCAGCTGACCAGCTTCTCCACCATTCTCTTCAACACACTTTTTTCCTTTCTTCATTTTCTGTCTATGTTGGTAGGGAATCACCATAGCAACAATCTGAAATAAATCAATTCAGCTACTATTTTCTGGATGTTACAGCCTTGTTCAGAGGTCAGATTTCAAATAAAGCAAAAGACTGAAGCTCCTGACAGATAAAGGAGGCAGAATTTTCTGCTAACCTGAATAACACCAATGAAAGGAACCAGAAGGTGATCTCATCACTTCAAGCTCAGAACGAGACAGCTGCAAAAAGGGGAAAAAAAGGAAAGAAGAAGAATATGATCACACAGATTTCCTTCTGCAGAGACTTTTAACCATCTGTGAGCAGTGCTGGAAGAAAAGGTAGAAAAATTTAAGCAAATTCAAAGAGGATGAACATTTTCCTTATTTGAAATGAGGCCATTCATTGTTCATATGCAGTTATTTAAAGATAAAGAAATGTCCTTTAATGACAAGAGTCACTGACTTATTTCCTCCTATAGGCAGTAAGGTTGTTTTTTCTACCCGAAGAAGACAGCAAGATCCTGCAAAGTTCTACCCACTGCACACTATGATACTAGATACAATAGGAAGTGTGTGTGCGTGTGTGTGTGTGTGTCTATAGATAGAATATAGCAGAAAGGCTGAAAATAGACCAGAAATCAAGAGATCTGGAAGTTAGTTGTGGCTCAGTCATCTACCCAGCAATGGGACCAGGAACAGGTCACGTAGCATCTCTAATCCTCAATATCTCATCAGTGAAGTAAGGCTAATATTATCTGTCAGTTTACCTAAGAGGGATATTGTGAGGACTCATGAGATAATGTGCATGAAAGGATTTGTCCACCATAACTTTGTTCTGCCTGGGATCAGTATCAGAGGGCTTTATGATTCCTAAATCATGCCAAAGGTTTGCAAGCTATTCTGTACCTGCATACACAAAACCGTCAAGTCTAACGTGCTTGCACATAACTAAAAACTCTTCAGATAACTATTTTGCATAATTATAGTGAAGGGTCAAGAGGCTTGGGTTCTAGTCCAGGATCTGCAAGTGAATAAATGCGCAAGCCCGCATGGGTCACTTCACCTACAAGAGCATCAGTTTCCTCCTTCATGTCTGTTGTACCTTCTAGCTCTGATATTCCTATAGAACAGATTAGGAATGGACTGGTGAGAATCATGCAGTAAACACTTGTTCCTACTTATTTTGGAGATAATCATTTACATGTGGAGTTTCACAGCCTTATTCTCTTCCCTCAGCCTGTAAAGACCACTCAGGCGTCTATTGTTTAGCTTCCCCTCCCCAACCTTCACCCCGCTTCTCTGAGAAGAACAATGACAAATGTCCGTGGAGTGTTTGTGGTGAGGAGGGTATAAAATACGATATGAGGTATCACACAGGAAAGCACAATGTAAGGAAGAGGAACTGAATGATAAAGATAAAAGTCAGCACAGATGAGAGAGGAGATTCTTCTGGGATGGAGAAGGGTGGGAAGGAGGTCAGAAGCTATCAAAAGGTTCAGGCTACTGAAAAGTAGAAAGAACCCTAAGAATTTGTGTGGACAAGTACCTGGATTTCTTTAAATGGGAGAAATACCAATAAAGATGTTATTTAGGCCCTTATTCTTTCAAAGTAGCCTGCTCAGGGGGCTTCCCTGGTGGCGCAGTGGTTGAGAGTCTGCCTGCCGATGCAGGGGACGCGGGTTCGTGCCCCGGTCCGGGAAGATCCCACATGCCGCAGAGCGGCTGGGCCCGTGAGCCATGGCTGCTGAGCCTGCTCCGCAACGGGAGAGGCCACAACAGTGAGAGGCCCGCATACCACACACACACACACACACACACACACAAAGTAGCCTGCTCAGGACCACATTAGTCACGGCTTTATAAGCATTGCATACCAAATGCTGAGTGACTTCTTTACACCTCACCATTGGCTTGTGACACTGAAATGGTGACTTCAGGGTTTTATTCCAAAAACATAAGTTTTCTTTCTCAAGAGCTGATGTATGGGTATCACTGTATAAGTCTGATGCTTAATATAAATAATAACATAGCCAAAAGAGTTTGCTCAAATGTGATTGAAGCTTGTATTTTCATAGAAATCATTTTGGGCACAATGATGACAAATACATGGCCACTTAAAACTACCAAAACTGAATGTATATCAGTTATAGAAATATATATCAAAGGCTTATACATATATTAATAATAGGACCCTCTCAGGCTGTATGTCTGTAACTTAAAAAAATCAGTTGTAATGATCAAATTATTGAGAACATAAAAAGACTCAATGGGATGTGAAAAAGCCAATATTACAGATTTTTGGCCATCATTTGGCAATACAGTCCAAAAATAAAATAAAAGTCCTGTGCCCTCAGTACATGGCCTCTAGGTGACAACCTGCTCCTCAAGTATCTACCATCATCAATATCTAAACAATACAACCTTCTCACTGATAGCTTTTGGGGCCATGGATACCTGCTGTGAAGAACACAAGATCCCCTGTTCTCTTGGGGGTACTAAAAACAAACAGTTTTCCCCTCTGAATAATCTTTGGGAACCTTCAGGAAATATCATAGATTGAACCATGATCAGTTCAATTGGCAGTCATAGGTTTTTGGACTAAGACTGTAAACTAAAAAACAAAACTGAGTCAAATACTAATCCTCCATTTCAAGGAACTGTGACAACCAGCTGTTCAATGGAGGAAAAAGAATAATAATAGTTAGACTCTACAAAGGCATGACCAGTGAGGACTCTGCAAAAATGCAAGGTAATTAATTACACCATGCCTTGAGTTACTCAAACCAAATGAATAGACAGAATAGACAGACTAAAGGAGGACACTAATACTTTATTTTTATTTCCTTTAGGAACAACAAAAAGGTACAACTGGACCTGATTAAACTGTATGCATTCAAAGTAATCAAAGGGCAATGGGACATGTTCTAATATGTCATCATAAACAATTTATTCCATAAAAGTAGACAAATTTATGACTTAATATGTAATTAAAATCTGAGTATATGGGATATGTAAGTATTTCTAGCAGGGTCTATCACCATGCTTTACATATAGTAAGATGTTCAGCTGATTTAGAAGAAAAATATGACTCCGGACAGTAATTTATTAACCTAAATCATATCTCTAATTTGTAAAGAGAATTTATTCAATTACTACTTTTCAATTTTAATTACCTGAAAAGATTTACTATGTTTTAACAATATTTGAAGAGAATTTCTTCTACTCTCTTGGCTAATCAGAAATTTCTCAAAGCAAATATGGGCTCTAATGCAGATGATGTAAGCCACTTCATTGCCTTGTTTGTAGTCATAATTACAGATGGAAAATTCTTCTTGATTGTCAACATTCTAAAGAGCAGTTTTATTATTCTAATAAACAGTTCAACTTCTACCACTTAAAGCCCTTCAGTGGTTTCCCATCAGTCTTAGTATGCAGATCAAAATCCTTAATATGTCCTACCAGGTCCTATGGGATCTGCCCTGCCCACCCTCCAATCTCACTGTCTGCCCCCAGCTCCTCATTCAACGCCCCTCAGCCTTCCTGGACTGTCAAGTATCACAACCTGACATTGCTCAGGCTCTCCTGTCTGCATGGTATCTTCTCTCCCACAGCCTCCTTTGTCTGGTTAACCCCTGATCATTTTTTTTTCTGATCCTGTTCTTAAATATAATTTCCTTACAGAATCCTTCCTAGAATCCCCAGATGAGATCTTGTCCCTTTTGGGAGGCAGTCCTTCCTGAGCCTCTCGGGCTCCTAGGTGTCTTACTGAATGGGTCAAGACTTCAGGGTGCTGACCACTCTTTCACCCAGACTGTTTTGCAGGATTGTGTATAGAGCTGGCTCTCTTGGAGAGGTGAGGAAGTATGTCCCTCCAGACAAACAGCAGGCTTGTTTACTGCTTGCTATAAAAAGTGCCGGGCCTTTAACCATGGGCTTCTCGGCTGCTGCACAAATCTACTGGGTGCTTAGCACCCATCTGGGCCCACCACCACCTCCTGGGACTTGGGAGCAACACAACTCTACTGAAACTCATGCTTTTTAATGTGCCTTGAGAAATAAGCTGATTTTCTCTGATCTATCAAGGCTCATGATCTACTTTTGGCACCTATGAGGTGACAGCAGGTTTACTCTTTGCCATCCTCTATGAGGCTGGGTTATTCCTTGACCATCCCTTTCCCACTTCACCCGGTGTCTCTTCTTCCCATATAGTGAAATGGTTTTTGATTGACGCCCACATTCCTAAGTAGACTGTAAGGTCAGGGACTCTGTTTTATTTGCCATTTTATCTTCCACCTCTCCTCTGGCACCATATCTGGCACTTCATGGGTTCTCAATATATATTTGCTGATTGAATGGATTTGATGATGATGATGAAAAACACTTACCGAGCATCTAGATGGGCATATGTTTCAAGCACATTATTTCCTCACATCAAATCTATGAGGTAGTATTATGGGTTGAATTATGTTACCCCCCCCCACACACACACAAACACAAAGTATGTTGAAGTCCAAACCCCTGGAACCTATGAATGAGACCTTATTTGGAAATAGGGTCTTTGAAGGTATAATCAAGTTGAAATGAGGTTATAATTAATTAGGGTGAGCCCTAATCCAATATGACTTGTTGATAAGAAGAGGAGAAGAAAAGAGACACAAATACATGCCATGTGCTGACAAAGGCAAAGTTTGAAGTGGTATAGTGGAAAGCCAAGAGATGCCAAAGATTTCCAGCAAACCACTAGAAGCCAGGAAAAAGGAAGGAAGGATTCTCCCCTACAGGTTTCAGAGGGAACGTGGCCATACCAACACCTTGATTTCACACTTCTACCCTCCAGAAGTGTGAGGAATAAACTTTTATTGTTTTAAGGCGTCCCAGTTTGTGGCACTTTGTTGTGGCAGCCCTAGGAAACTGGTACAGGTAGGTACCACCACTCTCATTTTACAGATGAAAACAATGAGGCACAGGGCAGTAGAACAACATGCCTAATGTTTCACAGTTAGTCTACGGCAGTCAAGAGAGAAACGCAAGCACTTTCATTCCACAGCCTGTGCTTGGAACCCCTATATAATCCTGCCCTTGCGCTGAACTCTTTCTGTCACATTCCATATTCTGCTTTTAGGTGTCTCTATGGAAACTACCTAATGATTTAGCACTATGGACATGTGACAAAATTTTAAAAGGGTGATCATATCTTACAAATAGTGCTATTCAAAACCTGGAAGATGCTAGAGGTTTGTAACAGCCCAGTGTGTGACACATACGCCTCTGTACGCAGCCTCTCTACTTCAGTCCATCACAACTGTTCATCTCTGGGCCTTCCTCTCCTGCTCCTGGGGTTTCTGGGGCAGCCGCAGTCAATGGAAGAGTTACTAGACTTGAAATCAGAAGCCCATTTTTATTTCTCTTTTAAAAATTCACACACACACACACACACACAAAAAATTCACAACTATCCTGTGTGATACTATAATGGCAAATATTTCTTATTATACATTTGTCAAAACCCACAGAATGTACAACACCAAGCATGAACTCTAATATAAACTCTGGACTCTGGGTGATGATGTATCAGTGTAGGTTCATCAATTGCAGCAAATGTACCACTCTGGTAGGCTGTGCATATTGAGAGAGGCTATGCATGTGTGAACAGGGGCAGGGGAAACTACTTTCATTCAATTTTGCTGTGAACCTAAAATTGCTCTAGAAGATAAAGCCTATTAAAATTATTTAATTTATATACTACTCTTTTTTAAAAGTGACTTTGGGTACTCAATCAGAAGACGTGAGTTTTGATCCTGGCCCTGCTCATCACTGGATGTGGAACTTAGGCAACATATCTTGATATGACATATGATATGATATGATATGAAATCTTCATTAGTAAAATAGACATAATACTGTGTCCTATCACTAATCCTCACATGATCTCTGACACAGCTATAGAAAAGCAATATGTGACTGTGAGTCTCAACAAATATTTGTTCAAGGCTTGCCTCACTGGCAGGTGCTTCAAGTGGGGGTGAGTGTGTGAAGAGGATATTTCTGTTGAGCTGCCCCCAACAGGTATCCCCACCACTTCTACTGGGTTCCTGGGCTCCTTAGCAAGCTCATAGGGCATTCCTCCTGCTGGTCTTTACAGCAATCGCCCCAACAGTTGGCAAACTGTTATCCCCAGGCTGCTGAGCAGGGTCAGCCAGCCAAGGAGGATTTTGGCAAGTAGAATTCGGCAAGTAGACTTCAGCCTGGGGGGAAAAGCAGTGAGCCAGACCTCATGAAACAGGATCATTTAGCAGCTTGACAGTAAAGATACATGTAAATAATACCAGGGTAAAAGAAACTGTCCATGACACAGGAGTGAGAAGTTGGGACACATTCAAGTCACACAGCCTCATAGTAAAAGGGCCAACAATATGGCATCACACAAAATATATTTTTTCCAAGTAAAGCTGTTTTCAAATATAATTCTATAAAAGGAAATTAAGACAAAAATGGCTCAGTCATTTATTTTTTAATTGTGTTACTTCAGCATCAACGTGTCGACAGAACTAATCTAGGATTCACTTTTTCATCAATACGTCAGTGCAAATAAAAGTAAATTAAAATGTCAATAAAAATACAACATTCTTACTAAGCAGAACCCAAAGAAAAAAAAATGCTCCCTGATTTCATATCCTTTCCTTACTCAGGAAAATCCATTTTATAAAGCTACAGATGCAAATGTATAGATTTACTTAAATGTTAGTTTGGCTTCTTAAGGAAATAAAGGCATTGTTCCAAGGCTTCAGAGAGAGGATAATTGTTCGATTCTAGGCCAAGTGACAAATAGGTCCTAGGTCTTGTTTTCAGGATCTCATTGTTGGAAGGGAATTGGAAGCAGTTGGAACTGCTTCTTATATAAAAATCAATTACTATTTTATGAAGAAACCCCCCAATTAAAAAGTGCTATTAAAAAGCACTACAAATAAATATGTATAGGAAACCAAGTATGGAATATAAGGTCAAGAGCATCAATCCCAAATAGAAAAGGGAATAGTCTCATCTGAAAGCATTGGACCACACCCACCAGGAAAACTCAGATGTAGGTGTGAAGGAATATAAAGTGACATAAACACACCCACCTGTCCCAACAATGCACACATACAACCTCGACACAAAGCCGTGTTAATGACGAACTTATCCTCACTCAAGTATTGGTTAAGCCCCAGGCCAGTACTAGAGCCTAGTTATCTAAGATTTGCTGTTTAACTCAATATAGGTATGTCTAAGCACAGACACAATATTTAAAACAAAAGTTTTATTTTGGAAGAAATATAGGAAAAGCACAGAATTTCAGTCTAAACGAACTGAGGCTTGAATTCTGATTTTACTGTTATTAACTATGAACCCTTGGGTAAGTCATGTAATTTTTCTACATTTCAGGGGTTTTCACCTATAAAAAGAAGGATAGTAACATTGACCCCAAAGAGCTACCATGAGGATATGGTTCTTTTTTGAGGAAGGTCAAATGCCTGGCAGATTTCTGGGAACATGCAGAAGGCCCTTCCCTCCTATACTGACTCCAACTGACCATGTTTCCATGGAAATATTCACATTAACTCTCTGCCGGCAGGAAGAGGTTGGAAAGCCCAGACCCTGAGTCCTTGAGAAAAAACTGGGCCTCAAGCTGCCCCATGTGTGCCATGGGACACGGACAGTATCCTGAGCATCTTGGGGCTTCTGTCTCCTTATGTACAAACTTGGGATTATAATTATATAATCTTACAGCTGTGGTGAATATATTAAATGATGTTTATGAAATTCATCTCCAAATTTTAAGGTACTCTTAAAACATTTTTAGTCTATGTATAGATGAAAGGGAGGTATGCAGAAATATAAAGGATTATGTTGGAATAATAAAAATCCTATGCCTATTTGTTGTAGGGATTTTTTTGCCTGCGTTGGGTCTTCATTGCTGCATGCAGGCTTTCTCTAGTTGCGGCGAGCACGGGTTACTCTTCCTTGTGGCGTGGATTTCTCATTTGAGGAGGCTTCTCTTGCTGTGGAGCACAGACTCTAGGTGTGTGGGCTTCAGTAGTTGTGGCACATGGGCTTCAGTAGTTGTGGCTCCCAGGCTCTAGAGAGCAGGCTCAGTAGTTGTGGCTCGCAGGCTCTAGAGCACGGGCTCAGTAGTTGTGGCACATGGGCTTAGTTGCTCCGCGGCATGTGGGATCTTCCCGGACCAGGGATTGAACCTGTGTTCCCTGCACTGGCAGGCAGATTCTTAACCACTGCACCACCACAGAAGTCCCTATTCGTTTTGTTTTTAAATTTTTCTTTTAAAATTCTTGTAAGGTTAAAAAACATTTTTAAAAATAGATTTATTATACTTTTTATACTGAGTGCATTAAAGATGAAAAATAACTTCTCAAAGAAGAAACATTTGTTATTAATATTAGAATCATGTCATTTATAAAACAGGCACTAATAAGCTCACAACTTAATACAAAGAGATCAGGTACATGGTGTTGGAGCTTAAATAAAAAGGTCAATGTTATGGTGTCCCCCCACCCCATAAATTTATATGTTGAAACCTAACCCCCAATGTGATGGCATTAGGAGGTGGGGCCTTTTAAAGAGATAATTAGGTTCTAATGGTGCAGCCCTCATGAGTGAGATTAGTGCCTTCACAAAAGAGACCCCAGAGAGCACCCTCACCCCTTCCACCACGTGAGGACACAGCAAGAAAACAGCCGTCTATGAATCAGACAGAGGGCTCTCACCAGACACTGAAACTGCCAATGCCTTGATCTTGGACTTCCCAGCCTCCAGAGAAATAAATACTTGCTGTTTATAATCTACCCAGTCTATGGTATTTTGTTAGAGCAGTCTGAATGGACTAAGATAGTCAATAAGTAAAAAATAAAGAACAGCTAAAATTATAGAATTATCTAAGTGCAATTAAAATGTTAAAGCAGAGATATGGTTCCCAATTTTTTTTGTTTTACATTTTTAAAAGCATCATTGTCCTGTGATGAATCTCACAAAATCTGAAAACTCAAGGCAAAAGTTTAAAAGACAGATCTTTAGGTATTGCTCATATACTGCTACATGAAGTATAAAGGTCAGATCACTGCTATGGAATATTCTTTAATATTCTCTGTAACCTTCACTCATAAAGAAGTATGAAGGTCACATCGATAGCTCTATGAATTATTTTTCAACAATAAGTAAACTTGAGTCATGAGAAGGATTTTCTAACATTCACTGTATTCCTTGATACGAGTGGTTGCTGGCATTACCTGACAGGGAAGGACTTCTGGTATTTGTGCTATTAAGTCACACCATGCTGAAGACCTCCTGAGAGTTTGATGTTAAAAAGAACTGAAGCTAATTCATAGTCCTGCCTTGCTCTTCTTGGATTAAATACGTATTTTGCCTCAGATATTCATGTTATTGCCTATAAAAGTAGCACCAAAATGCTCTCTGAGGGGAGCACACTCAAAGATCCACCAACAAAAACCAGATGTGGCCATGAGAAATGTCACAGTCAGTACAAAGTGGAATTCTTCCCACAGGGACAGCAACTTACTGCTCTGGTGGTGTGATTTGGGGAGGCTCATCAATGTTTGTGAACTGCACTACATGACCTATAAAAGGGGAATAAAACTACTGTCTTTCTTCAGGGGGCTGTACTAAGATACCCAATTTCCTAATCAATAAAAAAAAATGTATTCTGATGAAAGCATCACAGCGGGGATGAAGTTGGAGAGTCTGTGTAGCATAGTGGTGAAACGCAGACTCTAAAGCCAGGATACCTGGGTTCAAATCCTCACTCTTGCCATTTATTGGTGCTATTACCTTGAGTAATCTACTTAACAACTTTGTGTCTTAGTTCTCCCATCCAAAAATGAGGATAATAATAGGACTACTCCATAGGGTTGTATAAGGATTAAATTAGTTATTATTTGGAAAGTACTTAGAGCAGTATCTGAAACATTCTAAATTTTGTACATTTCAATACAATCTTCAATTCAAAAACCCATTGATAATTGTCCTTTTCAAAAGTGCCACCCACTAAGTCTCCCCACTATGTGTATGGGTACAGCTTCACAGCTGTCAAAAGATTCCATGTGGAAGAAACTGCTAGCTAAGTTTTCCCCTACTTCCTAGCCACATAGATCACATTTCCCATTTGGGTGTGCCCTGTGAAAGTGAGACAGGATGGGCATTACACCAAGCTTAGCCCATAAAACCTTTTATGTACAATCTTTCATAAGCTTTCCCTTTCCATGGTTTAATGCAAATAAACACAGTGATGGGGGAAGCTGTGTGCTAAAGATGGCAGAACCACAAGACAGAAGGATCCTGGGTCCCAGCACCACTGCATCTATGGAAGAGCTAGCTGCCTGACCAGGAACATCTACATTATCCTGTTGTGCCAATAAGAAATAAATTCTTACTGTGTTAAGCTCCTAAAATTTTGCTTTAGCAGCAAGCATCACTGTCTAAACCAGTCCAATATTCCTCAGTGGTGCTGCATATTGAGGGAAGGCCACTATGATCTTTCGTGACTAATTGGGATGTGGTTGGGCTGAAATCAGAGGCCCAGGGCATGGGTAACACAGAAGAACTTTATCCAGAAAGGAAAGCAGAGTTATGGAGAGGCCAGATGCAGATACCAAGTAACCCTTGCAAGAAATGTCAAATCCAAAGAGTAAAGTACAAAAATCTAGGAGAAGGTATGAGTTGAAAGATGACTTCAGTCTAAAAAGCTGCCAAAGGCAGAAGAATAAGTACTTCTGATCAGTTTCAGGTAACTCCTGGAAAATTATTATTATTATTATTAATTTGGTCAGAGTTCCCATCCCCATGAACACAAGCCAACTGTCCTACAAGTGCAATTTGTTGGCCTGTATTGGGCAGAATGCACCCAAACATCTTTCCAAGTGGGTCTGCTTCAGTGACGAAAATCCCCATAATACCTACAACCCCAGGGTGACACAGTGTTACTCCCTATTAGCTTGGAAATGCAATCTGCATTGGACAAAAAGTTATTTTCAACTCTGAATTTCTGAGTTTGTGTTGCTTTATAAGATCATTTTCCCAATCGTTTATAGAGACCTGAGGGAATTAGACAAGGTGTGGGTAATTTTTTGATGATGGAGAGGGGCTGGTCCTTATGGACTGATGCTGAGAAAGGCAAGATTGGGTATGTCATTTTTCATAGAGATGCTAACCATTTGAGTACTAGCAAGCCATCTGCCAAGGGTCCCAGGAAGGTCAGAAAAGGCCATTGAAAGAAGGATGCAGAAGTGTTGTTCTGGTCACTCTCAGGGTTGTTCTGTGACTCTCTCCATAAGCAGAATTGTTCTAAATGCCTAATCAAAAAAGCTGAATCAACTCATTCAGATGAATAGATCCTCGGCATTCTCCATGTGTTGAATCTATTCGAGTAGCACCATCAGGCCCTGGTGTTCACAGCTCTGTGTAATCATCTCCCCTTGAATATGTTAGCAACTTACGACATGCTTCTAATTTACAGAATGTGGCAAAGGTAATGGGATGTCATCTTCTTAATTACATTATGATATAGGTCTCCTTCTTGCTATCAGGCTTACTCTAGAGATTCTCCTTGCTGATTTGATAAAGTAAGCAGCTGTATTGGGAAAGCCAGCATGGCAAAGAACTGCAGGTAGCTTCTAGGAATGGTGAGTAGCCTCTAACAGCCAAGGGCAGTCTCCAGCTGACAGCTAGAAAGATGGTGGGGCCCTCTGTCCTGTCCGCCAACCACAAGAAAATGAATTCTGCTACAAGTGAGCTCAGAAGTAGATTTTTCCCCCGTTGAGCCTCCAAATGAGAACACAGCCTGGCTGACACTTTGATTACAGCCTGTGAGGCCATCAGCAGAGGATACATTTAAGTGACACTTTGACTCCTGACTCACAAAAATTGTGAGATAATAAATGTTTTGCTTTAAGCTGCTTGTTACACAGCAGTAGATAACTAATACACTTTGTTAACAGAAAGTCATCACGGCTCCCTTCCATTCCACTAACGTTACTCTTGTAATTCTTGTAATGTTAGGGGGCACGGCTAGAGAATCCCATTCTAGCAAACTATATTATACTTCTCCCACTTCCCTTCTCATCCCCTGGACAGATTTTAAGCCCCTCAAATTTCCCATGTATTTTGATACTCTAGGAGGCCTCCATCCACATCACATAAATAATATTATAATGCACCTATATCACGCATTAAATATAATTTTCTCTGCAGGAAAATGAAAATGAAATATTTTAATTTATAATTTTACCTTGAAATTATCTGGCTCAACAACTCATTTAATTTAGAATGTCAGTGATTTCTTGGCAATTACCATGCATACTTAGGAACTTGTGAAAGAAGAACATATCACCTTCAAATGTTTTCCAATATAATGAAATTTTCACACATACTACAATTGAACACTTAATGAAGTAGACATAATTTATTTTTAGGAGATATTTAGATAGTTATTAATTTCATTTTTGAAGGGTTCTTTAAGAATTTTGGAGTCCATGATTTCCTATTCAGGTCTCAAATCTGTTTTGCTTTCCCCTGAGAACCTCATGTGTCCTGGACCTTGTGCCAGTAATGCCTAGTGAATTAAAAAAAAAAAGCCTGCTTTTCTTGCATTCATCTTTTTAAAATTAATTCTATAATTTTTCATACAAGCAAATGCCATGGATAGGTCAAACATAATGCTATTAAAGAAAAAGTAAAGAATAAAAGAATGCACACATATAAATGTAGGGAAAACCGAAACCAAAGATTACAGTTCTCAGAGCTTGTTAATGAAAAACAAAAACAAAGAAAACAAGCACACATGCGCACACACACGTACAAACACACATCAGGATTTTCTTCTTAATTTTAAATTAGGGTCATGTGGATCAGCGTACTCAAGCTTCTGTTTTTCTTTCCAAAAAAGGCTGTGGAAATGGGACATTTTTCTACTTAAGGTCCCCAGGTCAACAGCAGCACTGAGATTATGCTTTTGAATTCACTATCCCTAAAAAACTGGAAAAGAAATCTTTCCAAATGAGCAAGTCATTTCCTAACTCTGAGCCTCAGTTGTCCTATCTGTAAGTAGGAGGAACTGACTGGTAGTCAGTCAGACTCTTTCCATCGCTAAAACCCTAGGAGTCTAAGTATCCAAAGGCAGGAAACAGACTTGAATTAGACCCTGAATACTGACAATCACATTGTCTCTGGCCACACAACTTCATTACTCACCAATATTTCTCCTCCTGGAAATTATATAATAAAAAAATCATTTGTGATTACCAAAAGAGGCTTGTAAAATTAATTGTGTTCACTCAACCATTTAGGGGAAGAAGACAAATCTAATCAGAAAGGTCTTCAAATGGCACCATCTTAATCCATACTTGGATATCATGGGGGAAAGGACTGGTTTACTTTTTTATTTTTCTCATATTTCTTAATTACCTAGAGCTTGAAAGGCCTGGGTGGCCATCTGCCATGAGTGCTTTGCAGACTGCATATAGAAGGGAAGCTGAAGGAAATGACCCCACAGTAGCTTCCAGTTCTCAGCCTGAATCTTAAAAGCAACAACAACAGAATGTTCTCAACCAAAAAGCAAGACTGTAAAAACTCCAGGAGGAGCTTCGCTAACTAGCACATGTTCTTGAGCACTTGGCACAAGAAATATATAGCTTCCAAACTAGAGTGGGGGTGAGGATCTATAGATTGGCTGGAAGGGCTGGCAGAGGAGAGATAGTGACAGTGTAGTCTCTGTGTGGGGCATCAGGCTCGGTCTATTTTTTGTGGGTTTAGTGTAAAAGAGTGGATTTTATGTAAGCCATAAGGAATAAAAGAAAGTTACTCTCTGTACAAAAATGAGGCAAAACAACGTAGACAAATGAGTGCCTGAGAATCCCTGTTTATGTGCCAGGTCAGAGACTAAATAATGTTCATTTATGTTTAAATGTAATCCCTTCCCACCTGTACCAGCTGGGATCTCAGCAGGAATAATAATCAGTGCAGCTGGTTCAAAGGAACAGAGCTCAATGAAGGGCACAGAGGTGTAGATGGGGTTAAGGGAACCAATAAGGGGCAGCCAGGAACCCAGAGACTAGCAACAGTAGGTAGCAGTCCCACCCTCAAGGAAAAGACAGTGTTCCTGGAGCCCAGTGAAAACTAGAACTGCCAGGAACAGGCTGTCCAGGAGGCTGAGATCAGGGATGAACATATTCCTTACCAGAGACTTGGCACTGAGGCAGGAGAGAGCAAAGAAGTGCCAGCCTCTCTTTCCTATCACTGTCAGTGCCTCCTCCTGGCCAACTCAACTGGTAGCCAACAGGCAAGGGAGACTGGATGATGCATTCCCTGGGATCAGACACCCGGAGCACAGAGAAAAGCAGAGGAGGGATTGGGGCAAGGAGGTAGGGGGCATGGAAAATAACCAAAACGGGGAGATTTGAGAAGATGGAGGAAGAGTAAGACACTGAGATCACCTTCCTCCCCACAGATACATCAGAAATACATCTACATGTGGAACAACTCCTACAGAACACCTACTGAACGGTGGCAGAAGACCTCAGACCTCCCAAAAGGCAAGAAACTCCCCCACGTACTGGGTAGAGCAAAAGAAAAAAGAATAAACGGGACCTGCACCAGTGGGAGGGAGCCGTGAAGGAGGAAAGGTTTCCACACACTAGAAGCCCCTTCGCGGGCGGAGACTGCGGGTGGCGGAGTGGGGAAGCTTCGGAGCCATGGAGGAGAGCACAGCAACCGGGGTGCGGAGGGCAAAGCGGAGAGATTCCCACACAGAGGATCGGTGCTGACCAGCACTCACCAGCCCGAGAGGCTTTTCTGCTCGCCCTCCGGGGTGGGCGGGGCTGGGAGCTGAGGCTTGGTCTTCGGTCCAGATCCCAGGGAGAGGACTGGGGTTGGCGGTGTGAACACAGCCTGAAGGGGTTAGTGCACCACGGCTAGCCGGGTGGGAGTCCGGGGAAAAGCCTGGAGCTCTCGAAGAGGCAAGAGACTTTTTCTTGCCTCTTTGTTTCCTGGTGCGTGAGGAGAGGGGATAAAGAGCGCTGCTTAAAGGAGCTCCAGAGACGGGTGCGAGCTGCGGCTAACAGCGCAGACGCCAGAGACGGGCATGAGACGCTAAGGCTGCTGCTGCCGCCACCAAGAAACCTGTGTGCGAGCGCAGGTCACTATCCACACCACCCCTCCCGGGAGCCTGTGCAGGCTGCCACTGCCAGGGTCCCGGGATCCAGGGACAACTTCCCCGGGAGAACACATGGCGCGCCTCAGGCTGGTGCAACGTCACGCTAGCCTCTGCCACTGCAGGCTCGCCCTGCATCCGCACCCCTCCCTCCCCCCAGCCAGAGTGAGCCAGAGTCGCCAAATCAGCTGCTCCTTTAACCCCATCCTGTCTAAGGGAAGAACAGACAGACGCCCTCAGGCGACCTACACGCAGAGACAGAGTCAAATCTAAAGCTGAAACCCGGAAGCTGTGCGAACAAAGAAGAGAAAGGGAAATTTCTCCCGGCAGCCTCAGAAGCAGCGGATTAAATCTGCACAATCAAGTTGATGTACCATGCATCAGTGGAATACGTAAATAGACAACAGATCATCCCAAATTGAGGAGGGGGACTTTGGGAGCAAGATAGATTATTTTTTCCCCTTTTCTTCTTTTCGTGAGTGTGTATGTGTATGCTTCTGTGTGAGATTTTGTCTGTATAGCTTTGCTTTCACCATCTGTCCTAGGGTTCTGTCCGTCCGTTTTTTCTTTTTTTTTTTTTACTTTTTAAAATTTTTTCCTTGATAATTTTTTATTTTAATAACTTTATTTTATGTTATCCTCTTTTGTTCTTTCTTTCTTTCTATTTTTTCTCCCTTTTATTCTGAACCATGTGGAGGACAGGCTGTTGGTACTCCAGCCAGGCATCAGGGCAGTCCCACTGAGGTGGGAGAGCCAACTTCAGGACACTGGTCCACAAGAGACCTCCCAGCTCCATATAATAACAAACGACAAAAATCTCCCAGAGATCCATATCAACAACAAGACCCAGCTCCACTCAACGACCAGCAAGCTACAGTGCTGGACACCCTATGACAAACAACTAGCAAGACAGGAACACAACCCCAACCATTAGCCGAGAGGCTGCCTAAAATCATAATAAGGCCACAGACACCCCAAAACACACCACCAGACATGGACCTGCCCACCAAAAAGCCAAGATCCAGCCTCATCCACCAGAACACAGGCACTAGTCCCCTCCACCAGGAAGCCTACACAACCCACTGAACCAACCTTAGCCATTGGGGACAGACACCAAAAACAACGGGAACTACGAACCACCAGCCTGTGAAAAGGAGACCCCAAACACAGTAAGATAAGAAAAATGAACAGACAGGAAAACACACAGCAGATGAAGGAGCAAGGTAAAAACCCACCAGACCTAACAAATGAAGAGGAAATAGGCAGTCTACCTGAAAAAGAATACAGAATACTGATAGTAAAGATGATGCAAAATCTTGGAAATAGAATAGACAAAATGCAAGAAACATTTAACAAGGACCTAGAAGAACTAAAGAGGAAACAAGCAATGATGAACAACACAATACCTAAAATTAAAAATACTCTAGAAGGGATCAATAGCAGAATAACTGAGGCAGAAGAATGGATAAGTGACCTGGAAGACAAAGTAGTGCAAATAACTACTGCAGAGCAGAATAAAGAAAAAAGAAAGAAAAGAACTGAGGACAGTCTCAGACACCTCTGGGACAACATTAAACTCACCAACATTTGAATCATAGGGGTCCCAGAAGAAGAATAGAAAAAGAAAGAGACTGAGAAAATATTTGAAGTGATTATAGTTGAAAACTTCCCTAATATGGGAAAGGAAATAGTTACTCAAGTCCAGGAGGTAAAAAGAGTCCCATACAGGATAAATCCAAGGAGAAACATGCAAAGACACATATTAATCAAACTATCCAAAATTAAGTACAAAGAAAACATATTAAAAGCAGCAAGGGAAAAACAACAAATAACACAAAAGGGAATCCCTATAAGGTTAACAGCTGATCTTCCAGCAGAAATTCTGCAAGCCAGAAGGGAGTAGCAGGACATATTTAAAGGGATGAAGGAGAAAAACCTGCAACCAAGATTACTCTACCCAGCAAGGATCTCATTCAGATTTGATGGAGAAATTAAAAGCTTTACAGATAAGCAAAAGCTGAGAGAGTTCAGCACCACCAAACCAGCTCTATGACAAATTGTAAAGGAACTTCTCTAGGTAAGAAACACAAGAAACGGAAAAGACCTGCAATAACAAACCCAAAACAATTAAGAAAATGGGAATAGGAACATACATATCGATAATTACATTAAATGTAAATGGATTAAATGCTCCCACCAAAAGACACAGACTGGTTGAATAGATAAAAAAACAAGACCCATATATATGTTGTCTACAAGAGACCCACTTTAGACCTAGGGACACATACAGACTGAAAGTGAGGGGATGAAAAAAGATATTCCATGCAAATGGAAATCAGAAGAAAGCTGGAGTAGCAACTCTTATATCAGACAAACTAGACTTTAAAAGAAAGGCTATTACAAGAGACAAAGAAGGACACTACATAATGATCAAGGGATCGATCCAAGAAGAAGATATAACAATTGTAAATATTTATGGACCCACCACAGGAGCACTTCAATACATAAAGCAAATACTAACAGCCATAAAAGGGGAAATCGACAGCAACACAATCATACTAGGGGACTTTAACACCCCACTTTCACCAATGGACAGATCATCCAAAATGAAAATGAATAAGGAAACACAAGCTTTAAAAGATACATTAAAAAGGATGGACTTAATTGAAATTTATAGGACATTCCATCCAAAAACAACAGAATACACATTTTTCTCAAACGCTCATGGAACATTCTCCAGGATAGATCATATCTTGGGTCACATATCTAGCCTTGGTAAATTTAAGAAAACTGAAACTGTATCAAGTATCTTTTCTGACCACAATGCTATGAGACTAGGTATCAATTACAGGAAAAGATCTTTAAAAAATACAAACACATGGAGGCTAAACAATACACTACTTAATAACCAAGGGATCACTAAAGAAATCAAAGAGGAAATTTAAAAATACTTAGAAACAAATGACAATGGAGAAACGATGACCCAAAATCTATGGGATGCAGCAAAAGCAGTTCTAAGAGGGAAGTTTATAGCAATACAATCCTACCTTAAGAAACAGGAAACATCTCAAATAAACAACCTAACCTTGCAGCTAAACCAATTAGAGAAAGAAGAACAAAAAAACCCCAAAGTTAGCAGAAGGAAAGAAATCATAAAGATCAGATCAGAAGTAAATGAAAAAGAAATGAAGGAAACGATAGAAAAGATCAGTAAAACTAAAAGCCGGTTATTTGAGAAGATAAACAAAATTGATAAACCATTAGCCAGACTCATCAAGAAAAAAAAGGGAGAGGACTCAAATCAATAAAATTAGAAATGAAAAAGGAGAAGTAACAACTGACACTGCAGAAATACAAAGGATCATGAGAGATTACTACAAGCAACTCTAGGCCAATAAGATGGACAACCTGGAAGAAATGGACAAATTCTAGAAAAGCACAACCTTCTGAGACTCAACGATGAAGAAACAGAAAATATAAACAGACCGATCACAAGCACTGAAATTGAAACTGAAATTAAAAATCTTCCAACAAACAAAAGCCCAGGACTAGATGACTTCACAGGTGAATTCTATCAAACATTTAGAGAACAGCTAACACCTATCCTTCTCAAACTCTTCCAAAATATAGCAGAGGGAGGAACACTCCCAAACTCATTCTATGAGGCCACCATCACCCTGATACCAAAACCAGACAAAGATGTCACAAAGAAAGAAAACTACAGGCCAATATCACTGATGAACATAGATGCAAAAATCCTCAACAAAATACTAGCAAACAGAATCCAACAGCACATTAAAAGGATGATACACCATGATCAAGTGGGGTTTATTCCAGGAATGCAAGGATTTTTCAACATACGCAAATCAATCAACGTGATACACCATATAAACAAATTGAAGGAGAAAAACCATATGATCATCTCAATAGATACAGAGAAAGCTTTCAACAAAATTTAACACCCATTTATGATAAAAGCCCTGCAGAACGTAGGCATAGAGGGAACTTTCCTCAACATAATTAAGGCCATATATGACAAACCCACAGCCAACATCCTCCTCAATGGTGAAAAACTGAAACCATTTCCACTAAGATGACGAAAAAGACAAGGTTGCCCACTCTCACCACTTTTATTCAACATAGTTTTGGAAGTTAGCCACAGCAATCAGAAAAGAAAAAGAAATAAAAGGAATCCAAACCAGAAAAGAAGAAGTAAAGCTGTCACTGTTCGCAGATGACATGATACTATACATAGAGAATCCTAAAGATGCTACCAGAAAACTACTTGAGCTAATCAATGAATTTGGTAAAGTAGCATACAAAATTAATGCACAGAAATCTCTGGCATTCTTTTACACTAATGATGAAAAATCTGAAAGTGAAATCAAGGAAACATTCCCATTTACCATTGCAACAAAAAGAATAAAATATCTAGGAATAAACCTACCTACGGAGACAAAAGACCTGTATGCAGAAAATTCTAAGACACTGATGAAAGAAATTAAAGATGATACAAATAGATGGAGAGATATACCACATTCTTGGATTGGAAGAATCAACACTGTGAAAATGACTCTACTACCCAAAGCAATCTACAGATTCAATGCAATGCCTATCAAACTACCACTGGCATTTTTCATAGAACTAGAACAAAAAATTTCACAATTTGTATGGAAACACAAAAGACCCTGAATAGCCAAAGCAATCTTGAGAACGAAAAATGGAGCTGGAGGAATCAGGCTCCCTGACTTCAGACTATACTACAAAGCTACAGTAATCAACACAGTATGGTACTGGCACAAAAACAGAAATATAGATCAATGGAACAGGATAGAAAGCCCAGAGATAAACCCACTTACATATGGTCACCTTATCTTTGATAAAGGAGGTAAGAATATATAGTGGAGAAAAGATATCCTCTTCAATAAGTGGTGCTGGGAAAACTGGACAGCTACATGTAGAAGAATGAAATTAGAATACTCCCTAACACCATAAATAAAAATAAACTCAAAATGGTTTAAAAACCTAAATGTAAGGCCACACAGTATCAAACTCTTCGAGGAAAACTTAGGCAGAACACTCTATGACATAAATCACAGGAAGATCCTTTTTGACCCACCTCCTAGAGAAATGGAAATAAAAACAAAAATAAACAAATGGGATAATGAAACTTCAAAATTTTGCACAGCAAAGGAAACCTTAAACAAGACGAAAAGACAATCCTCAGAATGGGAGAAAATATTTGCAAATGAAGCAACTGACAAAGGATTAATCTCCAAAATTTACAAGCAGCTCATGCAGCTCAATAACAAAAAAAAAAAAACAACCCAATGCAAAAATGGGCAGAAGACCTAAACAGACATTTCTCCTAAGAAGATATAAAGATTGGCAACAAACACATGAAAGAATGCTCAACATCATTAATCATTAGAGAAATGCAAATCAAAACTACAATGAAGGGCTTCCCTGGTGGCACAGTGGTTGAGAGTCCGCCTGCCGATGCAGGGGACATGGGTTCGTTCCCTGGTCTAGGAAGATCTCACATGCCGTGGAGCAGCTGGGCCCATGAGACCTGGCCGCTGAGCCTGCGCATCCGGAGCCTGTGCTCCGCAACGGGAGAGGCCACAGCAGTGAGAGGCCCGCGTACCGCAAAAAAAAAAAAAAAAAAAAAAAACTACAATGAGATATCATCTCACACAGGTCAGAATGGCCATCATCAAAAAATCTAGAAACAATAAATGCTGGAGAGAGTGTGGAGAAAAGGGAACACTCTTGCACTGTTGGTGGCAATGTAAATTGATACAGCCACTATGGAGAACAGTATGGAGGTTCCTTAAAAAACTACAAATAGAACTACCATACGACCCAGCAATCCCACTACTGGGCATATACCCTGAGAAAACCATAATTCAAAAAGAGTCATGTTGGGCTTCCCTGGTGGCGCAGTGGTTGAGAGTCCACCTGCCGATGCAGGGGACATGAGTTCGTGCTCCGGTCCGGGAAGATCCCACATGCCGCGGAGTGGCTGGGCCCGTGAGCCATGGCTGCTGAGCCTGCATGTCCGGAGCCTGTGCTCCGCAATGGGAGAGGCCACAACAGTGAGAGGCCCGTGTACCACAAAAAAAAAAAAAAAAAAAGAGTCATGTACCAAAATGTTCCTTGCAGCTCTATTTACAATAGCCAGGACATGGAAGCAACCTAAGTGTCAATCAACAGATGAATGGATTAAGAAGATTGGCACATATATACAATGGAATATTACTGAGCCATAAAAAGAAACGAAATTGAGTTATTTGTAGTGGGGTGGATGGACCTAGAGTCTGTCATACAGAGTGAAGTAAGTCAGAAAGAGAAAAACAAATACCGTATGCTATCACATATGTATGGAATTTAAGAAAAAAATGTCATGAAGATTCTAGGGATAAGACGGGAATAAAGACACAGACCTACTAGAGCATGGACTTGAGGATGTGGGGAGGGGGAAGGGTAAGCTGTTACAAAGTGAGAGAGTCGCATGGACATATATACAATACCAAACGTAAAATAGATAGCTAGTGGGAAGCAGCCACATAGCATAGGGAGATCAGCTCGGTGGTTTGTGGCCACCTAGAGGGGTAGGATAGGGAGGATGGGAGGGAGGGAGATGCAAGAGGGAAGAGATATGGGAACATATGTATATGTATAACTGATTTACTTTGCTATAAATCAGAAACTAACGCACCATTGTAAAGCAATTATACTCCAATAAAGATGTTATAAAAATACAAGACAGAATGATAGAGATTAGATTATATCATAATTCTAACTTTGTATGGTTACTTGACGTTCTAGCATCATAACATTAAACAAATTAACTCTAAAAAAAAAAAAAAAGAAAGTAACCAGAACACAACCTTAAGAGAGACATATGTATGTAATGGCATTCCTGTTTGAAATGTCAGCAAACTGAGGCTCAGAGTAGTTAAGTTACTTGTTCCAGGTCACACAACCAGCACAAGGGAGCTGAGCTGGGATTTGAACCCAGGTCTGTCTGGCTCCAAGTACGCGCTCACTCCTCCATACCACTCTCGTGATACTTCACATTTGCAAGCCCTTTGCTATTTACCAATTCGTTCACATACTTTACTGTATCTGTTCCCTAGAATAACCCTGAGGGGCAAGAAAGTCAGACTTTAGTTCTGTTTTACAGATGAAGGAGCTAAGGATCAAAGAAGAAATTAACACTTTTCTTTGAAAAGGTAGGCAATAATGAATGGCTTTGATCCAACAGCAGAAGGGAACAGGCAACAGAGGGTGGGAGCTGCCTGATACTGAGTTAGCAAAACAGAAAAGATTACACACAGATCAATAATTTGCAAAATTTTAAATGAGAAAGGCACTAACAGGTATTTACTGTTACAATCTTTAATTTTACATATGTCTTTCACCATTAGTCTAAATTTTATTTTTCCCTAAGAATATATAAACAAAGATAAGAGTTAACATCTGGTCAACTGAGTGCTGCTATTTGAATGGTGTGCCTTCTAAAAAAACATCACCCTGCAAAGCTGTAGATTACATGATTTTAAAGGTGTGATGCAAAATTATTTCACACTCTCTAGCCAACTTAGGTACAAGGAGCTTCCATGTAGCTTCCATGTATGCGAGGAGCCTGGGCGAGGTAGGTAGAAAAAGGTGAGCAGGGTTGTATTATGAAGAAGAAGACTGTTCTGAAGGCACTGCGGGAAGAAGAGTGACTTGCATGGGGAGAGGCAGGGGAGTGACGTGTTCAGGATGGAGCTCTGAGGAAAGAGGTCTGACCACACGGTTGGACAGGACAGACCAGAATGTTTGTGGACTGGAAGATATGAATGTACAGGCAAGACTTAACAAGAAGGGATTAAGTCTAGAAACAAGGGGCCAATGTGCCAACACTGCAAAGAACGTGGACTGTGCGGATGAAACTCCCACTTGAGAAGGGAAATTCCAACAGGTATCACTAGAAAAATATTTGTGAAATCTGCATGTGTATTCCTAGATAAGAACAGAGGAAAAAACATATTTCTAAATTCCATTCTGTTATCAGATGGATAAGAAAATTCATGTCTACACTAGGTGAAATGACATAGGTAGTCGGAAATTAATACTTGATGTCTGGATTTCTATCCATTCCTCTAGCTCTTATATAGACATATCTAAAACCAATTCTAAGCTCAGTTATTACTAACTTTTAGTCCTAGAATGTACTTCAAATTCACAGGCTCCAAAATTTCTCTTACAATTGTATTCTCTGGTAATCTCAGTTTATTGTCCTGTAAATTTTAACACATACCTTTGCGTGAAAATAAAACAGAACCATATCACTAGACTATGATTTATTCAGCCAAAATGAAATAAAAAAATTTTCTGAGTTGCTTTATAGGTTTATGAAGATGGTAACCAGGAAGCAATAATTTCCAATATTTCCCTCTACAGCCTTTCAAATACACTATAATAAAAGTGACCAAGGTCTCTTTTTAAATAGACAGCATTAATAACTTACAAGAGATCAGTGATAACCATTTATCACATAAATAAGCACTGTGGAGTTACAGAACTCCCAGATTTAATGAGAAGCATTTATTACACTTCTGCATTGCAGCAAAATGTTTGGTACACATTGTACAGAAAACCCAAAGGCAGCCGCCCACTGGTTTTTAATTAAGTGTCATTCCCACTGAGTTAATAAGCATGCTATCAATAATGTGACTTTCCTTTAAAGTTTTGATAATAATTGCTCAAGCTATATTTTGTAATTACTGTTAATAGTTTTGATAAAATTCTCTAATTGCCACGCTCTTCTTGACTACCAACTGAATGTACTATTCCTTCTGTGTCCAAGAACAATCAGTCTTTCTATTTCTAGAGCCTTAATAAAAACAGATCATGTGAAATTGATGTTCACCCTGAGAATAATAAACAACTGGGAAGTTCAATCTTGAAACACAAACAGATTGCTTTGCTGATAAAGGAATAAGTACTTCAGAGATTCAAAACAAGTACAATTTCCTGAGTGCTTCTTTTGTATCAGGCACTGTGGTAGAAGCATTGTCATGAGTGTTCACTGTAAATAAGAATCAATACAATATACAGAGGCATAAACTGAGACATAGAGAAACTAGCTACCTGGTCCAAGGTCCCACAACTAGTCAGTGGAGCCAGAACCCCAAAGCCTGTGCCCTTTCCACAGCCCACCAATTCCCTCTGTTGGATAGGAACTTTGTCCACTCACTGGAAGAATGAAGAAGACGAGCTGGCTCCAGATGAACCATGACTTGGATAATATCACATCCACTTGTCTATGATAATGCTCTGCCAGCAGGAGGCACTCAAAACATGTTTGTTAACTGTATGGAGTTCCTAGTTACCAGTTTAACAGAAGTGTGTCAGCATCCTGCCCATTTGCCTCACCTCTGTGCCCTCTAATCTGTGCTGCACAGGGGCCAAAAACACAGCACCAGTGCCCAGTGTGGCCAGTGACCAAGCGAATCTGCCCAGGGCCTCCAGTTAGGGGTGGTCAACCACTGACCAACCCACCTGCGATAATCACCAGTATTCAGCTTGACCTAGTTTTCTGCCTTCCCAGCAGGATCAGCCCAGACTGAAACAGATGCATTAAGGTAGTGATGAGATGATTTCTGTTAACACAGAAGCATTTTTTAACAGTTGATGATCAAAGTCCTTTATCAACCAATGAAAACAAATGTCAAGTACGTTGGTCAAGACAATCTTTAACTGGATTGAAAGAAAGCTTCAGGTAGCTCCGTGGGGTCATCAGGTGGGCTTATCCACTTTTATCTAATTGCCTAAGAATAACACCTCTTGAAAAACACCCAGCCTTCTCAATTCAGTTTAATTCAATTCAACTAAGTTCAGGTAAATTGATCATGTGTTCACAACCTACCTGGCTCTGTTTCAGGCACTGGAAATACAAAGATGAATTAAACATTATTCCCTTTCAGGAGTTTGTAGTCTTGTAGGGACCCAGTCATGTTTATAACTGATTGGGGAGATTGAAATCAATGCTTAATAATAACATCAGAAACGAGCTATGTTCTCATAAAGAGGACAATGGGAAGAATACAAGGATCTAATTCTTACATTGAATTTATTATGTGCAATGCACTGAACTAGGTGCTTTCATATTCACCATTCTCTTTCATTCTTCACAACAACCCTAAGAGGTAACAATTTCTATCCCATTTTTTAGAGGAGCAAAATAAGCCTCAAAGCAGTTGAATACCTGGCCTGTGGTCACATGAATATGACTGACAGAGCCAGGATGTTCACCCATTCATTCTAAAGCCCATGCTCCTCCACTGCTGACTTCACACTGCCAGGATTAATTTTTTCTGGGAGTACCAGAATAGCTTCACGAGATCAGGAGGAAACAAGATAGCAGAGTAGAAGGACGTGCTCTCACTCCCTCTTGTGAGAACACCAGAATCACAACTAGCTGCTGGACAATCATTGCCAGGAAGACACTGGAACTCACCAAAAAAGATACCCCACATCCAAAGACAAAG
The DNA here is from genome assembly GCF_964165515.1 of Mesoplodon bidens. Taxonomy (NCBI): domain Eukaryota; kingdom Metazoa; phylum Chordata; class Mammalia; order Artiodactyla; family Ziphiidae; genus Mesoplodon; species Mesoplodon bidens. Next base: position 77,385,475 of record NC_138161.1, on the reverse strand, counting down.
GAGAAGCCACAATGAGACAGTAGGAGGGGTGCAATCACAGTAAAATCAAATCCCATAACTGCTGGGTGGGTGACTCACAGACTGGCGAACACATACCACAGAAGTCCACCCACTGGAGTGAAGGTTCTGAGCCCCATGCCAGGCTTCCAAACCTGGGGGTCCAGCAATGGGAAGAGGAATTGCTAGAGAATCAGACTTTGAAGCCTAGTGAGAATTGACTGCAGGACTTCGACAGGACTAGGGGAAACAGAGACTCCACTCTTAGAGGGCACACACAAAGTAGTGTGCTCATCGGGACCCAGAGGAAGGAGCAGTGACCCCAGGGAAGACAGAAGCAGACCGACCTGCTAGTGTTGGAAGGTCTCCTGCAGAGACGGGGGGTGGCTCTGTTTCACCGTGGGGACAAGGACACTGGCAGCAGAGTTCTGGGAAGTACTCCTTGGCATGAGCCCTCCAGAGTCTGCCATTAGCCCCACCAAAGAGCTCAGGTAAGCTACAGTGTTGGGTTGCCTCAGGCCATACAACCAACAGGGAGGGAACCCAGCCACACCCATCAATACTCAAGTGGATTAAAGTTTTACTGAGCTCTGCTCACCAGAGCAACAGTCAGCTCTACCCACCACAAGTCCCTCCCACCAAGCCCCTTAGATAGCCTCATCCACCAGAGGGCAGACAGCAGAAGCAAGAAGAACTACAATCCTGCAGCCTGTGGAACAAAAACCACATTCACAGAAAGAGAGACAAGATGAAAAGGCAGAGAGCTATGTACCAGATGAAGGAACAAGATAAAACCTCAGAAAAACAACTAAATGAAGTGGAGATAGGCAACCTTCCAGAAAAAGAATTCAGAATAATGATAGTGAAGGTGATCCAGGACCTCGGGAAAAAATTGGAGGCAAAGATCGAGAAGATGCAAGAAATGTTTAACAAAGACCTAGAAGAATTAAAGTTCAAACAAACAGAGATGAACAATACAATAACTGAAATGAAAAATACACTAGAAGGAATCAATAGCAGAATAACTGAGGCAGAAGAACGGATAAGTGAACTGGAAGACAAAATGGTGGAATTCACTGCTGCGGAACAGATTAAACAAAAGGGAATGAAAAGAAATGAAGACAGCCTAAGAGACCACTGCGACAACATTAAAGGCAACAACATTCGCATTATACGGGTCCCAGAAGGAGAAGAGAGAGAGAAAGGACCCGAGAAAATATCTGAAGAGATTATAGTCGAAAACTTCTCTAATATGGGAAAGGAAAGTCCAAAGTCCAGGAAGTACAGTGAGTCCCATACATGATAAACCCAAGGAGAAACACGCCGAAACACATAGTAATCAAACTGGCAAAAATTAAAGACAAAGAAAAATCATTGAAAGAAGCAAGGGAAAAATGACAAATAACATACAAGGGAACTCCCACAAGGTTAACAGCTGATTTCTCGGCAGAAACTCTACAAGCCAGAAGGGAGTGGCATGATATACTTAAAGTGATGAAAGGGAAAAACCTACAACCAAGTTTGCTCTACCCAGCAAGGATCTCATTCAGATACGATGGAGAAATAAAAAGCTTTACAGACAAGCAAAAGCTAAAAGAATTCAGCACCACCAAACCAGCTCTACAAAAATGCTAAAGGAACTTCTCTAAGTGGGAAACACAAGAGAAGAAAAGGACCTACAAAAACAAACCCAAAACAATTCAGAAAATGGTCATAGGAACACACATATTGATAATTACCTTAAACGTGAATGGATTAAATGCTCCAACCAAAAGACACAGGCTTGCTGAATGGATACAAAAACAAGACCCATATATATGCTGTCTACAAGAGACCCACTTCATACCTAGGGACACATACAGACTGAAAGTGAGGGGATGGAAAAAGATATTGCATGCAAATGGAAATCAAAAGAAAGCTGAAGTAGCTATACTCATATCAGATAAAATAGACTTTAAAATAAAGAATGTTACAAGAGACAAGGAAGGACCCTACATCATGATCAAGGGATCAATCCAAGAAGCAGATATAAAAATTATAAATATATATACAGCCAACATAGAAGCACCTCAATACATAAGGCAACTGCTAACAGCTATGAAAGAGGAAATTGACAGTAACACAATAAGAGTGGGGGATTTTAACACCTCACGTACACCAATGGACCGATCATCCAAAATGAAAATAAATAAGGAAACAGAAGCTTTAAATGACCCAATAGACCAGATGGATTTAATTGATATTTATAGGACATTCCATCCAAAAACACCAAATTACACTTTCTTCTCAAGTGCGCACGGAACATTCTCCAGGATAGATCACATCTTAGGCCAAAAATCAAGCCTCAGTAAATTTAAGAAAATTGAAATCATATCAATCATCTTTTCTGACCACAATGCTATGAGATTAGAAACAAATTCAGGGAAAAGACGTAAAAAACACAAACACATGGAGGCTAAACAATATGTTACTAAAAAACCAAGAGATCACTGAAGAAATCAAAGAGGAAATCAAAAAATACCTAGAGACAAATGACAATGAAAACACAACAATCCAAAACCTATGGGATGCAGCAAAAGCAGTTATAAGAGGGAAGTTCATAGCTATACAAGCCTACCTCAAGAAATAAGAAAAATCTCAAGCGAACTATCTAACCTTACACCTAAAGGAACTAGAGAAAGAAGAACAAACAAAACCCAGAGTTAGCAGAAGGAAAGAAATCATGAAGATCAGAGCAGAGATAAATGAAATAGAAACAAAGAAAACAATAGCAAAGATCAATAAAACTAAAAGCTGGTTCTTTGAGAAGATAAACAAAATGGATAAACCATTAGCCAGACTCATCAAGAAAAAGAGAAAGAGGACTCAAATCAATAAAATTAGAAATGAAAAAGGAGAAGTTACAACAGACACAGCAGAAATACAAAGCATCCTAAGAGACTACTACAAGCAACGCTATGCCAATAAAATGGACAACCTGGAAGAAATGGACAAATTCTTAGAAAGGTATAGCCTTCCAAGACTGAACCAGGAAGAAACAGAAACTATGAACAGACCAATCACAAGTAATGAAATTGAAACAGTGATTAAAAATATTCCAACAAACAAAAGTCCAGGACCAGTTGGCTTCACAGGTGAATTCTATCAAACACTTAGAGAACAGCTAATACCCATCCTTCTCAAACTCTTCCAAAAAACTGCAGAGGAAGGAACACTCCCAAACTCACTTTATGAGGCCACCATCACTCTGATACCAAAACCAGACAAAGATACTACAAAAAAAGAAAATTAAAGACCAATATCACTGATGAATATAGATGCAAAAATCTTCAACAAAACACTAGGAAACAGAATCCAACAACATATTAAAAGAATCATACACCACGATCAAGTGGGATTTATCCCAGGGATGCAAGGATTCTTCAATATAAGCAAATCAATCAATGTGATACACCATATTAAAAAACTGAAGAATAAAAACCACATGATCATTTCAATAGATGCAGAAAAAGCTTTTGACACAATTCAACATGCATTTATGATAAAAACTCTCCAGAAAGTGGGCATACAGGGAACCTACCTCAACATAATAAAGGCCATATACAACAAACCCACAGCAAACATTCTCAATGGTGAAAAACTGAAAACATTTCCTCTAAGATCAGGAACGAGACAAGGATGTCCACTCTCACCATCATTCAACATAGTTTTGGAAGTCCTAGCCACAGCAATCAGAGAAGGAAAAGAAATAAAAGGAATACAAATTGGAAAAGAAGTAAAACTGTCACTGTTTGCACATGACATGATACTATACATAGAGAATCCTAAAAATACCACTAGAAAACTACTAGAGCTAATCAATGAATTTGGTAAAGTTGCAGGATACAAAATTAATGCACAGAAATCTCTTGCATTCCTATACACTAATGATGAAACACCTGAAAGAGAAATTATGGAAACACTCCCATTTACCAATGCAACAAAAAGAATAAAATACCTAGGAATAAACCTACCTAGGGAGATAAAAGACCTGTATGCAGAAAACTATAAGACACTGATGAAAGAAATTAAACATGATACCAACAGATGGAGAGATATACCATGTTCTTGAATTGGAAGAATCAATATTGTGAAAATGACTATAGTACCCAAAGCAATCTACAGATTCAATGCAATCCCTATCAAATTACCAATGGCATTTTTTACAGAACTAGAACAAATCATCTTAAAATTTGTATGGAGACACAAAAGAACGCAAGTAGCCAAAGCAGTCTTGGGGGAAAAAAAGGAGCTGGAGGAATCAGAGTCCCTGATTTCAGACTATATTACAAAGCTACACTAATCAAGACAATATGGTACTGGCACAAAAACAAAAACATAGATCAACGGAACAAGATAGAAAGCCCAGAGATGAACCCAAGCACCTATGGTCAACTAATCTATGACAAAGGAGGCAAAGATATACAATGGAGAAAAGACAGTCCTTCAATAAGTGGTGCTGGGAAAACTGGACAGCTACATGTAAAAGAATGAAATTAGAACACTCCCTAACACCATACACAAAAATAAATTCAAAATGGATTCAAGACCTAAATGTAAGACTGGACACTATAAAACTCTTAGAGGAAAACATAGGAAGAACACTCTTTGACATAAATCACAGAAAAATCTTTTTTGATCCACCTCCTAGAGTAATGGAAATAAAAACAAAAATAAACAAATGGGACCTAATGAAACTTAAAAGCTTTTGCACAGCAAAGGAAACCATAAACAAGATGAAAAGACAACCCTCAGAATGGGAGAAAATATTTGCAAACGAATCAATGGACAAACGATTAATCTCCAAAATATATAAACAGCTCATGCAGCTCAATATTAAAGAAACAAACAACCCAATCCAAAAATGGGCAGAAGACCTAAATAGACATTTCTCAAAAGAAGACATACAGATGGCCAAGAAACACATGAAAAGCTGCTCAACATCACTAATTATTAGAGAAATGCAAATCAAAACTACAATGAGTAATCAACTCACACCAGTTAAAATGGGCATCATCTGAAAATCTACAAACAATAAATGCTGGAGAGCATGTGGAGAAAAGGGAACCCTCTTGCACTGTTGGTAGGAATGTAAATTGATACAGCCACTATGGAGAACAGTATGGAGGTTCCTTAAAAAACTAAAAATAGAATTACCATATGATCCAGCAATCCCACTACTGGGCATATACCCAGAGAAAACCATAGTTCAAAAAGACACATGCACCCCAATGTTCACTGCAGCACTATTTACAATAGCCAGGTCATGGAACCAACCTAAATTCCCATCGACAGACAAATGGATAAAGAAGATGTGGTACATATATAAAATTGGATGTTACTCAGCCATAAAAAGGAACGAAATTGAGTCATTTGTTGAGACGTGGACGGATCTAGAGACTGTCATACAGAGTGAAGTAAGTCAGAAAGAGAAAAACAAATATCGTATATTAATGCATGTATGTGGAACCTAGAAAAATGTTACAGATGAACCGGTTTGCAGGGCAGAAGTTGAGACACAGATGTAGAGAACAAATGTATGGACACCAAGGAGGGAAAACCGCGGGGGTGTGGGGATGGACAGGTAGGCAGGGCCAGACCAGGTGGAGCCTGTGGACCACACCTTTGGTATTTATCCATAGTAGCCATTGCAGATTTTCAAGCATTGCAGATTTTCAACAAGTGATCTGATTTGATATCAGTTTCAAAAAGATTACTCTGGCCACAGAGCAGAGCTGGGATTGGTTGGTGTCAGAGTAGATGTGGAGAGACCAAGCTACTGCAGTAATCCACGTAGGAGTGATGGTAAATTGCACCAGACAGGTGCCCACAAAGAAATGAGAAGTGGAAGGACTCTGGAGCACCTAGTCACAAACTGGAAATGAGAGGGGAGGGAGTCAGAGAGTATGAAGTTCTGACTCTACCTTTCTGTCTTGGGGAATTAGATGGCAGGCAGTGATGTTTAGGGAAAGTGGGACACTGAAAGGAGACACAGTGAATGAAAGGATGAGGCAAGAGTGTAAAAGAGATTGGGGGGCCAGGTGTTGTAGGACCCTAAAGACCACCTGAAGGAGTTTGTAGTTCATACAGTAGACCTAGGAAAGATAGGAACATTTTATGCTGGCCTGTTCCTGACATTCTTTTGGCCCAAGGCAAGAGTCTAGATAGCTTCTAATTCCATATATCCTAAAGCTTTTCTTCACCCCACCAACTCAAAGACAGGCAACCTCTACCCTCAAGGGGTCTCCAGCTTCTCAGCGCTGTTGGCAATGCCCTTTTACGTTTTTTAAAAGAACCTGAGGCTGGAAGGTTAAAATTTAGACTTCTCAAACTCTCGGAGTTTGGTACTTGAATGTAGAGATGTGGGGAGAGTCAGCCCCAGGCTCTGGCCTAACTGCCCCTTCTATTCCCACCCTCAAACCCACCTGTGGCATGAAGGACCTCAAGTGCACGTCTATGGACAGCCGGACCCACTCATTCAAGCTCCCGCCCACCATCACCACCCCCAGGAAAAGCAGCTGTCCCTTGGCCACCCCCACACAGATCCTAGATGCCAAGTGGGCAGGAGTATCCAGAATCCTGGTCATCTGCAGTGAGAGCTGTAAGAGGGACATGTATTCCAAGGGGCTGGTGTGAGCTTTTCTCCCACCTGGTGCTTATTTTATTTCAATTACACTTTCCATTAGCACCACTATTGTATTACTTTGAGCATAACTTACTTACTGACTGTCACATTTAAAATCTACTATTTTGAAAGAAGGGGGAAGATGTCATGTCCCTACCTTTCCAAATCTGATGACTGACTGAGATAAACGCTGCTTCCCATTGAAAGCTCAAATAAAGGAAAAACCATCATAATAATAAACATCATCACCATTCATCTCAGTGGTAATTACCATTCATGCCAACCCCCCTCAAGATTTAAACTCTAGTTAAAATGCAGAAAGATGAACAGATTGAAGAATGTAGCTTATTTACTTCCAAAGTGAAAGTGCCATTCTACAATCCAAAGACTTTAAGACAAACCTGACAGCCTAAATTACTCCCTACCATAGGAAATGGTTTTGATAGAATAAGACATTAATAAACAACCTGGATTTTCCTCATTTATTTTCACTTTATTTATTTGTCATTTCTACTCTATATTTCAAAAGGCAGCTTATAATAAAAATCCATATACAGCAGCAGATAGTTAAGAGTGAAGTGAAGAAAAATATCTCAGGAGCTATTTAGAGGGAAAGAAAAAATTTAATCATGAATCTGAAATCAGACATTATTCATATGAGCACTAAATTGGCTCTGAGTTTCCCAGCAGCCAAGGGAAAAAAAAAACTGGGAGGAGGACCACATACTTCTCAAAGCCTGTTAAGGAGCATATTCTCAAGTTCTTTAAAAGAGACACACTTCCTGCTGCCACCAAAGTCATATCAAACAGTACCTCCAAGTAGCAACATTGAGGGTTGCTAAAATTTCTGCATTTCATTATTAGTCCTGCATATAACCTAAATGGGTAACAAGAAGACATATTTGTTAAGAATAAGCTATTGCCCTGGAGTAGCAATACTCATATCAGAAAAAAATAGACAAAAATAAAGACTGTTATAAGAGACAAAGAAGGACACTACATAACAATCAAGGGATCAATCCAAGAAGAAGATATAATAATTGTAAGCATATATGCACCCAACATAGGAACACCTCAATATATAAGGCAAATACTAACAGCCATAGAGGGAGAAGTCAACAATAACACAATAATAGTGGGGGACTTTAACACCCCACTTTCATCAATGTACAGCTCATCCAGACAGAAAATCAATAAGGAAACACAGGCCTTAAATGGCACATTAAACCAGATGGACATAATGGATATTCATAGAGCACTCCATCCAAAATCAGAAGAATACACATTCCTCTCAGGTGCACATGGAACATCCTCCAGGATTGACCACATCCTGGGCTACAAAGCAAGCCTCGGTAAATTTAAGAAAATTGAAATCATATCAAGCATATTTTCTAACCACAATGTTATGTGATTAGAAATAAACTACAATAAAAAACTATAAAAAACACAAACACATGGAGGCTAAACAATATGCTACTAAACAACCAATGGATCACTGAAGAAATCAAAGAGGAAATCAAAAAATACCCAGAGAACAACGATCCAAAACCTATGGGATACAGCAAAAGCAGTTCTAAGGGGAAAGTTTATAGCAATACAATCTTACCACAGGAAACAAGAAAAATCTCAAATAAACAACCTAACCTTACACCTAAAGCAACTAGAGAAAGAAGACCAAACAAAACCAAAAGTTAATAGAAGAAAAGAAATCATAAAGATCAGAGCAGAAATAAATGAAATAGAGGCAAAGAAGACAATAGTAAAGATCAATGAAACTAAAAGCTGGTTCTTTGAAAAGATAAACAAAATTGATAAACCTTTAGCCAGACTTATCAAGAAAAAAAGGGAGAGGATTCAAATCAATAAAATTGGAAATGAAAAAGGAGAAGTTACAACTGACACCACAGAAGGATAAGAGACTACTATATGCAACTCTATGCCAATAAAATGGAAGAAATGGACAAATTCTTAGACAGGTAGTCTCCCAAGACTGAACCACAAAGAATTAGAAAATATGAACAGGCCAATCACAAGCACTGAAATTGAAACTGTAATTTTATTTATTTATTTATTTTTGCAGTACGCGGGCCTCTCACTGTTGTGGCCTCTCCCGTTGCAGAGCACAGGCTCCGGACGCTCAGGCCCAGGAGCCATGGCTCACGGGCCCAGCCGCTCCGTGGCATGTGGGATCCTCCCGGACCAGGGCACGAATCCGTGTCCCCTGCATCGGCAGGCAGACTCTCAACCACTGAGCCACCAGGGAAGCCCGAAACTGTGATTTTAAAACTCCCAGCAAACAAAAGCCCAGGGCCTGATGGCTTCACAGGAGAATTCTAGCAAACATTTAGAGAAGAGCTAACACCTATTCTTCTGAAACTGTTCCAAAAAATTGCAGAGGAAGGAAAACTCTCAAACTCATTCTATGAGGCCACCATCACCCTGGTACCAAAACCAGACAAAGATACCACTAAAAAAGAAAACTACAGGCCAATATCACTGATGAACATAGATGCAAAAATCCTCAACAAAATACTAGCAATTCAAATCCAACAACACATTAAAAGGATCATACACCATGATCAAGTGGGATTTATCCCAGGAATGCAAGGATTTTTCAATATCCACAAATCAATCAGTGTGATACACCACATCAACCAACTGAAGAATAAAAACTATATGATAATCTCAATAGATGCAGAAAAAGCTTTTGATAAAATTCAACACCAATTTATGATAAAAACTCTCCAGAAAGTGGGCATACAGGGAACCTACCTCAACATAATAAAGGCCATATAGGACAAACCTATAGTATCATGCTCAATGGTGAAAAGCTAAAAGCATTTCCTCTAGGATCAGGAACGAGACAAGGATGCCCACTCTCACCACATTTATTCAACATAGTTTTGGAAGTCCTAGCTATGCAATCAGAGAAGAAAAATAAATAAAAGGAATACAAATTGGAAAAGAAGAAGTAAAACTGTCACTGTTTGCAGATGACATGATACTATACATAGAAAATCCTAAAGACCCTACCAGAAAACTACTAGAGCTCATCAATGAATTTGGTAAAGTTGCAGGATAGGAAATTAATACAGAGAAATCTGTTGCATTTCCATACACTAACAATGAAAGATCAGAAAGAGAAATTCAAGAAACAATCCCATTTACCATTTCATCAAAAAGAATAAAACACCTAGGAATAAACCTACCTAAGGAGGCAAAAGACCTTTACTCTGAAAACTATAAGATGCTGATGAAAGAAATCAAAGAATACACAAACAGATGGAAAGATATCCCATATTCTTGGATTAGAAGAATAAATATTATCAAAATGACTATACTACCCAAGGCAATCTACAGATTCAATGCAATCCCTATCAAATTACCGATGGCATTTTTCACAGAACTAGAACAAAAAATCTTAAAATTTGTATGGAGACACAAAAGACTCCAAATAGTCAAAGCAATCTGGAGAAAGAAAAATGGAGCTGGAGGAATCAGGCTCTCTGACTTCAGACTGTACTACAAAGCTATAGTCATCAAAACAGTATGGTCCTGGCACAAAAATAGAACTATAGATCGATGAACAGGATAGAAAGCCCAGAAATAAATCCATGCACGTATGGTCAATTAATCTATTACAAAGGAGGCAAGACTATACAATGGTGGAAAGGCAGTCTCTTCAACAAATGGTGCTGGGAAACCTGGACAGCTACATGTAAAAAATTGAAATTAGATCATTCTTTAACACCATACACAAAAATAAGCTCAAAATGGATTAAAGACCTAAATGTGAGACTGGACACTATAAAACTCCTAGAGGAAAACATAGGCAGAACACTCTCTGACATAAAATGCAGAAATGTTTTTTCCAATCCATCTCCCAGAGTAATGGAAATAAAAACAAAAATAAACAAATGGGACCTAATTAAACTCAAAAGCTTTTGCACAGCAAAGGAACATAAACAAAACGAAAAGACAACCCACAGATCGGGAGAAAACATTTTCAAATGAGGTGACCGACAAGGGATTAGCCTCCAAAATTTACAAACAGCTCATGTGGCTTAATATCAGTAAAATGAACAACCCAATCAAAACATGGGTAGAAGATCTAAATAGACATTTTTCCAAGTAAGACATATGGATGGCCAAGAGGCACATGAAAAGATGTTCAACATCACTAATAATCAGAGAAATGCAAATCACCACTACAATGAGATATCACCTCACACCAGTCAAAATGGCTATCATCAAAAAATCCACAAACAATAAATGCTGGAGAGGGTGTGGAGAGAAGGGGACCCTCCTACACTGTTGGTGGGAATGTAAATTGGTACAGCCACTATGGAGAACAGTATGGAGGTTCCTTAAAAAACTAAAAATAGAGCTACCATATGGCCCTGCAATCCCACTCCTGGGCACATATCCAGAGAAAAACATGTTCCAAAAGGATACATGCACCCCGATGTTCATTGCAGCACTGTTTACAATAGCCAAGACATGGAAGCAACCTAAATGTCCATCAATAGAGGAATGGATAAAGAAGATGTGGTACATATATACAATGGAATATTACTCAGCCATAAAAAAGAATGAAATAATACCATTTGCAGCAACATGGACGGACCTAGAGATTGTCATGCTGAGTGAAGTCAGACAGAGAAAGAGAAATATCATATGATATTGCTTATATGCAGAATCTAAAAAGAAATGATACAAATGAACATATTTACAAAACAGAAATGGACTCAAAGACTTAGAGAATGATCTTATGGTTACCGTAGGGGAAAGGTGGAGGGAAGAGATAATTAGGGAGTTTGAGACTGACATGTACACACTGTTATATTTAAAAAGGATAACCAACAAGGACCTACTGTATAGCACAGGGAAGTCTGCTCAAAGTTATGCGGCAGGCTGGATGGGAGGGGAGTCTGGGGGAGAACGGATACATGTATATGTATGGCTGAGTCGCTTTGCTGTGCACCTGAAACTATCACAACATTGTTCATCAACTATACTCCAATATAAAATAAAAAGTAAAAAGAAAGATAAAAAAATAGAATAAGCTACTGCCGAGCGCATGCTTCCTGAAGAACTGGACTGCTACAGGGAGCAGTATTAGGGAACTCAGAATATGGATAGCCAGTTAGTCTCTGATGCTCTCAGCCACACATCAGTTTCCCCTGGAGCATCTGGTAACCAACACAAGACTGGGCTTTAAGTGCTTATGCTTCTGTTAACTAGAAAATATGTTTTAAAAGGTCTATATTATAGTTAATTAAGAGGAAATACACATATAAAAAATTTCGATCTCAAAGCAAATATAGCTTAATTTATAATGCCAGTTATAAGAGATCTCAGCAGCCAACTTGAACCTAGACAAAAAATTTGGAAAAGCATAACTTATGCCTGTGATATACTCAGCTTAGTAGCACACCAGCCTCCTTTCACTAGGCTGGACTTAGGCAGAGACTGAGATTTCTGAATTATCAAATGGCTACAGATAGCAATTTTTCTCTTCTTTCTAAGTAATAGAACCCCTGGTTTGTTCAGGTTGGCAACATACCCAGCTTGAAATAATCAGGTTCCCAGACTCCTCTGCAGCAATGGCTTGCCATATTGGTTTTGGGACACAGTTATGGCCAAGGAGAGATGAGCAAAGTCTACCAGGAAGGGCCTCTGGAGACTTGCTAAATGGAACTCAACTGACATTTACATTTTGGTTTTGCTCTTCATCCTTCATCTTGTTTGAAAACAAACAAAATGTTTGATGAAAGACCAGCCATCTAGGGACAATGAGTGTAAAAACCAGAGATAAGAACACTGAAAACGGAGCTGGAAAGAGCTTGGGTGCTGACGGCTCCCTCAAATGCTCCACCAGCTCTGGACTGCCTCCCCCGCCCTTCTTTTGAAGTGGAAAAAAAAATCCTTTTGAGTTAGCCACTCCAGATGGGTTTTTGTCACCATCAGCAGAACATAATCCTTAACTGAAAACAGACACAGACCCACCTCTCTAAATGCTTCATTCAACAAACTAAAAGTGAGATTTCAAGTCCAGGGAGACTGGGCAGAAGAGAATCTCCCTCTCAGTGTAGCATTTGTCTGGTGGCAGGAGTGTTGCAGACGTTCACCAAACACTGGTTTCCTCCTGGTCCCACAGCTGAGTACATTTCGCATCTTCCCCCGATGAGTCCAAGTGTCTGAGTTCCGGCCAGTGAAACAGGGAAGGGAGTGATGTGCTGCATAGAGCCTTCCCCCCAGTTCTCTGTGCTGGCTTTTTTTTCCCCATCCTCCAGCTGAACGAGAAGGAGGACAAGCTCCTGGAAAATGGCAGAGCCATGCAAAGGAAGAGGCCCAGGTCCCCGATCCAGGGGTCAGAGCCCTGCACCCACTGCAGCAGAACAGCAATACACAAGGAGAACGTTTATTATGCTAAGTCACCAAGATTTCGAGGTTGCTGTTACAGTAGTCAGTCTACTATGAATATAACTCCAGGAATGGTCTCCAAAGTGGAGGGCAAGCATTGTAGTAGCAAGATGTAGCATTGTAGTAGCAAGATGATGCCCTAGGGTACAGGGAAAAAGTATTACAACTTGTACTTAACCACACTTTTAATGACTTTAACCAATTTTTGGCCATTTTTAAATGTGCATATGTTGATAAAGTACAATATGTATAAAACAAATAAATATGCTTATACTAAAAAGTATGTTCAGAACCGTTTTTTACTGAATGGGATGCACGATTCTAAAAAAATCTTGAATATCATCGTTCTAGGGTGGTGGTTTTAAAACATTTTTTAAGCCACAAAACTCAATCTTCACATAAGAACTTCCATGTGAGCCCAGTACAGAAAAAGAGGTGATGGCTTTGCTGCTCTGGTTAATGAAAGTGGGAGCTCCAAACCCTACCTCTCTCTGCCTTGCTCCAGAAGGAATGAGGCCACACAGGGGAAGGAGGAGAAGCATCAGTATTGAGGTTTTGCATAAGATTTTGATTAGAAAGAGGATCATATTGCTTAATTTTTAAAAACAATTGTGCTCTACAAAATCTATTGGAACAAAGCAATAGTAACAACATTCTAAAGACCTTTACAGTTGATATATCTCTAGTCTCCTTTTTCTTGGTTTGAATTGGTTTGAATGGGTCACTTATACATTGGCTCTTCATCCGGGGCAAAGAGAGCTGGGAGACCTGACCACCTACCTCTGCTTGACCTACTGCCAAATTTCTTCATCTTTATTTAAGCATCAGGAACAGAGCAGGAGGAGGCAGAAAAGGAGAGGAAATGGCAAAGCCAAGATATTGTGATTATTGTTTCTTGGGCAGTTTAAGAAACCACGAGCAGCTTCGACATCCCGGGCTTCTACTTGCAGAGGCACAAAGAGGCCAAGCAGAGGCCACGGTTTGCTCACCAATATTCCAGCTCCTCTTTCATTAAGTTGAGGGTACAAAGGAGCTCGGAATTTAGTCCAAAGAAACTACTTAAAACCATTTAGAAATAAGAAGTCTTGCATGAAATTAAACCTATGTTACTGATAAGTGCGAAATATAAAACAATTATTCACACACCAAAGAAAGTACCATGTACTGTTTCTATGGCGAGACTACACAGAAACCCAATGCATTCAGAGAACTGGAGCCTATGTCAACCACTCCTCAACTCATAAAAACGAGGTCAGAAAATTAACGCATGCCAATCTGAAGTACACAGACCTTTGACTCATTTCTTCTTTTCCTTCACGGTGGAGAGAAGGAGAAGGGAATAATAACAAAATTACTCCCAGCAGCCAAGTATCTAGCTGAAAGGAATAATCAACTAGAACTGTCATTTGACTTTCTATCGTTTATAGCAAGCTTGTGCCTTCAAATATTTACATTTATTCTTCAACTATTGCTGCCTCTTAATATTTCAATGTATAAAAATAAATATATATTTTTTTACCTTTCCCCTTATTACAGCACCATTCGTCTTATACACTACTTCAGGCTGCACAGAGTCAGTACAATTTATATCGTCAGAGATCACTGAGTAAGCAGTAGTAAATTAGAGTTGTGCATCTTCCATCCGTAAGTGCTTGCCCCACCCAGCTCCTGCACTCACGGCCCCAGCTTCTGACAGGTACCGATGATGTAATTACCATCTCAGCCATCATATCGAGGTGCCAAGAATATCTCTTCAAATCTTGAGTTACGTTGTAAGAGCAGAGTTATCTCTGAACTCAGTGTTGCTTGTTAAATGGACATAAAGCAACTCAAAGGACAATAAGAAGCAATTCTTTAAATGGAATGTCCCTATTAAGAATATTTGTTTCCTTCTCTGTGACAGATGCTGTCACGAGGCTC
Source organism: Mesoplodon bidens (assembly GCF_964165515.1). Classification (NCBI taxonomy): domain Eukaryota; kingdom Metazoa; phylum Chordata; class Mammalia; order Artiodactyla; family Ziphiidae; genus Mesoplodon; species Mesoplodon bidens. The sequence continues at coordinate 77,370,468 of NC_138161.1, read as the reverse complement.
ATATGTAACTTCTCTTTCTTTTCCTCCCCTTGAATATGTTTGCTGTCCTGATGATAAATCTACAGTCTACGCTGAGCGGAAGAAAAATAGCTGGGGCTTTTCTGCATGCCAAGGTTGTGGGCCACATCTATCATCCTCTTGCTTCTGTTTTCCTTTTAATTAATTATCTCACTTCAGTCAGAAACTTGACTTCAAATCATAAGCCTAAGGAGAAACTAGATTTTAATTTACAGAAGCTCAGCTAAATATTTTTGTTCTAAGACTATATTTCATAAGAAAGATGGGAGCCCCAGGGCTCTTTAAACCAAACAACAACTATAAACATTTTTCTTCATGGCATGGTTTTTTGCTTCAAATCAAACTTGAGTTCATCTACAGCCCATCAACCAAAAAGTTATTATAAGATTACATTCACCTTTTCCAGTCTGCCACCCAGCACACAACAGCCTGAATTAATCACACGTTAGAGAGGAATTTTCTTAAATGGGCCATTTCTTCAGGAAATCCTGACAGTTAATTTAGGCCTCTAGTTGGGGCTAGAGGCGGGCCCACTCTACTCCATCAGGACAGCGTTCCATCTTTCTCTTTCTAATTTTCCCTCCAGCTCTGCAGTTTCTACACCAGAGAGATGAAGAAGCTAATAATCTGGGACTGCATTAAGATTGCTCAAACAAGTTCCCCCATTCATTAAGAACAAGGTTTGCCCAAAGTACCACAGCTGTGTTGCCCACAGTTGACTTGTTCCGGCTCCCCCAGGGCCCCGCGTAAGAGTGTGCAAGGCTGTGGATCAGCTCCCAGGTCTGTCATAGTGCTGGAGAGATTTCACACCAATTAAGAGAACTAATGGCCCCAGGAGCAGAGGGAGGGAGGGGACAGTCAACATTCCTCAGCATTCTGTCCAGCAGCCTTTGTTGGAGATATTAAAGTCCTTTCAAAGGGGATACATTATTTCTATAAGCCCAAAGGTCTGGGTTAAGTGCTTTCCTTTTATATTTCTTTTCTTTCAATGGAAAAAAAAGACTTTACAACTTCCAATAAGAAAGGTGAGTTCATGTTTCAAGAAAATTGACTGAATGAACTCAAACATGGCAGTGTTGTCAGTGATGTCTAAGAAGTTGAAAAAAAAATCCAATTTGATGGGTCAGGTTGGGTGATATAGTGGAAAAGTAAACAAATGGCAAAAATCTGCAGGCTCTGTAGGCTCTAATTTTAGAGAGGAAGGAGCTAAAGAGATCCTGAAATTCGAGCACCAAGTCAGTTAGGTCAGGAAACCGAGTCTGCAATTTGCTCACATTTGCCCAACAAGGAGGTGGCAGAATGAGGGCAAGAACCTATCGCTCTACTCAGGTCATTAAGAGTTTGTTGAGCACCTACGGCATGCAGTATGCCATACAACAAGGGGCTCTTAGGTCACCGACAAACTCTTCCCCCAAAATCAGCATCATAAGTAGGACCCAGTAGAGCATTCCTCAAAATGAACTAATTATATGGTTTGCTTTCAAAGGACTGGAAGGCAAAAAAACTCAACACCTAATATTGCATTACATTAAAAAATTATAATGTTATTTAAATATGTATAAATGTAAAACTAAACCCCTATACTTATTGTTCTTTTAAGCAACTATGAAACCAGAACAGATTTTCAAATTAAATGCAAATAAAACCAAAAAAAATCCAATTAATAGCCTTACTTTAATGTGACAAATTTATGTGCTTTTGCCAAAACCAAATTACTGCTGGGAACGTGCGTGGGGTGCTGATGGATAATGGCAGGTTCTTTGGGCTGAGCAGACCCGTTCCACCATGTGTGGGGAGGGTACCATTTGGCCAGCTTCTGGTCTTCCTCCTTAGCCCAGACTAGGAAGCTGGGATCATGTGGCACCAACACGAGCAGGCACACAAGCCCACTGTTCAGTTACATGATGGCCCAGGAGATGCTTAGCTTAATTTGCAGACTGTCATCAAAACAAAAGCCCTAATTTTAAAGATTCTCATGAACATGCATTGTAGCCTCAAGAACACAGCCCCAGATCGGTTTGGAAGATACTGGTCAATTTATCATTTTAAGTTATTTTTTCACTGTTTTCCATTTAAAGTCATATAATCAGAAGAGAAAGCTGGCTCAAATAGAAATATTTTTCAATATAATATGATCACAACAAATGAGTTTTATTGGATAGTTTCATATCATTTCAAGTTAGAGCATCATTTTAATACTTGAACTCCATCCCCTACGATGAATGAACTCCATCCATTTGCTGGTAAGGGATTAGAGGACACTCTGTATTCATAAAGTCTTTTCCTGGAGCTTTCTGGGAGTATGAAAATCATAAATGTAAATCAAAACTGTGTGGCAGTTACATAGAAGTCCCCTGTGAGGGCTAAGCCACAAGATGGGAATCTCAGCAGCATGGAGGCCTGCAGCAAGAGCAGGGAGGCCCAGGGCAAACATTTGAAACTATGACTTGCAAAACCATACCAATAAAGTTTGCTGTAAGCCTTTTCGATTATCATAAGGGCCCCAGTCATTTTCTGAAACAGGTCATTTTCTTTTAAGCTCTATCGTGTACAATGTCACACTAAAATTCCTTTAACCACAATTTCAGATTGGATGTGCTTTTTTTTTTTTTGAGTCTGCAAACAGATCTTAACTTGATGAAGCAGGTGAAGAGAAGAATGTTTACTGTTAAACACCCTTGATCCTCAGATTCTCAGTCCCTGGACTCTTTCACCAGATGCAGCACAGCCTATGTCTATTAGAAATTCAACTGAGTATCATCCATGGAGCACCCACTGCCTGCCAGGTACTGTGCTGAGGATACAATGGTGAGTAAGAAAGAACAGAATGGTCATAGTCTAGACAAGGAGAGGAGATTGACGCAGTAAACAACCATCCAGGCAGGGCATCTAACGTTACAGCAGAATCAAGCACAAGAGGAGGAAGGAGAACAGAAGAGGAACAATCACTGTGTCTAGGCTGGAGGAGAGAAAAGGTTTTCTAGAGTAACATTCTAGGATATTCCAGCCAGGCTTTGAAAAAAATGAAAAGGAGTTCATTAGAAAAAATGCCAAGTGGGAGAAGATGCAGAAGAAACACAGATGCAAACAGTAGAATGTGATGACAGGATGATAATCATTTAGCAAACCTTCACTGAGCAGTTCTGGGTGCCAGGCACTGTGCTAAACATTTTAGGGGCTCTCTTTCATTCAATCGTCATGACAGATTTATCCCCATTTTATTGATAAGAAATTTGAGCCTTAGAGAGATTCACCTGCCCAAGATCCTACAGCTAATAAGGGGCAAAGTTCAGGTCAAACTAGGAAGAAGATACGCACAGCCAATGTTTTCCACCTCTCCACTCTACTGTTCAGAAGGCTAGAGCATGAAGTAGAAGGTAGAGAGGAAAAACATAACTGATTGTTAAAATACTACATTTCTATCAACCTTTATATGGATGAGTATGAAATATTGTAAAACCTCCTCAAACGTTGTTGCAAAGGATACGTTTGACACTTCACACACAAACTATGTTATTACCGTTTATATGTATTAGAGATCTTCGTTATACCAATCTCTGATTTCATTCTTCTCAGGAAAGGCGGAATTTTCGTTTGTTTACTTTTGATTTTAAATACTCAAGTGGATATGATGAACATGTTTATAAGATGTTCATGTGTAAATAAATTCACAAATTAGACAAAATTCTTTACCAGTCCACATACCCCAATTTCATGTTTAGAAATCAACACACACACACACCAGCACACCAAACACAGAATGCTGAGGCTGTCTCTAGAAACTAGTAAAATAAGAGAGAATATGATTATTTCTTGCTGAAAATATAGGGCTTTTAATTGGCAAACAACACAGAATGATAACAATTATAACTGGCATGGTTTTCGGTTAATACAATTAAAAATAGTATGACATGCTTTCTTAGCCTTTGAGAAATTTTACGTGCTGGTTTTTTTTTTTAATTTGGCTCTTTGAGAGTTAAAGAGAGGCTGTCTTCTTAGTTGAGAGAAAGTGAATATCATTAACATAAGGCTCTTAGTAAATCAAGTTAACTTTTGTGGGTTGTGTGATCATTTCCTTATAAATGTCCTGCTCTCCTCAAGTGAGCCCAACAGAAAGGGTGGATTTACGTATTCAAATGCCACAGTTGGAGAAAGCCCTTGTAGGGGAGCTAATCCCTTCTACCCTACAAAAGGAAAAAATCATAACAAAAACAGCAGGCTTGGAAACAACTTTCCATCAACCTACTCAGTAAGTGCCAGGTGCAAGATTCATTCCACCAGGCTTCCACTCAGCTCAAGGATGCCATAAGACTGCAGACAGGCAGAAATGTCCATGTCTAAAGATTTCTGGTTGAGCTCAGGGCTTGTCATTGGTAAATTAAGAGCTATTATACCCACCTCACATAGTTATTGGGAAGATTAAATTTGATAATATGTTTAAAATGTCTAACACAATCCTTGACCTGGGAGGCATCCAATATGGGTTGATCCCATCCCTTTTCACACACAAACCCCACTCCCTCTCTATCCTCTGGTGGAGACTGCCAAACAGCAGCATTTTTCATTATAGTGCTTTCTTAGAAATTAGAAGAAAAAAATAAAAAACAATAAAACACAAGGAGTTTATAGCATAATCATTTGATGTTTTTGCGACTTCAAATAGTTGTTTCTGTGACTAAGTGGTAGGCGTGTGAGGGTATCAAGATGATGGGGATCTACCGCTGAGCTCCATGTTGGGGCATGAAATTCACCAATAAATTACTGCAGCAGAGTTTCATAGCTAATAGAGTTATGTAAATCACATTTGAGAGCCTTTTTTGGAAAGACTTGATGTAAGTAACCAAATAGAAAACAAGGTGTTTATGTAAACAAATCAAAAAACCTCCCTTTTGTTTTCTTTCCTCATCACCTATTTTATGTAGGGAAGAAGACAGTCCTCTTTAGCTCCCCAAAATTAACACCTAAGAGGTCAAGAACTGCCTTTACTTTTAAATAAGCAAACACTATTATAAATTCAAGCCTTTGTCTCTTCTAGTCTTGTTGCCATCTAAAATTTTTTATTTTGTTCTACAAGATGAGAAAATATTCAGGTTTGTAGGGAATAAATGATGAACAAAACGCACGCAAATCAATTAATTTTAACCAGATCTTCAGTATCCTTACTGCTGACAAAAAAGGAGAGCTGGGAAATTTAATCTCAATTTGTCAGTATTTACAATCTCTAAATAAAACAGTAATCACAATGGCAGTTTCTCAGGGCTCCTGGCAAGCACTTACATTATGTAAATTCTCATTTCACTAACTTGAACTAGAGATGCATGTTGTCTCCATCAACTCAATATTAAAGTTCTTTCCATGCCCATCAAGTTGTTTTCTAGAAAATCTTTTGGAAAACCACAGATGCAACATGCACATTCTCAGTTCACACAGCTATTTGGGAAAGCCCTGGTAAGCAGGAGTTGGAGATGACAGCAAGTTCTCAGGGTGTAGAAGCCTGCTGTCCCTGTCTGTCACCAGTGCCCAACACCTCAGGAACATCCAATGAAAGAAAGAATGAATGAATGAAGACAATCTATGTTGATGGTTAGAAAGCTCAGGCCTTGGGTGCTTAGGCCCTCCACTTACTAGGTGCCTGACCTTGGCAATTTGCTTACCCTCTCTGTGCCTCAGTTTCCTCATCCATAAAATGTAATAATAACAGTACTTAGCTCATAGGTTGCTATGAGGATTAAATGAGTAAATAAAGGTAAGGCACTCAGAACAATGTCTGGCACATGATAAATGCTCAATAAATTATTTTTAATATTGTTCTCAGTCTTATTAATATTATTTATCAGCTTATTAATATTACTCTCATATGCAGTAGCACTGTCCTTAAACAAACTGGACAGAAGTTTCATTAGCTGGTAGATGGCAATTTAATTTAAATAAAATTAAAGTTAATCTAAAAAATAGAAAATAAATATAAAGATATTAAGTACACCAAGTAGTTAGGTATATTAGATAAAGGAATGAGAGTTCTATATGAGAAAAAAAAAAAGAAAGATGCCTGCTACATGAATCGCAACTCTTAAGAAAAATTAGGGGGTGATAATTTGCAGTAAAACAGAATATTTGACTTCACAAAAGGACTCACTTCTGGAAAATCATTCTGAGTAATAGGATCCTCTGGTGCCTATAAGGCAGAACTTGATTTATAAAAATACTAACAATAAACAAAAAAGTATGTACATTCGCTTTTCACCTACACTGTGGGAAATGGATCTTGGGAAAGTCTTTGATGAGCCCAGTTTTTGCCAAATTCAGTGACCAGTGTCTTCATTTTGTGCAAGTTTTCAGCAGCATCTGGCACAGATGACCACTCTCCCTCTTGAACTCTCTCTTTCCCCTCCCACCTCACTGCCCACTCCCTCTCAGTCTCTTTTGCTGGGCCCTCTTCTTCATCCTGACTTCCAAGTGTGGAGGTACCCTGGAGCTAAATCCCTCACCCTTTCTCTTCCTTCTCTAGCACCCCTCACTCCCTGGCGACTGGCTTTAGAACTGCCTATACACAGACGGTTCTCACATTTATATCGTAAGGTCTAATCTTTCTTCCAGGCCCTGGGTTGCTTCCCTACTTGACAAGGCCCCTGAATTTCCAGCAGATATCGCAAACCAAGCACATCCAAGATAGAGCTCCTGGCTCTCTTCTTGAAATCTGCTCCTTCTTCAGTCTTTCCCACCATTGTTCCCTACAGTCAACCTTCCTTTCTCTCACCTTCCCCACCCCAATCTCCCCTCTTCCTCCAGACACATTAAATGAACTAGCAAATCTTATTTGCTCTACTTTGTAATATATTTCAGAACTGACCACTTCTTACCATTCCCACAGATACCTCCTTGGGCTACAACAATGGTCTCCTAATTGATGTCTCTCTTCTACTCTATTTGCCCTCATAATCAGCCAAAGTGATCGTTTTTTTTTTTACTTTTATTTTATTTATTTATTTTATAAAGCAAGTTCTTATTAGTTACCTATTTTATACATATTAGTGTGTATATGTCAATCCCAATCTCCCAATTCATACCACCACCACCACCACCTCCCTCCCACTTTTCCCCCTTGGTGTCGATACATTTGTTCTCTACATCAGTGTCTCTATTTCTGCCTTGCAAACCAGTTCATCTGTATCACTTTTCTAGATTCCACATATATGCATTAATATACGACATTTGTTTTTCTCTTTCTGACTTACTTCACTCTGTATGACAGTCTCTAGGCCCATCCACATCTCTACAAATGACCCACTTTCATTCCTTTTTATGCCTGAGTAATATTCCATTGTATATATGTACCACATCTTCTTTATCCTTCTGTCGATGGGCATTTAGGCTGGTTCCATGACCTGGCTATTGTAAATAGTGCTGCAATGAACATTGGGGTGCATGGGTCATTTTGAATTATGGTTTTCTCACGGTATATGCCCAGCAGTGGGATTGCTGGGTCATATGGTAATTCTATTTTTAGTTTTTTAAAGAACCTCCATACTGTGCTCCACAGTGGCTGTATCAATTTATATTCCCATCAATAGTGCAAGAGGGTTCCCTTTTCTCCACACCCTCTCCAGTATTTGTTGTTTGTAGATATTCTAATGATGCCCATTCCAACCAGTGTGAGGTGATACCTCATTGTAGTTTTGATTTGCATTTCTCTAATATTAGTGATGTTGAACAGCTTTTCATGTGCTTCTTGGCCATCTGTATGTCTTCTTCAGAGAGATGTCTATTTAGGTCTTCTGCCCATTTCTTGATTGGATTGTTTGTTTTTTTAATATTGAGCTGCAGGAGCTGTTTATACATTTTAGAGATTAATCCTTTGTCCATTGATTCGTTTGCAAATATTTTCTCCCATTCTGAGGGTCATTCTTTTCGTCTTGTTTATAGTTTCCTTTGCTATGCAAAAGCTTTTAAGTTTCATTAGGTCCCATTTGTTCATTTTTGTTTTTATTTCCATTACTCTAGGAGACAGACTGGAAAAGATAATCCTGCAATTTATGTCAAAGAGTGTTCTGCCTATGTTTTCCTCTAAGAGTTTTATAGTGTCCAGTCTTACGTTTAGGACTTGAATCCATTTTGGGTTTATTTTTGTGTATGGTGTTAGGGAGCGTTCTAATTTCATTCTTCTACATGTAGCTGCCCAGTTTTGTCAGCAACACTTAGTGAAGAGACTGTCTTTTCTCCATTGTATATTCTTGCCTCCTTTATCAAAGATAAGGTGATCATATGTGCATGGACTTATCTCTGGGTTTTCTATCCTGTTCCATTGATCTATATTTCTCTTTTTGTGCCAGCACCACATTTTCTTGATTAGTGTAGCTTTGTAGTATGGTCTGAAGTCAGGGAGTCTGATTCCACCAGCTCCATTTTTTTCCCTCAAGATTGCTTTGGCTATTTGGGGTCTTTTGTGTCTCCATACAAATATTAAGATTTTTGGTTCTAGTTCTGTAAAAAATGCCATTGGTAATTTGATAGGGATTGCATTGAATCTGTAGATTGCTTTGGGTACTATAGTCATTTTCACAATATTAATTCTTCCAATCCAAGAACACAGTATATCTCTCCATCTGTTTGTGTCATATTTGATTTCTTTCATCAGTGTTTTATAGTTTTCTGAATACAAGTCTTTCACCTCCTTAGGCAGGTGTATTCCTAGGTATTTGATTATTTTTGTTGCAATGGTAAAAGGGATTGTTTCTGTAATTTCTCTTTCTGATCTTTTGTTGTTAGTGTATAGGAATGCAAGAGATTCCTGTGCATTAATTTTGTATCCTGCAACTTTACCAAATTCATTGATTAGCTCTAGAAGTTTTCTGGTGGCATCCTTAGGATTATCTATGTATAGTATCATGTCATCTGCAAAAGTGACAGTTTTACTTCTTCTTTTCCAATTTGTATTCCTTTTATTTCTTTTTCTTCTCTGATGGCCGTGGCTAGTACTTCCAAAACTATGTTGAAAAATAGTGATGAGAGTGGACATCCTTGTCTTTTTACTGATCTTAAAGGAAGTGCTTTCAGTTTTTCACCACTGAGAATGATGTTTGCTGTGGGTTTGTCATATATGGCCTTTATTATGTTGAGGTAGATTCCCTCTATGTCCACATTCTAGAGAGTTTTTATCATAAACGGGTGTTGAATTTTGTGAAAAGCTTTTTCTGCATCTACTGAGATGGTCATATGGTTTTTATTCTTCAATTTGTTAATACGGTGTATCACATTGATTGATTTGCATACGTTTGATTGAAGAATCCTTGCATCCCTGGGATAAACCCCCTTGATCATGGTGTATGATCCTTTAATGTGTTGTTGCATTCTGTTTGCTAGTATTTTGTTGAGGATTTTTGCATCTATGTTCATCAGTTATATTGGTCTGTAATTTTCTTTTTTTGTACTATCTCTGTCTGATTTGGTATCAGGGTGATGGTGACCTCATAGAATGAGTTTGGGAGTTTTCCTTCCTCTGCAATTTTTTGGAAGAGTTTGAGAAGGATGGGTGTTAGCTCTTCTCTAAATATTTGACAGAAGTCATCTCTGAAGCCATCTGGTCCCGGACTTCTGTTTGTTGAAAGATTTTTAATCACAGATTCAACTTCATTACTTGTGATTGGTCTGCTCATAATTTCTATTTCTTCCTGGTTCAGTCTTGGAAGGTTATACCTTTCTAAGAATTTGTCCATTTCTTCCAGGCTGCCCATTTTATTGGCATAGAGTTGCTTGTAGTAGTCTCTTATGATGCTTTGTGGTTCTGCAGTTTCTATTATAACTTCTCATTTTTCATTTCTAAGTTTATGGATTTGAGTCCTCTCCCTCTTTTTCTTGATGAGTCTGGCTAAAGGCTTATCCATTTTGTTTATCTTCTCAAAGAACCAGCTTTTAGTTTTATTGATCTTTGTTATTGCTTTCTTTTTTTCTATTACATTTATTTCTGCTCTGATCTTTATGATTTCTTTCCTTCTACTAACTTTGGGTTTTTGCTTGTTCTTCTTTCTCTAGTTCCTTTAGGTGTAAGGTTAGATTGTTTATTTGAGATTTTACTTGTTTCTTGAGGTAGGATTGTATTGCTATAAACTTCCCTCTTAAAACTGCTATGGCTGCATCCCATAGGTTTTGGATCATCGTGTTTTTGTTGTCATTTGTCTCTAGGTATTTTTTTATTTCCTCTTTGATTTCTTCAGTCATCTCTTGGTTTTTTAGTAACGTATAGTTTAGGCTCCACATGTTTGTGCTCTTTACTTTTTTTCCCTGTAACTTATTTCTAATCTCATAGCCCTGTTGTCAGAAAAGATACTTGATGTGATTTTAATTTTCTTAAAGTCACTGAGGCTTGATTTGTGACCCAAGATGTGATCTATCCTGGAGAATGTTCTGTGTGCACTTAAGAAGTGTAATCTTCTGTTTTCAGATGGAATGTCCTGTAAATATCAATTAAATCTATCTGTTCTATTGTGTCATTTAAAGCTTGTGTTTCCTTATTAATTTTCTGTCTGGATGACCTGTCCATTGGTGTAAGTGAGGTGTTAAAGTCCCCCACTATTATTGTGTTACTGTTGATTTCCTCTTTTATAGCTATTAGCATTAGCCTTATGTATTGAGGTGCTCCTATATTGGGTACATATATACTTATAATTGTTGTATCTTCTTCTTGGATTGATCCCTTGATTATTATGTAGTGTCCTTCCTTGTCTCTTTATAACATTCTTTATTTTAAAGTCTATTTTATCTGATATGAGTATTGTACTCCAGCTTTCTTTTGATTTCCATTTGCACGGAATATCTTTTCCCATCCCCTCACTTTCAGCCTGCATGTGTCCCTAGGTCTGAAATGGCTCTCCTGTAGACAGCATATATATAGATCTTGTTTTTGTTATCATTCAGCAAGCCTGTGTCTTTTGGTTGGAGTATTTAATCCATTCACATTTAAGGTGATTATCAATATGTCTGTTCCTATTACCATTTTCTAAATTGTTTTGGGTTTGTTTTTGTAGGAGCTTTTCTTCTCTTGTTTCCCACTTAGAGAAGTTTCTTCAGCATTTGTTGTAGAGATGGTTTGGTGGTGCTGAATTCTCTTAGCTTCTGCTTGCCTGTAAAGCTTTTGATTTCTCTGTCGAATCTGAATTAGATCCTTGCTGGGTAGAGTAATCTTGGTTGTAGATTCTTCCCTTTCATCACTTTAAATATATCATGCCCATCCCTCCTGGCTTGTAGAGTTTCTGCTGAGAAATCAGCTGTTAACCTTATGGGAGTTCCCTTGCATGTTATTTGCTGTTTTTCCCTTGTTACTTTTAATAATTTTTCTTTGTCTTTAATTTTTGTCAATTTGATTACTATGTGTCTTGGCGTGTTTCTCCTTGGGTTTATCCTGCCTGGGACTCTCTGCACTTCCTGGACTTGGGTGGCTATTTCCTTCCCCATGTTAGGGAATAGGGAAGTTTTCGACTATAATCTCTTCACATATTTTCTCAGGTCCTTTCTCTCTCTCTTCTCCTTCTGGGGCCCTATAATGTGAATGTTGGTGCATTTAATGTTGTCCCAGAGGCCTCTTAGGCTGTTTTCATTTCTTTTCATTCTTTTTTCTTTTCCCTGGTCTACAGCTGTGAATTCCATCATTTTGTCTTCCAGGTCACTTATCCATTCTTCTGCCTCAGTTATTCTGCTACTGATTCCTTCTAGTGTATTTTTCATTTCAGTTATTGTATTGTTCATCTGTGTTTGTTTGTTCTTTAATTCTTCTAGGTTTTTGTTCTTTAATTCTTCTATGTCTTTGTTAAACATTTCTTGCATCTTCTTGATCTTTGCCTCCTTTCTTTCCAAGGTCCTGGAGCATCCTCACCATCAATATTCTGAATTCTTTTTCTGGAAGGTTGCCTATCTCCACTTCATTTAGTTGTTTTTCTTGGGTATTATTTTGTTCCTTCATCTGGTACATAGTCCTCTGCCTTTTCATTTTGTCTATTTCTGTGAATGTGGGTGTCATTCCACAGGCTGCAGAATTGTAGTTCTTGCTTCTACCGTCTGCCCTCTCCAAAGTGATCTTTTTAAAACAAAAGTGAGATCAAGTAACTGCCTGTCTTAAAACCTGCCAGTGGCTTCCTCACACACTCATGATGTCCTTTTCATGGCCTATAAGGCCCTATATGATGTGTCACCTGCCTATCTGTCTGCTATAATTTGAATGTTTGTGTCTTCCCAAAATTCATATGTTGAAATCCTAACCCCCAAGGTGATGATATAAAGAAGTGAGGCCTTTGGGGGGTAATTAGGTCATGAGAGTTTGTTCTCATTAATGGGATTAGCACCCTTGTAAAAGAGGCCTAAAAGAGCTCTCTAATACTTCAGTCATATAAGGATACAGTGAGAAGTTGGTAGTCTACAACTCAGAAGAGGTTCCTCACCAGAACCTGACCATGCTGGCACCCTGGTCTTGGACTTCCAGCCTCCAGAACTGTGAGCAATAAATTTCCACAGTTTATAGGCCACCAAGTCTGTGGCATTTTGTTACAGCAGCCCGAATGGACAAAGACACCATCTACCTCAGTTTCCCCCACTTGGTCACCAAGCTGTAACCTCAGGGGCCTCCTATTTGTTCCTCAAACCACCAAGCTTGTTCTCCCCTCCTAACCTTCACATGTTCTCTTCCTTCTGCTTGGAATGCTCCTGCTCTGGATTTTTCTGTGACTGGCTCTTTCTCATTCTCCATATTCAAATGTCCTGATCAACAAGTCTAAATTATCCACTACCACCACAAGATCACTCTAAGGTCCCTTTAAGCCAACTGAAACTGTATATTTACTTGTCCATTGTCTCTCCCATGAGAAATGTAAGCTCCACTGGGGTAGAGATTTTGCTTATTACCTCCGCTATTGTTCTAGAGATATAGGCTGAAGGGAAAGATAGCAGATTAATTCATCTCTATTGAGCTCCTACTACATTCCAGGCTCTGTCTTAGGAGCTGAGAGCTCTAGAAGTGGGCTAGGTATCAGCAGTTAAGAGAGTATTGATTATAATAGAATCATCCATGAGAAAAGGTCCTAGACTTGTCCCAAAAGGCTTCTGGATCTTAAATACACAGACAAAGATATATGTTTGAAGCCCATCTCCATGACTCATCTGCATGTAACTTTAATAAATGATTTCATCTTTCTGAGCTTCAGTTTCCAATAAAATGGGAATGCTACTACTAACTGACTGTTGTTGGGAGCATTAAGAGCTTCTTGGATTCAGTGGTCATGTCTTGTTTTTTTTGTTTTTTGTTTTTTTTGCGGTACGTGGGCCTCTCACTGTTGTGGCCTCTCCCATTGCAGAGCACAGGCTCTGGATGTGCAGGCTCAACAGCCATGGCTCACGGGCCCAGCCGCTCCGGGCATGTGGGATCTTCCCGGACTGGGGCATGAACTCGTATCCCCTGCATCGGCAGGTGGACTCTCCACCACTGCACCACCAGGGAAGCCCCAGTGGTCATGTCTTGATTTCATTCATGCACTTGTTCATTCAATCAACAATATTTTGATAGAATATCTACCATGTTTTATATATTGAGCTAGTTACTGAGAAGTTAACCATTCAACAGTGAGCAAAGCAGACATGATCCAGGCCCTTGGGAGCTTATTGGTTAGTAGAGCATTATAATAAAGTGCCATCTTAGGTTCAATAAAGGAAGTACTGAGTTCAGAACAGGAGCTAAGCATACCCTGGAGGGGAGATCAGGAATGACTTCTTGAATCAAGTTACATTTAAAGAGAAATGTAAAGAATATATAATAGTAGGTGTTATTCAGGTGGTGAGCATGGGGAGCAAACAGGAGATACAAAGACTTCTGCAACTTTAGAGGAAAGTAAGGAAGTCAGTATGACCTGTTTTCAGGTGTGGAGAATGGTGGGAGGCCAGTGAAGGGAGTAGGAGCTCTAGGAGAACGGATAAGTAAAGTACAGCGAATTTATACCATAAAAACTGTCCAGAATTAGAAGCAGTGAACTAGCTGTACACACATGGTTAGATATTTTAAATGTGTTGAGGGGAAAAGGCAAGAAGGAATAAGAACTATGACACAATAACACATACAAATTTAAACACACACAAAGACTACATATTTTATAAGGAATCACACACCATCACATTTACATCTCACACATTTGAATGGATGTCTTGGGGAGGGACAATGAGTATGGTGACCAGGGATTAAGAGGAAAATAGTTTCATAAAACAAAAAAGAGAGCTCACACGAACTGTTGAAAAGAGTGTCCAATGAACTGAGGAATGGGAATTGCTCAATTCTGAATCCAAGTACAAAGGGAAGGAACGAAAGGAGGGGTGGAGTGGGAGAAGGCCAAAGACCAGATCACCAGGAGGCCAAGGAGAGAACACTTAAGGCACGCCTGGGGGACAGCGAGTGGTCCTGTGTGGCTTCATATCGCTCTGAGGTCACAGGCTACATTTGCTTTGCTCATTTCTAAACAGTCAACTCCCTAACAACCATACCTGCTGAGGCCTGTAGGCCAAGAAGCAAAGAGACTGGATAGAGGCTCTCTCAGCCTCACTAGCCTGGCTTCAAAATGAAACATACATACATACATAAACAAACAAACAAAATGAATATAACAAAACAGACTCACAGGCACAGAGAACAAACTAGTGGTTACCAGTGGGGAGAGGGAAGGGGAGAGAGGCAAGGTATGGGCAGGGAATTAAGAGGTATAAACTACTATGTTAAAATAAATGAGCAACAAGGATATATTGTACAGATAGGAATATACAGTCATTATTTTATAATAATTTTCAGTAGAGTATAATCTATAAAAATATTGAATCACTATGATATACACCTGAAACTAATATAATACTGTAAATCAACTATACTTCAACAATAAAAAAAAAGAAACCCATGTAGGTTTGTACGATTTTAATATATATTAAATGAAATCATTGCAGGGTTTCCTTTTCAAAAGTGGGAAACTGAAACTGTATCTATTCCATATTTATGCCTCAGCAGCTATTAGGAATTTAAAGTGCCCTTGTCTGGTGTAAAGAGAAATGAGCACTGCATTCATCCCAGCAAACCAACAACTTAGACATAAAACACTGCAGACGAGTGATTAAATGTCAGCTCTCAGAAGATTCCCCCACAGACTTCTATAAGAAATACCAGCATTATGGAATTTTAAACTTAGCCCAGAGAAGGAAAATACAAAACTTGTTTTATAAATATTTTATTTCAGAATGGTGAGTTTTGTTTGGACTTTTTGCCCTAAACTGCCCTATAAAACATACTTGCTCTTTCATCAAGGAGGATGTAGATCCTAAAACATACTTAAATCAAGCCATAAGCTATTACAACTCCATTTTCTGTTTAATTTACTCACCAAACACCTCAAGAGTGGAATATAACACATTTCAAGAAGCTTTATAAATGCCTATCAAATCACATGCCAGTGCCTGAGAGTGGAAAGCATAAGTCAAGTCAATTTACCTACAAAAGAAGTAATTCTCCAAGGCTTTAAAACATAAAATGACACTATACATTTTCTGCAAGTATTTAATTATGTACACGTTTTGCAACTGAGAAGACATTTAATAATATTAAAAATTAAGTTTATACTAACTTGTAAGTAACTTTCAGGTGGAATCTTTGTGAACAACAGTGGATATTTTCTCAGTAATCTGAACTATAGACATACCTGAAACATACCATCAATACATGATAGCCTCATCTCTGGTGTAAAAATAAATGAACAGCCTAATGCTAGAGGTAAGATACATAGATGCTTGGAAGTGCACTTTGATTTTAAACAAAAAAAAAAAAAAAAGAGAGAGAGAGAGGAAAACCTGTGGAAATGGCAAATCATTTCATGCAGCTCTTACACAAATGAAGTTGCATCATTTCACGTATTGACAGCTTTTACAGGATCATCATACCAGGAACAGAGAACCAAACTTTACTATCAGTTCTTTCCAAAAAAAAGAAAACGAGAGAGATCCCCTCATTCAAGGCAAAAACTGTCACTAGTCACCAGGACTGTTAATTGCTCCCATACAATGAAGAGAAGAAAGCACAATACCTATACAAACTAAAAGACTGAGTACCAGCTACTGTTCTCAGCAGAATCAATTCATTTATTTTGGCTCTGTTTGCACATATCCTGTCAAAGCTAATTATTTGTTTATTTTTTTAATGGTGTTAGAGACTTCAAAACCATTCATGCCAATAAATTTATGTATTAGAAGTGCCACAGGTGAGGGTTGGTATCTAGTTCAGTGCTCAGGAAATTCAGTCTAGCCAACATTTGCCTGTGTGGACACATGTGATCAGTACAGGGCATTTGAATTGGAAAATTACTATCTTTCCCAGTCAGAGTCTAAACAGAAGCCTAATTCAGGAATTAATGATTGTTCTGTCCAGCTATGGATATTAGTTGCTAATAATTTCTAAACTTTTAAAATACCTGCTCTTCTCTGCAACTATTTTTTCCTGAAATTCTGAATAGATTGGTCTTTTATTACTCTACTCCCTAGGTGCTTAGAAGGATAAATACTATTATCAAGGTGTACTGCAAAAGCGAATACATTTTAATAGGATTATGGTAACAGAATCTCTATCCAGTGACTGGTGCAAAGAGAAGAGAAAAGGAGACTTCTGTTTTAAGATTAGAGTATAGACTTTGAAACGAAAAGAGGATTATCTTATTAGCTTGGCAACTGATGTACAGCACTCAAAGTCATGTTTCTTGTTTGTAAAAAGAACCATTTCAGGTGAACATGCTTTTGACTGCCTACAAGTATGACATTCATCATAGCAGAAGAGCAGGAGAAAATATAATCAAAGACAGCCATTCTGTAGATTCAAGCCAGCTGTGATTACTTTTTTCTAAATCTGAAAGGCAATCTAACACCCTAGAAGCTAAAAACGTGCAGCTGTTCTGTGTAAACAGTACATAAATGAAATTGTATACAGAAATATACTCTCATGGGATAGAAATATTTTTACTTGAACTACAAAATAATTTAATGAGTTTAGCCTTTCCTACACTTATGAAAAACACATATGCAACTGAACATGAGCTAGAGATGATGGATACTGGCATTAGAAAAGCACTGATCCCAGAAAGACTTGGGGCTGTACCTAGTGAAATCAGAAGACAAAGAAAAGTGTAATGTCTAGAGGATATTAAATGCGTTTGAGGCCATGGACCAAGAGAAGTCATCATGGGGGATAGCTAAGGACAACTCCTGGGAGGTCACTAGCAGGACCTCTCCTGACAAAGATGGAGTCAAGAGAAGTCAATAACTGGTGAAGGCTGACATTATAACAAAGCACACTGGCACGATAGCTGATACCCACTGAAGAGCTCTCTCCTCCACATGGAACAGACTCATCCCTTACAGGATGACCTACCAACGTGCATGGAGTACCTCTAGTATGCACAGCTGCGTGGTGCTTGATTCCATCTTAATGTTCCTCTCGACTGACGGTCTCTGTATTCCAAAAAGAGGCAAGTTCTCTCTCAAGCATTCGGGAATATGAGCGCTATCTGTACACATTTACTTTTACTATTTTAACTAGAAACCTACTGAGACTGTAACTTCCACTTGATGTTGTGATTTTGAAATAGTTTTAATAGTCAGTTTGCCAAGTTCTAAGGTATAAAATATTTTACAGGAAGAATTTTATAATTGGTTGTCATGAAATTAGGAACTATAATAATAACTAGGGCAAAGAAGATATTCAAAATATGTAACAACCAGTTTCCTTGCTGTGCCAAGTATTAATCCTTTGGTTGCTGGATTTTAGAGATGGGGATGGTGGAGCCAGTTCTGGAGAAGATGCTGAGAGAGTGGAGGTGAGCGTTCTCATGGAGCAGTGGTTATTACCAAGTGATGTAAAAGTATTTCAATACTGTGACAACTGGTCCCACTGTACAGTGCATATTAGACAAATATCAGCAAAGTTCTAATGAATATGAGTTTATGTCAACTAACAGCTGATAATAAGGAAGATGACTTTAAAATATCATTCATGATCTGACCCATCCAAGATCAAATCCTATCTCCCAAAACACAGTTCCATGAACTTAAAAAGACATGACAGAGATCAGATACCTTTTAGCAGCTTTACTCTCATCCCCCCACTCTAAGTGTTCACAAGAGCCTCCTCTGTTACTCTCTGCTCCTCAGTGAGCCCATCCACTGGTGTCACACCCAGTGGTGACACATCTACAAAAATCTCTCCATTTTGTAGATGTGCAAAGAAAGACAACAGTGAAGTAGAGGACAGTGTGAGGTGGGGTTTGAGATCTATTCTTTGGATACTTCTCCAGGCCTATGCTTGATTCTAGAGTTAAGGGAATCATCAGGGATGCATGTTTATCCACAATTTCCAATAGTAAGTAGAAACACCCCCTGTTTGAGGAAATAGCATATTCTCTCTGTAAAACTCCAGAGAACTGCAAAAATAAGATCCTGAAGACCACAGAGGTACCTCTGAGCAACTTCTCCACCTCCTTTTCTATAACAGCTAATTCCTATTTAAGATAATATCTAATATCTCTGATATATTTAGTATCTAATATTTACTCCTTTTTTGCCATACAATAAGCACTTTGAAGCCAGAAATTATAAAGCAATTGTCTTTTTCCCCAGCGCCCCAGCCCCCAGGACCCTGGCCTGGACATACAGCAGATTCTCAGTCAACAATTAGGACTGAAGGAAATGCCACTGCAGGAATGGTAGGAAGCACAGGTTTGGGGCATTGCCAAGAGGACACCTGTAAAGGAGAAAAAGCCCCAAGGAACCAGGAGGCCCAGATCCTGTCCTGTTTCCATCACTCAACCACGAATTACCTGTGTGACACAGGCTTCTCCCCAGCCTCCATCTCCCCATCATGAAAAGAAGGAAGGTGGCCCCTGTCCTGCCAGCCTCACCAGGTTTTGGTGAAGTTCCATTTGGAGGACAGCACACAACACAGCTGACTCTGGCTACCATACCAAGGTGAAGGACTTTATGGAAAATGGGGGAGTCAAATCTTGATAAAAACATGTAAAGTCTTCATATATACATCATCTATATGAATAATGATATATCTATGTGAATAACGATAATCTAAAAAATTAGTTCACAGAAGGGGTTGGAAGTGGTAATAGAGGAGACCCTGACTTTTCTCTTTTCTAAATGATTATTCTCTAGGAAACTAGTGGTCTAGATTCAGTTTCAGACAAAGGCTAGATGGAAACCAGGAAAAGACATAAATGCCTCTTGCAAAACTGTCACAAGAACCTAAAAAATGGTATATATACACTACCAAACGTAAGGTAGATAGTGGGAAGCAGCCGCAGAGCACAGGGAGATCAGCTCGGTACTTTGTGACCGCCTGGAGGGGTGGGATGGGGAGGGTGGGAGGGAGGGAGATGCATGAGGGAAGGGATGTGGGAACAGATGTATATGTATGACTGATTCACTTTGTTATAAAGCAGAAACTAAAAAAAAAAAAATGGTAAGGATCATGCAGGCTTATATGCTAACGTACACCGTTGACTGAGATGCAGGTAGAGGATTCTGAAGGACACAGGAGACTAATACAAATCCAGGCATTTGCTTCATCATTACTGAGAAGGTACAAAGTTGAAAAGAAACCAAACAGCTGATGAAATGGGAGGCAAAGTTCGAACCACCAGAGAGGGATGTTAAATGAACTGTCATCACTTTGAGAAATGAGAAAGTCCAAATTAATAACCACTAAATTAAAGATCTAAACCAACTGTATCAGATCATAAGTCCCAGAAAATTTAGTTTTTTGAAAGTACATTGTAGATATCATGACACTTCATCCCTAAATATTTCAGCATATATCTCCTAAGAAGAGGGGTATCTCTTATATGACCACAAATATAGTCGTCCCTCCGTATCAGCAGGGTATTTGTTCCAGGACCCCAGCGGATACCAAAATCCACTTATGCTCAAGTTCCTTATATAAAAAGACATATTGGGGCTTCCCTGGTGGCGCAGTGGTTGAGAGTCCGCCTGCCGATGCAGGGGACACAGGTTTGTGCCCCAGTCCAGGAGGATCCCACATGCCGCGGAGCGGCTGGGCCCGTGAGCCATGGCCGCTGAGCCTGTGCGCCCGGAGCCTGTGCTCTGCAACGGGAGAGGCCACAGCAGTGAGAGGCCCACGTACCGCAAAAAAAAAAACAAAAAAAAACGGCATATTGAAGTCGGCCCTGCATCTGTGGATGTAGAACCCTCAGATAAGGAAGACCAGCTGTACAGTATCCCAGCTGAAAAAAAAAACAATCAGGTTAATTCAAGAATATTATCTTGTAAACAGTCCATATTTAAATTTTTCCTGTTGTCTCTAAAATGTCTTTTGCAGTCTTTGCTTCAGGTGGGCGGTGGGGAAGAGAGCCTAGTATCCAACCAATATTCACATAGTGTATTAGGATGCCATGTTTCTCTTTAGTTTTTTTACAACTAGAACAGTCCTACTGCCCTTTGTTTGTCTGTCTGCTCTTCATGACACTGACTTTTATACAAATACCAGCCACTTATAAAATGGATTCTGAATTTGCCAGATTGTTTCCTTATGATTATATTCTGAATTAACATTTTTGGCAAAAGTACTGGTAGGTGATGTTATATTCCTCTTACATGTGAGGAAGCAGACAATGCCAGGGATGATAAGTCGGTAAGGTGGTGTCCTGTGGGTCGTTTCACTATACAGGCACATATTCCTTTTTGTAATAATTTAAGTCATCTGAGGGGTGATATGTTAAGATTATAAGAATGTCCTTTATCTCCAAAATGATTTTAGCATCCATTGATGATCTTTGCCTAATTTATTAGAAATTTCAAAATAGTGATTGTTTAATGCCATTATTTCTTCTGCATTAATGGGCTGACGTTCTTCGAAGAACAGTTTTCCGGGACTTCCCTGGTGGCGCAGTGGTTAACAATCCGCCTGCCATTACAGGGGACATGAGTTCAATCCCTGGAGCAACCACATGCCCTGGAGCAACTAAGCCCGTGTACCACAACTACTGAGCCTGTACTCTAGAGCCCGTGAGCCACAACTACTGAGCCTGCGTGCCACAACTACTGAAGCCCATGCACCTAGAGCCCGTGCTCTGCAACAAGAGAAGCCACCGCAACGAGAAGCCCGCGCACCACAACAAAGAGTAGCCTCCGCTCGCCACAAGTAGAGAAAGCCCACACACAGCAATGAACACCCAACACAGCAAAAAATAAATAAATAAATAACTTATTTTTTTTTAAAAAGGACAGTTTTCCTCCTTTCTTTTTATAATCACTATGAACCCATGGACTTTTAAAATTTTCATTTAATGAGTTATAATCCCTTAGTGTTATTATTATTTTGATGTTTAAACTGTCCCAAATTTTGCCAAAGGGTGCCCTTCAAGCTGTCTTGTGTGTGTGTGTATGTGTATGTGTGTGTGTGTGTGTTTAATGACTCCTTTAGGTTTTGAGAGCTGCCTTTATTTCTTTTTACAGCTTTACTGAGGTATAATTGACAAATAAAACTGTAAAAATTTTAAGTGTATAATGTGATAATTTGTTACACATACATTGTGAAATGATCCTCATAATCAAGTTAATTAACACATCCTTCACCTAACATAATCACATGAGAATGCTTAAGAACTACTCTCTTAGCAAATGTCAAGTATACAATACATTATTATTAACTATAGTCACCATTCTGTACATTAGATCCTCAGAACTTATTCATCTTATAACAGCTTGTATCCCTTGACCAACTTTTCCCCATTACTCCCTCCCCCCAGACCCTGGCAACAACTATTCTGCTACCTGTTTCTATGAGTTGAACTTTTTTTTAGATTCCATACATAAGTGATAACATATGGTATTTGTCTTTCTCCATCTGACTTATTTCACTTAGCCTAATGCCCTCAAGATCCATCCATGTTGTCACAAATGGCAGAATTTCCTTCTTTCTAATGGCTGAATGATATACATATATATATATATGTATATATATATATATACATATATATATATATATAATGATACTCATATGTATATATAAAACATCTTCTTTATCCATTCACCTATCATTAGACACTTAGGTTGTTTCTAGATCTTAGCTATTATGAACAATACTGCAATGAACATGGGAGTACAGATACCTCTTCAAGACCCTGATTTCATTTCCTTTGTATAAATATGCAGAAGTGGGATTACTGGATCATGTGGTAGTTCTATTTTTAATTTTTTAAAGAATTTCTATACTGTTTTCCATAGTGACTGCACCAATTAACATTCCCACCAACACTGCACAAGTGTTCCTTGTTCTCTACATCGTCACCAACACTTGTTATCTCTTGTCTTTTTGATGACAGTCAAACAGGTATGAGGTAATATCTTATTGCAGTTTTGATTTGCATTTCCCTGATGATTACTGATGTAGAGCACCTTTTCATATACCTATTGACTATTTGCATGTCTTCTTTGGAAAAATGTCTATTCAGATTCTTTGTCCATTTATAAATCAGGTTATTTGGGGTTTTGGTATTGAGTTGTATAAATTCCTTATATATTTTGGATATTAACCCCTTATTGAATATATGTTCACAAATATTTTCCTCAGTCCATAGGCTCTTTTTTCATTTTGTTAATTGTCCCCTTTGCTGTGCAGAATTTTTTTAGTTTGATGTAGTCTTATTTATTTTTGCTTTTGTTGCCTTTGCATTTGGTGTCAAATCCAAGAGAACCATTGCCATGACTGATGTCAAAAAATTTACCTCTTATGTTTTCTTCTAGGAGTTTTATGGTATCAGGTCTTACATTCACGTCTTTAATCAATTTTGAGTAGATTTTGTGTATGTTGTAAGATAAGAGTCCAATTTCATTCCATGGCATATGAATATCCAGTTTTCCCAGCACCATTTATTAAAGACTCTATTCTTTCTCCATTGTGTATTCTTAGCACCTTTATTGAAAATTAATTGACCATGTATGCATGAGTTTATTTCTGGGTTTTCTATTATGTTTCACTGATCTATGTGTCTGTTTTTATGCTATTACCATACTGTTTTGATTACTATAACTTTGTAATAGAGTTTGAGATCAGGAAGAGAACTGCCTAGATTTCTGGCACTACAGATTTACTTTGTATTTTCCCTACCCTATACCTATAATCATCCATTTATCCCAGGCGTATTCTTTTTTAATTAATGTTACAGTAGCAAAACTGATGAATTGATGAACTATAAAGATGACACTGCTGAAGTACTCAGAAATGCACTAGGACAAATTCAAATTAAGATTTCTAGGTTAATTATTAATATAATTTTTAAAGTTCCTCAATTGATGTTTTTCACTATTCCTTAGGAATTTAACTTTTTAGCTACATTTGTAGGAATTATGATACAAATCAACTGGGGAAATCAGAACACTCAAGAAAGAAAAAACATATTTATTCCTTTTTCCTAAAAGCTGGTGAGGATTTTAGGTCATGACCACATGAACCCAGACAGCTGATCACTTTGATCAATTCCTTCCAATTGGACAATTTTAGTGAAAAGAATGGGTAGAAGCCTGAGACTAAGTCAGACAAATGGGTTATGCTGGGCCCAGCTCTTGTCTCTCAGAGGGAGGGGCCGTGGCTGTCCCAGGCCTTGTGAAAAGGAAGGTCACTGCAGGCTCTCCTCAGCCCTGGACTCAGCTCCAGAATCATCTCATTTCACACACTTGCACCTTGATTTTCTTACAGCTGACCTTCACTTCACTCCATTCCCCTCCTCCCAGATTTTCCATTATGACACACCCACTACATGCCTCCCACCTTTCAGCCCTGGCCAAATCTCCTGATCAGTAGTCTTACTTCCCTCCCTTGGTCCTTAAACACTGACTCTGTGAATAGACCTGGTACCAGCCCTACCAGCTCTGAGGACCACATGCTTATAAGAACCAAACTACCCATCCAACAACCTCATGCAAACAGTGTCTATCCATTTTCCCTTGATAATACATTGCAAGGATGCATCTGAAATCTAAGGAACAGGACTAGAATAAAACCCCATTAAATCTCAGGCTATAGAAACTGGGTCAAAATAGCATTACCATCTCTGTCACTTCTGTGAGCTTCTCTTTTCCTGTCAAGGCTTGCAATGATCATGTTCCTTGTGCTTTTACCCTGAGCTCTTCTCAATTGCTGAAGGCAGGGTAACCTCTGGAGTCACATAGACTAGTTCCTCTGGTTACCAGCTGTGTGGCCCTGGTAAAGTTACTTAACCCTTCTAGGCCTTAGTTTCCTTATTCTTTTAATTTTTATTTTTAGATAATTGTAGATTCACATGCAGTTGTAAGAAATAATACAGAGAGATCTTGTATATTCTTTACCTAGCTTCTCCCGATGATAACATCTTGCATAACTAAATATCACAACAGGGAAACTGACATTGATACAATCCACCTTCCTTAATTATATTTCACCAGTTTCACATGCACTGTGTGTATATTTACTTCTATACAATTTTATCCCATGTATATGCTTGAGTAATTGCTACCACAGTCAAAATAACATAATGTTCCATCATAAGGATCCCTCATGCTACCATTTTGTAACTACAACCACTGTCTTCCCTCTTCCCTAACTCCTGACAACCACTAATCTGTTCTCTGTCTCTATCCTTTTGTCATGTCAAGAATGCTATATAAGTGGAATCATATAGTGTGTAACCTTTTGATATTGACTTTTTTCACTCAGTATAATGCCCTAGAGATGACTCAAACTGTGTATATCAATTGTTCTTCTCTTTTTACTACTGAGTAGTATTCTATGATACAACATACCACAGTTTAGTAAACTAGTCACACTTAAGTACATTTGACTTGTTACTAGTTTGGGGCTATTATGAATAAAGCTGTGAACATTTGTGTACAGCTTTTAGTGTCATCATAGTTTTCATGTTCAGGAAAAAATGCCCAACCATGCAACACTGGTTTGTAAGGTAAGCACATGTTTAGTTTTGTAAGAAATTGCCATATTTACTCCACAATGGTTTAACATATTACATTCTCACCAGAAACGTATGAGTGATCCAGTTTCTTGACATCTTCATCAGCATTTGGTACTGTCACTACTTTTTACTTTAGCCATTCTGATAGGTGTGTAATGATATCTCGTTGTTTTAACTTGCATTTTACTAAAGATGTTGAATATCTCTTCACATGCTTATTTGTCAACTGTATATCACCTTTAAGGAAATGTATGTTTATGTATTTTGTTCATTTTTTAATTGGATTGTTTCATTTATTGTTGAATTTTGAATTTTAAGAGTTCTTTATATATTGTAGATAAATTCTTTGTCAGATATGTGGTTTGCAAATATTTCCTCCCAGTCTGCAGCTTGTCTTTTCATTCTCTTGATGAAATGATGTTTTGTCTTTCATAGAACAAAAGTTTCTGATGTTAATGAGATCCAATTTGTAAATTTTTTTTTTTAAAGAATCATGCTTCTAGTGTTGAGTCTAAGAATTCTTCACCTAGCCCTAGGTATCAAAAATTTTCTATGTTTTCTTCTGTAATTTTTATAAGTCTTACATTTTATATTCAAGTCTATATATATTCCATTATGAGGTAAATTTTCTATAAGCTATGTGTTTTGGTCAAAGTTCACGTTTTTGCTTAGGAATATTCAACTCCTCTTGTATTTCGATAATGGTATCACTATTCACTGAGAAGTTACCAAGCCCTGTGGGTCTCCTAGTCCAGGACTTACTGTCTCTGTTCTGGATCATTGCAATAATCTTGTACACTCCTGCTCTCACCAGTCTCTCTTATCTCAATCTGTTTCTCTCCATTCTTTTCCAGAATCATCTTTTTAAAGCCACATTTTATCATGTCACTATCCTTCTTAAAGATTTTAGATAGTGTTGACCAATGACAGACAGAGCCCTGGCTCCTTAGCTTGACATACATGGTCCAGACAATATAGCCACAGTTTTCCTTGTCTTCACCTCCACTTATTCCCCACATCACAGTACTTCGGCCACACTGAAGTGTGACATGAAAAGGTCTTTCAAACATGCTTTTGCAGACACCATTTTTTCCCACTGCTAAGCCTTTTTATCTACACCTCTTCCCTCAATCCTAGTTAAAAGGCCATCTTTTTTCCATATCTTTTCCCCAAAAAATGAGCCCTGCACTTCCTCGGGCATAATTAATTGCACCCCCACAAGACTCTCTTTATCCCTCCCTATTACCTCTGTTCTTTCATCTGAAAATGGGGCTAATCAAAAGAAATTTATCTTCTAAGGTTGTTGTGAGAATTAAATGAGTTAATACACATAAAGCATAATAAAAGCATACTATAGACCATAATAAGTGCTCAATGTATTAGTTATCATTGCTGTTATAATTATTATATACCTTTGCTGTATCTCACGTAGTAGTTTATCACAGATGCTTTTTCTATGTTGGTTATGTACTCCTCTTCTCCACCAGGTGGTAAGACTTTCTATGGCATATATTACTTATTCTATGTTAGTACACTGTAGGTTCTTGAAAATTTGTTGAACTGAATTGATTGTTTCAATTCAGTTAATAAGCCAATTCAATTTAGAAATTATTTAACTTGTTTTCCCCCTTGAATCAACACATAATTTTATTGAACTAATTACTTTGGCAATTGATGGATATCCCACGACTTCAATTTTTGTTTCAATTATGCTAATACAAGCCTGAAGATTAAAAAACTTGCTTTTTAAACTTTCTGAAATAAGAGATAATCAGAGTATTCATTCGTGATAGAAAATGCAGGTCTCTTTTACTTAATGCTCCCCTATAAGACAACACTGATTTTTTTTAAGCAAAAAATTGTGCTAAGTCTAGTACACAGGCACTATTGGAGCTATCTTCACTTTCCATTAAAATTTTACTTTCTCCTCATTCTTAGAAGTTGTCTCAAGAAGGAATAGTGCCGAAGAGTTAAAATAGTTGAACATTTGGGTAAAGAATAAAAATACAGAATTCTATTAGAGAAAAGTGATGGAAATGAGAAGGATTTGGTGGACCACGCTGAAAAAATGATATGTTCATTTCTAGATGGTGGTTATATAAAAATAAAACTTTCTAGAAAAGCAACAGTATACCCTTCTCCCATTGAACGTAATTACTGAGCCTCTGAAAAACCCAGAACCCCTCTGTCTCAGGATATCTTGTTAGACAAGACAGCAAATTTTCTGTTTCTGGCCTACAAAAGTACCTTGACTGACACAGCATTTATAAGTGGATTGAGTCTCTAAGTCTGCCTAACACAGTGATTTTTTAAGTGGGAAACTGCAGGTTAGTTGGTTAAAAGTGTAGTTGTGCTTACAATGAATATTCTAGAAGAGAAAGAGTCAGACCTGCTGTGTAACTGGTGAGAAGAAGCACTATACAGAGCACAGGCTCCAGAAGCAGGGAACCCAGGTACAAATCCCACCTTTACAGCTCACCAGCTATGTGGCCTTAGGCAAGACACTTTATTTGACTGAATTTCAGTTCCTTCACTGTAAAATGCCCACGGTAATACCTACCTCATAGGTTTCTAGGGAGTATTAATTGCAATAATGTAATAATAAAGGGCTTGTCAAATAAAGAACCCAAATAAATGTTAGTTTCTCTTCCCCTAATTAATCCTTTGCCAAGCTGAAACACTAACTCAGTTTATTAGACCATTAGTTCAGACATTTTCTTTCCAGCAGGAATTACTCTGACAGCAAGGCTGGTGTCAAGAGTAATTTCTATTGAAAATGTTCCAATTTTAACATTTCTATTGTGAATCCTAGTGTGATACAGAAAAGATCAGGCAGGGTTACTTTCAACCCTTGAGAAAATTGATGTGATGATAACCACAGTGGAAGAGTTTACACGCCCTCGATTGTTTTATTCTCACACCTTGAAAAGGGTATGTGGGTGGAATTAATTGGCTCCGGTGGAAGTTTGCTTGTAGTAAGCTTTCCTCTAAATTATCTCAACATTTTCTGTTACAATATTTTCTTTCAAAAGCTAATCATATTATACTGATATCATCACCAAACTCCCAAATACAGTTAACAAACTATTTTATGGATATATTATGTTTGGAGTATAACAACAAAACTAGAAGTTGGCATTAATAAGACGTAGTCTATTCTTGGCATAGCAATACAGGCTAGTGTAAACGTATTCGCCTTTTACAATAAATGAATAGAAGTCATGTTTACTGAAACAGTCATTGATCTAGTTGCACTCATACTAATAGTAAGGATAAAAATGGTAAAAATTTAACTGGAAGGCAATTTGACACCAAAAGCCTTAAAAATGCATTTACACATACACCTAGAAATTCCACTTCTAGGAATTTATTTTTTAAAATTAATTAAAGATTTATACAATGATTTTTCAAGAATATTTTTCTTGAAGGAAGGAAAAACCCTAAGCATTCAACATTAGAAGATTAGTTAAATAATGAAATATCCACCCAAAGGAATACTATGCAACCATTGAAAACGGAGTTATAGAAAAACATTTGTTGACATGAAAATATGTACATAATATTCTGCTAGGATGTGAAAGGCCATAAACTATTTGTACAGTGCTTTACAGTTTTTTTTAATAAATATACTTATTTATAAAAGTTTCAATAACTACATACCAAAATAAATATGAATAATGCTTCTTTTCTTTCTAAGGACTTTTCTTCTTCTATTTTGACTCTGTACATTTTCTGCAGTAAGCATAAATTTATTGCATAGTAAAGGAAAATAAGTTTAAAAAACTCAAAAGAAGAATTAGTAAAGTACTTTTCAGCTAAATAGCAAATAGATTCCTTCATCATTCACTGTGTGAATTCTGAGCTCTGGCTTTTTGGATTTCCCCTAAAATCTGACTTAAGAAGTTGAAATTTAAGAGACTGAAGACAAAGTCCCAGAGCAAGAAGATCTTAGGGATGCTCTTTTAGGGGAGGTGACTATCCTTTTGTTAAAGCCCTGGGTGACTGGGCTTTACCTACTTCATCTCACTGCTGACCATAAACTGGAAAACTGGTGGGCTCTGTTTCAATTTGGGGGTGATCTCTTCAGATCAAGCCCTTGCTTGAGCACTGAGGCTCAGTGAAGTTTTAGGCAACTTTTCTGCTCTTGCTTAGTTCTTTGTGGTTCCAAGGAGGTTTCCTTCAAAAGGAAAGAAACTGATTGGTGCCCACTTTGGGATGCAGCTCCTGCAGTCACCACCAGGTGGACAAAAGCTCTGGTCTCTATCAGAGCCTTGCCTGCTGCACTGACCTGGACTCTGACTTATTTATAATATTATTAATAATTATTATTGTAAATGTATGTATTGACCCTTTGCTATGCTTCATGAACTCTGCACTTTTCATACATTATTTTACTGAAACTCTAATAGCACCCCTGGAAGATTAAAGCTATCATTATTCCTATTTTATAGATGAGGGAACAATAGCTAGTATGTAGCTAGTAAGGGGTAGAGTCAGAATGGGAACCTGGATCCATCTGGATTTTATTAGATGTCCCTTAACCATTTAAATGAGTATATTTATTATTCACAATGGGGAGGAAGTTCAATTGGGCATTCCTAGGTCTTCCTAAACCAGAATAGCAGTGATTCCACAAAAATACTAAACCAACTTCACAACCATAGGAGTGATTCTGCTTTGCAGCTGTGCCCTTGACTGGTGGTGGAAAGGACAACCAAGACATAACCAAGGGTCCTTGTGTGTTCAGCTCCACACTGACTGGCTTAAGCTTATCACTTAACCTCTCCAAACCTCAGATCCTTATGTAGAAAATGAGCTTTATAATACTTGTCTTAAATACCTCATCTGTGAGTATCAAAGGAGACAATGTATGTGTAAGCACTTTTAAAAGTACAAAGAGCAAGGAATCTTGATTAACCCCTGCATGCAAATTACTTCTGTCCTCAAAACCCAAAAGCAGTGCGACTTTTGTATAGCATTTTGCAAAAGACGGAGCAAGGAGCTTTAGAAATACAGAAAAACCTTAATGCAAAAAAATCCCATGTGTAATATTTCCCTACATTTAGCATTCAATTTAGTAAGTCCTGAGGAAAAGTTATTGACTCAACGTTCCCTTCTCCCATCTAATGCTCTTTGATTTAATGTTTACTCTCTAAGTGCATGAACTTTTAAATAGCAGGAATTTTTGCTGCAGGACTTAAGGCTCTCCTGTGACTTGATGTCAGGAAATCTCCTTAGTAATTTTGTTTTCTGCTCCCTGGGAGCAAACTACAGCTTTGGCAGTGAGTTGATACACATTCTGTTTTAACTTAGGATGATACTTGGCTCAATAATTCAAAAATATTATACCAAGGCTTAGGATTATACTTGCATGAAGGACTAATCTTTTTAAAAACTAATATCTGGGGGTAGGAGGAAGAAAGGGACTTGTCTTGACTATTTTTTAAATTGTAAAAGCAATACACGTCTATGTTAAACAATTCAAATAGTAAGTACACATACAGTGAAAGGTAAAAATGCACATTTCCGTTTCTCATTGGCAATCACTACTGGCACTCATATATATTTTGAATTTTTTAATGATTAAATAATAATAATAAGGAGGCTAAACAGGAGTCATCTATGTGAATAAACAGAGCTTACCGGGGGCTGTATCACACCTAATCCTTCCTTCATCAGAGTTCTGTATGCTTAGAATGTTCATGCACTTTTAATAGTATTCATATGATCACATAGTGGCAATTTGCTCTCTCCCATAAAGTGTGAGCTCAAGTTGTCCTGTGTGGACCAAAATTGAAGGCAGAATTAAAGTTTTCCAATTCCAAATATCAACAAAGCCCATTTAAGAAAAGTGACATAGTTGGGTGAGGATGAGCAGATGGACGCCCACACTGCAGGGACATACATCACTAGACTATGGTAGCAACATTTTTTTTTTTTTTTTTTTTTTTTTTTGCGGTACGCGGGCCTCTCACTGTTGTGGCCTCTCCCGTTGCGGAGCACAGGCTCCGGATGCGCAGGCTCAGCGGCCATGGCTCACGGGCCTAGCCACTCCGCGGCATGTGGGATCTTCCCAGACCGGGGCACGAACCCGCGTCCCCTGCATCAGCAGGCAGACTCTCAACCACTGTGCCACCAGGGAAGCCCAGTAGCAACATATTTTTACCTCAGTGAGCAACTCACCATCAGTCCATCAGAAAACTAGGTTTGGCGCTGGGTCCTGAGTTTACAACTGTATTTCCTTACTGTATACAGAAAGGACCCAAGGGAGATAAGAAAAGCAGCAAGAAGGAGGAGAGCTTAGAGAAGAAGCTTCTGGGTACAAAAGCCGGCCAATCACTGCTCTGCTCACACCCACCATGCCCAGCACAGTGTGTGAGAGTTCAGGCCTTGGGTTCAAATCTGCTCTGCTACTTACCTGCTGTATGACTTTGGACAAGTTACTGAACCTCTCTAGCCAAGTTTCCTCATCTGTAAAATGAGTAATACCAATAGTACTTAGCTCATTAGCCTGTCATGAAGATTAACTATCATCTAGTACAGATCGCTGCCCTGAAGCTTGAGAGTATGGTACAGAATCACCCAAGGCCACATAGACAGACCCCCCTCCCTTTCATGTTGCAGTCTTATTGCTTTTTTCGTTTAATGCAATCAAGAAAACATACTGTCCTATATCTACGTCTGGAACAGAGAAGATTTCTACTCATCTTTTTTTTTTCACCTTAAAATACTTATTTTTTTAATTTAATTTTATTTATTATTTTATACATGAGGTTCTTATTAGTTATCCATTTTATACATATTACTGTATATATGTCAATCCCAATCTCCCAATTCATCACTACACATCTTATATAGCTTCATATTCTAGTGGTCAGAGTATGTAAATCCTGTATTTCCTGCGTCTGGCAACCCTAGTTATGAATGGGCGTCAGATCTATGTTATCATCGTCACAAAACAAACACGTTACCAGAGCTTATCTCTTGATTATCACCTCTTGTTAGGCACCAGGTTGTCTGTATATGGCCACGCAGTAGCCTTTGCAAGTTAATTTAATCAGTTCTTCAGAGTTTACTTTTTTGTACCCCATGGATGCTAATGTAATATTACCACAAGTGTTTTCCAGCACTACACAGTAAAATAAGAAAGCCTGGAAGAATATGCAAATTTTACTATTATGTTGCTCAGTTTTAAGGACAATTAAATATTTGCTTTGAGCTCCTCACATTACATTGCAAATCCATAAAAAACTTACCATCATTTCTGTACCTAAAGCTTATTTAGCATTAAGTCTTTGCCATTATTTCCCTTTCACTGAAAATTGGGTTTTCAACTATACATCACAATCCTATGTCAATTTATTTGCAAAGAAATTTAGTCTTTTTTTCTGTTTATGTTAAATCAATAGCCTCTGTCCCTTTCTGAGGTAGTGGGAGGCAGCGGCTTCAGGTTTTCTCTCTGAGAAGGTGTCTGCATCTCATGAAAACAGTGTTGGCTCTTCTATCTACCCTGTGAACAAAGATCTTCAATGAAATGGGCCAGTCCTGCTGGCCAGGATCAGGTGTATACAGAGCCAAGACGTCTTCTTAAAAAACAAAGTCTAGACACTTCCCTGGTGGTGCAGTGGTTAAGAATCCGCCTGCCAATGCAGGGGACATGGGTTCGAGCTCTGTCTGAGAAGGTCCCACATGCCTCAGAGCAACTAAGCCCGTGCACCACAGCTACTGAGCCTGCGCTCTAGAGCCTGTGAGCCACAACTACTAAGCCCATGCACCACAACTACTGAGCCTGAGCTCTAGAGCCCACGTGCCACAACTACTGAAGCCTGCGTGCCTAGAGCCCGTGCTCTGCAACAAGAGAAGCCACCACAATAAGAAGCCCGTGCACCACAACGAACAGTAGCCTGTGCTCGCCACAACTAGAGAAAGCCCGCACGCAGCAACGAAGACGCAACTCAGCCAAAAATATAAATAAATAAATAAATAAATAAATAAAATAAAGTATAATAATAATTCACTCAAACTGGCTGCTAGAAATTGTGTGGATCCAAAACAGGTATTTTTACATTTTAATTTAGAAAAAGGAACCTAAGTTCTGTCAGAATGGTTGGTGTCTATAAATATAGCTTTTGTCTTCTATGCCTTAATCTTTTTTCAAGGGATTATGATAGTGAATTAAAAATTAGGCAAAACTTGAGGAGCTGAATAAGCAGTGCTTGAGAGAGAGAAAAATGTAATAGTATGTCATTTATTTGGGGAAATCAGTGAGATGGTCTACCCACACACAGTTCTTGGACTCCTGTTGTCTTCCCTTAACAAGAGCCTCCTCCTGTCCGTTTCTGGTTCCCATACACCAGCCTCCTGGAACCCAATTCAAACTTTTAAGTCCCTTTTGAGTACTCTCTTCCCTGAACCCCTTCCTTTAATCAATTCTGGAATCCTGTCCACCCTTACTTCATATTTTCCCACATCTTTTCCATCCTTTACACACTGAGTTCAAGATCTCACTACCCCTTGCTTGGAGTAGCAAAAGGCCCTCTGGCCCTCCTAACTGATCTGCCTGACTCCTGATTGCTCTCCATCCAGTGCAGCCTCGACACCATAACCACATTCACCTTCACACAAGATCATTTTCATCATGTCACTTCTCTGCTCCAAAACCTTCAGTGGAAAACTTAAACTCCATGGCTTCAGTTCTTTGATCGATTCTGAGTTACTTTTCTGGGCTTATTTCGCATTAACCTCTTATATATTTTCTAAATTCCAGCTAAATTTTCCATTCCCCTAATCACCCCCAAATCACCTCATTCTGCTTCTTCTGTATGAAATAGCTTCTCAACTCTACAAATTCCTACCCATCCTTCAACACCAAAATTAAATACAACCTTTCTATATATACAAATAAACACTTTTGCTATTCCTTAGCTGTAGTAATGAAATTCCTCCAGCTTTGAGTCCAGATTGTCCACACAATCAGATCATACAGGGTCTTTCTGTGCCATAGAAAGAAGCTTGGAATTTATTCTCTAGGCTACAGAGAACCAATGAACAGTATTAAGCATTGGAATTATAAATCAGGGTTGCATTTAACTCAGATGATGCTGTGGCAGTGGAGAGACCTGAGTAGGACGGTAGAAAAGACACTGAAGATATAAGGACCCATTAAGCAGTTACTGGATCTGCCTGGGAGAGAAGACTGAAAGAAGGGCATGTTTTGGAGAGGAGGATGATGAGCAAAATTCTAAGTGTGTTGAATATGAGGTTCTGAGGACTAGGGTGAGACTGGCAAAGCACACAGGGTGTAGACTTAAAGAGGCACTCACTCTCAGGTGCCTACCCTGCACTTGCATGACCCTGAAAGTGAAGACTTCCTTAAATTCTTTGCCCTGGGTACCTAGCTTGCCTCACCCTGAGTTCCGATGGTATATTTTGTATAGACATCACCTTTGCAGCCAAGGATGTACACATCTCAGATCTCCCTTTGAGAAAGAACTTGCTGTTCAGTTGCAATAAGTGCAGATAGCTGACAGCCTCGAGCTACAGAACATTCAGAATCTGCTCCAACTTTTGAGTCACAGCCATGCCTTTCCTGGGAACCTCCCGTCCGTGACCAAGCAGGTTAGCGGTACTTGGCCTGGCCATTTCCTTCCAACCGGGGGCTCCTCTAACAGGCAGCCTTCCCTCTGGAGATCACCATCAAGTTGGGTGAGGCTGTGTCAGATCTGCATTGTGGTCTGAAGCCTTTCCCTGCACAACTCTGCTTCCTGTCTCTTTTATCTTTACCCTCCAGTAAAATACTCGCTCAATAATTCTGTCTCAGCATCTGTTCCCAGAGGACCTAAATGACACATCTAGTCAGCAACTGGTCACACCAGTCTGGATCTGGAGTTAGAGACGAAGTGATAAGCAGAAGTGGCTTTGTCATGTAGTGGTTAGAAGGCTGGGCTCCAGAGTCTAGGTTTAAATCCCAGTTCATCCACTTTTGACCTTGTACAACCTTAGACAAGTTATAGAACTTCTCAGTATCTCAATTTCTTCATATACAGAATGAAGATTTTAATGAGTAAATGAGGACTATATGAGATAAAGCATTTAAAGTATTTAGCACAGTACCTGGCCCACAGTAAATACTCAAGAAATATTAATTAACATTATTGCATAGATTTTGAAATGTTGTTTTACAGATGTTGATAGATAGAATAAAAGAGAAGAAATGTTCATTTGCTCAAAGAATTTTCCATAGGATATAATAAGGCTAGTGAAGATTAACTAAAAATATTTCCAACTCAACCTTGTAATTTTTTTTCAATTTCTCTTGTTGTCACTCCTAATGATTCCTCTTCTCCATATAATATCATCACCCTTTTTTCTCCTGACATGATTTGTTTCTTCCCATATTTCTTTTCCATCCACCCAATATGACTATTTCTCTCCTTTCTATCAGCTGCTGCTAATAACCTCCTTCAAAACTTGGTTGAGAACTCACCTTCTCCAGTTTCCTTAACCTGCCTGCCCTACCCGTCCCAACTGTGATCATTCCTCTCTACTTGCAAACCCTAAGAATAGAAGCATTTTGAAGCTAGGTAGAACAAAAAATAATCTAATTCTCAAACTATGTTGAAGGTATCTGTACCTTCATAAACAATTATTAATAACAAACTAGCAGGAACAGCATCTCCTCTTTCTTTAGACAAGACCTACTCCCGCCAACCCACCCATTTACTCAAGGCTAGGAGATGGCTTGGCAAAGTGATGCTCAATAAATGCTTACTTAAAAGATGAATGTTTCAGCTGTGGATTCATGGTCAGTCTACAAATTATATTTTTATAGCCTCTTTCTATATGTGAGCCTTACAAAATGAAATGTTTCATAAAACAATCTCAGTCATACAGTGGAGAAACTAGTGTATGGGGGAAGTGTTTTACAATCATCTTAGGTATTGTAGGTAATATAAATCTGCTTTATAAAAATAAAGGCCTGTTCTATAATCTAAAAGCCAGTAGGAAATCATAATTAGAGACACATGGCAAACGTGGCACTCTTTCCTCTATTTGGTACATATGATATTCCCTACAAAATGACACTGTTTTCCTGTTACCACACAGCACCATATAAACTCAGAAAAATAAAACTTCTTTTTATGCCTATGAAACTAACTTCAAACAAAATAACCAACTCCAAAAGTAAGATGAAAGTGTTCTGTAATGTGGTCGAATGCAATGAATGTTTTTACCTAGCTCATTATCTGTATATTTACATTAATGCACATTGCATTACATACCAAAAAAAGTACTACTAAATCTTCAGTCATCCTATACATTCAATTTGAAAGCTTCATCAAGTTATTCACATTCAAAGGCAATATTCCTACATCAAACAGGTCACAATATTAGGTGTATTTAAATATTGGAAATGCATAGTGCCTAAAATAAAATCAGTTACACACAGAGCAATACATGAGTATAACGTTAATAACCAACACAGGTTTTTAATGGCTTCTAATATAATATGCCCTTTCAAGGAACCATTCGTACATATTGAAATGTATTTTTACTGTACTGCTTTGAGTAATTATGAACTGAACATGGCTGATAAAAATCAGCTTTAAAATTTATGTAAATTCTTTTGGAAATACATATAATCCTCTTAAGTATGCAGCTCTATAAGTGATAAAATATTGGATCTCAAACACCAAAAAGTAAAGTGGTTTTCACACTGATTTTCAAGAATATGCCTTTTTATTGTTACAATTCAGTAAACTATTTTACCAAAGTTTACAATCATCTCAAATTCAAAGCTTGTTTGTTCTATAATCAATATCATGAAGCAAAAGTCAGTAATAGCCAATATAAAATGAGCTATTTACTACCTCATTTAAAATATAGTGAGGAACTACAAGAGGGCATTAACACTCTCCTAACCTGTTCTACTTAAGTTGATATGTGTTTCCATTTTCAAATATCAATACCTACTGCACACTTAGAAAACTCACTTGTGAAAATATGTTTCATTTAATTTCTCAGAAAACTGCTAATTCAACCTACTTTTGTTTGTGAATTCTGAGTTACTACATTATTTTCTTATCTTCACAACAATTAGTGATTATTGATCTCTCAAAAAGCAAGGACAGGATGCAAAGTAAAATTAATATGAAGACAAGAAAGCAAATTCTACTGTACAAGTGAGCAATACTCAAGAAAAGTTGTTTATCTTAAACACATAGCACATTAGAGTCATAATTAGCTCACCACCACAGTTAGAAATATACATACACATTTTTCAAAATAAGTCTTTTAAATAAAGTACTGCATGCATCTTTCTAGCTTAAGGATTTGAAACAGCAATTAAGTCTGAACCTTAAATCATTTGTCTCTATAACTAGAAGAGCAAGTCCCCAGGATGTAAATCTCACCCAATGAGACAAGGCATACTGAATGTATTATTAATTGCTAAATAATTTCTTAATTTTAGAATCTAGCACCCAACACTGGCAAATAAATAATGTGATTTATGAACCCACACTCTCATGCTGCTTTACCAGAGTTCAATAAACACATGCACATTCTAAATGTACAGTGTGAATGCAATTTCTACAAGCCAGGAAACATAGCAGGACTCGGTGATAGCAAATCTACCCCATC
This sequence comes from Mesoplodon bidens, assembly GCF_964165515.1. NCBI lineage: Eukaryota > Metazoa > Chordata > Mammalia > Artiodactyla > Ziphiidae > Mesoplodon > Mesoplodon bidens. Next base: position 77,332,789 of record NC_138161.1, on the reverse strand, counting down.
TACTTATTATTCAAGCACTAGTATTTAGAATACCTAAAATGCCTGCTGAACACTGCGGCTCAACATCCCCGTGGGGTTACTCTGAAGCAGAACCACATCTCTTCCCCTCAGTGATTACTGAGTTTCAAGAAGGCAGGTAACATGGGGTAGAGATTCTCGTGCAGCAGCAAGATAACTCTTCTCTCCAAATTTTCAAAAACCAACATTCCCTACACACACACACACACACACATATACACAAACTCACCTTTCTTTAAGAAAGAAAGGAGGGTTTTTCAAATAGGTGCCTACAACATGCCGTTTGCATAGGGATGAAAAATGTATTTTTCCTCTACTTGCTGCTGTGTAAGATGTTTACAGATCTGATTAGAAAACCTGGATGTACATAAAAAGTAGTGCTTTCAATGAGATTCCTTTAGTGAAATCTGTCTATGCAGACAAGTGTGTACATAAATAATACACATTTATGCAAACATGCCTACATAAACAACACACACACACACACACACACACACACACAGACGTACCTAGACCAATAATTAAGCTTACACGGTCCTCTAAGCCCCCTTTGACATTTTAGCATGCATGCTATTCAGAAGACAGATTTTTTTAAAATAATAAGTAGCTGCATATAATGCATACCAAAGTGGCATGTTAGAGGAGCAAATACATTACCAGACGCATTTTGAAGTTTCTGGAACACCTGCAGGTAAAAGGAGCCTGTGAATCGGTTGCTGGCACACGGTATTCCTCTGAATCCCAGAGCTCGGTGTGACTGTGGGGGAATGTGAGGCGAGTGTGAGGCTGGAAACCTTTGAGTTGAGCTCACTCTAGGCATCAGAAAGCCTCAAAGAGGGGAAGGAAAAAGGCAGCCCAACAGACAGCTAGATGAGAAACTTCTGGCACCTCTCCAGCTCAGGAATGAATTCTCTGTAATTTGGAGATGTATAGTGATGGAAATGAAGAGAAACTTGGATTTAGGGGGGAATTTGCTCAGCCATGCAGAAATGGGCAGGTAACAGTCTCTCGGCTCATTTTAAAACAGTCATTCAGGAACAAGACTGAATCAAAAATTAACAGGCATCCTTTTGCTGAAAAAATAAAAGGCTACTCCCGCCAGCTTCCCAAGATGCCTTTACAAACTTCAAATGGATCATTCCATCAGCTATTTGTTGCACATTTTATTAATCCCAGTGCAGAGGTAAACTGGAAAATCTAATCCCTTTTATGTAGAAAACTGGATTTATTGCTTCTTTTTATAATGCACTTTAGTCATATAAATACATAGATTTACTTACAGAGTTCTCGTTTCTTGTGTAAAGCCACTACTGTTTGGTCCAGATAAAATGCTGAAAGGCTTGTTTGCAGCTTTTCAAGGAAGTGGAGAAAAAATGTTTTAATACTCAGAAGCCGAGCTGAATACAGATATTTAAATGTAGAGTTTGAAGCAAAGAGAGTATAAAGGAAGCACCCTGAGCTATTAAGTGGCACATAAGACATACGGTTATACATGAGCATTGAGCAGGCAGGTGGCTCAAGTCTATAAATATATACATAATTAAGGACAGGAAGAAAAGAGCTTTGGCAAATTAAGTTCTTAGAGACAATAGCTGTGATTTTGTTTAGGCTTACAAATAGGCTAATAATTTCTGGGGAGCACATGTGGGCTTCACCTTATCTGAAGAACTCAACTCACGAATAGAGAGCAAGGTTGGAAGCCTCACATGCTGGCAATCTATGTTCAAATGTAATGAGGGGAAGGACGATGTTACCATGAAGAATGTTGTCATATTACATTGTGCCTGTGTGGCTTAACTACTCATCCAACCTTGCAAATGGCCATTTGCCTGGACTCAATAGGAAATGTGCTATCGATGGGAGGGTGAAGGTGGGAGGCCGATTTTATTTGTTTTACTACCCGTGCACCTTTGGGAGGCTCCGGATAAAATGCATGGGCTGAGCGTAGGAGTGATTCTTTTCAAGGCCACATTTATCTATAATAAATTCAAAGTAGAATTAATGATGACCAATTAAGCTATTTATTATTTTAACTCTTGAGGTCAAGGGCAAAACAGTGTTTATGTTTATTGACAGAGGGTCGATAGCAAGATGGCTGAAGATGGCCGGGCTCAATAAACACGTACTGACCAAGTAGCTTCCCGGCCTCCTCACATTCCAGGGTCCAGTCCTTTTTGTCTAGGAGATCTTTTCTTATCTCTACACTGCCATCTGCTTCATCCATCCATTCAACACATGTCTAGTGAATTAGACCCTCCATCTGATGCTGTGGACCCTTAAGACGAGACCCTCCCTCAAGGAGCTTACCATTGCCAGGTAGTACCGCAACAGGTCTCAGGAAGGGAGGGGCACATCCAAAGTACTTACAAATACCCAGGCTCACCACAATCTCTTCTTCCATTTTGGATTCACTTTTGGTGGGGAGAGGCAAGCAGAGTTTGTGCACGGGCTTTGGGAAATTATCTCCCCAGGTGATTCTGATTAAGTCCCCTCCTCTACCCCACAGGAGTAAAGACAATTCAAGATGACTGTTATCAGCCCTCTAGTAATTGAGAGGAGGGTGTACCATCCACCGCTGCATATACACTCAAGCTACAGAGCCACTCAAGCTAACCTGCCCTCTGTGTCTTTGCTCATTCCCTCCACTGTGGGGAAGGCCCAGACTTAATCAGTGTGCCCTAGAGCCTGGGTCTGCTGGTTCTGAATGGGTCTGGAAGCCAAAGCTAAAGGCAAAAGAGAGCCCAAATATTTTGGTTCATTCATATAACCTCTCTGGGCCTCTGCTTCCTTATCTGTAGAATGAGAGGGCAGGGCAGGCTTTGAGTCTGCGATTTCTCTGCCTAAGCCAAAGCGTATGAGCACCCTCTCTGAGGGAGTCAGTTCTATGCTACATTGGCGCCTACACAAGAGCAAGCCTGAGGTTGGAACTCAGAATTCTCCATTCTACCATCTCACTGCCTAAAGGTACCTACTCAGCAAATCAAATTTCACGAGGGTGAATCTTCAGCCTGAGGAGCTGGGGACCCAGCATTGTACACTTTTCCTTCTCCATGGGTGGACCACTGAGGAATTCAGAGCACGGAAACAAACACGTTATCTTCTGGCTCTCTCCCTCCTTGCTTCAGCAACTGCCTCAGCTCCGCTCCAGACAGCCTAGTGAGTGGCAGTTCCTGGAACCTTCAGGCAGAGTGGTCACACAGCCAGAAGCCAGGCTGCCACCTGGCCCCCTACCTCCATGGCTGATCCCCTTCTAATGAGCGTGAGGGCTTGAGGAACCGGGCTTAGGGCTCTCTAGAACAGCTCCTCCAGGCTCTGCTCTTAATCTCTGGTGGTGGAGGAGTATCCCAGGTCACTCTTCAGAGGTATAAGAAGAGAACAGCCACACCATCCTCAGTTGGCCAGCCTGCCTGCCCACCTCACCCCTCCTTGATTTTCAGCACAGGCTCACCCTATGTCCCACGAGCCCACCCACGGTGACAATAAGAATAGCTCAAGGGGGAGGGCTCACTCAGCCTCTTCTCCCCACTGACTGCTCTGAGCTCAGCAACATCTGCATTCACTCAGGAAAAAACCAATAGTGGCAGGTATTTTGAAGACAAAGCTCATGTGACCAACTAAAATATAAACTTCTTCATGTAACAATTCTACTTAAAATTAAATGTTTTCTATCTCCTCTAGTTCTCTAGCTAAGAAAATCAGAAAAGCTTGGCCTTAAAGCACAAAGAGAAGGAAAAGCACAAATGTTCGAAGACGGCAGCACTGCAGAGAAGCTGGAGACCCAGACCTGAGTTTGAAGACAAGATTCTCTACTCAGTGGGTCTTTGGGTAAGCCATTCAAGTTCCCTCATACTGCTTCCTCCTTTGTAAAAGAAAAAATACCTACCTGATCAAGTTATTTCTAGAGTTAAAAATTTAAAAGTTCCGGGTGCATCATAAGTTACTCAAGAAATAGTAACTCACATTATAATAATCAAAAGTGTCCAGTCACCTTCAATACCCCCATTAACCTGTGAGGACAGGGACTATGTCTTAGTCATCTGCCTCATCTCTAGTTTGCCATGTGCCTCCTCACCCATTACACAACTTTTCTCTGAGCATCTACCACTCCCACATTCCCAGATAGGTGCCAGGGACACGGCAGTGGACAAGACACAGGTGGCTCCTGCCCTCATGTGGCTCACAGTCCAGTGAGGAAGATGAAAATTAAGTGATAACTAAAATATATAAGTTAAATTAAGTGCTAATTAAAATATATGCCTGCTCAAGCTGCCATAACAAATATCATAGACAGGGTGGCTTAAACATTACAGATCTGGAGTCAAGGAAGTCTGATATCAAGGTGCCTAAAGGTTTGGTTCCTGGTGAGAGCCCTCTTCCTGGCTTGCAGACAGCCACTTTCTCACTGTAGCCTGGTGTCTCTTCCTCTTCTTACAAGGACACTAATTCCATCATGGGGGCTCCACCCTCATGACATCATCTAAACCTAATCACCTCTCAAGAGTCCTACCTCCAAATACCATCACATTGAGGGCTGGGACTTCAACATATGAATTTTTAAAGGACACATTCAATCCATAACAATATATAAATGAATTAACTAATTAGTTAATGATAATCTTTTTAGTTTTATTTTTTTGATTATAATAGCCCAAACAATGTCAAGGGCACAAATGGAAGAAAATTTGTGACTGCTTCCAATAATCACCTTCAAACTGGGGTCTCAGGGCTGATGCGCTGGCCCTCATCAAGTAACAGGTTTCTCCCCAGAAGCTGTCCCCTGAGACCCATCAGACTAGCTAGCCCAGGCGGCCCTCTGATCTGTCCTCATGGGCCCTTCCATCCCACCAGCAAAACGTTCTGGTTCCTGGCCTCATTGTTTTACATCCAAGCTGTCTGAAATGCAATAGCGTTTTTTTAAAGAGCAACCATGATTTTAATTAAAGTTCCAGGGATTCAGCCAAGGATATTTTTCTAAAAGAGAAGCAATATCTGTTTTTGGAGACAGAACATTTCATAACAGAGATCTCATATATTTCAATGAGTGATAAATAGCGACATGTACTGAACCCTCACAGGAACCAGACCGCAGAGTGCATGTGTGTGTACGTGTGCGTTTGTGTGCACGCGTGTGTGCGTTTAATGCTCATCCTGCCTAATGAGGACAAAGTCAGGGAGACAAATGCACTCTAGTTACTTAAACCATTCAGATATTTAAGGCAAACAGTTAAAGGAACAACATTAGAGCCTGTCTCTTAAGGGCAGGAGATTACCTTTTGTTCTCCCTGATGATTCCCTCTGATTTAAAAGGCTTTGGCTACAACACTCCCTGCAAACAGCACTAGGTAAGAATTCAACCTCTGCAAGTGCTGGTCAGCAGATGTCTACATACACCTAATCCAGGGAGAGACCACATGGGATACTGCAATTCCACACAACTCATGCTCAGTGGCAAAGGAATTTAAAATAAAATAGAATGAAGCCCCAATATGATAACTGTGAGTTAGGCAAGATTATTCCACCTATGAGTTTTGTTTTGTAAATTCATGCTTGCTGCATGGAAAACCACTGATAATCTCCACCCATCAAGATAGTCAGGGGCTATAGGAAGTGAGCTCCAAAGCCACACAGCTTCCTCCATGAACCTGAAAAGCCTCGAGGGTGGGCAGGGGTGCACCCGTGTCCATCTGGGACCCATCTGGGGTCCTTAGATACTGTGAAACTGAGGCATCAGTGGAAGACGTGTTAGGAGCTGGCAGTCCACCTCAGGCAGAAGGGCTGGAGGCTTGGAGGCTTCTTATGTCTACCCGTCCCCAGAGATGTGGCACTGCCATGGGGCCAGCAACCACAGATGGTGCTCCGCACAGACAGGCAGGGACAGACCGCCATGGGTCTGCATGAAGCCTCAGCCAACACACAGGCTGGGCACCATTACTGAGCCTGTGGATGTGGAACAGGAAGCTTGGGGGGAGGGGTGGTATTAGTCTCATTTTCCTAACCTTATGGGTGTTATTTCTCTGGATCAAGTGGCAAAGGATAAGGAGGTGATTTTATGAGAAGGTAACAGTACCATGCTAGATAGACATCTCAACCCTAAACCCTTACTCACCTGAGAAAAAATTAATATGATTCCCCCGCCTCTGGTAAACCATCAACACTTAGGCTGAATTACCCCCAACCTGGCTTTTTACATTGATTCCAGCTGGTGATAATAGGTATAAAATCACAATATAATACACATGCATATGTAATTCTGTATTTATCGCTATATATTTTGCTGTAAGACAAATATATTGTATTCCTTAAGTGACAACAGCAAGTGACAATACTTTCAAGCTCTGAAAGGCTAGCCAGTGGAAGAAAATGAGAACAATGTGCAAGCACCACCCACAGAAATCCAAGGTATAGAAAGTGAGTGACTAGGAGTCAATTAACCAACTCAGAATAAAGAAGTGACATCTTTGAGAGTCACTCATTCTCAAAATGTGCAGAGTATGGGGGGTTGACCCTCACTCCAAGGGAAATGGGTCCAAGTAGGGGACGAGTACTGGACCAGGAGTCAGAAGATCCAGGGTCTCAGTTGCTGCCATCACCTAGCACTGTGACCTTAGCCTCAGATCTCCCATCAGTGCAGTGGGGATTATGTCTGCCCTGCCTACTCTATAGCACTGATGTATGGAAAACACCACCATGTATATTAATTAGTATACCAATTGAAAAACAGTATACGAATGTACTGTGGTCTTACTGCCCTACTTTAGCCCAAGGCATCAGAGTACCACTCATAAATCATTACTGTTCTGTCCACGTAAGTCTTAGCAAAGGGAGAAAATTCCTATAAGAACCTGAAGAGGGAGTCAGTGTACAGAGGATTAAGCCATATAAAAGAGAGAGGCAAGAAAATCAAACTTCCCCCCATGCTTAATAATCCAGCCCAGTCAGGGGTAATGCACTACAATTAAGTGTTAGGCTTCCAAAGAGCCCTGTAGATTGACTATCAAAGTTTCTGCTCAACTGAACTGAAACTTTGCAAAGTGGCCACCACTAAGACTCACCGAGGAATTCCTCATATAGACAGTAGTCGATGTCAATTAACCTTTGTGAACATGAAAAATAAATGCAAAGGTTGAGGAATTAACAAGGAGACAAGCACAGATGCCAGACACAAGCATGATGTTACTGTAAATGCTACAATCACATGGTGGTTACTTTTAGTATACTAGAAATGGCTCTCGTGATAAAAGATCTTTTCTAAAAATGGAAGTGCATTAAAAGTAGGGGCTGAGCCTAATCTATATTCTCCCCTATAGCACTCTGATTAGTCCCACATCTGCACTGGGAGTGCAAATATTTATTGAAGATACCATATTGGTGCCTTCTGAATGAACGCTTGAAGAATCAGTAAATATACTGCATTCAGCTGTGTATCATGCAACTTCCTTAATTGAAGATTCAAGCAAAATTAATTAAATTCATAAGTTATGAAAACATCTTTTCCCCTTAGAGGGAAAAAAGGATTTATGGAGTATAGAACAGAGTGACAACAACATCACTTGCGTTCAATAGCAGCCCCAGGGCAACAATGCAGTTGGAAGCTGCCCCCGCCTCCCCTTGGCCTACGCCCCTTCTCTTCACATCCCCACTTCCAACCAGCAACATGGGGGGCCTCACAGGCATATATTGATATGTTGAAACTCAGAAGACAAGTGCAAGTTCTGTTCAGACCACCCCTGTCCCATGGCCCAAAACACCCCCAGTGCACACCCCTTGGGCTTAGACACGTGCACACTAGTTATGCAGTCCTGCCCGTAAGATACTGGACCAAAGGCAGAGGTCTTCATGAGCTCTAGAAATCACCTTGGGGTCATTTAGGTAGGGATTTCTGGAGTCTGGTTATGGAACCATGTTCTAAGAAAGGGGACCAGAGACTCCAGGTGGGTATGTCCCCTTGGTTCCTCACTCCTTCACCTAACAGGAAATGATACAACCAGAGAAGGACACGAGTCAAGCCTTCTAAGACTCAGGGCAAGGACTCCAGTCGCCCAGATCCAAGGAGGTAATCCTTGAGCCCATCACCCTTCCAGCTAAACTCTCTTCTCCCTGTGATTCCTTTAATGGTAAACTTGATGAATAAGTAATCTACATCCACGGTTCATTTTTTCATCAGCCTCTTTTTTGTTAAAGCCTTTAATTTTGCAACTTCTCTCATTATAATCTGTGTCCTCACTACCCAGTACAATTGTTTTCTCTAAGAACATTCACAACATTCTTCTTTCCAAATTCAATCACACCTGGCAGGTTCCCCTACCACCAATGCACCCTCTTTTAACTGCTAACATCATTCTCCACCTGGACCCTCTCTAGCCTTGTTCTGCCCCTGTGCCCCTTTCATGCTACTTTGATCAGTTCCCTCTGCCACTACTTTAATTTCCCTTCCTCTACATCAATTCACTGGAGGTTAAGTACTTCTCTGGACCAAGTATCCTTCCAACTCAACACGTAGATGTTCATCTATTCCCATGGTTAGCTGATCCCAAATGGATTTGTTCAATTTTCATCAACCCAGAATGCTTCTCTCTCCCTTTTCAGCAAACCAAATCTCTTTTTTGTTTTTAAACACTTGAAGCTCATCTTTTCTATGAAACATCTACACATTAAGTCCACTCAGACCTAACCCCTCCAGATAACATATAATGATATGAAAGCTGAGGGTCTATCTCTGAATGGGTATCATGGAGGAGCACACAGAGATGGTAAAGCAGGTTCCTCTTACTTGCCAAGCCTAACTGTTTGTTATGACCTATATTCCCACAGTCATGTTTCTCACAATTTGATGTACACAAGAATCATTCCGGGATCTTATTAAAATACAGATTCTGATACAGTAGGTCTGGCTGGGGCCTGAGAGTTTGCATTTCTAACAAGCTCTAAGGTGATATTGTGTTATTGTTCAGTAAGTCACACTATGAGTACCAAGTGCCTAGAGAGCTGTATGGCAAAATTTTCTGAGAATGAGTTCAGATTTAGCAGGAGAGAATGACATGATTGATTAGTATTGTCTGCCATGAGCATGGGAAGACAATGGCAACATTGATCAAATGATCAGTGATTCATTGATTCAATGATTTATTCAACAAAGATTCACTGAGCATCAACTATGTGTCAGGCATTATGAACACAGACAGAGGAAGTCCCTATGCCCATGGAATTTACATTCTATTAGGATAGAAAGACAATTAAAAAGCAAACAAATAAGGAAGATAATTTTATATAGTGGTAAGGGCTGTGAAGGCTATAAAGGCAACAAACAGGTGATGCATAGAGAGGAATTGGAGAGGGCTGCTTCCAACCAAGTGGTCAAGGAAAGCCTTTCCACTGAGGTGATGGCTGGGCTGAGGCTTAACAAATAGAAACAACTCAGACATTTGCTTACTAAGAGAACAGACTCTCATCAGTGGGAACAGACAAAGCAACTGCCCAGAGTCAGGAATTGGATGAGAGTGCCGCATATTTGCCATCCTCAGATAGTGAAAAAAAAGGCATGGATTCTGTATTCAGGTAAGTATGTGTTCTAATCCCAATCGTCTCATAATGGACAAGTTATTTAACTCATTTCCTGTTAAAAATTTTTATTTCTTCCTATCTATCAGAAGCTTTCCTAAATGTCAGAGATACAATGGTGAATAAGGCAGATGTGATTCTACTCTCATGAAGCTTCCATTCCAGCCCTCTTAACCTGTTTCCTCAGCTATAAAATGGGTAAAATAATACTGACTTTGCAGAGTCATCAAATGAAAAAGTTTTGAAAATTTTCGTATACAATACTTAATAATAATACTCAGTAATTACTAGAACCCTTATCTTCCCTTACATTTTTGGTAATATAATGTTCACAAAGTTTATATGCCTTTTGTGTATCTAAGATTGATTTTTTAATGTTACATTCTTTCCCTTAGATTATAAATTCTCAAATTTAGGGAACATAATCTTTTATAACAGTTTGGCATCTTGGAGACTCTTCACACAATCAACAAATATTTTACTGAGTGCCAAATAAATAAATAGATCATTCTTTGGTAATTGTGTTATAAGGTAAAACAGAGCAAGATAAGAGGGGAAAAGAGCAATGGAGGAGGGGAAATGTTATTATACTTAGACTGGCCAGGGAGGCCTCACTTGTAAGATCACATTTAGGCTGAACTGAGGAGGGGAGTGCAAGCCATGTGAATTTCTGAGAAAAGAGTTTTCAAGCCAAGGAAACAGCAAGCGCAGAAGTCCCGAGTGTTCAGTGTGTTTGGGGAAGAGCAAGGAGGCCAGTGTGGCAAATTCCTTCATTTTATAAAAGAGGAAATTGAGGGCTAGAGAAATAATTTTGGCAGACCCAAGCGTACCGGTTAATTTTAGCTGCTGTAACAAAATGACCAAATACTCAAACTCAAGAGAAGTATATGTCTTGTTTATGTAAATTACAATACCAGTATTCCAGAGCAGCAGGGGAATCTCCTCCAAGCAGTGACTCAGAGACCCAGGCTCCTTCCATGTTGCCTTTGCCATCTTCAATACCACGTTTCCAGGCTCATTTTGGGTGTCAATCTCTGGTGTCTGATAGGAAGAGATTATAGAGGATCACATATAAGAGGTTAATAATACACCAGCCTAGAAGTGGTACACATCAATTCCATGAACACTCATCCGCTATCATTTAGTTACTTGACCACTACTGACCACAAAGGAGACTGGAAAATGTAGTCTAGCAGGAAGATGAGAAAAAAGGATTGGGTGAGCAGCTAGCCAGGCTCTACCAGGCCAAATCACCTTCCTCCTAGCCCTTTACTTTCTTCCTTTGTAAACGTGTGTGTGAAAATACACACGTGTGGGTGAAAATAATGTTCTCTATAAAGTGGTCTCTATCTTAATGATAGTTGGTGCTAATAATAATGAGACACGAGATAAAAGAATTTCTAGTTATCTGTTACCAGCCAAAACACATTCCATTGTCAAGTAGTTTAATCTTACTGAGATGAGAACACTGGAGAAAGAGAGATACATATAATGGAGTGAAGCATCAGGCAGAGATATGTTGTGATGGGGAAGGAAGATTGCATAGAGAGAAAATCTATTCATTAACACACTTCGCCTTCACTGGTTCATAAGATTTAGCTGCAACTTGACAACCAGTTGTTCTCTGAATTTTCTCAATCTATCATTCACATCAGCAAGATTGTTGTGAGGATCATGTAGAGATTACATACGTAAATATAAAACTGAGGTATCATTGTTGTTATAAAATGCAATTATAAATAATGGAAAGAAAATATCAGTGCTAGGGAGGAAAGAAATTAAGACTCATACAACTGAATTGGGTTACTCTACAGAAAGTCTTTTTCAATATCAGAAACAGTCCAATTAAAACTTTCAAAAGCAATACATATCTAAGAAAAACATGATTACCAGGGAATAAGTCAGGATGTAAATAATTACTAATGAACAAAGTCCGTGCTTTGAAAACTCTACCCTTTCTTAAACTAACAAGGCAAAAAAAGCCGTTTTAAAAAAGTAGTCTTCTTTAGTTTTAAATTTCTTAGAATAGGCTAAAATTATATAATTAAAGTCAAATGAACCCATCCCATATAGACATTCACAATTTGAGATGAATGAAAGTGGTCCTTTGACAGAAAATATAAATTAAAATAAGGCTGAATTTTATTTAATGCTCATTAATGACTAGAAAACACCATGTAAATTAAATCTACCACTGATTTTAAATTGAGTCATGCAGGTAACAACTTGAAAAATCCCTGATAAAGTCATAAGAAGATTAAGGTAACCTATAGCAAAAAATTAGGAAAGTGCCTATCAACTTGGAAAAAATAGTTAAGGGCTGAGTCATATCATTTCATTTAATAAATATTTACTGAGCACTCAACCATGAGCACTTTATGCTGACCACCTCCTGAATATAACCCTATTAGCCCCAGATTTCTGAAAATAGTCATAATTCCCCAAATCTGAGCATGAATTTTATAACCTTACTTGCATCTGGTGCCAAAATTTTGCCTTCCATAAAGACAGGTTAACGATGATGTGGAGAACCACCATGGCTTTGGGGGCATGCTCGATGGAGTTAAGTGGTAACAGGTAATATATGGGCATGGAGTACACACAACACAAAGAGAGAGATCCTTTCTCAGAACTCATTATAATTATTTCCTGTTCCACTGATACGCCCATTAATCATTGATCATGTGCTGCCTCTGACATTTCCTGTCTGGTCAATCTGTATTAATATATTATTCTTTTGCTGGTTTAATTTCTTCATCTTGCCTCTCTGAAAAGAGAAACCATATATAAAATGTTTTGACTTATTTGAAAGCACTTTTGCACACAGTAGGTGCCAAATTGTAATATCTGTTGATATAATGATTGAATTCAGAATCTGTGAATCTTTTTAGATTAGGCCAGAACAAATTAAAAGTAAATCCAAGGTAGAATAGTCTTCTCCCTATAACTGAGGATCTGAAGACTCTATTGTAAGTGTTGAGGTTTTTATCAGTAATTATAGGAAAAGCTTTGAGTAGAAGGAAATACAGGGATAATGTGAAGAGAATGGACTGGGGGAGAGAAGGAAAGAGCAGTGGATTGTAAAGCACATCACAACCAAACTTCAATAAAATCCACCTACCAAAGAGTTGACTAACATCTCTGTAAACTTCACATCCAAATACCAAAAACATATAAAAGATTAAGAGTGAATGGTCGGTCATAAAAGACTTTTAATAATACCATCCTAATTGTAAAAAAAAAAAAAAAAGATTTTGTAATTAATTAAAACCTTTGAAGTGCAAATATACTGTCTCCAGAAAATGTTAATTTATATAATGAGGTATATTTGATTTTAAAATGAATTGATAATCACCTTATAATCAATTCATATTTTGTTCAATATATAATTTTATTTTTAAATGTATAAAGACATGAGTTTGAAAAAAAGACGGTATTGGGCAGAATAATGTCCCCCCAAAGATGTTCACATTCTTGAAACTGTAACTTTGGTACATTAAATTGCAAAGGGGAATTAAGGTCACAGATGAAATTAAATTTGCTAATCACTTGGCCTTAAGATAGGGAGAGTTTCCTGGATTATCCAGGTGAGCCCAATGTAATCATAAGCGTCCTTAAAAGTAGAAGAATTAGGAAGAAGAATTATGTCAGGGTGATGCAATATGAGAAAGACCCAACCAGCCTGAAGATGGAAGAGGAGGGCCATGAGACAAGGAATGCAGGCAGTCTCTAGAAGCTGTAAAAAACAAGTAAATGGATTCTCCCCTGTAGCTTAAAAAAAAAAAATGCAGGTCAGCTGACATCTTGATTTTAGCCACTGAGACCCATGTCAGACTTCTGACCTTCAGAAATGTAAGATAATAAATTTATGTTATTTGATAAATGGAATATTTATAAATGGAATGGAATATTTATAATGAAATATTTCCTGCCATATCAATAAACAAAGTATGTCACAGTCACCAATGATTGCAGCCCTCCAATGTGAACTGGTGAGTCCTGAGGAAACTCAGGAGGTGAAAATACAGGCCTGAGATAGCTAAAGTGCACATCAAAGGAATGATTTCAGTGAGCCCAGACTCTTTGCATCTTCCCATACACAGAAAAGCACTAAATTCCTTAACTTGAGATATCTGGTTTTCTTTATTTAACAATAGTCTTTTGATGTTCCCAATCACCTGCTCTCTGTTGCAAAACTCCTATATATCCTGGCTCCCCGCTTTGCCTCCTGGGAGTGGTTTCTCAGAGTTGTCTGAGACGCTGTCTCTGGGGCAGTCCTCATTTTGCCCCAAAGAAAACTTAACTCACAACTCTCACGTTGTGCATTTTTTTTAAGTCAACATATTTTAACACTAAGTTTGTAGTCACTTTTTATAGTACCTATATAATACAAAGGCCAAACATTTTAAGTCTTTAGACTACAATTCATATCTCAAATGCACCTTAAAAAATGTAAGGAAATAAAACGTACACTTTTCACAAATTTCACAATTTGTATGGAAACACAAAAGACCCTGAATAGCCAAAGCAATCTTGAAAACGAAAAATGGAGCTGGAGGAATCAGGCTCCCTGACTTCAGACTATACTACAAAGCTACAGTAATCAAGACAGTATGGTACTGGCACAAAAACAGAAAGATAGATCAATGGAACAGGATAGAAAGCCGAGAGATAAACCCACGCACATATGGTCACCTTATCTTTGATAAAGGAGGCAGGAATGTACAGTGGAGAAAGGACAGTCTCTTCAATAAGTGGTGCTGGGAAAACTGGATAGGGACATGTAAAAGTATGAAATTAGATCACTCCCTAACACCATACACAAAAATAAGCTCAAAATGGATTAAAGACCTAAATGTAAGGCCAGACACTATCAAACTCTTAGAGGAAAACATAGGCAGAACACTCTATGACATAAATCACAGCAAGATCCTTTTTGACCCACCTCCTAGAGAAATGGAAATAAAGACAAAAATAAACACATGGGACCTAGTGAAACTTAAAAGCTTTTGCACAGCAAAGGAAACCATAAACAAGACCAAAAGACAACCCTCAGAATGGGAGAAAATATTTGCCAATGAAGCAACTGACAAAGGATTAATCTCCAAAATTTATAAGCAGCTCATGCAGCTCAATAACAAAAAAACAAACAACCCAATCCAAAAATGGGCAGAAGACCTAAATAGACATTTCTCCACAGAAGATATACAGACTGCCAACAAACACATGAAAGGATGCTCAACATCATTAATCATTAGAGAAATGCAAATCAAAACTACAATGAGATATCATCTCACACCAGTCAGAATGCCCATCATCAGAAAATCTAGAAACAATAAATGCTGGAGAGGGTGTGGAAAAAAGGGAACACTCTTGCACTGCTGGTGGGAATGTGAATTGGTACAGCCACTATGGAGAACAGTATGGAGGTTCCTTAAAAAACTACAAATAGAACTACCATATGACCCAGCAATCCCACTACTGGGCATATACCCTGAGAAAACCAGAATTCAAAAAGAGACATGTACCAAAATGTTCATAGCAGCCCTATTTACAATAGCCCGGAGATGGAAACAACCTAAGTGTCCATCATCGGATGAATGGGTAAAGAAGATGTGGCACATATATACAATGGAATATTACTCAGCCATAAAAAGAAACAAAATTGAGCTATTTGTAATGAGGTGGATGGACCTAGAGCCTGTCATACAGAGTGAAGTAAGTCAGAAAGAGAAAGACAAATACTGTATGCTGACACATATATATGGAATTTAAGAAAAAAAAATGTCATGAAGAACATAGGGGTAAGACGGGAATAAAGACACAGACCTACTAGAGAATGGACTTGAGGATATGGGGAGGGGGAAGGGTAAGCTGTGACAAAGTGAAAGAGCGGCATGGACATATATACACTACCAAACGTAAAATAGATAGCTAGTGGGAAGCAGCCGCATAGCACAGGGAGATCAGCTTGGTGCTTTGTGACCGCCTGGAGGGGTGGGATAGGGAGGGTGGGAGGGAGACGCAAAAGGGAGGGGATATGGGAACATATGTATATGTATAACTGATTAAATTTGTTATAAAGCAAAAAAAAATTTTTTTTAATTTTTTTTAAAAATAAATAAGTTTGCAGCATCAATAAAACAAGTAAATCAAAAACAAGAATAAAAGTAACGATAACAATAAGACCCAAATAGAATAATATTTATTTTCAAGAAAAAAACAAACAAACCTAAAACTCAGAAGCATTTTGTGATTTTAAACCTGTCTTCTTTGGGCAGCTATGTAGCTCTTTTTCTTTCACAGTGAGGTGTAAATTATAAAATTCCTTAAGAAAAATGTGATGAAATGTGTCTCAGAGAAAATGATAATGTGCCTTAGCCCTCCACCCCCACATCCAGTGGATTGCTTTGGTGTGGCCCTAAGCCCTACTTTAGCTTTAATTTTAAAGAGCATAATACAATATTTGCTTCAAGTTCTCTGATGAGAAGAGGTACTATACTAGGAATAGCAAGCAGGTAGACTCTGACAAGGTCGAAATAAACTGTTCCCAGAGTAACAGCAAAACTCCAGCTGTTCATCACTTCATCACAGGCAGTGTAGCAGGGGTGGAGGGTGAGGGCAGGATTTGCACGTATCGTTATTGCTAATTGCTGATGTTGAATTGAATTCAGTCTTTTAATTTTGAGAACCTCCAAAATTCAAATTCCGCATACGCTGTGCTCAAATACAAATAAGTATATACAAATAAGCAAGCAGATATGTAAAGGGAATAGTAAATCTACTCAAAGAAGGCAGGAAAGCAACATGGTTCCATTACCAAAAGCACCATCCATAACTCGTTATAGCAGAGTTCAGCTAGACCAAGCCCTAAGTTGACAGGTTACCTCTAAAAAGCATCCTACTTTTGTTGCTGTTTTAATTGCAGGGAGAGGATGTTTGGAAAAGAATGGGGATCAGGAGACCCAGGGTCCAGGGTTAACTTGCCCAATAATTGATCTTAGTGAAATCTAGGTTTCTACTTTGAAAATTAAGGAGATTAAGTTAATGTGGTCCAAAGTTTGGGATCTATAATGGTGGAAGTAGTAGACGAGTTGGTAAAAAGTTTTAAATAATATTGAATCTCAAAGTAAGAAAGTTGTTTCCATTTCAATGCCCTTTTTAACTTTTCTACAAAGGTCAAGGATAACGTCTCAGCTTGGTGCTAGTAGAGCTTTGACACCTCCCTAATAAAAGCAAATCTCCTTTTTTAACAAAAAGAGGGCAAGTCTTAAGTTCAGAGACTTCCAAAGTCATTAGCTAGAATTAACATATTGTTTTACCTTTATTGTATTTAATTATACTTTTTTCAATTTATGGTATATAAAACTAATTTCATTTATATATAAATAATAATGTAATTTATTTAAATAAAAACAAGAAGTTGATTTAAAGAAAAATATTAACTAAATAATATATAAGTGCTAGTTGCACAGGTATTTTTTAAAATCTTGAAAAGGAGGTATCCAACTGACTTGAAGTTTGAAAAATGGTGAATTAAATCATTTCTAGGATTCTTTCCCATTCTATCACTCACTCTCTGAGCCAGTGATCAGAAACCTTGCCTCTATTATCAAGGTAACTTACTGAAACACTTTCTATTCCATTTAGTTGCTAAGATATCTCTTGGAATTGTTCTATTATTGAATTAATATATACATACCTCATTTCCAAAAAAGAAATAATAATTGCCCAAAACCAGGAAAAGCAACATGTGTCTCATTATTGTGTATTGAGTGAATAACTGGATCCTTGCTTCTCTTACGTAAGGATATTTATGGACCTAAAGAGAATCCTAGATCTAAAGCCACACCTAAGTCAGTGTAAACATATGGCGTCCCTGTTTATAGTTTATACACCCTTGGGAATGTTAGAAAGATAAACCTCTTCAGTCATTGTCTCAGAACTCAAGTTCCTCCCAAACCATGCAATACTATTTCAATACTATTTGAAAGCTCAAACCTGTAAGTCAAAGGGATATTTTATTACTGGCATGCATTATCTATCTTTGCCCAATCAGGAAGGTATGAGAAGGTGGATGTCCATACTCATAATCTGCCAACCCAGTTCTTGTGATATGAATCAGGAGAAAGGAAAAGGCGGGGTAGGGAATGAGGTGGCAGAAGCCAGGCCAGACAAGAAAAGTCATGAAAGTACAGGAACTGCTCTGGGCCTTGCAGGGGGATGGCTTGTTGTGTGTGTGCTGGGGTAGGGAGTAGGGAGGGAGTGGATGCACAGTAAATTATGGGGCTCAAAGGGGAGGCATTGTCCTCCTGAGCAGAAATTAAGTAACTCATGTTCCAGCCTGGCTGGGTCAGCTACTTGCTGATATGTGACACTGGACAAGTTAGGGTCAGGGTTTGTTTCAGTTTCCTCAGCTATAAAAGGGGGCTAATAATAGCTATCTCACTGGGTTTCTCTGGGGATTATATTAACATGAAGACATGTAAGTGCCCGCCATCATCCCTTCAGCATAATATGTGTCTTATATTGTCCATCATTGTAGCACAACTACGTTGTACCGTCTTTATCTAGTTGCAGGTCTTGCCCTGCCTCACTGGTCCCTTAAAAGACAGGAACTGTGCTTTATTCATTCTTATTTCCAGAACCTTGAACAACCCATTAAGGTCCGACTGGACCTTAATAAATTCTTCTTGAATGAATTCATAACAGACCAATGCTATTACAGTGATTCTCATCACTATACAGCCCAACTACTTTTAGAGGATACACTAATGCATGTAATCACTAAAACTGGAAGAAGGGAAAAGGCTTAACTCATCCCAATAGGGCTTGAGTATGGTTTTTATGGAACTGAAGGAAACAAATTAAAAGCACATATTGTGCATTACGGTGAAAAAATGATAAAAGAGAAAGGAGTAGGGGATTGCACAGAGCAGTACTGCTTTGTGCCAAGAATTTTAAAGCACGATCTGGTCTTTCATACACACACTGCAGAGATAATTTCTTCAATAGCCCTTTATTTTTCCCAACATTACTAATTAGCCTGATGAGAGGGACTTAGCCAAGCTGGCTAATACAGTACAGAATTTGGATAAGGACTTGATGAGGGACATTGTTCTCTAACAGCCAGCTGAGAGGCTCCCTGTCAACATATTTAAAAGTCTTTTCAGCTTTCATAATTCTGCCGCCTCGGACTCTCAGAGCTTGTTTCCCAAACACGATGCAACTTGGACTTATTCTCAAGTTAAAATATTTTGAAAGGTCATGCCAGACTTCTTTTCAAAAGAAAATATATTATTTAACTTTATGATTCTAAAAAGGCAATGATGATTCTATGGAGATGATGTAATAAACAATATTTTTAAAGTATATTTTGTAAAGTTAGTTTATCTCCTATATAACATATTCTCTCTTCTTTTCTTTCTTTGATGGGGGAGGGTATTTTAAACAATACTTTCTCTGAATGCCCATAGGTGACTAACTTTGCTGGTTCACTTTGTTTAAAGCTGAACCTAGAACAACAAAAACTCTCATTCACCTCCTGGGATCTAATTAGTGGAGGACTTGCATGCTAAAAAAGTCATCTCCAAACACCACAGGTACTTCATTTAAATCTCTAATTTACCTCTCATGTTTGAATTACCAGACAGTTCTAAAAATGTGCCAGTCTGAGGTTGTTGGAAACTAATATGGCTTAATATTTTCTGAACTTGGCTTTCAAATTGAGTTTGCAGAAATTTCAGCCACTTGTTAATATGACTGCAAAAGAAAATGGATATTTTCTCTTTGCTTACTACTATTTCCTTCGAGAAAACAAGGATGCAAAGACTCCAAAACATCAAACGGACCTACTGCCTTTTGGAATATGTAATCATTTCTGCCTTATCAGTTAATCAGTCTTTACATTAAACAATACCAGGTAACAAGAAGTAATGAAGTCCATGAACCTAACTTTGATCCATTAAAATAGCCTTGATGACGGGCCTCCCTGGTGGCGCAGTGGTTGAGAGTCCGCCTGCCGATGCAGGGGATACGGGTTCGTGCCCCGGTCTGGGAGGATCCCATATGCCGCGGAGCGGCTGGGCCCGTGAGCCATGGCCGCTGGGCCTGCGCATCCGGAGCCTGTGCTCCGCAACGGGAGAGGCCACAACAGTGAGAGGCCCGCATACCGCAAAAAAAAAAAAAGGAAAAAAAAAAAAAAAAAAAAAAATAGCCTTGATGTAGATTCAACTGCCGTCTTGTTGATTTATTATTTAAACTAGACTTGATCTTTAAAATGTGGTAGTACTGAAGGTAGCAATCTTAAATAAATTGCAAAAAGCTTTGAGTCTACTGATATAAAGTACATATGACTATTATATTATGTAATTTGCTAATAAGACTACAGTTGAGTTAGTTGGTTCCCCAGAAACTCCTAACTTTTATTCCTATTCCTAACTTTTGAAATGCCAAGTTTCAGACATATTGTAAATAGCCTGTATGAGAAAGACTTTTGATGGCTGTGATTAATTCAGTTCTGGGCACCTAGGTGTAAAAAAATAATATAGCGTTTGATGACTCCCGGTGTTCAATAAATTGTATCAGTTTGCACAAACAGAAAAAATCTTAAAACATTTTTTAAATATAATTTAGATATTTCTAAGAAGCATTCCCATAAAATGAGTATCATGGCATAAGTAATAACAAGCATAACTGGAAGGGAAAAGCACTTTTATTTTTCTAATTAACTTCATAACCAAGTCTGATATCTTTCCCTAGGATATTTGATTCCCTTTGTTTTGCTTCTAATATCTACTGCTTCAAACATAAAACTCCTTCACCTAGCAGGGAATGATTTCAATTGCATTTCAAAATATGAATTTCTCTCTCCTGGGTTCTACACCCTAGAGCATTTCCTATTTCTGCATTTTTCAAAGCAAATGTTTGGGCAATGCTAAATGTCTCCCTCCATGTTGAATCTCACAGTCTCATATGTTTGCTAGGAAGATAGCTGGAAATAATTAAGATCCTCAAAACCATTTCCTGGGTACTCAGAGTTCTGCCACTCAAACTTTTAATTACAAACTGACATCTAATAAAGCAGAATGTCAGAGAGCTACTGCAACTACACTCGCCTTGCAGTTTTACTGTGGATCTTGCTATATCAAAAGGCTGCCTTGCCGATCATTTTTAATTAAATACAAGGCAAGTCCTCCCAGAGCAAGAATTACAATGAAAGTCAGCTTTTCAGTGGAGCAGCTGTGTAAACAGGTTCTAAAATTAGCCTAGTCATTTCCAAGCTGTGGTTTACAGCTTCAATGTGTCTTCTGCAGCCCATGTCGGGATGAGAAAATGAATTTTCTCAAGAACATCCCAGTCATTTTGGGTTCAGTCCATTTTAATGGTGTCATAGATAACTCAAACCTCTCAGTCCTAAGCAGTCTGGGTGTAGGGAGATGTGATCAAAAAGTGCCATCTGAGAAAAGCGTTTGCTTTAATTTAGATGGTGTTGACAGACCAATGGGTACTGTAATAAAACCACCTGGCCTCTTGCCCAGGGGATATATAATCTAAACAAGACAAACAGGGATATAATGAACAACTTGGGCTGATAGGTAGTAGCTAACTTCAGATTTCAGACTTCCTGTTCTTTATTAGAACAGTTAGGAGGAACTTTTTCAATTCCAATTTCTAATACTTGTTTTTGCAGGGAAACAGTAGAGGGGTGATCATAGAAAAAGAACACAAACTGGATGAAAGCACTGAGTTTAAAAACCAATCACTGTAATTTATACTTTGGCGGAGTTATTTAACTTCTCTGTGCCTCAGTTTCCTCATATGTAAAATGAGGACATGAGTACATATGTCAGAGATGGTTATAAAGATTAAATGAGCCCAAATATGTAAAGCACTTAGAGCAGTGCCTGGCACAGAGGAAACACTATGTGCTAGGTGTTTGTTGTTATTGTTGTTAGATTATTAACTCCTAATTTTTTAAACAAATCAATTAAGTCTTTATTTATGAGAAAGCAGTGTGCCCATAAATAGCTAATAATCTACTGGTGGTATTGTATAATCACTGATTAAAAGATATCTTTATTGACTTATGATCACTTTTTTCCAGTCTTGAGATATAATTGACATATAACATTGTATTAGTTTAAGGTGTACAAGATAATGGTTTTATATATGTTGATATTGCCAAGTGATTTCCACATTAAGCTTAGTGAACATATATCACCTCACAGTTATACTTTTTTCTTGTGATGAGAACTTTTAAGATCTACTCTCTTAGCAACTTTCAAATACACAATACATTATTGTTAACTATAGTCACCATGCTGTAGATTACATCCCTGGAACATATTTATCTATAACTGGAAGTTTGTACCTTTTGATCACACTCACCCATTTCCCCCCACCCTCCCACCCCCTGCCTCTGGCAACCACCAATCTCTTCTGTTTGTTTGAGTTTGGTTTTTTTAGCTTCCACATATAAGTGAGATCATAGAGTATGGGTCTTCCTCTGCCTTATTCACTTAACATAATGCCCTCAATGTTCCTTCCATGTTGTTTCAAATGGCAGGATTTCTCTCCTTTTTATGGCTGAATAATATTACATTTTAGATACAGATATGTAGATCATACTTTCTTTATCCATTCATCTGCTGATGAACACTTAGGTTATTTCCATACCTTGGCTATTGTAAATAATGCTGCAATGAACATGGGAGTAGAGATATCCCCTGGAGAGACTGATTTCATTTCCTTTGGATATATACCCAGAAATGGGAGAGCTGGATGATATGGTAGTTCTATTTGTAATTTTTTGAGAAACATTCATACAGTTTTCCATAGTGGTTGCACAAGTTTACATTCCCACCAACAGTGCACAAGTGTTCATTGTTCTCCACATCCTCACCAACACTTACCTTTTGTCTTTTTGATGATAGTTAAACAGGTATGAGGTAATATCTCAAAGGTTTTGATTTGCACTTCCCTGATGATTAGTGATATGCATCTTTTCGTGTGACCATTAGGATGTGTTCTTTTTGTTCTGTTCTGCTCATTTTTATTTTTTATTCTTATTTATTTTAAC
Organism: Mesoplodon bidens; assembly: GCF_964165515.1. Classification (NCBI taxonomy): domain Eukaryota; kingdom Metazoa; phylum Chordata; class Mammalia; order Artiodactyla; family Ziphiidae; genus Mesoplodon; species Mesoplodon bidens. The sequence goes on along the minus strand of NC_138161.1, from coordinate 77,310,132 downwards.
ATCTTTATTGGAGTATAATTGCTTTACAATGGTGTGTTAGTTTCTGCTCTATCACAGAGTGAATCAGCTATACATAAACGTATATCCCCATATCTCCTCCCTCTTGCGTCTCCCTCCCACCCTCCCTATCCCACCCCTCTAGGTGGTCACAAAGCACCAAACTGTTCTCCCTGTGCTATGTGGCTGCTTCCCACTAGCTATCTATTTTACATTTGGTAGTGTATATATGTCCATGCCACTCTCAGTTCGTCCCAGCTTACCCTTCCCCCTTCCAGTGTCCTCAAGTCCATTCTCTACATCTGCGTCTTTATTCCTGTCCTGCCCCTAGGTTCTTCAGAAGCATTTTTTGTTTTTTTTAGATTCCATATGTATGTGTTTGTTCTGCTCATTTTGAAATCATATTTTTTTGCTTTTGATTGATTTGTATGAGTTCTTTATATACTTCGGGTATTAACCCCTTATCAAATATATGATTTGCAAATGTTTTCTCCATTCTGTAGGTTGCCTTTTTGTGTTGTTGATGGTTTTCTTTGCTGTGCAGAAGCATTTTAGTTTGTCATTCCACTTGTTTATTTTTGCTTTTGTTGTCTTTGCTGTTGGTGTCAAATCCAATAAATCATCTAACATGTTCTTGAGTTCAATTCCCTCAAGGCATACTGGGAAGATCATTCCTTTTTGTGGAACTTATTTTTAATTATTATTAAGAACAGCAAACATGCCTGTAGAAAATTATTTTATACAAAATCACTTGGGGAATTACCTAATCCCGTGTAATTGCTCCAGGAGAATAAACTAAAATTAGTGGCTCATTTAGAGGTAGAATTGAATTCAAGATAATAAGAATGTTCCCAAAGAGAACACTGTCCAATTATAGTATAGACAGGGCTAGCTTGTGAGGTAGTGAGCTCCCAAACACTGAAGATATTCAAGAAGTCACTAACCAACCACCCAGAGATGTGGTACCTGGATTCCACATTCGATTTATGATTCAACTGGATGACTTCTAAGGTCAAGCCCAACACTCAGAATCTACGTTTTTATCACATCTTATACTGAACAATTTCCTTCTCTTTACCACATACTCAGCTCTCTTCACTACTACGTTTAGCATGATGGGTTTAACACTCTCTACCCTGAGGGTTAGAGTGTGGCCTGTTAATTCACCCTTGTCCTTGTGAAAGAAAAACTTCACCAGTAGAGATTCAAAATTCACAGTAAATGCATAGAAAATACAAAGATTCTCCAGACTTCAGAATAACAGAGAAAAGCAGAAATGTTCAAGGTGTTCAAGAACTTTGCAATGAGGAAAAGTTTTAAATATTTAATGTGCCTGGCAAGGTCTTTTTGGGAGAGATTAATGTTCAAATGCAGTTTGGTTGCATTAAAGTATTTAAATGCTATGCATTTAACATAAAATACATATTCTCACTTCTTCCCTGATGCAAAATCGCATTGGGAATTATGTGATCATGTGTAATTTGTTAAATGCAAATCATGTTTTAAATATTCATATACCATACTTGCATTTTTTTTTCTTAATCAGAATTTTCAGAAGGAGGAGGGGGAGCAAAGCAAGAACAAACTCTAAAATACATTCTACTGAAGAACCAAAGAAAAGAAAATAATATGCATGGTAGACAGACAAATCCCTGCAGCTACTGACAAGACAACCAGAGAAATCTGCACAGATTTGAAATGTGAGGTTCACATCAAGGTATTGATCATAACCTAGAAGCCAGGTGGGATCTTGGGGGCAGTTGGCCCTACCCCTTCATTTCATGAATGAGAAAGCAGAAGTTGAAAGAAGAGAAGTGACCTGCACTTTGGCAGACCAAGAGGAAACAGATGCCAGTGAGATTCTATGATGGATGTCCAAACAATGGGGATACACTGTGCACTATATTTCTTCAATCTTTACCTAGCCCAGCCCTTTCTGAAAACTCATTAAGTAAGCTCAGTGGAATCCAACAGCTGAAAATTAAAAATCAATAAGAACACTAACTGCCTAATAGATAAACGATAATGTCCAATGCTGGCTGGGATGCCCTGAAATATTTTCTTACATTGCTGGCAGCAGTTTGAATTGGTATAACCTTTTGGAAAGCAATTTGGCAAACTGCATCAAGAGTCTTAAGTGCATTAATGCCTTTCTTTCCAGTAATTCCAAATCTAAGTATCTAAGTGCAGAGATATAATGCTTAAACTGAAAAAAAAAGTCTATGTACACCAAGGTTTATCACAGTATCATATATTACAGCCCAAAGTTGGAAATGGCTCAAATGTACAGCAATGAAGAAATGACTAAGAAAATTATGATTTATTCCCCACATTAGAATATCATATTATAATTTGAAATGACAGTTACATGAAGAGTCTATGGAACTTACAACAAAATGTATTAAACAATGTTTTTAAGGATGACTGAACCCACAGTCTGGCAGAAGAACTACATAACATCTTCTCATATTAACTTGAGCATAGATAATTAGAACAACCAAAAGCACTCAGAAGTCTGATGTCAACATCTAGTTTCTTTTCCTTGCTAAGAAATGCCTTATGCCTGTTGTTCTAAAACTTCATTGTGAGCATCACAAAGAATTTGTCAAAAATTCAGATCCTGTTTGTTGGGTCTAGGACAGGGTTCAGGAATAGACATTGTTAAACAGACATTCTTAGTCCCTGGGGATCAAGGAGAAAATTTTTTTCTCTGCTTCCTTCTGGATGTCTCTTCTGCCAGGCTTCCTGAATTCTCTCATGTGTTTGCCCCAGCAGACTGCTCTGTGCTTGGGGGAATCCTTTCATTAGGACTTGTACCTCTTCTCTACCAATGCTCTATGTATCTCAGTTCAAGATTAAGGAGGGAGAGTTATAGTTTTATTGTCATGACACATTTTCTGTCATGTTTTATTGCTTTAACAAATTTAAAAATGCATTTTCAAAAAACTTTAGAGGGACTTCCCTGGTGGTGCAGTGGTTAAGAATCCGCCTGCCAAGAAGATCCCACATGTCGCAGAGCAACTAAACCCGTGTGCCGCAACTACTGAGCCTGCGCTCGAGAGCCTGCAAGCCACAACTACTGAGCCCATGCACCACAACTACTGAAGCCCGTGCACTCTAGGGCCCACGTGCTGCAACTACTGAGCCCATGTGCTGCAACTACTAAAGCCCATGCACCTAGAACCTGTGCTCCACAACAAGAGAAGCCACCACAATGAGAAGCCCACACACTGCAACGAAGAGTAGCCCCTGCTTGCTGCAACTAGAAAAAGCCTGTGTGTGGCAAAAAAGACCCAATGCAGACAAAAATAAAAATAAATAAATTAGAAAATAGATGCTTTTATAGAACCATGCCCAGACCATGCCCAGAAGTAATAGCAAAAAAAAAGTCAATAAATAAGCTACAACAAAACTATAATTTGAATTAACTTCCTGGAGGATGCTAGAAGAAAAGAACAAATAAAAGAATGTTATGAACCATTTTTTGATGGGATTTTTTTTTTTTTTTTTTTTTTTTTTTTTGTGGTATGCGGGCCTCTCACTGCTGCGGCCTCTCCCGCTGCAGAGCACAGGCTCCGGACGCGCAGGCTCAGCGGCCATGGCTCACGGGCCCAGCCGCTCTGCGGCATGTGGGATCTTCCCGGACCGGGGCACGAACCCGCATCCCCTGCATCGGCAGGCGGACTCTCAACCACTGCGCCACCAGGGAAGCCCTGATGGGATTTTTTATAATACTTAACATTAAGGTTTTTGTTTACTAATGGAAAAGATCCTACATTTGCCCTCTGAGTTTTACATATTTCAAGTACTACATACAGGAGAAATTATTTTCTTTGGAGAAAAGTAAGTAACATCCACTTTTAACAGTATGATGGATGAAAACTCTAATAAGTAAAACTATAGATTAACTTAAACAAACATACTTTATAAGGCATTTTGAGGCTTAGGAAAAATCCTCAAGAACCAAGAGAGAAAAAAAGAAAAATGATGAGCTGAATCTTGCATGGTGCCAGTCAGCAAACATAATTGAAGAAGCAGTCAGAGGATTTTCCTGGAGCCACTGCTGATAAGATATCTGGAATGTTGCCCTTGGCCAGGTGAAGGATCTGAACCCGATACTCCCACTTCAAGCAAGGACTCATAAAAGAGGCTGAAACATTCCAAGATTGGCAATACCTCATGGCCCTCAGCGGATGCAAACTCAAATCCTCTCTGCAGAAAAACAACTAACATTTAGGCCCTCAGAATTTTCACAGGGTAAGTTCAATCAAAGCCCACCAAATACACAAGGAAATGAGACTTCATGAGTATGAGTCTACAGACTGAAAAAAACAGACCTACTATATAACACAGGGAACTCTCCTCAGTGCTCTGTGGGGACCTAAATGGGAAGGAAATACAAAAAAGAGGGGATATGTGTATACGTATAGCTGATACACTTTGCTGTACATCTGAAACTAACACAACCTTGTAAAGCAACTATACTCCAATAAAAATTTTTAAATAAATAAAATTGGTAAAAGAAAACCATAAAAAAATAGACCTCTAAGAACTTCTGAAGTTGAAATTATCAGATACCAAATATAAAATAAATACCTGAGTATAAAATGCTTTAAAATTTAGAATAAAACAATGAGCAAGGAACAAGAAACTACTAAAATTGACCAAGAAAATTTGAAAAACAAGCAGAAAAAACTTTTGAGTAATCAATAAACTTCTGAAATTGAGCACTTAATAAATGAGTTATATAGTAGATAAGATACAGCTGAAAGGTGAGAATTACAATTGATAAGTAGACATTACAGAATACAGTTGGGATGTTCCATGATCAAAAATATAAAGGTGACATAACAGATCAAGATTAGATAAGCTATATTTAACTGGCATCTCAAAGGAAGAGGATAGATAGAATGTAGAAGCAATTTTTAAAGAAATAATGGTTGAGAATTCCTATAACTGATCAAAAACATTGTTTAAGTTACCTGTTGTTACAGAACAAAAATGATCTGAGAAGGAAGGTCTAAGTTGCAAGGAGGAATGGTAAGTGAAGTAGAAACATAAATGTAAATCCAAAGAGATATGATAGTAACAAAAACATCCATAAAGTCTGGTTTTAGCACAAATAAAAGAATGATATAATGGGAGATGTTAGCATGTGAGTCAGTCAGGAGAAGAGGGACCAGTTTGGGAGTGTCCTTTAGTACCTCATGTGTGCAACGGTGGTTCTTTTTATTTTGCAAGGGGGCTTGACATACTAATTAGACTCTGTTAGATTGTTAAGTATGCAATAAGAGTTCGAGAAAAAACACTAAAAGAGAAGAATATAGTATATAAGGTCAAACCCGTGGAGGGGGGAAAAGTTGTAAAAGGAAAATAAACAAATAAAACATAAAAAGAGGCCGGAGGGGAAATACAGCGTAGACAATGTGGAAACTATCCACATATCAACTCTAAGGAAGATGGCTGAAATAGCTCCAGATAGTATCGGTAATAAAATAATGTAAATAAAATTAACTTTCCAGTTACAAACACAAGTGGTCTGATTGCAAAAGAAAAATCAAACTATATCCTATTTACAAGATATATACCTAAAAGAGAAGGCTACACAGAAAGGTTTAAATTAAAGTACAGAATGAGATATATCACACAAGTACTAACCAAGAGGAAAATGGGGTAGCTATACTACTATCAGTTTCAAAAAAGAGAGAGACTTTAAGACAAAAGGGATTATATAGCAAATTCTTTCCTAAGAAAACAAAGCCTCACCCAGGGAAAAAAAAAGAAGAAGAAGAGGAAAGTGAGTAAGGCAGGACACTGAAGGTCATGAAGAAAGAAGTTTCAAATACTATACAGTGAATAAGAGTCCAGAGAAGGCAGAACTCAGGAAGTACTGAACAACAAAAATACTACTGATACATCTAAAGGTAAGAGCACTTCTTTTAAACACAACATTTTTAAAGCTCTAGGAAAAACAGGGCTGGAGGCAGAAAATCCAGAACCAGATTTTTCTCTGAAAGACAGAGGAAGAGCTGTAGAGAAAAGCCAAATATTAAGTATCTTAGGGTAACAAAGAAGAGCAAGCCTTTAAGCTATGAAGCTGTGAAAGCTACTCTGGACAATCCCCATGCCCCTCAGGAACCCTGTCCTCATAGCCCAAGAAAACTTATCTGACTTGAATATGAAATGAATATACCCTTCAATTCCATACTATTATAAATGATTGCTAGAAAAACAGATTAAAACGAGCTGTAAAATATCCCAACAGACAATGAGAACAAACCAGAAAAATGTGGACTCAAACCAGATGGAAGCTATAATCTAATATTTCAAAGTGAGCTAAAATAAATCAAGAAAACATAGTTTTAAAAAAATAGCACAGGGCCTCCCTGGTGGCGCAGTGGTTGAGAGTCCGCCTGCCGATGCAGGGGACACGGGTTCGTGCCCTGGTCCGGGAGGATCCCACATGCCGCGGAGCGGCTGGGCCCGTGAGCCATGGCCGCTGAGCCTGCGCATCCGGAGCCTGTGCTCCGCAACAGGAGAGGCCACAACAGTGAGAGGCCCGCATACCGCAAAAAAAAAAAAAAAAAAAAAAAAGCACATGTCAGAAATAAATGAGGTCATAAATAAAATGACTAGGCAAGAGAATAAAATGTGAAAAATTATCAGAATCACATAGAATCAGAAAAAAATCATCAAAAAGAACACAAGAGAAAACAGACCTCATACAGAAAAAGAGAAAGCAGTAAAAAGGATCTGAGAGAAAGAAAAGGTAGGCGAAAAAATGCTCAAACATTCATATAATTTGAGTCTCCAAAAAGAAAACTAAAGCAGATGAAACTGAAAAAAAAAATTTTTTAATAATAATTCAAGAAAATATGCCTGAAATTAAAAAAGACATATCTTTATATGAAAAGGGCACATCATGTACCCAAGGACAATCCCATAATGGTTAATATATATTCTTGTAAAACTATTAGACTTTTAAAAAGAGGAAAAAATTATTTGGGCATCCAAACAGAAAGACCAGGTCACACACGAAGTGCAGAAAATAAAATTGACATCAGACTTCTCAACAACAACATTTTATGGTGAAAACAATGGAACGATATTTTTAAAGATATTCCAAGAAAGAAAACATAAGCCTAGGATTTTATATCCATCTTTCCAGAATAAATGCTTCAACCAAATAATTATGAACATGCAAGAATTCAGAGATACTGAGTCCATGAACCTTTCCTGAGTATTCTTCTGGAAAATGAGCTTCAGACAAATAAGAAATTACTGGGGAAACTTCAGTATAAAGAATGGACTGAGCACTGAATCTATTTAACTGTACAACTAAGGTTAAAAGATAAGGATAGGGCAAAATACATAGTATGGAAAGTGTCATATGCTCTGACAATGTAAAAATAATACAGCTAACAAAATAGGAGGAAAGGGGGAAAATATATGGAAACTTCAAGAAATTTCAATAGCATTGGTAAAGTTCTTAAACAGGGAATGGGTTCATGAATGTTCACTTTATTATTATGCTATATACTGGACATATGTGATACCTACTTTAAAAGTTTTTTAAGAGTGTTTGAAGCATTAAGATGTCATCTCCTCATCCCCAGCTATCTGTAAATAAATACTGCAATATCCATCAGAATTCGTAAAATGGAATAACTTTTACCAATGATCAGCCTTCACAAATGGGTCACTAATGTAAATTTAGACGCTTCTATTACTAATGTAAAGATTCCAAAAGCAAAGCTGCACCGATTAAAACAATGCATCAGCAAGCAGCCATATATATAGGGCAGTTGGGAGCAGAAGGCAGGTTAAGTCAAAGACGAGGGAATTGAGTTCTTAGAGAAATTAAAATTTTTTAATCTTTTGTGGAATAAGGATTCTTTCTTCAGAATTAAAATGGGCCTGATATTTGGAAAGTCAAGCCAATTGCTAAAGCATTTGCTTAAACCATGCCTCAAAGTTGTGGAAATGGAAGGAAGCCTGGAGCAATAGAAGTTCTCCCTTGTGGGTTAAGACAAGTACCAATGCTCTCCAAATATGTCTTAGTAATTAGCGGCTGGCATGCTCCCTTCAAGTCTGTTGCTTACCATCTGTGACGTTCTCTACTAGCCAATCTCTAACTCCTCGTTAAAGAAGAGGACTATTCAACTAAATGATACTTTGAGCTACTGATTACTAAGTCAAGCACTAGTGTTACAAATGGGGGCCATACTTCTTGATCCTTGGCTTCTGTGAAGAAAGCAGCTAGAGAGATATATAAAAGAAAGTTGGTGTACCTGGTGGTGGACAAATACAAGTGGGTCTTGTCTTTCATATATTTGACTTTTGGAAGAAAAATGTAGTTGTAGAAAATACATAGGCCCTTGCAAAACTGCCTGCATGTGCATATTTTCATACTTCAGCTGAGTAATAAACATTTAAATCTATCACACCATGGCACTGCCTGCTTGCAGCCAGTTCCATTTTGGCAGTCACCATCTTTGTACAGCAATTTGTGCAATTATGTGAATACTCTATTGCATTTTGTCCTTATTGGTTTACAAACAAGTGGAAAATTGAAAGTGCTGATACTAGTGATAGGAAGTACAATTCTCATAAAGTTAATACAATTGGTACAAACTTGGAAATCACTAGGTGTGCTGAAAACAGCAAATCTTAAGGCTCAGTTGGGTAGCTCACTGGACTTAAGCCAGTTGCCTGTGTCTTCAACAGTGAAGGCAAATAAGAAAATTAAAGAACACGCATGAAATGCTGGCACTGTATAATCAAAGATAATGTCTACAAGGAAAAGTAGAATCAGAGATTTTATGTATTTTACCTCTTTTATAAAACAGTGGCAGTGGTAGTGGTTGTAATCGTACTGACCATTACTACCTGTCAAGCTCTAAGTTGAGTACTTTATATACCTCTCTGGCTGAGTCCTCTCAGTTTTCTTCTATTCTGCTTGACGTCTAAATGCTGGAGAGCTCAGATCTCAGCCCTCTTTTCTTCTCCCTCTACATCCACTCCCTACAAGATCCCATCCATTCCTGAGGCTTCAAATGCCATCTACATAGCAATGGTTCCCAAATATCTAGCATCAGTCCCTATATCTTCACTGAGCTCCAAATCCCATATCCAACTGCCTACATGATATTTCCACATAGATGTTTAATGTCTAAAAGACATCTCAATTTATGGCTAAAACAGAACTCCGGATTTCCATAAACTGTACCTACAGTCCCTTCCCCTGTAAAAAGTCTATCTTCTCCACCTTAAGTATCACCCACTTAGTTGTTGCTCAAGTCAAAATATTAGGATTATCATCAACTCCTCCCTTTCCATCTTCTCCCACAGTCAAGCCATGAGCAACCCTGTAGACCGCACATCCAAATACATCTAAACTTACCCACTTCACTCCATCTCCACCACAACCACTCTGGCCTAAGGCACCATCTTCTCTTGTCTTAGATTATTACAATGGGCCTTTAGAGATCTCCTAATCAACGAGGCAAGTGGAATCCAGTCAAGCCTGAAATCACACCTCCCAAGGCCCACCCAAACCCACACCATCCTCCAATTCACATTGTGAAATAAGGAACATTACAATTCATATACTCAGACCAAATCACAATGCACTATATTAATTACATTAATTGAAAGCCCAGGATGGAAATTAATCCTAATTACCAGATGCCTTAATGGAGTTTCCTGAATAGATATAGGCTTTACCTTCAGGATTTTAAAGCTCATCATGGCTGGCAGAGCCAAATCCTGATAACAAAGGTACAAACATCAGATACCTTTCAATGCCTCTAGACTAATTACAAACGTGTATATTCTCCAAATTAGATGCCATCTGAAGTCATAAAAGGAGCAGTTAGCCTAAAATGTAAAATACCCAGGTCTCTTCTGAGACTTCATGATCTAGTATCCTGTTAAATAGTAACCTAATCACTGATTCTCCCCAATCAAGGCCTGAAATAGGCCCCTAAACTCTGCAGGAAGCCCAGGCTCCAATACCCAGCACATTATTTTTCAACAGGGAAAGAACTTGAACAGTTTTGTTTGCATTTGCCGATGTTTAAGTAAACTGTCCTTCAAAACTGATGGCTATTTTGAAAAGCAGCAACCGCATTTTAACAATATTTTTTTTAGGGACTTCCCTGGTGGCACAATGGCTAAGACTCCACACTCCCAATGCAGGGGGCCTGGGTTCCATCTCTGGTCAGGGAACTAGATCCCACATGCATGCTGCGACTAAGAGTTCACATGCTGGGCTTCCCTGGTGGTGCAGTGGTTGAGAGTCCGCCTGCCAATGCAGGGGACTGCTCCGGTCCTGGAAGATCCCACATGCCGCGGAGCGGCTGGGCCCGTGAGCCATGGCTGCTGAGCCTGCGCATCTGGAGCCTGTGCTCCGCAATGGGAGAGGCCACAACAGTGAGAGGCCCGCGTACTGCAAAAAAAATACAAACAAAAACAAAACAAAACAAAAAAAAAAGAGTTCACATGCCACAACTAAGGAGTCCATGTGCTGCAATTAAGACCCAATGCAACCAAATAAATAAATAATAAATAAATATTTTTTTAAAAAGACTTAAGCAAAGTATAGCCGATAAACTTTTTAAAAATACAATTTTTAGGGAAAATTCTACTATTCCACTAGACTAGGGAACATTCTATTAGGCAGGAACATGTGTGTGAAGATATACAGAGAAGGGGATTGAGGCCTGAATTTTTTGGGACACGCATTGCATGAAAACCAAAAGTTTTGCCTAGTTTTTATGGGTAAAGTTTACCTGAGCCTCCATGTGTCACCTCATGAGATTTGAGGGACAAGGGAAACCGACATGAACATGAAGCTCATGCTTCTTGCTGAGCCATGAATAATAAAGTCCTTTGCCTCTGATCCAGGCATCTTGTGTCTGCTGGCAGCATCCATAAAACTATAGCAGGCTAACTTCTTAGCTTGCAAGTAGGATCAAATTTCAGACCCTTTCCAGGTCTTGACAAATGGTAAGTAAATGGGTAGGAGTTACAGATCCTGTAACTCCCATCCACCACCACCCCACTTCCCTTCAGCCAAACCATTCTGTGTATGAGTCTTCATGTAAATGTCCCAGTCCTGCTTTGTGACTCCCGAACATACATAACCTTCGTTGTAACTAAAGGTTTCATTGAGGCAGCTTTTGCATGATATTCCTCTCTCTCCTGAAGTCTCCCTGGGGCTACCATGTGCTCTTTCAGTTCATCTCAGACCAGTCACTTGGGGACCTGGAATAGTGACTACATTCTTTTACTCTTTGTAAACACTATCTGTATTATGTGGCATGAGACAAGGGTTATTGATTAAGCGATAAAGGATATATATTTTTAATTGAACATCCTAGTCAGAGGATCCCATTTTCGCATTTATAAAAAGACAAACATAAACTTAAAAAAAAAGCATAAAAGGTTATACACAACATTTCAATAGTAGTTATCTTTGGCTTGTAGGATTATGAAGTCTTTTTTCTTATTTTTGTTAATTTGTATTATTTGCTTTTCTATTATGAACATGAATATACTGTATAATGTTTTAAAGTCAACCATAGCTTCTCACTTGGCAGGATAAGTCCCCACTCACAGCTTCCCACAGCCTTTATGCTCCAAAGCCGGCATGTAAATAACTCTGCCAGTAGCCTCACCTCATCCCTGCTTCTGAAATTCTCTCCCTTCCTTTCCTTACTGGGGGTGGGGAAAAAGCAACCTGTAAATAACTAAGTATTAAAGTAATATTTGGTTATTCAAACTGGTTTAGCCAAGATAACCTTTATAAGACTCTTGTTAAAAGGTACACGAAGAGTTTTCTCAATCCTGAACACAAATATAAGATCCAATTTAAAATCTCTTGTATTTCAGCTGAAGCCAAAGCAATGACAACCCCTGTAAATTCCCTAAGGTAAGACCAGAAATGCACTGAGCTATATATAATAGCTATCTCCCAAGAAAAGAATAAGAAGCCATTTATGAAATCTTACCATGTAGGAAGACTAATGTGTCTATTAAAAGCAAAAATGTGAACTCCAGGTCCTCTCATCAGGGACTGATTTAAATGCAGTTTTGCTAAATTAGCTATAGAAGAAATCTGAAGGAAAAGGCTAACAATAGAGTCATATAAAACAGAACATTCTTGGAAGGAATAATTTATATGGTCTGATTCCAATACAAAGCAAGTGAATAAATGGGTTAAACAGTTTTTTTAAGGAGTTACTGTATTGTATGTAGAAACAATGCCTTTTTCATCAAATTCACATCATATTAGTGAGAAATTGTTTTCAATATTCACTTCATTGTTAAGAAGAATAACCCATTTCAAGAAAGTCAAGCATTCATGAAAATCAACTGTACTTTATAAGTGGAATGTTTTTCTAAACTAAAGCTGACTTTAACTCTAAAAAGCCAGTACTAAAGCCCAACATAATATGAAAAGCAGTCAGTCAGCGACGTCTAATTCTATCAAACTCATTGTAGATAAATGTCTCACAACATAAGCATTTTCTTTTCCCTAGTCCATTTTCTCTTATTTTCCCAATGTTTAGAAATTTTTATCATGCTTTTAGGGAGCAGTATGGGTCAATCACTCAGCCACTTTGGATTAAATTCTAGTTCATTCGGGCCTGCTACACAGACAAACAAGAGAGTTTATTAGAAGCATGAAGAACAATATCTTTAGAAGCCAGGAAGTCTTTCCCTTAGAAATAATTTCAAATGCGCCACTGCCCCTGACTCCACCCCCAAACTTCTACCGCCCTACACATACACACATATACACACACACACACACTTGACTTTAAAACATAATTAAGCAAGGAAGATATTTAACAGTAGGGAAAGGTTCTTTATTGAACAAGGAAGATACTAATTCTCCTCTATACAGCAAAATAAAAACATCTGTTAATCCAGCTCCTCTCTTTGGCTTTTACAATAAGAAAGCTCAGAGATTTTGTAGATAACAACAAAAAAACACACACCCCCAAGGCACAAAAGAATGAGAAAAGCTACCACCAAATACACAGCAGCAACAGCAGGCAAGGACTGTACCCTGGGTACTATGCTCAAGGCAGCTAGGAGCCTTGAGTGTTTTGCAAGACATCAGGCTTAGCTAGAGCAGATGTTTCTGATTCACCAGAGAGGCCTGGGTACCACGCATGCTTGCATGCCTGCCTGCCTGCCTGCCTGCCTGCCTGCCTGCCTACCCAGTGAAGGAAACATTATCGGATTGAAGAGTTAGTACGCTCTGTTCAAGTCTCTTGTTCTCTTTCTTCTCAGAGCTCTCGAAAATTAAAAATAAAGGCAAAGGGAGTAAAGCAAGTGAAGGAGAAGATGACCTATTCTGAGTTGAGCACCCTTCAAGAACTCAGGTTCTGCTTTGGGTCCTGTAAGGGAAATCACAAGAATATGACGAGGCAATATACTCCTGGGGACAGGGAGAAGAGTAGTACCAGGTACTACTGCATGGGACACTGCAAGGAAGAGGTTTCTAACTGATATCAAAACAGAGAGAGTCCATGTCATTTGAATAAGCTGCAAATAATATGTCATTTTTCATTCACTCAGCCAACATCTATGTGTTGCTGCTGTTCTATGTGCTGAGGATACAGCCTTGAATAAGGTGAAGAAGGTCTCTGGCCTCATGAAGTTTACACTCTGATAGAAGAGGTAGATGATAAAGCTGGGAATAAATAAATTCAGGTAATGTAAGTGCTGGGAAATGAAATAAAGCAGGATACAAGAATGAAGCAAGTCCAAGGGTGGATGGGTGGGTAGAGGGGGGAGGGACGGAAGCTGGTAGCTATTGTAGATTGGGGGTCAGGATGGACCTACATAAACCAACAAGGATTCCAGCAAGGTCTACCTTAAGCTGCCTGCTAAATGTGATTTAAGGTGTCCTGCCTGGAAAGGACCCATTCACTCATTCAAACAAACACGTACTGGGCCACTATTGCGCACTGGCCACTGTGTTGGGCACTAGGGACTCAGGGTAAGCCAAAGACACATGCTGTCTGCCCATGTGAGGCTTACCGTCTAAGAGGGAGGTAGAGCATTAATCAAGTACACAGGCACAGAAATAGAGGGTGAGTGGGTGACCATTGCAAAAAGTGCCTGGAAGGAAACTGCATTTACTTGAGTTGAAACAGGTAAGTGCCAAAGCTATAAGGATCATCCACACTCACATACTTTCTGGCTTCCTCAGCCAATGAAGACCAGGTGGGAAGAGAGAAGAGGGAGCAGAAAAACTGTGGAGGTGGGAAGAGGAGGGGTCTGGACAGGCCCTAGCCTTAGGTTACTCAATGTCTGGACAGGTAAGAAGACATCTCAGATGGTGGAAGAGGTCACAGAAAGGGGAGGGGAGGTGTGTGCATGGATCCAGAGGTTCTTGGGTTGGAAGGCACCTTGGAGCAAGTTTATCAAAATCCACCTGAGCCCATTTCTCAGATGAAGCAACTGAGGCCCATAAAGGTTAAGTGGCTCTTTCAAGTTTACAGAACTGGATAATGGGAAATCCACAAATAAAATCTCAGTCTACTTTTCAATGAAGTGTTCGTCTTAAAACTTAATATTAATTCAGGGTGGGAGGTATGTGCTTTTCCTCTATTTCCAGAATTTGATTAAATTTTTTTTTAAATGAAGGGATTAGGAGTCGAACTTTGCCAGCAGACTCAGAAATATGCATATCAGAAATATCTCGGACTTCACTGGTGGCACAGTGGTTAAGAATCTGCCTGCCAGTGCAGGGGACACGGGTTCAAGACCTGGTCCGGGAATAACCCACATGCCGCGGAGCAACTAAGCCCATGTGCCACAACTACTGAGCCTTCGCTCTAGAGCCCGTGAGCCACAACTACTGAGCCTGTGTGCCACAACTACTGAAGCCCGTGTGCCTAGAGCCCGTGCTCCGCAACGAGAAGCCACCGCAAAGAGAAGCGCGTGCACTGCAACAAAGAGTAGCCCCTGCTCGCCGCAACCAGAGAAAGCCCACGCGCAGCAATGAAGACCCAACGCAGCCAAACATAAATAAATATATATATATCTTTACAATGCATCAAAATTAAAATAAAAAAGAAATATCTCTAAGCCCTCCTTAAAATAAATCAGAATTTTATTTAAAAACAAAAGTCAACCCCTAGACACAATAGACATGAAATTCTCTTGTTAGAAAAGGGATATGCTGGGGCTCATTAATTCCAAGCCAGGACTGTCTTCTGCCCAACTTCCTTTGGTGTGTATTTTCATTTTTCGTGCTTGTACTTTTTGGGCACTGAGCCCGGTTCTCCGAGACTCCTGGGTACAGGCATTTGGAGAGCAGCTGCTGTCGGGCCTGTGTGCTGCAGCCATCCCACAGCAGAAAAAGATGACGATAAACCACCGTTTATTTCTAAGTGTAAACCTTTTAGTTACATAGAATGGTGATGCTCTAACTAGCTGGAATGTTCTAAGTGGTGACTTATCTTCTTTCCCCTGACAGGGAGGGGAGAGATGTCACTGCAGCCTTTCCGGGTGGGGAAGGGTCCTGGCTAAGGGCAGGGGTCCTCAGGACACACCAAGGCAGAGAGGAAGGATGAACAGTCTGAATGTGTTGGTTTCACTGTTGCACATGCCCCACCTCCACCCCAGATGATAAAGGGAGGAATTTTATCCATCTCTCTCTGATAATCCTTTAATTATTGACAAAGAGCCTTGACAAGAT
The DNA here is from genome assembly GCF_964165515.1 of Mesoplodon bidens. Classification (NCBI taxonomy): domain Eukaryota; kingdom Metazoa; phylum Chordata; class Mammalia; order Artiodactyla; family Ziphiidae; genus Mesoplodon; species Mesoplodon bidens. The sequence goes on along the minus strand of NC_138161.1, from coordinate 77,294,411 downwards.
TGGGTGGTTTGCTGTTTCTTTCTGGAATTTCACATCCATGGTCAGTTGCCCAAGTTCAGCTTCACTGGCCACAAGGCACAATACTTGTAGATAAGAATGATAGTGTCAAACTCTGCAGTTATTTTTGCCCCCTTTGCTAGAATCACGTAGAATTTGAAGCTGTGCTATCAAAATAATGTGGCTTCATGTGGGTGCATGAGGGCATGGCCACACAGGAGATCTCTCTCTACATCCTACCTGGGGAAGGGAAGCAGAGTATCCTCCTTTACCTAATGTCCCACTCAAGGCTTGCAAAAATCAGGAAGGGGAAACACTGGGACACACGTATTTTATTCCACTGACTTCCTTCCTTTCTTCTTCCCCAAATTCCCAGGGTAGAAAAAGGTCAATCTTTTCTCTTACTTCCCTTGCTCAAGAGGCTCTTTCTTCCACTAAAGATATGGAAGAAAGCCCTATGGCTTTGCTGTCATAGTCAAGAGTATCATCTCTGTTCCTTCGTATGTTGAAGGAAGGAAACAGTGATCTTTGCAAAATCCTCTCTTCACAACAGCCTGGATTTCCAAGCTATCACCTGTTCCATGATCTGACTTTGCATGTAAAAAACTGATTATGTTCCCTTCCCAGGCTGATGGGCTTCTCAGGCTAACTGGAGACGTTCAGGGGCTCAGAAAGAAAAAACAGAAAAGCACAGTAAACATTTTCTAAATGTTACCTCTCTTACTTATAGATGCTACCCAGATGATGGACACTTACATGTTTTTCTTCTTTTGCCATTACAGATAATGCTGCAGGGATGGACATACATATTTGCCCGCATGTGTGAATTTGTCCATAAGACAAAATCCTAGAAAAGAAATTGCTAAAAACTTTATATTTGTGGATAACATTTGCAAAACTTAAACCTCAAAGTGGAAGGGAGAGCGGAGGAGGAGTGAGAAGTAAAACTCTTTCAAACTGTGTAGGAGAAGAGACTCAGAAACATTACCAAAACAATTTATCCAGACACCACTCACATTTCCCATGCCAAATAAGAAACTCTTAGAGAAAAACATGAGGTACATGCTCTTTCATTTCAAGAGGGCAGATTTCTCGTTCAGTTTCCCATTCAGTTCATAGTTCCAGGTTATCTTGGATCATGTTCATTTGCCCTTCAAATTTTCTTTCTTTAAGATGACTGAAAAAATTGCTAATGGGATACCACAGCTTTAGACTCTAGGTCACTGGTTTTCATATCAGGCAGGCCCACAGCAATGTTTCCAATAGAAAATAACTGAATAACTAGACTATCACAGTGGTGACTTATTCTCCTCCAGCTGATTTCCTTCTCAAGCTCATTCCTATTTCTTCCCTTTTTGTTAAATCAACACTTTTAATTACAAACCCTGATATGAAATGTTCATTATGTTTTCATTGTTGTAGGGTGGTTTCCCTAATGTTTTAGGCTCAGCTTTCTCATTTTAAACTCTCCTCATTTTCTCTCTCACTTCTTAAATATCTTTTCCTTAGTCACCTCGCCGCCATACTTTACTTCTCCTTTATCGAGTTCTGTCCACTGTGGGTCATTCTGTCACCTGGGCATACATACATATATTTGTCTCTCTTTCTTTTAGTCATAATTCATTGACTGCCTAAATTGCAAACCGCTCTTACATTCTTCTAGCTTTTTCCCCATCACTATGCTCACCTATAATTTTTTTTCAATGATCATTTTACCTGTCGTCACTATTTACCAGTTTGCATTTATGCTATGTCCTAGTAAAATTTTCTACAGGATTACAGTTGGGGAAGGGAAGGAACAACAGAAGTAAGTGACATCCTCCTTAGCTCTGTTGAAGAAATTAAACCAGAAAAATACTATATTCAACCTTTTTTGTGAACATTCTTTGATAGGTGGCATTGCTCTTGTCCTTTGACCAAAACTAAAGATCGAATCAAAATATTTTCAGAAATTGTGGGATGACTCAGTTAGCTAAGGAGGACATCACTGCTGATGTACAGATAATACAATTATCTCAAGACAAGGACATAAACCTCTGAGTCAGATGCCCTCACAATTGAATTTCTCAAGAAATTCAGAAACTTATTACAGGAACCATGTTGCACTCCAAAACAGAGACTATACTTTTTTTTTTTTAACCAGAGCATAAAAGCATAATCTCTCAGAAATGTCTACGTGATTGAGTTTTATGCAAATCAAATCACCATAGACTAAGGTCTCTGCATACCCATTTCCTAAGATAACAATGTAAAATCTCCTAGAAGGAGAGAAGAAATAAATATGATTTTTATAAGGCGTAGTCTACCATATGTTTTTGAGCACTGCCTGAATGCAGGAACATAGACTGCTGGGAGGGGAGTAGAAAGTCAAGTGGTGTGAGAGGACCCAGGAAACAAGGAGCAGGAATAATGAAAAAAGAAATTCCTTCCAAGACTTCAGAGGAAGCAATTCTTGCCTCTCTTTACCACCTCTCCTTAGCATCACCTTCCCATCCCCATATGGACCCCTGCTCCAATCCCATCCCTCAGTCTTATGAGGCTGTGTGTATGTACAGGTTTGGTTTTTACAGGAACTTGTCCTCTCTGGCCCTCTGGTCTAGCCATCCTTGTGCTGAAGGTTAATGTTAACAAAGACAGAAGAGCCATATGTTGACCCCCATGGTACTGGCAGCTAGAAAATGAGGCTAAAATGGTTAGTCATCACAGTGCTTAAATAACCCCACACTCACACTGGGCCTTGGAGTGTCATTCACAGCAGTAGAAAAAAAATACACTCAACCCGGAAGTGCATGGATTTCAAGTTCAGGGCTTAGTATGTATCTTGAGTACGGTGAAGAATTTTGATCTCCAATGTCTTTTTAGATTTCTGGCTGATTCTGGGAATATTTTTCTTTCGCTTAAGCCAGGATTGTGCCACTCCAGGACTAGCAGGCTTCCTTACCTGACAGGAGCAGTGGCTCTGACAACCAAATGACTTGCAGGGGCCCTGCAGTTGAGGGGTCTGCAGATCCTGCTGTGATGGCATCTCATCTCAACCTAAGCTAGGTCACGCTGTCCTGGCTCCACTCACACCTCCGGAAATGGAATTTGAAGCAGGCCATGCGGTTTTTCTCATAGTCAATAAGACACCCACCTACACTGAAGTCCTCAAGACTAGAACTGCTAAAAGCTGAGAGTGCAGTTGTTTTTCTGCCATTGACCAGCTAATATGAAGTCCTTAATATCTGTTTAAAAATGACTAAATTATCCAAATAAGCGAAAATATTTCAGATGTTTCAGATTTCAAAACAATCTGCTTCTTGTGTCAATCCCCCATTAGCACCAACCTGCTATGAGGGGAAAAACAGATAAAGAAGGATAATATTTTAATAATGTTAGCTATGATATTATTATTAAATGAATAATATTAATTCATGTAAATTAAATGCATGCACACAAAACAATATGCATTTTTAAGAAGATACACAAACAAAAATTTACTCATTAAACAAGCTGAAATAGTTGTCTATAAGTAAGGAGGAGAAAGAAAAAGGGCATAGGGATAAAAGGAAATTGCCTATTAAGTAACTTAGTAAATAAATAATAAATAATTAATACTTAAGTAACAAATTAAATTAAACATTCAAGGGAATCATATATATGAAAAAAGAAACCCTTGGACTGGAGGATGGAACAGGGAGTCTTGGAGAAGCAAGACAGATGGCCAGTGATGAGTGTTCCTAGGAAGGACCCCTGCACACTACCTACACCCAGGCATAGTGTGGAGAGAGGAGGAAATAATGGTAAGGCAACACCCTTCCCAGGTGCAGCTCAGGGAGGAGCAAGCCTTGGAGAGAGGACCCCCTGCCTTGCAGGGCTGGTGAATAGAAACCAATGTCTACAGAGAGCCCACCACAGGTTCACAGCCTCTGAGCAAGACCTAAGGTGCAGAAAACCTTTGCCCCTGTGGTTAAGAGCCAGGAAGACATGGCAGAGGAAGGCAAGCAGGCCTGAGCAAGCCTTGTTGTAAGAACAAGAAGGATACCACAGCAGATGCCAGAGGAGGCTGATGATCAGAGGCCAGCTGGGAGCTCAGACATCTCAGCAGATGCTGACAGAAAGAGATGATGCTTGGGGACCAGATGGGTTGATGGACTGTTCAGCAGATACCAGCCTGGGCAGATGAAACCCAGAGACCTAATGCTTCCACCACCTTCCATAGATGCCCTGACTCTGCAAAGTTTCTGAGTACTTAGAAGCAGCCTTTGTGAAAAGGTTGGTGATGGAAGAAAATCTTGAATTGACTGAGAAAACAAAGGAATATATGTATCCTGACTGATTAAGCTTTTCCCATTAGGAAACACTAGGCAACATGGGACCATGAACTAGAAATTAAATAATTCAGTTGGTGGACTGAGAATTCATTCCTTCTACAATAATAACCAAATTTCTCCTGTGAATGACACGGGTCAACTTCTTCATGTGAGAAACGTTGGAAAATGATCACAAGCGAGTTTTGCAGGTCAATAGTAGATCCTGAAAACTTTAAAGAAAAGCAAATTCATGTACCAAGAAACATGAGGGGAGATGTGGCAGCTGACGGAAAGGATACATACACAGTTTGTAGTTAGAAGGCTAGGGTTGGATCCAAGATCTTGCTCAGTGACCTTGGGCAAGTCGTTTAGATTCTCCCTTGCCTTTATTTCCACACTTATAAAGTAGAAATGATAAAAATAATGCCTATTTCACAAATCTTCTATGAGGATAAAATGATATAATATATGCAAAAGTGCTTTGTAAACTATAAAAAACACATACCTCTTATTCATCATCATTTTTATCATCATCTGTGAATAATAAGCAGCCTTATAAAAAGCATTTGTATAGATTCTTAACATCTAATATATTCATAGGAAAGAATTTATGCACTGGAAAAATCTGACTTATCTGCTCTGTTTTGATCTCCTTTAAAGAATCACACTCTCCAAAATCAATTATTAAATGGATGAGCAAAATGAATGTTCAATGACTAAAATAAATTAAGGATAAGATTAAAAATTTAAGTCTAACTTTAGAATCATGAAGTTACACATATTGTTTTCTTTATGATCAACATCTCTTGCCAGCTTTTAAAATAGTGAAATATTTATTCTATCAAAATCTTTCTAGAATATTAAAAGCAATCACCCGAAGTCATAGAAAATTTATACTAACCTTCTTGCTGAAATTCTAAATATCATCTATGAATAATATTTCACATTCAATCAAACATCAAAAATATGGCAATGACAAAGTGAGCTGAAAATTACTTTTTATTTATTCTGTATTATCTAAGCATCATATAGGTACAAAAATGACCTTGAAAATGAAAGTGCAGCAATTTTTTTAAGGAATTAAACTCAGAATTTGGTGAAGAAGTAAGTCATTATACTTTTTGGTAGAATAAAATTCATATATTTTTCTTTTTAAATATATGAACTGACCAGAACAAGATTATGACATACCTGCAAGACATTCAGGAAGAGATGTTAAGTCTAGAAGTGGAAATTGGGTTCTTATCCTCCTATTAGGGACTTGGGAGTCATCTGTATATGGGTACATATTTAATACCCTAGGGTAGATGAGAAATACAGTGGAGGTCTTTGGGGGAACTGCTTTAATGAATGGATATAAACACTTCACACTTAATGCAGCAGAGTTTTTTTCCTCTGTGCTCTTCTAGCCTTTGGTGTTTCCTATTACACTGTTTTCTAATAATCTGTTTGTCTCCTGCTGCAACCTGAATATGAGAAGATGCAGAGCAAAGCTGCTTTTCTACTGCCTCTGTGCCTCAGTGTTGGATACTTCCATATAAATACATGTTCCTAAGCTACATTAAAGATGCTTGAAAAGACAATCCACAGAATGGGAGAAAATATTTACAAATGAAGTGACTGACAAGGGATTAATCTCCAAAATATACAAAGAGCTCATGTAGCTCAATATCAAAAAAACAAACAACCCAATCAAAAAATGGGCAGAAGATCTAAATAGACATTTCTCCAAAGACATACAGATGGCCAAGAGGCACATGAAAAGATGCTCAACATCACTAATTATCAGAGAACTGCAAATCAAAACTACAGTGAGGTATCACCTCACACGGGTCAGACTGGCCATCATCAAAAATCTACAAACAGTAGGGCTTCCCTGGTGGCACAGTGGTTGAGAGTCCACCTGCCGATGCAGGGGACATGGGTTCGTGCCCCGGTCTGGGAAGATCCCACATGCCGCGGAGCAGCTAGGCCTGTGAGCCATGGCCACTGAGCCTGTGCGTCCAGAGCCTGTGCTCCGCAATGGGAGAGGCCACAAGTGAGAGGCTCGCGTACCGCAAAAAAAAAAAAAAATCTACAAACAATAAATGCTGGAGAGGGTGTGGAGAAAAGGGAACCCTCCTACACTGTCGTGGGAATGTAAATTGGTACAGCTACTATGGAGAACAGTATGGAGTTTCCTTAAAAACTAAAAGTAGAGCTACCATATGATCCAGCAATCCCACTCCTGGGCATATATCTGGAGAAAACCATAATTTGAAAAGATATATGTGGTATACATATGTATATGTGTGTGTGTGTGTGTGTGTGTATGTGTGTAATATTACTCAGCCATAAAAAAGAATGAAATAATGCCATTTGCAGCAACATGGTTGGACCTAGAGATTGTCATACTGAGTGAAGTAAGTCAGACAGAGAAAGACAAATATATGATATCACTTATATGTGGAATCTAAAAAAATGGTACAAATGATCCTATTTACAAAACAGAAATAGAGTCACACATATAGAAAACAAACTTATGGTTACCAAGGGGGAAAGTGGGGGAGGAATAAGTTGGGATATTGGGATTGACATACACATACTACTATATATAAAATAGATAACTAATGAGAACCTACTGTATAGCACAGGGAACTCTACTCAGTACTCTGTAATGACCTATATGGGAATAGAATCTAAAAAAGAGTGCATATATGTATACATACAACTGATTCACTTTGCTGTACAGCAGAAACTAACACCACATTGTAAATCAACTATACTCCTATAAAAATTAATTTAAAAAAAACTTGCTTGAAAGAGGTATAAATGAAAAGGCAACCCAAAGAATGGGAGAAAATATTTTCAAATCATATATATGGTAAGAAATTAATATCTAGAATAAATAAAGAACTGCTACAACTCAACAACAACAACAAAAGCAAACAATCTGTTTTAAAAATTAACAATAGGCTTGAATAAATGTTTCTCTAAAGAAAATATACAAATGGCCAATAAGGACATGAAAAGATGCTCAATATCACTAATCATTAGGAAAATGTAAATTAAAACCACAATGATATACCACCTCACGCTCATTAGAAGGGTTATATATAAATTTTTTAAGGTAGTGGCAAAAATGTAGAAAATTAGAACCTTATGCATTGCTGGTGGGAATGTATTAATAAAACAGTGCAGCCACTATGAAAAACAGAATGATGGTTCCTCAAAAACTTAAACAGAATTACCATATGATCTAGCAATTCCACTTCTGGGTATATATACCCAAAAGAATTGAAAGCAGGCACTCAAACAGATATTTGCACACCCATGTTCAAAGCAGCCAAATCATTCACAATAGCAAAAAAGTGAAAGCAACCAACTGTCCATCAACAGATGAATAAGCAAAATGTTGTCTATACATACAATAGAATGTTATTCAGCCTTAAAAAGGAAGGAAATTCTGACTCATGCTGAAACAGAACAGGGCCCTATGGTCCTTGCCCCCAATGCCTTCAGCCTGCCTTTTGTCTATGGAAAAACTTTAGCCAAAGAGTAAGTTTAATCAGAGAAGTGAGAAAATGCAGAAACAAAGGAAAACAGTCCAACAAGACTAAATAATAATAGTTTAGTCATTAAGTACAGTCAACGACTTTAGTTCCTTCTCAAGGGCTATAGATAAAATTCTGAGCCATATCCTGTGAGCTGTCTTATAGATACTGAAACCCCCAGCAGGTGGAAGAAGGTAAACTACATGATGACCAGACCATAGCCATGACATAAGCTGCCACAATTCTGAGAACTGGCCTCAAGGAAATGGGAACAAACTGACCCTGGAACTGAAGATTAACTGTACTTAAAACAATCAAATTGACACTGATTAGACCACTGCATGCCCAATTTCAAGATGACTGTCAGACCTGACTGTACTGTTTCTTCAAGTAGCCCCCTCCCTTCACCTAAAAGAGCTCTTGCCCACTGATTATCAGTGGGGCAGTTGAGTGGGAGTCGGCCTTTGGACAGGAGTCCCCCCCCCACTCCCCCACCCCCATTGTTGCTGGCATCTGAAATAAAGCAAACTTTCCTTTCCACCAACCTTGCCTCTTTATTGGCTTTTGAGTGGTGAGCAGTCAGACCCCACTTTCGGTAACAGTGCTACAGCATGAATGAACCTTGAAGACACTATTCAAAGAGAAATAAGTCAGTCACAAAAAGACAAGTATTGTGTGATTCCACTTATATGAGATCTCAAGGTATCTTCGTCAGTTTGGGCTACTATAACAAAATACCATAGACTTGGTAGCTTATAAACAACACATACTTATTTCTCGCAGCTCTGGAGGCTGAGAAGTACAAGATCAAGGCACTGGCAGATTTGGCATTGATAAGACCCCATTTCCTGGTTCATAAACAGCCATCTTTTCACTGTGTCCTCACAAGTCTCCTTCTCTGGGGTCTCTTTTATAAGGGCACCAATCCTATTCACGAGGGCTCCGCCCTTATGATCTAATCACCTCCTAAAGTCCCCACCTCCATAAACCATCGCAATGGAGATTAGATTTCAACATATGAATTTGGGAGGGAATCTGAATTTAGTCTATAGCACTAGGATAGTCAAATTCATAGAAACAGAAAGTAGAATGATATTTGCCAGAAGCTGAGGGGAGGGGGATTGGGAAGTTTTTGTTTAGTGAGTATGGAGTTTGGGAAGATGAAAAAGTTCTGGAGATAGATGGTCATGATGGTTGCACAACAATGTGAATGCACTTAATGCCATTGAACTGTAGCTTAAAAATGGTTAAAATTGTAATTTTTATGTTATAATGCACAGTAAAAAAAAAAGTGCAAAGATGTTTGAAAATGTCCTTAAGTAGATTTAAACATTTTCTCACAATCTTGTGTATAGGTTAATTTTTTCTTACCCAACCCTTTCTCCGTAGTTTAAGCAAAGGTAAAATTCTATATAGCCTTTTTTAGTGAATACTTATGGCCCATCTATAGACTAAAGTGTTTTAGAGCTCAGAACAGAAAAGTCTTCCTCCTAACAAGAAGACTTGCTTCATATTGACTTTACTCCCAAATACTTTACCTCTAAAAATTGCAAATTACCTTAAAAATTGCAAGTTAGGGGGACTATGCACATGGCTAGTACAACAGTAAATACTTATAAAGAATCAACCAATCACAGGATTTGTAATCCTCCCCTAGTCCCCTCTACTAGTTCAGTTCTTAGCACATAGTTGTTTCTCAATAAATAACTGTAGAATTAATTACATCAGTTAATAAATTCACTGCTTAATAATTAGGTGTTAAATGAATGGCCTTCAAAAACTGACACCATCCGCATCATTATCACCACTCAGGCCCTTCTCAAGAGATCTGGATCATATTTCCAATTACCCCTGGATACTTGAGCTCAGATGTTCTACAGGAAGACAGAAGGAAGGGGGGGAATGGTAAATTAGGAAGGAGTGAAAACAGGTAACAGAATAAAGCAGTTTGTTTTGGCTTCACAGGCTCACAAATTTCAAGTTGCTATGAATAAGTCTATGCCTTTTAGTCCTTCAGAAAACCAAATGGAAAGTGTTCAAGATTTTTCTCTTTAAAAAAGAAGGAAAGGCTGTAAATGAATAAATAAAAATGCCAAGAGTGATTATTTGGTTGGACAGTGGATTAATGAGTGTGTTTGTTTTTCTTTTCATATATATATATATATATATATATTAAATTTATTTTATTTATTTATTTATTGTTGGCTGCGTTGAGTCTTTGTTGCTGCATGCAGGCTTTCTCTAGTTGCAGCGAGCAGGGGCTACTCTTCGTTGTGGAGTGCAGGCTTCTCATTGCGGTGGCTTCTCTTGTTGCAGAGCACGGGCTCTAGGTGCATGGGCTTCAGTAGTTGTGGCACGCGGGCTCAGTAGTTGTGGCTCGTGGGCTTAGTTTCTCTGTGGCATGTAGGATCTTCCCGGACCAGGGCTCGAACCCGTGTCCCTTGCATTGGCAGGCAGATTCTTAACCACTGGGCCACCAGGGAAGCCCCAGTGAGTGTGTTTTTATTTGCCTTTTTACAGTTACAGTTTTTTATTGGTTCTCAGGAGCATATATATATATATATGTATCACCATTTGTTCTTACAAGGCCTCTCTCTTGTCCATTTTTTTCTCTTTTACTCCCATTCCTTTCCCACAGGAAACCATGGTATTGTGTAACAAAATGCATATGACTGATCTGATATGTATTTTTTAAACTACATAAATGGTATTGTGGTTATTTCTTTCATTTTTACTTTTTTCATTCAGAACTATATTAAGATCTGTCTATGATGTGTGCAAACCCTGTCTGTTGTTTCTAACAGCTTCATAGTGTTCCAATTTATCACTTTTATAATTTAAAAAAACTTTTAAAATAATTTTTAAAGGCTTTCTTTTTAAAGCAAATTTGGGAAAATCAGGGTAAAATAAGCAATAGACAACTGAAGCCCATTACATTAGACAGTTCTTTAAATTCTGCCCTATATAATGATAATGAATCAATTTTCCACATAAGGAATTAAAGACCCATTGATAAATGTGCGTTATTTTAACAAACTCTGCAGGTTGTGCTCTGCTTTTATATGGATCATGCAGTAACCTGGTCATTAATGCCAAGATATCAAATGTTTCTCCTGGGGAAGTTCCAGAAATTTTAAAAATAAAACCTTGGAGAAAAAGGATAAGAGCAAACATCTGATGGGCCAATTCATTTAAACATTCAGTCCAATTGAAGTTTTGACTAGACTAACCAACTGAAGGATGGTCCTATGATATGCAATGCTATGCTGATATCAGATGAATTCTTAAACCACAATATTTTCACTGGTCTGCTGGTCATATAAGATTATGTCCTAATGGAAATACCAGGCCTACCATTCTCTTAGATTGAAAGCCCAATTTAGTTAAATAACTAGAGAAGAAATTTTTTCCTCCTCTCTAAATGAACCAAACGTGCTCCTTGCTTCAGCAGGGCTGGATCCTAGGTTGAAACACCCACTTTGGGTTGCATGCTCAAGGTGTTATGTCAGAATCAAGAAGACTCAGAAGCAGTTCAACATCACAAAGCTAGAAAAAGGAGTCATGAAGGAGTCAAGTCAGATCACGAAACTGGGATCAGAAACACCAGAGAGCAGAATCTGGAATGAAGAAAACACAGCAGTGCAGATTTAACCAGGCCTCAAACTAGTATCCTCGTTTCTCTCCTCCCTTTCTTCTTCCCCCATCTCATCCCCGTGAGAGTGTATAATTACTTATATAATAAGTATATTATATGTATACTTTCTAATATTTTATACCTGAAAAATAATTATTCATCAGTTTCTCCAATTACTTACATGTTTAAATGCCTAGGCTTTTATAATCTGTCGATGATGGAGAATTAATTTTGTTTTCTTCACAATTTTTATAATTACTTTATTTTTCTTTTTTTCATGATAACTATAACCATTTAGAAGTTAGAGTTTCCTTTACTTAAAACTTCATCCCATTTTGGAAGTTTTTATAAAGAATGGGGTAAGAAATATTTAGTCTGCAAATCCCAAACCACTAGCTCCTACCTTCAACCTGCACATAAAATTGTCCAATAAAGAACTTCTATGAAAGGAACTAACAATTCAGGTCATCTCTATCTAAAAGGTTAGAATAGGTAACATCTATCAAATCCCAACAACGTTCCAGACACTGTTCTAAGGTCTTTACCTGCGTTCACTTAATCCTCACACCACATTAAGAGAGAGGTTCTCTGACTATCCCATTTTACAGACGAGGCTGAGAAACTTGCCCAAGGTCACCCTGCTCATTCAGTGGATGGCTGGGGTTTCACCAAAGCCCATCTTCTTAATACTGAACTTAAGAAAGTAAAGGATTCTAGCACAGAAAACCTCTCTGCAGTTATTATTTCCAAGGAAATTTCACCAATATCAAGATGAACTTTTTTTTTCATCTTTATTGGAGTATAATTGCTTTATAATGTTGTGTTAGTTTCTGTTGTACAACAAAGTGAATCAGCCATATGTATACATATGTCCCCATATCCCCTCCCTAATGAGCCTCCCTCCCACCCTCCCTATCCCACCCCTCTAGGTGGTCACAAAGCACCGAGCTGATCTCCCTGTGCTATGCGGCTGTTTCCCACTAGCCATCCATTTTACATTTGGTAGTGTATATATGTCAGTGCCACTCTCTCACTTCGCCCCAGCTTCCCCTCCCCTGCCACCCGTGTCCTCAAGTCCATTCTCTACATCTTCTTCTTTATTCTTGCCCTGCAACTAGGTTCATCAGTACCATGTTTTTAGATTCCATACGTATGTGTTAGCATACGGTATTTGTTTTTCTTCTTCTGACTTACTTCACTCTGTATGACAGACTCTAGGTCCATCTACCTCATTGCAAATAACTCAATTTTGTTCCTTTTTATGGCTAATATTCCACTGTATATATGTGCCATATCTTTATCCATTCATCTGTCGATGGACATTTAGGTTGCTTCCATGTCCTGGCTATTGTAAATAGTGCTACAATGAACATTGTGGTACATGTATTCAAGGTGAATTTTGCTTTACACATCTAAGAACAACTAGTGACTTTCATTATAAAAAGCAGTAAAGAGTCTTGCACCAAATATAAAATGATATATGTGTTGAACTGTGCATATGACAATATACCTCTCATTGACAAAAATGGCAAGTTTGGATATTAGAGCAAAATGGAAATTTATAATAGGAACCCTGAAGAGCTTTAGACTATGTGGCACTAATAAGAAGCAACATTAATCCTATTATGCAAATTCCCTCTTGGTTCCTAAAACAGGTCAAACAAAGAATGTTACTCCTGAAAACTAGATTTCATCCTCTCATAAACTGACTAGTTGATAAAGTTAATGAGAAAGAAGTAAACCCAAGTCTCACTCTCTCACCTGCTTATTAGAACCTAAAAACCTCAAATTTCACTGTTAGCCAGGAGATATCAATATACCTTCTGCTGTGGACAATTTTCTGAGTTTTGGCTTCCAGCAGCTATTTCTGCCCTCTCTGGTAAGAATATTCAGATTTTTTCTTGGGGGAACCACTCCTTCCCCTTGTCTCTTTCATATGGTTCAGGTGGGAATGTAGTCAAGGCCTGGCAAATTAGCAGAGTCTACCTGAACATGCACAGTAACTGGTTAAAGGATGGGATATGACTCAAGACAAGCCAGTCACAGCCAACAGATGCCAGCCCTAGAACTTATGCTGGAATTCCAGAGAAATCAGTACTCTTCTTCCATTGATTTCACTAATCTAGAAAAAAGCAAGTCATGAGAATATTTGTTAACTCTTAAGGAGAATCTGATTGAGAATAAAAACAACCCAAGAGAAAGCAGGACTGAAGAAAGCACAGTCAGATTCCTGGCAACATCATTTGAGTACGTAGATCCAGACATACTGAACACAAATACCCCTGGACTATTCAGGTATATGACACAGACACGCATGCACACACAACATATGTGTACACTCATATTCACTTTTTTTTCTGCATAAGCTAGTTCGATTTGGCTTTCTCTGCCTTTCAACAAAAAATTTCCTTCTAAATTACGAGTTAAAAATCATTAAAATTATGGCATGAAAAAAGAGGATATGGCATTATAGGGGAGGAAAAATATATATTTCCTCTACCCATCTTAGATTCTCAGGCTGGGGCCCTGTGTGTTAGACTGACAAAAGACAGATTAACAAAGAAAAAGGAACAGAAGTTTATTAACATGTGCATCGTGCATACACACAGGAGCACTCAGTGATGAGTAATTCAAAGGGATGGTTAGAACTTGCTCATATAGAAGCTTAGCAAAGAACAGTAATTTTTTAGAGAAGTGACAAGAGGACTTTGAGCCTCTAGGGGCAGCAAATTATGGGAAGGCAAATATATGGGGAAACTGATAGAAGATAAGGGCTATTTAGTAAGGTCTGCTTGTATAGACTCTTTTTTTTTGGTGTCATCCATCTCCAGTGATAAGGTTGTTATTCCCTTCCTGGTATGAGGAATGGTGGTGGGGGAGACACCTTCATAAGGGAAATTTATATTCTACTCTCGAGCAGATAGGGGGAAGGCAGAGAGCTTTTAATCAATTGCCTTCAGCTCAAAATAATCCTGTGACAAAGTAGTATATTTTGGCGTGTTATACTCTGAACCCCTTCATGGTAGAGGTGAGGGTGCACAGTGAGGGACCCAGGCCAACACTCAGTACAGAACCCAAGCAAATTCTGCTGCCTACTACTTCTACCCCCTCTTCTCAAATGTTTATACAAATAACACTTGTTTACAAGGAACAGCAAAGGCAACCTTGCATGGGAAAAGGAATCACTCAAGGACAGACTGAGCAGCATATCGATATGGTGGGGACAAGTGGACCCCATGTGATTTTCCCTGAAGATAACAGGGGATGGGGAAGATGAGGGGCTCAATGTCTAAGACCATGATTTCAGGACACCTCAAATATCAGCTGGAAGAACCACCTCCATTTTTGCTAGGCTGTCTCCTTGATTTAATGTCCTAGGTGGGTACTGTCCCCACTTCTTTCTACCCAAACCCTGATAAGCCCCTCTCCATTTCTAATGGATGATTCTGCTTTGGGAAGTTTTTTCTTCTCCAGACACAATTCTGGAGCAAGTAGACCCCACAGGTTCAGAAAGACCACACTGCCTGGAGACACCATGCTGCAGCCTGCTCTGTCTCCACTGCTACTTTTACTAGTTGTGATTAGTCACCCCATCACCCATGATAAACTACAAGAGGAAGGATCCCTAAATGATTCTATGGAATTGGTGCAATGCTATAGCACAAAGGTCTATAGTCTCTCCAGTACTATGAGAAACGATAGATAGCTGGGGGTGGATGAAAGGAATAAAATCATTACCTTAACAAAAAGTCTTTTATTTCAAAATTTAGAGGAGCAAATTCCTTCTGTGAACTCAGTAAAACCCACCTCTAGAGGGTTAAAGAACACCTCCTTTGAATCCATAGAAAACCATAATCTTTGTAAATGGTGGCACTTTATCAAGATGTTGAGTCAAACTGAGAGATCTAGGTCTAGAACAAAGCCCACAAGTGGAGTTAAACCCAGCTTCCTCCTCCCCCTGCTCTAACGTCTCCGTGGCTCCCACTCTCCACCTCCCTCCCAAATCAACTGTGAGGGAAATGTCTCAATGCTTTCTACTTTTACTTCTTCAAATCCATTTCTGACTTGATATTTCTTAATTCTGATCTGTTTTCCAGGTCATCTCTTCAATTTCCAAATGATTTATAATCTTTAGAATTCTCATCTAGAAAGTGGTCAGGTCTATTAATCACCACTTCCATGTCTTCACTTTATCTCTGCTTCATGCAGCCTTGAAACAGAGCTGGTGAATTTTATATTCATTACACTTATTGCTGCCCTAAATGCCTTTAGCCTTTTACTAATATCTGAACATGTCTGTCTAGGAGAACTTAAGAAATAATAGCCAGAATCTTTATAGCATGATACAGATTTACAACATTTCTTGAAGTGTGGTCTTCCCTCCTGAATCAGAATCATGTAAAAACCCTGGTTTTGTTTTTGTTGTTGTTGTTGTTTTTAAAAAAGGAGATTCCTGGAACTCTCACCAGATATACTGAGGGAATAAGGCCCAGAAATCTGCAAATTGAACCAGCAGGATATGATTCTGATGTACTCTAAAGCCTGAGAACCAGATGCCTGTGTATTGAAAAAGGAATAAAAACTAATGAAATAATCCTCAAGTTAAAGAATCAAGGAATAGGCATGTATCAGTCAGAATAAACTAAGTTATGCTGTGGTGACAACTGGCCTTCATATCCAAGAGACTTGAAACAAAACTTTCTTCTTTGTTCACATTATATGTCCAGCATGCATTGATGCTGATACAGGTGAAGGTGAGAAGACAGCTCTGTTCCATATTTTCTCACTGGTTACCAGGCTGATGGAGGCTCCACCATCTGGAACATTCCCGGTTGCAGCGGCATGGACAAGACAAAGCTGGAGGTCTCCCACTAGCGATGAAATGCTCTCCTAGGGAAATGACACACATTACTTCTGCCTATAAATCATTGGACAATACTGGTCTCATGGTCCCACCAAACTGTAAAATGGGTTGGAAAGTGCAAACCTCTTACACACCCAAAAGGTGAAAAGAACTAGATATGGGCGAGCATTAGCAATATCTCCCACAAGGAAGCATCTCATTTCTGAAAGATGAAAAGTGAGGACGGAGAAGTTAAGCTACTTTCACAAATCCATGCTGAAGTCGATACCGGAAACCCTCCTCTCTCAATTCTCTCCACCAGTTTCAAGGAGGTAAATATTTCTTACAATCCTTCCTATTTCAGCAGAGTTTTGCTAAAGTGCCAGTTATTGCAGAGGACAGACAGTATTGAAATTTAAATGTCATCATTTTCTTTCCGAAGCAGGTTGTCTAGTGTGTAAACAGAGAAAAGAAACCAGTTTGCAGCCTTTTCTCTGAATTAATTATCAGAGGAACATATTACATGGGTGTGTCCTGCTCTGTTGTACCATCTGAGGACTTCAATCAAACTGTTACTTGAGCACCTACTATTTGCCCAGAAAATGCTAGGCATCTTCCAATAGCATCAAAAGAAGTCTGTCTGCCACACTGATCAACTCACTCAGTCCTTCAGAGGGAAAAGTTGTTCCTGCTTCTCTCACCGTTCATCCCTCCTTTCCATTTTAATGGACACCAGCCTGGATGCCTGATCCCAGACACAGTCATCAGGGCACATACCTGCCATAGCACCGGGTAACCACAGAACCATGTCCCAGATCTCTGGAAGCACAAGCCAGAGGTTTAGTGTCTCCAGTTCAGGAGAACTGCCTGGGGCCAGAATCGGGAACATATTTGCTCAGCACAAAAAGAAGGACCCATGGGGTGCATGTGTGTCCCTCTGCCATGATAGGACTTTTTCCATATACTTTCTGAGATAGATGAGAGACTCAAGGCAGATAACAGCTTTGATGATGAAACAAATTGCAAGTGATGACTTCTAGTTCCATATGGGATAAGGTCAAAAGATAATGTTTTTAGGTCACAAATGGCAACGAACCAGATTCAGCTCCTTCTGATCTACATATTTTTGAAAAAGAAGAAAAATATCATTCATTCTTCCAGTGATTACCACAAGTAAAAGAGTTCCTAATCTATCTGATTATAGCTGTTATTCTCTTCCCTTGAGCACAAACACATCTGTCTTTGTCAGAAGCAGTTTGCTGGTTCAACGTGAGCTCGTTTCTCAACCTACAAGACCCCTGCTTTCCATTATCGTATCAAATGGCTTTCGATAGAAAAGTCGACATTAAGCATCACTCTAGTAATGTCAGTAGTATCAAAATTACCAATATCATATCATATCAGGTAAACAATTCTATCTATAAACTCTGAAGCTGCTATCCTGACAGTTACCTCTAAGTATAAAATTTTAGCATTATTCCATGGTGTCTGCTAATCGTGATATTATTTCTTGCTATCAACACAAGTTTCTGTGATTTGAATTCTAGCACATTTTCACACCAAAGTCAAGCCTTGCTATTGTAAGTTCCTTGCAAGCCCACATCAAGCAATAGTGTTTTAGCTGTGATGTTCTCAAGATATCCTCTAAGAATCCCCCCTTAATGAAGTCCTCATATGCAAATCTTCATGACTTCCCTCAGGGCTCTGTAGCAAGGCTCCGGTAAACTTAAACTAAGCAGCATGCAACACATGCTGTATCTTCCTATTACCTCTGAGACCATTTGTCTTATCTCCTTTCTAATGTTTGCTCCTGCTTTTCACTGTATTAGAGACTGGTACTTAAATGAAAATGGAGGGAAAAAAAATAAACCAAAGCATTTGTATTGATTTCTTTTGATCTGGGTCCTCAATCAAACTGCAGGTCTAATGTTTGCCTTTTTAAAATGCTTTTTCACCCATTTTCTCTCCTCTGCCCCATTCCATGAATCCAGACTCCTTACTTTCCTCTTCCATTAAAAGTCTATTACCTACTCTGTGTATTTTTGTAAACTGAGGAGTCAGCAAAATCTCTCAGTATCGTTTCATTTACCCTTCAATTAAATTTAGACATGAGATAAACCCTATTATGACTTTGACCTGAAACCACCATGGGACCTGGAAACAAATTTTTAAATTTCTCTTTGCTCTGTTATCTATATTGGCTCCAAATGAAAGAGCTAAATTTAATTTTTCCCAAGAAAACAACAATTTTTTTCACCAAGTTTTATTCTTAAAGCCCTTGAAAGTTTTTAATAGATTTAGTAGCAGGAGAGGGGTAGAGGGGAGGGTGGCTAATTATCAAAAACAACAGAAAAATAAGTGTTTTTCTTACCACTAGAATTGTATATACCTCCCCACTAGTTCCCACCTCTAATGTGGGAAAGGAAGGCTTCAGAGCAAAATCACAGAATGTTAGAGCCAGGTGAGATCTTCATTTCAGGACCATCCAGAACAGCCTCATTTGGTACATGTGAAAACAGGTTCATAATGTACTGTCACCTTAATGGTGATAAACACCAAAGAAATAAAGCTAATGTTGAGCACTTACTATCAGCTAAACACTTTACCTACATCATCTCACTAAGACTCACAACAGCCGTTACAGCCAGGTCCTTTCAGGAGCTCCATTTTAAAGGCATAAGAGGTTAAATAACTCCAAAGTCACACAGCTAGTAGGTAAGTGGCAGAATCAGGGCTGTGATTCCAGAGCCACGGCCCTACCTCCAAGCCCTGACACTGGCTGCCAATTTCCTGAAGGTCCCCAAACTATGAGGTAATAAACCCCCTTCTTCCCTCCTTTGAAATTAGCTAAAGGAGTGTCTTTCCAGGCTTCATCACAGGGGTGTCTGTGAGGTCAAAATTATTTTCATGTTAATACTAAGATGTTATTTGCCTTTTGCACTCACATCCTCTCACGAGTGTATAGTGGAGCTTTCCAGAGCCAACTTAATGTGTGAGATCACAATGGACTGAGTCCAGAAGCCAATCTGCGAACCCAGTTGTGTTCTACTAAGCCAGATGTTAAAGAGAGTTAGGACTTCACTGGTGACGCGTGGTTAGGAATCCACCTGCCAATGCAGGGGACATGGGTTCAAGCCCTGGTCCGGGAAGATCCCCTCCACATGCTGTGGAGCAACTAAGCCCGTGCGCCACAACTACTGAAGCCCACACACTCTAGGGCCCACGTGCCACAACTACTGAGCCCGCGTGCTGCAACTACTGAAGCCTGCGCGTCTAGAGCCCGTGCTCTGCAACAAGAGAAGCCACTGCAATGAGAAGCCCGCGCACTGCAATGAAGAGTAGCCCCCGCTTGCCGCAACTAGAGAAAGCCTGCGCACAGCAACGAAGACCCAACACAGCCAAAAAAATAAAAAATAATAGGGATTCAGAAACAAAAAGTGAAACAATGCTACTCTTCTAATTTTGTTTTGAAAAATGTAATTATTTTTTGCTTAAAATATGCTATTAATGTTAACAAGTATGAATTTATTAGCACTATTTTAAGTGAATTAATAAATTTTAATTTCTAACATGGTAAATGGTAAATGTCAATAGATCCAACACATCAACAAAAGCTCTTCACGGTCCTCAATAATTTTTAAGAGTGGAAATGGGTCCTGAGGATAAAAAGTTTGAGAGCCACTGTTTTAGGAGATTTGCTAGTAACCTTTGCTCCACTGGAGTCTGGGGTCTCTCTCCCTCTAGCACCAGCCTAGACCAACATGCCAGGCCTTCAACAATCCTGGCACCAAAGGACAAAGAAGGGGCAAGAAGTACAAAGAAATCCAGATGGATGCGAGTAGTGTCATGACCTTCCTCATACGTAGGTAGGTCATTCCCTCTGCGTGTGTGTGTGTGTGATGGCCTCTCTCCTGGAACCCCTCAGACCCTATATCCATTAAGTGATAAGATCCTCAAGAACAAGGGATCCATGGTTTTTTTTTCCCATCTTTGGGTTTTCTCCTATATTGCAATAGAGTAAATACTCCTTATTCTTGAAGATACTAAATGAACTCATCTTCCTAATACTGACATAGAATATCTAGCCTAATCTGTCCCCTCTTACTCCTCACCCTGACACCCCCAATACACATTCGTATAGCATCTTCCTAAACTGAGATGTACTGCCCGCTTCCTTGACTTCTGACTTCCAGAAAAGAAAAGACACTGATTATAGCTAAGGAGCACTTCCCCTTCCCCCATGTACTGAGCTCTATATTGCCAAGGGCAGAAAGTGAGTTTCGCAGTAGAGGCCAGAGTACATAAAAAAGTACATCTGGAGCTCCTTTCTACAACTCGAAAAGAAGAACTGAAATTAGCCAACCAGTTCCTATACAATTTGGTTTGGGCCTTTTACATCCTCATGCCTACTTGAAGAGTTCCATTTTGCTACATTAGTATTATGGGGATAAAGTCACCAATTTTGTAGTCCTTCCTTAATTCCTTCCCTAGTCCCTTTGACAATGCACCCTTTCACTCTTTGTCAAAATAACTGTGGGCAGGTATCTGCAGAAGGTAAACAGTAATAGCAACAGTATCAAGTGATTGCTGTGTGCCAGACCCAATGCTAGGTGCTGGACACGAATTATCTCATTTACTCATATGAATCCTACAAGCTATGACTATTATGGAAACTGAAGCTTAGAGAGTGAAGCCACATGTTCAAGTTCACCCAGCTGGCTAGTGATAGAGCCAGGAGGATTCTAGCTCATTAATGAATAAGCACCCCCAAAGAGCAGTGATTCTAATGCATGTCATCAGGGGGGTACCAACACAAAAGAGAGAATTAAGATGGCATCAACCCTGAAAAGCAACTCTCCTGAGTGATGAGCATGATTCCTGGAAACCTTGCACAAAGCATCACTGATAAATCTCTGATTGCATTTTCTCCTTAGTGGATTTTTGTGTTTCTACCCATTTTTCACTAGCACTGCTACAAATTTTCTTGATTAGAACAGCACCAGATACTGTAATGTTACTTTAAGTTCCACTCACTGCTCTCTCCTTGGCCTTAATTCAACGGAAGAATGATTTACTAGCACACGAAGCATGTGCTCCTGTATATCAATGCCACCCTCACCCACTCCCAGAAAGATTTAATAGACACTATATATTAGAATAGCAATTATCACATAATGTCAGAACATTAAGCATTTTGCATTTTCCAAATGATACATGAATAATTTGAGCCCTGAGTGTACACAGCTCTTATAAATCAAACATTTAAATTTCAAACACTTTTGAAAGCTAGAAAGGCATCTCTTCTTAACTTTAAAGCAGCTCATAGAGTTTCCTTCTGTGCCTTGATTTACTCCTCCATGGATTACACTACTAATTCCTGATTCACAAACAATTGTGTAAGCACCCTAAATATTTAATAAATTAGATTTATTTTAAATCAGATCTTAAAATCAGAAAGTACTAAACACTATTAAAGCATTGAAATTATTTATGAACACAAAAAATTAATCACCTTTCCAGGCAAAAAGAAGAGGAGCTGGGACGATTGTGTAGTCAACTGCATAAAATTGCATATTGAAGAATGGTAATCAGTTTTGTTTCATGGACGTAGTTCCTCAAGTTAAAATATAATTACAACAAAATGAGACAAAACATGATCCTTAGATTCTGACAAATTTAAGAGATGATTAAATTTGTATTTTTTCATACCAAGAAAGCCATGTGGGTTAGAGTTTATAATTTTATCTGCCTATTCTGATACTCAGCAGAGAGGCACCTCTTCAGGGGACTGGGCTTGCAATTAATGTTGATGCTAATGTGGCCATTAATCCTTTTCCAAATGACACATATGTCTAGACAAGAACCATTAACAAGAAAGAAATAAGAAAAGTTCATTCTGATGCCTTCTATCTTGTGATCCGATGTCACAGATTAACCAATACATTTGCTTGACCAAAAGAAAGTAAAAGATATAACGAAAAGCTCCATTATCCAAACACTGACACATGATTAAATATGTTTTATTAAAACTCACAGCGAGGTGAGCAAAGCAAAGTCAGGAATCAGGTAGGAATTAACTAACTGTTCAGTCAACTCCATTAAATATATGAGAGCCTAGGAGAAACTGAAAAAAAACAGGCTTTGGAAGTTCAACACAGGAAAATAATGTTTTGGAGAAATTAAACTCTGACAAAACAGAAAGTTTGGGTTGCTTGGGGGAAAGATAGAAACCAGTTTAACACGGTAATTTCCACTTTACCATAAAATTCTGAAACATAAACAATCACAGATGTTGTCTTGAAAGAAGACCATTAAACATAACTGTAAAGAGTTTTTTTCCTTATTCTTTAAGTTCATATAAAAACAATGTCTCTAACATCAAAACAAAAGTCATCCCACATCCGCTTCAATAGTCCAAAGTTAAATATCTCAATTAAATAAGTTCAATTTTCACAACCTTGGTGAGAGGTGTACTCAAAACAAGCTGTTTCAAAACTAACCTGAACAAATAAAATATGGAACTTCAGTAACCTAGAAGTCTGTCAACCAGAAATGCCTCAACTGGAGGGGAAAATTATTTCAAGGAAGCTAGTGTTTTCAAATATTGGTTTAAAGTGTTTCAGCTGACACAGAATGTGACCTCCCAAACTCACAACCCTGGGGCAACCATCCTATAATGGTGTCGCATCCACCAGCTGCTCACAATTAATAACAGCTTGGCTGGGATACGTCTCCATCCCTAAGAGCGATCAATCCTTTGCCCTGACCATTGCCTTGGATTCCACATCTGCTATCCTGGATTGCCAACTCCACTCAAAAATTTGATAAACATTTATTACACAGTTACTATGAGCCAGAAACACTCACTAAGTACAAAACACCACGTAAAATACATGTTATGTAAAGCACAAAGAACGATGAGATATGGTCTCCTGTCTCAAGGAGTTTAAAATATAAAGTGGAGAAGCAAGAACAATGTGGGAAAATAGTAGTTAAAAATGTAAATAACAATTCAGGGCAGCTATAGAACATGTCACAAAGCAGTACACAATTATCAAGTCGAGACTATGGACAGTGCACCAGTCAGGGTCCAGTCAGGAACACAGAGACCACGCACTCTAGGTATTTCAGCAGAGAAAATTTAATAAAAGAGATTGGTGTTGGAGGGTGGTGAAAACAAAAAGGGAATGCAGCTGTAACACACAGATAGTAACTTCAGGAAGCAACTAACATCCCTAGGGCTGAGGAACAAGAGGAAAGAGTTGGGATATCAGATAACTTAAGAGAAGAGGACCCATGGAGCTGAGACCTAGACCCCTGCGAGGGGTAGCACTACCCTCCAGGGCTGGTAGTAGGAGCTCAGAGGAGTGGCCTAGTGGAGCTAGGATACAGATTCCCAGGGAGAGGACACTGTGCACCTGAGGGACCGCACTGTGTATAGTTGATCTGTAAACTAGAACTCGCTACTGCTGCCAGGGTGAGCAATCATTGCTGAGGACTGGGCAGAAAAAACAAGCAAACAGGAAGAAGCAAGTCCATTCCTTCCCATTCCTACATTCTGGTGTCCCCCTATTGTGGAACCTAATAGGAAGACAGTTACAGAAGAAAAATCTATTTTGCAAGATGCCGGCTCAATATCACAAAGCAGGGTATAGAAGGATGGGTTTGGAACTGAGAGAAAATACCTTTGTAATTAGCACAAATGGCTAAGATAGAGAAAATGGATAGATCACACAGGCTGAGTTAACTGGAGAAGATCTCATCAAAGAGATGGCTATCATATGAGTCTAGAAGGGTGATTTATGAAGAAGTAAGAAGAGCAGGCACAGTAAGGGAAAAACAAAATTAAATTGGGAAACTAAGTGAACTATTTGGCTAAAACTAGTTTTTATTTAAAGTATAAATAAAAAATATTTATATTTTTCCTAAATTTTCAAATATAAGTTTATCTTTGGATGCTTTATCAGCAAATCAATAATAATTAGTTAGTGTTTATTATGGGGCTGCTGGCCTCTACAAAAAACAAAAGAAAGCATATGAAGATTCTTGTGACCTCAATGGTAGAAAAGAGACAAATATGAGACAAAAGGACACCACCCAAGATGGCATATAACTGGCAGATTGTATTTTCCAAAGATGACTGCAACAGTATTTCCCATCCCACATGCTCTTATGCAATATGACCTCAACATATCCTCTCAAGAGGTGGAATCTATTTCTCCACCCCCTTGAATCTGGATGGGCCTGGTGACTGCTCTAACAGAACATGGCAGAAGTGATACTGTGCCAGCCCTTTACTGGCCTGGCAGCTTCTGCATCCTACCTCTTAGAAGCCAATCACCCTTAGAAGCCAATCACCCTGCAAGAATAGCAATCACCATGAAACCACCCTTCTGTGAAGCCCAAGCTATGCTGGAGAAACCCTGCAGGATGAGAGGCCATGTGGAAGGAAAGAGAGGCTAAGAAGTACTGAGGCAGCAGACGTGGATGAAGAAGCTATCCTGGAAGTAGATATTTCCCCAGCCATGAGATGAATCACCCAGTTGAGCCCTTCCAAAATTCCTGACCCATAAAATTATGAAATAAATAAAATGGATGTTTTAAGTCCCTAAATTTGGGGGTTGTTTGTTTCACAGCAATAGAAAGCTGAACAATGACCGAGCACTAAATGGTATAAATGTAATTACTTCTTTTTTTTTGTTTTATCTTTATTGTAGTATAATTGCTTTACAATGTTGTTAGTTTCTGTTGTACAACAAAGTGAATCAGCTATAAGTATACATATATCCCCATGTTCCCTCCCTCTGGAGCCTCCCTCCCATCCTCCCTATCCCACCCCTCTAGGTTGTCACAAAGAACAGAGCTGATCTCCCTTTGCTATGCAGCAGCTTCCCACTAGCCATCCATTTTACATTTGGTAGTATATGTCAATGCTACTCTCTCACTTTGTCCCAGCTTCCCCTCCCCCACCACTCGTGTCCTCAAGTCCGTTCTCTCCGTCTGTGTCTTTATTCCTGTCCTGCCACTAGGTTCATCAGTACCGTTGTTTTAGATTCCATATATGTGTGTTAGCATATGGTATTTGTTTTTCTCTTTCTGATTTACTTCACTCTGTATGACAGAATCTAGGTCCAGCTACCTCATTACAAATAACTCAATTTCATTCCTTTTTATGGCTGAGTAATATTCCATTGTATATATGTACCACATCTTCTTTATCCATTTGTCTGTCGATGGGCATTTAGGTTGCTTCCATGACCTGGCTATTGTAAATAGGGCTGCAGTGAACATTGGGGTTCATGTGTCTTTCTGAATTATGGTTTTCTCCAGGTATACGCCCAGTAGTGGGACTGCTGGGTCATATGGTAGTTCTATCTTTAGTTTTTTAAGGAACATCCATACTGTTCTCCATTGTGGCTGTATCAGTTTACATTCCCACCAACAGTGCAAGAGAGTTCCCTTTTCTTCACACCCTCTCCAGCATTTACTGTTTGTAGATTTTTTGATGCTGGCCATTCTGACTGGTGTGAGGTGATACCTCATTGGGGTCTTGATTTGCATTTCTCTAATGATTAGTGATATTGAGCATCTTTTCATGTGTTTCTTGACAATCTGTATGTCTTCTTTGAAGAAATGTCTATTTAGGTCTTCTGCCCATTTTTGGATTGGGTTGTTTGTCTTTTTGATATTGAGCTGCATGAGCTTCTTGTATATTTTGGAGATTTTTGTCAGTTGTTTTGTTTGCAAATATTTTCTCCCATTCTCCCATTCTAAGGGTTGTCTTTACATTTTGTTTATAGTTTCCTTTGTTGTGCCAAAGCTTTTGTTTCATTAGACCCCATTTCTGCATTTTGATTTTATTTCCATTACTCTAGGAGGTGGGTCAAAAAAGATCTTGCTGTGATTAATGTCAAAGAGTGTACTGCCTATGTTTTCCTCTAAGAGTTTTATAGCGTCTGGCCTTACATTTAGGTCTTTAATCCACTTTGAGTTTATTTTTGTGTATGATGTTAGGAAGTGTTCTAATTTCATTCTTTTACATGTAGCTGTCCAGTTTTCCCAGCTCCACTTATTGAAGAAGCTGTCTTTTCTCCATTGTATATTCTTGCCTCCTTTTTCAAAGATAAACTGGCCATATGTGCGTGGGTTTATCTCTCTGTCCCGTTCCATTGATCTATATTTCTGTTTTTGTGCCAGTACCATACGGTCTTGATTACTGTAGCTTTGTAGCATAGTCAGGGAGCCTGATTGCTCCAGCTCCATTTTTCTTTCTCAAGATTGCTTTGGCTATTTGGGGTCTTTTGTGTTTCCATACAGATTGTGAAATTTTTAGTTCTAGTTCTGTGAAAAATGCCTTTGGTAATTTGTTAGGGATTACAGTGAATCTGTACATTGTTTTGGGTAGTAGAGTCATTTTCACAATGTTGATTCTTCCAATCCAAGAACATGGTATATCTTTCCATCCGTTTGTATCATCTTTGATTTCTTTCATCAGTGTCATAGTTTTCTGCATACAGGTACTTTGCCTCCTTAGGTAGGTTTATTCCTAGGTATTTTATTCTTTTTGTTGCAGTGGTAAATGGGAGTGTTTCCTTGACCTCTCTTTCTTAGTTTTCATTGTTAATGTATAGGATTGCAAGAGATTTCTGTGCATTAATTTTGTATCCTGCTACTTTACCAAATTCACTGATTAGCTCTAGTAGTTCTCTGGTAGCATCTTTCGGATTCTCTATGTATAGTATCATGTCATCTGCAAACAGTGACAGTTTTACTTCTTCTTTTCCGATTTGGATTCCTTTTATTTCTTTTTCTTCTCTGATTGCTGTGGCTAAAACTTCCAAAACTATGTTGAATAACAGTGGTGAGAGTAGGCACCCTTGTCTTGTTCTTGATCTTAGAGCAAATGGTTTCAGTTTTTCACCATTGAAAATGATGTTGGCTGTGGGTTTGTCATATATGGCCTTTATTATGTTGAGGTATGTTCCCTCTATGACCATTTTCTGGAGAGTTTTTATCATAAATGGTGCTGAATTTTGTCAGAAGCTTTTTCTGCATCTACTGAGATGATCATATGGTTTTTCTCCTTCAGTTTGTTAATATGGTATATCACATTGATTGACTTGCATATATTGCAGAATCCTTGCATTCCAGGGATAAATCCCACTTGATCATGGTGTATGATCCTTTTAATGTGCTGCTGGATTCTGTTTGCTAGTAGTTTGTTGAGGATTTTTGCATCTATGTTCATCAGTGATATTGGCCTGTAGTTTTCTTTCTTTGTGACATCCTTGCCTGGTTTTGGTATCAAGGTGATGGTGGCCTCATAAAATGAGTTTGGGAGTGTTCCTCCCTCTGCTATATTTTGGAAGAGTTTAAGAAGGATAGGTTTTAGCTCTTCTCTAAATGTTTGATAGAATTCGCCTATGAAGCCATCTGGTCCTGGGCTTTTGTTTGTTGGAAGATTTTGTTGTTGTTGTTGGTGGTGGTGTTTTTGGAAGATTTTTATTCACAGTTTCAATTTCAGTGCTTGTGATTGGTCTGTTTATATTTCCTATTTCTTCCTGGTTCAGTCTTGGAAGGTTGTCCTTTTCTAAGAATTTGTCCATTTCTTCCAGGTTGTCCATTTTATTGGCATAGAGTTGCTTGTAGTAATCTCTCATGATCCTTTGTATCAGGGTGAGGGCTGGGGGCTGTGGCCTGGCATCTTGGCAGCAGCCTGGCCCTTGCCCCCTCTTTGGGAGAACTCCTTAGAGCAGATTTGAAAACTATTGTTTCCAAAGACAAAGACTGCTTTCATTAACTCTGAATTCACAGGTTGGAATGTTATTTGCTTTCTCAAGGTAAATCACTTGTTCTGTAATAAGGGACCCTGAAGAAAAACAAAAAAATGCTTTCCTTTTCTCCCAGTGGTCTAAGCAAAGTGAACAGAGCGTTAGTACCATTGGTACCTATCACAGAGAGAAATCAGTCCTGAGGCATCCTCTTGGAAGGGCTTTTACAGAAAGGTGGCCTCAAGTCCTAGATCAGTCAGCAAGCCCCAGAGGAGGCCAATGAGAGAAAAGTTTCACCAGAAACCGAAAGAAGACCTTGTGTTCATGCCTCAGAGACTTACTGGGTTATATTTACTGAAACCTGATAGTGATTAAGGATTAATAAGCTGCCTTATATCTAAGTGTTTCTTAAGTCTGCCCTTAAAGGTAGCTCGTTAGAAAGCATCATTCATGTGATTAAGACCACAGTCTAGAGCCAAGTGGCCTAGATTTGAAGTCCAGTTCTGCCACTTGCTAACTTAGGACTTTGGGCAAAATAACCATCCTAAGTTCTAGAGCTCTGCTCGCCAATACGGTAGCCGGGAGCCACATGTGGCTGCTGAGCACTAGAACTGTGGCCACTCTGAGCAGAGACGCACTGTAATTGTTGAGATACACACTGGGTTTCAAGAACTTAGCACAAAAAAATGCAAAATATCTTATCAGTATTTTATACTGATTACATGTTAAATGTTTTAGATAATTTAAATAGACTATAAAATTAATTTTACCTTTTAAAAACTTTTTAAAATGTAGCTATACCATAAAACTTGAAATCCCATACGTGACTCATGTTATATTTCTGTTGGACAGTACTGCTTTAGAGGGATAATAATAAACTCCACCCCTAGGGTTGCTATAAAGGTTAAGGGAAATTATCCAAGTTAAGCACATAGAACAGTGCCTGACATGTAGAAAGTTCCCCATTCACTCATTCAGCTATTCATTCACTCATTCATTCATTGAACCAACATTTATTGAGCAACTATTATGTGCCAGGCACTTTTCTAGGTATTCACATTACAGCATTGAGAACAGACCAAAAGTGGGGGTGGCGGGGGGAAGCCTCTGTCTCAGTGGTAGTGGTAATTATCTATCTAAACTCAATGATTATTCATATAAGCTAGAAGCTATGTTCGGTGATTCTAATAAAAGTAATTCTAATGTTTACTGTTCTTGGGTATCATTTAGTAGAAATAGATGTTGCTAACCCTCGCAGTTAACTTTCTCTGTGGAGAACCCAGCTGTTGGAAGCATGAGGTCATAAAAAGGTATATTCACCTGGGGACAGCAGGAGGTCCAACTGCAATAAAGACTCTTAAGCCCTGACCTTGCAAAGCCCAAACTAGAAATAGATTACAAAATCCGATAGGAGTTCAGAGAAGGAGAGATCAAAGGGGGCAGAGAGCTGGGGAAAGAAATCAAGGAAGAGATGGACTCAAAGTTAGGTCCTGCAGGATGCCTAGGGCTAAAAAGGCACCAAGAGAGGAGCTATATCTCAGGCATTATAAGATTTATAACAGAATAGAATCCTGGATGAGCTCAGTGTTTCCACGTGCTGTGTCTGAGGCATATGCATATGTGTCTGGAAAATTGATTTTTCCTGTCAGATGCTGGCTGGCACCTGGAAGACAGCCCACAGCATGACTGGGAAGATGAATACCCAAGCCTTACAAAGGTGAATCATGCCGGCAGAGTCATCCACCTTATTAAGGTGGACCTATCCAACTTGCTCGCTTAAGTTTTTGTCTAGGCCGGTCTCCCCAGTCCTCTTCAGCCCCCTTCCCTTTCTCCCACACTGCAGCCACAGTAACAGAAATCCGGTCATGTTATCCCCCTAATAACAATCTTTTAATCATTTCCTATTGCTGTCAGAATAAAGACCAAAATCCTTCTTGAAGCTTACAGGGCTCTTGCTCACTTCATGGCATGCTCCCCTTGCTCTCTGTACTCCAGCCACCCTGACCTTTCAGTTTCTCAGCTTCACCTTGCTTCCTCCAGCCACAGGACACTGGCTCATGCTCTTCCCTCTGGTATCTCACTCCTCTACACCAACCAATGAACTCCTTCCACCTCTCTGCTCAGTTATTACTTCCCCAGAAAAGCAATCCCCCTCCAGCATGCATTTGCACAGCACCATGTCCATTTCTCCATGGCTCCCATCTCAGTGTAATCTACATTCATTGATGGGATTATTTGAGCCATGTCACTTCCCTCTTTCAAGGACTGCAGTGTACTGCAGTCCTTGAAAGTAGAAGCTTTGTCCTTTTGGCATCTAGCACAGGGCCTGGCACAGGGGAGGCTGTAATTAAGTATTTATTCATTTCATTTACTCCATATTTTGTGTAAAGATTAAATAAGTGTATCATATATAGCTTATAACAGGCCTTGGCACAAAGTAAGTGCTATGCAGTGATTATTCTTATTGTTACAAGAGTTAGCTGTGCTAGGCATTGTTCTTCCACCTATAACTATGACTACAGTTTTATTTAAGTCTTGTTATACTTAATTCTTGAGGTTTCTTGGTGTGACATTCCAGTTACAGGCTTTTAATACCATCCTTGTAACATGCAGAATCTGAGGTTACACACTGTGCCTCCGAATGAATTCCAGGATGTCCTCGATTTCACTCTCATTAATGCTTCAAGTTGGGGAGGGTCAATATCAGATATCAAGATTGCAGCTTGCAGGAATCAAATAAATCTATTCGTTAGGACTTAGCACAGAATATGATTTAATGTTAAATGCCAGTGATTACTTTTATATTATAATTGTGGTATAGCAGGAAAAATATCAGATTTTTCAGGACAACAGAGATGAAGAAACAGAGGTTCAGAGTTGTGAGTGATGACAATAATTAGAATCATTAATTAAGAGCTGGACATAAACTAAATGGTTATATGTACCATTTCACTTAGTTCTATTAACAACTAGGCATTACAACCTCATTTTTCAGGTGAAGCTTAAGGAGAATCAAATATTAAAAATAAAAAATAGACATTTCTACGAGGAAGATATACAAATGGCCAATAAGCACATGAAAAGATGCCCAACCTCATTAGTTATGAAGAAAATGAAAATCAAAACCACAATAAGAGACCACTTCACATCCACTTGGATGGCTATAATAAGAAAAAAAAATTTTTAATGGAAAATAAGTTTTGGCAAGGATGTGGACAAATCAGAATCCTCATACACTACTGGTGGAAATGTAAAATGGTGCAGACATTCTGGAAAATAGTCTGGCTGTTCCTCAAACAATTAAACATAGAGTTACCATAAGACCCAGCAATTCCATTCCCAGGTATATACCCAAGAGAAATGAAATTATATGTCCACACAAAATCTTGTACAAGAATGTTTTCTGCAGTGTTATTCATAATAGCCAAAAGATGGAAACAACCCAAATATCCATCAACTGATGATAAATAGAAAACAAAATGTGTTATACAAATGTGTTATAGTGGAATACTATGCAGCCATACAAATACAGTATTGATACATGCTACAGCACAAATAAATGTGAAGACTTTTTGCTAAGTGAAAGAAGCCAGATACAGAAGACCACTGTTATATGCTTCCAATCATATGAAATGTCCAAAACAGGGAAATCTACAGAGACAGAAAAGAGATGAGTGATTGCTTAGAGCTGGAGAAAGCAGGGGAAGACAAGGGAATGATAATTAAAGGGTACAGAATTTCTGTTTGAGGTGATGAAAATATTCTAAAACTGACTGCAGTGACAGTTGCACGTATCTGTAAATATATCAAAAAAACAGTGAATTTAATGCTTTAAATGGGTGGACTGTATGGTATGTGCATTGTATTTCAATAAAACTATTTTAAATTTTTTTTAATAAACAAGTGGGACTATAACAAACTAAAAAGCTTTTGCACAGCAAAGGAAACTGTCCACAAAATGAAAAGGCAGCCTACTGAATTGGAGAAGATATTTCTAAACAGTATATCTAATAAGAGGCTAATATCCAAAATATATAGGGAACTCACACAGTTCAACATCAAAAAAACAAACAATCCAATTAAAAAATTGGGAAGGGATCTGAATAGACATTTTTTCAAAGAAGACATATAGATGGCCAACAGATACATGAAAAGAATCTCAACATCAATAATCACCAGTGATACAAATCAAAACCACAATGAAGTATCACCTCACATCTTTTAGAATGGTTATCATCAAAAGGACAACAAATAACAAATGTTGGCGAGGACGTGGAGAAAAGGGAACCTTGTGCACTGATGGTGGGAATGTAAACCAGTGCAGCCACTGTGGAAAACAGTATGGAGATTCCTCAAAAATTAAAAATAGAGCTACCATATGAT
The DNA here is from genome assembly GCF_964165515.1 of Mesoplodon bidens. NCBI lineage: Eukaryota > Metazoa > Chordata > Mammalia > Artiodactyla > Ziphiidae > Mesoplodon > Mesoplodon bidens. The sequence continues at coordinate 77,261,958 of NC_138161.1, read as the reverse complement.
CCAGCAATCCCATCCTGGACATATATCCAGAGAAAACCATAAGTTGAAAAGATATAAGCACCCCAATGTTCATTGCAGTACTATTCACAATAGCCAGGACATGGAAGCAACCTAAATGTCCATCAACAGAGGAATGGATAAAGAAGATGTGGTACACATATACAATGGAACATTACTCAGGCATAAAAAAGAACAAGATAATGCATTTGCAGCAACATGGATGGACTTAGAGATTCTCATACTGAGTGAAGTAAGTCAGACAGAGAAAGACAAGTATCATATACCACTTATATATGGAATCTACAGATGTAGAAAATAAACTTATGGTTACTGGGGGGTAAGGGGGGAGGGATAAATTGGAAGATTGGGATTGACACATGCACACTACTACATATAAAGTAGATAACTAATAAGGACCTACTGTATAGCACACAGAACTCTACTCAATACTCTGTAATGGCCTATATGGGAAAAGAATCTAAAAAAGAGTGGATAAATGTATTTCTATAACAGATTCACTTTGCTATACACCTGAAACTAACATGACATTGTAAATCAATTATATCCCAATAAAAATTTTTTTTAAAAGTTGTGCAGTGCCCAACAGGCAGGCACATATATCCATTAGTAAGTAATTATGGTTATGTAAGAATAAAATTTCAGAGAGCAGAAAATAAAAAAATTTAAAAATAAATTAAAAATAAGAATAGAACTACCATATGATCCTGCAATTCCACTCCTGGGCATTTACCCAAAGAAAACAAAAAACACTAATTCAAAAAGGTATATGCACTCCAATGTCCACTGCAGCATTATTTCCAATAGCCAAGATATGGAAGCAACTTAAGTGTCCATAGATAGACAAATGGATAAAGAAGATGAATACTACTAAGCCATAAAAAAAATCTTGCCATTTGCAACAATATGGATGTATCTAGAGGGTACTATGCTAAGTGAAATAAATCAGACAAAGAAAGAAAAATACTGTATGATTTCATTTACATGTGAAATAGTTCAAAAAAAAACTTTTTTAAATAAAAGGACCAAGAAGGCTAAAATGCTCCATCACTTAATAGGTTTCTTAAAACTAAAAATAAATAAATAATAATTGTTATTTTAATCTAATTAAGCTAATAAGTTTTATTAATAATTCTATTATGTTAATTATGTTATTAATTTTTTCATTCTCTCTTTTTCTTCCCATCAGCCTCTCAACTGGCTATTATTGCAGTGATACTTCAGCACCTTGAGAACAAATTAAAACTACTATTTTCCAACATTTTATGCCACGACAGGCTTCCTGTTTTAACTCTGTCCATTTGTTTTTTTTCTGCATAGTCTGGATTACTTCAGTAACTAATAAAATACATTTTTAAAAAGAGTTTTCCAATTAAGGCTAACCTGGACACAGCAGGTCTTTACATAGAAACCATAATATTCAGGGTTCCTTTTGAAGGCTCTCAGGCAATGCCTACTGATTGCCAAGCCCTGAGCTGGGCACTGAGAATGCAGGTGAGTAAAACGAGATTTCTGCTGGTAAGGATCCATCATCAAAGTTCCCTCCGCTGGTCAAAGGCAGATGCTTAGGATAAAACTTTCCATCTGGGTGCCGAAATGCTACTACACTAGCAGGCAGTGGGGTATCTGCTCAATGGCCTATGGTTAATGCACATTTTTGCAGTTATCTCTGACAGGGTGACAAAGAACCCCATCTAACAGCTTCTCCTGAGAGTTTCTGTAATTAGGAGAGGTTGCTGTCTGCCTGAGATGATTAAGTGAAGTTCTAGTAGGCAAGAGGAAGAGTTAAGTGACCTTGAGTTCTTTTTAATTCCAGTTGTAAAATCAACATCACCACTTTTCTGAGGGTTCAGTAGAAAACTAAGATTCCACAATGTCCATTAATTTTATAATCCCTCAACTCAAGCCTAATCATTTATTTTCATCACTTTTGCTAAGATCAACTATGGCATTGGTTTTCTTTGGCTTAGTATCTCGGGCCCTCTGAGAAAAATTAACTTATTAAATATAGAATTTGCAATGTTCACCCAACGTTTACACACACCACTTGCCCAATGTGCTGACAGAATGGGGACACAAAGAAGGAAAATCCTTCCCCTCACACAGCTCATCTTCTCCCCACCCACGTGTTGGGCTAACTCTGGAACAAGCCCAAGAATGGTCTTTCACTCCCTAAGGAGGGATGAACTGGCTCCTGAGGAACTCCAAGTGGTACCCCTGGAGAGCAGGTTATGGCCTCCTCTCCTGCTATAATGATAGGTGTATAGTAAAAAATTTAACCTTGCTCAAAAAGAGGTTAAAAGAGGTTTGCCCTTTGCCCTTGGATTCTGGGATATAATCTCTAAGTCCTTAGAATGTCATGTCTCATAGGAGTATCTTTGTTTGCCTTGGCCTTGGGTCACACAGGATAGCCCAACAATGCAATTTTGAGTAAGTGCTGGCCACACCAGATAGCCACAGGGTGGAGGCTGGCCACATTAGGTACTAACACTACGCTTTAGGATTGGGGCTTTGGTATCAGTGGTGCTAGTCAACCTCCAGAAGGGCTGAAGATCAGAGACTGAGATCAACCCTGTGAGCAATCAATCACACCTGCATGATGGACGCCCCTGAAAACTCTGAATGCCGAGACTCATGTGAGCTTCCCTACTCCATGTGTATTGTCACACGTGGATGCCAGAAGAATAATGCTACCCTGACTCCATGGAGAGAGGATGACTCAAGTTCCACGTTGGGTTCTTTTCCTGGACGCTGCCCTCCCTGTGCATCTTTTCCCTTGTCTGATTTTAATCTGTAACCTTCCCTGTAATAAACCATAAATGCAAGTATGGTTTCAGTGGGTTCTATGAGTCCCTTTAGAAAGGTATCAAACATGAGGGTGGTTTTGGAACTCCCTGCAAACTCACAGTTAATTCCAGAAGTAAGAGTGGTCTTGTGTGGACTGTGTTCCCTCTAACTTTGCAGTTGGCTAATTTACACAGCACGTCAGGGCATGGTCTGAGATATCAATGGATTTGAATTAGGTAGACGTGACCTATATCCTATCCTTCCCAGCACTGAGTGTCCCCCTTTCCTCTCTGCTTTTCCTCCCCTCTTGCTTAATTCTTTCCTATTTATTCTTCCACTTCCAAATTCACTGCCATCTTTCTCCTCCCCCCTTATCAAAACCTACTCTGGGAAAGACAAGGGGAATCTGTTTATATGAATGTGTATAAATTGATACCAGCTCGCAGAATATAAATGGGCCAACTAGTCAGGCCAGGTGGTATAAACAATAGTTACCCTCACCCCCAAGACTTTCGTATTTTAATTGATAGGCAGCAAATAGCACCCAACTGCTTAGGTTTGAATCCTGCTTTGCCAGCTACTTGCTGTGTGATCTTGGGCAAGTTAGTTAACATCTCCTCCAAGACTCAGCTTCCCTATTTTAAATGGGGAACTAATATTAGTACCTACCTCCTAGGGTTATTGTTAGAATTAAGTAATTTAATATATTTAAGTACTTTAAATAGTGCTTGACACATAATAAGCACATAATAAACAGACGATATTGCCACCATTTTTAACCAAAATCTTATTTCAAGGCAGTTTCTCATTTTCTCATTCATGGAACTTCTGAATCAGAATCACTTTGGATTTAACCCATTGATCAACCTTGGCATCACTAAAAATGGAATAATAGAACACTGCATGTCTCTTTATATGATAAAATATATGATACAATAAGAAGTAGATGACTTCAAGTACTAAAAAATTCTTGCCAAATTTTTAAAAATTGAAACTCAATCTAAATCAAGCCTCTATATCTAAAATCTAACTCCCATTTATAGACAACACAGGGGTTAGAACAAATTCTACAACACCAAGGGGTGGACTCAGCCAAATCCAGAACGTGGGACATTCTTATAGCCTTGCTACTCAAAGTATGGCCCCCTGTCTCCCCAGCCCTCAGCAGCTTCAGCATCACCTGAAATATGGTTAGAAATGTAGAATCTCAGACCTAACTCAGATCTGCTGAGTCAGCATCAGCATTTAAACAAGATCCACAGGTGATTCACATGCACATTAAATTTGGGGAAGGTCTCTAATAAATCAATGTCTTAAAAAACTGGGGGTGGGGGCTTCCCTGGTGGCGCAGTGGTTGAGAGTCCGCCTGCCGATGCTGGGGACACGGGTTCATGCCCTGGTCTGGGAAGATCCCACATGCCGCAGAGCAGCTAGGCCCGTGAGCCATGGCTGCTGAGCCTGCGTGTCCGGAGCCTGTGCTCCGCAACGGGAGAGGCCACAACAGTGAGAGACCTGCATACAGCAAAAAACAAACAAACAAACAAACAAACTGGGGAGTCACACAGAATAAACAGATTTATGACAAAGAACATCCAACTGCAATGTAAAACCCTAGTTTGAATAGATTTAAACAAGCCAACCATAGAAAGGCATTTTTGACATAGAAAAATTTGAAAATGGATTGAGTATTAATTGATATTATAGAAATACTAATTTTGTTGGGTATGACATGCCATAGTCATAGGTACAAACAAAAACAGTTGTTGGAGATGAACAGTTAAATATTTACTCATGAAATAACCTGCTGTCTGGATTGGTTTTAAGATATATAGGGGGAAAATTTTTTAATGGGTACATAAATGAAATGAAAAATAATGATAATTGATGGAAGTGGGTGATGGATGCATGGAAGTTCATTACTCAACTTATTTTTGTGGCTACTTGAATTTTTCTATAATAATAAAAATTTTAATAAACATTCTATTAAAAAATAATCACCTGGAATGTCCGTTTAAAAGTCAGATTTCTGGGCTCCCCCACTCAAAATTACTTAATCCAAATGGCAAGCGTGAGCCCAGGCATGTGAGATTCTAAGATGCCAGGATTCTAAATAAGGGCAGAACCCGCAATGACACCACCACTCCCCCGCCCCGGCAACTGCCTACACTTTTTAGTAAAAGACCTTAGTGCAATCTATGAATCTCACCTTCCCAAGGCCCACAAAACCATCTTTACGTGAATTACAAATCCGGTCTCCCTCACTTCATTTGATAAATGTTGATTTTGAAGCGGCAGAGGACAGAAACAAAGAAAGAAGAAAGGAAAGAAATGGAAGGGAAAAGAAAAAACAGAAAAACGAAAACAGCTATAGGGCTTCCCTGGTGGCGCAGTGGTTGAGAGTCCACCTGCCGATACAGGGGACATGGGTTTGTGCCCCGGTCCGGGAAGATCCCAAATGCCGCGGAGCAGCTGGGCCCATGAGCCATGGCCGCTGAGCCTGCGTGTCTGGAGCCTGTGCTCCGCAATGGGAGAGGCCACAACAGTGAGAGGCCCGCGTACCGCAAAAAAATAAAAAATAAGAAAACAGCAATACCTCTTTCTCTACCCCTAGGCTTTGTACCCACCAACACCAATGATGGCCCTTAGTTGACTACATGTCTGCCTTCACCCTAACATTGACAGCACCTGGCCCCCAGCCATCAAAAGGAGAGATCAACAGCAGAGGGAAGGCTGGGGAGAAGTTCTGTCAGGAAAGTTTAGGAGTTCCTGCAATGGAAGAGGATGGCTTACTGCCTTTAAAAATAGACTCTAGAGGCATCTCTCACGCCACCCAGATTCAAATGTCTAGGTAAATACCCTAAATGAAATTTCAGCCAGAATTCTAAATGAAATTCCAAGCACATGATTTACAACTTTAATGTGATGCCTATTGTCTTTAATTAAATGAAATGTCCTTTTTGAAATCACAGTTACAGACACTTGCCATTTTCAAAATGCCCTCAGGTAACTCCCAACATTTGTGCCCTTCAAGTGAGCAGTTCATTTTCACTCTCGCATACATAATAACTCACCTAGGCCATTGCTGGCTGTACCCATTAGCAGACGAGATTTACAGAAGCTTCACCACAGTAAATACATCAGGTCAAGCCTGCAAGGCTCCAAGATGGTTTCAAGACAGAAACTGTGTAGATAAAGTGAGACCTGAAAGGATAAATATCCTCCCAGGTGATATCCAAAAAGGGTAAAAGTTTAATGTTTGAACGTCTTTCCTGGTAAATTTTAACCATTTTAGCATTACTTCTAAATGGATTACTTAAATCTTAAAACTATTTTTGGATTTAAACTTACTCTCTTGACCAACATGGCAGGACAAGTGATAACTCTAATCCATTTTTTTAATGATTTTTTAAATTTATTTGACAGCAAGAGGAAAACAAAGGAAAAAGTGAAGCCAACTCATTTTTCAGGAAAGTGAGCAGACAAGCATGGCAGGAGTTCATCACTCTGCGAGCACCAGGCCTTGTCACCTGTTTCCATCAATTCATTTTCATTTATCACCTGAGCCAAGCCAAGAGGATAAGAAATGCCGATTAGACTTTGCTTTTCCCTCTAAGGCCTCCACAATTCTGAAGCCTCCATCTTACTCAACAACTTTAATTTATCTTCCCTTCTTTTTCTTCATCTCTCTGTTGACATACAAGTATTGACTAACTAGACAGGCTGGGAGGAATGAGAGGACGCAGAGCCTTTCCAGCTAAACATGTGGTTCATTTACTAGATGACAGCTGCTCACAAGCTTCTCGGGGTGAGCCCAAGTTGGCAGGACAACCGCAAATTTATTGTGAGGCTAAGGAATGCTATTAATATCTAGACTGATTTAGAGGGAGGGCAGGAATGGGTGCCTCTGTGAGATTTAGGTAATAGTTTCCCATTTCCTGGAAGGTCAAGACCCAACTCCCTAGCACATCTTACACAGCTGATCACAATCTGGCTCTTCCCAAGCCACCCTGCCTCAGCGCCCACCATTCCCCCACAGAATCCACCCCAGGTTGCCTAAAGCTCTTTCCTCTGAGGCTCCATGTAAGTCTTTTTTCCACCTGGAATTCTCTCTCAATATCCCACACATCTGCCAAGACCCAGCTCCAACGTCATTCCCCCAGGGAAGGCTGCACTCACCTCTGGCTCCCTCCTCTTTGCCCTCATGGACTTTTCCATCTGCCTCCACTAAAGCTCACTGGCTTCTTACCATAATTATTTGTGTCTAAGTGTGTGATTATCAATGTACTAATCTGATTTAATATGGAAATGGAAATGTCCTGTCTTCTCTTTTGCTGCAGTAGAAGAATGAAAGGAAATATAGTCCCTTTGAATGTTTGATTCCTGACCTCGGGAAGTTTTAGGAAAAAATCGGAGGGTAGAAGATGTCTTGCCAATAAGTTCTGCTATGGAAGAAGAGAATAGAGGAGAATTTGTATGGCAGAGGGAAGGGCAGGACTCAAGAGGACTAGGTGAAAGGGGAGCAACTGGGGCAAAGGAGATGGAAAGAGCTGGGGTCTCTGAGGCCTCAGAACAATGGAAGTCATGTTGGAACTGAGTCACTGCCCAAGGACAGCTCAACTTTCATCTTCAAGGAGAGCCTCCCATGTCCTGCACCCAAGGTCCATACCATCTGATGCCTCTTCTGCACCAGAGAGGATGTCCTTTTCCTCTCCGCTCCTTCTCCTCACCTCACCCTCAACTGCCCAGTACCCCCATACCAGCAGACATTACTTGGTTCTCATCCCATCAAACCTCCCCACACTCCAGAAAATCTATAAGGCCATAGGGGCAGGGGGTCTTGAACAGGCAGTAATGCAGAAAGCCCACACTTTTCCTAGGAAGTGGGGAGAGTGCATTAACTGAGCAAACTAGAGACATATGTAAGTAGCACTGCAGTTGGTGACAGCTCTGTATTTCCGGCCATCTCCCTAACTTGACTGTAAGCTCAAGGACCAGGTCCCATTCATCATTGTTGCCTAGGAACAATGTAATCTGGAATGTAATAAGTTCATAGTAAATGTTAGTTTTGTGAATATCTAAAAGCAAATTGCTTGTTCTTTCCGTAAAAATATGATCTTTTTGTAGTAGGAGAAAGTTTTCAAAAATGTCCTACTACCACTCTGTTGTTGGTTTTTTTTTTTACTAAACATTTATCAATATTTATTGGAGCACCTACCATATGCAAAGTACTATGACAGGTAGAGAGGAGGGGAGGGGTGCTACAAGAATGAATAAATAGAAGATGACATTTAATGTGAGGTGATTCAAAATATAAAAGTAATCATTTATATAGAAGCCATCATTCATAGCCAAAATGTTAAAATGTTAACATAATCTAATTTCAATCCTAAATTAGTATGTATCATCATTTTGTAATGGGCACTGAAAAGTGAAGTTTTTAACAGACATCCCCATAAGTCTCTCCCAGTAGTATCCTAGGCTGTGTACTGTGGAAAAGACTTTGACACCACCAACTCCGGGATCATAAACATCAAGGGAAGAAGGCTCAACATCAGCATATTATACGTGAGTAAAGTACTGTTACCTGTAATCTGCATTGGAGTGCAGAATTCATGATTAGCATTTAAGTACTAGGAGGAGAATTATGAAGGCTTCTGCTGGTTTTCTTCAAATACAGGATTTAACTTTGTGTCCTAGCAATTTAAAACAACTAACATGTCAAGCTGGGATATTAGAAGTGATCAAATAGATCAAATATATCAGTAAGTAATGAACCTATGGCTGAAATTTAAGAGCAGGGTTCAAAGGTGCATACAGTTGAAGGTCTTAAGTTTATCTCAGGCTGACTCAGGAGGATTCATCTCTTCCCTGCTTTCTTTTACCCTAATTTTTCTCCCTCTCTCTTTTTTTTTGGGGGGGGGTATAGTTGTTTTTCAATGTTGTGTTGTTTCTACTGTACAGTGAAGTGGAGTTCCCTGTGCTATACAGCAGGTTCTCATTAGTTATCTATTTTATACACATTAGTGTATATATGTCAATCCCAATCTCCCAGTTCCTCCCACCCCCTGCTTTCCCCCCTTGGTGTCCACACATTTGTTCTCTACCTCTGTGTCTCTATTTCTGTGGACAAGGCCTTTTTAAGGTGGTTGTAAATGGGCAGTGTACTTAGATGGTGCACACCTTTGGAGCAGGTTAAAGCTTAGTTTGCAGACACCAGAACTACCAGTTGATTGACACACAGAAATTCAGTTATTCAAATAAAAACGTCAGTTGATCATCAGTTAATATCAAGTTCACAAAGCAGCTGGCTGAGTTTTAAACTCTTTCACTTTCCAACTAGGAACTTTGCAGAAGCAATCATTGCAATAATCAGTGAATCAGGTTGTTGAAAGGACTAAGTACCAGACAGGCTGCAGTTCAAAGCATCTAAACTGAAAATTTTACCATTAGGGAACTAGAGTAAAGCAGAATCACACTTCTCTCTATAATGACTGAAATCCCACCTCAGAAACAATCAATCAATGGTCATGACATGAAACAAAGTAAGCCCAAGCCATTGCACAAGAGATTATGGAGTAGATTCTAGCACTTCTAAAATAACGAACACTTATAAAGGAGTTAAACTCAAATATGTTGCAGCATTGGAGTTTTAATCTTAGACAAGCTCTTAGACAAACCCAGGGCCACCATGCAAACTCTGGTGGGGGCATCATTCACTTTCATCTGTAAAAACCATATACTGAATTGTGATCTATAAATCTCCTGTAACCAATGCTGGACAAAAATGGCACTTATTTTATGCTGTATTTCTTTTCTCTAAAAGGGGAATTATAATTTCTGAGTCTACATAAGGATTATCTGGAGCACTTATTAACATTAAATGCACATCTCCTCCCCCTGGAGACTGGGATTCAGTAAGTTTGAAGTGGGGTTCAAGGAGCTTCATTTCTTTTTTTTTTTAACTTTCCATTTTGAAATAATTTTAGACTTACCAGAAAGTTATGAAAATAACACGCCCAGATTTCCTAATATTAGCATCTTAGTACAATTATCAAAACCAAAAAATTAACATTTATAAGATGCTCTTAATCAATTGCAGTGGGTTGAGTTGTGGCCCCAAAAAGGTATCTCTTAAGTCTGAAGTCCCAGAACCTGTGAATGTGACCTTATTTGGAAAAATGGTCTTTACAGCTGTAATTAAGTAAGGAATCTCTAGACGAGATCATCTTGGATTAACCAGGTAGACTCTAAATTCAATGACAAGAGTTTTATAAGAAAAGAAAACACAGAGAGAAGAGGAGAAACACAGGAGAGAAGCCCTGTACAGATGGAGGCAGAGATTTGAGTTTTATTACCACAAGTCAAGGAACACCTGAATCCACCAGAAGCTGGAAGAAGCAAGGTAGGATCCTCTCCTAGAGTCTTCAGGAAGCAATCAACCCTGCCAACACTCTGATTTAAGACTTCTGGCCTCCAGAACTGTGAAGGAATAAATTTTTGTTGTTTTAAGACACCCGGTTGTAGTACCTTATTACAGCAACTCTTGGAAACAAATATATCCAGGTAACGATAATAAATGAAATAAATATTGTCTCTCATTTCTGAGTGTAATCACCTCTGCTTACTCTCAATAAAGGACTGGTGAATTGCAAAACTATTTTTAACCTTGTCCTACAACTTTACTCTCTTTCTTTCTGTCTTAAACTTACTATTTCTTAAATAGCCTTTTATAAATCTGAAATTTCTAAATTCCATGGAGGAGGGTTTCAAAGATAATTGATCAAGGAGGATTCAGTATTCTTCATAAGTAAATTTACTGAGTACAGGCACCATATTTTGTGATTATTAAGCTCTGACATGAAAAATGAAGCTTAATTGCTACTGCCAAGGAACTAGGAAAAGCTTTTTACATAAACAGTAACACAGATGGATTTTCATATGTTAAATAATTTAAGAGATTTTAAATGTGCATGGCATTCTCAACATCTCCCTACTGGATATTAAAGTAATGTAATATTTTACACAATGACTTAACTTTTGCATTGTATAAACAACAGGTGAAGAGTAGATCTTAAGCTTGATATTTTGGAACTGTTTTGACATATAATCCACAAATGGGAAACTTGGAATATACTCACTAAATGATCCAAAATATATTGATATTGGAATTTCTGGGGATTGGTATCCAATTTTGACATTTCAGTGTATGATTAGCAATGTGTTTCAATGTCATTTGATTCAGATTAACATTTCGAGCAAAGAAATGAAGTTACCTGATTCTCTTTAAGATATCTCTTGAATCTATCACTTTGCCCCCAACTCTAAATAGTTAGATGGGTTTTGTTCAAGTAAAATCTTTTTAAATTTTCTATGAAACATAAGAATATGTATTTTATCCCTACCAAGAAAATAAGCACTAATCTTAGGTGCTTATTAATTATTTAATTCCATAGGCCTAGGAATTAAAATAAACCATTCTTCATCAAAGTAAACATTTTAGTGGAACTGAAAGGGGCTGTGAGCCCCTTTCAAAAGCTAAGGAATAAGTACCATATTCCTTATATGAATGGAGTTCATTGGCATTTGCCTAATGCTGCCAAGTACGGAAAGATTCTATTGAATGATTCTGGCAGGTCTGAACACAATATGCCTTCAACCTTTCCTCCCACTGTGAAAAATCTTCCAATATGATTGGCTCTTAATGATTTTCCTTACATTCTGAAGGGGTAAATAGAAATTTTCACTTTAATTGCTCTTTATCTCTCATAACATGAGAAATCTAACCAGCAACTCTGTCAATGCCAAGTAGACTTGCTTTCATTATGAAGTGAAACTGATTTCCCCACACTTCTCTTGACACAGCTCAACAGACTGAATGTGTGGTAGTTAATATAGTCCTATCTGTCTCAAGATCTGCATCACAAGTACTAACAAACATAACATAACCAATAAACAAGTTTGTTTTTAAAAATAAAATGTAACTTTCCCTTCTCAATAAATATATTCTGCAGCTGCTTAGAAAATATGAGAAATTGAATCTGAAAAACAATCCAGATATGTTTCTAAATATTAAAGAAAGGATATACTTCCATACTCATGAATAGGAAGACTCAACTTGTCAAAATGTCAATTCTTCCCAACTTGACCTATAGATTCAATACAATGCCAATCAATATCCCAGCAAGTTATTTTGTGGATATTGACAAACTGATTCTAAAGTTTATATAAAAAGGCAAAAACCCAGAATAGCCAACACAATATTGAAGAAGAACAAAGATGGGAGACTGGCACTACCTGACTTCACGACTTACTATAAAGTTATAGTAATCATGACAGTGTGGAACTGGTGAAATAATAGAGGAATAGATCAATGGAACGCAACAGAGAGCCCAGATATAGATCTCCATAAATATAATCAACAAAGGAGCAGAGGCAATACAATGGAGCAAAGGTAATCTTTTCAACAAATGGTGCTGGAACAACTGGACATCCACATTCAAAATAATTAACCTAGACACAGATCTCACACCCTTCACAGAAATTAACTCAAAATGAATCACAAACCTAACTGTAAAATACAAAACTATAAAACTCCTAGAAGAGAACATAGGAAAAAACCTAGATGATCTTGGGTATAGTGATAACTTTTAGATACAACACCAAGGCAGGATCCATGAAATAAATAATTGATAAGATGGATTTCATTAAAAGTAAAAACTTCTGCACTGAGAATGATAATGTCAAGAGACAAGAAGATAAGCCACAGACTGAGAGAATACAATTGCAAAATACATATCTGATAAAGGACTGTTATCCAAAATATACAAGGAACTCTTAAAACTCAACAATAAGAAAACAAAAACACCCAATTAAAAACTAGGCCAAAAAAAAAATGGTACTGAAGAACCTAGGGGCAGGACAGGAATAAAGACGCAGACATAGAGAATGGAGTTGAGGACATGGGGAGGGGGAAGGGTAAGCTGGGACGAAGTGAGAGAGTGGCACGGACATATATACACTACCAAATGTAAAATGGATGGCTAGTGGGAAGTAGCCACATAGCACAGGGAGATCAGCTCAGTGCTTTGTGACCACCTAAAGGGGTGGGATAAGGAGGATGGGAAGGAGATGCAAGAGGGAGGGGATATGGGGATATATGTATATGTATAGCTGATTCACTTTGTTATACAGCAGAAACTGAGGGAGGGGATATGGGGATACATGTATACGTATAGCTGATTCACTTTGTTATACAGCAGAAACTAACACAACATTGCAAAGCAATTATACTCCAATAAAGATGTTAAAAAAAAAAACTAGGCCAAAGGCTTTGACACCTCACCAAAGACAATATACAGATGGCAAATAAGCATATAAAAATGTGCTCCACATCATATGTCATCAGGGAAATGCAAATTAAAACAATACTACTACATACCTATTAGAGTGGTCAAAATCCAGAACACTGACAACACCAAATGCTGACAAGCATGTGTAGCAACAGGAACTCTCTCGTTGCTGTGGGAATGCAAAATGCTACAGCCACTTTGGAAGACAGTTTGGTGATTTCTTACAAAATTAAACATACTATTACCATATGATCCAACAATCATGCTCCTTGGTATTTACCTAAATGAGTTGAAAACTTATGTCCACACAAAAACCTGCACATGGATGTTTATAGCAGATTTGTTCATAATTGCCAAAACTTGGAAGTAACCAAGATGTTCCTCAGTAGGTGAATGGATAAACAAACTGTGGTACATGCAGACATGGAATGTTATTCAGTACTAAAAAGAAATGAACTATCAAGTCATGAAAAACATGGGGGAACCTTAAGTGCATATTTCTAAGTGAAAGAAGCCAATCTGAAAAGCTACATACTGTCTGATTCCAACTATATGATGTTCCGGGAAAAGTAAAACTATGGACACAGTATAAAGATCAGTGGTTGCCAGGGGTTGGCAGTGGGGGTGGAAATGGGGACAGAGAGGAGGGTGGCAGGGGATGAATAGGCAGAACACAGAGGATTTTTAGGACATACTCTGAAAATACACTGTATACTAATGATGGATATATGTCACATACTCTGAAAATACTCTGTATACTAATGATGGATATATGTCATTATACATTTGTCCAAACCCATAAACTGTATAACACCAAGAGTGAACCCGAACGTAAATTATGAACTTTGGGTGATGATGCTGTGTCAGTGTAGGTTCACCAACTGCAACAAATGTACCACTCTGATGGGGGATGTTCAAAACTGGGGAGGCCATGCATGTGTGGCATCAGGGGGTATATGGGAAATCTCTGTACCTTCTCTTCAATTTTGCTGAAACTGCTCTAAAAAAAATAAAGCCTTAATTTTCAAAAAAAAGAAAGAAAGGTTATCCTGAGTTCATATTTCTAAATCTTCCCATCAAATCACTTCTCTTCCAGTAGCTCCTCCATCCAGCCAATTTCTCAGGCCCAAAATCTATTGTCTTCCATGGTCTATCATCTCCTCCAATGTCCGAATGCCCAATTCCTCAACAAGTCTTAGAGACACTTCCTCCGAAGTGTTTCCAATTCCTCCATTTTTCTCCACCTTCACCTGTCTCCTCCAAAACACCATCATCCCTTATCTGATTTACAGCAATAACCTCTGAACTGTTCACTCTCACTTGACCCTAATTCATTCTCCACATATCAGTCAACACAATCTTTAAAAAATGTAAAACTGTTCAACAGGTTCTCATTGTAGTTAAGATAAAACCACAATGAGATATCACCTCACACCTTTGAGAATGGCTATTATCAAAAAGACAACAAATAATAAATGTTGGTGAGGATGTGGAGAAAAGAGAACCCCTGTACACTGTTGGTGGGAATGTAAATTGATGTACCAATTCCACTGTGGAAAACAGTATGGAGGTTCTTCAAAAAATTAAAAATAGGAGTACCATATGATCCAGCAATTCCAGTTCTGGGTATATATCCAAAGGAAATGAAATTAGTATTTCAAAGCGATTTCTGCACTCCCCTGTTCATTGCAGCATTATTCACAATAGCCAAGACATGGAAGCAACCTAAGTGTCCACCAACAGATGAATGGACAAAGAAAATGTGGTGTGTATACATATATATATATATAAAATGGAATATTACTCAACCATAAAAAAGAATGGAATCCTGCCACTCGTGACAACACGAATGGACCCTGAGGGCACTATGCTAAGTGAAATAAGGTAGACAGAGAAAGACAAAAACTTTATGATCTCACTTATATGTGGAGGCTGAAAAAGCCATACTTATAGAAACAGAGAGTAGTATAGTGATCACCAGGTTCTGGGAGGTGGGGGAAATGGGGAGATGTTGGTCAAAGTATACAAACTTCCAGATATAAGACGAATAAGTTCTAGGGCTCTAATGTGTAGCATGGTGACTATAATTAACATTACTGTGTTATATGCTTAAAAGTTGCTGGGAGAGTAGATCTTTAATGTTCTCACCAGAAAAGAAGGTAATTATGTGAGGTGCTGTGTAACTAACCTTATTGTGGTAATCATTTCACAATATACATGTGTATCAAATCATCACATTGTACACCTTAAATTTACACAATGTTATATGTCAATTTTATCTCAATAAAGCTGGGGGAAAACTATGTAAAAAAAAACCCCACTAAAATCCTTCATTTTGATACAAAGCTCTGCATCACCTGGTCCTGCTCACCTCTCCAGACTTACCTCTACCATTATCATCTGCTCTCTATGCTGCAGGTCACGTGGCCACCTCAGGGCCCTTGCACTTACCCGCCCTCATCCCTCTTCTTCACCTGCTTCATCTACTCATCATTTAAGTCTCAGCTTGTTCTACTCTTTGATAGAAGCCCTCTCTGCCCCTAACCTAAATCTCTCCTTCTCTTATCATTTCTTATTGCACTGTTTAAATATCCTTCCTAGTATATATGTCTTATATGTATATTGGATATAATATAATGTATATTTGTATAATGTATACGTATAGACTTATTTGTACAAATAGTGTTTAGTATGTATCCCCCCACTAAACTCTATGCTTTAAAGGAGGCAAGAGTATCTGTATTGCTCACCATTTTCTCCCCACACCTAGCACACTGCCTGGCATAGAAGGTGCTTAGTACATATATTTGCTCAATATGTACCTTAATAAACAAACGGCAAGAACCTCCACCTTCATGTCAATAAGAAATATTACCACTATTTTCTTTTCAGGATCATTCAAAAGTATGAAGTTGTGTATCCTAACAGTTACTCTGTTATCCCTACTATCTTCTGAACCTAACCTCTGGAAGCTTTTATACACACTGTAAATTCCGTATACTGTACATAAACAGAGAGGGCTATGAAAGGAAAGAAGGCATGAATTGGTCTGGGTCTGTACTATGACAAACATGTGACTACAACAGGAGAGAGGGAATCTGTAATCTTTTAACTTCTATTTTAATTAATTATCTAGATTCTGGATAATCTGTGTTAAAATAGAAAAACAATATTAGTATTATTGTTGTTATTGTTATTATATTTGTATGTGATTTTATAGTTAAGCAAGTGTCCAATCAAAATATTAAACCAGTAATTTCACAAACCAAACAATTACATCTATAATTGCAAACTTCTATACATGCTAGCAATAAGCTTTGGAAGTGCCATGGGAAACAGTAACCCTTACACATTCACTTCTCCTTTCATTCAATGTTCATTTATTAAATATTTATCACACGCCAGGGAACAAACCCAATGCTAAAGATACAAGAATAAATAAGATGAGTAGCTCAGCCTTCTCCATGGAATCCGCACAACAATGCTACAGAGTGGTCAGGACAGATACTATCATTCCCACTTTACACATGAGGACAGACAGGTTTAGGAAATTCAAGTCACTTCCTGAAAAATCACATGTAAGAGGCCTGGCATTAGTATCTGGTTGGTCTAATTCCAAATCAAGAGTCTCTCTCCATTACTCAGTGCGTCTTGTTGTGCGAGGAGTGTGAATTTCATTCTGCAGTTATTAAGATATTTGTCTCTGTGAAGGTACCCCTTCAATGAATGAAGCAATTCACAAGAGGCAAATTCTAATCTTGGTAGTCTTAGGGGGTGAAAAAAAAGGTAGATTTTCCTCTCTGTGAGAAGGGGATAGCAAAGAGAACTGTCCCTAGGGAACAGATGAAAAAAACGTTGTACGCGTGTAACATAATACAAACATAAAGCACCGTAAGCTGTCTTCACTCTCCACCTTGCTAGCCCAGAAATGAAAAAGCGTAAGATAGGAAATTGTGGGCGTTTTGTAGGCAAGCAACTAAGCTCCCCTGGAAGCTGAGAGTGGTTTTCACCAAATCTGCTCTTCTGTAGTTTCAGCTGATGCTAATGAAACTCCTTTCTGGCTAATAGGCCAACTGCTCCATTCTGTCTCCCCGAGAGGAAGCACATACGTTCTCCCCGAATTTAGTCTCCGCTAGCTCCAGGGCGACAATGGCTCTTCTGTAGCTGACAGTGTAAGCGCAGCCTCTGGCTCCCACATTCTTCTGCTTGTCTGTGAGAGAAGCAGAGCGAGGGGGGTAAATGAGTTGGCGAGAGGTCACTGCTTCATCTAGGAAGATCACCCAAAGGGCACAAGGAGCTCCTCAGTGGAGTCAGCTCCCGAATTGGGGGCCAACCTGTTCCTCGAGGCACAGTGGGGTGGGGGCAGTGAGCTGCCGTTCTCAGAAGAGGGATGAGCTGAAGGTGGTAATTTACAGAGGTGGTATGGGGAGCATTAAAAAGTCGGAAACTTTGGCTTTGGTAGAGAGCTTGAGCATATCTGATACCATACTTTTAATGTTTACCAAACTGAGCTCCATCAAGATCTGCCATACTAAAAAAGACAATGGTTACATCAATAGATGTCATAGGAGGGGGGGGAGAGGGAGAGGGATGGGGGGAGAGGGAGAGGGAGGGGGGAGAGGGAAAGGGATAGGATGGACGAGAGAAGCCTTAGTTACATATATTTAGGAAACACTGGGGTTAACAGAACTTCGTAAAGCCTTTGATTTGTTTTCATGCACTATAATGCTTTAAGAGAAATGATAACATTCAACATCTTCCTTAATCTATTTAACCATTTTTTGCAGAACTTCTATAGAAGTTGGCATGTTGTTGGCTGCAAGTGGCAATACCTAGCCAACACTGTCTTAATACAATACAGACATTTAAATACCTCACATATCACACAGGGCAGAGGAAGACTTTCCTTATTTGGTCCAGGGCTTAGGCAGGTCACAGTGCTGGGTGTGAAGCTCTGTGATTCTGCTGGTCTTTCCCTCATGGTGGCAGAAAACTAGAGCAGCATCAAGCATAAGTCTCACACAGCAACATTCCAAGAGCAGAAAAAAACATCTCTCTCCACTGGCCTCTCTCCCCTTTCACCTGGGAAGAAAACCTTTCCCAGAGACCACCCGTTACATGTCACTAGCCAGAACTAGGTCATACAGCCACCCCTAACTGCAAGGGGAAGCTGAGAATCTGGGTAATACCAGCCTCTGCAGTGGGAAGTGGGCAAGGAAAGGGGGGTTACAAGTAATTGCTGGGCACATAACCCATAGCCACAGCCCCTCTTGGGGTTACTGTTCTAAGTGTTGATAGGGGTATGTTTCACCATTGTGGTAGCTCGGGAGAAAGACAAGCCCATTTCTTTTGGCCCTTTTACAAGCTGAATTGTGTTCCCACCCCCCAAAACTGATACGCTAATGTCCTAGCACACAGCACCTCAGAAAGTGACTACATTTACAAATAGGGTCATTGCAGGTATAATGAGTTAAGATGAGGTCACAGCGGAGTAGGGTGAGCCCCTAATCCAATTTGACTGGTGTCCTTATAAAAGGAAGAAATTTGGACACACACATGCACACAGGGAGAACGTCATGTGAAGACGAAGGCAGATGTGACTGATGCAGCAGAAGCCAAGGAATGCCCAAGACTGCCAACGAACCACCAGAAGCCAGATGAGCAGCATGGACCAGATTCTTCCTCAAAGCCCTCAGAAGGAAGCCAGCCCTGCCAACACCTTGATCTTGGGCTTCTGGCATCCAGAACTCTTATTCAAGCCACCTAGCCTGTGGTACCTTCTTACGGACACCCTGGCAAATTAATACAGACCCCACCCATCCAAACACAGGCACCACTCCTCTAGGTGAGCAGGGCACCTCCTGCATCTCATGGCTCAGTAGCATCCAGGAAAGTTAGAGAGCTGTTGCCAACAAGTGATAAGTGAGAGGAGGACCAAGCCATACCTCCAGCTCACATGGGCATCTCTCCTGCTACATGGCCAAGGCCAACGGCGACACATGGTTACTGCAGAAGGGAAGTCTCCATCTGATACTGCAGAAACAGCAACTCCCACAGCTGAGCCATGCAGGGAAAGCATGGTGTTCACCCAGGTGGAGACTGGATCCCAGAGCACTGACTCAGGCTCCACTCACAGAAGTGCCCAGTGGAAGCTAGGAGACTTGAATCAACTCAGATCCACACATCACTCCATGCCCAGACCCTTCATCCTCTCCTCTCTCCCCTCACATCCTCTCCTTTCACTCCCTCCTTCCAGCTTGGCGAGGAGTTTTTGTCTAACTCACCATGTTGTCTCCACACAGAGCTGGCTTAATGTGTATGGGACCTGTGCAGCCACACAGGGCCTGGTGCTTATAAGGGCTCCACACTTGGCTTAATGCTCTGCTGTTGTCATCAAGAAACTTGGTTTTTTAACAAAGAACCTCACAATGTCATTTTGCACTGGGCCCTGCAAAGCATTTTCCTGGTCAGAACTTGTCTTTAAATTTTGCATTTAATTAGATTGTATGCCAAAAGCCAAGAATTGACTCTTTTCTCAAAGCAGACCAGCAGACCATTCCTTACCTAAGGAAATAAACTCAGAATACCTAGCTGACTGGATGGGAGAAGGGCCCAGGGGTAGAAAGAAACAGAATGTGCTGACTGCCACAGCCCACTCCTGGACCACTCAGTGGGGTCAGCCCCATCAGGGCACTGTCGTTCAAACTGGTGGGTTGCAACCTTTAGTGGGTCATGAAATCAAATTAGTCATTCAGGACTAGCATGTTTTAATGAGACAGAATGGAATGGAACGGAATAAAAGGGAATGGAATAGAATGGAACAAAACAGAATGGAATAGTTTAGAGTATATCAAAAGTAGAAAGATAAGGAGAGTTTCATGAAACTTTTATTTCAATTATATATGTGTGTATACCAGGTAGTAAGGTAAAATATGTGCTTTCTGTGACTTATACTCAAAAACATTTGAAAGCCATTGCTTTAGACCCTAGATTCTAGGTCAAGGGTCAGTGAACTACGGCCTGAAGACCAAATCCAGCCTGTTTTTGTAAATACATCTTTACTGGAGAACAGCCATATGTATTTATTTACGTACTATCTATGCCTGCTTCCACCCCACCATGACAGAATCAAGTAGTTGCAACAGAAACCATGCAACCCACAAAGCTGAAAATATTATCTGGCCCTCTACAGGACAAGTTTGCTGAACCCCGCTCTAGCAATGTGGACTGCAAGTTGGAGGAGACAGCTGGTTATTTAAAAGAAAATGGAGGTGCAATCACGAGGCCAAGAATACGTGAATGGAGGAAGCAAAAACAGGTTTCTTTAGGTACTGCTAGAAGAAGAAAGCCAAAAGCAAATACACAGAGTTAGAGCATATTGTCAAAGATACCCTGGGGGCAACATGCAAGCTTCAAAGTAGCCCAGAGCTTGGCAGGGCAGCCTGTGGGTCAAAGAGTATCCAGGCTGAAAGGTCACCCATTCTTGCCCCTGTCCTTCTCAGGCTTCTCCAGTGGTCCCAGTGTTCAGTCTCTTTCCAGCTGTGTTCATTTGCACCCTTTGTTCCCTCTACCATCGCACCTTAGACCCAGGCCTCAGGGTTCCCCCATGCTTTGGAGGAGCACCCTAGGTCTGGACCAGGTCCTACATGGCTATCAGTTAGCAGAAGCACCTTCCTCTGCTGCCTGGGACATGCCAGAGACAGCAGTGCCATCCTCTGCACTTGAACCAGCACCACAGGGGCCTCAGTTCCCATTTCTACCCTTCAGGGCACTCTCAGACCATTTATCCCCAGGCTCTGCATGGGGAGTCCCCCAGATGATTCAGAGAGCTCCAACAATCCAGTTGTCTTAGGGAAGCTTCAGTTCCAAGAGAGTGATCTGGCCAGCAGGGTATTTCTTCCTTGGGATAACCCAAGATTGGTCTGTGAAAAGTGCTGACATGGAGATCGGGAGGTGACTCTCACTCATGTTGGACACATGAGTGGGTCAGATCAGTCCTGAGCCACATGTGTGGGCCCCTGCTATGGTTCTTGCCTGTCTGTATTCTGCCCAAGGTGCCACCTCAAGTGTATAGCGCCCAAGGACGGCAGTGGTGGCAGCAGGGGTCTTCTATAATGTGAGACCCCCAGTGCCGGCTAGCAGGGTGGCCCATCCCACTTCCCCACCCCCAGCCTCACAGGCTCCACACCACCTGCTGGGCAGCACCTCCTGTGTGGCTGTGTCCATCTCCAAGGGCTTTCCAGACAATTACTCTACAAGGCTCTAGGGCCCTTCCAATCCATGTCCTCACTTGACCCCAGTGACATAGTGACTTGGTGCTAAGCTGTGCCAGATAAGGAATGAACATTCCTTGCTCACATGGGTCCCTCTGCTCACTTTGGCCCCAGGACCCTCCTTTATCCCCTCCACTGATGGTGGCTTTCACATAGACAGACTGCGATGAACCATGGCAGTGTGAGCAGTAACAGCATTGCTACCATGCTGTGGGGAAGGTTTACATTATCATTTCATTACCTATATCTTGAGCCATCCTACTACTTGGGTCTTTCAAAAAATCCTGTGCTAAAACCAAATTTGTGGTTCCTCCTAGATCACCTCACAAAGGATTCAAAAATGCTGAATCCATTCTAAGGAGGAGCCTGCCTGACACATGCTGGATGCTGAAGCAAAGTTATGTCACACTGTACATTTTTTTAACATCTTTATTGGAGTATAATTGCTTTACAATGGTGTGTTAGTTTCTGCTCTATCACAAAGTCAATCAGCTATACATATACACTGATCCCCATATCCCCTCCCTCTTGCGACTCCCTCCCACCCTCTATATCCCACCCCTCTAGGTGGTCACAAGGCACCGAACTGATCTCCCTGTGCTATGTGGCTGCTTCCCACTAGCTATCTATTTTACGTTTGGTAGTGTATATATGTCCATGCCACTCTCTCACTTTGTCCCAGCTCACCCTTCCCCCTCCCCATATCCTCAAGTCCGTTCTCTAGGAGGTGTCACACTGTATTTTTACATCAACTCATAAATGTTTTTTCATTATACAAAAATAACCTCTCCCATTTTATTCTGTCAAACGTCTCTTTATTAGGTTATGGTTAATGGTTTAAGAAGTAATTTGCAGTGAAACACGTCAGTGCATTTTATAGTTATCGAAGAGAAGCACAAAGACACCATTTTCGGGGTGTCGATACCAGTATCCTGGGGCCTGCCTTCCTTGCGGAACTGATAGGTACAAGAAAGTAATTAAGTATCCCTTTTTCCTTTTGGTATTGTCACCAAGTTCTCAACTTCCCAGGTGTCAGATCTGAGCTTCTGGCCTTTAAATAAGAGGAGCGGTTACAAAGGAAGGTGACTCCACTTAGCACTTAATAATGAAGCTCTCCTTGGCCTTTTGTACCTCTCAGAAGTAAAACTCTGACTTCCCAGCTTCAGAGGAGTGGCCAAATTGAGCTCGTGTTTATGAATTAGCTCATTATATTTGTTAGGCAGCAAATAAGCTTGTTAAGGAAAAGATTTAGTCCTTTTATAACCCGGAATTAACCTTTCCTGAAGTCAATTTTTAGGGAGATCGGGCAAACAGTACATCCATCAGAACACCAGAATTATGAAGGTGTTTTGTAAATCCAGTTGTGAAGGGAACTCGAAGATCAGGAGTACAAACCTGGCACAGTATTCATCTCAACTTCTAAGCTGCTTATGGCATTTGCACTGAATCTGAGATGCTTCACCACCAAGCTCAGAGATCATGTGCATAGCTGTACAAATCACAGCAGAATTAGAATACTGACTACAGTACACACCATGTTGTTGCTGTATTTTGTTTGCTGGAGCCCCTAGAAGAGCTCATAACACAACACTCAGAAATTCTCACACCTTTGCTTCTGCATACAAGGCTCCCCAGAGACCCACTGCACACAGTCAGACACATCTGATAAATCTGCAAGTAAACAAAAAATGTGAGACATGGGATTCCCCCAGCCATGCTCTCTGTGATGTAAGCCTCTGCACATCTAAAGTACATATTCTCTGAGAGCCCACCTAAATTCAACCAGAAGAAATATGGCCAAGTGGAATCAGAAAGTCCCAACATCAAATCCTTCACTACTTATGAAAAGAGATGGCTTGGGCAGATTACCTAAGCTCCAGCGAAATGGGGATAAAACGATCTACATTACAGGGCTGTCATGAGGACTGAATGACATGTTTGTATATGAAATGCATTGAACTTGGTAGGCATTTATTTAATAAATAGAAAGTGCCCTTAAGATGCAAACTCTTGTCATTGTGACTGTTTATCATCAGAAAATGAGAGGAATGGAGTTGTCTCTTGTAACCTTGAATTTGGCTGCCCTGAGATTTACAGCGTCTGTGGAAGCAATACATCACCAGCTCTAAGGTGGGCCAGATTACAAGAGTACCTGTTCCTCCTCCCTCCCTCTCTTCTTCCTTCAGCCTTTGGCTCTTTACTCGATAACACCCTATGGAGCATTTTTATGTGTCAGGTACTGGGAGGTATATAATTTAAGTAAGAAAGGTATCACATTATATTATCATTAAAATAATAGCACTTTCATTTAGTGCTATTCAGCTCACTACGTGCCTGACAAAGCTTAATTTTTATTGTCTCATTTATTATGACAATGAGATAATAATGGGATAACAATAACTCTATGAATAGGGTACTATTTTTATTCCAGATTTTACAGATAAGAAAACTTATGTTCAGAGAGACCAGGTAAAATTTTCACAAATGGCAAAATGGCAGGTTCCCAGCTTTCCAACTATGTGTTATTTTGGCCTCCCAAGAAGCTAATGAAAGTGTCACTAACTCTTTAATAATCAGAAAAGTGAAAATTACTACAACAATAAGTGTCATTTCATACATATTAGATGGCAAAAATTTTAAAGCTGGGTAATAACCCAAGTTCTGGCAGGGATGTGGGGTGTTGAAGGCCTGGGAACTGTGGTGGGAGCTCTGTGCAGCCAGCCCCGTCTCCTTCTACCTGCTCAAATCGAGAACACACATACACCACGACCCACAAGCCTGCCCCTGGGAATCGGTCCTAAGAAATCCTCTCCGGTGCTCCTAAGACAGAGTTTCTCAACCTCGGCAATACTGACACGTGGGACTGAATAACTCTTTGCTGTGGGGACTGTCCTGCGTGCCGCAGGCTGTTTAGGAGCACTACCTACTAGAGGCCAGTAGCACCTCCCCCAGTGGTGACAAGCAAATATGTCTCCAGACATTGCTGAATGTCCCTGGAGATGTAAAGTCATCCCCAGTTGAGAACCACTGCCATAAGGGGACATGCTTAAGGATATTCACTGCAGCATCACTTATGACAAAGGGAGTTGGAGCCACCCTGGTGTCTGACATCAGAAACATGCATAAGTAAAATGTGAGGGATGCCCAGCATGGAATAGTATGCAGCTGCCCATGTGATGAATGAAAAGTATACCATAGCAACATGAATGGAGCATTAAAATTCAGTCCTCAGGAAAAGGAAGGAAACAGAATGAGATGTAGAACACAGTATCACTTAAGCAAATTAAAAATATATGTTCACAGAACCACAAGAGACAGTCTGCAAGAATACACATGAACAAAAAGACATATACTAGGGGCTTCCCTGGTGGCGCAGTGGTTGAGAGTCCGCCTGCCGATGCAGGGGACATGGGTTCGTGCCCCGGTCCGGGAAGATCCCACATGCTGCGGAGCGGCTGGGCCCGTGAGCCATGGCCGCTGAGCCTGTGCGTCCGGAGCCTGTGCTCCGCTACGGGAGAGGCCACAACAGTGAGAGGCCCGCGTACCGAAAAAAAAAAAAGACATATACTAAAACACACTGAAATGGTTGCTGGAGGGGTAGAGAGGAATAAAAAGGAATAAAGCAAGAGAATGTCTATCTTGGACTAATCCATCAGGTGTAAAGAATATGATCAATTCGATCAGCTATTGAAGACAAAGCAAAACAAAACAAAACAAATTTAAAAGGCACCATGTGACAGATATAGGTAACAATGCTCTGGGCATTAAGGTAGGAACTACTTCAGGTGGGAGTGGTCAGGGAAGATGGGCAACTACAGCTGACCGATGAAGGATAAGTAGACTTTTACTTTTTTAACATCTTTCTTGGAGTATAATTGCTTTACAATGGTGTGTTAGTTTCTGCTTTATAACAAAGTGAATCAGCTATATGTATACATATGTTCCCATATCTCTTCCCTCTTGCGTCTCCCTCCCTCCCACCCTCTCTATCCCACCCCTCTAGGTGGTCACAAAGCACCGAGCTGATTTCCCTGTGCTATGCAGCTGCTTCCCACTAGCTATCTATTTTACGTTTGGTAGTGTATATATGTCCATGCCACTCTCTCACTTTGTCACAGCTTACCCTTCCCCCTCCCCATATCCTCAAGTCCATTCTCGAGTAGGTCTGCGTCTTTATTCCCGTCTTTTAATAGATACAAATGAGTTCGGGGGGTGGGGAGGGGGTTATATTTCAGAATGTTTAATGTTGGTTACCACCCACTGATGCCATTTACATATCTATCTCATTTGATTTTGAGGGACATTTTGATTTCCTCATTGTGCATTCTGAAATTCAGAGAGGTTAAGTAACTTGTCTCTGATTCCAAAGGCCATTCTGTTTGCACTACACATGAGAGATGTTCTTTTTAGGTCACAGATTTCTGGACTGGGCTTCTTATTTTTAAGCAGAACACAGAATGCCTCAGGCAGGCACGGACTTCACACCCCTATCCAAAAGTCACCAAGTTCTAGTAAGTGTGTTTCACTATCTCTAAATCTCTCTCTCCTCTCCTTTCCCACCACCGTCACCCTGTCTAAGTCAACAGGATTTCTTAACAGGACAACAGCTTCTCATGGATATCCCTCATTCACCCTTGCTCATCCATTTAGAACTCCCTAGAACACTCATGTGACCATGTCAATCTCCTCTCAAAAGCACTGTGACTCCCCAGTGCCCGCAGATTAGAGTTTAAATGTCTGAATGTGACCTTCCAGGACTTTCATGATTTGGCCTAAGGCCCTGGTTCTTGACAAGAACCAGGGTAGCTGAACTTTCATGCCACACCCAGCACCAAACATTCTATTATTCTTTGTCTAGGAGACTTCACAAGTTATTTAAAAATTGCTAGTTGGCCCCATTCGCTCTTAAGAATTATCCAGGTTTTATTTAACAATGGGGGGGGGGGATAAAGCCAGATTATGCAAAGTATCAAAACATAAAACAATACTATAAAAGCATTAGAGCAGGGTGTCACTCACAGATAAATAGTAGCATCTGTGGCTTCTGAGACCACAAGAAGAAAACATTAATCAATGAGTAAACAAACACTACTGTCTACTATGTCCTAGAGGCTGTAATGCATGGCAGTGAAAAGGAGGCATAGCATAGCTCCTGTCTTCAGGGCACTGACAGTCCAGGGGGCAGGCAGGTAACTAACGCAGTGAGTTAACTGCTACAATAGAGAGATGATGGGAGGGCATGATGGGAGAAGATGGAAAAAGCATAAGCCAAGGAAGGTTTCTCGAAGAAGTGCAAGTTTAAGCTGAGATCAGAGAGCTGAACAGTAAGTATAGGTGTTAGGTTTAGGAACACTGTGAGTTGGGAAGAGTAGGGAAGACCATTACAGACAAGGGACCGACCAGCACAAAGACCTGGGATGAGGGATCAGGGCATTCAGGGAAGTGAACCATTCAGAATGGCTTAAAATACTTGCATGGCTCTTAAAACACTTAGAGTGCTGTTATGCACTACTAACACAGACCGACTATATCTCAGAAATCCCTGCCATGGGAAGAGCACTAGACAAAAAGTGGAAAAGACTTTCCTTATAGTCATATCTCTGACAGAAACCAGCCATTTGATAGTAAGAATCTCCCTTAACCAACCTGAACCCTTCTCTCTTCAAATGAAAATGAAGTTTAAAAAAGTTCTTCTGGGGCTTCCCTGGTGGCGCAGTGGTTGGGAGTCCACCTGCCGATGCAGGGGGCGCGGGTTCGTGCCCCGGTCTGGGAGGATCCCGCGTGCCACGGAGCGGCTGGGCCTGCGGGCCGTGGCCGCTGGGTCTGCGCGTCCAGAGCCTGTGCTCCGCAACGGGAGAGGCCGCAGCGGTGGGAGGCCCGCGTACCGCAAAAAAAAAAAAGAAAGAAAAAAAAAAGTTCTTCTGCCTTCTTCATAAGATTTCAGGGAGAATAGAATGAGCTGGTATATAGGAGGACACCTTAGACAAAACTAAGAGGCCAGACAGACTTTTATACTTTTTATTATTGATCAGAAAATATTCATTTCCCGTTGATGTTGGAAAGCCATATGACTGGCTTTGGTCAATGAAATGTTAGGGATGTGACACCAGTATGTGTATTAGATGAATTTGTACATTTTGACTTGGTTCCTGAGCACCGGTGGGTCACCATTAGGAGAACCTGCTGCCTCTCAGCCCAACATATGTGAAGCAGACCTCAACATAACCCATAGCCAGCAACTGAGCCCAGCCTACATTAGCCATGCCACAGTACACCTACAGACTCATGAGCATGAGAATAAATGCTTATCATTATAAATTTTTATTGAATTTTGGGGTGGTTTGTTACACAGCATCATTCCATCAACTGCTGACTACATTAGTTTTCTATGCTGCATAACAAATTACTACAAACTTAGTGCTTAAAACAAAACACATTTCCAGACCCTACTCCAGACTTGCTACCAGAATCTCTACCGTAGAGGAGCCCATGAATTTGTATTGCAACCAAGTTTCTCCAGGTGATTCTGATTAACCAAGTTTGGAAAACCCTGTTCTTACTTCATTCCATTACTTGTCAACTTATTTATTGAGCACCTCCTCTGTGCCAAGTTCTGGGCAAGACACTGGCGATGCAGCTGTGATAGAGATAGTCACAGTGCCCACTCTCATGAAGGCTGCCTCCTAGCAAGGAAAAGAGACATCGACCAGAAATTCTACGCATGAAGAGTGTTGGATGAAGTACAAAATACCAGGAAGGGAGGAGAGATAGGAAAGACAGCTAACCTGATCTGGAGGATCTGAGGGAATTACATTAAGCTGGGCCCTGCAAAAAGGGCATGGAAGTAGGGAACAGAGAGAGCAGGGTAAGAGCATTCAAAGGAGGACAAAGCAGGTTCAAAGGACTTAAGGCAAGAACACAGAGTAAGACCCCACAAGGATGTAGGCAGTGAATTGAAACAAGACAAGAGCCCAGACAATGCAAATGTGTGCTTCCATAAAGGCCTCAGGGACAGTGTTAGGAATCTATGAATATAAAGCATGCCACTTGGTAAGGAAGTCTGCACCCCAGTATGTGGGCAGCCCCTGATGAGTGTCAGCCATGGTTTGTAAACCTCGAGAACGCGCTGATTTACAGCCAGCATCAACACCGTGACAGAAGCTGTTTTTATTTCAGATGTTCCTGGTGCTCTCTCTGACGTGGCCTTGGGAAGCTTAGCAAAGAAAAGCATTTGCTAAGACGTTCTGACTGAAAGGACACTGTCAAACAAAAAAAGATAGGAAGGAAAAACAGCCATAAGAGTAGTAGCTTAACCAAATGAATGACAGAGGGAAAAGGCAATTTCTGTGTGGTCAGGAGAGGGCAACAAAGACTTAAAGAGATGTCCTTATGTGCTGCTCTGCATTCACACCCTCTGAACTTCAGACCTACTCATGCAGATGGTTTCCTGCAAGGGAGATACAAGTGGTCTCTCGAGTGTGACAGAAGAAGCAATTACATTTTCTGGT
Organism: Mesoplodon bidens; assembly: GCF_964165515.1. Classification (NCBI taxonomy): domain Eukaryota; kingdom Metazoa; phylum Chordata; class Mammalia; order Artiodactyla; family Ziphiidae; genus Mesoplodon; species Mesoplodon bidens. Next base: position 77,233,023 of record NC_138161.1, on the reverse strand, counting down.
CAAACTGGGTGAAGAAATTCTATGGCTGTCATACTACCAGAAGAGATTTTTTCCTTCTCCAAACTCTGTGGGGCTTTGTTCATAGAAAGACAAATACTGTACAAAGAGGTTTGATAAGAAAATTCAAATTATTAGCAGAGGTTACCTGGAATGGGAAAAGGAGAGGGGGAGATGAAGGGTAGGGGAAGCTTTGTTATTTTACATACCTTGACATTGTTTAAATTTTATGAAAATGCTATGCTTTACAGTTAAGTTCAAATTTGAAATGCAAACATTTTTAAGAAAGCCCAACCTAACCAATTTGCTCATTTGTTCAATATTTACTCTGCTCTTAAAAGATATGTGTGATTAACTTAAATCTACATGTCCTCCATCAGGATGAGCCTAACTACACATTTAAATGTAACAGGAAGCCTAGTCCCCAAAGCCTTGAAGATCAATGGAATTCGGGGAATTGGATAGAAGCATGGGGATGGAGGGTGGGGAGGACGCATAGGCTCACAGAATAATTTTCCGTGACCCTCTTCGCCATCTCTCTCCCCAGAGAGCCCCCTTGTCAGAGCAGCTTCCATCGCGTCACTCTCCTTTCAAATAACAAGCCTGCACTGAACCTCAGCCTCAGTTCCTCACACCCGCCCCCCTTTCTTCCAGCCCCTTGGTTGTTTCCTTTTTTTCTCCAGGTAGTTGAAGTTGATCTTCTATCCCACCATCACTCTTCTGTACCTCCCACCTATTACCACAGCTACCCCACCAAGGCAGGAGTCACAGCAGCAGGCAAAGAAGACTCCACGGGAAGCAGGACCTGGACAGAAAGCCTGCTGTGAATCTGACACTTTAGTGTTTTTCTGTCCCTGTCACACAGGATCCTGGGCATTCAGGGAACCCCAAGATAAACAAAATATGGCTCCTGCTTTCAGAAGCCTTCTAACTCGAATGGGGAGATGAGGCATAAATATAACCATTTTAAGACAACATGATGCGTGAAAAAAATGCCGCAAGAGAAAAACAAATGAAGATAGGAAACCAGATGGATTTTCGTTTGAGTAGTCTTGTACATCTGCACGGATACCCAGCGCAATGTTGAGGATAGGTCTGGGACCCCTTAGAAACCCAGGGGGCAAAAGGGTTTCAAGGCTTATCATGAGTTTTGTCCTGCAGCCAACAGATTTTATCCTACCCTCCAACTTGTCAAGAGGAAGTGCTGGGCAGAGAGAAACCCTGGTTCCAGAGTAGCTGCACACTGTGAAATATTTTCCTAAAGATGTGAATGTTAAATTAACACTTAAAATAGCTGACTTCAAAGGTTAATATGTGGTTAGGGTTAAGTAAGGCTTTGTGGGTCATTTAGGAGGGATTTTGGTGTGGTTCTGGGGTGTTTAACACTAGAAGGGATTAACAAGCCCCTTGGATGTTGGATGAAAGCCATAAGCCTTCGGCACAGAAAAATGAATACACAGGCCAACAAAATTTTGCTTATAATTTTAGGGCATATATTGACTTCCAAAGAGTCCAAGGGCTCTCAGACAAAACACAGATTTTGGAATCAGACATTTGAATCCTAGCCTTCTCACCTTTGTGGAGCCTGTGACTTCACCTCTCTGATTCTTGGAAGCCTCTTCTACAAATTCAAGGTGGTGACAGACCCCAGAGTTGTTGCAAGGACTATATTAAATTAGAACTAATATGTAAAGTGCTGACACATATATAGTAGGTAATCAACAAATGTGAGTTCCCGTGTAATGACTGTTTCTCTGAGAAATGTATCCTTGAATTTCAAGCAACGGACTTAAAAATTTCATTTATAAATTGTAAAAATAAAAAAGAAATTCAATTCCACTAGGACTAAGAAGTTTCAAACTCCCATCTTAAATGTACACACCACTTGAATCATGAGCAAAGTACAAAGTAAATCCAGTATAGGGGGATGCATTTTATGTAAGGGATAAATTACTCAAGACCTTGCATAAATCAAAACTTGCATAATTCACAACTAATTTTCCCATTGGAATAAATATAATGTATGAAGATGCTGGCACATAAATCTACAACCACTGTAGCATATTTTGCTTTAAGGTAGTCTTTTATTTCCTTGGCATTATCTATAATATTTCATGAAGTGCTCTCTCTGAAATCAAAAGCACAGTGTATCTTAGCACATGTTTGTCTTAATAGTGTTTTATCACATCTACCTTCCTTTCTAGTTACTGGTTTTCAGGCATATTTTTAGAATTAGCACCAGCATCAGTACCACCCATTAATGAATACATGTATGATATTATTTTATGATTACGAAAAAAGACTCAATTATACTAACAGTGAATTTTCAGATAAAGGCACAACAGTAACCAACATCACTTGCAGAAGTTCCTGTTCTGACAAAGCACGGTGGGTTTGTCCATTTCCAGGGCTAAAGTGGGATCCCCATCAAGCAAAAGGTAAACACAGCAACTATTTCACTCAAGCTGCCATATTATCCTTGAAATTACACAATTCTTGATATTTTTCCTTTGAAATATTTGTGTTATTTCACTTGTGCATAAGGTGAACTTTTATTAATACATCACAGACACACTTTCATATGTATATAAAATGTGACTACACAGAATCTGAAATAAGAACAAAGGAAATGTAACCTTACAGCCTGGCTCATAGTTTTAATTAGTGAATTTGATTAGCAGCAGACTGTATCTATAATACCTGCTGGCTCTGATACCCGGGGCGTTATCTGCTTTGGTATTAAGAGTAGAAACGAACAGATGGCTACAGTTTGATAGCAGAAGAAATAGTCTTTGACCTTATTTCACAGGGGCTCTGAAGAACATTAGTGCTTGGAATTCTGAGAATCTAGAACTCAGGCACCTGTGCAAAGACAGCTGGAACACAGCCATCAAGGCAGGCTAACTAGGAGACAGGGCTCAGCTGAGGAAGGGAACAAGCAGAGGAGGGTGGTTGACAGAAGAAGAAAGATACATGCTTTTGAAAATGAAAAACCGGAATTTCTCAACAGTGTCTACAACATGTGTCTGGCCAAGGCAAACTAAAAAACTTAAAATAGGTATTGAAGGGTTGTAACAGTGTCAATTTCCTGATTATGATATTGTTCTACAGATATGCAATATGATATCTTACTGCTGGGGGATACTGGGTGAAGGGTCTGAAGGATCTCTCTGTATTATTTCTTACAACTGCACGTGAATCTACAATTATCTCAAAAAAAAAAGAGTAAAAGGAAACTGGTATTCAAATGGAGAAGCTAATCAGTTATTTGGTCTAGGATTTATCTGCAAGGATGTTCATTACAATGCTGTTTATACCAGCAAAATACTGCACAAACTACCTAAATGTCTAAAGACAAGGAATTCATTCATTATAAAAATCGTGAGTTTTTTTTAAATAAATTTATTTATTTTTGGCTGCATTGGGTCTTCACTGCTGTGCGTGGGCTTTCTCTAGTTGCAGTGAGCAGGGGCTACTCTTCATTGTGGTACGCGGTCTTCTCATTGCTGTGGCTTCTCTTGTTGTGGAGCATGGGCTCTAGGCATGCGGGCTTCAGTAGTCATGGCTCACAGGCTCTAGAGCACAGGCTCAGTAGTTGTGGCACACGGGCTTAGTTGCTCCGTGGCATGTGGGATCCTCCCGGACCAGGGCTCGAACCCGTGTCCCCTGAATCGGCATGCGGATTCTTAACCACCGCGCCACCAGGGAAGCCCAAAAACAATCGTGGTATGTATATATATACATAAGTTACTATGCAGCCATTAAAATGATTTTATAGGAAACCACATACTATTTGGGAAAATGTTCAGAACATATTTTCACAAAGCACATTATAAAACGGTATGACCGCAGTTTTGTAAATTGTAAGTGTAAGGACCGAAAGGATAAAACCAATAATATTAGTAACAGGGGATTAGGTTAAGGGTGAGTTTTCCTATTCTGATTTGCATTTGCTAGAGTTTCTTCCATGAACACTAATTCACCTGTGTACAGATAGTTATTAAGTCCCTGTGACATGTGAGGCAATGAAGGATAGCACAGAGAGCAAAAGACTTCCAGGCCTGTATCTTTCTGGGGCTTCCTGGCTAAGATAGACAAACACAATGGAGCCAGCAATATGGCAAACGGTGGTAAATTCTGAGCAGGGTCTTCAGCTCTGAGAAGCCTCACCCTGGATCTGGTCGCTTTCAGAAACCAGCTTTCGGTCCACATAGCCCAGTCTCTCAGTACCCAACCAAGATGCCTGACTTCCATCTCCTAGGCTCCAGTCTCTGTAGCACAATTTCTGATACAGCTAGCAGCCCCGTTCTTAGAAGAGAGAAATGGAGACTGGGCATTTGTAAAGCATCTGCCAAGTGCCAAGCACTGCCGTGGGCTTCAGCTTACACAGCGTCACGGAGCCCTAGCACAGCCACAGAAAGGAGGAATTCTGTCAGCATTTTACAAAGGAGTGAAATGGAAGCACAGAGAGATTAAATGGTTTGTCCACAGACACACGGCTGAGAGAGAAACCACCATTCAAACCCAGGCCTGACTCCAAAGTTCATGCTTTTTCCACACATACCAGCCTGCTCTCCCCCATTTACCTGTCAGAACACCTCCCAACAGACCTACCTCTTTAGATATGCGTCTACTGCTGAAGCCCCTCGTGTTTGGCCATGTTTATACCCTCTGGGATGTCAGGCTCCAGACCTAAAGATTCAAACTCTCTAGGAAGAACTGCTGAGGTTGGAGATTGAACCCAGGGAAAACAGGTTTAAACTGACTGACTGCCAGCACAGCTGGAGATACTGAGGAGGAGGCTTCAGATCCAAGGTCAGGAAGCAGCTCCCAAGGTTACATACACGAAATGGCATTATGGACAGTCTGAATCCCTTCTCTGCTCAGGGAAACAGCTTCAAATACTTTTGTTTCCCTGACACTTCTCACCTAAACATTCTTTTTACCTCTTAGGATTCAAGAGGTCCTTGCCAGAGTGCATTTCGCAAGCCTGTCTCGGAAGAAATGTTCTTGTCTGTCCCTGATCATTTGATCTCCTATACTCACGACCAGTCTCGATAAATAAAAACTCTCAGCAAAGCCACCCTATATAAAGTCCAGAGACCAGTAAGTTGAGCAATATGGAACCCACAAAAATCAGTTCAGTGAATAAAAGCGAAATGCAGAGCCATATAGAGAGTATGATCCTATCTGTAGTTAAAAATAAAAATTTTGTGTATGTATAAACATATTTTTGTCTTTTAAAAACATCTTATGAAAAGTTTCAAACATCATAAAATGAATAAGACACTGAACCCCTATACACCTATCCCCTTAAGTGTCCAACCTCAAGTGATGCTGAGATTGACGGATCAGTGGTTTCAGGTGTTGTCAGCCTGGTCCATCAATCATGAAGTTCTACATCTGCCTTTCACTCAATGGTTTTACCACCCACTGATTAACATGGCCTAGATCCATTTATTTATGATTTCATAATTCCTTCTGCATTTTAGCTGAAATTCTTCTATAAGAAATTCTTAACAAATCCTTAACAGTTGATTAAATTCAAATATGGTGCATACAAGGAAGAGAGAATAAATGCTGGATTATTTTTCTTTACCATTTTATTGTTTTCAGAATATTGAGTTGGTGTCCTAGCAACCTTCAATGGTGACCAATGAGTTTTATTTCTTATTTTATTTTTAGTGTCACTGTGAGCCCATGTACTTGTTTATATTTTATGTATTTATTCAACTGCAGTCTTACATTCTTTCTATGAGATATATATATATATATATATGCAAAAAAATATAATAGTGAATCAATTGGAAAAAAAAATCCCACCCCAATCCCTCTCCCCAGAGGTGATCCTTACAATGAATTCTTATCACTACGGATAACATGAGTGAATCTGTTTCTTGCAACTTAGAAAGCTGAGTAGGACCACTCTCTTTAAAAAGCAATGACTTAAGAGAGAAATTAATCCAGTTCCTTGGAAGCAGGAACTTTGAAAAGAAAGATGAATTATTTAATTAAACACAAAGAAAAGAGCCAAACTAGGGGTTAAGAAATTAATCATACCAAGTTTAAAGAAAACATTGTAAAAAATAGTTTCCTTTTTAAGGAAAAATTGTAGATTGGGAAATAAAATTTTGGAGAATCTTAATTTCTTTCCCACAAGAAAATGACCAACAAAAACTGTCATTTGACATGAGCTAGTGAAGTGACAAGCAGCATTAAGACTTCAGAATCAGCAACTCTGTGCAGTAGCAATCTCAGTGCTGCAAGGGAACCACAACCTGCTTTTGTAAACTGGTCTAAACCAAATTCCTGAACTTCTGAGCACTGTCCTGCCCTGCTTCCCCATGATCTTCCTCATCCCAGCGAACTGCCACTCCTTCTCTCCAGGTACCCAGGTCAGAGACCTGCCTCATCCCTGACTCTTTTCTTTCCCTCTGACACCCATACTCAGCAAATCTTCCCTGCTCTGACTATAAGACATATCAAGAATCTAACCCCTTCTCTCCACCTCTGCTTCTGCCACCCTGGTGCAAGCTACTTCTATCACTCACCTGAGATATTGAAACAGCTTCTTGACCAACTTGGTTCGTGTAGAGGGTAGTTTCCACCCACCACCAGAGTGATCCTTTTGAAATTAAGTTGTCTCTTCTATACCTCAGCTCAAAAGTGAGTACTGGCTTTTCCTCTCACTCAGAGTAAGAGCAAAACTCCTTGCTGTAGCCTCTTGTTACCTCCCTAACCTCATCTTCTACCTTGCTTTCCCTCTTCTCTCCACACTATCCTCACTGTTTGGTGATTCCAAAGACACTTCAAATATGCTGCTGCCTGCCTCAGGGGCTTTGCACTTATTCTTCCATGTGGAACAATTTACTCCCAGACACCTGCACAGTTCATCCTCTTTTCTCCTTCAGGTCTATGTTCGAATGTTACCACCACCATCCTCTGCCCATTACCACTCCACACACAAGAATTCCTATCCTCCTTTCAGGCTTTATTTTTCTCCATAGCAATGATCACATCTCTAGCACTATATAGTTAATATAAGTATTTATTTTGCTTATTTTTGTCTCTTCCACTGAAATGTAAACTCCACAGGGCAGGGGCTTGGATCTTCTTTTACTGCTAGAAACAGGACCTGTTACAGGCCCTCAATAAGTACCTATTGAATGAATAAAAAACACTGTGACAGCCAACACTGTGAGTCTCCTCCAACCCCTGTCCCCAAATACAGAGGAGGCACCACTTTTTATCCTCGGCTCTACAGCCCTTGGCCAAAGGAAGATGGAATATCAGATCTTACTACATTAACTTGCTTATCAACAGGCATTTGAATGTGGTTTAAGAACAATTTTTAATAAACTATTTCATCTCAATAGATATGGTGAACAATAAGTGCAAAGTGTCATAATATATCAGACTTTTATTTGCATTGTAAAATCGAGTCGGCAGCTGTGCAATAATAAAAAGTTAAGATTACGAGCTGCACAAGGAACAAATAAAGCCTGATCACTCAGGTATGGCATTCTCTCACCTTTCCTACAGGTGGCCCCTTTCTGCCTTGGCTAATAGTTCTCCCAGACTGTGCTCCTGGAGTAGGAAATGCCACCACCCTTAGTCCCCCTATAGTGCCTCATTAAAGAAGCACCCGTCATAACCTGCAATGACTTTGGTTTTAGACTATTTTGCCTTTCTTACACCCCAGCTCAGTGATTCTTAACCAGAGACTAAATATCGGAGTTGGCTGAGAAGCCTGTTCACAATATGCAATCCTGGGCTCCATCTTGAGAGATTCTGATTCATGGGTCTGGAGGGAAATTGGGGGAGGACTGATATTAGACAGATGTACTTCAGGAAAACTCCCCAGTGATTCTGAGACGCTCCTCTGGTTCAGAACCACTGGTCTAGCTGATACATACACCAAATATAATTACTGTGGGAGTCATTTTAATTGAAGAGGGGAGGACCTGGGAGGAACCCTCAATACTCAAGGACAGACGAGTCACAAGTTTTCCATTAATCAACATCTCCCAATTGAGGGAAGGATACATTTGGTGGCTGAGCCCCCCTTGAATAACCCTCTGGTACTTTCAGTTATGAGAGGGAAGGGATTGCCAAATGTTGCCATGAGGAATAGGATTTCTGCATTTTAATTAAGCCTTGCCCGTAATGCATATTTTTAAATCTCACTTCATCCCAGCTTACCCTTCCCCCTCCCCGTGTCCTCAAGTCCATTCTCTACGTCTATGTCTTTATTCCTGTCCTGCCCCTAGGTTCATCAGAACCTTTTTTCTTTTTTTAGATTCCATATATATGTGTTAGCATATGGTATTTGTCTTTCTCTTTCTGACTTACTTCACTCATTGAGCACCCATTATCTTCCATACCTGCACTGTCCAACACAGTAGCCTCTAGCTACATGAGACTACTGAGCACTTAAAGTGTGGCTAGTCTGAATTGAGATGGGCTGTAAATGTAAAATACACACAAGACTTCACATAAAAAGAAAAATATAAAATCCTGCATTAGTAATTTTTATGTTGATTACACATTGAAATGATCACAATTTAAAATATATTGGATTAAATAAAATATATTACTAAAGTAAATTTCACCTGTTCTCTTTTACTTTTCTAAAGTGTGGCTACTAGAAAATATTAAATTACCTAAGTGGCTCATACTTATGGGCTGCATTGTATTTCTACTGGACAGAGCTGTTCTTGGCACTACTCTCAGCACCAAGAATATGGCAGAGTGCAAAACAAAGCCCCTAGAGAGAGCTTACATTTCAGTGGAGAGCAATCCCAAGTCATCTCAACAAAAATCAAAAAAAGCATATTCTTTATCAACTGTATAACCAATCCCAGAATCACCAGAAGTGCCACACAACATTGGTACCCAAGCTTGGTATTATGATCACACTGGCACCAAGGAGTTAGGCAGAGATCAATAATGTTTTTGCACTCAGCGGAGGCCAAAGGACATCACCACCGCTGTACAAGCAAAAGCCACACGGTTGTTCCTCTAGGCAAGTGGAGCTGGATAACAGATAACTGAGTCATCCCATGACACATGAAGTGGAGGCCACGATATACACAGAGCCTGTAGTGTCAATGTCACATAGATGCAATAAGTTGTGGCGGTTTCAGCAAAACAACAGCATCCATCACATTAAATCAGTGCCACTAATTGGAATATTATTGCTTCTGTAATTTTGTTTCTGTTTGGTTTTGCTAAAATGTTTCAGTTTTATAGTTGTACAACAGCTAAAAATATGAGGAATTTGTAATTAGTTTTGTTTGAACATATTTAAGTAATACTATAATAAGACTAATTTCCTTTAACACTGGAAATATGCTGTAATATTTTTCCTTCAAAAGAAATCCTTATATTACTCAAATTTTATAAGTCCTGCCCTGGATCATGATGACACCCATCCTATTCATCGGACCTCTGCTGCCCTCCACCTATTCCCTCCCTGTAACCCAGGGGCTTCCCTGGGGCTTACAGTTTGCTACTTGCCAGCAGCATCTGAATAGCCCTGGTGAACAGCTGGCCCTCTCCTTCTCCTGGCCTAGAAGAAGGTCCATGACAATTCAAGGGGCCTAGCACCAAGCCAGCCATGGCTCTCGGGGAGAAAATACACTCAGCAGCAATATTCAAAGCATTTGATGACAGGTATGCCGTAGCACTGCCAATCAGAATGGATGCTACCTGTAAGGACTGAGTTCAGCCTCACCACTGAATGCTACCCTGCATCCCCCCCACCAGCACCTCTGTCCACACCTGGCTCTGGTTCTTCACATGAGGGAGGGCCCCCAGGAGCTCCCTGTTATTTTGCCGGCCACTGGACTCTGCCATTCTCTGCATGACTGCCCTTGGAGTGTCCATCTCTCTGTCACTCCCATTATGATTCCTAGACCAACAGAACAGAGGGAAGGAGCATAAATTCTGCTAGACAGCAGAGCATAATGGCTAAAATGATAAACTCTGGAGCCAGACAGCCTGTGTTTGAATCTTAGCTCCTATAATTAGCTGGGGTCGCCGTGGGCAAATTCTCTGTACCTCCATTTCCTTTTCCTTAAAATGGTAATAGTAATACACTCTCAGTGGGATTTATGAGGATTAATTAAGGTATTCAATATAAAGCACTTGGAATAGTACTTCACTCATTCACGGTTACTATTACTGAGAAGCCCAAGAGTATCTTTCTTTCCCACAGTGGAAATAAGATATGGGCCTAAAAGGCCCAAACCCTGAAGAAACCCCATCCTCTCTGACTATAAATTAGCATCCCCCATCCTTTGATTTGGGAAGACTCAAACCTGAGTTGGTCCACACAGGCCCCTCCCACTTATAGCCACCATGGGGTCCCTGGCAGAAAAAATAGACCTGGGAGCTGCCACAGCAGGAGATGCATTTAGCAGGGAAATGAAAGAATTGCTTTGGCACAAGTCAATACATCACCTACAAATCTATATATCTGAAGTCTTATCAACAGAACTCCAGAATTCCACAGCTCATTTTCAAAGGAAAGGGTGAATGAGGTGTTCCTAGGCATGAAGTTTTGGGGGCCTCTGTTGATTTCAGTCACTTTGTAAACAACATACTCACACTCTTGGAATGCAGGGAGTAAGATATCATGCCTGAAGCACCCAAGTGGCGTTGGGCAACACACAACAGATTTGCCCTCTAGTTTATCAAGTCCAGAATCGTTGACCTAACACACTAAAGCAGCTTGATGCTCTAAAGCAGTGGTTCTCACACTTTGGTGGGTATCAGAATCATGTGGGAAACTTAATAAAAACACAAAAGTCCCAGGCCTTATTCCAACGAGCCTCTGTGTTCTTCATTAGCTCTTTAGGTGTTTCCCTAGAGCCACCAGAATGTGAGAACCATGACCCTAAAGCAAAGATAGCTGCACAAGGGTCAACCACCCACTCCCATGCTATAATCCAACACTTGAAGAATGCCTTAACTGAACACCCCTAATCACAAGCTCATCTTTTCAATATTTTAATTAATAAAATTAATAAAGACATAAAAGTACTAATCATGTTTAAGTAATGCTGTCTCTGCATAAAGTAGCATTTTGAAAAGGTATTTGCATAAGTTTATTTTAGACTTGGGGATTCTTACAGCTCTCACACTGTCTATTACTGAAAGAATACATTAAAATTAGGATGTCAAGACATTTAATTAACTTTTCATTAAAATGGCTCCAGGAAGAAAATTATAAATAGCACATTCGTCTTCACTGTGTTTTCATTATAAGACACAGAAAGTAATTGATGGACAAGAAAGCACAGTGAAACTCAGGGCACAGAGAGTACGATCACCAAAAGCAGGAACACAAGACTCTAGAATAACAGTCTAATGCAGACATTCCCAACAAGTGAGTCCAGAGTTCTAGGGATGAATTACCTGGGTTCTAATAAGCATCTTTGAAATACCAGAAATGGCCACTAGAACACACTCTCAGACACTAGAATCGATTTGGGCTAGAAAGTTCCCAACTTAATAGAAGGCAATATTCTGAAATTTTGTTCTTTGCCTTGGAACACAGAACCTTACCACAGCACAGTGTCATGGATGGCTGTGTGGTGCCCAGGAGGCAAGATGTTGAGGAGGAAGCACAGCCCTGCAGCCCAGCAGACTTGCTTCTGAATACTGGCCCCACCGTGAATTAGAAACCCCATCCTTCCAGCTGTTCAGCCACCAAATCTGTAATTTGACCTACATGCTCATTCTCTCACACCTCACCACCAGTCCAACAATAAATCACATTAGTTAGCTATTGCTCTAAAATACGTCCAGGATCCAACCATTTTTCCACTCTGCTACCATCGAGGCTCATGCTACCATCACCTCTCACCTGGGTTATGACATAAGAGCCTCCAAATACTTCTCCCTGTAAGTCAGGTCACATCATGCCTCTGCTCAAGGAGCTCATTTCACTCAGAGTAAAAGCCCAAGTCCCTGCCATAACCTACAAAGCCTTGTATATTCTCCACCCCACTCCACCCAACTCCGACCCCATGGCCTCTCTGCTGATCCTCAAATGCACCAGGTACAATCCCATCCCGGGAGTCTGCACTTCATGGTCCATCAGCCTGGCATTCTCCCCAAGACACCCCCAGAGAGCTACCTGGCTCCTTTCCTCACCTTCTTCAATGGCACTTTAAATGTCAGTGCCTCCATGATGCCTATGGAATTGGTACTTACTACACTATATATACATTATATATATATATATAGAGAGAGAGAGAGAGAATACGAATATGACTATCTGAAAAATACATAAGAAACTATTAACAGCAGAAAACTCAATTAAGTGGGATTGGTTTGGGGGCAGAGTGAGGGAAAAGACTTCTTATTTTGCACTCTCCTCTATACTTTTTAATATTTTTATAGTAAGATAACTAATGGTAGCTAATTTTATGATAATGTTGGATGAGTAGATACCCAGTTAAGTTCACAGAAACCCAGGTAGCCCTGTCAGTTCTGGAGTATTATAGTTCATATTCTTTATGTGTTTAATGGGATTTTTAAATTGAGATATAATTGACATATAACATTATATTAGTTTCAGGTGTAAATGATTTGATATTTGTGTGTGTATATATATATATATATATATATATATATATTGCAAAATGATCACCACAATAAATCGAGTTGACATCCATCACCATACAGTTACCAAGTCTTTTTCTTGTGATGAGAACTTCTAAGATCTACTCTTTTAGCAACTTTCAAATATGCAACACAGTATTATTAACTATAGTCACCATGATGTATCCCCATGACTTATTTATTTTACAACTGGAATTTTGTACCTTTTGACCCCCTTCACCCTTTTCCCCCACCCCCTGACTCTGGCAACCACCAACTTGTTCTCTGCAACTATGAGTTTGGGGGCTTTTTGTTTTCTTAGATTCCACATATAAGGGAGATCCCACAGTATCTGTCTTTCTTTGACTTCTTTCACTTAGCATAGTGCCCTCAAGGTCCATCCAAGTTGTTGCAAATGGCAAGACTTCCTTCTTCTTATGACTGAAAAATATGCCATTGTATATGTATACCACATTTTCTTTATCCATTCATTTATTTATTGATGGACACTTAGGTTGCTTCCACATCCTGGCAACTGTAAACAATGCTCTGTTAAACATGGGGGTGCAGATACCTTTTGGAGTTAGTATTTTTGTTTCCTTTGGATAAATTCCCAGAAGAGGAATTGCTAGATAGTGTTTAATGGGATTTTTATAGGTCTGCCTGAGAAGGAATCTGGACATCAGGTGTAATACTGTTTTTCTGAGGAAAAAAAATTGCCCCCTCCAGCCTATGGCAAGAGCTTCCTTCTCTTCCCTTCTGCTGCCTCTACTTCTCTCCTCCCTGCCACGTTGCTGCTCATTGAGCTGCCTCTAGTTGCTCCTTTGAACACTCCACCAAGCCCCAGCCAGCTGTGTGGTAAGAAGGCAGCACCTGGCTCCAGGGCGGCTCACCTTGCCCAAGGCCTGAGGCATAGACGAGCCACCCAGTCATGTGTCTGAGGCATCTGTGAGCCTGATGTTCCCAAGTCCTAGCCTGGCAACCTGAGAGGTACCAACAAGAGAGAGGCCCTCTTTCTGGAAGGCAATGTTCTCAGCTTTGTGCTTAAAAAGTCACGTTGTGGGCTTCCCTGGTGGTGCAGTGGTTGAGAGTCCGCCTGCCGATGCAGGGGACACAGGTTCATGCCCTGGTCTGGGAAGATCCCACATGCCGCGGAGCGGCTGGGCCCGTGAGCCATGGCCGCTGAGCCTGCGTGTCCGGAGCCTGTGCTCTGCAACGGGAGAGGCCACAACAGTGAGAGGCCCATGTACCGCAAAAAAAAAAAAAAAAAAAAAAAAAAGTCACGTTGTGTAACCCATGCACACTAGAGGCCAGGCACCCATCCTTTGGATCTGGAAGCAAAGTCAAGATTACAGGGAATATCCAAAGTCAGAATCAGGACTTTCGCCTCAGTAATTAATGGATGACTGAAGAGAGAAATGTGCTACATAGAGCACTAAGTTAGGACTAAAGAAACCTGTGTTCTCCCACTAACTGCCATATTGACCAAGTCTCCTCATCTATAGAATGAGGGGACTTGGCATGATGGCTGATGATGCTTCCCACCCTTAATAACCCATAATCATGGCTACAATCCATTGAGTTTTTACCATGTATCAGATCCTTGCTAGCTTTCATGTCAATTCCCTTCTGTAGCCTCATCATCACATGAATTCAGCAAGGTAGGTATTATTACTCCTTTTTATAGGGAAGAAAAGTAACACTCAAGAGGTTAAAGAACTTGAGCAACGTGATGCCTTGCTTGGTTGGTAGGTCTAGGACTCAAACCCATGCCCATTCAATTTTCCTGCCCCATCTCCTCTTATATATAGTATCCTTTGCACAGAGAGTAGTCTAGAATCCCTGAACTGCATAAGTCCCTGCCCACCGGGATGCAACTCTCTGGGCTTGAAGGGCATTTATTCACCCACTCATTCATTTAGCCAATGTCTATGCCTCAGTTGTTGGACACCTGCTGATAAAGTCCCCTTGATGAGTTTGACCCTGCAGGTGCCACGTGAATCACTCTGACCACTGCCCAAGGCTAGGACCCTAACCCACCCAGGGGGTTCACAGGTCCAAAAGAGATGGCAGTTATTACTATTGAAATGGTGGTGCTTGGGGTGGGGGTGGGGGGTGTCTGGGCACAGGCCTGGCCTGCGCAGTGTGGGCTGAGCTATATTATGCTGTCATTAGTTGAAGCTGTCCTACAGGGAAACTCAGGGGAGCACAGTAAGCTGCAGAGTACTCTGTTAGAGTCACAAAAAAAACAAGCAAGAGCACATGATTTGACTCAAAACCCTCACCACAACCAGGCAAACCAATTTCAGACGTTCTACATCATCTATAGGTCTACAGATCCTCATCCTGAGGCAGCACTACTCCAACTGGAATGCAGTATGGAACCTTAGAAAGGGACATTTCCCAGGGTTGGAAGGAAGAAGTATCATTTCAGCTGATGTGGATCCCCAGTTTGCTGCAAAGTTGGTCCAGCAAAAAAGGAAGACTATATAACCTGAAGTAAATTTAGACTTCCCTGCCATTGTTGTGCAACAGAAACTAACACAGTATTGTGAAGCAATTATACTCCAATAAAGATCTATTAGAAAAATTTTTTTAAAGGGTGCATGCCGGGAGAACATAGGAGTTGTGTGTGAGGGAACCTGCTCAGGACCACGGTTCAAAGTGCAACTGAGGGATGTCATCTAGAAAAAGGTCTGACTTCATATACATTTGGAAAAATGGAGTTAAACAAATGAAATAGGTGTGTTTCTTCATTTGATTGTGATTATGGATTTCTTTGTTTCTTACTTCAGGACTTGTCGGGGCCTTTATTTGACCATGGAACTGTCTTCTCCCTTGAGCATCTGGCAGGAATGGGGTTTCAGGGATCTCACACCAGGAAACACTCTGCTCCACAACATTCCAACCTTAAACTAGGAGTCAGCAATCTTTTTTATAAAGGGCTCAAGAATAAACACTGTAAGCTTTGCAGGCCATGAAGCAAACTCAAGGATATGATATAGGGACTTAGATACAAAAAAGAAAACAAATTTTTAAAACTTTTTTGGTGAAATTCAAAATATATAATCACAACTGAGTACACTTCGCAATTCGGGTCTACTAATGAGAAGACTGAAATTCTTTTGTGGAAGATAACATTTTGCTTAATTGGGGCTCAAAGTTAGTCTTCTGTACTACTGTGGCAGAAATGTAGCCTAAAATGAATGATCGAGACAAAGCATCTTCTAGGTTACAGACTGATAAAGCTGGAGGGAGTGTTATAGAGCAACTGTTTCAGCTCTTACAGAGGAAATGAAGCCCAGATACCTGGGAAAACCTG
Organism: Mesoplodon bidens; assembly: GCF_964165515.1. NCBI lineage: Eukaryota > Metazoa > Chordata > Mammalia > Artiodactyla > Ziphiidae > Mesoplodon > Mesoplodon bidens. Next base: position 77,217,092 of record NC_138161.1, on the reverse strand, counting down.
CTTCCATCTCACAGCCACATAGGGAAGAGACCTGGTCTAATACAGTTCCACTGTACCTCGTACACTGCTGTGTTTCCCCTAGGAGAACAGACCTAGGGGCATATCCATCACCTAGAATGTAGCATTAAAAAACCACATCCAGAAAAGCCTCCTTTAAGAGACCATGCACCGTTGGTTAATAAAATGGTGGCAGTGACGACGCATGACTTTGCCCAATAAGGCTCACTATTGCCATATTGTTCTTATTCATGTACGTGCCTTCTGTCACCGCTGTACCTCAAGCGTCTGGAGGACATGGGTGTATTATTCATTTTTCTGTAATCAGCATGTGGCACATGGGGAAAATTCAATAAATGCTTCTTTTTTTAACATCTTTATTGGAGTATAACTGCTTTACAATGGTGTGTTAGTTTCTGCTGTAGAAAGTGAATCAGCTATACGTATACATATATCCCCATATCCCCTCCCTCTTGCATCTCCCTCCCACCCTCCCTATCCCACCCCTCTAGGTGGTCACAAAGCACCAAGCTGATCTCCCTGTGCTATGCGGCTGCCTCCCACTAGCTATCTATTTTACATTTGGTAGTGTATATATGTCAGTGCCACTCTCCCACTTCATCCCAACTTAACCTTCCCCCTCCCCATGTCCACAAGTCCATTCTCTATGGCTGCGTCTTTATTCCTGTCCTGCCCCTAGGTTCTTCAGAACCTTTTTTTTTTTTTTTTTTTAGATTCCATATATATGTGTTAGCATACGGTATTTCTTTTCCTCTTTCTGGCTTACTTCACTCTGTACGACACACTCTAGGTCCATCCACCTCACTACAAATAACTCAATTTCATTTCTTTTTATGGCTAATATTCCATTCTATATATCTGCCACATCTTCTTTATCCATTCATCTGTCGATGGACACCTAGGTTGGTTCCATGTCCTGGCTATTGTAAATAGTGCTGCAATGAACATTATGGTACATGACTCTCTGAATTATGGTTTTCTCCGGGTATGTGCCCAGTAGTGGGATTGCTGGGTCATATGGTAGTTCTATTTTTAGTTTTTTAAGGAACTTCCATACTGTTCTCCATAGTGGCTGTATCAATTTACACTCCCACCAAAGTGCAAGAGAGTTCCCTTTTCTCTACACCCTCTCCAGCACTTATTGTTTGTAGACTTTTTGATGATGGCCATTCTGACCAGTGTGAGGGGACACCTCATTGTAGTTTTGATTTGCATTTCTCTAATGAGTAAAGATGTTGAGCATCCTTTCATGTGTTTGTTGGCAGTCTGTATATCTTCTTGGGAGAAATGTCTATTTAGGTCTTCTGCCCATTTTTGGATTGGGTTTTTCGTTTTCTTGATATTGAGCTGCATGTGCTGCTTGTATATTTTAGAGATAAATCCTTTGTCAGCTGCTTCATTTACAAATATTTTCTCCCATTCTGAGGGTTGTCTTTTTGTCTTCCTTATGGTTTCCTTTGCTGTGCAAAAGCTTTTAAGTTTCATTAGGTTCACTTTCTTTATTTTTGTTTTTATTTCCATTATTCTAGGAGGTGGGTCAAAAAGGATCTTGCTGTGATTTATGTCATAGAGTGTTCTGCCTATGTTTTTCTCTAAGGGGTTGATAGTTTATGGCCTTACATTTAGGTCTTTAATCCATTTTGAGTTTATTTTTGTGGATGGTGTTAGGGAGTGTTCTAATTTCATTCTTTTACATGTAGCTGTCCAGTTTTCCCAGCACCACTTATTGAAGAGGCAGTCTTTTCTCCACTGTATATTCTTGCCTCCTTTATCAAAGATAAGGTGACCATATGTGCGTGGGTTTATCTCTGGGCTTTCTATCCTGTTCCATTGATCTATATTTCTGTTTTTGTGCCAGTACCATACTGTCTTGATTACTGTAGCTTTGTAGTATAGTCTGAATTCAGGGAGCCTGATTCCTCCAGCTCCATTTTTCTTCCTCCAAATTGCTTTGGCTATTCGGGGTCTTTTGTGTTACCATACAAATTGTGAAAATCTTTGTTCTAGTTCTGTGAAAAATGTCAGTGGTAGTTTGATAGGGATTGCATTGAATCTGTAGATTGCTATGGGTAGTAGAGTCATTTTCACAAGATTGATTCTTCCAATCCAAGAAACTAGTATATCTCTCCATCTGTTTGTATCATCTTTAATTTCTTTCATCAGTGTCTTATAGTTTTCTGCATACAGGTCTTTTGTCTCCTTTGCTAGGTTTATTCCTAGGTATTTTATTCTTTCTGTTGCAATGGTAAATAGGAGTGTTTCCTTAATTTCACTTTCAGATGTTTCATCATTAGTGTATAGGAATGCAAGAGATTTCTGTGCATTAATTTTGTATCCTGCTACTCTACCAAATGCATTGATTAGCTCTAGTAGTTTTCTGATAGCATCTTTAGGATTCTCTATGTATAGTATCATGTCATATGCAAACAGTGACAGTTTTACTTCTTCTTTTCCGATTTGGACTCCTTTTATTTCTTTTACTTCCCTGATTGCTGTGGCTAAAATTTCCAAAACTAGGTTGAATAATAGTGGTGAGAGTGCACAATCTTGTCTTGTTCCTAATCATAGATGAAATGGTTTCAGTTTTTCACCACTGAGAATGATGTTGGGTTTGTCATATATGGCCTTTATTATGTTGAGGTATGTTCCCTCTATGACCATTTCCTGGAAAGTTTTTATCGTAAATGGTGCTGAATTTTGTCAGAAGCTTTTTCTGCATCTACTGAGATGATCATATGGTTTTTCTCCTTCAGTTTGTTAATATGGTGTATCACGTTGATTGACTTGCATATATTGCAGAATCCTTGCATTCCTGGGATAAACCCAACTTGATCATGGTGTATGATCCTTTTAAGTGCTGTTGGATTCTATTTGCTAGTATTTTGTTGAGGATTTTTGCGTCTATGTTAATCAGTGATATTGGCCTGCAGTTTTTGTTTTTTGTGACATCTTTGTCTGGTTTTGGTATCAGCGTGATGGTAGCCTCATAGAATGAGTTTGGGAGTGTTCCTCCCTCTGCTGTATTTTGGAAGAGTTTGAGAAGCACAGCTGTTAGCTCTTCTCTAAATGTTTGATAGAATTTGCCTGTGAAGCCATCTGGTTCTGGGCATTTGTTTGTTGGAAGACTTTTAATCACAGTTTCAATATCAGCGCTTGTGATTGGTCTGTTTATATTTTCTGTTTCTTCCTGGTTCAGTCTCACAAGGTTGTGTTTATCTAAGAATTTATCCATTTCTTCCAGGTTGCCCATTTTATTGGCATAGAGCGACTTGTAGCAATCTCTCATGATCCTCTGTATTTCTGCAGTGTCAGTTGTTACTTCTTTTTTATTTCTAATTCTGTTGATTTGAGTCTTCTCCCTTTTCTTCTTGATGAGTCTAGCTAATGGTTTATCAATTTTGTTTATCTTCTCAAAGAACCAGCTTTTAGTCTTATTGATCTTTGCTGTTGTTTCCTTCATTTATTTTTCATTTATTTCTGATCTGATCTTGATGATTTCTTTCCTTCTGCTAACTTTGGGTTTTTTTGTTCTTCTTTCTCTAATTGTTTTAGGTGTAAGGTTAGATTGTTTATTTGAGATGTTTCTTGTTTCTTGAGGTAGGGTTGTATTGCTATAAACTTCCCTCTTAGAACTGCTTTTGCTGCATCCCATAGGTTTTGGGTTGTCGTGTTTTCATTGTCATTTGTTTCTAGGTATTTTTTGATTTCCTCTTTGATTCCTTCAGTGATCTCATGGTTATTTAGCAGCATATTGTTTAGCCTCCATGTGTTTGTATTTTTTACAGGTTTTATCCTGTAATTGATACCTAGTCTTATAGCATTGTGGTCAGAAAAGATACTTGATATGATTTCAATATTCTTAAATTTACCAAGGCTTGATTTGTGACCCAAGATATGGTCTATCCTGGATAATGTTCCATGAGCACTTGAGAAGAAAGTGTATTCTGCTGTTTTTGGATGGAATGCAAATATCAATTAAGTCCATCTTGTTTAATGTGTCATTTAAAGCTTGTGTTTCCTTATTTATTTTCATTTTGGATGATCTGTCCATTGGTAAAAGTGGGGTGTTAAAGTCCCCTTCTAGGATTGTGTAACTGTTGATTTCCCCTTTTATGGCTTAGCATTTGTCTTATGTATTGAGGCGTTCCTATGTTAGGTGCATAAATATTTATAATTGTTATATCTTCTTCTTGGATGGATCCCTTGATCATTATGTAGTGTCCTTCTTCTGTCTCTTGTAATAGTCTATTTTAAAGTCTATTTTCTCTGATATGAGAAGTGCTACTCCAGCTTTCTTTTGATTTCCATTTGCATGGAATATCTTTTTCCATCCCCTCACTTTCAGTCTGTATATGTCCCTAGGTTTGAAGTGTGTCTCTTGTAGACAGCATATATATGGGTCTTGTTTTTGTACCCATTCAGCCAGTCTATGTCTTTTGGTTGGAGCATTTAATCCGTTTTCATTTAAGGTAATTATCGATATGTATGTTTCTATTACCATTTTCTTAATTGTTTTGGGTTTTTGTAGGTCTTTTCCTTCTCTTTTTTCTCCTGCCTAGAGAAGTTCCTTTAGCATTTGTTGTAAAGCTGGTTTGGTCGTGCTGAATTCTCTAAGCTTTTGCTTCTCTGTAAAGATTTTAATTTCTCCATCGAATCTGAATGAATGAGATCCTTGCTGGGCAGAGTAATCTTGGTTGTAGGTTTTTCCCTTTCATCACTTTAAATATGTCCTTCCACACCCTTCTGGCTTGCAGAGTTTCTGCTGAAAGATCAGCTGTTAACCTTATGGAGATCCCCTTGTATGTTATTTGTTGCTTTTCCCCTGCTGCTTTTAATATTTCTTCTTTTTATTTAATTTTTGATAGTTTGATTAATATGTGTCTTGGCATGTTTCTCCTTGGATTTATCCTATATGGGACTCTCTACACTTCCTCAACTTGATTATTTCCTTTCCCATATTAGGGAAGTTTTCAGCTATAATCTCTTCAAATACTTTCTCAGTCCCTTTCTTCTTCTCTTCTTCTTCTGTGACCTTATAATTCAAATGTTGGTGCATTTAATGTTGTCCCAGAGGTGTCTGAGACTGTCCTCAGTTCTTTTCATTCTTTTTTCTTTATTCTGCTCTGCAATAGTTACTTCCACTATTTTACCTTCCAGGTCACTTACCCGTTCTTCTGCCTCAGTTATTCTGCTATTGATTCCTTCTAGAGAATTTTTAATTTCAGTAATCATGTTGTTCATGACTGCTTGTTTGCTCTTTAGTTCTTCTAGGTCCTTGTTAAATGTTTCTTTATTTTCTCCATTCTATTTCCAAAATTTTGGATCATCTTTACTATCATTACTCTGAATTCTTTTTCAGGTAGTGTTTTGGGGTGTCTGTGAACTTACTATGATTTTAGGTAGCCTCCCTGCTAATGGGTGGGGTTGCATTCCTGTCTTGCTAGTTGTTTGGCATGGGGTGTCCAGCACTGGAGCTTGCTGGTCATTGAGTGGAGCTGGGTTTTAGCATTGAGATGGAGATCTCTGGGAGAGCTCTAGCAAATTGATATTACGACAGGCCAGGAGGTCTCTGGCGGGGCAGTGTCCTGAACTCGGCTCACCTACCTCAGAGGCTCAGGCCTGACACCTGGCCAGAGCATCAAGACCCTGTCAGCCATGCAGCTCAGAAGAAATGGGAAAAAAGAAAAAAAAAAAGAAAGAAAGAAAAAAATAAAATAACGTTATTAAAATAAAAAAATATTATTAAAAATTTAAAATTAAAAAAGAAGAGAGCAACCAAACCAATAAACAAATCCACCAATGATAACAAGTGCTAAAACTATACTAAAAAAAATGGACAGAAGGAACCCTAGGACAAATGGTAAAAGCAAACCTATGCAGACAAAATCACAGAAAGAAGCATACACATACACACAAAAGAGAAAAAGGAAAAGAAATATATACATATAAATAAAAAAGGAAGAGTGCAACCAAATCAATAAAGAAATCTACCAGTGATAATAAGCTCTAAATACTAAACTAAGATAAACATAAAACTAGAACCAAATGAGATGCAGAAGCAAATCCAAGTCTACAGTTGCTCCCAAAGTCCACCACCTCATTTTTGGGATGATATGTTGTCTATTCAGGTATTCCACAGATGCAGCGTACATCAAGTTGATTGTGGAGATTTAATCCGCTGCTCCTGAGGGTGCACAGAGAGATTTCCCTTTCTCTTCTTTGTTCGCACAGCTCCTGGGGTTCAGCTTTGGATTTGGCCCTGCCTCTGTATGTATGTTGCTCTCTGGGGCCTGTTCTTCACCCAGACAGGAGGGGGTTAAAGGAGCAGCTGATTCAGGGGCTCTGGCTCATTCAGGCTGGGGATAGGGAGGGGTACGGATGTGGGGTGAGCCTGCGGCAGCAGAGGCCGGCATGACGTTGCAGCAGCCTGAGGCGCGCCATGCGTTCTCCCGGGGAAGTTGTCCCTGTATCACAGGACCCTGGCAGTGACAGGTTGCACAGGCTCCCAGGAGGGGAGGTGTGGATAGTAACCTGTGCTTGCACACAGGCTTCTTGGTGGCTGCAGCAGCAGCATTCGTGTTTCATGCCCCTCTCTGGTGTCTGCGCTGATAGGCGCAGCTCGCACCCATCTCTGGAGCTCGTTTAGGTGGTGTTCTGAATCCCCTCTCCTCACGCACCCCGAAACAATGGTCTCTTGCCTTTTAGGCAGGTCCAGAGTTTTTCCTGGACTCCCTCCCAACTAGCTGTGGTGCACTAGCCCCCTTGAGGCTGTGTTCATGCAGCCAACCGCAGTCCTCTCCCTGGGATCTGACCTCCGAAGCCCGAGATGCAGCTCCCAGCCTCTACCTGCCCTGGCAGGTGAGCAGACAAGCCTCTCAGGCTGGTGAGTACTGGTCGGCACCGATCCTCTGTGCGGGAATCTCTCCGCTTTGCCCTCTGCAATCCTCTTGCTGCTCTCTCCTCTGTGGCTCTGAAGCTTCCCCCGCTCCGTGGTTCCAAAGCTTCCCCCGACCCCGCCAGCACCCCCGTCTCCGCCAGTGAAGGGGCTTCCTAGTGTGTGGAAACTTTTCCTCCTTCACAGCTCCCTCCCACTGGTGCAGGTCCTGTCCCTATTCTTTTGTCTCTGTTTTTTCTTTTTTCTTTTGCCCTATCCAGGTACGTGGGGAGTTTCTTGCCTTTTGGGCGGTCTGAGGTCTTCTGTCAGTGTTCAGTAGGTGTTCTGTAGGAGCTGTTCCACGTGCAGATGTATTTTTGATGTATTTGTGGGGAGGAAGGTGATCTCCACGTCTTACTCCTCCGCCATCTTGAACGTCTTCCCTAAATGCTTCTTTAATTAACCAATTGTTAAGTAATTAATGCCTCTTCTTTTGCAAAAATCTCTTCTACTCCTTCCCGTTCAATTAAGTGTTGGTCAAGTTCCCTGCCTAAAACTCTCCAATGGCCCACACTGTACTTAGAATAAAATACACACTCTTCATCCTGGCCCACAAGGCCCTTCTCGACCTGGCCCTTGCCTACCTCTCTGATCTTGTCTGTTTCTACTCTTTCCCGCTCCAGTCACACTGACCCATTTTACCATTCACCAGATACGCCAAGTTTATTCCTGCTCTAGTGCTTTTGCAAAAGCTGCTTCCCTTCATTTAGAACTCTCTGCTCCCTAATCTTCACACGCCTCTTCTAGCCTTCCTATCCTTCCCTCCAACCACTGTCATTTATCACTACCCATATTTCCTCATTTATACATGTTCTCATTTATACATATGTGAGTTCCATGAGAGAAGAGTTCTCTGCTGTGCTGTTCACCACCACCATGCCTAGCTCCCCAGTCAATATCTGGCACACAGTAGGTATTCAATAAATACTTGTTGAATAAATGAATTAACTCCTCCAGGCCTCCTCAGCCTTCTTTTCAACTATACTCATTTAATACAATAAATATTTGTTGAGTAAATGGAGTAAATGAATTAAGACTGAACGTCTCCCTTTTGGCTCCAGGGTGGGATCTTGGTTTGGATGACATGTTGTAATTGACTAGAAACATGGGTGCAAGGGCATGGTGTGGAAATTAGAAAGAACCAAAGACAAAATGGATGAGGCTATTGTGCGTATGTAAAGTTGCTCAGCTCTCCAATTTGTTTTCATTTAAGTTTATGTCCCTTTAAGCCAATGCCCCAAAAATTACAGCCTCTGACTGGCTGGCACATAAACTTCTGACTTTAAAACCACTTTATTGCAAGCTTGATAGATAGCTTTGTCACAAGGTAGAGTAATTAAGGTGCAGTATTGGCTGTCGCTAGGCTGGACTGACATTACTTTCTTTTCAGTGTTTTGTTACCTGCCTGTCGGATTTGGTAGAGCTCATAGAAAGGCTCAGGGCTGAGTTATGTACATTCTCTCTGGGCAGAAGCCTTGTCAGGAAAATATAGCACCTCCTTCTACTAAGCAGCCTCTGTTTTCCAAGACCCATAGCAGGCATGCCTGGTACACGCTGCCAAGCTCCTCTCTTCACCTCTAGTGGCCACCCTGTCACTGGCAGACAGGGCTATTCCCTATTTGAGATCTTCATGCTTCTTTGCCTCCCCACTATGTTCTAGCTTACTCTCCATTAATGGTATTTCATTAATAATTCAATATAAAATTTCAAAACCAATGCTTCAGAGTGCTGAAAGTGCCATCTTGTAGAAAAGAGTAAAGCAAAGGAGTTCAACTTTGCAAAGCCCAATCTCCATGATGCATCCAAGAAATAGAAAGGGAGACAGAGAATCAAAGGGAATCATAGGCTATTACAGCTAAACATTAACTTAGAAAGTCAACTGCATCATTTTATGGATGATGAAGCTGAGTTCCAGAGAGATCAAGTAACTAGTACTTCACACAGCTAACCAGTGGTAGAATGACTGTGTATATACTTGTTCATCTGAATGTTAAGAAGACCAAGGTTTGGAAATGTATCCAGCCAGCGGTCACTTACTGAGTCTCACACAGGACTATTTCCACTTCTCTGTCAGGTCCATATATTTAAATCATTCTTTAGATTCTACCTAATTTCATCACGTTCAGGACAAAAAGAGCAACAGTAAAATAAACTGTATTGACAATTATGCTTTAGATGACAGATCTGTATTTGTGTACCTGAGATTTACATCCAGCATCTCTTTCAAGACATCTTAAAAGACTCCTGCCCAAGAAGGCTTTATCAATACAAGACTATCCCAACAGAAAGGTGCTGAGTGGGTCATCCTGCTGTAAATCAGTCAGGGAGATGTAACGTACATTAGCATTCTGTGCATCTCAGAGGTCCCAGGTGAGAGGGGGAAAGGGTGTGACATGCACGTGAGCATCTGCCTCAGAGAGCTCACCAACAGCTAGATTACAACTTCAACTTATGAGAGACTCCACCCCTTCTCTTTCCTTCTTCACTGGACTCTGGAGAGAATAGAAGCACAGAAAGGAGAAGGATACATCATGAAAGAGCAAACCACACCCCTTCTCCACTCTAGGTCCCTGGGCTGATATCCTTAGCAGGGGAAGGGGAAAAAGCTTGACAGTGAATTAGACGATAAAATCTGGGTTGTTCACATATGAATATGAAAGTGTTTTAATGCTTAAAAGTGACTACAAAGCAATGGGTGCTGCCTGAGATGTTGCCAAGAAATGTGAGAGAGCCAGTAATGTTTCAGGAATTGCTAATTAAGTATGGGTGGAATTCAGGGAGTAGAGGGATGGAGAGGCTAAAAAGGTGGACACAGCAAAGAGGAGGAGCTCATGAAGAATGTATTCGGCCTTGGGAAGAGTTTGGGTTTTACCCTATGGATGCTCATTGATAGCTAAATCATCTTAAAAGAGTGACATCAGATTTACATGCATTCAATAAATATTTATTAAGGACCAACTAAGTACCAGGTTCTGGGGATGCATCAGATAGTAAAACAGAAAAACTCTGCCCTTGGAGAGTTTACATTCTAGTGGGAAAGAGGTAACAGATTCTAAACATAATAACTACGTGTTTAATATCTAGGATGTTAGAAGCTGATAAGTATTGTGGAAAAAAATAGAGCGGTGTAAGACAGATTGGAAGTGCTGAAGCAGAGAGGATGATGAGGTCAGATTTCATCATTAAATTGGAGGGCGAGGGAGGCAACACTGAGAAGGTAACATTCCACCAAAGACTTGAAGGAGATGAGGGAGTTAAATATGAGGAAATCTGAAGGAAGAGTATTCAAGGCAGAGGAGATGGTCAGTTCGAAGGCCATAAGGCAGGACCCTGTTTGATGTATCCAAGTAATAGCATGGTGGCTAGTGTGGCTGTGAGAGGAGAAGAGCAGGAGATAGGGTCAGGCAGGGCCAGATCAGGTAGGGTCTCAAAGCCCTTGAAGCACTTTCACTTTTATTCTGAATGAGCTAGGGAGACACTGACGGATTTATATATCCACAGGGAAGACACAGGGGAGTAACCTGATCTGAATTATGTTTTAAAAGGATCATTCTGGGCCTCCCTGGTGGCGCAGTGGTTGAGAGTCCGCCTGCCGATGCAGGGGATGCGGGTTCGTGCCCCGGTCTGGGAGGATCCCATATGCCGCGGAGCGGCTGGGCCCGTGGGCCGTGGCCGCTGGGCCTGCGCGTCCGGAGCCTGTGCTCCGCAACGGGAGAGGCCACAACAGTGAGAGGCCCGCATACCACAAAAAAAGAAAAAAAAAAAAAAAAAAAAAAAAAAAAGGATCATTCTGAGTTCTGGGCTGAGAATAGGCTGGGGCTGGGGACAAGGTAGAAGAAAAGGGAGAGTTAGTAGGTGTTTGCAATTATACATATTTTTAAAATCACTAAGGAAATAATGAGGAGATAGAAATAAAAGAGAGTGAGACTGAAAAGATCAGGATCAGTTAGGAATCTACTGCGATAGTCCAGCCATAAAATGACTAAGATCTTCAATAGTTCTGACCTACATCTATAATCATTTATACTAAAACACAATCAATTTTACAGAAAGAATGCACAAATTGAAAGTACCAAAAATTGAGGAGAGGGGAAAGGAAATAAAGAGATAACCTATGAGAGGATACATCTCAACTTAGCATGCATTTTAAAACAATTAGGAGTGTATTTAACCTGTGACTCTAACCCAGGGCTCTGTGTATAAAAGATGTTCAAAAGTCTACTTTTAGAATTTTACTTAGGTATGAAGGATCAATTGCTGAAGGAATTGCCCTAGTATAAACAATTAGAAAACTAGGGAAATTACATAAAACAGCTTTTCAGATATTAGGCAATTAGGTAATCTCTGTGATCTTTCAGAGAAGGGAAATAATGAGATAAGTACTATGATTGCACAGCTTACTGCCTGGAGACAGTTTCAAAACTGCAGCTCAGAGTGGAAACTCAAACAGGACACAATAGTTTCATTTAGTTAAAGAGACAAAGATCAGAATTTAAACCACCCACAGTGACTAGAATTTGTAGGTCAGAATATTGGAGAGGAGGGCACTAAACAGAAATGCCCCAGAGATCTTCAAAGGGGTCTCCTCAAGTTTGCAGTTAATTACTGATCTACACATGACTGGGGTAACACTCCAGGAGACTAAGGAAAGAACTACCTGAAACCAATAGGCTGGAAATGTCCCTGAAGTCACACAGTAATGGGAATAATTCACATTCTCATCTCTCATAGTGGATAAACTTCATAATACAGAGAGTATTAGGTAGAATATTCAAAAGAGTTGTGCCTTAGGAGTGGGGGACAAATTAAGCCTAGAGTAAAGACTGCTCCAGATCTGCCACAAGAAAACTTAAAAACAAATTTCAAAGGAATCAAACTGATCTGCAACTGCAAAAACAACATCCAATACTCTTTAAAGGAATACAACAAAATCTGGCCTTAAGCAATAAAAAATTCAGTGCCTGGAATCCAAAGACTACCAGCATATGGCAAAGAAGAAAAATACAACCTATAAACAGAAGATTCTACTGACCAATGGAAACAGAACCAGAAATGACAGACATCTGCAGAAATTTTCAGAAAAAGACATTAAAGCAGCTGTTATAAATCTTATGAATATGCTCAGCGATGTAAAGGAAAACATGAGCACAATCAGCAGAGAAAACAGAAGATATGAAAATATTCAAATGGATAAAAATATACAAAAAAAATTAAAAATCTGGATAAAAAAATCTGGATAAAAAATACAAAATCTGAAATGAAAAATGCATTGGACAGAATTAACAACCAGTGAGACACTTGAGGAGAAAATATTAGTGACAGTAAAAATATCAGACATATAGTAATAGAAGCTATCTTACATAAAGCAAAAGAAAAAAAATACTGAAAAACAAAAAAGAACAAACTTTCAGTTTGGGGGGAAGATACTGCCTTACAGATTCAAGAGACTTGGAGAACCTCAAACAAGATAAATTCAAGAAATCATGCCCAGAAACTTCATTATCAAACTGCAGCCAGCAAAAAAAAAAAATGATACATCATATAGAGAGGAACAACAATTAGAATGACTACATATTTTCCATCAGAAGCCATGAAAGCCAGAAGAGAATGGAACAACATCTTTAAGGAGCTGGAAGAATATAACAGTTAACCCAAAATTCCACCAGAAATATCCTTCAGGAATAAAGGCAAAATAAAATTGTTCTAAGATGAAGGAAACCATAGAGAATTTGTTGCCTGTGAAAAAAGAAATGCTTAAGAAATTTCTTCAGGATGAAGAAAAATAACTCTAAAGGAAAACATGGGACTTCCAGAATGAAAGAGCAACAAAAGTGGTAAGTACCTGGGCACAGAGACCATTTTTATCCTTTAAGTTCTTAGAAATATGTATGACTGTTGAGAGTAAAAATTATGTGAAAAATCCTATGGAATCTACAAAAAAGCTACTAGAACTATTAAGTGAGCTTAGCAATGTTACAGGATTCAAAGTCAGTATACAAGTATAAGTCAAATGTTTTTCTATATACTATCAATGAACAACTGAAAACTGTAATTTGGAGGGTATTATGCTAAGTAAAATAAGTCAGACAGAGAAAGACAAATACTGTATGATATCACTTATATGTGGAATCTAAAGAATACAACAAACTAGCAAATATAACAAAAAAGAAGCAGACTCACAAATATAGAGAACAAACCAGTGGTTACCAGTGGGGAGAGAGAATGGGGGATGGGCAATACTGAGGTAGGGGATTAAGAGGTACAAACTATTATGTATAAAATAAGATACAAGGATATATTGTACAACACAGGGAATATAGCCAATATTTTATAATAACTATAAATGGAGTATAACCTTTAAAAATTGCAAATCACTATACTGTACACCTGTAACATATAATATTGTACATCAACTATACTTCAATTTAAAAAAGAAAAATGTAATTTTAAAAGAATATCATTTACAATAGCATTAAGAAACATGAAATACTTAGAAATACATTTAATAAAATATGTGCATGATCTGTACACTGAAAACTACAAAACACTGCTGAGAGAATCAATTATGACTTTGATAAACAAATATGCCATGTTCATGGACCACAAGACTCAATATCATTATGATATCAAAACTTTCCAAACTGGTCTATGGATTCAATACAATCTATATCAAAAATATCAGCAGGATTTTTAGCTGACAAGCTGATTCTAAAATTTACATGAAACAGAGGACATATTCAATTTTTTTTGTTTTTCCAAAACAATTTTGAAAAAGAAAAAGTTGAAGGATGCACACAGCCTGATTGCAAAATTTACTATAAGCTTACAGTTATTTGGATGTAATATTAGTATAAGGATTGACATATAGATCAATGGAATAAAGAAGAAAGTCCAGGAATAGTATACACATACATGGTCAATTCACTTTCCACAAATCTACCAAGGTAATTCAAAGGAGAAAAGATAGTTTTCAACAAATGGTACTAGAACAACTGGATATGCATATGAAAAGATATAAACCTCAAACCTTATCTCACACCATAAACAAAAATCAACTCAAAATGGATCATAACCACAATGTTGAAAATAAAACTATAAAATATATATAAGAAAGAAAAAAGGGACTTCCCTGGTGGCGCAGTGGTTAAGAATCTGCCTGTCCAGAAGAACGGATAAGTGAGGTGGAAGATAAAATAGTGGAAATAACTGCTGCAGAGCAAAATAAAGAAAAAAGAATGAAAAGAACAGAGGACAGTCTCAGAGACCTCTGGGACAACATTAAACGCACCAACATTCGAATTATAGGGGTTCCAGAAGAAGAAGAGAAAAAGAAAGGGACTGAGAAAATATTTGAAGAGATTATAGTTGAAAACTTCCCTAATATGGGAAAGGAAATAGTTAATCAAGTCCAGGAGGCACAGAGAGTCCCATACAGAATAAATCCAAGGAGAAATACGCCAAGACACATATTAATCAAACTGTCAAAAATTAAACACAAAGAAATCATATTAAAAGCAGCAAGGCAAAAACAACAAATAACACACAAGGGAATCCCCATCAGGATAACAGCTGATCTCTCAGCAGAAACTCTACAAGCCAGAAGGGAGTGGCAGGACATAATTAAAGTGATGAAGGAGAAAAACCTGCAACCAAGATTACTCTACACAGCAAGGATCTCATTCAGATTTGATGGAGAAATTAAAACGTTTACAGACAAGCAAAAGCTGAGAGAGTTCAGCACCACCAAACCAGCTTTACAACAAAAGCTAAAGGAACTTCTCTAGGCAAGAAACACAACAGAAGGAAAACACCTACAATAACGAACCCAAAACAATTAAGAAAATGGGAATAGGAACATACATATCGATAATTACCTTAAATGTAAATGGACTAAATGCTCCCACCAAAAGACACAGATTGGCTGAATGGATACAAAAACAAGACCCATATATATGCTGTCTACAAGAGACCCACTTCAGACCTAGAGACACATACAGACTGAAAGTAAGGGGATGGAAAAAGATATTCCATGCAAATGGAAACCAAAAGAAAGCTGGAGTAGCAATTCTCATATCAGACAAAATAGACTTTAAAATAAAGACTACTAGAAGAGACAAAGAAGGACACTACATAATGATCAAAGGATCGATCCAAGAAGAAGATATAACAATTGTAAATATTTATGCACCCAACATAGGAGCACCTCAATACATAAGGCAAATACTAACAGCCATAAAAGGAGAAATCAACAGTAACACAATCATAGTAGGGGACTTTTACACCCCACTTTCCCCAATGGACAGATCATCCAAAATGAAAATAAATAAGGAAACACAAGCTTTAAATGATACATTAAACAAGATGGACTTAATTGATATTTATAGGACATTCCATCCAAAAACAACAGAATACACATTTTTCTCAAGTGCTCATGGAACATTCTCCAGGATAGATCATATCTTGGGTCACAAATCAAGCCTTGGTAAATTTAAGAAAATTGAAAGTGTATCAAGTATCTTTTCCGACCACAATGCTATGAGACTAGATATCAATTACAGGAAAAGAGCTGTAAAAAATACAAACACATGGAGGCTAAACAATACACTACTTAATAACAAAGTGATCACTGAGGAAATCAAAGGGGAAATTTAAAAATACCTAGAAACAAATGACAATGGAGACACAACGACCCAAAACCTATGGGATGCAGCAAAAGCAGTTCTAAGAGGGAAGTTTATAGCAATACAATCCCACCTTAAGAAACAGGAAACATCTCGAATAAACAACCTAACCTTGCACCTAAAGCAATTAGAGAAAGAAGAACAAAAACATCCCAAAGTTAGCAGAAGGAAAGAAATCATAAAAATCAGATCAGAAATAAATGAAAAAGAAATGAAGGAAATGATAGCTAAGATCAATAAAACTAAAAGCTGGTTCTTTGAGAAGATAAACAAAATTGATAAACCATTAGCCAGACTCATCAAGAAAAAAAGGGAGAAGACTCAAATCAATAGAATTAGAAATGAAAAAGGAGAAGTAACAACTGACACTGCAGAAATACAAAAGATCATGAGAGATTACTACAAGCAACTCTATGCCAATAAAATGGACAACCTGGAAGAAATGGACACATTCTTAGAAATGCACAACCTGCCAAGACTGAATCAGGAAGAAACAGAAAATATGAACAGACCAATCACAAGCACTGAAATTGAAACTGTGATAAAAAATCTTCCAACAAACAAAAGCCCAGGACCAGATGGCTTCACAGGTGAATTCTATCAAGCATTTAGAGAAGAGCTAACACCTATCCTTCTCAAACTCTTCCAAAATATAGCAGAGGGAGGAACACTCCCAAACTCATTCTACGAGGCCACCATCACCTTGATACCAAAACCATACAAGGATGTCACAAAGAAAGAAAACTACAGGCCAATATCACTGATGAACATAGATGCAAAAATCCTCAACAAAATACTAGCAAACAGAATCCAAGAGCACATTAAAAGGATCATACACCATGATCAAGTGGGGTTTATCCCAAGAATGCAAGGATTCTTCAATATACGCAAATCAATCAACTTCATACACCATATTAACGAACTGAAGGAGAAAAACCATATGATCATCTCAATAGATGCAGAGAAAGCTTTCGACAAAATTCAACACCCATTTATGATAAAAACCCTGCAGAAAGTAGGCATAGAGGGAACTTTCCTCAACATAATAAAGGCCATATATGACAAACCCACAGCCAGCATCGTCCTCAATGGTGAAAAACTGAAACCATTTCCACTAAGATCAGGAACAAGACAAGGTTGCCCACTCTCACCACTCATATTCAACATAGTTTTGGAAGTTTTAGCCACAGCAATAGAGAAGAAAAGGAAATAAAAGGAATCCAAATCGGAAAAGAAGAAGTAAAGCTGTCCCTGCAGATGACATGATACTATACATAGAGAATCCTAAAGATGCTACCAGAAAACTACTAGAGCTAATCAATGAATTTGGTAAAGTTGCAGGATACAAAATTAATGCACAGAAATCTCTGGCATTCCTATATACTAATGATGAAAAATCTGAAAGTGTAATCAAGGAAACACTCCCATTTACCATTGCAACAAAAAGAATAAAATATCTAGGAATAAACCTACCTAAGGAGACAAAAGACCTGTATGCAGAAAATTATAAGACACTGATGAAAGAAATTAAAGATGATACAAATAGATGGAGAGATGTACCATGTTCTTGGATTGGAAGAATCAACATTGTGAAAATGACTCTACTACCCAAAGCAATCTACAAATTCAATGCAATCCCTATCAAACGACCCCTGGCATTTTTCACAGAACTAGAGCAAAAAACTTCGCAATTTGTATGGAAACACAAAAGACCCTGAATAGCCAAAGCAATCTTGAGAACGAAAAATGGAGCTGGAGGAATCAGGCTCCCTGACTTCAGACTATACTACAAAGCTACATTAATTAAGACAGTATGGTGCTGGCACAAAAACAGAAAGATAGATCAATGGAACAGGATAGAAAGCCCAGAGATAAACCCACGGACATATGGTCACCTTATCTTTGATAAAGGAGGCAGGAATCTACAGTGGAGAAAAGACAGTCTCTTCAATAACTGGTGCTGGGAAAACTGGATAGGGACATGTAAAAGTATGAGATTAGATCACTCCCTAACACCATACACAAAAATAAGCTCAAAATGGATTAAAGACCTAAATGTAAGGCCAGACACTATCAAACTCTTAGAGGAAAACATAGGCAGAACACTCTATGACATAAATCACAGCAAGATCCTTTTTGACCCACCTCCTAGAGAAATGGAAATAAAGACAAAAATAAACACATGGGACCTAATGAAACTTAAAAGCTTTTGCACAGCAAAGGAAACCATAAACAAGACCAAAAGACAACCCTCAGAATGGGAGAAAATATTTGTAAATGAAGCAACTGACAAAGGAGTAATCTCCAAAATTTATAAGCAGCTCATGCAGCTCAATAACAAAAAAACAAACAACCCAATCCAAAAATGGGCAGAAGACCTAAATAGACATTTCTCCACAGAAGATATACAGACTGCCAACAAACACATGAAAGGATGCTCAACATCTTTACTCATTAGAGAAATGCAAATCAAAACTACAATGAGATATCATCTCACACCAGTCAGAATGCCCATCATCAAAAAATCTACAAACAATAAATGCTGGAGAGGGTGTGGAAAAAAAGGAACACTCTTGCACTGCTGGTGGGAATGTGAATTGGTACAGCCACTATGGAGAACGGTATGGAGGTTCCTTAAAAAACTACAAATAGAACTACCATATGACCCAGCAATCCCACTACTGGGCATATACCCTGAGAAAACCAGAATTCAAAAAGAGACATGTACCAAAATGTTCATAGCAGCCCTATTTACAATAGCCCGGAGATGGAAACAACCTAAGTGTCCATCATCGGATGAATGGGTAAAGAAGATGTGGCACATATATACAATGGAATATTACTCAGCCATAAAAAGAAATGAAATTGAGCTATTTGTAATGAGGTGGATGGACCTAGAGTCTGTCATACAGAGTGAAGTAAGTCCGAAAGAGAAAGACAAATACTCTATGCTGACACATATATATGGAATTTAAGAAAAAATAATGTCATGAAGAACATAGGGGTAAGACAGGAATAAAGACACAGACCTACTAGAGAATGGACTTGAGGATATGGGGAGGGGGAAGGGTAAGCTGTGACAAAGTGAAAGAGTGGCATGGACATATACACACTACCAAACGTAAGGTAGATAGCTAGTGGGAAGCAGCCGCATAGCACAGGGAGATCAGCTCGGTGCTTTGTGACCTCCTGGAGGGGTGGGATAGGGAGGGTGGGAGGGAGACGCAAAAGGGAGGGGATATGGGAACATATGTATATGTATAACTGATTAAATTTGTTATAAAGCAAAAAAAAAAAAAAAAAAAAAGAATCTGCCTGTCAACGCAGGGGACAGGGGTTCAAGCCCTGGTCCGGGAAGATCCCAAATGCCATGGAGCAACTAAGCCCGTGTGCCACAACTACTGAGCCTGCACACTAGAGCCCATAAGCCACAACTTCTGAGTCTGCATGCCACAACTACTGAAGCCCATGGGCCTAGAACCTGTGCTCCACAACAAGAGAAGCCACTGCAATAAGAAATCCATGCACAGCAATGAAGAGTAGCCCCTGCTCACCACAACCAGAAAAAGTCTGCATGCAGCAATGAAGACCCAACACAAAAATAAATAAATTTATAAAATTAAAAAAAAAGAAAATATTTGTGATCTTTGGTTAGGCAAAGATGTCTCAAATAAGGCAAAGAAAGAAAAAACCATAAAAGAAAAAACTTCATAAGTTGGACTTCATCAAAATTAAAAACTTTTGCTCTTTGTAAAACACTGTTAAGGAAATTAAGAGGCAAGTTACAGACTAAGAGAAAAATATTTGCAAAACACCTATCTAATAAAGAACTTGTACCCAAAACATATAAAGAACCCTCAAAACTCAGTAATAACAAAAGATCCAATGAAATCAGTGGGCCAAAGATTTGAAGAGACACTTCACCAAGGAAGATATATGACTAGCAGAGAAGTACATGAAAAGTTTCTCAAATCATTATTCTATTTTGAAAATGCAAATTAAAACTACAATGAGATACTTCCACACACCCAGTACCTTAAAACTTAGTGGATTAAAACAATAACCATTTAATTCTATTTCATGTTTTTGTGGGTCATGAATTCAGGCAAAGCTCAGATGACTCATTTGCTCTGTGCAACATTGACTGGGGTCAATCACCGGTACTCAACTGGCAACCAGGCTGTAACTGAGGGACCAAGATAGCTTCACTCACTATACAAATTGTCTCAGAGAGTACAAAAAGAGAATAGAAAAGAGGTTAGCATAACCTCTGTATCAAACAACATAAAAAAGTTTCAAAAGGGGGAAAACTACTGGCCAATGTGTCATGAAAATACCCAGCAGTAAAGGAGCAATATAGATACAGATGTTAAAAAATAATACACAATAATCAAATACAGTTTACCCTAGAAATGCAAGGTTAGTTTAACATTTAAAACTAAAATATAACTTGAAAACTATAATATACAGTATTAACTAATACAGGAGAAAAATCATATGATCATCTTAAGAGATACAGAAAAAGTATTTGATAAAATTCAATGTTCATTAACAATTTTAAAATAACTCTTAGAAAACCAGGAATAGAAGGAACCATGTTTGATCTGTTTAAAGTATCCACAAAAGCCCCATAGCTAATACCATAATTAAGTAGCCACAAAAATCCCATAGCTAATACCATAACTAACATGTAAATGCCTTCTTGAAAACACGAAGATGTTCACAGTCACCACTTATATTCGACCTTGTACTCGAAGTCCTAGCCAGTACAGTAATATAAGAAAATGAATAAATGCTATAAAGTTTGGAAATCAAGATAAAGAACACTATAGTTAGCATATGACATAATTTATGTGTAGAAACTCAAAAAGAATCTCAGAGAAACTATTACAATTAATAAATACATTTAGTAAGATCACTGGACAAAAAGTAAATATATAAAAATCAATTTTATTTCTATACACAGCAACAAACAATTGGAAAAATAATCTTTAAGAAAATACTCCTTACAATAGTAACAAAACTCACCAAATAGCTAAGACTAAATATAATGAAAGACATGCAAGGACTCTACACAGAAAACTATAAAGCATAATTAAGATATATTAAGAAAACCTAAATCAACAAAGCAAGGATAGGCAAACTACAAACTGAAGCCTGCTTCTGTAGTGCCCATAAAGTAAGAGGGTTCTTCCATTTTAAAAGGTTGTAAAACTGGGACTTCCTTGGTGGTCCAGTGATTAAGACTCCGTGCTTCCACCGAAGGTGGCACAGGTCCCATCCCTGCTTGGGGAACTAAGATCCCACATGCCACGAAGCATGGCCAAAAAAAAAAAAAAGTTTAAAACTAAAAAGAAGAAGAAGAAGAAGAAGCGACAGGGCTTCCCTGGTGGCGCAGTGGTTGAGAGTCCGCCTGCCGATGCAAGAGACACGGGTTCATGACCCGGTCTGGGAAGATCCCACATGCTGCGGAGTGGGTGGGCCCATGAGCCATGGCCACTGAGCCTGCATGTCCAGAGCCTGTGCTCCGCAACGGGAGAGGTCACAACAGTGAGAGGCCGGCGTACCACAAAAAAAAAAAAAAAAAAAAAAAAAAAGAATAAGCGACAGAGACTGCATATGGTCCAGAAAGCCTAAAATATATATTATCTGACACTTCACAGAAAAAGGTTGCTAACCCCTGAATTAGAGAAATATACCATTTTCAATGATTAGAAGACTCAGTATTATAAAGACGTCAATTCTCTTCAAATTAATCTGTATATTCAATAACTCCAAATTAAACTACTAATAGGTTTTTTTTGGAAATTCACAAGCTGATTCAAAATTTTTAATTAAAATGTAAAAAGCCGAGTATAGCCTCAACTCTTTAAAAAGAAGAGAAAAAAAAAAGAAAAAGAAGAGCAAACTTGGAGGTTTTATGCTACTAGATGCCAAGATTTCTTATAAAGCTATAGTAATAAAAACAAAATAGTACTGGCACAAAGTTAAATAGAACAGACTAGAAAGCCCAAGAATTGACCCACACATATGCAATATACTTATTTTCAATAAAAGTGAGAAAGCATGATCTTTTCAATAAACGGTGCCAGATCAATTAGATATACACATGGGAAAAAAAACAACCCTGACTTCTATTTCACATAGATATATAAATCAATTCCAAATGGATTACAGGCATAAATATAAAAGGTAAAAAATAACTCTTCTAGAAGATAACATATGATAATGTCTTCATGACCCTGGGGCAAGCAAAGATTTCTTCAATATAAAAAGCTCTCACCATAGAGGGAAAGATAGGTAAACTGACTTGATTAAAATTGAGAAATTCTATTCAATCAAAAGCCACCATTAAGAGGTAGAAAACAAACCACAGTCTGAGAGATTTTTGAACTACAAATAGTTGACAAGAACTCATATCCAGACTATGTAAAATACTTTTAAATTAATCATTTAAAAAGATAGCTAAATCCAATAAAATGAGGGGCAAAAGACACTCCACAAAAGATGATACCTGAATGGCAAATTAACACATTAAAAGGTGTTCAACATCATTAGTCATTAGAAAAATGCAAATTAAAAACACAGTGAGGAACTTCCCTGGTGGTCCAGTGGTAAAGAATCCACCTTCCAATGCAGGGGACTCAGGTTCGATCCCTGGTCAGGGAACGAAAATTCCACATGCTGCAGGGCAACTAAGCCTGTGCACCACAACTACAGAACCCACACTCCACAACCAGAGAGAAGCCCGCATGCTGCAATGAAAACCCATGCCAGAAGGAAAGATCCCACGTGATGCAACTAAGACCCAACACAGCCAAATAAATAAATAAATAAATAAAATATATTTTTAAAAACACAATAAGATCTCACTATATATTTACCAAAAACGCTATTTTTTTTAAATTCAAGTATTGGCAAATATGTGGAGTAACTGAAATTCTTACACACTGGTGGTATGAGTGTAAACTGGTACAACCACTTTGGAAAATTGAGAGTATCTGCTAATAATAAATAATCACATGTTCTCTGACCTAACAATTCTACTCTTAAGCTTGTACTTAACACAGACACATATATATGTGCATCCAAAGACATGCTCAAAAATATTCACAAAGTATCATTCGTAATTTTTTAAAAACTGTAATTCAAATGTCTATCAGCAATAGCATGGGAAAATAGTAGCAGCATATTCATAGGATGAAACACTGTGCAGCAAAGAGAATAAACAAACCATAACCATGTACCACAACATGGATGAAATTCACAGTCATAAAGCTGGGCCAAAAAGCCAGACACAAGGTTGAAAACAAGCAAAATTCATTCATGCTGATGATAGAAGTCATAATAGAGGTTATTCTGGGGGAAAAATGACTCGGAAAAGGCATGATGGAGGCTTCTGGGTTGCTGGTGATGCTCAATTTCTTGATCTGAGTGGTAGTTACATGGCTATGTTCATTCTGTTAAAATTTGTTCACTTACAATTTATGGACTTTTCTGCATGTATGTTAAATCTCAATAAAAACTCTGCAAAAGAAGAAAAGTATGCTGTGTATTTGAAACATTTACCAAAAGCAAAAACCCTAGACTAGTACTGATTGTATCTGGCCATGCATATGCTCTGGGCAAAATAACCCTGGGCATGTGTCCTGGGTTAAACAGTGTCCCACAAAAGTCATGCCCATCTGGAACCTTAGAATGGGACCTTGTTTGGAAATAGGGTCTTTGTAAATGTAATCAAGTTAA
Organism: Mesoplodon bidens; assembly: GCF_964165515.1. NCBI lineage: Eukaryota > Metazoa > Chordata > Mammalia > Artiodactyla > Ziphiidae > Mesoplodon > Mesoplodon bidens. Next base: position 77,193,713 of record NC_138161.1, on the reverse strand, counting down.
GATGAGGTCATATTGGATTAGGGTGGGTCCTAACCCAATGACTGGTGTCCTTAATTTGGACAGAGATATAGAGAAAAGAACACCACATGAAAACAGACACTCCCAGGGAGAATGTCATGTGATAACAACAGAGGTTGGAGCAACACATGTACAACACAAGGAACCCAAGCATTGCTGAAAACCCACCAGAAGCTGGAAGCATCAAGGAAAGATTCTTCCCTAGAGCCTTGTCAAAGAGCACAGCCCTGATAACACCTTGATTTCAGACTTCTAACCTCCAGAACTATAAAAGAATAAATTTCTGCTGTTCTATAGGGGTAAGACAGGAATAAAGACACAGACCTACTAGAGAATGGACTTGAGGATATGGGGAGGGGGAAGGGTAAGCTGTGACAAAGCAAAAGAGCAGCATGGACATATATACACTACCAAACGTAAGGTAGATAGCTAGTGGGAAGCAGCCGCATAGCACAGGGAGATCAGCTCGGTGCTTTGTGACCGCCTGGAGGGGTGGGATAGGGAGGGTGGGAGGGAGACGCAAAAGGGAGGGGATATGGGAACATATGTATATGTATAACTGATTAAATTTGTTATAAAGCAAAAAATAAATAAATAAATAAATAAATAAATAAATGTTGGAGGTAACACTGAAAAAAAAAATTCTGCTGTTCTAAGCTGCCCAGTTTATAATAACTTGTTACAGCAGCCCTAGGAAACTAATATAGCAGGTACAGAAGTCAGGAGTGCAAGAAGAAAACTCATTTTAGAAACAAGCATCCAGCAGGTTGAAAAGAGGGAGCACAGATAGCCAGCTAGCTTGTATGGAACCAGGATAAAAGCTTGACCCCTCAATCTCAACCACCTGGATTGTGTTTGGTGCTCTAAACAGAATCCATTGACTTTATAATACTGCCAAGTCCTATTTCAAGGCCTAGATATAAACAAATAAGCTCTTTAGGGGACAGCACACACAGAAAACAGAAAACATATTTCTTAGAAAAGAGAAATAAACCAATTTGGGACATTTTTTTAAAACAAAGAGCTTTGGTCTGGTACACCTGTAAATTAAAGATGAAATGTTTTGCTTATAAAATACCATTCTGCCATGAAGAGACAAATGTTTTTACATATTAAAAGTAACTTTTGTGTTATTTAACTCAACAGAAAAAATACATGCAAAAACACCATCTCAGGTAACCCTAAGAAAGAAGGCTATAAATGGTAATCTTGTCACAGAAAGAGTGTAATGATCTGGATAATTCAAAGTATTCTTCTGTGGTGGGGAAGGGAGGAAAATGACTGTATCACACAAGCACTCCCCCCAAAACGTCCAATCCTGACACTGGTAATAAATGCTAAAAGGATGGATCTAATTCTATCTCTTCAGCATCTGACATTTACTGTACCTACTGAAAGGGGGTAAGGGGAAGGTTGCAGGGAGTGAAAGGGGTGAGGACCAGTATTTTCTTATATTGATTGCTCACCTTCACACCAGTTGTGCTCTTCTACAATTAACAACCACCTTAATGTTCTAAAATATCAATGGCAATCAAAGCTCACATTCCCCAAGGTTTGAACTGCAACCACCAGATCATGCAACTTTTGTCATAAAGTCAAAGTTTATTATACAAAGGGTTACTTAAAATGAGATGATGACAAGTTTGATAATTCACTATATTCTGTTAACAGGTTTTGTTTCTTTTTTTTTTTTTTTCAAAACTATCACTGAATTCAGGAAGGGTGAAACTAAAGGGCAGAGCACAGTCTTCCAGGTTTAAACACCTTTATTTGGAAATTGTGATAACCTTCTTGAGGCCTGAGTTATGTCTTCACTTGTTTTGAAAAACGTTTATTTCCAGCACATCCTCAGAGTACATAAAAGTACAGAGAGAATGCTAACCCAACTATGCAAATCAATTTTTAAGGGCTGTCAGATATTTTGAAAGTATTTATGTGATTTGCATATGCCAATAATAAAACATTCTGATTATTAATTCAAAGAGGTAATATAAGAGCCTCAACCATGCAACACTGTTGACTTGCTTATTATTATACACAGTTTAAAATAATATATCTTTTTTTAAAAACCTATATCCAAGAATTTTCACTCAAACTGTTCTTCGTGTCCATCATTCATCTATAACATCTTACCCTAAAACCTGTGTAACCTACTTAAAATGAATTCAGTGTGGAAACTTGAACACATGATGCAGATAATTTTAAGGCATAATTGTTCATTTTACCAATGGGATCTTCATTTTAGAGAGAGGTTCACTTAGGGGAAAAAAGTCATAAGAGGTTTCCATAATGTGCTTAAAATAAAACTCAATTTACATACCACTCCCCAGAAATACAGCTGAGTAAAGACATAAATCCAACTTCCCACTCTTCGAAAAGACACTTACATGATTAGTCCTTCACTTCACTCAGGACTTCCAAATGCCCCCAATTGGTGAGAACTGCCCTGACCACCCTGTACAAAATAGTATCCCATGCACATAATTCTCTATCTCCTCTTATTCTGCTTTATTATTTTCAGAGTATTTATCACCATCTGACATATTACATTTGCTATTCGTTTTGTTCTTGGTACTTAATTTCTGTCTTCTCTTATTAGAATGTAACCACCTTGAGGGAAGAGTCCTGCTGAGCTCCAGCTCCAAGAACAGTCCCTGGCAAAGAGTAGGCAATGAATGAATGAGTGAATACCATAAAGGAAAGGAAATGAAGTCTTACAATCTGTGATGAAAAGAAGTTGAACATTTTCTTAGATGTACTAGATTAGGACGAAATTATTATTCCACCTGGGTTATTAGTAACTCTAGTGATGTAGTTTCCTAGATCATTTTCCACTTGAGTAAAAAGCTTCAGGGTAGATCTTTTATGAGCTGTCCATCAACTTTCCCCATTTTATGTCAAAAGGGATAATTAACTTAGTAGAGAATTTTTTTAAACAATAAGATTGTTAAAAACTGAAACTACTTAATGGGAGCAATAGTTAAGAATCTGGGGCATGGAATAAATCTCTCCGAAGACAGAACAGCTCTTTGATTTAGATGCAGCACATTCTGACTAAAGTATGAGGTTTTGCAGTGTTTCCCATGTGGGAGCTCTGACCTCTAATCAACAAACATGAGGTGATGAAGAGCTTGTACTTACTATTACACACTTTACGTAATGGATGGCTTCTTGATTTTCTCGAAGGTAGTACTTTGTTTATGAGTCACCTCTGAAATCTGTTTTCTTTCGTGGGTGGCCTTTCATTGTGCTCTATTGTAGTAACACCTACTCTTCACCCCTATCATGCCTGGAGTAAGGGAGCATTTTAGAAAATGAATCTGTACTGTACTTTGCACCACAAATGATATGCACCCCATAATCTTTCAATATATTCATACCTAGTGTGTTAGGTAGTTTGCATTATGCTTGAGAGCTGTTCCTGACCTCAGACACTCCTTGTATCAGTAATTCTTTCCTGCACACACTAGCTGCTGGACAGAGAGAACAAACAGGCCCAGAGTGGCTCTCTTCCTCCAGAGAGAAGGATTCTGGCCAAAGAAAATGAACTCTCTGATTCTCAAAAGAATAACCACAGGACTGAGGTCTTATTTCTGACTCCACAGGGAAACCGTGAAAGACCACACAGAACCCATAGGAAAATGTGTCACTTCTAAATGTGCCAAACCACAGTGTGCCCTGTTGGATTCTGAATGGAGTTCAGGCTGTCACCTGTTGGATCACTCAGCTCAGGCTAAGTTATGCTACCAGCAGCAAAAAAAAATCCCCAAATCTCGATGACTTACAACAATATGGTCTATTTCTCCCTCATGTAACATGTTCAAGAGTCAGCTTCAGCTCTGGCATCTTCATCCTCAGCCAGACAGTAGGCACAGCCCCTCTCTGGGCTACACAAAGTCAGTCTCGTGGCAGAGGTAAAAGAGTAATGATGGAACAACACAGTGGCTCTTAAAGCTCCTCAGGAGTGGCATTGGTCACCTCCACTCACACTACATTGGCCAAAGCAAGTTGTAGAACCAATTCCAACATCAGTGGAGTAGGACTCTAAACCTCCTGCAGGAAAGGGCCAACAGGGAGATGCAGTGAAAAGTTGTGAACAACAATATAATCTACCATCCCTACGATCTAAAATCCTAAATGGTTTAGGACATGGTTGCTTGACCAACATGTGAGTATTCATACTTAATTTTGAGAATCTGATAAAAAGTACAGAATCATCCCCAGAAAAATACACACACATACAAACCTATCCCAAGAAATACACACACATACAAATACCTAAAAAAGTATGAACATAATTTCAAGGGTCAGAGACCCCTAATTCCATACATGAACTCCAAATCCAGAATAGCAACTCTTGTTTCAGAAAATTTCTCCATAGATCATTAAACAAACTGTCATTTGTCAACTTGAGGTCAGCTTCCTCATTCCATCTGAAATTAGAGGAGAAGGACCTCACCAGGAAGGACACCTAGGTTCTCTGCAAACTTCCAGGATGACCCTGAGGGGCTGGGGTCTGGGTCACTGCCCTCCACATCACCTGACAAAGTTCACTGAAAGGGGGCCACATTGCCTTTAAATGTTATTTTTTTCTTCCCATTAAAATTGTCCAGGATTTTATGATAGTGCTTTTTTTCTGTTTTATAAATTATCGATCTAACTATACACACATACATATATTGAATATTTATATAGGTAATACTGAAACTTAGTAATATGAGTAATAATATTACTAAGTATTACTACTTAGTAATATTACATAAATCATATCGCCTTATCCTAAGACAACCAAACACTGTCAGTTAATACATACATACACACAAACACACACACAGCTGTGTGTCTGTGGCTCTCTCACTTCTATAGGGCTAACAATCACACGTATAAATCAGCTTTGAGAGGGCAGACAGCAGAAGCAAGAATAATTACAATCCTGCAGCCTGTGGAACAAAAACCACATTCATAGAAAGATAGACAAGATGAAAAGGCAGAGGGCTATATACCAGATGAAGGAACAAGATAAAACCCCAGAAAAACAACTAAATGAAGAGGAGATAGGCAACCTTCCAGAAAAAGAATTCAGAATAATGATAGTGAAGATGATGCAGGACCTCGGAAAAAGAATGGAGGCAAAGACTGAGAAGGTGCAAGAAATGTTTAACAAAGACCTAGAAGAATTAAAGAAAAAACAAACAGAGATGAACAATACAAGAATTGAAATGAAAACTACACTAGAAGGAATCAATAGCAAAATAACTGAGGCAGAAGAACGGATAAGTGACCTGGAAGACAGAATGGTGGAATTCACTGCTGCAGAACAGACTAAAGAAAAAAGAATGAAAGGAAATGAAGACAGCCTAAGAGACCTCTGGGACAACATAAAACGCAAAAACATTCACATTATAGGGGTCCCAGAAGGAGAACAGAGAGAGAAAGGACCCGAGAAAATATCTGAAGACATTATAGTCAAAAACTTCCCTAACACGGGAAAGGAAATACCCACCCAAGTCCAGGAAGTGCAGTGAGTCCCATACAGGATAAACCCAAGGAGAAACAAACCTGGACACATAGTAATCAAATTAGCAAAAATTAAAGACAAAGAAAAATTACTGAAAGCAGCAAGGGAAAATGACAACATACAAGGGAACTCCCATAAGGTTAACAGCTGATTTCTCAGCAGAAACTCTACAAGCCAGAAGGGAGTGGAATGATATACTTAAAGTGATGAAAGGGAAGAACCTACAACCAAGATTACTCTACCTGGCAAGGATCTCATTCAGATTCGATGGAGAAATCAAAAGCTTTACAGACAAGCAAAAGCTAAGAGAATTCAGTACCACCAAACCAGCTCTCCAACAAATGCTAAAGGAACTTCTCTAAGTGGGAAACAAAAGGGAAGAAAAGGACCTACAAAAACAAACCCAAAACAATTAAGAAAATGATCATAGGAACATACATATCGATAATTACCGTAAATGTGAATGGATTAAATGCTTCAACAAAAAGACACAGGCTTGCTGAATGGACACAAGAACAAGACCCATATATATGCTGTCTACAAGAGACCCACTTCAGACCTAGGGACACATACAGACTGAAAGTGAGGGGATGGAAAAAGATATTCCATGCAAAATGGAAATCAAAAGAAACCTGGAGTAGCAATACTCATATCAGATAAAATAGACTTTAAAATAAAGAATGTTACAAGAGACAAGGAAGGACACTACATAATGATCAAGGGATCAATCCAAGAAGAAGATACAACCATTATAAATATATATGCACCCAACATAGGAGCACCTCATGACATAAGGCAACTGCTAACAGCTGTATAAGAGGAAATCGACAGTAACACAATAATAGTGGGGGACTTTAACACCTCATTACACTAATGGAGAGATCAACCAAAATGAAAATAAATAAGGAAACAGAAGCTTTAAATGATACAACAGACCAGATAGATTTAATTGATATTTATACGACATTCCATCCAAAAACAGAAGATTAAACTATCTTCTCAAGTGCACATGGAACATTCCCAGGATAGATCACATCTTGGGTCACAAATCAAGCCTCAGTAAATTTAAGAAAACTGAAATATCAAGCATCATTTCTGACCACAACACTATGAGATTAGAAATGAATTACAGGGAAAAAAGGTAAAACACACAAACACATGGAGGCTAAACAATACGTTACTAAACAACCAAGAGATCACTGAAGAAATCAAAGAGGAAATCAAAAAATGCCTAGAGACAAATGACAATGAAAACACAACGATCCAAAACCTATGGGATGCAGCAAAAGCAGTTCTAAGAGGGAAGTTTATAGCTATACAAGCCTACCTCAAGAAACAAGAAAAATCTCAAGTAAACAATCTATCCTTACACCTAAAGGAACCAGAGAAAGAAGAACAAACAAAACCCAAAGTTAGCAGAAGGAAAGAAATCATAAAGATCAGAGCAGAAATAAATGAAATAGAAACAAAGAAAACAAAAGCAAAGATCAATAAAACTAAAAGCTGCTTCTTTGAGAAGATAAACAAAATTGATAAACCATTAGCCAGACTCATCAAGAAAAAGAGGGAGAGGACTCAAATCAATAAAATTAGAAATGAAAACGGAGAAGTTACAACAGACACCGCAGAAATACAAAGCATCCTAAGAGACTACTACAAGGAACTCTATGCCAATAAAATGGACAACCTGGAAGAAATGGACAAACTCTTAGAAAGGTATAACATTCCTAGACTGAACCAGGAAGAAACAGAAACTATGAACAGACAAATCACAAGTAATGAAATTGAAACTGTGATTAAAAATCTTCCAACAAACAAAATCCCAGGGCCAGATGGCTTCACAGGTGAATTCTATCAAACATTTACAGAAGAGCTAACACCCATCCTTCTCAAACTCTTCCAAAAATTGCAGAGAAAGGAATAATCCCAGACTATGAGGCCACCATCACCCTGATACCAAAACCAGGCAAAGATACTACAAAAAAAGAAAATTACAGACCAATATCACTGATGAATACAGATGCAAAAATCCTCAACAAAATACTAGCAAACAGAATCCAACAACACATTAAAAGGATCATACACCACGATCAAGTGGGATTTATCCCAGGGATGCAAGGATTCTTCAATATACGAAAATCAATCAATGCAATACACCGTATTAACAAACTGAAGAATAAAAACCATATGATCGTCTCAATAGATGCAGAAAAAGCTTTTGATAAAATTCAACGCCCATTTATGATAAAAACACTCCAGAAAGTGGGCATAGAGGGAACCTACCTCAACATAATAAAGGCCATATATGACAAACCCACGGCAAACATCATTCTCAATGGTGAAAAACTGAAAGCATTTCCTCTAAGATTAGGAACGAGACAAGGATGTCCACTCTCACCACTATCATTCAACATAGTTTTGGAAGTCCTAGCCACGGCAATCAGAGAACAAAAAGAAATAAAAGGAATACAAATTGGAGAAGAAGAACTAAAACTGTCACTGTTTGCAGATGACATGATACTATACATAGAGAATCCTAAAAATGTTACCAGAAAACTACTAGAGCTAATCAATGAATTTGGTAAAGTTGCAGGATACAAAATTAATGCACAGAAATGTCTTGCATTCCTATACACTAATGATGAAAAATCTGAAAGAGAAATTATGGAAACACTCCCATTTACCACTGCAACTAAAAGAATAAAATACCTAGGAATAAACCTACCTAGGGAGACAAAAGACCTGTATGCAGAAAACTATAAGACACTGATGAAAGAAATTAAAAATGATACCAACAAATGGAGAGATATGCCATGTTCTTGGATTGGAAGAATCAGTATTGTGAAAATGACTATACTACCCAAAGCAATCTACAGGTTCAATGCAATCCCTATCAAATTACCAATGGCATTTTTAACAGAACTAGAACAAATCATATTAAAATTTGTATGGAGACACAAAAGACCCCAAATAGCCAAAGTAGTCTTGATGGAAAAAGACAGAGCTGGAGGAATCAGACTCCCTGACTTCAGACAATACTACAAAGCTACAGTAATCAAGACAATACGGTACTGGCACAAAAACAGAAACATAGATCAATGGAACAAGACAGAAAGCCCAGAGATAAACCCACGCATCTATGGTCAACTAATCTATGACAAAGGAGGCAAAGATAAACAATGGAGAAAAGACAGTCCCTTCAATACGTGGTGCTGGGAAAACTGGACAGTTACATGTAAAAGAATGAAATTAGGACACTCCCTAACACCATACACAAAAATAAACTCAAAATGGATTAGAGAGCTAAATGTAACACTGGACACTATAAAACTCTTAGAGGAAAATATAGGAAGAAAACTCTTTGACATAAATCACAGCAAGATCTTTTTTGATCCACCTCCTAGAGTAATGGAAATAAAAACAAAAATAAACAAATGGGACCTAATGAAACTTCAAAGCTTTTGCACAGCAAAGGAAACCATAAACAAGATGAAAAGACAACCCTCAGAATGGGAGAAAATATTTGCAAACAAATCAACGGACAAACAATTAATCTCCAAAATACAGAAACAGCTCATGCAGCTCAATATTAAAGAAACAAACAACCCAATCCAAAAATGGGCAGAAGACCTAAATCGACCTTTCTCCAAAGAAGACATACAGATGGCCAAGAAGCACATGAAAAGCTGCTCAACATCACTAATTATTAGAGAAATGCAAATCAAAACTACAATGAGGTATCACCTCACACCAGTTAGAATGGGCATCATCAGAAAATCTACAAACAATAAATGCTGGAGAGCGTGTGGAGAAAAGGGAACCCTCTTGCACTATTGGTGGGAATGTAAATTGATACAGCCACTATGGAGAACAGTATGGAGGTTCCTTAAAAAACTAAAAATAGAATTTCCATATGATCCAGCAATCCCACTATTGGGCACATACCCAGAGAAAACCATAATTCAAAAAGACAGGGCCTCCCTGGTGGCGCAGTGGTTGAGAGTCCGCCTGCCGATGCAGGGGATACGGGTTCGTGCCCCGGTCTGGGAGGATCCCATATGCCGCGGAGCGGCTGGGCCCGTGAGCCATGGCCACTGGGCCTGTGCATCCGGAGCCTGTGCTCCGCAACGGGAGAGGCCACAACAGTGAGAGGCCCGCATACCGCAAAAAGAAAAAAAAAAAAAAAGACACATGCACTCCAATGTTCATTGCAGCACTATTTACAATAGCCAGGTCATGGAACCAACCTAAATGTCCATCGATAGACAAATGGATAAAGAAGATGTGGTACATATATACAATGGAATATTACTCAGCCATAAAAAGGAAGGAAATTGAGTCATTTGTTGAGACGTGGATGGATCTAGAGACTGTCATACAGAGTGAAGTAAGTCAGAAAGAGAAAAACAAATATCGTATATTAATGCATGTATGTGGAACCTAGAAAATGGTACAGATGAGCCGGTATGAAGGGCAGAAGTTGAGACACAGATGTAGAGAACAGACGTATGGACACCAAGGGTGGAAAACCATGGTGGGGTGGGGATGGTGGTGTGCTGAATTGGGTGATTGGGACTGACATGTATACACTGATGTGTATAAAACTGATGACTAATAAGAACCTGCAGTATAAAAAAACAAACAAAAAAACAAAAAAAAACTAATACTAAACTTTCTTTGGGTTATTTTTATGGAAATATGTTAATATAAATTTTTCAGACATTGCATGAAATTTCTAAAAATCTTATATGTTCTGGTATAATGTTATAAGTCATAATTCTAGTTATTACTTTAAAATGTATATCTCAGAAATAACTAAATTTCCTTGTCAATTGCATTATTATGAACTTTCATCAAATCTTTAACTGTGGTCATTTTTAAGTCTTTTGTCATTTACAGACAGTTCTGGGTGTACTCTGATGCTTTTGCAAAAATGTTCCTATAAAAGGGTTTCATCTTCAAGGAATTCATGGAAAAGACTCTGACAAGTACATGTTTCTGGTAACTCACTATACTGCTGAACTGAATGAATAAGCATTTTCAGAACTCTAATGGAAAACTGATGAACTCATAAAAGTGCCAACAAAAGATCAAGATGAAAAAAAATTAATTACATGGGACTGAGTGGACTGATGAGGATGATTATAATTTTTGTGACTTTCTGCTTGAATAAAAAAAAATCCCACAAGGACTCAGAGGCAAAAAATATACAAATCAATTTTCACTGCAAAGTAAAGGAGCTGTTACAGTGGAGGATTACTGGACTGAATGTCAATATTATGACATAGTATGAGTGTGTTTCGTGTTTGGTAATTGCAATCATTGTTGCTTTTGTTGTGGTCATACACTTACAATGCTTGGTGTCAGTCTATCTCTTGTAAAAATAAAATACAGTGTGTGTGTGTGGGGGGGTGGGAATCAGCTTTTTTCTAAACTCTAGCAAAATCCTCAAATGTAGCCACAATGAAGATTGGATAAGCGAGCTCAGAGTTAGGGAGCAAGGCCATCTTCGCCCTACTCAGAAAGCAACTCTACTAATTGGCCTGCCAATTAGTACAGTTATGATATGAGGGCACCTGGCCTGCCACAGATGTGATGACATTTTTACCCAATGCCAAATGAGGTGGAATCAGCCACCTACTAATGTAACAAGCACCTGAAGGAATTGTCAGCTGGCTTCTTGTGAGAGTCATTTTTGTTCACACTGTGGTCTGAGTTTCCTTGTTTTTTAAATGTTTTAGAGTAGATTTATTTATTTTTAGTTGTGATTTGGAGCCGGAAATCTATACAAACTCAAGTTATTTTAAGGAAATGCGAGACCAAGGAAAGTGCCAATCAGAGGACATGGCACAGGTTTTCCTGACTGAAGCTGGACACGTTTTGGTTTCTGACCTGCACATCTCTTTGCAAGGTTGGGTAAAACATGGAGCAAACATCATTTTCATTTGAGAAAAGAAAACATCCTGAACATTTTATGACTTCAAATTTCAACCTGGAGCTGCCAAAACTGAAGTGCTGCTCCTGCATGTAGAAGGAGAGGCCCAGCAAGTCACAGGCTCACAACCAGACTGGGCTCTGCTCAGCCCCGCTGCACAGGCCGCACAGCTCTGCGGGTAAGGGAGCCACTGCCCAGGCCTAGAGTGCTAGAGGGGGCAATGTGTTCTTATCTAAATAGACTCTCAACTTCAGAGTTCTTTTCTTCTTTTTAATTGAGGTAAAGTAGCACATAATGTTATATAAGTTTCCAGTGTGGAAAAAAGCCACTCTGTGCTATAAAATTTCATTGAGGATTAAAGCAAAATAACTTTACCTTGGAATTTATTCACAATCCTTAAGTGCTTTCTGTTGGATTCTAAAACTCTATTTGAATTTTACATATAACTGCATCCATTGCTTTCAGCAAACCCAACACATAAACATCCTGATTACGGGGTGAGAATTTGCTTTACAAAAACCTTCACTAAGGATTTCTTTAAACAGCAACCCTCTCTGGAGGCATTTAAAAATAAATTATGAAAATATACATTTTGGTACACAGCTAACATGTTAGGAATGTACACACGCACCAGTTATTTACACATAACATTGTTCCTTAAGATTTTGCTAAAACATAGGTATCAAAACAACCACAAACCCTGCAAGTATAAAGAAGTCACACTCTATAATCTGCAAAATAAATAGCTGTTTAAGATGATAGTAAAAGGTGTAATATTTGTGCAAAATATACAAAAGTATAAATGCTATTGTTTGGGGAGAAATATGAATTAACTGCTATTAATTTCATTTTAATGAATTTAAGTATCAGAATTACATATCATATTGCAATTTTTATTTTCTAATAATAATTATTGTGAAATAACTAAGAGCAAAAACACATGTAACATTTTTCCTGTGTGGTTCCACTCTAAATCCCATTTCATCCATTCCCTCTCCCCTATGTTTCCCAATGCCCTAGAAATACCCCATACCAGTTACAAACGCCATGCCAGCCACAAACACAGCTCCATACCAACTAGCTCTACCCTGCTGCCCTTTGTCATGGTTCCAGAATGGATGGCTATGGAATAGGCACGATAAGGTAGCTTTCAAGCTTTTATAGACCAGTGAGAAGATGGGTCTCCAGATAATGGACCATTTTAATACCCTAATGCCTCAGATTCAGACATTCCCATTACAGAGATGTCATGATCAGAAAATCCAAACAAAGGAAAATCATTTACATGATTTACAACTATTCCCTAATATTTTAAAATATCAATAACCCTCCCTAATGTTTTATTACTTGTGGCAAGGCTTGCTCCATGCTGATATCAGCTGAAAATTGGGATAAAATACAGAGAGTGGGAGGGGTGAGAAGACTTATCAGGGAGAGAGTGGAGCCCAGAAATCTTGATTAGCAATCACCTCCACCATGTAATGAGTTTCTGGACCAGCAGGGGTGAAATTGCATGCCAAAAATCACAATAAATTATTCTCCACTTGAACACAGACTAGCCATATCATCACCTAGTTCTGGGTTTAGAAAATTGAACTTATCAAATGCATTGCTGAACAAAAGCTGGTCCTCATTTCCTAATGCAGTTGACTGTGCTGGATGATTGATTGTGGATGAAGGTTCAGTAATATGGAACAATGATCAAAGACTGTATATCAGCCACTGGGCATGCAGTGCTGTTATTACAGTGTCAACCAATAAACATAGTCTTTTAAGAAACTCTACTGGTCACACACTAATTCAAGAGCTGCTCCACTCTGTAGAATAACTGCTCCACAGAGAAATTCACATAAAGGTACCACAATTGCTATATCCCTTTCTTCAAGTAATATCACGTGGTAGTGGAGTAAGCTATCTGTGCCTTCTGGGTGTTCAAAAAAACTGGTTAACTTTTTCATCAAAATGGTTTAGAACAGCTTTGAAAGCAAATCTTAAAGAAGCCACTTCAATGTGCCAATCTACATTTGCCAATATTCTTCTCTTAATCTCTATCTTTAAGTAGTACCACAGTAAGAGGATACAAGTATGTTTAACAGTCTCCAACAAACACCAGTTTCAAAGAAAATCAGACCAATGGAAAAATGGAATGGCAAAGGAATGTAGAATTCTCAAAGGTTCTCTGCCTCAGATTCTTGATAAATATGAGCAAGGATGCAAATCTGTATTTATATATGTTTTAATTAAAAAAATTCTTCCTGAGATATTTTCTAACTCAACAATGCCATGCTTATCTGTGTATAAACAGCTGTTGAATTTCAACCATTCATTCATTTACTCATTCAAGATTAAGTTAATAAGCATTGACTGAGTTAAAACATGTGTTAAGTTCTGCGTTCAGCAGAGGAGATACAAAATTAAAATATTTATCCCTGCCTGTAAGCTCAGTATAGGGGGAGAGATGTTTAAACACTAATTATTTAGAAGAAAATAAAGGAGTAGGACAACTACATAGGCACTGAGCATTTTGAATCTCCTATGAAGGCTACCTAAACAGAAGGCAAGACTTTCCCCAGGGGGTGACACCTGAGCCATCCCAGGAGAGATCAAACATCACTTCATGCAATGATAGAAGGGGATGGTCTGAGAGGACAGCCTGAACAAAGAAACAGAGGCTAAAAGAATAGAGGCCAGAGAACTACAGCATTGGGGAATGTGAAAAAAGTTCCAGGGAAGGAGTAGCAAGAGACGGATGGAGAGGTAGGCATGCGAGATCAGAGGGTCCTTTGATACCACCCGAAGACTGGCCTTATCCCACAAGCAACAAGGAGCCACCAAAGAGGAGTGACCAGTAATAGACATAATGTGGGGGGTTAATCCGTGTATAATTTACAGTCTGCCCTCTATACCTCAGTTTCTCCACACCTTCGGATTCAACCAACCACAGACCTATTTACTAATGAAAAAATAACTGCACATAAGTGAACACGTAGGATTCAAGCTCATGTTGTTCAAGGGTCAACTGTATGTTTTTAAGAGATACTTCTGGGAACTTTATGAAAAATGAGTCTGACCAAAATTGAAGTGCTCAGTTAATAACAGTCCAGGCAAGAGTGGCTGAAGCCCTGAGCTGTGGCAGAGGAGAGGAAATAGATAATATCTTTTATAATAGATAAAAGACAGGGGAGCTAAAATTTCCAGATGCTAGTGCTTCACTGGATATAAGGGTGAGGAAAAGAGGAGCGGCAATATGGTCTCTGGTTTGGGGTCCTTCTCGGCAACTGAATGAAAGATGATGTATTGAGTCAGACTGAGAATGAAGGAGGAGGAGGAGCTAATGTAAGTGTAGATGATGAATCCAGTCATCATCTGTGTTTGGGGACCTGTGGGGCCCCCATAGGGAGCTGTAGTTTTTAATCTAGGAGTCAGGGTGGAGATCTGCTGGAATATAAAGATAGAGGAATTGTTTCCAATTATACAACAGTTAGTACCCCAAAAGTGCATGGTATCACCCACAGAGAGTATGTGAAGCAGTAAAAACAATGGCTGAAGCCAGAACCTTGGGGACCACTTGGTATTTAAGAAGTGGCAAGAGGAAAAAGAAACCAACTTTAGGACTTCCCTGGTAGCACAGTGGTTAAGAATCTGCCTGCCAATGCAAGGGACATAGGTTTGAGCCCTGGTCCGGGAAGATCCCACATGCCGCACAGCAACTAAGCCTGTGCGCCACAACTACTGAGCCTGAGCTCTAGAGCCTGCAAGCCACAACTACTGAGCTCACATGCCACAACTACTGAAGCCTGTGCGCCTAGAGCCCGTGCTCTGCAACAAGAGAAGCCACCACAATGAGAAGTCTGTGCACCGCAACGAAAAGTAGCCCCCGCTCACCACAACTAGAGAAAGACCACACGCAGCAATGAAGACCCAATGCAGCCAAAAATAAAATAAATAAATAAGTTTATTTAAAACAAGAAACCAACTGTAAAAGAAAAAGACTCTCAAAGAAAGAGGGTCTTTGAGACCCCCAGAGAAAGAGGGGAACAAGTCAGAATTGAAAGGAAGGAAATGATGAGTAGTGCCCAATGCACAAAACCAGCAGAAATGTTCCATAATGATAGAGACTGGAAAACACCCATTGGATCTGGAAACTAGAGGATGTCACCGTTGACCCAAACAAGAGTCATATTAATGGTATGATAGAGGTGAGCCTGTACAACAGTAGGCTGAGGAGTGAGCTAGTGAAGGTAGCAAGAGCAGACTATTCCTTCAAGATATCTGGATAAGAAGGGGGATAAGAGAGCGTGCACCAGTTTAGAACGGGGCTGGAAAGCCTGAGAGAGGCTGGTTTACATCTTTGTTTTGTAATGATGAGGAGCTTGAATGTGTTTAATAAGTTGGAGGGCAGGCATTATGAAGGTGAGAAAGGTTGAAGGTTGAAGGGTAAAGGTTCAAGGGGATGAGAGGCTGTGCGTGGGATCAAGGAGGGGGTCTACCAAGAGAAAAGAAGAGGGAACTAAGCCTGGTGCCAGCTTCAGCTATCTAGATGCCATGCTTTCTGCCAAACTTTCTTTCAAATAATAATTTTTTTTTAATCACCTATGGGGGCTTCCCTGGTGGCACAGTGGTTGAGAGTCCACCTGCTGATGCAGGGGACACAGGTTCGTGCCCCAGTCCAGGAATATCCCACATGCCACGGAGCGTCTAGGCCCGTGAGCCACAACTACTGAACCTGCGCATCTGGAGCCTGTGCTCCACAAGAGAGGCCGCGACAGTGAGAGGCCCGCGCACCGCGATGAAGAGTGGCCCCCGCTCGCCGCAACTGGAGAAAGCCCTCGCACAGAAACGAAGACCCAACACAGCCAAAAATAAATATAAAATAAATAAATAAATTTTAAAAATCACCTATGCCTTCCTAAGAAAGTTGCTACCACAAGAGAAATAATGTCAGCCTTAGTGCTGACTTCGGAGTCCCTATTCACTAAAGACTATGCGAAGATTAAAGATCCGCAAAACAAGTAACATGTATTGATAAACAATACATTTACACATAGAAACACTAGCATATTCATTAAGTATATATTATACCAACTTCTAAACAATGTCCTACAGTAAACAGCTGTTTAGATTAACAGCAGAATGACTTGAAAAATATAAGGGGTCGTTGATCTCAAAGAGCATCTCTGTGACCTCCCCAGGAAGTCAACCTATACTCAAAGTCTCAAGAAACTTGAATGTCAAATAATATGCACCACCCAGCCTCAAAAGCACCTTGGGTTTAGTTCCAGCTTTGTCAAGGCCTCACCACATAGCCATATGCGTGCTCTGTACCTACTCATTCCTTTCTTCCAACAGGGAGCAAGAAGGCTAATCCAATTCACTCCGGGGGTAGGAGACCCTTGTAGGAATATCCAGGAATTAGGGCAACAAAAATAAAGAGCTGCCCAGGTGGGAGCAGGAAGAAAGAGGAGGGAGAAACAGCTCAGGCAAAGGAAAGTGTCAGAATTCATCACTTGGATCCTCCAGAGCACCTTTCCACCTGCTCTCACTGCTATCACCTTCCTCACACTATTCTAAAACCGTCTTACAAAGTACTGCATTGTGAGACCACTGGCTAGCCAGCCAGTGGGAAAAATAAGAACACAGGGTCATTACCTCACACCTTCTAATAAGGTTAATTCTAAATGGATCAAAGGTGTAAATCTAGAATATCAAATCATAAAACCATAAGAAGAAAACCCAGGAGAATTTTTTTTTCATCTCAGAGTGGGTATGGCCTTTCTAAGTACAATACAAAAGCTAGAAGGAATAAAAAGGAAAGAGCAATAAATTTGACCAATATCTTAAATTTCTGAGTTGTTGAAAAAACAAAGTTTAAAAAAAATGACAAATTGGAGAAAAATATTTGCAACCCATATTCCAAAGAATTGATTTCTTTAGTAAAGAGGTCCTACAATTTAAAAGCTCAACAAACCAACAGAAAAAGCAGAGAATAGGAACAGATACCTCACTAAAAGAAGAAATATGAATTGATCTTAAACATATGAAAAGATATTCAACCTCATTTGTTATAAGAGAAATGTAAATTAAAATCATAATGAGATGCCACTTAACCTATTAGTTAGGCAAAGATCAAAATATTTGAAAACACAGTGTTGAAGACAGTGTGGGAAGAAGGGAATTTCATACATTGCTAGCTAGACTGTAAACTGACCCAACATACATGTAGGACAATTTGGTGACACCTTCAAAATTTAAAGTGTACAGACCCTTTGACTTGGTAGCTCCACTTCTAGTTATTTATATGTAGGATGTTTATACAGGTATCCTTATTGAAACTTTCTTTTAGAGAAGCAAAAGATTTTCATCTTAAATGAAATGTCCTAACCCTAAGCCCACCAGTAATAGGTAACTAGTAAATAAATTCTAGTTTATCCTTACAATGAATACTATGAAACCGTTTTTTTCAAATGGGATAGCATTACATGTAAAGATAAGGAATGGTCTCTAAGATATATTAAACAAATAAACAAAAGAGTAAGGTACCAAACAATATATAGTGGTATACTATCATTTATGTACAAATTAATACATACACACATGCACCTATGTTTGCAAAATGCATAAACTATCTTGGGAAGAACAGACCAAAAAAAGTGATTGCCACTGAGCAAGCAGAGCTAGGTAACTAGAAGAAAGGGGAAGGCCAGAAATTCGCTTTTTATTGTACGCCATTTTATATCTAGAATTGTGTGGCATGAACCTGCATTACCTATTCAAAAGTAAATCTTAAAATATATCTCAATTATAGACTTAGCCATATGATATTATCTGTTACTGGGAGATACACTGTCAAGACAAAGATTTTTTTCTTCTGTGAATTTTTAATAACCTGTATCTATTTTCATTATTCATCTCACTAGATGACAAGCATAAAGGTCTGGAAGTTTAGAACAGCAGTCTGCACTGCTTCTAATGAATGGGACTTAACTAATTCAAATACAATCCACACTGAAGCTAATTAAAATAATTTTTGAGTCCCCATAAATCCCTTTTGGAATGCAATAAATTTAAGTAAACCCCTTTTTTATTTTTTAGCAAACTATACTCTTAAAGCTTTTGTATTCAAATTAGACAAAAATTCCTAAGACTGAATTCTTATCATCCCAGGATCTATGCAGTGTCTAGCATGAAGTATGGGCTTAACAAAAACTTATTGAATAAATTGGGGCTTCCCTGGTGGCACAGTGGTTGAGGGTCCGCCTGCCAATGTAGGGGACGTGGGTTTGTGCCCCAGTCCGGGAGGATCCCACATGCCGCAGAGAGGCTGGGCCCGTGAGCCATGGCCGCTGGGCCTGTGCGTCCAGAGTCTGTGCTCCGCAACGGGAGAGGTCACAACAGTGAGAGGCCCGTGTACCACAAAAAAAAAAAAAAAAAAAAAAAAAAAAAAAAAAAAAACGTATTGAATAAATGGATGAATGAAAATATTAATTAATTCAACTATAAAATGTTATTTCAATTGGAACAGTCATAAAGAGAGTGTAAGACCTAGGTGGACCCCTCCTGACTTCAATAAATTTTCTCTAATTTGTTGTTATTGTTGTTGTTCTACAAAACTCTAAATATCAAGCCTAATCGTAATTCTTACCCTGCCCCCTTCATTCATATTCAACCACCCTGCCCTCTTCCTAGGTTGCACAACTTTACTCCAGAATTTAAAACAGCAGTTGTTAACACTGGCCCCAAGACACTATTTGACAATTAACACCCTCAATGTAAATACACTTTTAGCTTTATAACCACCATGCAGGAAAGCCTTCACCTTTTGCCTTCTCTGTGAAGGCAACTGGGATTTGGGTGTGTCATCAGAGTAAATGATATTACGTATTTCACAACTTGGATGCTACATACTTTATTCCTCTAGCCTTTCTTAATAGAAATTAACCTTAAGGGTGGCAATGCCCTTCCTACCTAATCCCCAAATTTTCCCCCAGTATCAGAAAGGAACCTACCACCGTGTGACTCTACGTTGGACGTGCTATACATTTCATGCATCCCTTTTTCTTTAATGAGAAACCCTATATACGATGCGAGTCTTCCAAAATTAGTGTTGTAAGAACATCCTGTGGGTTATGATGTCACAGACTCAGATTTTCTCAGATATTGTTGAGACAGATCACAAAACTCAACTGCTTCCACTGTATTGCATCAGCCACACCCTGTTTTCCTCCCGATTCAAATGATTAGGAGACTAATTTAGGGACTTCCCTGGTGGTGCAGTGGTTAAGACTCTGAGCTCCCAATGCAGGGGGCCTGGGTTCGATCCCTAGTCAGGGAACTAGATCCCACATGCATGCCACAACTAAGGAGCCCACCTGCTGCAACTAAGACCAGGCACAACCAAATAAATAAATAAAATATTTTTTTAAAAAAGAGAGACTATTTTAGCTTTGTTTGGATAATCAACAGACTTTTAGTGCATTGTGCAGGAGGCCCTGTGGCAGAGCTGCATACCCTCACTCCAAGGCAAAAGAAGACTTTCCAATGGAAATGGAAATTGCTGCCTTGAATCTTCCTAGGAATACTGGCAAAAGGGCTGGGTTGCAGCACCTGCAATTAACCAAAACCAATTTGGTTTTAACTATCAGAAACCCATTTCAAACCATCTTAGGGGGAAAAGGGAGGAAGAGAGGATTTACTATAATATATATGTGCCTCACAACATCCTCGGGAAGGATGAAGACCAGAAACACAAGAGCAATCAGGTTTCCTTTGCTGTGCAAAAGCTTTGAAGTTTCATTAGGTCCCAATTGTTTATTTTTGTTTTTATTTCCATTTCTCTAGGAGGTGGGTCAAAAAGGATCTTGCTGTGATTTATGTCATAGAGTGTTCTGCCTAAGTTTTCCTCTAAGAGTTTGATAGTTTCTGGCCTTACATTTAGGTCTTTAATCCATTTTGAGCTTATTTTTGTGTATGGTGTTAGGGAGTGATCTAATCTCATACCCTCAGAATGGGAGAAAATATTTGCAAATGAAGCAACTGACAAGGGATTGATCTCCAAATTTTATAAGCAGCTCATGCAGTTAATAACAAAAAAACAAACAACCCAATCCAAAAATGGGCAGAAGACCTAAATAGACATTTCTCCAAAGAAGATACACAGACTGCCAACAAACACATGAAAGAATGCTCAACATCATTAATCATTAGAGAAATGCAAATCAAAACTACAATGAGATATCATCTCACACCAGTCAGAATGCCCATCATCAAAAAATCTAGAAACAATAAATGCTGGAGAGGGTGTGGAGAAAAGGGAACACTCTTGCACTGCTGGTGGGAATGTGAATTGGTACAGCCACTATGGAGAACAGTATGGAGGTTCCTTAAAAAACTACAAATAGAACTACCATATGACCCAGCAATCCCACTACTGGGCATATACCCTGAGAAAACCATATTTCAAAAAGAGTCATGTACCAAAATGTTCATTGCAGCTCTATTTACAATAGCCAGGAGATGGAACCAACCTAAGTGTCCATCATCGGATGAATGGATAAAGAAGATGTGGCACATATATACAATGGAATATTACTCAGCCATAAAAAGAAATGAAATTGAGCTATTTGTAATGAGGTGGATAGACCTAGAGTCTGTCATACAGAGTGAAGTAAGTCAGAAAGAGAAAGACAAATACTGTATGCTAACACATATATATGGAATTTAAGAAAAAAAATGTCATGAAGAACATAGGGGTAAGACAGGAATAAAGACACAGACCTACTAGAGAATGGACTTGAGGATATGGGGAGGGGGAAGGGTAAGCTGTGACAAAGCGAGAGAATGGCATGGACATATATACACTACCAAATGTAAAATAGATAGCTAGTGGGAAGCAGCCGTATAGCACACAAGATCAGCTCGGTGGTTTGTGACGACCTAGAGGGGTGGGATAGGGAGGGTGGGAGGGAGGGAGATGCAAGAGGCAAGAGATATGGGAACATATGTATATGTATAACTGATTCACTTTGTTATAAAGCAGAAACTAACACACCATTGTTAAGCAATTATACTCCAATAAAGATGTAAAAAAAAAAAAAAAGAGCAATCAGGAACAAAAGCAGCAACCTCTCCTTCAGATTCATACTCTCTCCCTCCCCCTCCCTCTCTCCTCCCCTCCCTGCCCCTCTCTCTCAGAGGCTCTTGGCCTGCCTCTCTCTGCACATGTATAAATTTGGTCACTGGGTGCTCATCCCTATGGGAATGAGGGCGGGGGGGGGGGTCATAATGAGCTTGAAAGAAACCTAAATAGGTACATACTGCCCTTCACTGCTGCCCAACACTAGTAAGAGGCTTGATTCTAGAAGGATAAGCTAGGCTATGTTGTAACGAGAACCTCCAAATCTCAAAAGTCCTCAAACAACAAAGGTTTCGTTCCAATTCACACTTCATGTCCACTGCAGGTGGCAGGGGGCTCTTCCCCATGTCATCCTAACTCTGGGGACCAGGCTGACAGTACCTTTAGCCTTGGAAACATCTCTGGTCACATGGAGGAGGACAGGGACATGGCAGTCTCACACAGCTCTTGTTTGCTTAGCCCAGAAGAAAACATGTTACTTTCATTCATATTTCACAGGCCGAAGCAAGTCACCAGGCAACACCCTATTTCACGGGGACAGGGAGGAATGATCCTGGGATGTGTCCAGCAAGAGGAGAGCTGGTTGTCTTTGTGTAGCAGTGATGATGACCACAAGGGCTCAGAACAAAGATGCAGGGGTGAGAAGACAACTCCTTTATTCAGCAACACCACTGAACATCATGCCAGGAGGAAAGCTAGAATCCAGCTACAGTCATTTATTTATGTTCACTTTGAGTCTTAGCTATGTTTTTCATCTTGTTTATTCCTAAGTTCTTAAGGATAAAATAAATAATCAAAAATAATTTAATTACACTTTTATTTATATTAGTTATCTTCAGAATTAAAGAAAAAGAGAAAATTAAGATTTTTTTTTTTTTTTTTGCAGTACGCGGCCCTCTCACTGCTGTGGCCTCTCCCGTTGCGGAGCACAGGCTCTGGACACGCAGGCTCAGCGGCCATGGCTCACATGCCCAGCCGCTCCGCGGCATGTGGGATCTTCCCGGACCGGGGCACGAACCCGTGTCCCCTGCATCGGTAGGCGGACTCCCAACCACTGCGCCACCAGGGAAGCCCGAAAATTAAGATTTTTAAGTTATAGTAAAAAGATCCTATACATACCTACTTAATTTCTAGAATTATTAAGGACATATATACAAATATATAGATCTGTGGGACGGCAGTCCATTAAATCAATTACTACAGTGGTGTAAATAATAATCTCAAGTCAATTTACCTTCTTAAAAGATCAAGAATATTACATTAAATAAGGGTTCTCCATTTAAAACTCTTGATCAGTGCATAAAATCTCATGACTTTTCGTTATATTTATGTCTGGAAAGATTGCCAGTACAACTTCATTTGCCTGAACTGCCACAGATATATATAATAAAACAGCATTAAATCAAAACTGAATTGATTGTGTACCATATATCTGATGAACCTGCATAAGGCTAAATTAAAGAAATACATAAACAGTAAATATATACTAACTCCCTTCCTTACTGTGTTTAGATGATGAATTTTGTTGTTTACAATTCATAGAGTGTCAACAAAAATTTATGATTAAAATGCTGCATGGGCTACTATGCCCAACAACATCCAGTAGTAAAAAAAAAAAATACCTTTTCTGGACCAACTACAATTCAGAAAGTATAGGAATAAAAACTAGTGAACAACATGCATTATATGAATTTCAAAGGCAGTTAGTAAAAGAAGGTGTTGGTGTCATATTGGGAGGGTGTGACTATGTGCACATATGAACACTGTTAAAAAAAGCACATCTAATGCACCATTAAATTGCATTAGCCAATTGGATGAATAAAGTATATATTTTAGGACTTGTGTTTTAATTATTTCTTCTAGTGTGCATGAGCACTTCAGGCAGAATAAAGGCAGTATTTAAATTTAAATAGGAAAAGGTGATTTGTTTATAAACAGGGCTGGCACAATTGGTCATGCATCTGGGGAAAAACAGGTGGACTTCTACCTCAGACCACTCTAAAAAAAAATTCCAAATGAGTTAAATGTTTACATATAAAAATAATGGATTAATTTAAAACCTAAAAAATATGTAGGAAAATAATTTTATAAACTGGGAGCTTTCTAAGCTGGGCAGGAAATCTAAAAACCATAGAAGAAAATACCTGATGACAGAAATTAAACAATTTGGTTTAGTAAAAGATACCATTAAAAAAAATTATATGCAGTGAAAAGGACTGCACTACAGATGGCCAATGAAAAGTTATTATTCATAAAATACATAAGGCTCCTACATGTTGATAGGAAGAAAAAGCAATGTATCAAAAAATGGACAAAGGTTATGTATGACTAGGCAAATGGCAAAAGAACAAAATAAATGGCCAGATAGATGCTCCTCCTCACCGCTAGTCAAGAAGTACAAATTAAGTAAAAGTGAGATGCCCTTGTTCAGTGATCAGATTGGCACAAACTTACAAAAGCAGTAACACCCAGCAAGCAGGGCAAGACTCAGAGGAATACATTCTCACTCTGTGAGAACAGAAATAGTCACAGATCAACCCAATATGCCTAGGATTTGACCCAGTAATCCTACTTCTGGCTATTTATGCTTAAAAATAGTAAATAAAAGCTACGGTATATGAATAAGAATAAGCTAACTGCAGCTTTGCTTGAAGAAGCAAAACAACCGCATTTCCTTCTATAGGAAGTAGATCTAAGACACATCAAATCTGTTTCTAAAATTAAGCATGATATGAATAAATTATGAATATTTAAAAGATATGCTCATATATGTGTATGTACATATCTATATAAAATTTGGCAGAATCTTGCCTAAGCAAGAACAAGACTTTGATCTGTATTTTTAAAAACTGAGAGACTACACAAATATTTATGTTAACAGTGAGCTAAAAGCAATCTTTTAATCAGTTTTTAAAACTAAATTAATGATATTAACTTGCTTCGAAATTCAAATTTCTTAACACAGTGGAAACTTCCTCCCCTTTTAAATTTTTCTGTTTGATTGTTGGTTGGTTTTAAAACCTAAATCAGACTTTCAGTGGGGTGGTCTTTCACAAACAGGCCAGATTTCTAATACAAATTATAAGACATGTTTGTTTGATATAATCCTACATGGTAAGTAAATTACTCCCTGCTGTAAATTAAGCATTTGATAATTTAACAGTTTCAGCCCTTTAGGGAAGCAATTAGGATTGCTTCCCTAAAGTAGTGGAGTAGTGGAGAGGGATTTGACACATTCATGAAGAATGTAACTGTGTCTTTCAACTGGTTCAATTTGTGTAAAGAAGCAGCCTCCTCAGCCGGCAGAATAAGATTCAACATGTTCATGTCCAGAGATCAAAATACTGTGTTACTGCTATAGCCTTTTATTTCATATACTACAAAAGTAATTAATGTTCATAACAGAAAATTTGGAAAATAGAGAAAAACAAAACAATAAAAATCATCCATAATGCTTCTATCCATAGATAACGCTGCAAACCTTCTGGTACATTTCCCTCTGGTGTCTAATCTAAGCATGCAGGCAACAATGACAAGGGTCTGGGGAGAAGGAAGTCATGGTCCATCCCAAATCACAAGGAAAAAACAATGAAACAGTCCAACAGGAGGTACATTTATTTAATAATGAAATTATTTTTTAATATTTACTATCTACTCATATAAACTTACATTGTTACTCAATTTTGTAGCTGATCTCTCCTTATTTCAAACGAAGCCTGTGCAGCATCAGTTTATCAGTGAGCAAATTATCCTCTCATCTTTCTAAAGCATCCAGCAAGATAGTCCAGACAATAAAAGCCAGCACTAGGCACGACTCTGTCTGTTATTCACTGAGCACAGCCATCACACTCCCATGAACCCTGCCCTCACCCCAGGCCCCATCAAGGGCCCACCATCCACTCCAGGCCAGTGATAACAGCATAATTATCCCTCAGTGCCTGAAACCTCAATTCACAGCCATCTCTGTCAAGACACTAATTAATGTTATTTTCATCAACTCTTCTCTACCAGACAATTGATTTACTATCATACAGTGACTGGGCCACTATGTAATTCCAAAAGACAGAGGTCTTCTAGTAAGTACATGCTTTTAATTATTTTAGAAATGCTACTTTTTAACTAGTACACTTTTTATTATTATTTCTATCACTATTAATCCATTTTTAGAAATGCTACTTTTTAACTAGTACACTTTTTATTATTATTTCTATCACTATTAATCCATTTTTAGAAATGCTACTTTTTAACTAGTACACTTTTTATTATTATTTCTATCACTATTAATCCAAAGCTCAATTAACCTGTCCCAGATATGGTTTTCTTTTGTTTTATTTTATTTGCAAAAAAAGGGGTGGGGGTGGAATGGGATCAATCTGTTTTAACGTGCAATATCTGTAACCTGCTTTATTCCTTTTTAGGGGGAGGGGGGCAAAATTGGAATCATCCTGGTTTTGTATTTACTGTTCTGTAACCTATTATATTGGTTAATCAAAAACAGAATTAACTGGAAAAGATAAGAAAACCAGAGCTTCTGAAAAAGATCTCTTTCACCCATCAAGGTTGACCATTAGCAAAAACTTTGAAGGAACCTGAATGCACCTTCAGCAAAACTCATTTTATATACTTTTTCTTCATTTTAGAGCCCTAAAATAACAAGATGACATGTGCTTCCATAATACAGAACAAATACAATTAGGAGTAACTACTTCCTACTAAGGTTTATAGTTTTAAAAGAGGATTAGCAAGGAAGACAATGCTTAACCCAAATCAGTAAATATCATAAAGTGGAGTTTCAAGCACCCTAGAAATGGGAGAGATTTCTGGGTAGGGCTTTCCTAATGTCCCCCCACCCCACAATCTAATATCTGCAAGGGACCATTCACAATGTCAATACATAAATAAACTCTGTCAACCAGGACCCTAACTAATCTGGGTGAAATTCTAAGAAGTGAACATTAACCTCTCTGGCCACAATATAATGACAATCAATATTCAGACATTCTGGAAAGCATGCCTTCCTTCTAAAAGATACACAGGCACCCAAATTATGCAAAATCCATCAGGTTGACATCAGAAAGCGACAAGTTACAAAGCAAAAGGAATGCTAAAGAATATCGACTAAATTTTCATTGTTTAGCACAATTTAGTGGATCTCAAGTTTCAAATGGTGATGCACTGGTTATAGCTTGTGAGAGAAAGGTGAGTTTCATTTTTGAATCTGAATGATTCAAAAATTAAACTACGGTTCAAAAGAGTGTTTTATATTTAAAATTTTCCATGATGCATCTAATGTTCAGAATTACAATAAAAATCCTTAGAGAGAAGCTAGTTGGGGAAAAATATATTCAAGCTTATAAAATGTTCCATTTGCTTTTTTCCACCTATTGCACTTAAAGCTTAAAATCCAAGCTAGGTAAAGTATTTGTATACCCAAACGGCTATTGTAGAGATTCTGGAGGCACTAAGCTACGACTTCCTCAAGAGGAAAGTGTCATTTGATGGCACTTCCTAAATGCTACAAGCAGAAAAGTGGAAGGCTTGAACAAGCAATTCGCTCAGTCAATATCCTAGAGAGACCTCTCTCCTCCTTAAGGTAAGATTATTTGTCAAACCAATAGGAAGTCACTAGTCATGCCTTTAACCTGTTCAATCTTTCGGTAGTAGTGGTTCTGATGTCCTTTAGCTACTTAGACATTTTTAATAGAAAATTTTAAGATATTTAGAACTGTTGAGATTTTTCCATTTATCTGCAAAATACAATATCTATAAGGAGTTAATTATACATGTGCTCCACCACGAACGTCATCTGGCATAATAGGTGAGAATAATGGTAACATCTGTAGCCATCATGTAAATTTAGAGTATAAATAAAAACAGCACTTGTAAAACTCTCCCAACATGTTCTGGTTACACCACAGTACAACATTATCCTCGTTCTCATTCCAACAGTTATCTGATCTCAATTCTGAGAAGTTGACAGAGAAAGACTAGACTTAACAAAAGATAAATATATACACAAGTAAAAAGAAGTTTAGTATGTGTTCATTCTGAATGCTAGCTTTATATTTATCAAGGTAGACACTCTAATACCAGGTCTGCCTATAAAATAATGACAGGCCTGTTTCCAGTTGAAGTATCACTCTTAGGTTTGTTGTTGTTGTTGTTTTTTAATCGTCAAATGTCTTATACACAGTACCTCTCAGGAGATAAAACTGTAATAATGACATGGGGAAAACATGGTTAAAAGACTAAAGAGTGATCAGATAAAATAAATATACTTCAAATACACTTAACTTCCACCAAACATCAGTATATTTTAGTTTCTGTTACATTAGAGTGGAAGGGAAAAGAGAATCCACACAGCTTGGGGTTCTGTTGTACCTTTGCAAGGCCATTTCAAATAAAAAATGGAGAAAATCTCTCTGAGGAAGAAGAATCATTTTCTTTTGCTATTAGAAAAACATAGTCCCCTAAACATTGTATGAGGATATTTCCCATGATATCCATGCCAGTCCAAATCACTCTAACGTTCAGTGTTTGAGAAAAGTCAGCTATGTCCCCATGGATTTAAAAAGAAGGGCCTACCTGTAAAGTTCCCTTTATTTGCTTGAGTTCATTCTCAGTACCATTTTCTTGTATCTGTGCAACAACGCCCTACTGCTGTTAAACAGGACAGCATTACCCTTGGGGGCAGGCCCTGATTAAAAAGGAGCTAAAATTTGGGTGAAAGAATATTTTAATAATTCTTCTCCAGGGCTAGACATGAGATACCCCCGATGGAAAGATAAGCAAGCTTTTCCATGAAGATTATTCCTGTTGCAGGAAATATGCATTCAATTTAATTTTTTAATTGCATGATAAAAGCTGAAAGGATAACTGTCTGTGGTGACTAGGATGAATTCAGAATTCCTATTTGCCACTTAGATTTATGCACACAAAAATTATTTGGAAGTAATATATCAAACTCTGAATTCATTCGAATCTTTTGTTGCAGTTTTCAAAGGAGATGCCACAATTCAGTTATTTCAGCACCTTTGCTTATTAAGAGCCATTCTGATTAGAGGAAAAGAATACATGCTTTCGACTAAAAACGATGCACTTAGAACTAGCCTCTATGGGGGATACGAAAGAAAAGTAAGAGGGCCTTCCCTCTTCCCTTAATGATCCCATAGGAAACATGGAGAATAACGTGTAACCAGGTATTGCTGACTCCCAGACCTAGTGGGTGCAACCTAATGGTTTAATCAGTCAGTATGGTTCATCCTCCCCATCACCAGTGATTGTTTTAAAGTCAAGCACTGGAGTCCCTTCTGGAACTTTGGCTATGGGGGACTTTACCTGGGGTTGCCACGCTGGAGGGCTCATTCATGTATGCCTTCAGAAAATCTTTGTTGGCTATCTACCCTGTCAGAGACCCTTCTAGATGGCAGGTGTAAGCCGTACAGAGGAAAACCAAAGGAAGAGAAGGAAGGAGATGGTTGGAGCATCTGGAATGAACCATGCCTAAAGTTAGATTGAGTGCTGAACTTTTTAGTTATATGAGTCAATAAAATCTCTCTTTAGTTTAAGGCAGTTTGAGTTGGGGTTTCTGCCTCTTGCATCCAGGAGTCCTAATTAGCACCCAACACTTCCCCCCAGGGTCTAAGAGTGGTAACTGGAGTGAAGCCTCACCTCCTTCTACTGGTGCCTTGCCTGCTCTCAGTTATGGTGCTAGCCCTAAGCCAGCTGGAGCAGACTTTTTTGCCCATCCCTCACCATTCTTAGTATTTCTATACCCACTTTCAAGTGACCCTCCAACTCTACTTAGACTGGTCCCAAACATTTGGAGGTAATCTACTCTCTAACTCCAACTTAGACTGGTCGTTTTCCTTTGAGGAGAAAAGAAAACCTACACAGTATCCACATCTCCACATAAACACATGAAAACACACCATAAGAATCAGAGACATGAAGTTGGAGATACAGCACCAGGGCACCTACCCTTACCTCTCATCCAGTGCACGAATGCCATCTTATTGACCCTGGCCAAGAATTACCCAGACTCTGGTTAAACACTTCCAGAGGCAGAATGCTCAACTACATCAAGCACCATGGGTTCCATTGATGGACAGCTTCTATATCTGAGAAGTGTCATTACTAAATGAAAATAAAAGTTTCTCTCCTTGAAATTTCCATTGCTTTATGCTATTTCTGCAAGGTAGAGCAACAAAGAGTAAGCTTCCTTCCTTGTCTACTTGTCAGCACTTCAACTATTTGAAGACAATTAGCATGTCTCCCTTTAGTGTGCATTTTTCTACAGTTCCTTCGGCTGTTTCTTATAATACGTGACTTCCAGATCCTTTGGCACCCTGATTCCTCTTGTCTAGGTACACCCTAGTTTGTCAACATCCCTTTTAAAATGTTATCCCTCCCCACCACCCCACCGCTGAATGACCCTTGTAGTGGCCTGAAAGGCCCAGAAAACTGTCGGCAGGTCACTGCCAAAGGGCTGAACATTGCATTTATGAAAACAAGTCCTAAGCTTTCATTGGCTCTTTTGCTATTAGCAAATACATCACATGCTGGACAATTTTAGCACAGTTCCTAACACACCCAGAAAGTTTGTGGCAATGAAGCTCCTGATGATCAAAAACCTTCCTATTTGTTTCACAAGAACCTACTGTATTGAGGATCTTTCCTTTCCTACTTAGGTAAGGGGTAGTTTGGTCTTTGCTCTTTCTTTAACCTAAGCTCACAAGCAGAACCTGGCAGGTTTGTTCCTCACTGTATGACCAGTACCTGGAATGGTGTCTAGCACTTGGCAGGAATTCAAAAAGGGCTGATGAACTAAACAAACCTAAATTCAGGAACCTCCATCCATTGCTGTTTACTTAATTTTTGAATCAGCCTTGAGATTCAGTTAGTTGAGGTCATTTGCAGTCTAAACTCAGCATTAGTTATACTTCTTAATTCATGTTCCCTCTAAATTTAATAAGTCTGCCTTGCTCAGCTTTACCTAAGACATTGACGAAAACAATGGGCAGGCTGGAGCCCTGTATTTTAGTACTCAGCAAGAGACACCAGTCAACATGACACTGAGCCATTATCCATACTCTAGGGCTGAAGCAGCTAATCCTAGTTAGATTTCATCATCTCACTCTTGGAAGCCTGTTTAAAATGCTTTGTTAAAATCAAAATAGGTTGAATCTTATGAAACTGCCATTTTTCTAGGTCAAAAATCTTCCAGAGACTTCCCTGATGGTGCAGTAATTAAGACTATGCACTCCCAATGCAGGGCGCCCGGGTTCGATCCCTGGTCAGGGAACTAGATCCCATATGCGTGTTGCAACTAAAAGTTCTCATGCCACAACTAAGGAGCCCACCTGCTGCAACTAAGGAGCCTGCCTGCCACAACTAAGACCCGGCACAACCAAATAAATAAATAAATAAATATTTTTAAAAGAAAAAATCTTCCAGTATCAACAATTTCATGTGGTTCAACCTAATTGAAACCACCCCTAATAGCTAGCCAGTGTTTTATTTGGTTACCATGACTTTCTTTAGAGAACCTATACCAGAATCTACCATCTTCCACCTCAGAAATCAAGATATTTGCCCAAGTCTTCTCCAACTAACAGCTCACCTGTGCAGGTTCCTTCTTCACTTAGGATGTCATTTGCTTGAACTTAGAGACCAAGACCTATTCAATGTAGCTGAAAGGTGGTCTCACACCAACATCTACGTGTATCTTGTGCTCTCTTGCACTAAACTGTGTTTTATCATTTATTGCCTGAAGACTATTCTCCTTACGAAGACCCTTTTACACACATAAGAGTTCCTCAGAATAACTTCCTATTCTTCCTGGAGCAGGGTAAATGGTATTTTACAGTGCCCCAATAATTGTGAATACTAGGGCATTTTTACAAGTAAAGAGTAATGGGACAACTTATACTACTGTGAAATGCCCCTCCCATCAAAAAAGTGTCAAATAACCATACTATTACTAAGCCAAAAAGAAGAAATTCCTTAAGATAGGGTTGTATGTGACCTTTAAACAATAAATATGAATTTTAAATAGTCAGTGAAAAACACTAAGATAGGTTCAAAGCTGTTGAATATATGAATCTGAAATGAATGCACCAACATATGGAATAATTTGAAAGTTACACTACACATATTACGGGTAGATATTATATAGACATTTACCTGGAAAAGATTAGGAGAATTAATTATAGAAAACTGTCTCTGTGTGGTTATCATTTTCAAAACTAATAGAAGCTGATAACTAAAGCTATATGTCATAATATTCTAAAGTGATCCTGGTTCTTAAAAATATAAATCTGCTTCTAAACTGTGACATCCTGTGCATGGTATGTCATAGAATTCATTTTCCAAGTTTTGTTTTTGGTTCATTTCTTATTTTGCAATTACTAATAGGGGTCAGTGACAGAGTAGAGGGGAAAAAATGACAGTAATGCAATACCTATTTACTATTTTTAAATACATGGAAACAGTTTTAAAAAGCAAGACAGAGCTAAGCTTTAATCAGATGAAATATCTAATAAGCATTAATATCTACTATTAAATTAAAGGATGGGGGAAACATGGTTCTGAAATTATCTGACAGTAGAAATGAGATTATTCTTGGAAGAGACAGTGGGCAAATGAACCCTGGCAACAAAGATTTCAAATGAGCCATTTTAAATAAGTTATTCTCTCTAATGGGCAGCCCAATTTGAACTGCGAAAGCTTCTAGCACACAATTTCAAAGGTTGCTTTTCCTCCCAAGAAAGTAATGCAGTGCCCTCTGTACTCGCTGAAGCAGGCTTCTAGATGGTGCTTGTGTGGACTGCTAAACTGTCAATTATCTACTAGGTTTTCTAGTTTGTGCTTTCTCCAAAACTCTTTGCTTCTTGTCCATGTTGAGCCATGCCCCTGCTCATTAGCAGTAACAGTGTACATTCAGAAAAGGAAGAACGATCCTCAAGCTATCTAGGTGTAATTTTCAGGACTAGGAAAATAAGCAATGGGATGGACAATTGAATCTACACTTTTCAACCGGACTTAGGGATTGAGTGTGGTTTTGAGTTTTTCCCTAACTTGGCAAAGTTTGGGAGCATCTTGCTCACCTTAAATTGGTTAGCTTTTATCTTTTAAATGTCTAAGCTTACTACTGCTTTGTCTTTTCAGATAGTCAGGAAGCACATGCTTGGTTTATTGCCCTAAGTTACTTTTGAAAGGTAACTCATTGAAAAGGATCTGCAGCTAGAGCAAAGGTGACAAGTGGACCTTTGCTGACTACAAAGATCTTTGTCACAATAATCAGCTGCTTTCTGGACTACAGGAGAATGATACTCTTGGCTTTCATTTATTATTTCTAATATCAGCTCTGGGTCATTATAAATATTATTCCACAAGTCTGCAAAGAGCCAGGGTTTGAGTAATGATGCCCTTGAAATGGCCCAGAACTTAATTTCAGCTAGGAAGTCAGTCAAATGTTTTCTCCTATACCATATCTTTTGGAGGAAATGTTTGCCATGCTATTCAATAAATTAACCAATAAAACTGACTTTCAGATAAAGATATGTTAATCCATGTATATTTCCTAGCTATTTAAATTTGTGATGGAAGGCTCAAAAGAAACCACAAAGTTCACACTGTAACTATTCCTCTAAGTCTTCCCCAAAGGACCTGTAGCCATTTACTAGAGTGTCTGTACAGTGGAAAAAAGGAAACACCTAAATTTTTCAGAGATTACTAAACAATGGCTTTGAACTGACATGCATTTCTAGAAACTAAAATTATCACTGTGAGCTAACTGGGGCTCACAATGGTCACATGATAAATGGAGTTTGATATCAACTCTAAATTACAGTGGGCCCAGTTGGGCTAGGAACCTACCTTGCAGTTATTCCCCAGTTTCTGAATGTATAATTGGAACAGACACATTTGGCAAGTGGAAGAATCTCTATGGGGTGAAAGCTACTAGAATGTCTCCTCCCTACCAAGACAGTAAACCTGGGGAAATTTCAGAGATCACTGCCACCATCAAAATCTTGAAAGAAGCAAGGATGGTAATACCTATCACATGCCCATTTAACTCACCAATTTGGCCTCTGCAGAAAACAGACGGGTTTTGGAAATTGACTGTGAATTATCACAATCTTAATCAAATGATGACTAGAGTTGCAGCTGCTGACCCAGATGTAACATCCTAACTAGAGCAAATAAACACGGCCTCCGGCACATGGCATATAACTAATGCCTTTCTCTCCATAGTAATTTGCAAGGGCCACCAGAAGTAGCTTGATTTTACCTCACAGTGAAAACACTATGCCTTTGCAGTCTTGCTTCAGGAGAATATCAATTTTCTTATTCTCTGCCATAATATAATTTGCAGAGATCTTGATTGTCTTGACATTCCACTAACTTCACACTGTTCTACTACATTGACAAGATTATGCTGATGAGAGCTAATGAGCAGGAAGGAGCAAGTACTTAATGTCTTCATAAGATATATGGACGATAACCTCCACAAGATTTCAGCCCCACTCTAGCCCATCCCAACCTCAGTGAAGTTTCTAGGGGTTTAATGGTCTGGAGCAAGTCAAGATATTTCCTCCAAGGTTAAAGATAAGTTCCTGAAAAAATACACACACACACACATACACACACACACAGTGGACTATTACTCACCTATAAAAAAGAATGAAATTTGCAGCAATGTGTATGGACCTAGAGAATATTATGCTTGGTGAAATAAGTCCGAGAGAGAATGACAAATACTATATTATATCACTTATGTGTAGAATCTAAAAAATAATACAAATGAAGGTATATAGCAAAAAAGAACAGACTCACAGATATAGAAGACAAATTAGTGGTTACCAAAAGGGAGAGGGAAGTGGGGAGTGACAAATTAGGGGTATGGGATTAAGAGATACAAACTACTGGGCTTCCCTGGTGGTGCAGTGGTTGAGAATCTGCCTGCTGATGCAGGGGACACGGGTTCGAGCCCTGGTCTGGGAAGATCCCACATGCCGCGGGGCAACTAGGCCCGTGAGCCACAACTACTGAGCCTGCGCGTCTGGAGCGTGTGCTCCACGACAAGAGAGGCCACGACAGTGAGAGGCCCGTGCACCGCGATGAAGGGTGGACCCCGCTTGCCACAGCTAGAGAAAGCCCTTGCACAGAAACGAAGACCCGACACAGCCAAAACTAAAAATAAATAAATTAAAAGAAGGCTCAACATTTAAAAAAAAAAAAGAGAGATACAAACTACTATGTATAAAATAGATAAAACAATAAGGATATACTGTATAACTCAGGGAATTATAGCCATTATCTTATAATAACTTTTAATGGAGTCTAAACTGTAAAAATACTGAATCACTATGCTGTACACCTGAAACTAATATAATATTGTAAATCAACTATACTTCAATTTTAGAAAGTTCCTGCACTTTGTACCACCTACCACCAAATGAAAGGCACAGTGCTTGGGAGGCCTTCTGGCGTTTTGGAAGCAACATATACCACATTTTAGTATTCTAGTTTAACTGTTCCACAGATCCACCCATGAGCCTCCCAACTTCAAGTGGGGACCAGAGCAAGAGAAGGCTTTGCAGTAAGTTCAGGCTGAAGTGCAACCCTCTTTTTCACTTGATCTTTATTATCCAGCATCTTCAATGACACTTGAAATCTGTGTGGCAAATAGGGGTGTTGTTTAGACCCTCTGGCAAGTACAAATTGGAGATTCACAATGCAGACTGCTAGGATTATGGAAATGAATTATGTTCTCTTCTGTAAATAACGATTTTCCTTCTGAGAAACAGCTTCTGGTTTGCCACTGGACTTTGACAGAGACTGAACTCCTAACCATGGAATATCAGGTGATCATGAGGCCTGAGCTTTCCATCATGACTTGAGTGTTGTGTAGCCACAGGCTAGGTGTGCACAGTAGCAGTCTATCATAAAATAGAAATGAAAGACTAGATCAAGCAGGTTTCAAAGTATGAGAAAGATGTGCTCAGAAAGGCAGTCTCAGGCACACAGTCTTCTGACCCCCACAGAGCCACACAACATGGGCCTTAGGTCTAGAACACATTCCTACCAAGACAGAAAGAGCCCACACAGCCTGTGCTGGGATTATTGCCTTGTGTGGGAATATCTTTTCCTATTTCAGGCTCAATGTGTTGGCCCTCTGTTCTGCTTAAGTGTGTGGGTCAATGGCCCTCAGACATGGCCCCAGCTTTCAGTATTTCAGGCTCTTTGGAAGCTGGGAGCAGGAAAGAGGTCCTTCTACTGCAGCACGAGAGAGGTGGGCGTAGGCCAACTGCCCTGCGTCAGCTGCCAGGGGCACCCACTAGCCATGAGGGACCAGAGCACACGACTGGAGCTGATCGTGCTCTGTCTCTTCTCCATGTAAGAAAAATACTGTTCCATCTAGTGCTTGACTGTGTTGTGTTTTCCTTGGTGACTCCAACACCAGGATTCAGTGGGCAGAAGCGTTGGACTTCTAGTCCTGGTGGCTGGCATTGTGATGATCTTTGCTATCGTCTTTGTGGTTGGAGTCCTCCCCTGGCACTGGTAAATGGTACAGCGTTCCCTACAAGTTGCATGAGCATCACTCAAGCTTCTTCAACACACATCCAGCTGTGTTGCCTCCTCTCTCTCAATCCATGCCTACAGCTTCCTTATGACCAGTGACTGAGGAAGATATTTTTCACATGAATCCCCGTATTTATCCACTGCAGAGAAAGCTCTTAGTAATCAGATGGACAAAATGATGCACTCTGTGGATGTCAGTCTCCTTCCTCAGTCACCCCTGTGCTTTCTCACTGGGCCCATGAACAAAATGGTCCTGGAGGCTATGCTCAACGACATGGACTATCCCTAGAAATAACCTGGCTACATGTGACTAATATGTCAATGGTTGAGACCAGCACTGATCCCCAGATATGGCACCATTTCCTGGGAGTACAGATCACCACCAGGTGGCAGGTTGACTGTGTTGGACTCCATCCAACATGGATGGGGCACAGATTTATTCTCACTGCAATAGATATATTTTCTGGATATTGATTTGCCTTCCCTGCTGAAACAGTAGTTAAGCATCACCATCCACAGACCCACAGAATGCTTGATCCATCATCATGATATTCTCCATATCATTGCTTCTGATCAATGGAATCATTTCACAGAGAAGTAAGTGTAGCAATGGGCTCAGACCCATGAAATAAACTAGCTAGTTTAAAGGTGGAATAACTTACTGAAGTTTCAGTTATGACACCAGTTAGGACCCTGCATCCTAAAAGAGAGCTCTGTCTTACAGGATGCAGTATATGCTTTGAATCACAGGCAGTTATATGGCGCTGTCTTCCCGATAGCCAGAATTAAGAAATTCAGAGTCAAGAAGTAGACATTGGCGGTGGTTCCACTTAGTATTACTATACCTAATAAATCACTCCCAGAACTGTTGCTTCCTGTCATGGCAAACTCGAGTTCTGCTAGTTTGGAGGTCTTAGTTCCCAAGGGGGCAATACTCCAGTCAGGAGGCACAACAATGGTTCCACTGAATTGGAAGATGAGATTGGCCTTTTTAGGTCTATTCCACTGAACCAACAATCAGAAAAAATAAAAATAAAAAGATTACTCTTCTGACAAGATGAGGGGAAATTACCAAGGAGAAGTGAGGCTGCTGCTACAAATGAGTGCAAGGAGAACTATTCTGGAACACAGGAGGTTCTCTGGGGTGTCTCTCAGTACTTCCAAGCACAATAGTAAAGGTTAATGGAAAACTACAGGAACCAAAAAAATGCTGGACAATTGGGGACTCAGACCCTTCAGGAAGGTCGGGGTTATTCCAACAGATGGAGAATCCCAACCAGATGAAGTTCTAACAGGAAAGCAGAGGAAATATAAGGATAGTGGGAAAAGAATGCCATTGGAATCAGTTACAGCCTTATTACCAGTTAGAGAAACAACAAGGTCTGCAGTATCTTTTCATATTTTCTCTTTGCTTGCTATATGTATGTGTTTATTTGTAGATGCTAACAATTTTCTTCTACCTCTTTCTCATCTTTATTTTATATACAAATTTTTGGAGGTTAACTTTATGATTTAGTTTGTAACAAAATATTCTGTGGGTTTTGACAGAATTTTACAAGTAATTAATATAGCCAGTGATGGATACAATGACTGTCAGAAATGTGTGTCTCCTCATTTTGGGAAGAAGATGAGAACATCTTCACTTGTAAAAAAAAAGATAGCTGTATCTTGTTAGAGTTGTTTCATTGTTACACACAAGTTCAAATGTGTGTAGAAGACAGTATATGGAAGCTGAGTTAGCCAAAGGGCTGGACTGTTAGTTATTACCAATGTATTGACACTGAGCTCCAGATGCACCCTTGAATGCCTCCTCCTTGAATGTACTGAGACTGTAAATATTTCCCCTTTGCCAGCTGGCATGATAGGCTTCGTCACTTGGTGGTGCTAGAAGTACACTGGAGGAGAGGTTCCTCCTCTGGTTCTGACGTGCTAATCTTGTGAGAGTCCTCCCCACACATGGCCTCACAGCACCCGTTCCTACAGCACGAGCAGCATCTCCCCACCAGCTCCTGTAATGCAAAGCATCCAGC
Organism: Mesoplodon bidens; assembly: GCF_964165515.1. Taxonomy (NCBI): domain Eukaryota; kingdom Metazoa; phylum Chordata; class Mammalia; order Artiodactyla; family Ziphiidae; genus Mesoplodon; species Mesoplodon bidens. The sequence goes on along the minus strand of NC_138161.1, from coordinate 77,155,491 downwards.
AGTCCTCAGTGGCCAGCAGCTTCCCCCAGCTCCCCTTCAAGAAGCTTCATGGTGGAGTACCACCAGCAAGGCATCTTCCCATTAATGGCTTCCACCAGGCTCCTCCTGAGGGATGTTGAGGCAAGTTCCAAGGTATGGCACCTTCCTATGGATACTTCCCTTGTATTCCTGAAGGCAGATTTCAAGCAAGTTCTGCTAGTATAGCACCTCAGTGACTTCTCCAACAAATACTAAGCCATGGCCATGCCCTCTCCAGTGAGGTCTATATCTCAGCCCTGGGGTGACAGGGGGCCTTCCTTGAGTATTCTGTCTCAGTCAGTCCTAGATGTAGTGATTGTTCCTTAGATCTATTCCAATATTCTTCAGTTCGATTTGCTTCTTACTAACCAATTCTCCATTAGTCCAAACCCCTGTTACAGGTAATAATTCTTTATATTAAACTTATCCTGCTCAAATTACTGTGTGGTTTCTTTTTTTTTTAACATCTTTATTGGAGTATAATTGCTTTACAATGTTCTGCTAGTTTCTGCTGTAAAACAAAGTAAATTAGCTATATGCATACATATATCCCCAAATCCCCTCCCTCTTGCCTCTCCCTCCCACCCTCCCTATCCCACCCTTCTAGGTGGTCACAAAGCACCCAGCTAATCTCCCTGTGCTATGCAGCTGCTTCCCACTAGCTACCTATTCTACATTTGGTAGTGCATATATGTCAGTGTTACCCTCTCACTTCGTCTCAGCTTACCCTTCCCCCTCCCCATGTCCTCAAGTCCATTCTCTACGTTTGTGTCTAAATTCCTGTCCTGCCCCTAGGTTCATCAGAACCATTTTTTTTATTCCATATATATGTGTTAACATACAGTATTTGTTTTTCTCTTTCTGACTTACTTCACTCTGTATGACAGACTCTAGGTCCATACACCTCACTACAAATAGCTCAATTTTGTTTCTTTTTATGGCTGAGTAATATTCCATTGTATATAGCTGCCACACCTTCTTTATCCATTCATCTGTCGATGGACTCTTAGGTTGCTTCCATGTCCTGGCTATTGTAAACAGTGTTGCAATGAACATTGTTGTACAAGATGATTTTTGAATTCTGGTTTTCTCTGGGTATATGCCCAGTAGTTGGATTGCTGGGTCATATGGTAGTTCTATTTTTACTTTTTTAAGGAACCTCCATACTGTTCTCCATAGTGGCTGTATCAATTTACATTCCCACCAACAGTGCAAGAGGGTTCCTTTTCTCCACACCCACTCCAGCATTTACTGTTTGTAGACTTTTTGATGATTGCCATTCTGACTGGTGTGAGGTGATAAGTCACTGTAGTTTTGACTTGCATTTCTCTAATGATTAGCGATGTTGAGCATCTTTTCATGTGTTTGTTGGCAGTCTGTATATCTTCTTTGGAGAAATGTCTATTTAGGTCTTCTGCCCATTTTTGGATTGGGTTGTTTGTTTTTTGTTTTTTTTTTTGCTATTGAGCTGCATAAGCTGCTTATAAATTTTGGAGATGAATCCTTTGTCAGTTGCTTCATTTGCAAATATTTTCTCCCATTCTGAGGGTTGTCTTTTGGTCTTGTTTATGGTTTCCTTTGCTGTGCAAAAGCTTTGAAGTTTCATTAGGTCCCATTTGTTTATTTTTGCTGTTATTTCCCTTTCTGTAGGAGGTGGGTCCAAAAGGATCTTGCTGTGATTTATGTCACAGAGTGTTCTGCCTATGTTTTCCTCTAAGAGTTTTATAGTGTTTCCCACTCAGTGGGCAGAGGATCAGGCCCAGGATCTCAGTAGGTTCCTGGGGGGCAGGGGAAACCTGGCCATGCTCCCTTTTGATCCTCTGCCCTCCTAATGGTCCCCCAATTTCCCCTTTCAGGCATGGGATCCCTTCCCCTCCCACAGCTGCCCCTCAGGGGTGCCAGTCCTGTCCCGCCTTCACTTCTCCTCCTCCTTCACTCCCCCCAGGCCCCACGTCTGCTGGGGGTTCCTCCCGTCCCCTTAGGTGCCTGTGGTCCCCCACTGGTGCCTGGTAGGTGCCCTAGTTGTGCGGAGACACGAATTCCACGTCCTCCTAGTATGTCATCTTGACTCTGCCCTACTGTGTGGTTTCTGATTCCTGGTTGGACCCTCACTGATCTAGCCATATCTTCTGGAGGAAATGTTTGTCAGACTTTTTAGCATATTGAAGAGTAAAACATATTTTCAGATAAAAGTGTGCTAATCCTTATATATTAATATTTCCAAAAAACTTATTCTGTTCAGAGGAATTCAGTACTTATCACATTTAATTCATACTTTAGCTTTTTTTAAAGATTTATTTATGATTTATTTATTTATTTATTTATTTATTTTTGCCTGCGTTGGGTCTTAGTTGGGGCATGCGGGATCTTTGTTGAGGTATGAGGGATCTTTGCAGCACACAGGCTTCTCTCTAGTCGTGGCATGCGTGTTTTCTCTCTCTAGTTGTGGCACGCAGGCTCCAGGGCACGTGGGCTCTGTAGTTGTGGTGCACATGTTCCAGAGTGCATGGGCTCTGTACTTTGCGGCATGCAGACTCTCTAGTTGAGATGCACGAGCTCAGTAGTTCTGATGCGCGGGCTTAGTTGCCCTGCAGCATGTGGGATCTTAGTTCCCTTACCAGGGATAAAACCTAGGTCCCCTGTACTGTAAGGCATTTTCTTTAGCACTGGACCACCAGGGAAGTCCGTAAAGTATCTTCTTAAAAATACTCTACCTTTACATGATTAAGAAAGCTATAGATTGAGAGATAAAGGGCTGATGCTCATATTCCTTTTCTCATCCATAGTTAATTCTCTTTCTCAAGGGTAAAAATACCAACTTCTTCTTCAACCTCTAACTACCAAGCCTTTATTTTTCTTTTAAAAGGCTTTGTCCCTTGTCTTTACAGTAAATATATGAAGCTTAACTAGGGAAAGAATAAAAAGTGTTTCATTACTTAGGCTAGAGTAGATAGGAGTCACCAAGAAAGAATATTTGCAATATTGTGCATTTTACTTATTCTTTATGAATTTTTAGTAGGTTTGTAAGACTTCCTCAATTAATCCTCAAGTTATCAGTTAACAAGTTCGTGACTTCTAACCTCCAAAATATTGAGTGTTTATTATGAAAGAATGAGATCGTTCAGAAGTCATAGTTATCACTTTCTTTCTTTGAATGTATTATCAGTTTTATAATTTTATAATACAATTCATTAAAGTGTGCCTTGTCATAACAATGGCCAAACATCCCCAAGGACAGGATTCTGATTGCTTCTCAAACAATTTTGGGTCTCATCACTTCCAGAGACTCAACTGCCCACTGAAAGAAATCAACCACTGTGCAGTAAATTGGTGTTTTTACCAGTAAGTTAAGTTTTCTAATTATTTCTTTGTTATTTTCCAAATAACTAAATAATATATTATTTTGATCCCTATCTATCGTGAATTTTCATATTAGAATAAATTGTAAATGGTGTGAAGCAGGTATCAAAATACAACTCAATAAGAATTTTTGTTGCCTATCATCCAACTGACTTCACATCTTCATTAGCTCTGAATACTCCTTGAAAACGGAACAATAACTCCTTGAGCCTCTGGCAAGAGACAGGCACTTAATCCTCATTGAAAACCTACTATTGCCCTTATTTTATAGATGAGAGCACAGATAAGGGAGTTAAGTCATTCAACCAACAACAAGTAGTTAATAAGCAGCAGAGCTAGAATTTGAATCCTGGTCTTCCTGGTTCTAAAGTCCAAAAACTCTAGAACCATGAGAAGCAAATCAGAACAGAAAGAAGGAAAACCATCCAGAAATAATACCCGGACTCTAAAAATTAGATCTACTTCAATTCAACTGCTCAGCATTTGTCAGTTTGTACCAGAGTAACCTTTTAAGATGGCATCATACCTTTTGTCCCAGAAGTTGAACTTCAAGGAATCCATCTAAGGGAAATCAATAAAGTTGCAGTCAAATGTTTCTGCACCAAAGATGTGAGCAAACCCCAAATGTCTATATGTAGGTTGGATAAGTTATGGCCCAAATACAAAATCAAATATTATGCAGTCATTAAAAATAAACATTTCGGGCTTCCCTGGTGGCGCAGTGGTTGAGAGTCCGCCTGCCGATGCAGGGGACACGGGTTCGTGCCCCTATCCCGGAGGATCCCACATGCCGCAGGGCGGCTGGGCCCGCGAGCCATGGCCGCGGATCCTGTGTGTCCGGAGCCTGTGCTCCGCAACGGGAGAGGCCTGCGTACAGCAAAAAATAAAAAATAAAAAAAAATAAAATAAAATAAACATTTCTATAAGCTTCAATCAAATGAAAGGGAGAAAAATCATGATACAAAACACTGCAGAGTGTACAACTAATTTTGTAAACACACAGACACACATTAATTTTAAAAAAGAAAAAAAGAAAGACCAGAAAACTTAGAGATTAGTTCAGCCTAATGAAATTGCAAAAAGTTTTGTCTTTACAGTTGTCTGTTTTCTAAAATATTTTTGATGAGCACTGTTACATGTATAATAAGTGTTAGTTATTTGTAATAAAATATTTTTTCAGACTTTCCAAATGGCCAAATATTTGATCTCCCATAGACTTAGTCTGAGGAAAATTATTTCAGGAATGTATAGTCATATTTATAAGGAATGTTTACAAGACCAACATTCAATGTAATTTTTTTACATGATTCCAATTTTATTTAAGTGGAAAAACATGTATCTGTTAGTGAAGACAGGTGAAGGTTGGGGGGATGGCAAGGGAGACTTTCCTCTCCTACTTTATCCACTATGGACTGTTTTAATTTGGTAAATTTTAATTTCAGAAATGCAGTTCCTTAAAAAAAAATCATGAGGAGGAACCAAGATGGCAGAGTAGGAGGACATCCTCTCACTCCCTCTTGCGAGAACACCAGAATCACAACTAGCTGCTGGACAATCATCGACAGGAAGACACTGGAACTCACCAAAAAAGATACCCCACATACAAAGACAAAGTGGAAGCCACAATGAGATGGTAGAGGGGCGCAATCACAGTAAAATCAAATCCCATAACTAGTGGGCGGGTGACTCACAGACTGGTGAACACTTATACCACAGAAGTCCACCCACTGGAGTGAACGTTCAGAGCCCCACGTCAGGCTTCCCAACCTGAGAACCCGGCAATGGAAGAAGGAATTCCTAGAGAATCAGACTTTGAAGCCTAGTGGGAATTGATTGCAGGACTTCGACAGGACTGGGGGAAACAGAGACTCCACTCCTGGAGAGCACACACAAAGTAGTGTGTTCATCGGGACCCATGGGGAAGGAGCAGTGACCCCAGGGGAGACTGAACCAGACCTACCTGCTAGTGTTGGAGGGTCTCCTGCAGAGGCGAGGGGTTGCTGTGGCTCACCTTGGGGACAAGGACACTGGCAGCAGAAGTTCTGGGAAGTACTCCTTGGCGTGAGCCCTCCCAGAGTCTGTCATTAGCCCCACCAAAGAGCCCAGGTAGCATCCAGTGTTGGGTTGCCTCAGGCCAAACAACCAACAGGGAGAGAACCCAGCCTCACCCATCAATAGTCAAGTGGATTAAAGTTTTACTGAGCTCTGCCCACCAGAGCAACAGTCAGCTCTACCCACCATCAGTCCCTCCCATCAAGCCTCTTACACAGCCTCATCCACCAGAGGGCAGACAGCAGGAGAAAGAATAACTACAATCCTGCAGCCTGTGGAACAAAAACCACATTCACAGAAAGATAGACAAGATGAAAAGGCAGAGGGCTATATACCTGATGAAGGAACAAGATAAAACACCCAGAAAAAAAACTAAATGAAGTGGAGATAGGCAACCTTCCAGAAAAAGAATTCAGAATAATGATAGTGAAGATGATCCAGGACCTTGGAAAACGAATGGAGTCAAAGATTGAGAATATGCAAGAAATGTTTAACAAAGACCTAGAAGAAATAAAGAAAAAACAAACAGAGATGAACAATACAAGAACTGAAATGAAAACTACACTAGAAGGAATCAATAGCAAAATAACTAAGGCAGAAGAATGGATAAGTGACCTGGAAGACAGAATGGTGGAATTCACTGCTGCGGAACAGACTAAAGAAGAAAGAATGCAAAGAAATGAAGACAGCCTAAGAGACCTCTGTGACAACATTAAAGGCAACAACATTCGCATTATACGGGTCCCAGAAGGAGAACAGAGAGAGAAAGGACCCGAGAAAATATTTGAAGAGATTATAGTCGAAAACTTCCCTAACATGGGAAAGGAAATAGCCACCCAAGTCCAGGAAGTGCAGCGAGTCCCATACAGGATAAACCCAAAGAGAAACACGCGAAGACACATAGTAATCAAAATGGCAAAAATTAAAGACAAAGAAAAATTATTGAAAGCAGCAAGGGAAAAACGACAAATAACATACAAGGGAACTCCCATAAGGTTAACAGCTGATTTCTCAGCAAAAACTCTACAAGCCAGAAGGGAGTGGCATGATATACTTAAAGTGATGAAAGGGAAGAACCTACAACCAAGATTACTCTACCTGGCAAGGATCCCCATCCTTCGATGGGGAAATCAAAAGCTTTACAGACAAGCAAAAGCTAAGAGAATTCAGCACCACCAAACCAGCTCTACAACAAATGCTAAAGAAACTTCTCTAAGTGAGAAACACAAGAGAAGAAAAAGACCTACAAAAGCAACCCAAAACAGTTAAGAAAATGGTCATAGGAACATACATATTGATAATTACCTTAATGTGAATGGATTTAAATGCTCCAACCAAAAGACACAGGCTTGCTGAATGGACACAAAAACAAGACCCATATATATGCTGTCTACAAGAGACCCACTTCAGACCTAGGGACACATAAAGACTGAAAGTGAGGGGATGGAAAAAGATATTCCATGCAAACGGAAATCAAAAGAAAGCTGGAGTAGCAATACTCATATCAGATAAAATAGACTTTAAAATAAAGAATGTTACAAGAGACAAGGAAGGACATTACATAATGATCAAGTGATCAATCCAAGAAGAAGATATAACAATTATAAATATATATGCACCCAACATAGGAGTACCTCAATACACAAGGCAATTGCTAACAGTTATAAAAGAGGAAATTGACAGTAACACAATAATAGTGGGGGACTTTTAACACCTCACTTACACCAATGGACAGATCATCAAAAATGAAAATAAAGAAAGAAAGAGAAGCTTTAAATGACACAACAGAACAGATAGATTTAATTGATATTTATAGGACATTCCATCCAAAAACAGCAGATTACACTTTCTTCTCAAATGCATATGGAACATTCTCCAGGATAGATCACATCTTGGGTCACAAATCAAGCCTCAGTACATTTCAGAAAAATGAAATCATATCCAGCATCTTTTCTGACCACATCGCTATGAGATTAGAAATCAATTACAGGGAAAAAAACGTAAAAAACACACACACATGGAGGTTAAACAATATGTTGCTAAATAACCAAGAGATCACTGAAGAAATCAAAGAGGAAATCAAAAAATACCTAGAGACAAATGACAATGAAAACACGACGATTCAAAACTTATGGGATGCAGTAAAAAGCAGTTGTAAGAGGGAAGTTTATAGCAATACAATCCTACCTCAAGAAACAACAAACATTTCAAATAAACAACCTAACCTTTCACCTAAAGGAACTAGAGAAAGAAGAACAAACAAAACCCAAGTTAACAGAAGGAAAGAAATCATAAAGATCAGAGCAGAAATAAATGAAATAGAAACAAAGAAAACAATAGCAAAGATCAATAAAACTAAAACCTGGTTCTTTGAGAAGAAAAACAAAATTGATAAATCATTAGCCAGACTCATTTAAAAAAAGAGGGAAAGAACTCAAATCAAAAAAATTAGAAATGAAAAAGGAGAAGTTACAACAGACACTGCAGAAATACAAAGCATCCTAAAAGACCACTACAAACAACTCTATGCCAATAAAATGGACAACGTGGAAGAAATGGACAAATTCTTAGAAAGGTATAACCTTCCAAGACTGAACCAGGAAGAAACAGGAACTATGAACAGACCAATCACAAGTAATGAAATTGAAACTGTGATTAAAAATCTTGCAACAAACAAAAGTCCAGGACCAGATGGCTTCACAGGTGAATTCTATCAAACATTTAGAGAAGAGCTAATATCCATCCTTCTGAAACTCTTCCAAATAATTGCAGAGGAAGGAACACTCCCAAACTCATTCTACAAGGCCACCATCACCCTGATACCAGAACCAGACAAAGATACTACAAAAAAAGAAAATTACACACCAATATCACTGATGAATATAGATGTAAAAATCCTCAGCAAAATACTAGCAAACAGAATCCAACAACACATTAAAAGGATCATACACCACAATCAAGTGGGATTTATCCCAGCCATGCAAGGATTCTTCAATATACGCAAATCAATCAATGTGATACCCTAACCATATTAACAAATTAAAGAATAAAAAACCATATGATCATCTCAATAAATGCAGAAAAAGCTTTTGACAAAATTCAACACCCATTTATGATAAAAACTCTCCAGAAAGTGGGCATAGAGGGAATCTACCTCAACATAATAAAGGCCATATACGACAAACCCTCAGCAAACATCATTCTCAATGGTGAAAAACTGAAAGCATTTCCTCTAAGATCAGGAACAAGACACGGACGTCCACTCTCACCACTGTTATTCAACATAATTTTGGAAGTCCTAGCCACGGCAAGCGGAGAAGGAAAAGAAATAGAAGGAATACAAATTGGAACAGAAGAAGTAAAACTGTCACTGTTTGCAGATGACATGCTACTTTACATAGAGAATCCTAAAAATGCCACCAGAAAACTACTAGAGCTAATCAATGAATTTGGTAAAGTTGCAGGATACAAAATTAATGCACAGAAATCTCTTGCATTCCTATACACTAATGATGAAAAATCTGAAAGAGAAATTATGGAAACACTCCCATTTGCCATTGCAACAAAAAGAATAAAATACCTAGGAATAAGCCTACCTAGGGAGGCAAAAGACCTGTATGCAGAAAACTATAAGACACTGATGAAAGAAATTAAAGATGATACCAACAGATGGAGAGATATACCATGTTCTTAGATTGGAAGAATCAATACTGTGAAAATGTCTATGCTACCCAAAGGAATCTACAGATTCAATGAAATCCCTATCAAATTACCAATGGCATTTTTTACAGAACTAGAACAAATCATCTTAAAATTTGTATGGAGACACAAAAGACCCCGAATAGCCAAAGCAGTCTGAGGAAAAAAAAACGGAGCTGGAGGAATCAGGCTTCCTGACTTCGGACTATACTACAAAGCTACAGTAATCAAGACAATACGGTACTGGCACAAAAACAGAAACATAGATCAATGGAACAAGATAGAAAGCCCAGAGATAAACCCACGCACCTATGGTCAACTAATCTATGACAAAGGAGGAAAGGATGTACAATGGAGAAAAGACAGTCTCTTCAATACGTGGTGCTGGGAAAACTGGACAGCTACATGTAAAAGAAAGAAATTAGAACACTCCCTAACACCATACACAAAAATAAACTCATAATGGATTCTAGACCTAAATATAAGACTGGACACTATAAAACTCTTAGAGGAAACCATAGGAAGAACACTCTTTGACATAAATCACAGCAAGATCTTTTTTGATCCACCTCCTAGAGTAATGGAAATAAAAACAAAAATAAACAAATGGGACCTAGTGAAACTTCAAAGCTTTTGCACAGCAAAGGAAACCATAAACAAGATGAAAAGACAACCCTCAGAATGGGAGAAAATATTTGCAAACGAATCAATGGATAAAGGATTAATCTCCAAAATATATAAACAGCTCATGCAGCTCAATATTAAAGAAACAAACAACCCGATCCAAAAATGGACAGAAGACCTAAATAGACATTTCTCCAAAGAAGACATACAGATGGCCAAGAGGCACATGAAAAGCTGCTCAACATCACTAATTATTAGAGAAATGCAAATCAAAACTACAATGAGATATCACCTCACACCAGTTAGTATGGGCATCATCAGAAAGTCTACAAACAACAAATTCTGGAGAGGGTGTGGAGAAAAGGGAACCCTCTTGCACTGTTGGTGGGAATGTAAATTGATACAGCCACTATGGAGAACATCATGGAGGTTCCTTAAAAAACTAAAAATAGAATTACCATATGATCCAGCAATCCCACTACTGGGCATATACCCAGAGAATACTATAATTCAAAAAGACACATGCACCCCAATGTTCATTGCAGCACTATTTACAATAGCCAGGTCATGGAACCAACCTACATGCCCATCAACAGACTAATGGATAAAGAAGATGTGGTACATATATACAATGGAATATTACTCAGCCATAAAAAGGAAGGAAATTGAGTCATTTGTTGAGACGTGGATGGATCTAGAGACTGTCATACAGAGTGAAGTAAGTCAGAAAGAGAAAAACAAATATCGTATATTAATGCATGTATGTGGAACCTAGAAGAATGGTACAGATGAGCTGGTTTGCAGGGCAGAAGTTGAGACACAGATGTAGAGAACAAACGTATGGACACCAAGGTGGGGAAAACCATGGTGGGGTAGGAATGGTGGTGTGCTGAACTGAGTGATTGGGATTGACATGTATACACTGATGTGTATAAAACTGATGACTAATAAGAACCTGCAGCATAAAAAAACAAACACACCAAAAACACAACTAATACTAAACTTTCTTTGGGTTATTTGTGTGGAAGTATGTTAATATAAATGTTTCAAACATTACATGAAATTTCTAAAAATCTTATATGTTCTGGTATAACATTAAAAGTCATAATTCTAGTTATTACTTTAAAATGTATATCTCAGAAATAACTAAATTTCCTTGTCAATTGCATTATTATGAACTTTCATCAAATCTTTAACTGTGGTCATTTTTAAGTCTTTTGTCATTTACAGACAGTTCTGGGTGTACTCTGATGCTTTTGCAAAAATGTTCCTATAAAAGGGTTTCATCTTCAAGGAATTCATGGAAAAGACTCTGACAGGTACATGTTTCTGGTAACTCACTATACTGCTGAACTGAATGAATAAGCATTTTCAGAACTCTAATGGAAAACTGATGAACTCATAAAAGTGCTAACAAAAGATCAGGATGAAAAAAAAATTAATTTCATGGGACTGAGTGAACTGATGAGGATGATTATAATTTTTGTGACTTTGTTTGAATAAAAAAAAATCCCACAAGGACCCAGAGGCAAAAATATACAAATCAATTTTCACTGCAAAGTAAAGGAGCTGTTACAGTGGAGGATTACTGGACTAAATGTCAGTATTATGACATAGTATGAGTGTGTTTCGTAATTGCAATCATTGTTGCTTTTGTTGTGTTCATCCATTTACCATGCTTGGTGTCAGCTTATTTATCTCTTGTAAAAATAAAATACAGTGTGTGTGTGTGGAAAAAAAATCATGATATACAATTTGACAGTAAATACAAAGGTTTAAATCTGGCAACAAATGTCTTGGAAACATTCCAATGTAATTTTATTTCAAGAAGGGGCAAAACTTACATTGTTGTACACAAACCATGTATAAATTCATTTATAGCCTTCCTGATCAGTTTATATTATATATGGATCAGAAAATTTGATCATAACCAATGACACAGAATTCCTAAAGTTCTGAGAAAGAACTATCAAAGGAAGCTCTAAGTCTCTCTTTCTTCAGTCAGTTCCATGAGTTGAATTTTTGTTATAAAAGACAAACCAAGAAACTCTTTGTCCTCCATGCCTGAATGCAGCCCTTCTCCAGGTTCCCCCTCATAATGGCATTCAGCTCAGGGCAATAGATTATAATAATTGAAACCACATACTTATTTTAATTACTCTCCACATTTCCCATTTGCCATCTTGTCAGAACAACGTATGAATCACAGAGAACAGTTAGTGCACTGAAAGAAAAGATTTGCAAGGCTGAGTAAAGCCTACTTCAGTTTGTTGCTCAGGCCAATGCAGTGATGACTCTGACAGTCCCGATTCCTTAAGACCAAAGCCACCAGTGACACTGACTTATTCTTCATGAAGAGAGAGAGGAGCTCTACTGATTCGATACCAAGACCTCCTTCTCACTATCCCCAGGTTCTGGAAGATCCACACAAAGCAAAGCCATGTGCAAAGAAAACTCCTTCAGGACTAACCTAGCTTGACTCACCTTCACATTCTCACTTTGCCCAGTGCAGCCCTTTTGTCAATACCAAACTGGTTCTCAGAAATGCTGGGCAGATTAACCTACATGGCAAGCTCCTGTGATGAGGGAGAGAAGCTGTTTCCAGCAGTCTGGGGTTTCTTCCTTATTCTCAACAATAAAAGACAAATGTGTTCATTTCTAGCTGGATTATGCTATTGCCAGATCAACTGGTGGTTTAATTCTCAGAAAAGGCTTTGTTCCTTAGGTTCTCTCAACTGACATAACTTCTATTTTTGCAGAGCCACAGGCCCATTGGGGTTTTCTCATGGCTTTCTCTTATTTCTTTCAGGAACTATGGGCAGTAGGATTTTTACTTTATTAATATTTGGGATTCTAAATAAGACCTGGACATGGATAAACACCAACCCCAAAGTGCCATTTGAAGGCCAACAGAACCCTACCTACTGAAACCTTCTAATCCTTCCAGATTCTAGAGAATCACCCCCCCTGTTTATTGCTTCAGGCTCAATCCCTGAGGGCACCTGATAAAAAGGCAAGAGTATAATCCAGAAAAAATGATACATTGGGGTGAAACTTCTTTATAGTTTTATTCTTATAACCTTTTAAGTTCCTTCTGAATGTCTTTTGGAAATCTACATGCTGGATAAGCATGGATTTGTTACTAGGAAGAGATATGACCCCTGTAACAGAAAGTTGTGTTCTAAACCAAGTTTATGAGTTTGAGCTTCAGTGAAGTGGTTAATGAGTACGTTTAACCAATGCACTTAAATTAGCTGCAAACTTCAAGTAGCACTTGGCAAGATGGAAGGGAAAAGGAGATGTTCTCCTAGTCACTAAAAGGAACTTAGAATATCCTACTGATTGGGAAAGACAGAGACCAGGGAGCCACCGCTGTTATGTCACCTTTCTTCTGGCTTCCATTGAAAGCAGAAAGAAAACTCTAAAGGAAACTAAGTTAGAACTATGAGACAATGACTTCAGTAGCAAGCTATATAAAAATGCAGTTAATGAAATCATTCACTAAAATAGCCATAGGTGCTACAACATGGAAGTTCAAGAAATTTTGGAGCCACGCTGGTATAAAAAACCATGGCCAAGAAGAACATCTGCACCAAGAGTGGATTCAAGAAGTGGCTATAAGGACTTCCCTGGTGGTCCAGTGGTTAAGATTCCATGCTCCCAATGCAGGGGTTGTGGGTTCGATTCCTGGTTGGGGAACTAAGATCCCACATGCCTTGTGACACAGCCAGAAAAAAAAAAAATGGCTGCAGCCTTGAGGCTAGGTCTTTAAACCAGAGTCATATTAAAAAGAGATTTATAAGCATCAAGCAAAAGTGAAGAAAAGAAATTACTAACAGTTCTAAATCGTGTGTGTGTGTTTGATTCTTTAAGCTCTATGTTACTGTCCAGTCTGCTGCTTATTAACAGAGCCAAATCACAGAAGGTTTGAAAAGCCCCTGGATGCCCACTCTCTACCCTTATCTGGTTCAGTGCCATCATGTGACTATCCTACCCAGACTGAGCCCTTTGTGAGGCTGATCATCCAATCTGTGGGTCCTCTGTTGTCAGAAAAACCCATCCCCCTACATCAACAGGTCCAAACGCTTCTGAAGCAAATAGAAGCCCAAAATCATTTCCATGAGACAAAATTTGAAAACAGCTGTTGTATGCCCCCTGAGCCTCATGTTTTCCAGTCTAAATATCCAAAGTTCCTCCAATCATTTCACATATAAAATGGTTTGTGGTCTTTTCATCCTTTCAGTTATTCACTCCTGAATGAGTTCCACTCGTCTAATTCTTTCAGAGTGTTGGCACCAGAATGCTTGTTCCAGCTGTCCTGTCTTCAACACACTGCAGGAAAAAACAATCACTTTCCTCTTTCCAAGTAGCATTCTAAAAACACAGGCCAAAGTTGAGGGCATGCACACTTGCACTGTTTCCTGCCTCATGCTGCAGGAAGGCCATCTCTCCCTCATTCTGTGCCATGCATTTGGTTTTCCAAACCCCAGAATTGACCTTCCACTCATCCCTGTTAAATTCAGACCTTCCTTCTAACCTCCCAAGATCTTCTGTATTCATATTCTGTCGTCCAGCACATCTGCTGGGCCTCCAGACTTTTACTGCTTGCAAATGGGAAAATGACAGCTAGGCCTTCATATCCCTCACCCGGTAAGGGAACAGGCCTGAGATGTGGGCTTTCCATTTGCCTATTGCTAATGCTGGGCTGGATGCTTTGCCAGGTTCCCTACCTCATGGGAAAAGAGATGTGTTATATTCTAAACTTCTTAATGTAGCACCACCACATCCCTCCCCACACTTTCAGGTCATTATTTCAGAAACCACTCTGGTCCCCTCTCTGGATATCTACTTACTAAATGAGGAACTGCTGGCCACCTACTTCACCACAGCAATACTTCCTGCCCTTACACCTCACAGACTTTCGCTAATCTCCACACTCAAGGTGAGTAGAACATGGAGCATGTAGAGTCAAGGCTTTATTAAATACTGAAAAGGCAACATTAACAAAATGGGGGGGGCAAGGAGGAGAAAGAAGAACAAAAGAAAAGAAGGGACTTCCGTGGTGGCGCAGTGGTTAAGAATCCGCCTGCCAATGCAGGGGACACGGGTTCAAGCCCTGGTCTGGGAAGATCCCACATGCCGCGGAGCAACTAAGCCCATGTGCTACAGCTACTGAGCCTGTGTTCTAGAAACCGTGCTCCGCAACAAGAGAAGCCACTGCAATGAGAAGCCCGTGTGTGCACCGCAACGAAGAGTAGCCCCCACTTGCCACAACTAGGGAAAGCCCACACACAGCAATGAAAATCCAATGCAGCCAAAAATAAAGAAATTTTTTTTTTTTTTTTTTTTTTTTTTTCTTTTTGCGGTATGCGGGCCTCTCACTGTTGTGGCCTCTCCCGTTGCGGAGCACAGGCTTCGGACGCGCAGGCCCAGCGGCCATGGCTCACGGGCCCAGCCGCTCCGCGGCATATGGGATCCTCCCAGACCGGGGCACGAACCCGTATCCCCTGCATCGGCAGGCGGACTCTCAACCACTGCGCCACCAGGGAGGCCCAAGAAATTTATTTTTTAAAAAAAAGGAAGGAAGGGAAAGGAGGGAAGGAAGGAAAGGAGGAAGGAAGGAAAAGAATAATCAGATAAGGAGGCTGGAACATGAAGAAAGAGAAAAGAGTTACAGCATTATGGGCTTCGTATTCTAGAAATTTCCATCATAGCATTAAGGTCCAATTCAACTGCTCCCATCTTATGAAGCCTTCCCAAATGTATCTTCACCAGTACAACTAATTGATTTCTCCTCCAAATTTCCATAGCATTTTTAGTATGATTCCTAACAGTAATTTTTGCTTTATGTCAGGGGTATAGCAAATATGTCAAGCTTTGCAGGCCATATAGTTTCTGCTGCAGTGCTTCAACTCTACCATTTTAGCGTGAAAGCAGCCATTAAATCAATGGGCATGGCTGTGTTCCAATAAAACTTTATTTACAAAAACAGGTGGCAGGCTGGATTTGGTTCATGGACCATAGTTTGCCAACCTATGTTTGATATCATGATTATCTGTGTATGTGTCATCTCCCACTCAGCCTGTGAGTTCTTCAGCATATCACATCCATGTCTGAATTCTCTGTGCCTCACTCACAGTTAAGTGCTATGGACTGAATGTGTCTCCCCCCCACCAAGTTCATATGTTGCAGCATATTAGGAGCTGGGGACTCTCAGAGGTGATTAGGTCATGAGGGTGGAGCTCTCATGATGGGATTAGTGTGATTACAAAAGAAACCCCAGAGAGCCCTCTCTCCTCTTCCACCATGTGAGGACATGGCAAGAAGACAGCCGTCTGTGAACTAGGAAGAAAGCTCTCACCAGACACTGAATCTAACAGTTCCTTGATCTTGGACTTCCCAGACTTCAAAACTGTGAGAAACAAATTTCTGTTGTTTATGAGCCACCCAGTCTATAAGATTTTTGGTATAGCCGCCAAAAATAGACTAAAGAGACTTAAGAAATGACTAAAACAATACGGGATCAATAAATGCAGAATGTATAAACTGACAGAAGCTATCAGAAGGAGCACCATCTCATGCCTTGCTAAAGTCCACGTATACTACGACTACCAGGCTTCTCTCATGTATAGTCTAGGACCCTGTCAGAAAGAGAACAGGAGTCATCTAACATGAACGCCTGCTAGATCCTAGTGATACCTGCCTGAACTTCTGAACTAACTTGCTTGATTAACATCGAGATTGCTAGCATGTACCATGAGGGCTCCACCCTCTGGTGCCCCCAGTCTGAATACTGCAAAGTGTATACATCTGCCCCCTTCTAGTCTTTTGGGACGTCTTTTTTTCATAATTGTTCAGCAATTATGAGCAGCAGTTCAGGTAATTCATAGGGAAGACCTTCCGTGGTGCTGAGTGTAACACAGTCACTTTTTAAAAGCCAGAAGTCCTATTGTTATACCACCTCCCATCTCCACCCCCTCAAACCTTTACCACTGTCTATTCTACCTTTTGATGTGCAAAGAACATTCTTCACAGCACAAGAAAGAGAAAAAACAAAACATGGATAGATAAGATCAAAATTTTTGCTAAACAATCAACATTATGCAACCATCTTTTATTTGCTCTGAACATGGCTTTAAAAACATCTTTTGTTGTCCTTGTCATTTTTCCAAGTTTCAACTCATTGGAGTTTTAGCTTCCGTGACACCATTCTGAGAGATACATACTACCCTCTTACCATTACCCATGTATATACCTTACCTTTCATCTCTTTTATTACATAGATACGTTTGAAGAATCTTAACTCTGCTTCTTCAGGTACCTCCATTTGCTCATTTAGATCATTAGCAATTGGACAATCACAGGGGTAGCTTTGAATTATAGGAGGGGCTTAGGGATAGTAGTAATCTGACCAAAATAAGAGCTGGGTCTTACTTTGAGGTGACAATAATAATAAGCAAATATCTTTTCACCTATACTGTGTGTTATAGATCAATAAAAACAGTAATATTAATAAATATGCTTTCACACTTTAAATAAGATTAATAAAATACCTATTATCCATATCAATAAATAATATTTTATTATTATTCCCATTATTAGAGCTTTGTAGGGGCTAATGGAGATTAGTGAGGGTGGCCTTCCAGGGCTCCCTATGGTACCACCTCTTCAGAGTTAGAATTGCATTTTTCTGAGCTTCCCATTTCTTGGGCCATCCTACCTCTCTGGGTATAATTCCATTAAAATGCCCAGGCCTTTCATTTCTCTGAACTTTTCGACATCTCTGGCACAGTCTGATTGTGGCTGCCCTCCCTGGAAACATGAACTCTTTGCCACGGGAGACCTCCTCCTCCGGACCTTCTCTATCCCTCCCATGGCACTAACCAGTGCTTTCTTAGCAGTCAGATTAGAACCAGAATGGTAGTTTCCTTCTGACTTCCTTTCTTTTTCAATAGAGAAAAAAAAATCAGGTTAAAAATGTTGGAGATTCTTTCCTTTGGGCCAAAAGTGGCTTCAGCAGATACCAAGAAAATGAAAGGTCCCCTTACTGCCAGATCTTGGGCTATGGCAATGGCCAAGTTTTTCATAACCTTAAAGGAACAACCACTTCTAAAAGTGTCATTTTTACACACACACACACACACAAAAATCACCAGAAGTAGATAAGCATATTTAAGAAAACAATCTTTTGCACACTGTAGGATAAAATATTTCCCAACTGAATTTGTCAGCCACCATTCTAGGTACCGGGGCAGCCAGTTCTGAGCTTCTTCAAGAGTGCACTTCCGGGCTTCCCTGGTGGTGCAGTGGTTGGGAATCTGCCTGCTAATGCAGGGGACATGGGTTCGAGCCCTGGTCTGGGAAGATCCCACATGCGGTGGAGCAACTGGGCCTGTGAGTCACAACTACTGAGCCTACGCGTCTGGAGCCTGTGCTCCGCAGCAAGAGAGGCCACGACAGTGAGAGGCCTGCGCACCGTGATGAGGAGTGGCCCCCGCTTGCCACAACTAGAGAAAGCCCTTGCACAGAAATGAAGACCCAACACAGCCAGAAAAAATAATAATAATAATAATAAATTAATTAATTAAAAGAAGGCTCAACATTTAAAAAAAAAAAAAGAGTGCACTTCCATGCTCCATGAGGGTCCAATACAATTCCTCTAGTTCTTCTCTTGTTCTACTTCTTCTTTCATTTATTCTCAGCCATTTACATTCTCCAAAAAACCACCTACCTCCAAGTATATCCATATCTATGTAGGTATAAAACTTCTTTATATTATTCAAACTCCCCTCTTTGTTGTAATGTGATTCATTTTCCCATCACTGTGTCCTAAAATTGAGTCCTATTCCAGTAAGTTTTGGGGATACCTCTGAGAAAAACAGATTCCTTTTCATTTGAGTAATGTGGCCTTGATACTTTTCCAACAGTCTGCCATTAAGGAATATTAAATCCTATTGTAGAAATCCAAGGCCAACGGTTTACCCAAAGATCTTCTCTCTCTTCCAATGTCAAAATAGATGCCAAGTAGAAAAAACACCAGGCTTGTGGTAGCAGACTCCACATGGGCACATGTGTGCATATGTACACACATGCATGCACACACACAATGCATCACGCCTCTGAGCATCACATTGTTGGATAGTTCATTCCCAAAGTGAATTTGGCCTGGTCCTATGTAACCAATAGAATGTGGTAGAAGTAATGCTGGGGCTTCCCTGGTGGCGCAGTGGTTGAGAGTCCGCCTGCAGATGCAGGGGACACGGGTTCGTGCCCCGGTCCGGGAGGATCCCACATGCCGCGGAGCGGCTAGGCCCGTGAGCCATGGCCGCTGAGCCTGTGCGTCCGGAGCCTGCGCTCCGCAAGGGGAGAGGCCACAACAGTGAGAGGCCCGCATAACGCAAAAAAAAAAAAAAAGAAGAAGTAATGCTGTATGCCTTCCAAGGCTATGTATAAGAAGGCTCACAGCTTCCTTCTTGCTCTTGAGGAACATTTCTTCTGAGAAAAACCACCCACTATGTAAGAAGTCCAACTATACTGAGATCCTCATCTGTGAGGAAGCCCAAGATAACCATACAAAGACTATGTGGAAAGAGACGAATGCCTGGCCAGCCTCAAGCTGTTGCAGATGTCCTAGATGTTTGAGGGAAAAAGCCATCTTTAAAATATGCCTTCCAGGCCAGCTGAACCTTCAGATGGCTACAGCCCTAACCACAATCTTCCTGCAAGCAAGAACCAAGGGGACTCCATAATTGGAAGAGATAATAATCATTTGTTATTTAAAACCACTAAGTTTTGGAGTGGCTCGTTATGTAGCAATGGATAACCAGAACAACATTCTATGTACTCCCTTCGAATGCCCAAGTTTCCATAAACCTTAAAGGCATTTCCAAGCTCTCTTCTGTAAGTGTCATTTGTCCCCGCAAAAAAATTACCAGGAGTGGGTGAGTATTTTTCAGAAAACAATCCTGTTTTCCAGGATTTGTGTACCTGTTTCCCAATTGAACCTGTTCAGCTTGCTCTGTTCCTGCCTCCCCATTAACAGGAAATCACCAACACCACAACTTTTCATTCCAGGCCAGTGACAGGTGGCTGGCCAAGCTTAGGACTCTTACTGGTTGGCATGTACTCTTCCCCCAAACATCCAGCTCCCCTCTGTAGGTGACCAGCACACCCAGCAGGAGTCTCCTGTCTCATCGGTCTCCTCTGTCCCATGTTCTGCTTTCCAAGCTCCTGGGGCTGATTTTGATCCCTCCCACCTTAGCATAACTACCTTCTCCCTGCTTTTCCTTCTCTCTTATAAGCTCACATACAGCCCCACTTTCCAAGCCTCTTCACTTTGACCTCAAGTATAGACATCAGCTTAGGGTTTACCCTCACCTCACTAGGGTTCATCCCAGGCAGGAAGACAAACACTCCTTCCGATCTCCTCAGTCCTTCTCAATGGAGTCTGATCTCTTTTCTGGGCTTTCATTCTTTATGAGATCCCCTTCTTTAATGGTGGCAGGTGCCCATCCCCTGCACCAGCCCTGATGGGTTCTGAGAGCTGCTACCCTGCTGTGTCTCACACAATCCTATGATGCTTCCTCCCATCTCTGACCTGGACTCCCTTTCCCCACACATATCAGTATGTATCCTTGCTCCAGGCCACCTGCCCAAGTCCCAGCCTAGTTTTCTTGATTCAATCTTAGTGCCTCAGTCCAGGCAGAGCCCCAGAAGGAAGAATTTCTCCCTCAAGACTATAGCCCTTGCTCAACTCCTGCCACTTCGACATCTAACCCAAGTCCACCTCTCTCCAGCTCTCTGCTTTCTGCATACACTCATCCACACTCAGCTGGAAATTTCCTCTGCCTTGGCTCAGACCCCAACTGAAACCCCTTTGAGAGCTATGCAGAAATATGTTGGAGGAGAGTACAAGAGAGTGACAGAGCCTTAGTCCAGGTCATTCCAGATCTTCACCCACATCTGAACAGGCTTATCTGATTCAAGGAACTTTAACAAGGGAAGAACTAAGAAGAGAAATATTTTACATATGCATAGCACTTATCACTATAACATACACATTATATATTTAACTTATCTTGCTTATTGTATATCTCCCTTCATTAGAATGCAAATTTCATGAAAGCACAGATTTTTGCTTTATTCACTACCATTTCCCAAGTGTTGAGAAGAGTGCCTAATACATAGCAGGTACTCAATAAATATTTGGTGAATGAATGTATATTCACAGTCTCAATCAGAAATCCTCTGTTTCCTGTGGGCTCACAGATGCCCAGTTTATATATTAAGGTTTTTTTTTTTGTTTCATTCAAGAGAAACCATTTCTGGTTTAGTCAAACAAAGGGGGATTTATTGGGACGCTATCATGGAGCTCCCAGATTTGTCAAAGATAGGAGAAACAGACTTGGAAAACAATTGTCACTCTGATGGCCAGAAAAGGGGAGTGACCAGAACATTCTGATCATACTGGAAATAAAGGACTCCAAACTTTTCCAGTGTTTTTCCCTCTACTGAAGCGCCCAATTCCAGAGAGGAGCTATGTCAGATCAGGGGCTAGCCCCTTGGACACTGAAGGATAGCATCAGACTATAGACAATAGGGCAGGGGTCCATCCCCCAAGGAATTTGTTAGGAAAGAGAAATTAATTCTGAGCAACCAATCCTCCAATCAAAGGATCATGCGATTAAACTTGGGTTTAGCAACTCCCACACCCTCACTAATTCTTAAACTGCTTCCCTGCTAAGAAGAGAATTTTCATGTATTTTCTTCCACTACTGCATGCTTAGATAAGCAAAACCAAACTGTATTAGAAACTTATTTAAAACACTGTAAAACTGTTTTAAATGCAGTTTCAATAAACTTTAGGAGTCAATACTATAAAGACTTGAAATATACTGATTCATTAAAAAAACACTCCCACTTAGAACCTTCTCTAGTGGCCAATCACAACTTTGGGCTGCTTTGATTTACGACGCTGGCCACTGTGGCCCAGATATTTAATCTTATAATTAACGTCATCACGAATTTTTATTACAACATTTTGCAGATTGAGCAAAAAATATTTCTCCTGAGGACAAATTAGGCACCCAAAGTGACTCTTGCAAATAAATACTGTTGGTCATTACTTGCTGTGCTACAGTTCACTCACAGCAATTCAGTCTATAAGTGTCACAGAAGTGAAAAGCAACTGTATAATTTTTAAAAATAAAAGAAATATCCAAAGAGATTCATATAATATAATGGCTATCTGGTGACTGAGTAAAGATTTTTAGTGGTTCAGTGACAACACGTACTTTCATTTATGCCTCCAATGGTTGTCATCCAGAAGATATTAAGTGTGTCCAAATATCCTTCAGGACAGATCATAACTCACCATTAAGATGATGCAAGGCCCTATTAGGTTCACAGGCAGACTTCCCCATTGGTTCAAGGTGCTCATCCCTGAGCTTGCACTCAATACTGAAAAAGTAATGGCCAAACAGAAGACACTATGCAGAATGGCTAATTGCCAGACAGACCACCAATAAATCAGCTGGACTCCATTAATAAGTAATGGTGCTCAATTTACTGTTAATTCAGATACTCCCTGCAAACCCAGGCGGCTCTTTAAAAGTAACTGCAGTAATAATTCCCCTTTATGTAAGTCAAATAAATTTAGCATTGAATCTTGAAGTTGTATCCTATAGAAATAATCATTATGATAAATTATTTAAATATTTCTCCACACAGGTTCCAGGATTCCCCAGTTCTGGGTTCAATATTCCTGCTTGGCTATCAATATACCATGCAGCTTGCTGTCTCTGAGTTCCCATGCTGCTGTTGGTAAACAGGAAAGCCCCAAATATTCCATAAATAATACTTAAGTCCAGATTGAATCACTATTGACTATAATAACAACATGGTTTGTTTCCTCAATCTCTACATACTTGATTCTCCAGGTTTCACCACGAAAATGGCACAAGAAGGATACAAAAAAGGCGTTTTTAAACAAGAAGGATATATATAAGTATTCAATAGGGAATCCAAGAGTTCACTGCTAATTTCTGTGAAGTAGAAGGTAGTTTTCTCCTTTCATCTTGTAGTTTTTCCTCCAAGAAAGTACTCATATATTTTGCTCTTTTTTCCTCCTACCATGTGGAAGAAATGATGAGACAGGATCAGTCCCTGGAGACTGACATGTCCAAAGCCAATCTGAACACCTGCTACCACACTGGTCAAAAATAGAGTAAAGGGCTTCCCTGGTGGCGCAGTGGTTGAGAGTCCGCCTGCCGATGCAGGGGACACGGGTTCGTGCCCCTATCCCGGAAGATCCCACATGCCGCGGAGCGGCTGGGCCCGCGAGTCATGGCCGCGGAGCCTGTGTGTCCGGAGCCTGTGCTCCGCAACGGGAGAGGCCACAGCAGTGAGAGGCCCGCGTACAGCAAAAAAAATAAAATAAAAAAAAAATAGAGTAAAAAGAATGTTTGCATTTCTATAGCATCTTTTTCTTCCCACACATTACCAGGACTTTATCTCAAGCAAAGGACTTCAGTATCAACACTTGAAAACATCCCACTTCCCTCCCAGGACTGTGGTGAGAAACAAATGAGATGACACAGCAACGACCCTCTGTAGATCAGTAAAATGTCATACACATGCTGGACATGTGTAGGATATTATTAATACAATTTAGAAATAACAATAATATGCACTTAAACTCTCCATAAAAATAGCCCTCCGTGGTCCATTAATCCAAGCCCTGTCTGTAGCCTGGTATTTATATGTGCAGCACATCCTCTGAGAGCTATTCTGAAGTGAATGCATACATTTAAAAAATATAATGACTTCCAAATTCCAAATTCCAAATTATTTTTAGAAGACCACAATGGCTATTATAATGGGTAACATATTTAAATAACAATATAAGCTTTTCAAAAACTGTATTAAGAAATGTTTACAATGATTGTTTTCTTGGTCTTCAAAGGGTTGAGCTAATATATACCAAAATTTGAGCTATCAGAGTCTTCTTTTCTCCAAGTAGCCCAGAGGGCATCTCCCAGGCTCTTATTTTCTTGGATCCGAATCTCGTAAGATGGCCCCACCTTCTACTACCAATATGAACCACATGGATAACTCAATAAAGTCAGTGCCGGGGAAGACAGTGAGATCCAAGCATTGTGAATTTCTAGCACATTAACTACAAGAACTATTGTTGGTTTTAGTGTTGCTTTCAGTGTTCAGATATTTTAAAATAATTACATTAAAATTTTCTCATTTTTTCTTCAGTACTTGAAATCTCTTTTTAAAAAGATCAGGACCTTTTGTTCAAATTAATAACTAGCTTATGATGTGCACAAATTTGCTTGAGTTCAAAAGGCTCAAAGTCTAAGTATACAAAATAAAATAAATGAATTAGCGCTATAACTCTAAAGTGCATTTAAACTCAATACTCAGGACATGAAGAATATTTTCCTACCATCTCTCAAATCAAGTTAATATCCTGGATTAGAGAAATTAAATATTCATATGACAATTCCTATTGTGAGCTCTTGGAGATAGACACGATCAACCAGGGATGAACTCAGATTCTCCACAAAGCCAGGTGAAGAATGCAGCTCACCAGCCTTTGGGGCAGGCTCATCATAAGGACATGTGTCATCACATGTGCCCAGCACATCTCATATCCACCAAAGCACTGGCTTTGCCCATCACCACACAATATCCTAGAAAGACCCAACAGATTGTGACAACTGCACAGATGTGGCCAAGTCCCCCAACTTGTTCCATGTCTGTTGTATTATATATTATACATTTCCAACACTGAGCCAGGGAAGTTTGCTAGTGACACAAATACAAAAAGCTGCAATTTACTTGGTTTTTTCCTCAGAATCAGGGTTTCCCAAAGGGTGGCAAATGTGCCATAATTTTAACCAATACCTGGACAAACTTTAAAATGAAATTAGTAGTCATATATTATTTTCATAGACATTTAAAAATACAACCAGCACATCAAACTCATATTTTTATTATTATTTAAGACATGACTATTAGATTCTTTAAAAGTTTTAATTCAAATTTAAATTGATATTTTTAACGTGCCAATTTAAATTTAATTTTTTAAAGAATAGTATGACCCTAACCTATATGAGAAAAGAATCTAAAAATGAATGATTATATACATATATAGGTATAACTGATTCACTTTGCTGTACACCTGAAACTAACACAACATTGTAAATCAACTATACTCCAATAAAATTAAAATTTTAAAAAAATTTTAAGAATGTAATAGTATAAGGGCTTCCCTGGTGGCGCAGTGGTTGAGAGTCCGCCTGCCGATGCAGGGGACACGGGTTCGTGCCCCTATCCCGGAAGATCCCGCATGCCGCGCAGCGGCTGGGCCCGCGAGCCATGGCCGCGGAGCCTGTGTGTCCGGAGCCTGTGCTCCGCAACGGGAGAGGCCACAGTAGTGAGAGGCCCGCGTACAGCAAAATAAAAAAAAAAAAAAAAAAAAAAAAAAAAAAAAAAAAAAAAAAGAATGTAATAGTATGTAGATAGAGTAAAAAGGGTGCTGGTGGGCTTGCAAATTTCTGAATATATAGAAATGCCAAGACTTTTTCTGTTACTAAAAATGTATTTATTTTTAATATCTAATAGTTTAGGATGCAGAAAGCTTAAATTGAGAGATTTACAGGTGTAAGTAGTATTGGGGATTTTTCCTCCTCGAGTTCCCTTAATGGCCTACTCAGTGACAGAGTGAATGTGAGTAGAAACTCTGATGTTTCTGTGTGCTAAACTGCGACTACAGACATATATATATATATATAGACATTCAAGCTTAAAATTGTGGCCCTGCACTGTGCAGATTAAAAAAACAAAACAAAACACAACATGGGCTTCTAAGGCCCTACTGGGCTGAGTGACTGAGATCTGCGGCAGGTGCTCTGAGCTTCTCTGGGGCTTATCTGCAAAGCAGGGGCAATAATAATCCTTACTTTAGCAGGTCATGGTTGAGTGGAAAGGAATGATTTACAAGGAGGCATTTATATATATACATTACATATATATATATACATATATAATTGTGTTACTATTATAACCTTTATTATGGAGAAGCCCCACAGTTCTCCAGAAAGATTAAAAAGAAAAAAACATACTTCTCTGTCCCTCATTTTAGACTGCAGTCAAGTTCACCTCCAGGGAGTTCAGAGTAAAGGACTGCAGGGCCAGACCCATGTGCCACTGCACTCAGAACCAGCACCTGCACCCAGCAGGCTGGGATCTGCCAATAGGTTCCCAATAGTTACAGGGCGTCAGCACTCAACTTCCCAGCTCTTTGACCTGTGACGAAGTCTACAGAGCAATAAAGCCCAGAGCTCTTCCCCAGGAAGAGAACCAAGGGCTGTGGTACAGGATCCGCACTGGTGGCACAGGAGGACAGGCTCATTGAGGGAGCTCCTGTGACAGCAGGGGTAGCACAGGGGCCACTAAAATGTGTGGGAGCTGGGAGGAAGGCTGTGTCAAGGGTCTCAAACTCAAATGCTTTCTAGAGCCAAATAGATAATGAACAAGCCTGGACAAATGTGGGCCATGGTGAACTGGGGAGCCGATGCCTCAGCTCAGAGAGGCAGCCATTGCCCAGCGCCAGCTGACTATCATCAAACAAAAATCGACTCTTCAGGAGAAGGTGGGAGTCATTTTTATGTGAACTCTCCCACTTACTAACTAGGAACTAATCCCCCCCAAAAAACGTTAAATCCTCTGCAAGCCAAATAAAATAAGTCTGTGGGCCACATGCCATCCTACAGCTGCCATTTTGCAAGCTTTGTTGTACCTACCCAGGAGGAGGGTGGAGAAAAAGCAAATCATGCTAAGAAGGCCATTTTTTAGCCATTTTCCCATGTCATACATACACACACACACATACACACACACACACACACACACACACGCAAGATAGCCGGCTTGTACACCAGAACTGACAACTCCCTTGCAGGAGTGCTGAGAAGACGGGCCAGAAGACAAGTTTTCAACCCTCTGAGAAAGCACTCGACCAGCGTTTGTCTTTGGCTGTCCAATGTGGTACCGTTACTCCAGCCTCCAGGTCCCTGGATTTTGAGGCAGGATGACAAACCTCTGACAGCTGCATACATGAGCCTCAGTCCCCTGGCTTCCTAACAGAGAACTGACAGCTCTTCTGCCATTTCCCAGCCTTCCCCTCAACCCTTTGGGGTGCAGGTCTCATTAAAGATGAGCACGGGCAGCGCAAACGCAATCATCTCCAGAGGTTACTGCTGTGCAGGCAAAGCTAACACCGGCAGCTTCGAGTCTTCCTCTCCAAATTGCACTGCAATTTGGGGGGCTCTGGAATCCAACAAAGAACGGCCCTGAGAATACCACATTCACGCACACCTGACCCCAACACCACATCTCCTCGGAGGGGACCCCACATTTCTGAACAGAAACTTAAATCACCTGCCTTTCCATCCTGGAGTATGTCTTCCAGAGAAACGGGCACACGGGAAGCGCTAAAGCCTGCAACTCCTTCCAAGGCAGCTGAGGTCACCGGATTTCAGGACGTTCTTTGGCCGGTTCGCGCGCCGCTGCCGG
The DNA here is from genome assembly GCF_964165515.1 of Mesoplodon bidens. Taxonomy (NCBI): domain Eukaryota; kingdom Metazoa; phylum Chordata; class Mammalia; order Artiodactyla; family Ziphiidae; genus Mesoplodon; species Mesoplodon bidens. The sequence continues at coordinate 77,128,149 of NC_138161.1, read as the reverse complement.
ATCTCCAGGCCCTGCCTCCGTCACTCCCACAATGCTTTGCGCGGCACAGGGTCCGTAAAGGCGGCTGAGCCGCAGGGCGGCAACCCCACGCCGAGCAGCCTTCTCTCGGCAAGGCGAAGTATTATAGTTAGTTCCTCTCATTCCTGTATTTCAGTAGATAAAGAGGGAGAAGCATTCTTCGTACTCTGTCCTGATGAAACAGTAGAGATGTTTGGAAAATCATGAAATTCCTCCTGTGCAAAGCAATGAGATGTAAGCGATTAAACTCAAAAGCATTTTCCCCAGTATTTGGAGGCCAGATTTGCCCCCATCTGTAAATCCTACTTAAACCGGGTTTTTTGAAAAACCCAGAAGAAAACATCAGATACCCTTAGTTTATATTTCAGCTATTAGGTGGTTCCTTACCCATTGTATGCTGTGGATTTCTTTAAGGGCATTTTCTAGTTTAACAATTCCAGAAACACTTTCAATTCTCCTTTTCAATTGGTACTTTTTACTAAACCAAAGTTATGCAGTTTTTTATACTGGAGGCCTGGATTAACTGTATTTTTAAAAAATGCCATTAACTCAATAAAACAAGACTGAGAAAACAATAGCACTGAAAGAAATATTAGAGCTCAATCTTCCCAACCTCTTTATTTTTAAAGAACGTTTTTAATAAAAAGATAGCCAATATTCACCTGGGGAACTTTGCTCTTTGGGAATCATACGTGGATGGGCTTAGAAGAAGGGCCATATTGTAATCACCTGTTATCAGGAGAAAGCTTTTGAAAAAGGAAGTAAGAATTTGCCCTACTGGGTAAATTAGCCAAGAGTAAAAGGGCCTCAATGAAATTGGCAATTACAATGAAATATGGCCCCCAAGTATGCCGGCCTTAGGGACATGCCACTGTGAAATGTGGTACAAAAACCCAGCCAATATAGGTATGGCAGCAACAACAGGAGGAAGCTGGACGGACCTCTTCACTTAGTTCTCTAAACCGACAAGGCCAAGAAACAGGGAGGGACTGTGTAAATGATCCTCGAAATCAGTCCTTCTTTTTCAGTGACTGAACACCTCAAATCTGACAGCTCCACTTTCTTTTTCCAAAGACCACCATCTGGAGTGAAATCTGCCTCATCCCATCAGTGTCAAGGCCCTCATTATTCCTGACAGGGGAATTTTGTGTGGGTGCGTCTGAACTCCCAAAGACCAAGCAAGAAGTCTCTGTACAAGCCCAACCCACGGTCAGCTGCACAGACACCTGCGTGGCTGTGCCCCCAGCCCACAGGACAGGCTGGAGGGGGGAAAGTGCCAGGAGGATGCCTAAGCACAGCTGAGTGCGGGTGTGTCTGAGACGCAGCCCCACAAATCTGTTGTGTTGACATAGCAATCCCATCTGAGCAGAAACACCTGGAAATCAAAGAGCGGCACAGCATCGTTGGTCCTACAATGCCAGTCCTGTAGTTATCAAAAAGGAGGTGGGGTAATCTTGCTAGCACAGTTTGCCTGCCCTCGGCCCCACACTCTGATCTGTTTGCCACCATGTCCCTGACCCTCCAACTGGCAGAGGTTAGAATTCAAGTCGGCAAAGCTAAAGCAGAGCTGAAACTGTGTTGCTGAAGCTGTGTTGCTGTGGAACACGAAGAAGTGGCCACAGAAACGGCGGCCTGGGGATGGGGAGCCCACAATGGCAAAGAAGCAGCCAGAAGGCAAAGAAGGAACGTCGAAGAGCAACATTCCTCCTGCCCCTCCATTCCTCTTGAGCAGTAACTACACAAATAACTAGCCAGCCGCTTTCCCCAAACAGTACAATTCCCTGAGTACTGCTCAGTGCCTGGTATTAGGGCACTAAGGGGACAGTTGTTTCTGATAAAAGTGGGGGAGGCTTGAGATTGGTTTCAGAAGAGAAGCCAGATTTGAGCTGGCCAGTAATGACAATGAGGATAACAGCTAAATGTACTGCGTGTTTACACAGTTTAATTAACTGTGTTAAGTGCTTATGTGGATTATATAATTTAATATAATTATAAAATTAGATGGGAAGGAAGGTATGTAGAGAAAGCCTTGCAGAAGGAAAAGCATGAGCAAAGGTAAGGAAGAGAGAAAGTGTTATCATGTTCAGGAAATGGTGAGATAGAAGAAATAATGAGCAGGTGAGAGAAGAATCATACCAAAAAAAAAAAAAAAAAGAATCATGCCCGGATAGCATATTCTTCCAAGAAGCTTTCCCTCATGGCAATTCCCCATTCTGATCACTGCTCTGTATATTGTCCCCTCCACATTTAAAATGCACACTTTGTAGGAAGTGCCTGTCAGGATTACATTTAGCTGAAAGTATCAGACACCCAAAATAACACAGATGGCAGTTTGTTGATCTTTCATGAAGAAGCCCAGGTGTAAGCTGCCCCACGGCCGTATGGCAGTCCCACAAATGCAGGGCCCCCAGCTGCTCCTGGACTCCATTCCACCATTCCTGGGTGAGGCCCTCATCTGTGTGATCCAGCATGGTCACAGGCACTCCAGCAATTACATCCACATCCAATGAACAAGAAGAAAACATGAAAAAGAAGAGCCAAAGGAGACAAAACTGACATATAAGGGAGCTTCTGGAAGCTGCTACAGATCAGTTCCTCTTATACAGGATCATCCAGATGTGGCACTGGCCACAACTTACCTGCAAGGGAGGCTGAGAGATGCATTTTTACTCTGGGCGGCCATGTGCCCAGCTAAAACCTGGAATTCCATTACTGAGGAAAAAGGGGAGAATAGATGTTGGGGGACACGTACCAGCCTCTGTCCACAAAAACTTATTTAATCTCTTGTTTCTAGAACATTTTCTTTGACTCAACCAGATCACAACTTCCTTGAGAGTAAGGACTACCTTCTCCTCTTGAATGTGTTACATGGCATCTAGCACATACCAAGCATCCAATAAATGATGTAGGAAAAGAATTGATGAATGACAAACGAAACAAGCAAATTCTTAAAATCTTGGTAGTGTTTATGGAGACTGTCTATTTTCACGGCTGAGCTACACACATAGAGTGTGGCCATAAGATAATGAAACCGATTTCTTTTTCCAGTATGTATCATGGAAAGATAAGGACGTTTTAAAAGCCATGATCATAATACCATTAGAAACAGAATTTTTTTTATCAAACAAACCAGACCCTATGTAACAAAGAAGAGTCTTCACCTTCAATGCAATCTTCACAGCCCACTGCACTTTCTCTTTCACACTAACCAATGGTGTTGAACCTTCTATCTTGTTAGGATGTGTTTGGAATTTGGAAAAATGATCCAGAACTAAGTCTGATGAATAATAAGTTAGATGATCCAGCTATATCACACCATTTCAGTGTTTTTTAATTATGATGATAAACTAACTAGTCTAGATTCCTCATACACTTTTAAAATCTCTGTGGAAACTAATTTCAGGAGTGCAATTCGTAAAATCTTTTCAAGAATGCTGTATTAACTAAATGTCATAATTAATAGTTACTTACCATGCTACATCATTTTTGTAGAATAATAATACAGACATATATAAGCATATTAGCATATGTATACCCATGCATATGTATTATGTATACATACATACATACATACATACGTCCTGTTATTTAATGAACAGGATTACACATTATGGATAATGCAAATTACCATTTTATATTTCTATGTATGTATACACAGACAAGCACTACATATAAAGATAGATACACCCACACACATATATAAACACACACTTGTGTATGTAGGTATGTATGTATCCTCCCTATTATTTGATGAACAGGATTATCTAAAATGGATAAGCAGGGACTTCCCTGGTGGCGCAGTGGTTAAGAATCTGCCTGCCAATGCAGGGGACATGGGCTCTACCCCGGGTCTGGGAAGATCCCACATGCCACAGAGTAACTAAGCCTATGTGCCACAACTACTGAGCCTGTGCTCTAGAGCCTGTGAGCCACAACTACTAAGGCCATGTGCCACAACTACTGAAGCCTGTGCGCCTAGAGCCTGTGTGCCGCAACTACTTAAGTCCACACGCCTAGAGCATGTGCTCCGCAACGAGAAGCCACTGCAATAAGAAGCCTGCGCACCACAACTAAGAGTAGCCCCCACTCACCGCAACTAGAGAAAGCCCACACACAGCAACAAACACCCAATGCAGCCAAAAATAAATAAAGAAATAAATAAAACGTTAAAAATAAATAAATAAAATGAATAAGCAAAATGTTTACCAATCTAGGCCTTCCATAATATAAAGCATGTACTGGGCTCAGTATTACCACTGATAGTTGCTGAAAAGCAAACCAAAACAAACAAAAAGAAAATACTCTGATAGGCAAATAAAAATCCACTAACAATATAATCAGTTTAAATCAAGTAATAATGTCTTTTCAGAGAAAGAGAAGGCATTTTACAGACATCAATTTTCCTAGGGGAAAACACAGGCCACATCTCTTCTGCCAGCAATTCTTGGCTGTTTATGCAATGCTGAGCCATTATCTGGTATGTAGAGAACTTTATGTTAACCACAAGGAAAAAAATGGAATCAATAATGTTGCTTAGAATGGACACAGCACTCCTCATCTTCCTAGCACTTTACTAACATTGATGAATTAAGCCTCCCACGGTCCGAGTGAGACAAAAACACAGAGTCATACTCTTTCACTCAGGGAAGGAGACAGAGATAGGAGGTCAAGTCAGGTGCCCTCAGCTCAGTGGGGGTGAGGGTCAGGGCCAGCACCTAGGTGAGAACCTGGCATGTGGCGTCATGAGGACCACACCCAGCATACTCAAGCCTCGGACCCCGCCGCCTCGCGCCATCTTCAGAGAACAGTGGTCTTCAAGCTCAGGCGCCCCACTGTCTGAGGCAGCGTGGAGAATGTGTTTTCAAGTCAGATATCTATCAATCGACACACATTGATTTTCTTTAATTATCTCCACAGAGCAGACTTGATTCTGAAGAGCTTATGTGATTTGAAAAATGTATCGCCTATTTGTCAGACATGTATAATTTATGAAGGCCCTTTCACTCCAGGTCTGTAGTCCAAAGCTGACAATTTGTGAGTTAGTAACATGTTATTAGACATACCCTATTAAGATCTGCAGACTTTCAGCCCCTTACACAAAGTCAAGAAAGACACTATGTAAATTTTCACTTGCATTATTAAGCTCAGAGGATTCTGACTGTAACACCACCCCATGAATCCTTTCCAAGGAACTGCCTAATACAATGAAACTATCAAAAAATTACCCTTACTTTAATAATTAAAGTCTTTGGTTTAAAACAAGCCTGCTTTACATGGAATGTGTTTCAGTGACTTTCTTCCCATGCATAGGGCTTGCCAATACTGCTAGTAAACTCAACAGAAAATCTTAGGAATCTTTATTACCAACACATGCTACTGAATTGGAAGACAGATCATCTATTTTAGAGGTAACTGACTTAAAAATAACTACTAATACTTAATTCATGAGGCAATATTCCCTTTATATTAGCTGTCACTAATACTAAATAATATTAAATTTACATATATGCAAAAAACATGGTAGGAATTTCTATTAATCTGGTAAGATAATTAACTTCACACCTATTGTTGTCTTATGTATAGCAAAGATGAAGCAAGAATAAATAGACATATCTCCATTCATAAAGAGGGATAAGAGGGTGTTAGAGTGTGACCTGATTCATTTAATCTCTACAATTCTCATTTCAGGTTAGTTAGTGAGAGTTAATAAATATGTTTAGATCATCTGCCCAGCACTGAGGATCCAACAGAAAACGAGACCAACACAGAACCCAGGGAGGGGCTCAGGGAAGACGTCCTTGGAGAAGCACCTGGAGGTTAGGGCTGAAGAGGGATGAGGGACAACAGTAAGGCAGGCAGAGGCCACTGCCCTGTGAAGACCTGGTGGGAGAGAAGGGGGAACGTGGTAGGAGACCGAAGTCCAAGAGGCAGGGGACGTACCTGGGGCCGGATGCTGCAGGCTGCAGGCCACCTGGACTTCATTCTGAGGACAGCAGGGGCCCACGGGAGGGTTTTGACCATGGGAGTGGCAGAAGCAGGGGAAGGACCTCAGGACCTCCTGAAAAAAAAAATCATTATGAACGAAAAGGCTCTGAGAGTCCAGCTCTTTTTCAAAATGTATCTTGAATCTGAGTTTGAGGTAATGTTTTTAAATTAAAAAGAAAGAAGAGATCACCTTCTCAAAACCACATGAAGGTAACGCAGTCTTCTAGAGGTTGTTTTCCACATTCAGTGCTACAGCATCTCTCTGAGGTTGATATGAGGAAAGGGGTGGGGGGGAAGAGAAAAGGGCAATGACCATTTTATTAAGTATTTCCCATACACCAAAAAGCATTAAAAAAAATAACAGATACCCTCATGCCCACCAGCAATATTTAGCTAAGGTTAACATCTTATAATATTGGGGTTTTTTTTGTTTTTATGGGGGTTTTTTTTGAGAAATAAAACATTACAGACATAAACTAACTTCCCCAAAGGTGACCATTCTGAAATGCCTGTGTATCCTTCTTCTACATTTTACTTTTATTTTAAATGTGTATACCTATATATAATATGGAGTCCTGTATGTTTTTAAACTTTAAGTGGTTTCATACTATATGTATAATTGTGCCACTTGCTTTTTTTCACCCAACATATTTTTGAGATATTTTCATATCGATACATTTAGTTTTAGTTCATTCATTTTAACTGCTGCATGAGTACTGTATGATTATAGCACAATATATTTATCAATTCTCCTATTGGTGGATATTTAGGCATTCTTTTTTTTTCCTGATCTCAAACAATAACTGCAGTGAACATCCTTGCATTTATCTATCTACTGATGCACATGTGTGAGAGCTCCTCTGAGAGACAATGTTTATGTAAAATGTTTTAACACATTACAGGAAGGTAGTCCACTAAATTGAACTAATATACTAATTGCTAGCAGTGATGACAATGACAGTGATATATTTCGGTTACAGGGAATAGTTCGAAGCCACCATTTTCAGGACACGTATTCAAAAATAAATGAAATCACTTTTGTAGAGATAAAGAATGGGCATTTAGAGGTCAACTAGTACTTGGTCAAGTTTTTAATCAGTGGCTGAAGCTCTGCAGGGTCTGATCTAAGCTGAAACTCTGGTTGAAAGAGCTAAGCATTTCTAATTTAAGATATATGCCAAGTACACCAAGGAAAAAAGGAAATAGATGTACTGAGAGAAAAAAATCTTGACATGTTCAGGTTAGCTTCTCACTGAATAAGTTTCCCAAACCCCTGAGGCTCATCCAACACGGAGAATGATACAGAATTAGCTATAGATCAATGAGATTTTCAAAGTCTGATTTTTCTTTCCTGATTTTTTTTCTTTCCCAAAACTAACAATTTAGGGCCAGGCTGGAGTCAGGATTTCCATTCACATCCTACTGCTTTTTTCATCATCACTCATCAACAAAACTCAAACAACCACCTCGTCAGAACTTGCCCTTTGGCTAAGTGAATTGAGAATGAAAAATCCTTCTAAACTGAACAGCAGTCCCATGTGGGCGAGTGGCAAGGCTTCAGTGGGAAGAAATTAAGTAGAGGATTCATCCACTCTAAGGCTGGCTAAGGGTGAAAGGCTTACATCTCCCCACCTGCCTACAAAGTGCAGAGCAATGCCTTCTAACAGCCCAAAGAGGCCCCACAAATCACGCCCTCAATACTACCACTACTGTTACCCAGACACACCACACAGCATGTACCTGGAATCAGAGGAACATAGATGTTTTTATTACAATGGACTTGGAGATCCTCTAATTTAAACCCCTTATTTTGCAGAAATGGGAGCCCAGTGATATTAAATGTCTTGTCCAGGCTCACTCAGTAAACTATCGGCATACAAAGACTCCAAATTCTCCATATCATGCTCTTTGTCCTGCATTATGTGGCTTGCACATACTGCTGATATATCATGACAATGTAAAATATTCATTCTTTATTAAAGTTTCATTCATTAGAAGTTGCCAAAACTTTTCAGCAGCAGTACTTTTAGATCACTAGAAACGTCCCGTGGAATATTATATTAACATTCTCCATCATCTGCTCTGCCTCCCTATGAGAGAATTAAACTGTCCCCATGACATGCAAGCAGAAGTGAAGCATGCCTTTCTAAGCAGAAGCTTTAAAAGGCATTGCATATTTCCTCTCTCTTTTTTCCCTCTGCTATGAGGCAAACATGTCCCAGACAGGGACCATTCCCTCAGCCTGGATCCTAAGATGAAGAAGAGAATGGAAAAGAGCTGACCCTCACTCACATTGGCACATTGGGAATGAGAAACAAACCTGTGCTGTGTTAAGCCATTAAGAGTTTAGGGTTCTTTGTTATTGCAGCATAACCTAATAAAAGCTGACTGATACAGTTACCAACAAACAGCAAAAACCACAAAAATGCTTGGTCAGTCATCACAAAACAACTCATATAAAATTGTGAGTACAACTACTGAGCCTGCGTGCTGCAACTACTGAAGCCTGCAACAGGAGAAGCCACCACAATGAGAAGCCCCTGCACCACAACAAAGAGTAGCCCCACTCTTGGCAACTAGAGAAAGCCCATGCGCAGTAACAAAAACCTAACGCAGCCAATAAATAAATAAACAAATAAATAAAATTAATTTTTTTAAAATGTGAGTAGAGAGACCAACCTAATACATTATTTTTGAAGATGAAGACAAGTCATAATTCATTATTTTTTTTCTTTTATCTATTCACTTTCACATTGTACAGAACTTCTTTTCCAAGAGCAGAGTGAAAAGTTGACTATGGAGGGCTTCCCTGGTGGCGCAGTGGTTGAGAGTCCGCCTGCCGATGCAGGGGACACGGGTTTGTGCCCTGGTCCAGGAGGATCCCACATGCCTCGGAGCAGCTGGGCCCATGAGCCATGGCCGCTGGGCCTGCACGTCCGGAGCCTGTGCTCCACAACGGGATAGGCCACAACAGTGAGAGGCCTGTGTAAGGCAAAAAAAAAAAAAAAAATGTTGACTATGGAATCATTAATATTGGATTAGCCAAAAGGTTCATTCTGTTTTTTCTGTAAGATGGCTCTAGTAGCACTTGGTTATCTTTAACTTCATTTAAAACAATTTTGTTAGATTGTATGTGACAGCTGTCATATCAGCGTGCATTTAGAAAAAGACATCAAAATTGGTGAATTTTTGTGTAGCCAATTTAATATTGAAGATAGAAGAAAAAAAGCAAAATTTTCAGCATATTATGCTTTTCAAGAAAGGTAAAAATGCAGCTGAAACTCAAAAAAGGATTTGTGCAGTGTATGGAGAAGGTGCTGTGACTGATCGAACGTATCAAAAGTGGTCTGCGAAGTTTCATGCTAGAGATTTCTCACTGGATGGGTAGACCAGTTGAAGTTGATAGCAATGAAATCGAGACATTGTTGAGAACAGTCGTTATACCACGCAGGAGATAGCTGGCATACTCAAAATATCCAAATCAAGCACTGAAAATCACTTGCACCAGCTTGGTTACGTTAAGCGCTTTGATGTTTGGGTTCCACAAAAGTTAAGTGAAAAATACCTTCTTGACTATATTTCCACATGTGATTCTCTACTTAAACATAATGAAAAATTCCATTTTTAAAACAAATTGAGATGGGTGATGAAAAGTGGATACTGTACAATAATGTGGAATGAAAGAGATCATGGGGCAAGCGAAATGAACCACCACCAACCGTAACAAAGGCCGACCTTCATCCAAAGAAGGTAATGTTGTGTATATGGTAGGATTGGAAGGGAGTCCTCTATTATGAGTTCCTTCCACAAAACCAAACGATTAATTCCAACAAGTACTGCTCCCAATTAGACCAACTGAAAGCAACTAATTCTCGATGAAAAGCATCCAGAATTAGTCAACAGAAAATAATCTTCCATCAGGATAACGCAAGACCGCATGTTTCTTTGATGACCAGGCAAAAACTGCTACAGCTTGGCTGGGAAGTTCTGATCCATCCACCGTATTCATCAGGCATTGCATCTTCAGATTTCCATTTATTTTGATCTTTACAAAATTTTCTTAATGGAAAAAATTTCAATTCCCTGGAAGACAGTAACAGGCACCTGGAACAGTTCTTTGGTCAAAAAGATTAAAAGTTTTGGGAAGATGGAATTATGAAGTTGCCTGAAAAATGGCAGAAGGTAGTGGAAAAAAGGGAGAATATGTTGTTCAATAAAGTTCTTGGTGAAAATGAAAAATATGTCTTTTATTTTTACTTAAAAACCGAAGGCACTCCCTTCCTGTTGGTTGTTTGGCCTGAAGCAACCCAGCACTGGAGCCTACAGGCCCTTTGGTGGGGTTAATGGCAGACTCTGGGAGGGCTCACACCAAGGAGTACTACCCAGAACTTCTGCTGCCAGTGTCCTTGTCCTCACAGTGAGCCACAGCCACCCCCACCTCTGCAGGAGATCCTCCAACACTAGCAGGACAAGGCAAGACAGTGAAAAATTTTGGAAAATCTACCTCAAATCTCAGTGCATCAAACCCCACTGTATCCTCAGCAAAAACTCCAGAGAGAGACAGCAACCTAAGCTGAAGCTCAGTACGTGCACGAGATTGCTCACTGGGATCCTTAAAATCTTACAAGAAATAGACTTGGAATCTGTACACCGTGTCACCAGGCAATGAAATGAAGGTCAGCCTGTGTGGACCACAAAAGCAAATAAGAAAGGAACACAGGAGGAGCTTCAAGATGGTGGAAGAGTAAGACGCAGAGATCACCTTCCTCCCCACAAATATATCAGAAATACATCTACACGTGGAACAACTCCTACAGAACACCTACTGAACGCTAGCAGAAGACCTCAGACCTCCCAAAAGGCAAGAAACTCCCCACGTACCTGGGTAGGGCAAAGCGGAGAGATTCCCGCACAGAGGATGGGTGCCGACCGGCACTCACCAGCCCGAGAGGCTTGTCTGCTCGCCCGCCGGGGTGGGCGGGGCTGGGAACTGTGGCTCGGGCTTCGGGGAGCGCAGGGAGAGGACTGGGGTTGGCGGTGTGAACACAGCCTAAAGGGGCTAGTGCGCCACAGCTAGCCAGGATGGAGTCCGGGGAAAAGTCTGGAGCTGCCGAAGAGGCAAGACACTTTTTCTTGCCTCTTTGTTTCCTGGTGCGCGAGGAGAAGGGATTAAGAGCACTGCTTAAAGGAGCTCCAGAGACAGGCGTGAGCCGCGGCTGAAAGCACGGACCCCAGAGACAGGCATGAGACGCTAAGTCTGCTGCTACCGCCACCAAGAAGCCTATGTGCGAGCGCAGGTCACTGTCCTCACCGCCCCTCCTGGGAGCCTGTGCAGCCCGCCACTGCCACGGTCCCGTGATCCAGGGACAACTTACCCGGGAGAATGCACGGCGTGCCTCAGGCTGGTGCAACGTTACACCGGCCTCTGCCGCCGCAGGCTCACCCTGCACTCCGTGCCCCTCCCTCGCCCGGCTTGAGTGAGCCAGAGCCCCTGTATCAGCTGCTCCTTTAACCCTATCCTTTCTGAGCGAAGATGAAGAGACGCCCTCAGGTGACCTACACGCAGAGGCGGGCCCAATTCAAAGCTTAACCCCAGGAGCTGTGCAAACAAAGAAGAGAAAGGGAAATTTCTCCCAGCAGCCTCAGGAGCAGCGGATTAAATCTTCACAACCAACTTGATGTACCCTGCATCTGTGGAATACCTGAATAGAAAACAAATCATCCCAAATTGAGGAGGTGGACTTTGGGAGCAATGATATACTTCTTTTCTCCCTTTTTTTCTTTTTGTGAGTGTGTATGTGTATGCTTCTGTGTGTGATTTTGTCTGTATAGCTTTGCCTTTACCATTTGTCCTAGGGTTCTGTCTGTCCTTTTGTTTGTTTTTTACTTAAAAAAATATTTTTCTTAATAATTATCGTTTATTTTAATAACGTTATTTTATTTTATTTTATCTTCTTCTGTCATTCCTTCTTTTTTTTCTCCCTTTTATTCTGAGCTGTGTGGAGGACAGGATCTTGGTGCTCCAGCCAGGCGTCAGGGGTGTGCCACTGAGGTGGGAGAGCCAAGTTCAGCATACTGGTCCACAAGAGACCTCCAGGCTCCATGTAATATCAAATGGTGAAAATCTCCCAGAGATCTCCATCTCAATGCCAAAACCCAGCTCCACTCAACGACCAGCAAACTACAGTGCAGAACACCCTATGCCAAACAACTAGCAAGACAGGAACACAATGCCATCCATCAGCACAGAGGCTGCCTAAAATCATAATAAGGCCACAGACATCCCAAAACACACCACCATATGTGGACCTGCCCACCAGAAAGACAAGATCCAGCCTCATCCACCAGAACACAGGGACTAGTCCCCTCCACCAGGAAGCCTACACAACACACTGAACCAAACTTAGCCACTGGGGACAGACACCAAAAAGAACGAAAACTACTAACCTGCAGCCTGCAAAAAGGAGACCCTAAACACAATAAGTTAAGCAAAATGAGAAGACAGAGAAACACACAGCAGATGAAGGAGCATGGCAAAAACTCACCAGACCTAACAAATGAAGAGGAAATAGGCAGTCTACCTGAAAAAGAATTCAGAATAATGATAGTAAAGATGATCCAAAATCTTGGAAATGGAGAAAATACAAGAAACATTTAACAAGGACCAAGAAGAACTAAAGAGCAAACAAACAGTGATGAACAACACAATAAATGAAATTAAAAATTCTCTACAAGGGATCAATAGCAGAATAACTGAGGCAGAAGAACGGATAAGTGACCTGGAAGATAAAATAGTGGAAATAACTATTGCAGGACAGAATAAAGAAAAAAGAATAAAAAGAATTGAGGACAGTCTCAGAGACCTCTGGGACAACATTAAATGCACCAACATTCAAATCATAGGGATCTCAGAAGAAGAAGAGAAAAAGAAAGGGACTGAGAAAATATTTGAAGAGATTATACTTGAGACCTTCCCCAATACGGGAAAGGAAATAGTTAATCAAGTCCAGGAAGCACAGAGAGTCCCATACAGAATAAATCCAAGGAGAAATACGCCAAGACACATATTAATCAAACTATCAAAAGTTAAATACAAAGAACAAATATTAAAAGCAGCAAGAGAAAAACAATGAGTAACACATAAGGGAATCCCCATAAGGTTAACAGCTGATCTTTCAGCAGAAACTCTGCAAGCCAGAGGGAGTGGCAGGACATATGTAAGGTGATGAAGGAGAAAAAGCTACAACCAAGATTACTCTACCCAGGAAGGATCTCATTTGGATTCGACGGAGAAATTAAAAGTTTTACAGACAAGCTAAAGTTAAGAGAATTCAGCACCACCAAACCAGCTTTACAACAAATGCTAAAGGAACTTCTCTAGGCAGGAAAACAACAGAAGGAAAAGACCTACAATACTAAACCCAAAACAATTAAGAAAATGGTAATAGGAACATCCATATTGATAATTACCTTAAATGTAAATGGATTAAATGCTCCAACCAAAAGACACAGAGTGGCTGAATGGATACAAAAACAAGACCCGTATATATGCGGTCTACAAGAGACCCACTTCAGAGCTAGGGACACATACAGACTGAAAGTGAGGGGATGGAAAAAGATATTCCATGCAAATGGAAATCAAAAGAAAGCTGGAGTAGCAATTCTCATATCAGACAAAGTAGACTTTAAAATAAATACTATTACAAGAGACAAAGAAGGACAAAACATAATGATCAAGGGATCCATCCAAGAAGAAGATATAACAATTGTAAATATTTATGCACCCAACATAGGAGAACCTCAATGCATAAGGCAAATACAAACAGCCATAAAATGGGAAATCGACAGTAACACAATCATAGTAGGTGACTTTAACACCCCACTTTCACTAATAGACAGAATATCCAAAATGAAAATAAATAAGGAAAGAGAAGCTTTAAATGATACATTAAACAACATGGACTTAATTGATATTTATAGGACATTCCATCCAAAAACAACAGAATACACATTCTTCACAAGTGCTCATGGAACATTCTCCAGGATAGATCATATCTTGGGTCACAAATCAAGCCTTGGTAAATTTAAGAAAATTGAAATGGCATCAAGTATCTTTTCCGACCACAATGCTATGAGACTAGATATCAATAACAGGATAAAATCTGTAAGAAATACAAACACATGGAGGCTAAACGACACACTACTTAATAGCCAAGAGATCACTGAAGAAATCAAACAGGAAATCAAAAAATACCTAGAAATATATGACAATGAAAACACAATGACCCAAAACCTATGGGATGCAGCAAAAGCAGTTCTAAGAGGGAAGTTTATAGCTATACAAGCCTACCTTAAGAAACAAAAAAACATCTCAAATAAACAACCTAACCTTACAACCTAAAGCAATTAGAGAAAGAAGAACAAAAACATCCCAAAGTTAGCAGAAAGAAAGAAATCATAAAGGTCAGATCAGAAATAAATGAAAAAGAAATGAAGGAAACGATAGCAAAGATCAATAAAACTAAAAGCTGGTTCTTTGAGAAGACAAACAAAATTGATAAACCATTAGACGGACTTATCAAGAAAAAAAGGGAGAAGACTCAAATCAATAGAATTAGAAATGAAAGAGGAGAAGTAACAACTGACACTGCAGAAATACAAAGGATCATGAGAGATTACTACAAACAACTATATGCCAATAAAATGGACAACGTGGAAGAAATGGACAAATTCTTAGAAATGCACAACCTTCTGAGACTGAACCAGGAAGAAAGAGAAAATATGAACAGACCAATCACAAGCACTGAAATTGAAACTGTGATTAAAAATCTTCCAACAAACAAGAGCCCAGGAACAGATGGCTTCACAGGTGAATTTTATCAAATATTTAGAGAAGAGCTAACACCTATCCTTCTCAAACTCCTCCAAATATAGCAGAGGGAGGAACTCTCCCAAACTCATTCTAGAAGGCCACCATCACCCTGATACCAAAACCAGACAAAGATGTCACAAGGAAAGAAAAGTACAGGCCAATATCACTGATGAACATAGATGCAACAATCCTCAACAAAATACTAGCAAACAGAATCCAAGAGCACATTAAAAGGATCATACACCATGATCAAGTGGGGTTTATTCCAAGAATGCAAGGATTCTTCAATATATGCAAATCAATCAACTTCATACACCATATTAACAAACTGAAGGAGAAAAACCATATGATCATCTCAATAGATGCAGAAAAAGCTTCCGACAAAATTCAACACCCATTTATGATAAAAACCCTGCAGAAAGTAGGCATAGAGGGAACTTTCCTCAACATAATAAAGGCCAAATATGGCAAACCCACAGCCAACATCGTCCTCAATGGTGAAAAACTGAAAGCATTTCCACTAAGATCAGGAACAAGACAAGGTTGCCCACTCTCACCACTGTTATTCAACATAGTTTTGGAAGTTTTAGCCACAGCAATCAGAGAAGAAAAAGAAATAAAAGGAATCCAAATTGGAAAAGAGGAAGTAACGTTGTCACTGTTTGCAGATGACATGATACTATACATAGAGAATCCTAAAGATGCTACCAGAAAACTACTAGAGCTAATCAATGAATTTGGTAAAGTAGCAGGATACAAAATTAATGCACAGAAATCACTGGCATTCCTATATACTAATGATGAAAAATCTGAAAGTGAAATCAAGGAAACACTCCCATTTACCACTGCAACAAAAAGAATAAAATATCTAGGAATAAACCTACCTAAGGAGACAAAAGACCTGTATGCAGAAAATTATAAGACACTGATGAAAGAAATTAAAGATGATACAAATAGATGGAGAGATATACCATGTTCTTGGATTGGAAGAATCAACATTGTGAAAATGACTCTATGACCCAAAGCAATCTACAGACTCAATGCAATCCCTATCAAACTGCCACTGGCATTTTTCACAGAACTAGAACAAAAAATTTCACAATTTGTATGGAAACACAAAAGACCCCGAATAGCCAAAGCAATCTTGAGAACGAAAAATGGAGCTGGAGGAATCAGGCTCCCGGACTTCAGACTGTACTACAAAGCTACAGTAATCAGGACAGTATGGTACTGACACAAAAACAGAAATATAGATCAATGGAACAGGATAGAAAGCCCAGAGATAAACCCACGCACATATGGTCACCTTATCTTTGATAAAGGAGGCAACAATATACAGTGGAGAAAAGACAGCCTCTTCAATAAGTGGTGCTGGGAAAACTGGACAGGGACATGTAAAAGAATGAAATTAGAACACTCCCTAACACCATACACAAAAATAAACTCCAAATGGATTAAAGACCTAAATGTAAGGCCAGACACCATCAAACTCTTAGAGGAAAACATAGGCAGAACACTCTATGACATAAATCACAGCAAGATCCACCTCCTAGAGAAATGGAAATAAAAACAAAGATAAACAAATGGGACCTAATGAAACTTAAAAGCTTTTGCACAGCAAAGGAAACCATAAACAAGACCAAAAGACAACCCTCAGAATGGGAGAAAATATTTGCAAATGAAGCAACTGACAAAGAATTAATCTCCAAAATTCATGCAGCTCAATATCAAAAAAACAAACAACCCAATCCAAAAATGGGCAGAAGACCTAAATAGACATTTCTCCCAAGAAGATACACAGATTGCCAACAAACACATGAAAGAATGTTCAACATCATTAATCATTAGAGAAATGCAAATCAAAACTACAATGAGGTATCACCCCACACCAGTTAGAATGGGCATCATCAGAAAATCTACAAACAACAAATACTGGAGAGGGTGTGGAGAAAAGGGAACCCTCTTGCACTGTTGGTGGGAATGTAAATTGATACAGCCATTATGGAGAACAGTATGGAGATTCCTTAGAAAACTGAAAATAAAACTACCATATGACCCAGCAATCCCAATACTGGGCATATACCCTGAGAAAACCATAATTCAAAAAGAGTCATGTAGGGCTTCCTTGGTGGCGTAGTGGTTGAGCGTCCGCCTGCCGATGCGGGGGATGCAGGTTCGTGCCCCGGCCCGGGAAGATCCCACATGCCGTGGAGCGGCTGGATCCGTGAGCCATGGCCGCTGAGCCTGCGCGTCCGGAGCCTGTGCTCCGCAACGGGAGAGGCCACAACAGTGAGAGGCCCGCGTATCGCAAAAAAAAAAAAAAAAAAAAAAAAAAGAGTCATGTACGAAAATGTTCATTGCAGCTCTATTTGCAATAGCCAGGACATGGAAGCAACCTAGGTGTCCATCAACAGATGAATGGATAAGGAAGATGTGGTACATATATACAATGGAATATTACTCAGCCATAAAAAGGAACGAAAGTGAGTTATTTGTAGTGAGGTGGATGGACCTAGAGACTGTCCTACAGAGTAAAGTAAGTCAGAAAAACAAATACCGTGTGCTAATACATATATATGGAATCTAAAAAAAAAAGAAAAAAAGTGGTCAGAGGAACCTAGGGACAAGACGGGAATAAACATGCAGACCTACTGGAGAATGGACTTGAGGATACAGGGAGGGGGAAGGGTAAGCTGGGACGAAGTGAGAGAGTGGCATGGACATATATACACTACCAAACGTAAAACAGATAGCTAATGCGAAGCAGCTGCATAGCACAGGGAGATGAGCTCGGTGCTTTTTGACCACCTAGAGTCGTGTGATAGGGAGGGTGGGAGGGAGGGAGATGCAAGAGGGAAGAGATATGGGGACATATATATATGTATAGCTGATTCCCTTTTTATAAAGCAGAAACTAACACACCATTGTAAAGCAATTATACTCTAATAAAGATGTTAAAAAAGAACCACACACACACTAAGAAAAAAAAGAAAATTTAAAAAAAGAGGAACAAAAAAATTTGTTTCAATTGCATATAAAATAAAAGTCAGTTTAAAAAAAAAAAACGAAGGCACTTTTTGGCCAACCAATAGGTTCTTCTCACTTATCCTCAAGAACACACATCTCATATTAAGGGAATCAAGACCTGAGAGCATGAATTTGTAATATTCTACCTCATCACCTATGGCTTCTATCGAGGAGACTGAAGAGTAGAGGCCATAAAGAAATTCAACACACCGAAAGTCAAGACTTTGGGGGCTGAAGGCTCAAGCTACTTTCCTCTGTGTCCATCCATGATGGTGGTTACCCAACAACCATTGTCTCAGAGGTTAGCCTGTAGTTGTCTGTGTGAATCCAGCAATAAAGTCCACCCTGCTGGGATAAGAAAGGCAGCATGACCCTCAACGGAGCAACACACTTGTCTCCCTCCCTTCTGAGACATTAAACAGGGCACTCCATCATTCAGCTAAGATCTGTTGAGTGCCAACTACTTGCAAAGTGCTGTTAGGCCCAAGGATATAAAAAAGAACAAGACAGACAAGGTCTCTGACCTCAATTAAATTATATTTAACAGAAAAAAAAGCAAAATAATAAACAGATTTCGTGAAAATATGGAAAGTAAATAAGGTCCATAGGAAGGAATTACAGCACAAATTGTTTTAGATAAGTAAAAAGCCCTCTCAGAACATATTTCAACTAAGATCTGAAGGATAAGATGAATACGATCATACAGAGAAAAAGCTGGGGAAACTGTGCTCCAAGCAGTTGGGAGCAGGAATAACAAAGACTCTGGGGCATGAATGAGCATGACATGTTCAGGGGACAGATAGGCCTTCAGGGAAATGGACTTGTGATTTGGGTCCTGGAACCAAATTCGGCATGAGAATAATCCAGACTGAATGAGAGTCAAGGAATGGACTATGGGGAAACAGGTTTTCTAGAATGCTTAAAAGCTACAGGCAGACATATTTCTCAGGCTTAACTGAATATTGACTCTCCTCCACTGATAATGTGGCTTTGCTGATGCTGAATTTGGTTCAAACCTGGAAAATCTAAGGGCACCATATACAGAAGGTTAGGCTAAGTCTTGATGTGAAGATAAAAGACTTGTGGTACAGCAAAAATCTGGCCATTTACTTAGAAACAGCAGGCCCCTATCCTGTTCTGTGTGGACATGCCATGGGGGAACTAGTAAAGAGAAAAAAGCTCAACCAGAATAGATTGCATCTCCTCCTGTCGTGTGTGGCCACCCTTTTTCTGAAAAGTTTCTGGGCCTTGACTCCACCAATCAGGGTGTGTGTGTGTGTGTGTGTGTGTGTGAGAGAGAGAGAGAGAGAGAGAGAGAGAGAGATTGCCTGTTGCTAACCCATAACCCACCTGACACATTGCAGGTGGTGGTTGGTGTGGCTACAGTCCCGTAACTAGGGATAGAGAAGATGAGACGAGGTTGGAGTGTGGAGCAGGGATAAGACCACACAGGACCTTATAGTCCATGGGAAGACATTTGGGGTTTATTCCGAAGGACAATAGGAAGGCAACAGAATGCCTTTAGATGGGCACAGAGTCTGATTTATGCCTCACACAGATCACCCTGGCCGCTGTGCATGGAGCAGGTAGCAGGCATGGAGACCAGTGAGGGGTGCAGCTGAAGTGGGCAAAAGATTACAGTGCAAACCCTAGGGTGGTGGAAGTGAATTAGCAGTAGGGGATGATGTGACAGATATTTGATAAGACTTGGGGATGGACTGATATGGGGGAAGGGAAAAGAGAAGAATGGAGAATGATTTCTGGGATCTTTGCTTGAACGACTGGACATGTAACAGTGCCATTTACTGAAATAATAGGGAATGTTGAGCAGAGAGACAGACTTGGTTGGAGGAAAATGAGGAAATTAGGAGTTCACTCTTGGCAACATTAGGTTGGTGAAATCTGCAAAATATACAGGTAGTTCCAAGTGGGCAATTGGATATTCAAGTCTGGAGCTCAGGGCACAGAACAGAGCTGCGGGTATGGATTAGGGAGTTATCAAGACAAGGATGGTGTGAAGAACACAAGTTTCACATACTGTTTAGAAATTATTCTTCTAGAATCACAAATACATTTTTCTCATATAAACCCTATAACAAGAAAGTCAAGACAAAGGGGCTTAACAGTTCCTGCTAGAAACTGGGTTTATGAATTTATGTAGAAATAGAGCTATGGGACAGTTAGTGAAGTCATTAACAATCTCCTACCCAGACATATTCTAATATATACAACTTCTTATACCAGACAGATAGTGAATAAATGCAATTCCCCACAACAAATATGTAAAACAAGCTTTGCAGTTACTATAGCCTCAAGGTTAGAGATTGTAGTCCATAGATGATTACAATAAACCTCTATAATAAGGAGGGGAAGTATCCCAGGAGAATTCTTTACCTTCTCAGCAAACACGCCAGAAATTCAATTTCACAAGAAGAAGAGCAAGTATTTATAGATCTAACCTTAACAAGACTTTTAACCCACCTGGCTAATACACTTTATATTTTGTGCCTTTATGGTAACTACTTGCAAATATTCTCCAACCTTATCCCTTATCTTTGGAGCAAAGGATGAGGAGTAGCTCAGTGCTTTGCTTTCTCAGATACACTTGTGTCAACAGTCTTCCTTCCTCTTAAGATTTCCCATTTAAATACTGTTTCTCATTAAATTCCATGGCCTACATTCTCAACTACCATGTGAGCCAAGGTTGACTCAAAGTGCCTTGGGCTATGTCCATCTTCTCCTTTCACAATGGACTGGATGAAATCGCCTTGAGAACAAGTATAGTCATGGAAGGTTAGAAGCTCTGGAACTGGGCCCTGGGGATATCCAACATGAGAGATCAAGTTGAAGTGGGTGACACAATGAGTGAGACTGAAAACAGAGAAGTATTAGCCATATTAGGTAAGTGTGGTATCAGAGAAATTGCTCTGGGCATTCGTTATTTTTGCTGTCCAGTATTCAGTCCCTTTCTTGTGGTAATAGGACCCCAAATACGCTTTAGGGGAACCACCCTTTCCTCACTCTAATACATGTGATTTGGGTGAAGCCAATTCTCCCTTAGGTCCTAGGGGTGGAACATTTAAGCAAGGCCTGGGCCAATCAGTGCATCCCATCCCCTGGCCATAGTGGTTGGTTCAGGGATGGACAATGAGCTTAGGACAAGACAACAGGACCAATCATTGCTAATCCCAGGAATTTCTGGTTAAGGCATAATTTTTCCTGCTGGATTTGCATATAATTAAATGAAAGAGTGGAGTTCATGGCAACTGTCTTGTCACTATGAGGGGAGAGTATGTATGAGAATGGAGCCAATTTGGAGAAAATGGAGCCAAGAAATATATATAAAGAAAGCAGTCTTAGTAACCCTATCTGAGCTCCTGCATCAGACCGTGCCTAAAGCCAGCCTCCCCAGGACAGTGATTACATGAGCAAATCAATTATCATTTAGTTTTGTCACTTTTGGCATGGGTTTCTCTCACCAGCAACGAATCTTAACTAATGGAGAAAGCAAGAGAAGAGATGCTTCAAGGAGTGCTCAACTGCAGTATGCTGATTAGAAGTTTAATTTGAGTCAGAAAAGTATGCAGAAAATTTGGCAGCATGGGGACCACAGGGAACCTTGAAAAGACCAGTTCAGTGGTCTGGTAGGTTTGCAACCAGATTCAGGTGGTTCTGTGGAATATCCTCCAAGCATGTGTATTATCAGTCATGGCTTCTAATTGATAAAATGGAGCAGAAAGAGCCCTGCATAGAGAACCGGGAGATCTGGACCTCAGATACTGTGCAGCCACTAACCAGCTGTGTCTCCTTGAGCAAACTTCTCACTTAATCTCTTGGGGTTTGGGCTTCCCTGGTGGCTCAGTGGTTGAGAGTCCACCTGCCGATGCAAGGGACACGGGTTCGTGCCCCGGTCCGGGAAGATGCCACATGCCGCGGAGCGGCTGGGCCCGTGAGCCATGGCCGCTGAGCCTGCGCGTCCGGAGCCTGTGCTCCGCAATGGGAGAGGCCACAACAGTGAGAGGCCCGCGTACCGCAAAAAAAAAAAAAAATCTCTTGGGGTTTAACAGCTGCCTCATCTATCACATGATTACCCCTGCCTTGCACCCAGGGGCCTTCTAGCTCTAAAATTCTCAGCATTTTGTTATTTTCAGCAAACTTGTTCTGTTCTGAAACTTAGTGGAAGTGGAAGTCGTCCAAATTGGCCCCAGTCCCATTAGCATTCTCTAGTATGCTGCTAAGTTAAATTCTCCTTGGCTTGGTTTTCATTTCATAGAATCATTTCACTGAAGTCCACAGCACTGATGTGATTGGCTTGAGCAAAGCACTGGAGTGTGCTCCCTGCCTCTGGCATTCCAGACGGAGTCTCTTCTCTGTGACCATCGAAGGCTGACACTGTCCCCACGTGTCCTCTCTGTTTTGGGCTCTCCATGCCACTTCTGCTGTCATTGTTGCTCTCATACAGAAGACACAAGTTATGGCTCCACAGTATCTGTCCAGGAGAGTTTCACAGGCCTTCTGACCTTCTAAAAGGCAAAGATATTTGCTGACTGCCTTCCGTGCTTGACAGAATCTTTTCTGGAATGTTGAATATGCCCTGCTCTTTACTTCACACCATGGGCCAATCCCATCGCAAACTGGACATTGGCCAGGAAGCAAAACATGCACCAAAGGTCAGTGGCTATTAAAATGAATCCCTCATGGGCTTCCCTGGTGGCACAGTGGTTGAGAATCTGCCTGCCAATGCAGGGGACACGGGTTCGAGCCCTGGTCTGGGAAGATCCCACATGCTACGGAGCAACTGCGCCCGTGAGCCACAACTACTGAGCCTGTGCGTCTGGAGCCTGTGCTCCGCAACAAGAGAGGCTGCGACAGTGAGAGGCCCGCGCACCGCGATGAAGAGTGGCCGCTGCTTGCCGCAACTAGAGAGAGCCCTCGTACAGAAACAAAGACCCAACACAACCAAAAATAAATAAATAAATTAATTAATTAAAAAAAAAAAAAAAAATGAATCCCTCTTACTTAGCTCAGTCAGGAACAGGACAGGAGAGGTTAATTTTTCCACAGAGTAACATACCGTATATATCAGCCCTAACAATGAGGTTTTATTTCCCTGAGTCAGCTTTAAAAATAATGTTGACTTTTATGGTCGATACATTATAGATCACCATATTTATGTCAGAACATATTGGCATAAAAATAAATCAATGAAGATATTAATACATGAGGCTTGTGTTTAAATGAAACCCCTTGCAACTCCACACCTTCTCCTCGTATTTCACTGTAGTGCTTTCTGAGACTTCACCTCTGACGTGTTTTACTGAACATGACATCAAGGCCTGTTTTCACTCTCTACAACTCCTGTCTTTAATATGTCTTGCATATAATGGGGTTCAAAAAACATCCAGTTGGTTCTTGTACCATAAACATACATAACTGCATTCCTTCATTAATAGGACTGTCAATTCAAATGTATGGTTTACGCACGAACGAAATATCTCAGAGTCAAAGCTCTGACGGGTATACTATTAATGAATGAAACTCTGTGTTGGAGACCATCTTCAAGTATTATGTTTGCTATCTACAATCGCTTCAAGGGTCATGAGAAGTTTCTAATATAAATATGTGTTTTAGAAAGCGAGTTCATAATTTAGACATCATTAAAGAAAAATCGGGTTCAGTGAAAAAGAAAATCCATTCTCTTAGGTGTATCTTCTCTTTCTAATGCTCTTCTGGACTCACAGAACACACCAAGTGCCAGCTGCTCACAGCCCTCCTCTGAGGGGAACTGTCTTTCTCAAAACCTCCACAGAAAGAGCAACCCTTAGTGCTCACCCATCAAGTGTGGCCCTGCTCCTAACTCTGTGATCCCATCACAGCAGCCCCTGGCCATAATGAAGGGGCCACCCAGGCAGCCCATGTGTGTGCAGACCCACTCCTATCCAAACAGGAATGATGGTGAATACCTGGGTCAATCAGAGCCTCTTGGGAAATTATCTATGACTCTGTGGGCAGAGTTAGCCATCTGCAACAGTACTGGAAGCCGAAGGAAGCCCAGAGGGAAAGCTGAGTCAGGAGAAGCAAGGGGGAAGCACAAACTGAATGGAGAAGCAATGAAAGCGAGAAAAAAAGAAAAGGGTGAGTGCATTGGTTAGAGCAGCAGAAAAAGGGTTCACTAGGGGTAGTCCTCAGGCCCTCCCCCATACGCAATTCACACCAAGTCACACTCATTTCCCTCCTAAATGTCCACTGAATACACCCATTTCTCTCTGTTCCCACCCTCACCACTCAGGTCAAAGCTACCATGATGTCCCTTCTAGACTACAGCAAATGCTCCCTCACCTGTTTCCAATGCTCTCTGCTCTCCACACAGCATTTAATCTAATCATCTTTCTCTGTGTTTCTTAGATGCACACACACACACACACACATTAAACCCTTTAGTAGGAAAAATCAAATAGATCTAAATGGGAAAGGCTTTCATATGCTAATCCAGAAGAATATCCTTATGACCTCAGGGTAGAGAAAGAGTCTTAAACCAGATACAAAAAGCATGAACAAAAGGAATACTGATCATTTCAACTATGTTAAAATTAAAAACTTCATTCCTTAAAAAAAATTATATATATATGTATATATATATATATATATACATATATATATATATATATATGCAGTTAAGTCAGGGAAAGCCAGAGTAGGAAAACAAATAGCTGAAACATGAGTAACAGAAAATATTTTTATTGAAAATATGTAAAGATCTCCTAAAACTCAATAACAAAAAGACAGACAACTCAATAGAAAAAATGAGCAAGAAGAAACTAGAAGAATCACTTCATACAAAAGGATCCCGGTCCAGATACTGCAGGAGCCCTCATCTCCCACATAGAAGCAGCACAGAGTGTGTGGGGAGGAAGGGGGAACACCTCACAGGGAAAAAAACCTGGGGTTTGGTGAGAAAACCTGATGCCTGAGGGTAAGAGTGGATGAAGGCAGGGTCCCTCCTTCGCCAGTCACTCCCCTTGCCCCTCACCCTGCTCCCTGGGATTGCACTCCCAAACACGATGGTAGCACACCCTACTCCCTCTCACCCCGTGCTGAATGTCCAAAGCCATCATGGATTCCTCCCCCCGACCCTAGCAACACCCTAGCAACAGGAAAGACTCTGACAGTGGACCGCACATCCATCAGCGTGTTACTGCTGTAAAGGGTATTTTAGGGAAGCTGTGGGTGGAACCTGATGCCTAAGGGGAAGAGTGGATGAAAACAGGGTCCTAAAATACAAGCCCTCTACTCTGCAGATGCCTTGGGCAACTTTACCATTAGTCCTCAAGCCCCAGACTCTATCACTGATCTCCTCTCTTGCCCCAAACCAAACCAGCTTTCTACATTTCTGCACAGAGCACACAGGCAAAGACTCAGTCGTGACGCGTTTAAATATCTTTGATGCCAAATGAAAGGAAAAGGAAAAAGTTTCATAAAGATCTCCTTTCAGGGTCGTGAGCCTAGAGGCAATGATGGACTTCCAGAGCCACAGGATGTTGCAGCCAAGATTATTTTTACTGCACCATGAATGTTAAAAATTCTGATTTCAAAGTCAGTGGAGGGGTGGTATTACATATTTGTATTGATGAAGTAAAAAGATTATTTTTTCAGTAGTGATTATTTTTCCAGACAGAGTAACATCAGTTTCAGGGCAGCCACCTTCTCTGTTGTGACAATACAACGTCAGAGTGATGTTTCCCAATCCCTCCCTCTGTTTACACTAATTTGAAGCTGCCAATTATGTCAGATCCTTGTCAACAGAAAACAAAAATGTACAAGCTGCTAAATTAATTACTGAAATTAAGTACTCATTGTCTCTCTCGAGAGTCTTCTAAATTATTTAAAGGGTCCAATCTGCTTTTCCTTGTGAAAAATAAAAGCCCTTGGGCTCTTAGGTTTGGGGACAATTCACACATGGAAGAGGGATCTAGGTACACAGCAGGCATAAGCCCACACTGGAAAAATATAATACAAAATCATTAAAAGGCTAACGAGTGCCTTTTATCTTAAGACTCAAGGTACAGTTTAAAACGGGGTTGCTGGAATTCCCTGGTGGCACAGTGGTTAAGAATCCGCCTGCCAATACAGGGGACACGGGTTTGAGCCCTCGTCTGGGAAGATCCCACATGCCGCAGAGCAACTAAGCCCGTGAGCCACAACTACTGAGCCCGCGCACCGCAACTACCAAAGCCCGCGCATCTAGAGCCCGTGCTCCGCAACAAGAGAAGCCATCGCAATGAGAGGCCTGCCCACCGCAACGAAGAGTAGCCCCTGCTCACTGCAACTAGAGAAAGTCCACGTGCAACAATGAAGACCCAACGCAGCCATAAATAAATTAATTTTTTAAAAAAACTGGGTTGCTATGTAGATCTCGTTCTTGACAGTTTTTTAAAACTGTTTTGTCCTCTTTCTCTTTACCATTATCTCTAGACCATGCTTTTTGAGCTAGGGTTCAGTTATCTATAACAAAGGCACTACATCTAGTGACTTCTGGGATGACCTGCTCTTTTATTTCCCTGTTTTCTTTCTTTGTTATGTGATTAGGGGGGTGAGAAGGGGGAAGGTAGCTAAAAAAAAAAAAAATTCCCTGGAAATCTGGAAATTTGCTGAGTCTCTGCTTTGTGAAAGAAGCCCAGGCTTTTCCCAAATCATTGCAGATAAGACTTCCACTGAACCTCAGTTTGCTCAGCTATATAATGGGGGAAATAATGCCGGCCATGCCTATCTCACAAGATCTTTTTAAAAATCAATCCCAGCAAGGCTGCTTTCAGCTGATTGCAACACCATTTCAATGTGTGAACCTAACTTAGTAACTTTGGACAAAAGATCTACAGGAGGTGGTTTGGATGGTGTGATTTTCTGTATGTCCTCAATGAATTATATCTTATCCACAGCTGCTATGGCTGGACCTGAGCCCAATCCCAATTTCTGCTTCCTTCTGGAGGAAAAAATTGTAACCTGTCAGCCTTTATCGCCACCCAGTGGTCTATTGGCCAAATAACACCAAACTATCTAGTGGATTTGAAACACTTAGGAAAAGTAATTCAAAGTAAACCACTGACTACTGTAATCCACCACCTAATTAAATGTACCTTGGGGCCCCATCTTTTAAAACTTATTTAAAAATAGAATAATTATGTTGTGAATATGAGTATGAATTTCTAATTCACCTCTGGAAATTAAGAAATGCATATATTACAGTGGCTTTTTGAGAAACCTCCATACTGTTTTCCACACCACTGTGGGAGGGGCATATGGGGGGGGAAGTGGGAGGTACAAGCTACTGGGTGTAAGAGAGGCTCAGGGATGTATTATACAACACGGAGAATATAGCCAATATTTTGTATTGTCCCATGTTACTGTCCCATGTTACAACTGGGGAGACTGTTGCTCAGAGAGATAAGGTGACTTGCTTCTTCAGACTGTACTCATGGTCCCTGGCAGAGCTGGGATTTGAGTGCACAGCCCCCATCAGGAGCAAACCCACCAGACTGGAGGGCCCAGCGAGCCCCACCAGGGTGTCTTCTCTGACCCGCGATTTCCTCACAGTAAAATGGAGCTAATGCTTCATCCACACGGTTGTTCTGAGGACTGAACAAAATCACGGTGTGAACTGGCAGGCCCGAGTCTGCATTGAATGAGGCTGGTTCCCCTCCTCAGCCTCCATCTGTGAGCCCACACAGAGCTGGGAAGACAGCTTCGCTGGAAACAACTAAGCATTTTCCCAACCCTCCACATGGAAGGTGATGGGACAAAATGAATGAAAACGAGATTCTTTTTACCCACCGAGCCAAAAAGCTTTGCCCTCCCAGTCAGGCAGATCTTCAAGTCAGGTGACGAGGTGGCGAGCCCCTTGGCAGGCTGCAGCACAGACAGCCATTGTCCCCACCACCTCAGAGCATCGGCCCCAGCCTTCAAGCTTCAGGCTTCAGCTCAGGCACTGGCCTCACCACCTGCCCGGTCTCAGGGACACCCTCAACACCTCCTCTGGCTCATGCCCCACATGCAATCTGTCCTGTTGCTCCTGCCTCAGCAGTGCCTCTGGGGTCAAGTCCTCTCTCCTTGCCAAACCTGTATGGCCTCACTTGGGATCCCGAGCATCTCTCACCTGCATGCACTGCTCCGGCCCCCTTGCAGTCTGACTGTTCCAGCCTTGGTTCCATGCTGCTGCCAGGTGTCTTCCTGCCACACAGCCTCATCCCGTCACTGTCCTGCTTAAGCACATCCATCATCCTCCTTATGCGTCCTCAGCTTTCACCCTCCACACTGGTAATCCTGCCATCCCGGGACCCTACGGCTCTGTCTCCTTGCATGTGCTGTGCCCCCAACCCTGCCCCAAATGCCCCTCACCCTTCTTCCCCAGCAAGCTTCTCTTTGCTCCCCCAAGCAGCTCCCATGGCACTAGTCTAAGAAGCCTTCACTCGACCCCCTCAGCACCCTGCTGGTTTGCCCAGCATTTGGTTGACCATTTCCCATATTGCAAGGCAATCATCTGTATCTGCTTGTCTTCCCCACCGGCCTGTGAGAGCCTGGAGAGCAAGGACCGTGCTTTATTCATCTTTCATCCCTAGTGCCTGACCAATAGATGCTCCATAAGTGTTTGTTGACTGATAGAATGCATGAGGTCTCTGTTCCTTCTGTTGTGAGTAAACATCTATATGGTACAGTTTACAGCCAACACTCAATTTACCCCAAAATTACCCAACTTAAACTTTTCTCTCTTGCCCCGTATTAACTCATCTTTCCAAAAGTTAACCCCTAGAAATAAACTTCATTCCACCCCTGTAGGCTCCATGCTGACTGGCCCCCTGATTTCCCAACGCACCAGAAACTGCAGGCTCCACGCACAGCTGCCTCAGCCCTGTGGGTCCGCCTGTTGGATGTATTTTGTCAGCAGGGACAGGGGTAGGAAAGAAGATGCACCTGGCTTCATGGCTCAGATCTGTTTTCTTGGATGTCCGGGATGCTGAGATGGTTAATAAGCAAATCAGCCTCAGGATTCAGATACGCAGTTAATAAATCCTGAAAGAGATACAAATCAAAATCCTCCCGCAGAGCCTGCAGGCAAAACCTGTGCTTTCCCTAACCCTCCCTAGCCCCAAGGATCACTTTCTACTACACCATGGCACATGGGGTTAGGGCCAGACTGTAGGCAATACTAACCCTCTAGGAACGTACCAGCATCTCAGGCTGGAGAAGGTCCTCTTGGAGGTTTCCTAACTCTATGCAAAGTAGCCTAGCCAGAGAACAGGTCACAGCGTTGGAGATGGTGTGTCCTGTTCAAAAGGCAGCAGCATCTTCCTGCCACCATTTATATCTGAGCTTCCTACCAACCCAGCCTGGAGCCAAGAGCATACAAGTCAGGGTAAGGGCAGCCCGGTGGACCTGGTAAGTCTAGAAGCCCTGCTTTT
The DNA here is from genome assembly GCF_964165515.1 of Mesoplodon bidens. NCBI lineage: Eukaryota > Metazoa > Chordata > Mammalia > Artiodactyla > Ziphiidae > Mesoplodon > Mesoplodon bidens. Next base: position 77,098,794 of record NC_138161.1, on the reverse strand, counting down.
GAAGACTGCTTTGCCCTTGCGGTTAACTTTTTCTGGAGCTGGTCTCTCTCAAACAAGGACTCTGCCCAGACTTTGGGAGTTGAATGCCACATCAAGGCAGACACTAACGTCCAGCTGAGGTCATGATGCTCTGCCATCCACTTTGTTTCTCCCCAGGGGAAGGAGAAGCAGGAACAGCTGTGCTCCCAGAGGGGGCCTCCCAGGAAATGGAGAAGCTGGATACCAATGTCTCAAAGGCAGAAAGATTCTGCTATTTCTCAGAGGACTACAAGCAAATCTACCTCCCCCGACCTACAGTATCATCTTCGTGCTAGGCCTCCCCCTGAATGGCACTGTTCTGTGGCTCTCCTGGCACTAAACCAAGCGCTGGAGCTGTGCCACCATCGATCTGGTGAAGCTGATGGTAGCCGACCTGCTTTATGTGCTGACACTGCCCTTCCTCATCATCACCTGCTCCCTGGGTGACAGATGGCCCTTCGGGGAGCTGCTCTGCAAGCTGGTTCGCTTCCTGTTCCACACCAACCTCTACAGCAGCCTCCTGCTGCTCACCTGCATCTCCGTGCACTGCTTCCTGGGCGTGTGCCACCCGCTGCGTTCACTGCCCTACCGGACCCGCCGGCATGCCCTGCTGGGCACCGCCACCACGTGGGCCCTGGTGGTCCTCCAGCTGCTGCCCACGCTGGTCTTCTTCCAAATGGACTACATCAACGGCCAGTTGCTCTGCCACGACATGACCAGCCCAGAGCATTTTGATCAGTTTTCTGCCTACGGCGTGGTCCTGATGTTGTCCTGCTTTGTCTTTCCCTCCTTGGTCATCTTGGCGTGCTACTCGCTGATGGTCAGGAGCCTGACCAAGCCAGGGGAGACCCTCAAGAGGGTGGGCAGCGCGGCCTGGGCCAAGTCCCTCCGGACCACCCTGCTGGTGTGCGGCCTCTTCACCCTCTGTTTTGTGCCCTTCCACATCACACGCTCCCTCTACGTCACGCTCCACTTCCGACCTTCACAGAACTGCCAGCTCTTGATGGTGGCCAGCCTGGCCTACAAGATACGGAGGCCTCTGGTGAGCCTGAGCAGCTGCCTCAACCCAGTCCTGTACTTTCTGTCAGGTGAGAACAACAGAGTCAGGCTCTTCCAGGAACTGAGGCATAACAAGGTGGGTGAGCACCCAGCTGGAGCCAAGGGAGAGAGACCCAGGGGTGGGCGCATCTGGGTACTGTCAAGATGAAGTTCAGGGGAAAAGCTCCAAGATGTTGACAATGACCTGTTTGAACACAGTCATGTGCTAGTGGGAGAGGAGCTCAAGATCTCCTAGTGGTGTCCTGCTAGAAAGGATTTTATATTGATAAGAGATTTTAAAATAAGAATGTTTGAAAGAGTCACCAACACAAAGGAAAACTTTCTTAATGAGAGCTGACATTTTTCTGTCATTCAGATCTCAGCTCAAACATCACCTCCTCCAAATCCACTCCTGCCACCCTAGCCAATGTTGACCTCTCTCCTCCTAACCCAGTCACTCTCTATTTCCCTATTTATTGTCTTTGTAACTTATTAGTACCTAGACTTGTTCATTTGTTTATTTTGTTATGGTCTCTTCCCCCTAAAATGTAGTCTCCAATAGGACAGGGACCTCTTCTGTCTGAGTGCTGTACCCCTAACACCAGCCTCCACAGCAGGGCCCAGCACATGGTGAGTGTACAACAGATAGCGGTTGAATGAGTGGGTGGATGGATGTATGGATGGAGCCCTTTATATGTAAGAGCACTTTATGAGAAGTAACTCACTTAATCCTCACAACAGCCCTTGGAGACAGGAGCTACTGTTAGCCCCATTTACAGATCAGGAAACTGAAGCACAAAGCTGTAAGTAGCTTGTCCAAGGTCACCCAGCTGGAGAATGCTCAGATCATAGTGTTGGATGGAAGCTTTGAACCCAGGCACTGGCTCTGAAGCACACAACCCTAAGACTGAAGCAGATGGCCCAATTCAAACACTGATCAAGAGCTGGCTGACACTATGCAGAACAGTACGGAGGTTCCTTAAAAAACTAAAAATAGAACTACCATACGACCCAGTGATCCCACTACTGGGCATATACCCTGAGAAAACCATAATTCAAAAAGAGACATGTACCACAATGTTCACTGCAGCTTTATTTACAATAGCCAGGACATGGAAACAACCTAAGTGTCTGTCGACAGATGAATGGATAAAGAAGATGTGGCACAATTCACTGCCGTGGCCTGGGTTCAATCCCCGGTCACGGAACAGAGATCCTGCAAGCCGTGCAGCACAGCCAAAAAAAATAAAGAAAGAAAAAAATTTTTAAAAAGGATAATTTCTTGAATAGTCCATCAGAGAATTTTTTTTTTTTTTTTTTTTTTTTTGTGGTGCGCGGGCCTCTCGCTGTTGTTGGCCTCTCCTGTTGCGGAGCGCAGGCTCCGGACGCACAGGCTCAGCGGCCATGGCTCACGGGCCCAGCCGCTCCGCAGCATGTGGGATCTTCCCGGACCGGAGCGCGGGCCCATGTCCCCTGCATCGGCAGGGGGACTCTCAACCACTGTGCCACCAGGGAAGCCCCCATCAGAGAATTCTTATAAAAAATTGGGAACCTTCTTTTTCAGCATAAAAATTAAGCAATATGCCATAAAAAAAGAGACTTAATGATATGACTAAATAAAAATGTAAAAATACCCTTTTATGTTAAAAATACAATATAGTGATAATGGTATATAACTATTAAAAGAAGTTATAAAGCAGTACATATTAACATGTATAATGATATGTATAAGATATAGTAAGTGAAAAATCAAGTTAAAAACAGTATATGTACTATGATTCCAATTTTGAAAAGAAATGTAATTCATAATATATTGATAGGAAAAAACATTTGGAGGAATATACACCAAGTTATCAACTTGAGAAGATGGAAATGGGAAATTTTCAGTATCTATGTTTTATATTATTATAATTTTTTTGTATTTTTATATTGAGCATCTATTACTTTCATACTGTATAAAAAAGAAAAAAGATAAATTTGTAAAAAACACAAACTCAATTAGAACAAATACATACAATATATATGACTATGTTCTCTTCCAAATGAATAACAAATCAAACAAAAGGTAGAAAAACAAGCCAAGAACACGAAAAACAGGACACAGAAAGAAGAAATACAAATGACTGATAAGCATGCGAAAAAAATTTTCATTCTCATTGATAAAGAAATAACAAGCAAAACACTTATACAGCCTTTTTTAATGACAAGTAGGCCAGCATTGAGTGGTACAGCCCATCCTGTTTGCTGCTGGAAACCAACATAGATGGATACAACATTTTGGAGGACAGTTAGGTAATCTGTATCAAAAACACTCAAAATATATATACTTAATTCAACTTCTAGAAATGTATCCTAAGAAAAGAATCAAAAACATAATTTATATAACAAGGATATCGTTATGGAGCTTTCAAGGGAAAAGTAGAAGTATCCTAATTATCCATCAAAAGGACATGAGTTATATGAATCCTGGTATATTCAAACAAAATAATAATATGTAGTCATTTAAAAATCATGTTTTAGAAGGCTATTTAACAACTTGAAAAATTCTTTTATTAAGTGAAGAAAAGCAAATTTCAAAACTATATGTAGCATGATACTGATTATTTGTGTGTATGTGTGTGCATGCATTATGCACATATTAAAAAGCCATCACAGGATTAACAGTTGTTATCCATAAGTAGTAAAAAGTGAGAATGATTTTTATTTTGTCCTGATTCTTTAATGAATTTTTGAACATTTCTATAATGGTTATATAATGTATTACTTTTATAGTAATAAAAAAGAAGTTCTTTTAAAGTTGCTGGCCCATGCTTTGGAAAAAAGTTTGACCATTCCTGTAAAGATTAAACATAGAGTTACTGTATGATCCAGCAAATCTACACCTAGATGTATACCCAAGAGAACTGAAAGTATATGTTCACTCAAAAACTTTAACCTGAATGTTCATAACAGCATTATTCAGGATAGCAAAAAAAAAAAAAAAAAAAAAAAGAAAGCAACTCAAATGTCCATCAATGGATGAGCAGAATGTGGTATATACATACGATGGAATATTATCCAGCCATAAAAAAGGAACGAAATAGTGATTCATGCTACAACATGGATGAACCTTGAATACATCATGCTAAGTGAAAGGAAACTGACAAAAAGGCCACATATTGTGTGACTCCATTCAGATGAATTGTCCAGAAGAAGCAAAACCATATAAACAGAAAGTTAGCTAGTGATTTCCAGGACTGGGGAGAGGGAAGAATGATAAGTGACTGCTAATGGTTACAAGGTTTCTTTTTGGGGTGATGAAAAATTCTGGAATTAAATAGTGGTGATGGTCACACAACCTTGTGAATGTACTAAAACCCACTGAATTATACACTTTTAAAAGGTGAAAAAAAAAAAGAAGATGTGGCACATATATACAATGGAATATTACTCAGCCATAAAAAGAAATGATATTGAGTTATTTGTAGTGAGGTGAATGGACCTAGAGTCTGTCATACAGAGTGAAGTAAGTCAGAAAGAGGAAAACAAATACCATATGCTAACACATATATATGGAATCTAAACAAAACAAAACAAAGTGGTTCTGAAGAACCTAGGAGCAGGACAGGAATAAAGATGCAGACGTAGAGAATGGACTTGAGGACATGGGGAGGGGGAAGGGTAAGCTGGGACGAAGTGAGAAGAGTGGCATGGACATATATATACTACCAAATGTAAAACAGATAGCTAGTGGGAAGCAGCCGCACAGCACAGGGAGATCAGCTCAGTGCTCTGTGTCCACCTAGAGGGGTAGGATAGGGAGGGAGGGAGGGAGACGCAAGAGGGAGGGGATATGGAGATATATGTATACATATAGCTGATTCACTCTGTTGTACAGCAGAAACTCAGAACTGTAAAGCAATTATACTCCAATAAAGATGTTAAAAAATAAAATTTAAAAAAAGAGCTGGCTGAGTTTTCCTTGACAGCACCAGCTCGCTTGTTTACATAACTGTTGTTACCAGCAGACCACTGGGTATGCAGTAAGTGCTCTTTTCCTACACTTCTTAACCAGTGTTCTGGTTAAGGTCAGAAAAAGCTCTGCAGGGTAAAGTGGCTGTGTGAATTATGATCCACCTCATTCTTATTTGAACATAATGTCTCAGTTCATGACAGAAAAGTTTTACCACTGTCTTAAGTCATAATGTAATGTTCATCCTCTTAAAAAAAAAATCCAAGGTAATCCAAAAAAAAACCCTTAAAAAAACACCTCTCATATTTAAACAATAATGATCTCCAAGAAGTTCTCAGATCTAAACATACGTTATTTAATAATTCATTATAATCTCCCTATGAAGAGGTAGATAAGCCTTTTTCGTAAAAACCAAAGTGAAACCCCTCATTACCACCCCACTCTATTTACAGGAACTGTCTGAGTAAACCACTTACATATCTAAATTATAAAATTTTATTCTAAAAGTGCAGTTTATTGCTTTCAAGTGCACACAGTAATTAGAAGCAGACTAAGTGTTGCCTAGCAGAATTCCTTAGGATAGTTAGTTTAATGAATAGGCAAGGATGTATTCTAATTAGCAGGTCAGCTGTTTCTACATAAGTAAGTGCTTCTTTAGTAGCTGAGAGAGCTTAAAACTGTTTGCTCTTTTGAATATTCTCTCAGTTGTCTTGCTTATATTATTAATTTTTGTCCCTTTCTTCTCATCAACACACACGGAAGATTCAGCTGACCTACAGTCCTAACTATCAGCCCTTACAAGTTAGCAAGGTTTAACATTCCTGGAGAACTGGTACATAGGCTCCCCAGTAAAAGCTGAAAGCCATTCCACGTGCCACTTAGCCATTACCTCTAATGCCCACCAGCCTGCCGACCCTAGAAATGGAAAGAAAATTAATCTAGACTCTTCAGGATGCATCACCTTTATCTAAAAAGCAAGCGCTTTAAACCCCTGGCCAAAGTTTTCCAGCCTTCAGTCCTTGTTAACCTATGGGCTTGCAATTATTTCTCTGATCCAAATAATGCTCATTTTCCTTCTGCAGAATCTTTTGACCTACTTAACAGCAAAGTGGAGTATAAGCATCCACCTTTTTTTTTTTTTTTTTTTTGCGGTACGCGGGCCTCTCACCGTTGCGGCCCCTCCCGCTGCGGAGCACAGGCTCCGGACGCACAGGCTCAGCGGCCATGGCTCACGGGCCCAGCCGCTCCGCGGCATGTGGGATCTTCCCGGACCGGGGCACGAACCCATGTCCCCTGCATCGTCAGGCAGACTCCCAACCACTGCGCCACCAGGGAAGCCCTAAGCATCCACTTTTAACTTATTTCTCGATAGTTGGTATCAAAAAAGTTTAACTTAGTTGTCATCGTATCCTGGTTTTCAGGGATAGCTATCTCAAGAGACAAGAATCAAAGACTATTCCCTTTGAAGAAAGGGCCTTATTGAAAGGGGAGCTGGGAACCCACTGCCCAACAAAAGTCAAGTGGATACTGCTGACTCCCCTGTGGTTATCAAAAACCTATCTACACAAGGGGACAAGGAGACTTTAAGAAACAAAAGTTCTTCCCGAATCTCCCCATTCAATGCCCACCACCCTGGTGAAAGCCAGCATCCTCAAATGTGTTGTCACCCTGGGCCCCAAGCATCTCCCATAATCTGACTGGCTACTTGGACAGGTTAAAACAAAATGGAAGGTCAGCAAATATCATGTTCGAAATACCATGACTGGGGCAGTACTGGATGCAAATATAGTGGCTGTAGCCACCTACAAGTGTCAAGCACAGTGCCAGCCCATGAGGAGGTTACAGACTGTTGGAGGAAAAAAACCCAAAACATACAAACAACAGTATGAGCGCTAATTAACAACTTCAGCAGCTACAGAAAAAAATCATGTCAGTTGTTGATTAATCAAAAACAAACCACACCGTCAGTATGAGGGAAGTTTCGGCAGGGGCAGAGGCTGTGCGGACCATGAACGGCATCATGAGTATGTTGAAGGCTGGGTGAAACTGCAATTATTAGAATTTCCCAAGCTGGAGAGAATGGAAAATTTGTGTGGGGACCAATGGTTGGTTCCTGACGGGTAGGAGGTGGAGACAATGCTGGAAGGTGGGCTGAAGTGTGATCACGAAGCGCCGTCCCAAAGCCAGCAAAAGAACCGCTCCTCAAGGCACGGGAACCCACCAAGGGCATTTGGGCAGGAGGGTGATAGGATCAAAGCTGTGACTTAGAAACTTAATCTGACAGCCTTTGTGTTTAAGAGAAGAGAAACAAAATGTCACAGCAGGCTTCTGTGAGATCTCCTAATTGGCCTTCCTTCCCTTCAAAGCCAGCCTACACACCACCTACAGATTTTCTTTTAAAGGACATTTTTCATAGATCACACTCTCCCTGTTTCTGTCCATTCCCTCTCCCTATATCCTTACTTCTAATAGGATAAAGCCCAGATTTCTCATGCTGGTCTACCAGATCCATCACAGTCCAGTTCCAGCTAAACTTTTCAACTCACAGGTCTCCCACCATACCATGTGGATTTCCACCTCTCACATGTTTACCATGGGGCCACCATTTACCACTCAACACCCTCCCCAAACCTTCTCCACATGCCTAGGGACTCATCTTTCCCAGATCTTGGGCTCTACTTCCTCTGATCTCACAGTGCACTGCTGACTCACCCACTGGGCCTATCACCTTGGAGTTGACAATGGGCTCCTTTATCATTCAGGTCTGTTTTGTCTCCCCTTCTACTCCATTTATCAATCTATAGACTATGGCATCCTAGCAACATTCTGAACGTGGTGGACACTCAGGAAGCATAGGTGATGCTGACAATAAAGAGGAGGAAGAGGAAGGTGATCACCATTTACAGGGCCACTGCAGTGATCCAAGTGTACAGAAAATGGGCATGAGTAGAACTAAAAAGATTTTAAAACATATTAGAAAGATCCACCAAGAAGAGGACACATTCACTTGAGTGCATGACCATATATATAAGAACACCTCAAGGGTATAAGTACTAATGATTTTGTAGTGAGTTTGGCTGTCTGTCCTGCCTGTATGATGTCAAGAACTTTTCAGTATTTCTTACAAAACACCAAAGTTTTCCCCATTGCCCTCAAGGCAGCAAATCTCTGCTCAGAGCTCCAAGAACCTGCAAATGGCAGAAGCCAAGGGGGCTGAGGCTGAGGCCGAGTCATTCCAGAAATCATGGACAGCTTGCAGACAACTTGAAGCTGCTCTCTGCTACCACTGGGACCAAAATATAAGTGCCTTTATCCCCCATTTTCTATTGTTTTTTTCACCTGTGGTTCCCTTCACATTCAATTTCCTTCCTGTCAATGCAAATTCTGTTTCTCACTCAGGGCCTGTTTAACTCCCACCTACATTCCAAAACTTCTTTGGAAAACACTACCTGTTACCTCCACCCCTCTGAACACTAACTACCACTTTCTTCAAACAGTAACACTTAAATTTCTGTTGAATTTGGTTCTTTGTGGGGTTTTTTAAACTCTTATTATACAGTAAGTATTTACTGTTGAAAAATTAGAAAATACAAATAAGGAAAAAAAAAGTCAGCACCCAGAGACATTTAGGTACATAACCTTCAGACATGTTTGTGTTTGTTTTCACAAAAACAACAGCACTCTGAATCTTCCACATAATAATGCCACCATTCAAGTCAATATGCTCTCTAATGAAACTATGTAAAGACTGCTCAATCTTCCACTTTAAGCAAATAATACAACATACCTAACAAATGGTCGTTTCCTATTTTAGGCTGTTATGAACAACCTTGCAATGAAGATACTGCCTTAAAATATATTTATGTGTATATTTGTCTGATGGTTTCCTTAAATTATTAGAAATGGAAGTGCTAAGTCAAAAGACATGCGGCCCACCACCATCCTGCTTTTTAGGTCTTTTTATTCATATTGCCAATTTACCCTCCAAAAAGATTATTCCAAATTACTCTCCATTTTATTTATCCATCCTTCAAAAAATATTTATTTTGTGCCTAATTTGTGCTAGGCTCTATCAACACAATCATTATCAACATGACAGACACAGTTCCTGCCCTCATGGAGCTTACAACGTAAAGGAAGAGACAGAGACCCCACATACCTCATCACAAATTCTTCATTATAAGCAGAGGTAAGCTTAGAAGGAAAAGTTCAGGGTTTTTCAAAGATCACAGGAATTTTAGAAGAACCTGATTGAGCCTGAAGGGTCCGGAAGAGCTTCCACAGGAAGAATGGTTCTGAGTTGGACCTAAGGTTTTCTATTGTAAATCCTGTGAAACCAGGTTGTAGAGAACCCTGGATAAAATATTCTAAGCAAAGGGAGCAGCATGGACAAAGCCCCTGAGAAGGGAAGGAACATGACCAATTTGAAAAAATGTAAGCAGCTCACTGTAGCTGAGGCACAGAGAGATAGTGAAAAGAGTAAGGCAGGGCCAGACCACACAAGCCCTCCATAGCAGCAAACTTTTCCCAGCCGGTAAGGCCAATTTTCAATAGCCATGGGCCAGAACAGTCACATGACAGTCAAAGCCTAGAGAACTAACAACTGAATAATGACACAATAAACTGTAAACCAGAAAAAATGGATGTAAATAAACTTACCCTGAATAAGGAATGCACTTTCAAGCTGCTCTAGAACTTTTAAACTTACAATGTTAGGCCACGTACTTTCAAACACTATAATCAGCTAAATACATAAAATAGTTGCTGTCTAAAATATCTGCATGTCCACAGAAAGCAAAACACATAAATCCCTTGACTTTAATATGTAATATGACAAGACTAAGTCAACTGAAAAGTGTTTAAGTTTGTCAGAAAAATTTCATATCCATATTTTATTTAATGCAAAAAACATAAATGTTACTCAAGGTCCTACTCTGGAGAAAAAAACTACTCCCATAATCTTTCAATGACTGTAATTAGCCAAATTTTCTTTATTCCAACTTAGATTTTCTTATAGATATAATTTTCCACATAAATAAGAGTTAAAATCAGTGTTTTAATATTTTTTAAATAAAAAGTTAAAAGACATCAAGTATTCCTTTTGCAGTGTTTTTATTTATCCTTGTAGATATGCAATTATCATAATTTACAGGGCATTTTTAGTAATTAATTGGACTATAAGAAAAACCGTACAGAAAGTTTGTACCACAAAATTATGTCCCTAAGGGATTAGGGTCCTCAGTAACAGAGAAATAAAGAAGCTCAAAAGGGTCACTGCTCAGCAACCTCTGGTAACTAAAGACAGCAGAACACAATCTGCTATTTGTGGAAATGCGACTTCCTAAAAATATCTTTCAAATATTCCCTATTACAAAAGGGAATGCCTATTAAAATGCCATTGTTTATTCTATATAAAATATCCTTTCTAATCCCTCAAAAGCTTTTTTTTTTTTGCTTTAAGATTAAAGGCCATATCCCTAAGATACACTTTGTGAAAATTATCTCAATACAAGATCCAAAGATTTCCATTATTTACTGTCCTTACTCAAAATCACCTGCATGTACCAGATGCAATTTTCTAAACTTCATCATTGATGAGCCTATTCCAAAGCAGAATTCTTCAGCAATACAGAAGACACAGGCTAAAATAGTCCTCACAGTTATATTTTAAAATAGATATATTCAAAATATAAATATAATAATTCTCCAGACCATTATTTTTCCTAATGACTAAACTCTAAATTAAAAGAAAAAAAAATTGGAGGTTTTCAAACCAATGATGTGTGCAGCCCATTCTCATGACACAGTCATTTAAACTTCTCACCTGCAAAATACGATGCAATACATTATCAAAAAAGGGAGGAAAAAAACCATGAAACCCCATTATTATAAAATGAAAACCATAACCACTATAAAACATGCAGTGCCAAATATTAAGTTACACATTTTTCTGGATAATCTTTTCACTCCTCTTGATCTTAAAAGTAATAGAGGATCGACTTAGAAAATTTGGAAAACACAGAAACGCCAAGAAAAAAATAAACTCTTCTAACCTTACCATTCAAATGGAATTGTTAATATTGGGGATTTTTCTTTCAGCATTTTTTCTATTATATATAAGTAATGGATTTAAGAAATACACATGCCTACATACTTTTTCTTGAATAAAATTGGGATATTATATTTGCATTTTTACCTTTTGTTTACTTAACACATGGCATGTTGAGTATCTCTGACTTCAAAAATCCTCCTTAAACATGATTTTAACAACATTTGTTTATAGTAGAATTACTATGTGAAAAGGGAATTTGAGATGGCCAAGAATCAAGCCCCAGAAAACACAGCCTTGTTCTACCAGATTTTAACCTACTCAAAATTCATAAAACTTACAGTCAGGTGGTATATATTTACAAATAAAATTTTTAAATCATAAAAAATACAATGTTTAAAAAACTAGAAATAACAACAAGATATAGAATCACTACTATGCTTTAGCATGCACTCATGGAAAAAATTAATTTAACTTAAACCCCACACTATATACTTTAATCTGTTCCAAGTGAGTCAGAGAACACATAATGGCATGTTAGTACCAGGAGAAAATAAAAGATTATCTCAACCAGTTAAGAAAAAGAAAATACGAGAAAGAATGGAAGGGTGAGCCCAGCACAGGAAGTCAGGACAAAGACCTTTCCTCCAATAAATTACAAATACTGCAGGTCTCTCTCTCCTCTCAGAAGGCAAGTTAAAGCCCAATTTGTTCTTTATCTCCTTCATTTTAACCTTTGATATCCACCCTTTAAAATTTTTCTAACACAAAGAAAAATTATGTTACAGTAGTTCCAGAGATAATTGTTAGCTCTTAAAATTTAAGAAAAAGATTAATTTCTTAAATGTCTAAACCCAATATCTTGAAATAAAATGCTACTGTTTTAAGATTTTCATAATAAAGACAAATTTTCTTTCTTTCAATACTTACTCTGCATGAGAAAGTTTTATTTCTTCCCTTTGTCTTGCAGAATAATTTAGGTTCCCACCTAAAATAGAAATAAGCATAGAATCTTTTCAACACAACTATCGTAAGTAAAATTCAAACATGCACATGCGTACACACACACATACAAATGCCTTTAAGTAACAGAAGAGGCTATGGAAGGTGAGAAAGAAAGTTTACCTCCTGGAAACTTCCCAAGGGGGGAAAAATGTTTTTTAAGAATCATTATATGATACAAATAATCATTCCTTAATGTTAGCATTTTTTTTAAAAATTTGGACTTATGTATTGCTCGAGGTTTTGTTCTTTGGGACACTGTATCAGTATTCAATAATAGGGAAAATGAAGAGGCATTAAAGTAAATGACCTAAAATTATTTAAACAGCATATGTATTCATCTAAATACATGACAACCCTTAGGGGCAAGCCAGTTTAGAAAAATTAATAAAGGTAATATCAAAATCTTAGAAATAACAAAAAAGCAAAAATAAATGTAGTAGATATTAGCAAACGAAAAAAATCTATAATTTCTCATTCTATATTAAATACTTTCAACCTTAAAATGCAAATTGCAGCTATACATATGTTTACTTCTCATTTTTTAAAAATATAAGACAATAACATAGGAAGGGCTTTAGGTTACTTCTTTAGAAGTCATACTAATATGACCTTCTGCTAATATAAAAAGAACATCTAAAATTTTATATTACAAAACTTAAATTGAACTGGCCAGAAAGAACATGACAATGATTTTAACAAATGGGAAGGTCCAAAATACATAATTATATGCTATGAAGTAAAATGTGTTTCATCACTATGAACAGAATGTTATTACATGAAATAAAGCCTCTCCTGGATGGAGACAATCCAGGAGCCCCAAAAGATGATCCACTGTGGGCTTCCCTGGTGGCGCAGTCATTAAGAATCTGCCTGCCAATGCAGGGGACACGGGTTTGAGCCTTGTTCCGGGAAGATCTCACATGCCACGGAGCAACTACGCCCGTGTGCCACAACTACTGAGTCTGAACTCTAGAGCCCGTGTGCCACAACTACTGAGTCTGCACTCTAGAGCCCGCGAGCCACAACTACTGAGCCTGTGTGCTGCAACTACTGAAGCCCACATGCCTAGAGTCCATGCCCCACAACAAGAGAAGCCACCACAATGAGAAGCCCACACCACAACAAAGAGTAGCCCCCACTCGCCACAACTACAGAAAGCCTGCATGCAGCAGCAAAGACCCAACGCAGCCAAAATTAAAATAAATTAAATTAAATTAAATTAAATTAAAAAAAAAAAAAGATGATCCACTGTAGTTTAAGAAGAAAATACCTGAACTTCTACTTACCTTGGGCACGATTCACCAAGTAGAGTAAGACCACAGATAAAAGTGAGACTGGAAATGAAAAAAACATAGGTCCTTAAAAACATGTACTTTTTCCCAATGATTCCTATGTAATCATAATTACAAAGTAAAGCTTAGAAAATCAAATCTTTATTAACTAGCATTTAAAAATGAAAACACTCTTCACATTATTTTCCAAAAAGCCCTAAGTTACACACCATTTTCTCCATGAGAAATATATTTTTAAAACCTGAGCCCAGGGCTTCCCTGGTGGCGCAGTGGTTGAGAATCTGCCTGCCAATGCAGGGGACACGGGTTCGAGCCCTGGTCTGGGAGGATCCCGCATGCCGCGGAGCGGCTAGCCCCGTGAGCCACAATTACTGAGCCTGCGCGTCTGGAGCCTGTGCTCCGCAACAAGAAAGGCCGCGATAGTCAGAGGCCTGCGCACCACGATGAGGAGTGGCCCCCACTTGCCGCAACTAGAGAAAGCCCTCGCACAGAAACGAAGAGCCAACACAGCCATAAATAAAAATAAATTAAAAAAAAAAAAAAAAAAAAAAACCTGAGCCCAGGGATGGCAGGGACAGAAAAAGAGAAACTGAGACTCCCCTGCCCCCAGGAGAAGGGGCTAACCCACCCACCCATCATTTCTCTTTCCTCTCCCTTTGTAATGCTGGTAGTTCCCAGCACTTTCCCAAAACCCTGCCAGCTGCTAGACTGTTTATGTTTTTACAGAGAGCCAAATAGAAGTAATCCTTTGGTGGTTTTAGGTCTGAAAACACCATGTTCATTTTACAAATTAACCAAATATTAAAATGTGGTCATTAAACTCCCAGAAACCCAGACCAGTAAAGGCCTCAGAAAGTCAGGTACTTGGTTTTTCACTTTAACAAGTGTGGCACACACTTAACTTACTTTAATATGTCAACAAAAACCTTAAATGGAGTGGTGTTTGGTTTGAGAACCAAATTTATAAGGAACCGTTGACTGAGATTAAACCACACGTTGCAGCATAAAAATAGACAAAAACACTTTCACAACCTAGTACTATGAATTCGTATATGGCCCACTATTTAAGAATATATTTTTAAAATTTGATGTGCTAATTTCTAAAACTATGAGATAATAAAATGCATTCAGGCTATTATTCATAAGCAGTCATCTGCAAATACCACACCTCAAGTATAGACAGTCTTTATTCCTGCAAATGAAAATGAAGTCAGATAAAATCATTACTCAGGCTTGCCATTTTAAACACAATTTATCAAAGTATAAAAGACGTGATATGCTATGTGAACATTTTTTTTCAGATGAACACAATTGATGTGTAAGGCGAACACAGTGAAAAAATACTGATTTATTTTTGTAGTTTTCAGCAGTTTCCTAATGCTTCCTATTTTTAACCAATGAATCATTACAGGTAAAAGTTACATAACAGGACTAAGAGTGAAAACAATTCAAAATAGGCTAATGAATAAACAATGAGCGCTCACACCTAAGCCACACTAATATCCACACATTCACACCAGGGACATACTCAGGACCCTTCAAATGGTTCCACTCTAAAGAGGAAAGTGTTTTTTAACAACCATAAATATTTATAAAACAGACAAGATGAGTATGGGATCTGGGTGGCCTGTTCTGTATGGCTTTTTTCACTAAGGATGTTTTTAATGTTCACTGATATTGTAACATGTATCCATACTACATTCTTTTTTCCATTATAATTAAAAATACATAACATGACATTTACCATTAAAATAAATAAATATTTAAAACAGAATATAGAGCAGATTCCATTGCTGCCTTTAAGAACAGGAATCTCCTGAAAAATTCCTGTGAATCTTCAGAAAACTAAAAAGTCATCAGCTGAGAAACTGATGCACAGGCTAAGAATTAGGCAAATCTGAATGATACATCTTAGGGATTTGGTTTAAAAAAGGGGGAAAAAGAACAATAACAACAAAAACCTAGAAGTATAAATGAGAACATTCTGCTGCATATTAAAAGAAACTAAATGTTGCCAGGTGGCACACTTACAAGAAACACAGGCAATGAAGAAAACTTCTAAAAACAGATATCCCCAAGTATCCAATATCATGCCAGCAATGATGGAAATGACTGCCAACCCAAGATTCTGAATGGACTGCATGCTACAATTTAAGAAATTAAAAAAAAAAAAACATTTCAATTCTAAAGTCTTCACACACAGAGTACCAATTCACTATAAATATTAGTATCTATAAACCACATACTATTAGTGTTAAGAGGGTTTTCAACCAGGAATGACCTGATTAGATTTGTTTCTTTAATCCCATGACTGTTTCCACTACTAAACTTTAGGCTCAAAGGCAAGGGAGTTTGCCTTAGCAAGTACAGTCTGAACTCAACACCTTCCTGCTGAATGAATCCAAGGGCTAAGTGAATACCAACCAGAGATGTGGTTTCCCTGTTCAGCCTTTTGTGCTGGAGATTGGAACTCAACTTCTCACTGAGAAGCCCTCAGATAAACGGGCGGTGGGACGGTCACGTCAGCAATGACCTCTCATGGGGTAGCTTATCTCCAGCTCTCTTGCTGGAGGCTCGGAGCATTTTTTTTGCCACAATAATAATACAAATAGATTAACTGATTTTCTGGTTATTTCCAGGTTCAGAGCTGTCCCAAAAGCCGGAAGATGACTAGATTCAGGAGACCTGGAGTTTTGTAAGATAATTAAATTGACACAGCAGAGAAAGACATTATATGATCCACAGTGCAAACACTTACAAGCCATATGCAGTTCCCAGTTGATGTTCGGGAACTACAAACGCCACCATTGGCCACAATGCACAGGCAAGCAATGAGTAGGAGAGTCCCAGGAGACACTATAGAAAGCAATACGGAAAAGAGTAAAGAAATCTTATATTTACCAAAAGGTGATTTTCTTTTGATGCAGATTAGCAAGAGTGACATAATAACTAATGTATGAATATCCATGCAAATTGTGTTGTAAAATAATTAGGCTAAAAACTCATATTCAGCACAAAATGGTCTTGGGCCTCCCTAACAGTATCCCTCTAGGGACAAGATACACACAACACTGTCTTAACCATTTTATATTATATGAATACATAACTGGCTGGGCCCAGGGTACAGTCAAAGACCAAACAAGAAAATAAAGCTAATTTGCAAAAAGTCATTACCAATGTTTCAGGCAAGCTAATTTCCCAGTATTCATTAAGAATTACAAATTAAGCAATCAAGGTAACATCATGCCAACAGTCCATTATCTTACTTCTGGGTCATCACCACCCAACTGGAGAGCCAAGCAGAAGACCAACAACAACCACTGCTTGATAAACATCACCTAATGCTAACTTTTTCTTCAATTAAAGAAGAAACCTTATGATTTAAGTTAAAATAAGATCATTTATCAGATTGGCAACGATTAAAATAATGCCAACGTCTAACAGTGGCAAGGATACTAAAAAACAAACACATTCATGTATTATTGGTAAAGCTATAAATGGGTAGAAAGTTATTAGAGGAGAGGTTTCACAGTATCTATCAAAATGTTAACTGTGCAAAGCCTCTGCTCTAGCATTTCTACTTCTAGGAATCTGCCCTAGAGAATTCTAACGAAGTGCACAAATATATATGTTCAAGATATTCTTTTATTAACAGGTAAGAAATGCCAGCACTTTGGCCTGTGGTCTTACAAATGACATTTTGAAGAACAATTACAAAAACTTGATGAATTCATTATTACTTTTTGACCTACTAAGAGTCAAAGACAAAAGAACGCAAGATCATGGATACTGGGTTGACAGATGTTTTTGCCACCTATGATGGAATAATGACTTCTTTTAATGAAGTACTGAAAAATAAACGGAACTAATAAGCTTTTGGCTTTTATAAGACTATTTTATTTCAAATTCTATAGCAGCATTGAGGGTACTATTATATAGGCCAAATGAAATCAAAAACATCTTACGCATTAATGATTAATATTTATATACTTTAAAAATAGCTATTCTGTAGAAACGGAAACTGTCATTGTTTGTCCCACTGTCACAAGCAATACTATCAGAAGAGCTGAGCGCTGGCTTCTGATACGTGCTGTACAGAGTCCTCCCTGAAGCCCTGAGCTCCCCAGGTGTTCGCAGCGACTTTACCATAGCAATCCAAGGGTTCCACAGAGTGAAGGCCAGCATCACGTGGGAAGCAAGAGTGGTCACCACTGCACACAGAACCCAGATGATGTTCCTTCCTGTTTTATCCACCAGAAGCCCAAATATTGGGGACATGGGAGCTGATATTACATATACAATACTGTCCAGAAAATATA
The DNA here is from genome assembly GCF_964165515.1 of Mesoplodon bidens. Classification (NCBI taxonomy): domain Eukaryota; kingdom Metazoa; phylum Chordata; class Mammalia; order Artiodactyla; family Ziphiidae; genus Mesoplodon; species Mesoplodon bidens. Next base: position 77,081,121 of record NC_138161.1, on the reverse strand, counting down.
AAAGATATTTAATAAAATATATCACAGGAAAAAAAATTAAAAATCCAGAAAGTCCTAAATCCTAAAATGATTAGGTAAAGCAAACCCTAGCTCATTTAATTTAACATCCTTCTAAAATGGTCAGCAGTAAATAGAAATATAAAGGTATAAACAGTGGTCCAAGACTTCTTTGGTTTTCCCTTAATGCAAAGATGGCCATTCAGGATCAAGACCCAAGACAGACTTTGTTTCACACTGTAGATGTTAGTTCACATACGTGTTTTCTGTCTCTTATAACATCGGGTTATAATTAAAGACCCACACTAAGCACACAGTAAGCACTTACAGAATTAATGGAATACCTGTTAATAGCACTCGCTGCCTGGGAGGAAAATCCAAATTTCTCTATAAAGAAAACTCTAAAATAAAAAGAGAGAGGAAAAAAAACAGACACTTTAGAAAGAACTATTCTGTTTTTTAAAAATAAAGGCAAAATAAAACTGAATAAAACTAAGTTTAGTCAACTTTCCCTTCTTTATACAGTTTTCCCACCTTATTTGATATCCATCTTCAAGCAACTGGCTAAAGGTTTAGTATTTACGTAAGTACTTCACCAACTAAATAAAATATATCGATACCTATTTTTTCCTCTTTTACGTGTACAGCAAACAATACACACAAATTTGCAGAAACCCAAATGCATTACTACAAGGAATTAAGATGGCTTCTTTTCCTTAAAAGCAATACTGGACAGGTTCTTTGCTAAATAATGCATAAGGTTCTTGTCTCAAACTGTAAATGACAGCCTGAATTTAAAGGTTATACTTACGAAGATGCATCTCAACAAACACACTCACACTCACACACTGCTCTGTTTAAGTAGCTGCCCATGAAAATGGAGAGAAGGTAGAAGATAAAGCAAAGAAGAATTTGATTTAAACCCTGAATTTGAGTCTGGCAGAAACGCAGTCCTAACAAATGGAGATATGCCCTGTCACTATGAGCTAGTGCACTGTCTCCATTCTCAATAAGAGGCTTCCTAACAAATAAAGAGGAAATAAAAAAGAATACAAATCCAAAACCAAGCATTAAAGTAAATCAACATTATGTATCAAAAACTGTTTTAGGTATTTCTTCAAAAACCTAAATCAAGTATTAAACCAACACTAAACCTTAAGCTAAGAAAATCAGTTGTGTCCCAGGATGTAAAACAATTCCTGTGAAAATATAAACCATAACAGAGAAGCAAAATTTATACCTTAAAAAATTACATTTACGTGACTGAATTCTCATCATAATTTAGCCAACAAAAACGGAATGCTTGGGGCTTCCCTGGTGGCGCAGTGGTTGAGAGTCCACCTGCCGATGCAGGGGACACGGGTTCGTGCCCCGGTCCGGGAGGATCCCACACGTTGCGGAGCGGCTGGTCCCGTGAGCCATGGCCGCTGAGCCTGCGCATCCGGAGCCTGTGCTCCACAACGGGAGAGGCCACAACAGTGAGAGGCCCGTGTACCGCAAAAAAAAAAAAAAAAAAAGGGAATGCTAGAGAATACTCACTTCCCAAGTCCAATGAAAGGGAACACAGCAACATAATAGCCGACACAGATGATAAATATGAGCCACAGGGGGAAGGAGAAGTCCTTCACATCAGTTAACTTGATAACTTCACCTTACAGAAGAAAGGGAAGATGCTGTCAGTGTAATTTTGCATTTCTAAGTCAAGATTATTTTTCTTTTATCATGTGATCAACCTTTGCAATTCAGTTAAAAAATACTTTTCTCAGTAAATCACTAGAACATAGTTTCTCGGATAACCTACAAAGACAACAGAAAATGCAAAATCTAAGATTAGTATCTACCTTCTTTCTCTCTTCCAGAAACGCTCATCACTTTGCAAATATACAAAGTACAATCAAGAATGTAAATTCTGGGCCTCCCTGGTGGCGCAGTGGCTGAGAGTCCGCCTGCGGATGCAGGGGATACGGGTTCGTGCCCCGGTCTGGGAGGATCCCATATGCAGCGGAGCGGCTGGGCCCGTGAGCCATGGCCACTGGGCCTGCGCGTCCGGAGCCTGTGCTCCGCGGCGGGAGAGGCCACAACAGTGAGAGGCCCGCATACCGCAAAAAGAAAAAAAAAAAAAAAAAAGAATGTAAATTCTGCCAAAACCCTTAAGGGGAAAAAAAAAGTATCTAAAAATTTAGACAAGTGGAAATAGATTTTGCAATAAAAGATTTAAATAAACTATACGCCCATATAAAATTAAAAAAATTTTTTAAGTGGAAAAAAAAGATTTACTAAACATGTATTAAGCCTCACTGGGTTTACAACACTACATTAGGAATTTACCTCATTGTAAATTATCTCAAAAAGGCCATAATTCCTAAAAGCCTAACTTTTTCTTGCATTTAGACTAACCTGTTTTTCCTTGTTCTTTATGAAGGATTCGTTCTGCTCTCTGATCCAAGTAAGCAAGGGCCAAGGCACAGACTAGTGAAAGAATACATGTTATACCCCCTGTAATAAAAAAAAAAGAGAGAGATTTTTAAAAGAGAACCAAAATGAAGGTTCCTAAAAGGTAGCACATTACATTAACAGCAAAATACTTAGCAACTTAAAGGGATGGCATCTAGACACATATATGAAAAGCCTACAATTACTAAATCAGGACAGAAGGAAAGGAAGTGCATTGGGAAGCACTCAACGAACAGCAGTCGCTATTACTATTGTATATTATTTCCCGGTAGAAGGTTGGAGATTAGAGGGGAAAAACTAGAACAAACTAGTCTAGTCTTAGAATCAGAATATAGACTGAAGAAAGCTGATGACCAGCTAGCAAATTAGTCCTAATTTCTTAATTCAGTCTAAGCACCAATTATTGATGGATGCCAGGGGGAACAAACTGTAAAAGCAAAGTCTGATTCTGTGATCATCTCATGTTCCCTCTGATTCCTTCCCAAGTCTAACTCTTGCTCCTACCCTGTGGCAGCCCCAAGGGCCCCAATCCTCCCACAGCACAGCCCACTCACTCTCCTTCAGGTATCCAGCATTACTCACTAATGCTGACCTCGTATCATTAAAGTGAATCAGGATAAACAGTGAATAAAGTGTACACTTCTCAAAATTTTTAATAAAAAGAAGCTTAGTAAAGTAAATGAAATCTTTAATTGGCTGACATAATATGACATAATATGAAAAACTGCAAAGAGTCGGTAGACGTGGGTTCTGCTTCTGGCAGTAACAAGCTGATTGATCTTGGGCAAGGAATTTAACCTCTCTGGGCTTCAATTTTCCCAAATGTAAAATCAGAGGCTTTGATCTGATGGCACAGATCTTTTCTGGCTCTGAAATTCTCTAAAATTCTCAAATTCCCCACTGTGGAGAGAACTGGAAGGAATACTGAAGAGAATCTGAAAGTAAGAAAGAGGTTATAAGTGGCAAAGGATTTAATAGGGAGGGGGAGAAAGAAGGGGTCTCTAGACACAAGTTGCCCACCTAGGACTACCTCTCACTGTCCTCCCTTTACCAGCCTGTACCAAGGAATACAAGGAATAAAAGACGGCACAGAACCTTCAACCCAGCACCCACAGGTCTCCCTAGGGCTCCGCAAGCAGCTCTCCACATCCTGTGGGGCTCAGTTAGACAAATTCACTGCTCAGAGAAGAAGCACAGGTGGTAAATCCAGAGAGCATCATCTGCTTCTCAGTGACCCACCCAGCAACCAGCAGAACCCAGCTTTAGCCAACAGAACTTAGGGTCAGAAGGAGCCTATACAGTTTTAGTCCAACACCCACAATTTTACAGAGAAGAAAACTGAGACACAGAGATTAACTTCCTGTCCAAAATGAGCCAGGACCAGAACCTAGACTCCCGGCTCCCAACTTGGTGGGTTTCCCATCACATCCTATCACCTCTGACTTCTATAAAATCTAAGCTCCATAAGCACATGAAATGAATTTGATCAAAAGGAAACAATTCTCCCTTCTGCTACAGACTATTAATGAACATCTTAGAGGTACAACCTCCCTGACTGTTTTCAGAGTTCTCACATACACTCTCATTTGCTCATCACAACAAAACCGAAGCACAGCGACCTCCCTGGTGGTCCAGTGGTTAAGAATCCACTTTCCAATGCAAGGGACACAGGTTCAATCCCTGGCAGGGCAACTAAGCCCGTGTGCAGCAACTACTGAGCCCGTGCATCACAACTAAAAAGCCCACACGCTCTGGAGCCCATGCGCCACAACTACAGAGCCCACGCACTCTGGAACACACGTGCCATGACTAGAGAGCCCATGCGCCGCAACTACTGAGCTTGCACGCTCTGGAGCCCACCACAACTAGAGAGAAGCCCACGTACCACAACTAAGACCCGATGCGGCCAAAAATAAAATAAATAAATATTTTTTAAAATCTATCCTTATTTAAAAAAAAAAAAAAAACCTGAAGCACACATGGCGGTACAAGATCGTTATTTTAAGAATGTGGAAATAAAAACACAAATGGGGTGAATGATTGCCACTATGTTCACTGTGTCTAATTAGGTCCAAGAACTAGTGAACTGTACAGGCAAAACTATAACCAAGTGGTCTAAGCCCAATTCCCGTGTTCTTTCCTCTCTGTCACACCATTTCCTATGACAAGCTTTCAGGACAGATAAAAGGTGGGACTTCAGGATTCACTAACCGATCATAAGTGTGACCCCAAGGGTTGTGTGACCAGCAGAACCCAACGAAGCTTCAACCTTAGAATACAGCCATCCCATGAGGTTCATGTTTACTGTACTTCCCTGAAAGAGAAGGAAAAAAAAATCAACATAATTTTCATTTCTATCTGCTCAGAAAAAAAGGATGTCAGTTAGCTTAGAGAAATAGGTATAATAGGGTTCAGATTAAACAACAGATAATTTTTTAAAAAAACACTACAAGGAAAGAGCTAACAACCTAGGATAAAGCCACAGATAAGATTACCACACAAAAATGCCAATTTATAGAAAATGCTAGCATTCAAAACAGCACAGTACATCTAGATCTTCCTAGTAGCCTAAACAAAAATGAAACACAAGTTATAAAATTCACAGGGTACCCAAGACAAAAATAAACTTTGGCTCATAAAAAGCACAGCTTTTCCTGACCCTGACATCTGAAAAAAAAAAATTCATCCTCTGATCGTCCTTTAGAAGACAGTAATAGTACTACTTCCATTCATTTATTCTTTCATTTAGCAGTTATTGAACCCTGATTACATGCCTGTCACTGTTCTAGTTACTGGGAATAAAATAAAGAACAAAACAGAAAAATTTCTAGCTCTCGTAGAGAGCAACCCTATTTTAGTGGGGTAGAAAAGGTAAAATATACAGTATATGAAACAGCAATGAGTGCTTCTAAAAAATAAGGAAAAAAATAAAGCATAGGGGCTTCCCCGGTGGCGCAGTGGTTGAGAGTCCACCTGCTGATGCAGGGGACACGGGTTCGTGCCCCGGTTCGGGAAGATCCCACATGCCGCGGAGCGGCTGGGCCCGTGAGCCATGGCCACTGAGCCTGCGCGTCCAGAGCCTGTGCTCCACAACAGGAGAGGCCACAGCAGTGAGAGTCCCACGTATCACAAAAAATAAAATTAAAAAAAAATAAAGCATAGAAGGAGAATAAAAAGGGGTAGAGACCTTGCTGAGAATGTGACTCTGGGTTAAGAACTTGAAGGAAGCTGGGAGGCTACCCGGAAGAACAGCACAGCACTCCAGGCAGAAGGACTGGCCAGTGCACAGGCCCCGAGAGGGAGGCTGCCCGGCGTGCCCAAGGCAAGGAGTGTAGAGACTAGAACAGTGTCAATGAAGAAGGGAGAGGATGAGACGAGGTCCCCAGAGAGGAACTGGTGGGAAGGCGAGCGATTGGTAATAAGAACTTCTGGTTTTTACTCTGCGTGAGACGGGAAGCCATTGGGGTTCTGAGCAGAGCAGTGGCACAATCCCTTACGTTTTAAAAGACTCACTCTGGCTGCTATATCCGAAGCAGACTGTAAGTGAGGACGGTGCAGAAGCAAGGACATCGGCTGGGGGCAGCTGCAATAATGCAGAACAGAAACGATAGGTCTTGGACTGGGGAGACTGGCAGTGGGCACAGTGGGAAGTGGTCAGAATACGGACATACTCTGGTGGTAGAGCTAACAGGATTTGCCAATGGAAAATACGTGGAGAGTGTGGGGTTAGGGATGGGGATAAGGAGTGGTTCAGGGTGACATCAAAGTTTTTGCCTGAGCACCTGGAAGAACAGAGTTGCTCATAACTGAAGATGAGAAAACTTCAGCATGAGCTGGTTTGGAGGACAGTAGGTGAAACATTAAGAGCTGGGCTTTGGCTGTGTTGAGTTTGATACGCCTACTAGACATCCAAGTGGAAACGTCAAGGAGGAAGCTGCACATACGGGTGTGGAATTCAGGGGAAAGGCCTGGACAATATAACTTCAGGAGCAAAGACACACTATTTAAAACTTCAAAACTAGGTAAGATTACCAAGGAAGTGAGTGTCAAAAGAAATGAGAGGGTGTCCAATGACCAAACCCACATTTACAGGTTGAGAAGACTGAGGTGGAACCAGCAAAAGAGGTAGAAGGAGCAGATAGAAGGGCAAGAGGAAAATTATGAGACTGTGGAGTCCTAGAACCCAAGAGAAGAAATCAAAGAAAGGGGAGTGTCAACTGTGCTAAACGCTACTGATAAGAAGAGTGAGAAATGAACATGTCCTCAACCATATTCCCACAGCAAATACAGCAGTAAATCGCTCATGGCTATTTCTCACAAAATGTTAGCCAGTGGCATTATTCAGATGCTCATCTGAATAAGGTATAAATGGAGACCTACTGGAAACGTTCCTCAATATCAGCAAAAATACAAGCCCCTCAAAGACATATTGTCTTAATAACCCTTTAACTCTAAAATGCCTAACATGACCTGGCTTAGCAAGTACTCAATAAATATTTGTTGAAATAAGGAGTTTTTAAAAGTAACAAATTACAGAGGAAAATCAAAAGAGTGCTGGACTTCCAACCTCCAGCTAAGACAGGAATAATAAGAAAAGTGAAAAGTCCACTGCCTGAATGATAACAGTCCAAGGGTCTAAAATCAGATAAACTCACAGCTCAGCCAACAAAAAAATCACGGCGAGGTAAAGCCGAAACCTCTATGATCATTCTGAGTATGTGCAGGGCCAAGAGAAGCACAAAAAAGACTGAACCTCCATCTACCCCAAGAACTCTGTAATGAAGTCCTTTGATCTCCTGCATGCATCTCACAAGGACCCTCAATACACCAACCAGATCAGAGCCGAGCCACCCTGGCTGACGGAGAGGTGGCTGCCTGAGATCTGGCTCCCTCCACCTCCTCCTCAGGTCCCCCCACCATTCCCATAACCTCCACCCCGCATCCTAGAAGCCCCTGAGATTCCTTTCTAGAAACTTAGGGCTCCTCGGGACTCAGCTGAATGGATTATAACTAGTTTGTGACCACACAGAAAAGAACGTGAAGATCACTAGTAACCACAATGGCGTCACTGAGAATGAGTCTTGCTCAACTGCCCCTATTTCCTTCTTTCAGAAGTTATTAAACGATGAGATCCACCAGCTGCCACAGACGTGTCTTGACTTGCACAAGATACATAAGGAAGTACCAGGAGTGTCCTTATGGATAAAACTTAGAAAATGTGGAAAACCACACTAGTTATCAAAGAATTACAAATTAAAATCATGTTTAGGTGTTTCCTATCAAATTGATAAAATGACTTTTTTAAAGTATTATCAAAGCTACAATAAAAAGGATCCTCTCATATCTCACAGATGGAGATGTAAACATCTCTGAGAGGAAAAAGCGGAAATATGTCTCAACAGTCCTAAGAAACCCTAACAAACCCTCTGACTCAGTGATAATTCCATTCCTAGCAACCTAGCCTCAGGAAATAATCAGAGATGCAGACAAGTTTTGGAGTGTTGCACAACAGCTCTATTTATAATACTGGAAAATTAGAAAGAGCCTGCATGTACAAAAATATATAAATGTTATATATGTATGACATATGTATGTGTTATATATTTCATAAGATGAAATATTACATTAAAAGTAGTTCATTTGTACTGGATATTTTTGTATTGGATTTCTTCCCTCAAGACTATGTTCCAAGCATTTTCATGCCATTTACAGTCTTTAAAACCTTGATTTTTAATGGCAAGGATCTTTTTAAAAACCTCTATTCACGGGAGTTCATGAAGGAAAAAACCTAACGGGGTTTGGGATGGCCAAAACACCTTCCAGGTTGCATTTATAATAGCATAATGTTGTTCCCCTGGGTACCCTCTGCCAGATCCCCTATCATGAAACACCCGATCCCTTCCAGGTTCCAAATGCTGCTGAGGAGTACTGACCACCTGTGATGAAGTCCAGAGAGGCGGGAGCACCACAGTCAGGGAGCTGAAACCCATGTCACGTGGCTTAGACAAGCACAGGAAATGAGCATGTCTGACCAAGACCCTCAGAGTTGTCTTCATAAGCAAAGTGCTGCTGCACAGCAGAGAAAATAGACACTCACTAGAGGGCAAAAGTCGGAACAACCACTAAAAGCTACTTGTACCAGCAGATCTCATCTCTATGGGAGATTGAGCTTCACAGAGTTAATTGTAGTAGATGAGCTGTCCCATCACACAGCGAGCTTCTAATCACTAGAAAGGTGCGAGCAGAACCTGGATGACCATATGTAAAGACTTTCATTGCAGGAACGCCGAAAATGCGTAAAGAAATTAGACAACAAAATCTGTACCATCCATCCCAATGCTCAGGTTCTCTGAACTAACAAATGCTCAGTTAGCCATTTTAGACTGTTTCCCAAGTGAAATAAGGTTAGAAATGCCTTAATTAAAGTCAGGTAAATGGGGGCTTCCCTGGTGGCGCAGTGGTTGAGAATCTGCCTGCCAATGCAAGGGACACGGGTTCGAGCCCTGGTCTGGGAAGATCCCACATGCCGCGGAGCAACTAGGCCCGTGAGCCACAACTACTGAGCCTGCGCGTCTGGAGCCTGTGCTCCACAACAAGAGAGGCCGTGAGAGTGAGAGGCCCGCGCACCGCGATGAAGAGTGGCCCCCGCTTGCCACAACTAGAGAAAGCCCTCACACAGAAACAAAGACCCAACACAGCAAAAATAAATAAAAATTTTTTTTAAAAGTCAGGTAAATGGTATACTATGGTCTAGAAAAATATATAAAAAACCAATACCTAACTTATACACAAACACATTTCATCCTGTAATCTTTAAGAGATAACTACAACATTCAATCTTTTGCTTCCCATTTGGCTTCATCATCTGTGTCATACTTACAATTCTAGCCATGCTAAGCTGGAGTCCAAACACCAAGTTTAATTCTTTGCCTTTAAACCAACTCACAGCGTATGTATTCTGGGCAACTGCTAAGGACTCCCCACCAATCCTAAAATAAGGAAAGAAAAGTCACAGTTTTTAAAGAATACCCCAGTTGGCAAAGCAGCAGGTGTAAAATTTTGACACCCCTCCCATCAAGAGGTGGGGTCTGTGTCCCCTCCCCTGAATCTAAGTGGGCTTGTGACTGCTTCAACCAGTAGAATGTGGTGGAGGCAGGGTTGTGTGATCCCAAGGCTGGGTTATAAAAGGTGAGATCTGCCTTTCCATTCAAACATTCACACTTAGAACCCTGAGCCACCTTGTAAGAAGTCCAACTACCCTGAGTTCGCCACACTATGAGAAAGCTAAGAGAGGTCCTGTTTAGGTGCTCCAGCCAGCAGTGCCAGCCTCCAAGTCATCCCAGCTCAGGCTCCAGACATCAGGTGCACAGACACACTGTGCACGCTGTACCCTGTCCAAATTCCTGACCCGCAAATCCCACAGTGTAAGGGTTGTTTTATACTGCTAAGTGTGGGTAATTTAATATACTGCAATGACAACCACGACCAGCAATAAAAGGAGTTTGAGCTATACCACATCACCATCTACGCTATATAAAATGTTCATGTGAGGAGAGCGGTCCGTACTTGCGAAAACACAAAAATTCACACTTTTCAGGCCAGTATCTTCCATATTCGACATTCCCCTACTTCCCGGATTTTAATTTTCCTTCTGTAAGTTCTACACATTGACCTTTATGTAGGAGCTTCCTCTCCCCTGCATCCTAACACTGAGTCCTCCTTATCACTGTTCTCGTCCAAAAATATTTCCCCTCTTCTACTAATCCAAATCCTATACTGATGTCAAGGCCCACTTCATCCACAAGGCCATTTCTGACCACACTGAATCCCTTTCATATGTTTATATACTTTTTTTCCCCTTCTTTCTCACTTAGAGCACTTTTGGGGGTGTGTCACCTATGTCTACATGTCCCTGGTACCTGTAAAAAGCATGAGTAAGTTATGTCATCTGCATCCCTCTGGGCAGGAAGCCCAAGGCTGAACTCAGAATGGGCTTACTGAATAGACACTGAAATTCATTAAGAGCAGTTAGTCTTCTGGTAAGTTACTCCTTCAAGCCTCTTCAACATGGTTCAAAAGGACCTACGCATACCCGCTAAGAAGCAGCAAGATGTCCATTAATCACCAACCTAGAAAATGATGGTCTATGCTTTTCTAAATGAGGTTTAAATCACAGTCTTCAATACTACAGAAAAGCAAAACACTTAAGAAAAATATCATTTCTGGAGAACTATTTAATATTCAAACCCTACACAGAGTTAACTATGACCCCTCAAAATTGTTGCTTACTTTATGGGAAAATTAAGACAACCATTGAACAATCTTACAAATATAGCTAGATTTCAAGGATTTGAAGTAATTCTTCAGAAGATACAATAATATATATTTTTGTAAATCTTTAATAAATTGACAGATGAACACTAAAACAGTAATATGTTGGGATAAGTGAAATCATGCATAACTTACCCAAACACAAACCTTCCAAATTCCATCAGCCAAAAAGCACGAAATATTCCACCCAGAGCAAAAATAACCTGTTAATGTAGAATATAATGTAAGATCAAAGAAAAAGTAAATTCAAGGAATCTAAGAGAAATAAGTGACTTATGATGAAACACAACCTCTACAATGATTTTAATATTCCTTCTTAGTAAATCTGTGGAATTTAAGTATCAAGGTTCATCTGTCTCAAGGCTTAAAATGCATTACTATGCATTATGTTACACGGGCATTTGTGAGCCCTGCTTAATTAAGTCAGGCATTCACTAAACACGTCTTTGCTGGTGGAATGAGACAAGAATTCAAGAGTCACTGTCACAATGAATCAATGAACATTTTGTCTTTTCTTACCTGTCCAACGCAAACAAAGCAACTAAAAATAATGGTGCCCCATCTGTTAGAGAAAGAGAGAGAATGAAGGAAGAGTATATCACCGAGTCCTTCTTGGGTTTCTCTGACCCCTCTGCATTCCCTCCAGAGAAAGGGGTCAGCCTCTGAAGTCAGCAGCCTTCCTAGGCTGCATGGTGACCTACAGAAGTCTTGACTTCCAAGGAGATTCCAGAGGCTTTAGTGATGGCATATGCTTGTTTAAGCCATTATCATATCTTAACAGCTTATTAAATAATCTTCAAGAAGTTCCCAGGGTTCCCATTTAAAAATGGACATTCTTATAAAATTTTTATTGAGTTTAGGATTGACTCCAGGGAATTCTAGATTAAGTAATTTTAAGTGGTTATAATTCTTGATAACTAAAAACTATCTTTAAAAGGAAAAATAGCAACCATGCTAACACTTATAAATCTGCCTACTCTAGTATCCCACACTCTGAATAGCTCATTAATGTTTCCCCAGAGTAGTAAAATACCAGTATCAGGAGAGTTCTTAAAGATCCTATGAGTAAACCATTCTTCTGAAACTCAAACCCCTCCAAAGATCCTTGTGAAATGGTCATACCAGAGTCTCCTGAATGTTCTCTAGCACTGGAAAACTCACTGTGGTCCCAAGGCAACTCACAGCCCCACCTGTCACCCTGATCAAGCAAAGTTTCCATCATACTAAGTGGAATCTGGCTCCCTGAATTTCAAACTTACTCTACCCCTTTAGACCAAGCAAATTAAATTTAAGTCCTCCTTTATACACTCTTCAAAATGTTTAAAAGTTAGTCTCCAAATTTAAACACTTACAGTTTCTTCAATTCTTTTCCACCAAACATGGTTGGAAAACCCCTTGTCATTTTGCCCTCTGCCTTCCGAAAATATTCCCAGACTACAACCCTCCTAAAGGCTCCACTAAGAGCACACACACAAAATCAATCATTAGGATGAAAATTGAGAGAGCTTATAATGTATGCCTTCCTCAGCTAAGAGGAGTGGTCACAAAACGTTTGATGCCTAAAGAAAGGCAAAAGAGAAAATCTCATTAGGGTTGGGAGAGGTAAACACTAACTGCCAAATACTGTCCTTCCATCTCTCTCAATCCTTATAACCACCTTGCAAGGCAGGAATTACTATCTATATTTTACCAGTGAGGAGACTGAAGATCAGGAAGCTACGAACAGCTCAAGAGAGCTAGGAAGTTGAGCAAGTGGCAGCAAAAGGATTCAGACCTTGGTTTGCTGATTCCAAGTGAGGGTATAATTTACCTTTAGATAACTGAGCTACCATATTCCCTGAGCAGCATTTACCTTAACTGAAATACCAACCAAGTTTCGAACCAATTCCAGGGGCTTCCCTGGTGGTGCAGTGGTTAAGAATCTGTCTGCGAATGCAGGGAACGTGGGTTTCACCCATGATCGGGGAAGATCCCACATGCTGCGGAGCAACTAAACCCGTGCGCCACAACTACTGAAGCCCACGTGCCTAGAGACCATGCTCAGCAACAAGAGAAGCCACCGCAATGAGAAGCCCACACACCACAACGAAGAGTAGCCCCCGCTCTCCACAACTAGAAAGCCCATGCAGCAACAAAGACCCAAGGCAGACAAAAATAAATAAATTTATTTTTTTAAAAATTCTGGAGATATAAAAATCACACACACACAAAAACTAATGCAGATTATCGCAGTCAATACACAAGTTTATTCAGTTCTTTCTAGAAATACTTAATCTAGTTCTGTGTTTTCTTAATAATCGTATTTACCCATAAGTGAGACTTTTCCCAAGCTTACCGTATTCCAAATACGCGGTCTACCAAAAAGCCACCAAAGAAACACAAAACTACATTGGGCCAAGAATACCAGGCATACAGCAGCATGAATTTCGTGGTATTCACCTGCATATCCTATACGGAAAGAAAACAAAACTATTTTTTTCCAGTTAAGTTTAGCAACTAACAAATCAAAACATTCTTTCTGGAAGGGCAGGCGTTTCTTAATCATTTGCAGTTGCTAAGTGCTTTGAGACTCTCATGACAGCTATGGCCGCTACCCCAGAAAAATGGTCACACCGAGGAACTTCCTGAGTGTGCAGTCATTTCAGAGGCTTCATGGAGTTCAGGATCAATCAGCTCTTCCACTACTGGGACCACTTCTGTCTGCATCTGCCTGTATCTTCTACATTTTATTCCCCATGTACAACCTGCTGTGGAGTTCTATACCCACATGAAAAAGGGTCATCTTAGCTTATCCCTTCCCTCCCCTCCACTAATTCTTATCTTCCTTCCCTTTCATTCTAGAATGTGAAGGGCCAATCTATGTATTTCTTCCTATCCAAAGGTGAAAAAACTTACAAAGGAAAAAAAACTATCTAAAAACACAAGAAACTGTAAATATCAAATATACTTTTATAAAGCCAGACTAAAAATACTGACATGGACAATCCTCTGGAATCAGTAGCCGCATTTTAAAAATGAAATAACAACAGAAACATATTTAAGAAAGCAAAATGCTATCCTACCAAATCATTTGTCATTCCAATGATTACACAATGAGAGAAATGCAAACAAAAATCTGCCAAAATACTTTCTGGCAATACTGTAGAAACAGCAATTACTTATCTAAGGTGTGAAACGATATCAAGTCACAAGTGCTATGAATGAATTTTTTGTGGCCATTCATTCCAACTCAAGAATACTCCTTGCCCACACAAATTTGGTGACAATGGATGTTAAAATGGATTCATTAGACAATGTTTCAGACCGGGCAACCTGAGAGCTGATGATGCCTCAACAGTATACCTGTTCCAGAGCCAACAAAATAAACAAAGGTGAAAAGTCAACTTACCCGTTTAACCTGAGTCTGAAGGGCAGCAGGATTATCATAGCAAAAATAGCTGCCTAGAAAAAGAAAAGGCAATTTTCTTTTAAGTAATAATACTTTCCATATAAAAGTTTCAAGCTGTAATTACTACTCAAATGCTGATTTTAAATGTCTATACTAGGGGCTCGAAGACTGACACTGGAACCTTTTTTGGACCACTTCCTTGTCCACCAATATTCTCTAAATTGCAGCCAAATAATCCACAGAAAACATGCCAAGTTATTTACAAATTATGAGCCTGCATACACAGCCAATACTGGGAACCTGGATTAAGAAGTTAATCAACAACTAACTGTTCTTCCACCTTACTTTCATCATGTTTTGTATGTCTATTGTTTTATTAGCACCTTCATGAAACAGCTGTATTTTCCTTAAAGCTACCAAAATGCACATACACTAAAAATTTCAAAAACATCCTCAGCAGTTTCCTAGTAGTGTTACCTAAAGCCACCACTTATCTTGAGAGCAGAGGAATGGAGTTTAACTATTCTGACTAAACCTGTTTTTAGAACAAGAACTCTTAATTCTACAAACAGCATACCCAAGATCAAATAATTTAGCAAATACAGTGCCAGGAATGAAGAAAAATAAAACAAGAATTCTAAAGGGTTAAATTAAAACATAATAATAACGTCTTTTGGAGGGTAAGAAAGAGAAGTGGAGAGAGGTTGGACATTCATGCACTCAGAGTTATTTTTACAGTAATAAAATCGACAGATTTTCTTATAGGCACAGGATAACGCTGCCTCCATTTCTCCACAAACTCTGTCTAGAAGTATACATTAGAAGCCACCAGTTCAAAAGAAAGAAAACTGTCATTAGAAAGGTATGACTCTGGCTTCTGAAACCCACCCAGGTAACCATAATTTACTAAAAATAAATTGCTTAAGTACGTGGTATTTTAAGTATTTCGTGTGTTCTTGTTTTTTGTTCCTCAACTCAGCAATTTATGATTCCTGCTTTAATCACTGTCAGGGATACCAATCTCAGGCTTTAAAGCTAATGAATGGGCACCATCTTTCCACAAAGTGAGAAGAGGGGGAACAAAAAGAGATGCAAAGAAAGTAAAGCCCAAAGCATCCTGCATGCCTACTTATATATTCCAGCAGTAGCATAAAGTAATCCACCATCATGTTCCTAAATCTGTTGATTCCACCAATTCCAGCCAGCCCACGAAAAACACATTACTATTTTCATACCAAACTGATATTGACATTAGAATGTTGCTGAATAAATTAGTTGCTGGAATATAATAGGGAGGTATTTTAAAAATTATCTCCAGAAACTGCTTTCGGAGTCATCAAATTTCATGACTGAAACCAAACACCACAAGTCCAATCCAGTTATGACTGCTTCACATTGGCAGAGCGGGAGTACAAGAACACATCTACTCACTGAAGCTATCAAGACACACTCATACGTTTTACCAAAGAGGGCGAGAAACATATAAATAACTGCCAACGAATTATTCAATAGAAAATTTTAAAGTATGTGTGGGGTTTCTTTGGGGGGAGGGGGCCAGTTAAATCTTTCTGAATTCCTTCTGAACAAAATGTCATGAGAGGGTTACCAAGCGGGGAAGGGGGGAGTGGGACGAACTGGGAGATTGGGATTGACACATATACAGTACTATGAATAAAAGAGATAACTAATGAGAACCTACTATATAGCACAGGTAACTCTACTCAATGATCTGTCGTGACCTAAATGGGAACGAAATCTTAAAAAGAGTGGCTATATGCATACGTATAACTGATTCACTTCTCTGTACGGCAGAAACGAATACAACATTGTAAAGCAACTACACTCCAATAAAAAAGTTTTTTAAAAAAGGATAAAAAGAAAGTGTCATGAGAGGAAACTTGACGATCTAGGAACTTCTTCGTATCTGTGGCCCCAGGGCCCAAGCTGCTAGCCTTTGAGACTTCTTGGAAGCAAAGGAGTGGGACGAAACTCGCCCAGCTCAGTCCCCTGACCCCCACCTTCGGGACGCTGAATAGCTAGCAACGTCCACAGGCTTGGATGGGGTCGCGAAAGGAAAAGAAGGGAAGCCCAGGAGCTGAAGCAAGAAGCTTCCCTGAGGCCGCGTGGCACCTAGGAGCTCAGTGCAGCTCCGAGAGAAAGTCGGGAATTCCTTATTATCAACCCCACCCCACCAGTCCAGCCGGCTCACCGAAACCAAGGAAGCACATCAGCAACAGCACCAAAAGCCGGTGCGCCAGGCGACTGGGGTCGCAGAGGGCCGGCAGCGCCCCGGGGGCAGGGGGTGTAACGGGGGCGCCTCTGCCGGCCTCGTTGGGGCCGCCGGGCAGCAGCGCCCTCGTTTCTTCTTCCTCCTCCTCCATCGGGCCGACGGGAGACCGAGAAAGGACAGTGACTGCAACTCCGGGAGGAAGCCGCTGCCAGAGCCCAGCGAAAACAGTGCTCACGTGACCGCAGTTGCTCACGTGACGCCGCGGCAGGTCAAGCAGGGTTCCGCTCACGTGAGTGGGCGTGAGCACGTGGTGGGCAGGGCCGGCAGGGAAAAAGGGGAGGCGGCGAGGTTCATTTTCTTCAGGAGCGGTCTAGGCGCGGAACCCCGGCCTTCCACCGTCGACCGCGCTGTCCTCTCGTTTCTTGCTGCCCCCGCGCCGCTCCTTCGGAGAAAGTGCGGGCCTCCCCTCCGGCCCGACTCCAGGCGTGATCCCACCTGCGCGAAGGAAGCGAAAACGCCCGCCGCCCGTCTCGCAGCATTGCTCTCCGCAGCCTGTTTGGCTATTCTTAATAACACAAAGTTGATTGAGCACCTTATGATGTATCAAGTTACGTGCCAAGTACTGGGAATACAAAATGGAGTGTGACAAGCTCTTGGACCTCAAAGAGTTCACGGTTTAGTTGGAGAGATCGACAGAAACTGATACTTTAAAGACCAGTTTGGTGAGTGGATGAATGTAGTGAGAACAGCGGCTGGAATGAGCACTGAATTCCATAGGAATGCCTGGGAAAGGCGTTTCGGAAAGAGAGAGTAAGTGTACAGTTTATCTAGCTTTGGGGGTAACTTGGCGGCGGAGGGGGTGAGGAGTGGAAACAGATTAAGCATTTTGCAGGTGAAATGGATGACGTTGTGAGTAATAGTTATGAGGTCTGAGAGAAAGGCAGGATTTGAGAACGTCTCCCAGATTTCTAGCGTGGGCTCCCCAATGGAGATCAGAATATAGGAAGAGAAGAGAGTAGGGGAGGATGCCAGAGAAGATAGATCAGTTTGGAATGTGTTGCCTTTGAGACGTCTGCACAAGAGGACTCCACTTTCCACCTCCCATGGTCTTTTCAGCTCCAAAGGAGGAGCCCCCGGTCTAATAAAGCTGAGTTTTGTTAGATGACTAACAACTCCATCTTCCCAATCACAGTGGTCACTTCTCTGTTCTCATCTTACTCCGCTTCTCAGCATCAGTTGATGCAGTTGACAGCCCCCTTCTCATGGCCTCCTTGACACTACACTTGTCTTGTTTTATTCCTAGTTTACTGGGCTCTCATCTGCTGTCTCATTTGTCAGCTCCTCCTCTTCTACCTGAACTCTGAATGTTCAAGGGCTCCAGAATCCAGTCCTGGGCTCTCTTCCACTCATCCAGCCCCATAGCTTTAAATATCATCACTGTTCTGTACTGTCCAATAGGTAGCCATCACCACATGTGACAAGTTGACACTTGAAATGTGGCTAGTCCTATTTGAGGTGTGCTGTAAGTGTAAAATACACACCAGATTTCAGAGACTTAGTATGAAAAAGTGTATAGAATATCTCATTGGGAATTCCCTGGCGGTCCAACCGTTAGGACTCCGAGCTTCCACTGCAGGGGACACAGGTTTGATCCCTGGTTGGGGAACTAAGATCTCGCATGCTGCTCGGCGCGGCCCAAAAAAAAAAAAAAAAAAAAAAAAAAAACATTAATTTTTATATTGATTAAGCGTTAAAATGATAATATTTACACATATTGGGTCAAATAGAATACATTAAAATTAATTTCACCTGCTTTTACTTTTTATTTATTTATTTGTTTGCGGTACGCGGGCCTCTCACTGTTGTGGCCTCTCCCGTTGCGGAGCACAGGCTCCGGACGCGCAGGCTCAGCGGCCATGGCTCACGGGCCTAGCCGTTCCGCGGCGTGTGGGATCCTTCCTCCCAGACCGGGGCACGAACCCACGTCCTCTGCATCGGCAGGCGGACTCTCAACCACTGCACCACCAGGGAAGCCCTGCTTTTACTTTTTAATGTGGCTGCTAGAAAACTTTAAATTACTTGTGTAGCTTACATTATATTTCTATTTATTGGTGTAGATTTATATGCTGATGCCTTCTAAATAACCTCCATTCCAGACTCCTTTCTTAAGCGGTAACACTCCTATTCCAACTGCCTATTTAACAGCAATACATGGATGACTAATAGGCATCTCAGGGCTTCCACATCCAAAACAGAATCCTTGAGCTCTCTCACATGTTATACCTGTTGCTCCCTAGTTGCTCCCCAGCAAAGTAAATGGCACGTCTCTCCACCAGTTGCCAGCCATGAGCCTAGTGGTCATCCTTGACGGCTTACTTACCTCATCACCCACAACTACTGGAGTTGTTAGCTTTCCTCCAAAACATATCCTGAATCTGTGCATGACCTCCACCACTACTTTTCTTAAAAGACTGATATCACCTGCACAACTGCAACAGACATTTAAATTTTTTTATTTTGCTTATATTTAAGGAGAAATGCATACACCTAGTATGACTTTCAAACAGTACCAAAGAGAGCTCAGGCAAGTCTTTTCTGCCAGTTCTCTTGGGAAGCAGTCACCTTTATTAGATTCCTTTGTATCTTTCCAGAGATATCCCACACAGTTTTTTTTTTTCTCTCAACCCAACAATATAACAGAGATTGACTTCATTTTTTTGTAACAGACTCAAAGGATTCTGTTGTATGGATGTGTTGTACTTTACGTAGCAAGTCCCCTATTGATGGACATTGAAGTTGTTTCCAAACTACTATACACAGTCCTGCAGTGAATTGCCTGGACAATACTCGTTTCACATTTACCTGTAGGATAAATTCTTAAAAGTAGAATTGCCAGGTCAAATAGGTATACTTGTAAAATGTTGTTACATAGTGTCAAATTGTTCTCATTAAAAGTCATACCAGCATTCCCAGCAATGCTGGGAAGAGCCTATTTCCCACACCATCCCTAATCAAGCTTGTTATCAGATTTTTGGTCTTTGCAAATCTAATAAGTGAAAAATGACTATCGTAGTGTTGTCTCAATTTGCATTTCTGTTAGAGTGCAGGTTGAACCTCTTTATATGATTAATAGCCACTTTTATTTTCTAGGAATTCTCTTCATATCCTTTGCTTATGTTTTCAGATGAGTCGTTTGCTTTCTCTTACTGATGAAATTGGCTTTGTCAGTGATGTGAGGTAATTTCTTTTGACTATGTTTATGGTATATTTTTCCATATAGTTTTTTTTTTTTGCGGTACGCAGGCCTCTCACTGTTGTGGCCTCTCCCGTTGCGGAGCACAGGCTCTGGACGCGCAGGCTCAGTGGCCATGGCTCACGGGCTCAGCCGCTCCACGGCATGTGGGATCCTCCCGGACCGGGGCACGAACCCGCGTCCCCTGCATCGGCAGGTGGACTCTCAACCACCGGGCCACCAGGGAAGCCCTCCATATAGTTGTTTAGTGTAAATGGTTTTTTTTTCAGAACTCCAGGGATTTGCTTCCCACACAAGATTTTCAGCAGCCTTAATTGGGTGTCCTACTTCCACTGTTGCATTTCTATGATATGTTGCCCACACAGCAAATCAGAATGATCTTTTCGGTTAGTTTGGGGGTTTGGTTTGTCAAAGGATAATGAGACAACCATCCAATATGTGAATTAAAAAAGATAAAACTGGAGTTACTGCGTACTCTTGTAAGGGAGAGCTGTGTGGGTATGCACATTCTCACCAAGCAGAGCAGGCTGTGGATCCTGTATAGGACTTACAGGAAGTACGGAGTTCAGAGTCAGGTACATTAAGGAGGCAAAGGGTTGGGCGTCATCTGTCTAACTGCACTGGCTAATACCTCCAGTTCAGTGTTAGATAGCAGTGGAAATAGTGCACATTCTTACCTTGGACCTGGGTAAATACTAAACAAACAAAAAAGGGGGAGAAGGGAAAGCTCTTCCTTACAGTGGAGACCCAACTAACAAATGTAGAAGGAACAATGGAGGTAAACCATCACTATTTAGCAACCATCATAGTACTGATTCAGGCAAGAATCATCAATGTTTGCTGAAACTAGTGGGTGAAATTTTGAGGAGGGTTAAGATACATATATAGTCTCAAAGTATCTCTTCACAAGACACTTATTAATTATAAAAAGAAAAAAATAATGGAAAAACCTGGCACACACCACCTGAACCAGGTGATCAAAGTTAATATGACCAGTACTGAGATAAACTGACATCATGTGCCTCCTGATATTATGCACTGAAATGGACACAGCCCTCTGTAGTAGACCTACCAAAAGCTCAGGCCTAAATCTAATCATGAGGAAACATCAGACAAACCCAGATCAAGGGACATTCTACAAAATAACTGCCCTGTACTCCTTAAAAAAGTCAATGGCATAAAAGACAAAGGAACTGTTCCTGATTAAAGCAGACAAAAGGGGCATGACCACTGACTACAACATGTGATCCAGAATTTCTTTAGTTGTAAGAAGCATTATTGGGTCAGTTGACAAAATCCAAATAAGGCCTATGATTAGATAATTTATACTCTATCAATGTCATTTCCTTATTTTGACTATCACACTGTGGTTATGAAAGAGAGAATACTTCCTTTTAGAAAACACACACTGAGATATTTAGTACCAACTTACCTGAAGCTTACTTTCAAACAGTTCTAAAAAATGTGTGTGTGTATGCATACATGTATGTATATGTTTATATGTATGCAGAGGGAGGGAAAGAAATCAAATGTGGTAAAATGTTAACATTTAAGGGATCTGGGTACAAGATATATGGGAATTCTTTGTACTAGTCTTACAACTTTTATGTAGGTCTGAAATTATGTCCACCAGACTTTATCCTCATGAGAGCCTTGTGCATCTTTGTATTTCAAACACCTTGCACAGGACCCAGCTTGAAAAAATGCTGAAGTGGATGGATGAGGCCCTTAAATCCGGGGAGAGTTGCACCAGCTCATGGTGTAATAAGGAAAGCATACTGCCATGGAAAAGCCCATTCCTGCCTATACAAAAAACATGCTTATTTTACCTGCATCAACCTTTTATGAGTCAAACAAGTCACACTTAAAATTCCTGAGTGATGGAAAAATAGGAATGAGGGTATAGGTGTAGATTTTATCATCTGGCCAGGACACAAGGCCATTAGATTGACCAGCTGGTTTCATTGGTGTGGGGATGGCTGTAGCCTCTGGAGCAAAGTTAGCCCCACAGGCAGAGAAGAGGGTAGGGTCCTCTCAAAAATCTGAGTTCTAGATTCAGCCTTCACCTGCCTTTGCTTCCTACCACTCATCCTGAGGGCTGTGTGGGTCAAAACATTCCCCTAAACCCATCCTATTTGGAAGCCAAGCTGGAAACCATGTAGTCCTCTTTCCCTCCTGGGTCTGCCCCAAACCCACCTCTCCCCACCAGCAGTGTGAGTTTCTAACGCAGGACAAGTAGTAATAAGTGAGCTTCATCTCAAAGAACAGAGAAGACTGAGGGAGGAGGAGGAGGAGATTGAAGGTATTTCAGGCAAAAGCGACATCATATGCAAATGCTTAGAAAGAGATTCAAAAGCACATCAACCGACATATCAGCTTCATCCAATTCTATGTGGAATATGTGCCAAGGAAAGCTTTGGATATAATATAAATAATTTTTAGGTTGATTTAAGTCCTGAAACTAGAATTTAAGTCTGGTTTTTCCATTTATCAACTCATAACAAATATTTTATAGGTCTCTGGTCAAGTTTATACAATCAGAATGAAAATTTTGTAGATTCTTATTTGAATGAGTTATCAATTTTTAAAAGAAAAATATGTGGTTTAGTAGTATAAGATTGCCTTTATATTTTAGAGTTTAATTGGCAAAACTCGTGGACCGGATCATGAAAAGGCATCCACTAGGAGGTCTGGGGAGCCTTAGCTAATTCACCTACTAATCTTTCTTTAACTGTCTTCGTTTTCTTTTTTCTTTTTTGGCATTAGCATCCGTGACCTGAGAACTTGTGACTTGCACACATTTTGCCTGTTACCTTGCCTTTGACTGTCCCTGGTATGGAGAAAGCTCTTCCTTCACCTCTCAGCTCTGGGACTCAGGTAATGTTCCTGTTCATTCATTAACACTTCTCTCAGCAATACATTTGCAAGGAAGTCCACTCTGAATATCTACTTCCTTTGTCCAGAATAGAAAATTCAGTCTTTTTAAGGAACAGTAGCATAACATAAATTTGAAATGATGTCCTCATAAATCATAATTATAAAAGTTGCTTGAAATAGAAGTGCTTTTTTCAATAAAAAAATATATTCACTATATGATTTGGGCTCATTTCAGATTTTAATTTTCCTATCAGTAAGAATCATATTTGTGACCTGCATAACTCACTGGGATGCCAAAGTGATAGTAGGATTTTTAAGCATGTCCATGTCCTCATATGGAAAAATATGAACAATAAATACTAATCTTAATGTCTTTTGGGTACAAAGTCTTGAATCTAAAATAATTAAAGCCAAAGAGTTGTCTTTACGGATCACACCCTCTGCAGCCAAACTTTTTTTTTAAAGCTCTGAAAGAATGTTTGCATGCTCAGTAAATAATGCTTTTTATTATATAGCAAAATACATAAGAATCATTTAGATCTATTTTATACACTTCCCATGGAATAATTCTGTTTTCCTCATTTGTTTATGGCAAACTTGAGTCCTGAAGGAGCAGAATTTGTTGCAGTACAAATTAGTGAGTGAACGAAGATTAAAAGTAAAGTACTGTATAACTTACTTCAAACCACTGGTTAAAAGAAGGAAAAGGATTGCAAAAGATATTACATTATTTATTTATATATATATGACTATTCCACTGAATGAAAAAATTCATTGAAAATGTAAAAATCTATGGAAGTATTGGAAATATGTGAAGCAATATGACCAAACAATAATAAAGAGATATGTGATTCAGAATTTCAAAATGAAGAAGAAAAGATAAGAAAAAATTAACACCAAAACCAGTGCCTTGTAAAAGCAGCCTTAGAAAGTAAATAGGAGTGTGCTGGTACAGCAGCATATGAGGTTTCCCACTGGGAAGAATAAAAATTGGTAAGGGGAAAACTGTTACACCTCAGAGCTCAGAGCCTCTGACCCTCAGATGCCAGCATGACTGTTAGAGCTGTAAGTACATGCGTGTGAAGTCTAAGAGTAAATACATACGTGTATTTCCATTTATACAGATGGGCATATTATTATTTGTTTTGAAAACTAATTAAAAACTAAGGGGGCTTCCCTGGTGGCGCAGTGGTTGAGAGTCTGCCTGCCGATGCAGGGGACGCGGGTTCGTGCCCCGGTCCGGGAAGATCCCACATGCCGCGGAGCGGCTGGGCCAGTGAGGCATGGCCGCTGAGCCTGTGCTTCCGGAGCCTGTGCTCCGCAACGGGAGAGGCCACAACAGTGAGAGGCCTGCGTACCACAAAAAAATAAACAAACAAAAAAAAACTAAGGGACCTGCTCCCAAAAATACTAAGTTAGTGAATATGTCAGGATGAAGAGGAGAAAAGTCTGGCTTATGGGACACAAAAATAGGTACAATGCCTAGGATAAAATGCCATCTAAAATTGCCTAGATTTCTAACACCAATGATTAAATTTATGTCCTATAGTCTTCAATTTTTAATAAAGTTATATCTCTCTTACTGTGAGCCTTATCTATGTATGCATTCTTCTTTCAAACTATTTCTGTTTTTCTCTTTCTGTATGTGTCCAGCTATGCATTCATTCATATGCCTATACATTTATCTGCCTATTTGTCTACTAAAGTTGTGGAAGTCTGTTTTACAGTCTAATTGCAAAAATAAACTCATCATATTTTTCCTCCTTCATAACACGTGAAGGGAGTCAGGAAGGAATAGGTAATATTACACTTTCTAATTGGAAAGATCTAAAGGAACTCTCCCTCTTGGTAAAATAAAAATATATATACACGTATAAATATATATGTGTATATATGAATATAAGCAATAAAAAATGTGCACGTGCTTATGAATTACATATTAAGGAAGAGAAAGACAAAGGATGAGCAAATATTTTAATAAAGAATTAAGCTGTTAGAGGAACAGCCATAGGAAGTATATATGGACACTCCTTATGCAGGTTATGGTTTTACTGTCTGAGCTCCAGTTCATCCTTTTCACCTATTCTGTGATAATTTAAATATGCTTCCTTCGCCAACTGGCACCAGTTGAGCTTTGTCAGTAGATGGCGCAGGAGAGACAACTCAGACGGAAAGGGTTTCGCCCCCAGCTCTCCTGTGCTCGTTCTCGGGCTTCTGAGTGCACAGGCTCACCAGCACCCAGTTCCTGCAGCACAGGTGTTTTTTTAAGGAAAAATATTAAGAAAACCACAGCTTAATAGAAGAAAGAAATATAGTACTATAAAATTAGTACTGTTACAAAACTATACAATAAAGATACCTCTGAAATTCTAAGTGAGAAAAAAGGATGAGAAAAAATTACATTAAGTTAGATTAAATTAAATATAATTTAATTTAAATGACCAGCCTGCTGGAAGAACAATGATAGAAAGGGAAATATGAACATACCTCTACAGAAACATGGTAGATTTTATAATCTGGGAAGCAGTAATGTCTTCCCTACTCTAAGCTTGAAATTTGAGTCAACAGACACCCATGTCAAACAGATCAGTATAAAATCTTGAAGTAAACAATCTTACTAGACTCTGGTCCACCTGCTGTCATCTGTTCAAGTGTGATTTGTCTGTAAGTACTGCAAATGGCAGAGTCAATGTGTGATTCAATTCATATACCTAAACCCAGACATTTTTATTATCTGCTTCAGATATCTTCAGATATCTATCTGAAGCAGATATATCTACGTATGTAGGTATGTATGTATCTATCTACCTATGTATATATGTATGTATGTATCTATCTATCTATCTATAGAATGACTACCCCTGATAAATTGCATTAGTGAGTGTATCAAGAGGGCTGGCCCATGAAAGACAAAGACAGGTATCACAGGTATCATACCTGGCTTGAAATGCTTTTCTCATCCATCTTTACCATGCCTGACTCACCACAAATTTCTAGCACTAAAAATTTAAATTATCTCATGGATTAGGTTAAAAAAAAAAAAAAAAGTATTGTTACCAATGTCAGTCATTAAAAGTGGTTTCTCTCTGCCTAATGATCTATCCTGAAAATCCCTCCATATCAGTTCATATAGATCTTACTCTTTCTTTTCTTTCTCTTACCTGCATAGTACTGTATTGTATGTATGTACCATAGTTTATTCATCCACTTTCCTATATTGAGGCATTTATTAAGTTTTCAGTATTTTGCAATTATAAATCAAGTTGTAATAAATAATTTTGTGCATATGTATTTTTATATTGTCGGAATTTTCTCAGGCTAAAGTGCGATTGCTGAGTCAAAGAATAAATGCGTATGTGGTTTTGTTGGATATTGCAAAATTTCCCTTTAGAGGGGTTGTAACATTTTGTGTTGTGAAAATACCTGTTTTCCCACAGCCTGACCAAGAGAGTATATTGTCAAGCCTTTGAATTTTTGCCAATATGGATTGGCATATGCCGCATAGATTTGTAAAAATAATGTGAAGAAGTGTATGCAATAGTGGATATAAATTTTTAAAGGTAGAAATCACTTGCTTTTGGATAGATGTATTCAGCTATGTAGAGCATCTGTCTTCGAATGTTCTCTTTGTCACTCCTCAGAGGTAAGCTCTCTCCCACATAGTCATGAAAGCTGTTTGGCCAGTGGATGTCACTCTTGTGCTACTTTAAGGGATAGATTCTAGTACAATCCTCTCAGTTCGTATGTTTTAGGACAATGACTCTCTTTAAAAATCCACCCCATGTGTTCATTAGATAAGCTAGGCAAGAATTTCTTTTTTTTTTTTTTTTGAAAAGCCCAAGACTATTATGCTTAACAGGAGGGAGCTTTTTGAAGGGCTGAATTCAGCATATTCTGATTTAAGCTGTGTAGTAGGTTTGAGCTGATACCTAAAATCAGCTAAATTAAGAACAAACTTCATAAGCAGTGAGAACTAAACCATGATCATGTGGCTCTTTGATGTATGTAAATATTAAGAGCTTGGCATTTTGTCCTTGATGAAATGTCCTATACAGGTTCAGAGAACTAGATGGAGAGGGTTTACCTGCACTTCTACAGACCCCTCTCCAGCCGAGGGCAATGGCTTTTTCACTTAGGACAGTATACAAACACGAAATGCAAATCTTTTAGCTTAGCTCTTGCAGTCCCTCTCCTAACACTACCTTCGTAAAATTGATCTTTAAATAAATTCCTGAAGCATTTATACATTTTTTTTTTAATTGGCAAGGTCGATCTTAAGGACTGGGGAATCCTTGAATTAGTTACTTTGTGCATTAAAGGGAAAGAGAAATCTTAGCCAATCTAGGGCATTTAAATATTCATTATTGTTGCTCTTTAGGATTCATTATTGTTTACTTCAAAAGGCAGGTAATTTTCAAATCCGAGAGAAAGAAAAGGTTAAATTCAGGGATTAGAGCTGTGTTATTTGTCATCAATCTGGCATATTTGTTATCAAAATTAATTAAATATAGTTGTTATTTTTTTGTTTTGTTTTGTTTTTGTTTTTGTTTTTTTGCTTTGGTGGTACACGGGCCTCTCACTGTTGTGGCCTCTCCCGTTGTGGAGCACAGGCTCCGGACGCGCAGGCTCAGCGGCCATGGCTCACGGGCCCAGCCGCTCCGCGGCATGTGAGATCTTCCCGGACCAGGGCACAAACCCTTGTCCCCTGCATCGGCAGGTGGACTCTCAACCACTGCGCCACCAGGGAAGCCCCTATAGTTGTTATTTTTAAATAGATATTTTATCAGGAGACTCCCAGCAGAAAAATGATAGCATATTCAAATTAGGATACATCAAAAAAGGTTCTAAGAATCTTAAAGGCCACAAAACATTAGTTGGGATAGCCCAACTCCCCATTCTGGTATAAGCTCAATATTCAGTAAACATAACGATGATTAGTAAAACTGACAGCAGTGATACACACTGAGTTCTGATATTAACAGGTAAATCCCTCTGGATGACAGCGCTCAGGCAGGTGTGGCCGAGAGGTCATCTCCATTCTGAATCTCTCCCTCCACACTGGGGAAGTCCTGCCACACATTGTCACCTGCTGGCTCAGTCCTGTTTGGGCCTTTGTTCCAGTTGCCAGGCCGCCTGAGGTTCTTGCTTGTGCTCTTGTTCCAAGATCACTTGAAGTGCAGTCTTCACAAGGGAGTTCTCAGGAGCACCTTTTTCCTTCGGCTGTGCTTGCTAAGCGTTCGTTGTTCACCACGTGTGACCACAAGACTGGCTGTCTCACTGTGCCCGTGAGGCCCTGTGGCTTCTGTGTGTTTCTCATGTGAGCGCTCTGAATTTTTTGGCTGTGGCCTCTCTGTTCTCCCCACAGGTGGTTTTGGAGGGGGAGGAGTTTTCAAATCTGTTCTGTAAATATTGGACTGTTTTTTAAAAAAGAGAAGATTAAACTGTATGGATAGTAGAGGGTGACAGTGAACTTAGGAGAGTCACCACTTATTACCTTCCATTCCTCGAGCAAGAATTTCACTAAGTCTGCCTAGCAACCTTGATTTTAGGAGTTGAACATGTAAAT
The DNA here is from genome assembly GCF_964165515.1 of Mesoplodon bidens. Taxonomy (NCBI): domain Eukaryota; kingdom Metazoa; phylum Chordata; class Mammalia; order Artiodactyla; family Ziphiidae; genus Mesoplodon; species Mesoplodon bidens. Next base: position 77,053,025 of record NC_138161.1, on the reverse strand, counting down.
CACACACAGCTATTTGAGAGGAATAGTATTTTACCTAGAACTTCTGACAATTTTGAAAAAGCTGAAATTGGAAATTGGCTGAGAGTTCTTGAAGAATCCATTGCCATGCTAGTCTGCTGATGCATTGCAAGGAGCAAGTTGAAGCGATCTGGGCATTGTATTTCTTCTAATAAATACACATCTGCCAACTAGTTATAAATACCTAATAATAATAGTTAACTCTATTGAGTGCTTACTGTGTACCAAGCACTGTTTTAGGCACTTGACTTGTATTATCTGACATAATCCTCATGGCAACTCTCTGAGGTAGGTACTCTTAATATCCCCATGTGATGGATGATGAATTTCTAGCTACGTAAGTAGGAAAAGGCAGAATGAGGAAACTGTAAGTAAGCCAGAGAGTTCTGGGGAGTGTGGGAACTCTACCAAGAGCAGACAAGGTGGATCAGCCCCAGTGGACCCACACAACACCCAGACAGGGAGACTATCCTTCAGTGTGTAGCCTGATGGAGGAGGCTCCGTCCGCCTAGGTGCCCCTTCTGTGGGAGAGGAAGCCTTCCATTGACCTACTCGTTAGACTGAGCTAGTAAATAGGTGAAACAAGAAACAGTAAACCAAAGCAGGGCTTCCTGTGCCCAGGACTTGAGGGTAGAGAGGGAAGAAAAAGGACCACATCTCCGTCTTGAATAGATAAGGCAACTTCTCCCTTGTGCTCATGGTGCCCCGGCCGAGGCTGCAGCTTACAGCGTCCTCTCCTGGGAGGAAGTGGCTCTCTGATGGGAATGAAGCACAAGTAATCCATCTTCCCTGTGTTGCTAAGGCAGGTGATCAGCACCTTGGGAAAGACTGGGCAATGGTCCTACTTCATGTTTGATTTCATGCCTTTTAGGGGCTGTAGCAGAAGTGCCCTACCATCTCCTCCACAGGCACATAGCAGTTCTACGCGTGCAAGCCCAGCTTCCAGCCGCAGCTCTTGGCTTCAGGGCTGGCTGTGGCCACCAGAGCCCACTGGGCCCCTGCACAGGGTAGGCTGGAAGTTCCAGATAATTAATACTAACTCAGGAATTGGTGGATAAATATTACATCCCCCCTTGCCACATAAGTGCATGTTCTACAATTGTTCCAAATTCCCCAGAAGAATTTTGTCCCATTCGCCCACTCTGGTAACTTATTTGACAATATATCCCTTTAAGGCCATCATCCCTTCCCTTCTTAGTGTCTCCTGGGATCACCTCCTGTGTTGAGGTCTCCAAGGTCACCCCTAGGTTCAATGATTCTGTAGAAGGACTCATACAACTCAGAATATATTCGTACTCGTGGTTTTGATAGATTACAGCTAGAGGACACACAGCAAACTCAGCAAAGGGAAAAGGTGCATGGGGTGAAGTCCAGAGGACCAGGAACAAGCTTCTAAGACCTCTCTCCCAGTAAATCACACAGGATGTGCTTCATTCCCCCAGCAACAAGTTGTGACATGCTGTGTGTGAAATGCTGTCTGCCAGGGAAGCTCTTGAGAAGCTCACTGTCCAATGTCTTTCGTGAGAGGTGGTCACATAGACACCCTCTGCCTGGCCTGTGCCCAAATCCCAGGCTCCCAAAAGGAAAGCGTGTGTTTAGCACAAACCACATTATTTGCACAGTTTAGGCACGGTGAACCATTCTTATAAGGGTTTTTGGATCCTTCCCCAAATCCAAGTTCTCAGATGACCACCAAGGGCCTCAGGATAGCAGTCTCAGGCCTGCATGTTAATGCTTTTCTCTACCTCTCAGGTCCCTGTCTCAGGGTTCCCTTAACCCAGGCTAATCCTGGAGCATGCCCCGCCTCTGAGGGTACTGTCCAGTAACTGTGTCATAACTCAATATATTTGCTTTTAAAACTCCTTCATGGGCTTCCCTGGTGGCGCAGTGGTTGAGAGTCCGCCTGCCGATGCAGGGGACGCGGGTTCGTGCCCCGGTCCGGGAAGATCCCACATGCCGTGGAGCGGCTGGGCCCGTGAGCCATGGCCGCTGAGCCTGTGCGTCCAGAGCCTGTGCTCCGCAATGGGAGAGGCCACAGCAGTGAGAGGCCCCATACCGCAAAAAAAACTCCTTCATGTTTCACTCGTTTTCACAATGCTTTGGATTTGTATAAAGTGATACTATACAAACCAAAAAGAAATGAACATGTGGTATAGTGGCCAGACCCCTGCTCTGGGAGTCAGGGGTCTTAACTTCTCATCTTTATGTACCTCACATAAGGACTGGCTCACATCGGTGAATTGCAGTTTGTTACCACCAATAATCCCTTGTTAATTCCTGTTTTAGTCCATTCAGGCTACTATTGAATAAAACAGAATGCCATAGACTGAGTAGCTTATGAATGACAGAAATTTATTTCTCACAGTTCTGGAGGCTGGCAAGTCCAGGATCAGGGTGCTGGCAGGGCTAGTATCTGGTGAGAGTCTGCTTCCTGGTTCTTTTCACTGCATGCTTACATGGCAGAAGGGGCAAGGAAGCTCTCTGGCTTCTTTGTTATAAGGGCACTAATCCCACCTCCCAAAGGTACCGCCTTCTAATACCATCATGTTGGGGATTAGGGTTTAACATTGAATTTTAGGGGGAAAACAAACCTTCAGTCTGTAGTAATTCACTACCTCCATAAACCCCACATTTCTTTGATTTTTGTCTAAAAATTTTAATCACTTTTATTAAGGTATAATTTACATTCAGTAAAAAGTATACCTTGTCACTGTACAAGTCAATGACTCATGACAAATGTATTCCATTATGTAACCACCACCCACATCAAAACATCACCCCCCAAAAGTCCTTCACGGCCCATTACAATTGATCCTTTCCTCTACTCCTGTCCCTATACATCCACTGATCTGGTTCCCTTCATTACAGTTTGCCTTTTCTAGATTTTTATATAAGCAGAATCATAGGGTATGTAGTTGTCGTTGTCTCTCTTCTTTCACTTAACATAAGCCATTTGCGATTCATCCATATTGTTGTGTTTACCAGTAGTTTATTCCTTTTCTTCTTTTGAAGGGATATAGAATGGTTTGTCTATCCAACCACCTTTGATGAAATCTTGAGTTCCTTCCAGTTTAAGCTATTATGAATAAAATTGTTAAGGACAATCATGCATAAGTCTTTGTAAAAACATAGGTTTTTATTTCTCTTGAGTGAATACCTCTGAGTAGGATTGGTCAGTTGAATGGTAAGCGTATACTTAAGTTTTCAAGAAACTGCCAAACTACTATGCAAACTGGGTGTGCCTTTTAGCATCCCCAATGGAAATGTACGAGAGATCCAGTAACACCACATGCTCATGCACACTATGTACTGTAAGGTTTTTTCTTTGATTTTAGCCATTCTAAACGATATGTAGTAATAGCTCTTGGTAGTTTTACTTTATATTTCCCTGATGACTAATGATGTTGATTGAACAACTTTTCATGTGTTTATTTAGCATTTATATATCTTCTTTGGTTAATTGTCTGTTCAGATCTCTCCCCCATTTTTAAAAAATTGAGTTGTTTGTGTTCCCAATATTTAGTTGTAAAAGTTTTTTTATATATTTGGGATGTAAGTTCTCTAATCAGATTATATTTTGTAAATAATGTTTCCCAGTCTGTGGCTTTCATTTTTATTTTCTTAATGAGGCCTTTTAAAATAACTTTATTGAGATACCACTAACATACCATACAATTCAACCATTTAATGTGTGTAATTCAATCAATTCTAGTATCCCTACAGAGTTGTACAGCCATCACCACAATCTAATTTTATAACATTTCCACACTCCAGAAGGAAACCCTTTACCCATTAGCATTCACTCTCCATTTCTCCTTACTGTCCCCTACCCACCCAGGCCTCAGGAACCACTAATCTGTTTTCTGTCTCTATAGATTTGCCTATTTGGAACATTTCATACAAATGGAGTCATACGTGTGGTATATTATGATTAGCTCCTTTCATCTTATAAAATGTTTTCAAGTTTCATCTGTGTTGTAGTATATATCAGTACTTCATTCCTTGTAATTGCCAAATATTAGTCCATTGTGTGAATATACAACATTTTCTTTATCTGTTAATCACTTGACAGACATTTGAATTGTTTCCACTTTTTGGCTATATTGAATGAAGCTGCTATGAACATTCTTATACAAGTTTTTGTGGATATATGTTTCAATTCTCACTAGTAATGTGTAAGGGTTTCAGCTTCTGCACATCCTTGTCAATACTTGTTATTGTCTTGTCTTTTTTATTATAGCCACCCTAGTGGGTGTGAAGTCATATTTCTTTGCTTTGCATTTCCTGATAGCTAATGATATTGGGAATCTTCTCATGTGCTGATTAGACTTCATAGATCTTCTCTAGAGAAATACCTATTCAGATCCTTTGCCCATTTTTAATTGGATTGTCTTTTTATTATTGGACAGAATGAATAGTTCTATCAATTCTTTTCTGGTTATATAGACTACCCAAAATTTAGTGGTTTAAGCAATAACCAATGGATACTACATGGAGGAAAATACTTTATAGCTGGGGAAGCCTTGTGAAAACATAAGGGATTATTACTACTGATGCTCCAGGCTAACTTAAGTTCTCACCAATTCCAGCCAACTAGCTGGAATCTAATAATGTACTAATGCCACAGTTCTGAGCAACTGTAATCCTGGCCAACGTCTAACCAGCAATGTCTCATGTATACTGTAAGGTGAAGTCACCTATCAGAGAAGGAACTGGGCATAAATCCCCCTCCCCTCTCTCCAGATGAGGCAAGCTATGGCAGCCCAGTCCCCCTGAGAAAGAATAATATGGAAAAGAAGATGCCAAGGCAAGATGACACAGGGGAAACAGGGACAAGGAGAAAGGTAGCTCGTTCATTCCTTCCTCCAAAAGATCCTGGATCTTGTCAAACATTCCTGCTTGGCTCAAGGATGATACAGGTTCTAGCCTGGCCCTACCACTAACTTCTCTATCACCTTGGACAAGTCCACTTCACCTCCCTGGGCTTCAATTTTCTTATTTTTTCCCGCCCCCCCCCAGCTTAATAGTGATATGATTGACAAATTAAAATTGTATTTATTTAAGGTATACAATGTGATGTTTTGATATATGTATCCACTGTGAAATTATTACTACAATCAAGCTAATTATTATATCCATCAACTCACATAGTTATCATTTTTTGTGTGTGTTGTTAAAACACTTGAGATCTACCTTTTTAGCAAATTTCTATTAGTACTTTGTTATTAACTGTAGTCACTATGCTGTACATTAGGTCTTCAGAAATTATTCATCTTGTAACTGAAAGTTTATCCCCTTTGGTCAATATCTCCCATTTTCTTCCACTCCCACCCCTGCCTCTGGTACCCAACCACCTTTCTAGTCTCTGCTACTATAAGTTCCACTTTTTAAAAAATTCCACATATAAGTGAGATCATGTGACATTTGTCTTTCTGTGTCTGGCTAGTTCACTTAACATAACATCCTCCAGCCTTATCCACGTTGTTGCAAATGGCAGGATTTCCTTCTTTTTATGGCTGAATGATATTGCATTTTATATACCTCACATTTTGTTGTCCATTCATCTGTCAACACTTGTGTTGTTTCCATATCTTCCTACTGTGCTGCTGCAATATAAAATGAGGAAATTTAGCTGAGTCTATGTGATTTTTTCCAGTTTTAAAATTTTATGACCCAAAAGCAGTACAGTCAGCCCTCCATATCTGTGGGCTCCACATCCACAGGTATGAAGGGCCAACTGCAGGTCTTGAGCATCCATGGATTTTGGTATTCATAGCCGGTCCTGGAACCAATCCCCTATGGATACTGAGGGACGGCTGTTGCTAACCACCTGTTAGTAAAACAGTTTGAGTGCACAACCCTCACATATGCATATTTATTTAGTTTCAAAATGTATGCATGTATCACAGTACTAGTACCTTATAGTAATGAACACACGCACACACAAACAAATTTTAAAAGATGAGATTTTAAAATGAAATAATATTTTAGAAATTTTGTTAACTGGGATGCTCTATATATCATTATCACTATCTCAAGCCACAATATAGACTTTGTCAATAAGCATAGTGAATGTGAATCCATTTTTTATAGTATTTTTAATCTTAAAGTTTTGTGTGTTGATTTTTATTGTTAAGTTTGTTGTAGTTCTGTTTTCTTTTTTTCTCCTGCTAGGAGAAAGAGGCATGTGTGCTAGTCACTTTCTTCTTCATTTGTCCCTGCCTTGTTATTTAGCTGAGAGTCAACAAATAACCCTTATCTGTTACCCATGTGTGTTCCAAGACACAGTAGTCAGAGAGATGGAGATCAAATTGATAGGTGTTACACTAAATGGCCTTATGTACAGAGAAGAGTTAACATAGCAGGCCTACGCTGCTTAACTTGAAAACGCTTGCAAGGTTGGCCATTGGCTGGCATCTGGGAACTTCGATTTCAGGAGGGTTCCCACCCATTAACTGATAAGTGAGGCTCACTGTGCCAAACCGTTTGTACAAACAGTGTAGTTTATGGTAAACATGTGCTTTCCTTCTGGGAGCCTGGAATTGGGATATGTGCTAGATAGAGTGCTGTGTGATCAGTCTCCAAGGAAACCTCTAGGCACTGCATCTCTAATGGACTTTCCTGGTTGGCAACATTCCATATGTATTATCACAGCTTGCTGCTGGAGGAATTCAGTGTCCTCTGTGACTCCTCTGGGAGAGGACTCTTAGAAGCTTATGCCAGACCTCACCTCATCCACCTTTTCCTTTTGCTGATTTTGCTTTGTGTCTTTTCTCTATAATAAATCACGACTACAACTTATCTTGTGTCCTGTGAGTCCTCCTAGAAAATCATTAAACCTGGGACCTCATGACATGGCCTGCTAACACTCCCTGAAATGAAATTGTACACCTCCCTTTGTTTAAGTATTTGAAAAGAAAGAGCCTTTGTCAAACTTTCAATTTATTTATGAAAGCAAAAATAAGCCCACATACAATATCTTAAGAACAATAGCAAGGAACACACAAGCTAGTCAAAGGAAAGCAATACAAATCTGTGCCTTTGGCCCATGCAAATTTTCTTTTTCCCTTACTTTTGGCCTTACTGTATACACATAGGCTGAACTCAATAAATGCTTACATACTAAAAATATGCATTCTGCAAATGAAAATGGAATCTTCTCCAAATTTTTCATAATTTCTTTCAAATGTTTAAAACATCTCTTAAATTAGCATTAGGGATATTGGGTGTTTTTAAAATTATGCTGCCAACCACCTCTTAGATGAACTAAATGCATTTTTGTCCAAACTTGTTTTAACACTGTCTAAAAATAAACATTTTTCTCTCATTAAAATGGACTCAATTATAAATAATGTTTCCCTGTTATGAAATTACTTTGAATTTAGACTCTCTTTACTTTGGTTTGTATTGAAGTAGTTCTTAAATTAATTTAATTATGCCAGCGTAGTTGTATCCATGCTGGCAAAATAAGCATGAGACAATCCACATAAAACTAAACAGAACTCAAGGGAATTATATTTGAATGGAAAAAAAAAAAGCCAATCTCAAAAGTTTACAAACTGATTTCATTTATACAGCATTCTTGAAATAAAAAAATTATAGAAATGAAGAAAAGATTAGTGGCTGCCGGAGTTGGGGACTGGGCGAAGGAGGCGGGTATAAAAAATAAACAGAATATGATTATTAATCAGAAATGTAGAAAGGTGAAATCCTATATATCATTTATTTGAAAAATATCATTACACATTTAATCTTTTTTATTTCCAACCATATATAGTTTTCACCTTGGTGATGACCTTGCTGAGTGGGAAACATAATATCTTTAATACATGAGTTAAATCTAAGATGCTGATCAAAAGGACTGCAGGTAACCGTTTATGTCAATAATAAATACAGTAGATTACTTTAAAAACCCATACTTTGGGCTTTTTATTACAGATGCAATTGCTGACTTACCATAAATCAATGTGCTTAAAGTGCCATATGATATCAAATGTTTAGCTTAAAGCATAAAATTGAGCAGAAACTGTAAAACATGTTTTATAGATGCTATAAAACCCTGGGGCTGGAGGTCCCGCTTTTTTGCATTACTTTGATCCATCAGCTCCACTGAAAATTCTAGAGCGCCAGTACACTTGGGAACTGAAAATTGGCTTTCAGAGTTTTACTCACTTAGGTTATTATGACCTCCAAGGAGAGCATTTTATGTTTCCTAATATGAGGAGAGAAGCAGAGGCTAGTGTAGGACCCACTGAGAGTTAAATCATTGTATCCTTTGTAATGCTCTTTGTTACTAGTCCTTCCTGTTGTATCAGGTCTCCCCTACCCCCAACCCCTTGCCTTTAGTATCTGAAAAGAGGCTAATTGATATGGCAAGAGGGAGTCTTGTTTGTCTTAAAGTGTTTGTTTCTGTGAGCATTCATTTAGCAAATTGAGTCATTAAGCACTGTTCTGTGGTTTAGCAGTAGAAAAGACTGGGTAGAGGCAGTAAGAAAGAGTATGGAGGATGTGGATGGATGTGAGGGACCTTTAAAATATAGAGGTGGTCAGATTTGATGATAAAAAGAGATGAGAAAGAGGGGGAAGTCAAAGATGCTGCCCAGGTTTTAGGCTTGGCAACCTGGTGGATGGCGGTGCTATTGCTGAGATAGAGTACAGAGAGAAGCGAGCCAGGGCAGAGAGGGAGGATACACTGAATTTGAGATACTCATGGGTAATCCAGTATAAATTTCCAATAGCAGTTGGTTATTGGATCAAAACCAGAAGGCAAATTAAAAGGAGTTAACTGTTGTAAACGCCACTGATGGTGTTTTCCTTTGTTGCAAATGCAGTCCCTTCCATGTAAAACCATGTATCTCATGGATTCCTTCAAAGAATTACCTAGTTCAGCCTTCCGTTTTTATTTATCCATCCAACCATTAATTTCTAAGCTTAAACCATCTATTGCCCACCTCTTAGCACTCAGAAAGTTTGCTACTTTTCCTCTTCAACCTATGAAACCTGGAACTGAAAGTAATGCCTTAGTATGTAGCCAGAGATCAGCAGTGAAGACATGAAAACACTAAGTAAAGAAATCTATGACATGTTAATGAAGGGGCAATATGCAATGATAAAAAAATGTTTCAGTCGTTCAAGAGAAGGAAGGGAAAAATTTTAAATGGAACATAAAGCAGGCGGGTTAATTAGAAAACAAATAGTAAGGTAGTCACTATAAACCCAACTATATCAAGAACTGATATAAATTAACTAATCCAAGTAAAAAGCTAAAACTGTAATACTGTATAAAAAAATAGACACATTTGAAATATAGGAACACAGAAAGAGTGAAATTGAGAGGATGAGTTATCATGCAAATGTTTACCACAAGGAGCTGGGGTAGCTCTCCTAACATCAGACAGTAAATTGTGAGGCAAGAAGCATCACCCAGCAGGAAGCGGGACACTTTATAATGACCAGAGGGTCAATCCACCAGAAAAATAACACAGTCTCAAATGCTTACACACACAATAACTTAGCTTTAACTTAAAAGTACAAAAAGTTAAAAATTGACAGATCTGAAATCCACTGAGGGAAGTCACTGATCAAGTTCAAAACTGATCTGAAGAGTGACTCACTTCTAACTCTGAACTCATTATTGCAAACCACCTGACTTTCTTGAGCAACATTGGCCTTGAAGTTGCTTCAGGGACAGTCAGGAAGGGGCAGCAGCTGGACAGTGAGCTGCATCCATCCCACTAGATCTCTTGCTTAGTGAGACCTAGGAAACATCTCCAAGCACTTCAAATAAAACACTATGTGTTTATTACATCATTAAGTGAGGCAGTTTCATTCCATCTGCATTTTTCTAAATGAATTCTAATCAATGTCAGCAGATCACCAGGGCCCTGTCCTGCCTTGGGATCCTCTAGCTTCTAGTCTTGTTGTCGAAGGACCAGGTACCTGGTCCCTCAGGAGCCCTCCTCTGACACTTAGAACAGTGAAGCGCTCCAGGAATATGGTCCAAAGGATGGTAAATATGTAGAGGATTTTAAAATGCTGGTTTCCTCCCCAGCAAGGAGCTCATCGTTTGGTTCCCTGTGTCATCACTAATTTCTGCCCCAAGAGCTATTGTTACATGAGGATCATTTAACTCTCTCCATCGAGTCTGCAGAGTCACCTGGTGCCTGCCACCGTAACACACACTGCCGACTCAGGGCACAATCTCAAGTCAGGGGTCGCAATCTCTGCATTAGAGTCCCTGTCTCTAGGAACAGGATATTACTCTACTACATTTAACCATCAAAGAACGTGCACCATTCCTCTGAGGTGTCCCCTCTCCCTGACATAGGGCTTTGGCCCTAGAGTTCACCCACTTCCTCTTCCTCCAGGAGAAAAGACCCCCTTACTCTTCTTTAGTGCTGGGAGAACTCCCTGGGATTCCAGCCACTGCCTTCTCCCCAGAACTCCCTGTATTTCTGCCATCTCTGCAGGATCCCACATAATCCACCTCCAGCAGTTCAGGAAGTAAACCCAGCCTCTCTTGCTGAGGGTACGGCTGTAGGGGTGAATTTGACAATGAGTAGGTTATTATTAACAAACCTGGCGAGATGTTACCTTGAGATATTAGTCTGTGGATTTTTCTTGCCCTGCTTCCTTATACAGTGACCAAGTGACCTCATGGAAGAGTAAAGTTGATAGAAAGTGATTGAAAAGAGCCAGAAATAGTTAATGTTGAGATTTGTGACTCTGAAACAGCTTTAGAAAAGCAAAAAGTGAGGCTTAGGGCATGAAGCATGTAGAGAAACATAGAACAAGGAGAGAGACTAGAGGAATTGCCAGACAACTACACTCCAGTGCCTCCCAGGGAGGCCAGAGTAGGTCTGCTGGGCTGGGCAAGGGGAGGAGCAGGTAAGAGCACATGGAGAGGAACAGGTCAGCATCGGGAACCTGGAGAGCACCTGAAAGGGCTCCCCATCAGCACCCTTCCTCCTGGGAGGCTTTTGGTGGCTGCATACCCCTGGAGATGTTTGCTAAGCCCTTTCCACACTCCTCTGATTGGACACCCTCCCCACTTCCACATTTCAGGACTCTCACAAGCCCCATGTATCTGTTAGGAATGCTTTCAGTTGCAAACAATTAAAAAAGTATATGATTTGCAGTGCCTTAGGCACCAGAGGTTTCTTTTTCTAATGTAACAAGAAGGCTAGAGGTGGGCAGTTGCTTCACTGAAATGCAACTGCATTTCAGGACCCAGTTCCTGAGAACCAGATTCAATTAGTTCTGGAATAACCTTCGGGGATCTGTAATTCTAGAAGCTTCCCAAGTGATCCAACCAGATGTGGAGCCACTGTTCCTGAGCTCACTGAACCTACTGTGCTCTCCCCCCTTCTGAGTTTCCAGAGTCCTTTAGCTTCCAAAGGAGCCAAGAGCACTACCAGTAAACACCTGATTCATTTATTCATTCAAATAGTCAACCAGCAGTAACTGCGCACCTTTTACATGGCAGACAGCTGAGTGAGGGTCGTGAACTAGACCCATAGATGTAATGATTTAACAACTTTCTCAAAGTAGGTGGAACTGTCATAGAATCTATTTTAAGTACTTTTTTTTCCATTGAAAGATTGGGTAACCTTCCAAGTAAACATGGTGGATTAAACACCCTCTTTTGCCTCCATTCTGTCTCAAAACCTCATTACGATACAAAGATTTTGTTAAAGGCAACAAAATCCTCAAGGACAAAGCTAAAAGAAAAGGCAATAAGAATGGAGAGAGAGGTCTCCCCTGGTGGCACAGTGGTTGAGAGTCCGCCTGCCGATGCAGGGGACACGGGTTCGTGCCCCGGTCCGGGAAGATCCCACATGCCGCGGGGCACCTAGGCCCGTGAGCCATGGCCACTGAGCCTGTGTGTCCGGAGCCTGTGCTCCGCAACGGGAGAGGCCACAACAGTGAGAGGCCCACATACCGAAAAAAAAAAAAAAAAAAAAGAATGGAGAGACAGATGTGAACAAAATGTTGGAAACTGAAAAGCAGATAGCAAGTAAGAAGTGACTTAGAGACCAGGCATGAGTTGCAGATAGGGGGCGGGAAGCTAACAGATTGGCCCCATAGAGCCCCTGAAAGGCACAAGATTGGAGGCACCAGGAACCTCTCAGGAGGTGGGGTGTGGGTTAAGAGGCTGTACTAAATGCAGGGGCACCCCTGGATCACTTCTCCACCCCACCAGTGAGGCATCTACTTCATCCAACAGAAAACATACTGGAGAAGGTTCTTAAAGGCAAGTTGGCATGCTGAATGAATGGTGAGAACCACCAGCAACTTTTTTTGTGTGTGTGTGTGTGGTACGCTGGCCTCTCACTGTTGTGACCTCTCCTGCTGCGGAGCACAGGCTCCGGACACGCAGGCTCAGCGGCCATGGCTCACGGGCCTAGCCGCTCCGTGGCATGTGGGATCCTCCCGGACCGGAGGACGAACCCATGTCCCCTGCATCGGCAGGTGGACTCTCAACCACTGCACCACCAGGGAAACCCCCACCAGCAACTTTTTTTCCATTGCATCTGAGAATTCTGGTGGCCCAGCTTGGACATCTGAGGCAATAGGTTGGAAAGTTCTTCTTTAGGGTAACTGAGCTCAAAGAAAAGACTTATAGACCATGATTATTGGGAATCCTAATCAAACACAGAAATTCAGAGGAAATTAAGACAGCCCAAAGAACAGCATAAACTTTCAGGAAAATCATAATTAATATCTTCGGAGAGGTAATGGAAGATAATTGCACCAATGAAAAAATACTACTTATAGAATAAAAATGAGTTCTCAATTTTAAAAAATATAAAGACAGGAAAAAAAATCAATAGAATCCAGGCAGACTTTATTGGGAAGCTACTGGAGGATGTGTTCCACCCAAACGAGGGAGTAAACCAGGGAAAGAGAAGACATAGGATTCAAGAAACAGGGATTCAACACAGGAGAGTTGGATGACACATCAGAGCAGGAGGCCAGTGGGCTCCAGAGGGGCTGTGTTAAAAGTAAAACATCAACAGATTACCTGACACCTTTGACTATTAAGAGGAGATTAACAATTCTGGCAAAGAGTTGAAAGAACATCCGGAAGAGTTATAAATCACAAGATAATTTTGAACTCCAGGGAGAAAAATAAATGTTGCACTACAAAGGAAACATTATCAGTTCGCCTTAGCTGGGAAAAATATTTACAATAATCACCACAGTGTTAACCTTGACTATTGATTTAATAAAAAATTTATGAGACAGTTACATTGGAAGAATGGGCAGAACAAGAGTGCCAAATCCTCATCTTTCACAGCAGGAAGTCAAGAGGTTATATCTAAATCTGAAAAATCAATACAGAAGGATATGATTTAGACACATGGAAGAAAGATCCAGAAGATGCAGCGGAGCCAGTTGAAAGACTTTCATTTCTCTGATGAAGAGGAGCATGTGGGAAATGGTAATCTGTCAGACCACAGGGAATTTTCTGGTCAACTAGTCCCAGACTTTTGTAATTCTTTCCCCCTAGTTCACTGGGTTCAGCCAAAGTCCTCCCTTGAGGATTGCCAAGTGGAAGCGCTAAAGAAACATACAAACACACACAATGAACTTCATTTGAACTTTGTTTCATCCTTTTTTTTCTAAGCCAAAAGTGTCATAACAAATAGGGAAGGCGCCAGAGCCACACGGATAGGTGGGAGTGTCTGTGCAGAGGCTCTATTCCCTGAGCCTCTTGTCAACATGGAGACCCATGAGTGTGTTCACCCAACGTACAGGCACAGGTTTGATTGAATGAATGAATGACAGCGAAAGAAAACCCCACTATTTTTCATACGTCGTGAACGCTTAACAAATTTTAGGACCAACACTGTTTGCCTCTAGCACTTCTTTCTGACTCGTTCAGAGATTTACTGGCCTGTTGTGTGTTTTGATATATATGAAGTGTGCATCTCTAATGTGCAAGGGACACTCCTGCCTTCAAATATATTACTCTCTGTTTGTGGGGGGCACAATGTGAACAAAGGAAAATTTAAGCTTATGGCCGTGGGCAGTTGAGCGGTGGGTGCAAAGGAAGAAGTTCCTCTGGGACTTGAACCCATAAGCTGAGTGAGGGCGTGGCGCAGGGAGCACCGACTTTCCCGACACTGGCTGCAGAGTCCCTCTATTCTTTCCCAAGTATTTTGTTCACACTGAGGATGGAAAGAAGGGAAGACAAAAGTCAACAAAGTGCAAATTTGGTTGGCTTCCCGCAAGCATTCTCATGTTTACCTTAAGGCCTTCACTCTAAGTCAGAGAAATAAGTTTCTCTGGTGATGAAATCTCACCAGTCTTTCCTTCCTGCCAGGAGGGCAGTGAGAGGAGTGCTAGGCAGCTGCCTGCTCTGCTCACTCCTTGACTCCAGATATCAATTGATTTCCTCCATTTGTGTATTTCTTCCCACTGGAACAAGCATTAAACCATTATCCAGGAGTAGCTAAGAGAACTTTCACTGGTCTAGGCCCCTACTTTTGGTGTTTTCTAATTCTGCAATTCTGTGTCTCCACTTCTGTGTCCTCAGGAATTTACTGGGTACGATGCCAGACATACCAGTTCACATCAGAACAGCCCCTTCCACATTCTAGGAGGAATGTCCCAGTGGAGGAGAATTCTTGGTCTCACATTCCACTTGTTCAGACTTCCAAGTATATAGTGTCTTTATTTCTTTAGCTCCAGTTACTTTGCTTTTATTTACTCTTGTAAAAATATCTGGAGGAGCAATACTCTCAGTTTTGTAAATATTCCTTTTTAGCAAAAGGCATGCCCTTCACATTTAAACATCCTGACTTTGGGAAATAAGATAACTACAACAGGCGTACAATCTTAAAAGGCTCTTGAACTCTATAGGTTGGTCACTTCTGGGGGTCTGGTTCCTTGTATGTGTGTGTTGGAGTGCTCAGTTCTAACCATGTGTGTCCAGAACAGGGCCTTGCTTAGAGAAGTCCCTTCATAAAGATTTTTAGGTGAATGAAAAATAAAAACCTTGCATCTGATAGCCGTAAGCTTTTTCTACCACACAAGAGAGTGTCAGAGCATTCTATTTTGTGTTCTTTTCAAATCCACTTGTCCATCCTGTGAGCTTACATAGACTCTACCTATTTTCTTTGAGACTGGCCTGGAAGCCCATGTATGCTGATTAATCTAGTGGTTCTATGGCTCAAATGTAGAGGAAAAGGCCTCTCTCCTGGCTCTTTTCAAATAATCTCCTTTGTGAGTCCAGCTCCTGGAGGCTGGGGCTCAATCTGCCATTTTCCATGAATCACACAGGCTCTCTAGAGTGGTTTATGGTGTAGGAAAATCTGTGTGGACAGAAAGCAGGTCTCCCCTTAGAAGTCATAGGAAGAAGGTCCCCATAAGCTGTGTCCTGACCATGCTCCATTTAATGATTCTCTTGTGGGTGCTGAGCACCTACTATGTGTCAGTGGTAAACAAGACAGACACGTTTCTGCTTTCAGCGAACTTGAAGTCTCGTGGAGGAGGTGGAAGTTGTAGAGTCTTATAGGGCTACGTAAAGGGACACATGGCCCAGATACCCAGGGAGTGATCTCTAAGAGCTGGAACCAGGGTAGAGCAGGTGGGCAAGGAGAGTTCCCAGCAGGGGAACAGCCCATAGGTGAGAGATGCTGTGATGTATTTGGGCTAAACCTGGAACAGAGAATGCACAGAGTGCAAGAAGCTGCAGATGAGGGAGGGTGAGGGAAGCAGGGGGAAGATCACAGAGGCATCATATTAGGAGGTCTGGGCTTTATCCTGAGAGAAATGGGAAGTCACTGAAGTATCTTAAGTGCAGGGCGAGGGGGGCATAATCACATTTGCATTTTAGAAATATCAGATGGTGATTTGAACAAGCAGAGTGACAATAGAGATGAAGAGAAGCAGCAGAATTTTAAGAGTCTTTTAGGAGACAGAATTTATATATAGGGGGGAAAAGGATATGGGGGATGACAGAGGAGGAGAAGTCAAGATGAAGCTTCAGGTTTCTAAGATAAGCAAGTGGGTGAATGAGGTGCCATTCCCTGAGCTAGAGCTCACAGAGGAAAAGCAGGTTTGGAGAAGGTGGGAAGACAACTGATTCAATTTTAACCTGTTGAATTTGAGTTACGTGTAGGAAATCCAAGCATAGATAAATGTCCATTAGATGGACACTGTGTATTTGGGTCTAGAGCTCAGCAGAGAAGCTGGGCTGAAAACAGGGACTTAGATAGCATCAGCACAAAGATGGTAAGGAAAGCCGTGGAAGTGGATGAGAGTGTGTCAGAGAAGAAGAGAAAACAAGGACAAAACCTTGAGGAGCCCCAACATTTAAAGGCAAGACAAATGAAGAGGAGTCTGTGGTGGAGACTGAGGGGAAGCAGCCAGAGAGATGGGAGAAAAACCAGGAGTATGGAGTCAGGGAAGCAAGAGAGGAGAGAGTTGTAGGGGGAGGTGGATATCTTTGTCCTGTGATGCTGAAGAATTAAGCAAAACACGGGTGGAAAAGTGTATGTTGGATTTAGCAGCAAAGCAGATGTTTTGAGTTGAATTGTGTCCCCCATTCCAAATTCATATGTGGAAGTCTTAACCCCCAGTACTTCAGAATGTGACTATATTTGGAAATAGAATCTTTAAAGAAATAATTAAGGGACTTCCCTGGCGGTCCAGTGGTTAAGACTGCACTTCCACTGCAGGGGGCGCGGGTTCGATCCCTGGTCTGGGAACTAAAATCCCACATGCCACGCAGCCAAAGGAAAAAATAAAAGTAATTAAGTTAAAGTGAGGACATATGGGTGGACCCTAATCCAACATGACTGGTGTCCTTATAAAAAGAAGGTATTAGGACAAAGACCACACAGAGAGAAGATCATGTGAAGACACAGGGAGAAGGCAGCCATCTACAAGCCAAGGAGAGAGGCCTCAGAAGAAACCATCCATCTGACACCTTGATCTCAGACTTCCAACCTCCAGAACTGTGAGAAAATGAATTTCTGTTGTGTAAGCCACCCAGTCTGTGGCCCTTTGTGGTGGCAGCCCTCGAAGACTAACTCAGCAGTAGTGGTGACTTTGACAAGAGAGGCGGCTTTGAAAGCAGCACGAGGGGAAGCTAGGTGGCAGGGAGTGAGGAGTGAGCAGGAATGAGGACATGTCAACGGTCATAGAAAATGATTTCCAAAACCCTGTCTGTGAAGGGAAGGAGAAGACAAAGATGGTACCTGGAGGAAGCTGTGGGGTCAGTGGAGGGGAGTTGACTAGTTAGTTGCTGGATTAGTTAGTTGGTTTAAAAGTGAAACAGCTAGTTATTAATAGCTCTGCCACTGAAGATTCATTTCAAGAAGGTCACTGTTTTTTACATATTTTATCAATTTTATTTCTAAAAAGTATATGTTGTGCTAGTGTAAATGGTATTTTTTAACATCTTTATTGGAGTATAATTGCTTTACAGTGTTGTGTTAGTTTCTGCTGTATAACAAAGTGAATCAGCTATATGTATACATATATCCCCATATCCCCTCCCTCTTGCATCTCCCTCCCACCCTCCTTATCCCACCCCTCTAGGTCACTTTTAACATTCCAAGGCTAGAATTTAACCAAGACCAAGCTAACACCCATTCTGGTCAGGGTTCTAGAGTGGCACTGTCCAATAGAGCAGCCACGCATGTACTTATTGCAATTTAAATTAATTACAATTGAATAAAATTTAAAATTCAGTTCCTCAGTCACACTTGCCACCTTTCAGGTGCTCAATGACCTCATGGTATATTAGGCAGCACAGAGAATATAGAACATTTCCATCGTCACAATGGTCAATGCTGGTCAATGCTGCCCCAGAATTTATACTATCGTCAAGTGAAGAGCTGCCGCAAACTCCACCATGTCACATGGTACAGCTTAAATGAATAGGGGAGGGTCAGCAAGAGAATGCATGTCAATCCCAAGCCACTTGTCATTCAAGAAAGATATGCTCCTATTCACAGTAGCCAGGACATGGAAGCAACCTAAGTGTCCATCGACAGATGTTAAAGAAGATGTGGCACATATACTCAATGGAATAATACTCAGCCATAAAAAGAAACGAAATTGAGTTATTTGTAGTGAGGTGGATGGAACTAGAGACTGGCATACAGAGTGAAGTAAGTCAGAAAGAGAAAAACAAATACCATATGCTAACGCATAGATATGGAATCTAAAAAACAAAAAATGGTTCTGAAGAACCTAGGGGCAGGACAGGAATAAAGACGCAGACGTAGAGAATGGACTTGAGGACACGTGGAGGGGGAAGGGGAAGCTGAGACGAAGTGAGAGAGTAGCATTGACATATACACTCTACCAAATATAAAATGGATGGCTAGTGGGAAGCTGCTGCATAGCACAGGGAGATCAGGTCGGTGCTTTGTGTCCACCTAGAGGGGTGGGAGGGAGACACAAGAGGGAGAGGATATAGGGATATATGTATACGTATAGCTGATTCACTTTCTTATACAGCAGGAGCTAGCACAACAATATAAAGCAATTATACTCCAATAAAGATGTTAAAAAAGAAAAGAAAGATATGCTGGCTCAGACCAGGCACAGCTGGACACAGCCTGGCTTGTGCTCCAGGAGAGAGTCTCCTTGGCTCTCCCTTTTGCTATGGACTTTGAGATTTGAGACCAGGCAGTAGAACCTGACCGATGGTATGACTTTTATGGTCAGGAGGCCTAGTAGTGGAGATGAACTTCCTGCCAGCTGAGCAGGGGCCCCTCTCCTAGAGGCTAGGAGTGAAGCTGAGCCATGGGAGTCCCAGGGAAGGACCTCTGTGTCAGCAGCTTGGATCGTCCTTCCTAGAATTGCCAGGCACTGTCTCTGGTGCTAGAAAGGATGAAATGGGTTACTTTTCTTTAACCATTCTACTGGTACTGTTTTTTGCTATTGTTATTAAAATGGATGTATTTGTCGCTTTTCATTTTTTAAGACACAGCCATGTTTGACTGCATCTTTTTTTCCTTTTTTTTGTGTGTGTTAAAATACACATAACATAGGGCTTCCCTGGTGGCGCAGTGGTTGAGAGTCTGCCTGCTGATGCAGGGGACACTGGTTCGTGCCCCGGTCCAGGAAGATCCCACATGCCACGGAGCGGCTGGGCCCGTGAGCCATGGCCGCTGAGCCTGCGCGTCCGGGGCCTGTGCTCCGCAATGGGAGAGGCCACAACAGTGAGAGGTCCGCGTACTGCAAAAAAAAAAAAAAAAAAACAACACATAACATAAAAATGTACCATCTTAACCATTTTTAAGTATACAGTTCAGTGGTATTAAATATATTCATCTTGTTGTGTAGCCATCACCACCATCTATCCCCATAACTCTTTTCATCTTGTAAAACTGCAGCTATACCAGTCAACAATAACTTCCCATTCTCTCCTCCCCCAGCACCTGGCAACCATCATTATACTTTCCATCTTTATGATTATGACTACTCCATATAAGTGGAAACATACAGTATTTGTCTTTTTGTGACTGTCTTATTTCACATAGTGTGATATCTTCAAGGTTCCTCTATGTTGTAGCATATTGCAGAATTTCTTTACTTTTTAAGACTGAATAATATCCCACTGTATGTATAGACCACATTTTGCTTATCCATTCACCCACTGATGGACACTGGGGTTACTTCCACTTTTTAGCTATTGTAAATAATGTTGCTATGAACACGGGTGTACAAATATCTCTTCAAGACCCTGCTTTCAATTCTTTTGGGTATGTACCCAGAAGTGGAATTGCTGGGTCATATAGTAATTTTATTTTTAATTTTTTGAGGAACCTCCATACTGTTTTCCATAGTGGCTGCACCATTTTACATTCCCACCAACAGTGCACAAGTGTTCCAATTTCTCCACATCCTCGCCAACACTTGTTATTTCCTATCTTTTTGATAGTAGCCATCCTAATGGGTGTGAGGTGTTTCTCTTGGCACTTTTTTGGAATACTCTAGTTTAAATATGTCCATCCAAAACTGACCACAGGGTTTCCCTGGTGGCGCAGTGGTTGAGAGTCTGCCTGCTGATGCAGGGGACACGGGTTCGTGCGCCAGTCCGGGAGGATCCCACATGCCGCGGAGTGGCTGGGCCCGTGAGCCATGGCCGCTGAGCCTGTGCGTCCGGAGCCTGTGCTCCGCAGTGGGAGAGGCCACAACAGTGAGAGGCCCGCGTACCGCAAAAAAAAAAAAGAAAAAAAAAAAAACTGACCACAAAGCTGACCAGTCCAAGGTTACCTGAGCTTAAGCTGTCAGTAGGGTTTGCTGCAGCCCATCACTCTAAAGGGACCTATTACACTAGTGGCCAGCAAAACCACACACACACACATTTTAAAGAAGTTGTCATTTAAAAGAGGAATGTGACCATGGTTAAAACGTTCAAACAGTATAGAAGTATATAAAGTGAAAAGTAGATCTCTTTGCACTGCTTCTCAATCCCCAGCGTTCTACCATCAGGAGAGAAACACAGCTGACCTGTGTATCCTCATGGAAATTTTCTGTTCACTTCCTCACACACCCTATTTTATACCACCTGCAAACTGATAAGGAAGACACAAGAAATCTCATAAATTTTGTATTTTAAAAATATATACATGTATGTGTGAATACACACAGTTCACTCCTACGTTGTGATCTCCCCCCATGTCGTGGGCTCTCAGCTAACAAGAGCTAGTGCAGTCACCTGTGGGGTGTGTCTATATGAACCTATGTATATATTTTACACAAATGAGAGCTTACCTTATACACTTTCTGTATAAGTAAGATACAGTAAGATACACTTACTTTTTTTTTTTTTTAACCTTTTAAAGATATCACAGTGTGATGGGTTAATTTTATGTGCCAACTTGACTGGGCCATGGGGTGCCCAGATATTTGGTTAGACATTATTTCTGGGTGTCCCTGTGGAGGTGTTTCTGGATGAGATTAGCATTCGAATCTGTAGACTGAGTCAAGCAGATTACCCTCCCCAGTGTGGGTGGGCCTCATCCAGTCTATTGGAGGCCTGTGTAGAACAAAGTGTGAGGTAAGAGAGAATTTTCTCCCTCTGCCTGTCTTCAGCTAGAACATCCATCTTCTTGAATACTTGGACTGGAACCACACTACCAGCTCTCCTGGGTCTCCAGCTTGTAGATGGCAGATCTTTTTTTTTTTTTTTTTTTTTTAACATCTCTATTGGAGTATAATTGCTTTACAATGTTGTGTTAGTTTCTGATGGCAGCTCTTTTAACGAATCTTCATAAAATTCATGATCTACTCTCACTGTCCTGACCTTAAGCTGCTTAACATTTTTGTCTAATTAGTTTTCTCTCCAAGAATGGCTCTGACCTTTGCTAGGGTGATCACCTTAGAGAGGACACCCCTGAGGCCCCACGAAAGGCCCCTTGGGGAGGGGAGAGCAGCCCATCAGTGACTCGAGGAGTGGGTGGCTGCCTGCACGCCTCAAGGGCAGGTCGGGAGGAAGGACCCTAGGTGTTGCCCCCATTTCAAAATTCGACATTCCATTGCTTGGCCCTTGCAACATGTCAGAATTGGATATCTTTTGTTTTTCAAGAGAACCAATCCACAATTTTATTTAGTTACTTTTCAATAAGTTTACATCCTTGAGGGGATACAGCATTGCACAGATTGTATGTGCAATGGCCCTAGCAGGAAGACCATTCTTAGCAGTTCGGCAGGAACTGCCACTGTTTCCATGGGCACAAGTTACCTTTCTCCAGATTCCTCTGGTTTTGTTTGGTTTGCCGCCAGAAGTCACTCTGTTGCGCTTTATGCACACGCCTCTTGCCCAAATAGAGTTCGGTTTCATCTGGGGGCATAAACACTTTCAGTTTTAAGAAGAGCTGTGTGCTCCTTCTGGTTGCAGAGACCTCACTTAGAGCCAGCAAAAGTGGCCCTAGGCCCCAGCCTCCCCAGCGGTTCCTGCTGTAGAAGTCCCGTTGCTGGCAGGCTTCAACAGGCTCCACGATGGTGAACAGAGTGGATTTGATCTCTTTTGATAGGGTAAGAATCCCTCTCTTCTAATTAGAGAAGAACAAAGTACTTTTTTTTTTTTTTTTTTGCGGTACGCGGGCCTCTCACCGTTGTGGCCTCTCCCGTTGTGGACCACAGGCTCCGGACGCACAGGCTCAGCGGCCATGGCTCACAGGCCTAGCCACTCCACGGCACGTGGGATCTTCCCGGACCGGGTTACGAACCCGTGTCCCCTGCATCGGCAGGCGGACTTCCAACCACTGTGCCACCAGGGAAGCCCCAAAGTACTTTTTAAATATAATTTGTCACAAAATAAACTATTTTGATTGCTGAATCCAAGATGCAGTGATACATGTAGTCCTAAATCTTACTCAGATTCCCTAAAACCAGCTTTAATTTCCAGAAGGTTGATACCATATTATTTTGTTGGTACCATTTATTATTTTGTGGCGAAAAATTAACACTACAAAAAAATAATAGTTCCACTAAATAGTTCTGCCAGAGAAAACTCACTTCACTTTTTTAAGATTTGAAAGACAGCATATTAGTTTACACAGACATTGCCTCAAAATTCATAATTAATCCTCAAATGATGTAAGTGAAAGTTTTGCAGGTCAGTAAGGAGGAAAATAGAAATGAATTTCATTAAGAATTACGATTGCTCAAAGTACGGCCTGAAGCCATGCCCTCTCAAGCTCTGCAGGATCGTGTCCTCAGGCAAAGTGGGGTTGGGGTAGGAGAGAACACAAGCAGGACACCACCAAAAAGCACCCTGGGGTCTAGCAGGATGCGGCAGTTATGATTTAGGAAGCCTCAGGCCTGCTGAGTCAGCAACAAAAATATTTAGCCCTCCTGGGGTTCTTTTGAAACCTCAGAAGCTCCTCAAAGCCCCACTGTAGGCCCAGGGCACCGAGTTGCTGAGAAAGGTCACCACTACAAATATTGTGTAACCTGAGGTCCCGGTGGACAGACCTGGGGGAAGGAGACGCCGACCCTGGTGGGTGTTGCAGTAACACCCTCCTCACTGAGCTGCCAGCGCCCTCCTGTGCCCGTTCCTGTATGTTCACAGCAGGGCAACCAGAGTGACCCGTTCCAGACACTTCTGATCGTGTCGGGCCTCTGCTGAAACATCCAGGCCTCATGTCACTCTTAGAACAAGGACCCCATCCTCATAGGGTCTTCAGGCCCACGTCTCCACCTTCATCGTCTACTTCCTGCTCCCACGCACCAGCCTTCTGTAAGCTCCTCAAGCATTCCATGAGGGCACTTTGCTGCCCTGGAGCTGTGTACAGGCCGTTCCCTCTGCCGGGAACTCTCTCCCCTCCCCTTTCCTCTGCCTTGTCTCACCCTTGTGCTTCAGATCTCAGCCTAAAAGTCAGTTCCTCCATAAACTTCCTGCCCCAGGCTAGTTTGCCTCTCCCAGCACCAAGTGTCTTTCCCTCAAGAATTTATCACAATAGGACCTCCCTGGTGGTGCAGTGGTTAAGAATCTGCCTGCCAATGCAGGGGACATTGGTTTGAGCCCTGCTCTGGCAAGATCCCACATGCCATGGAGCAACTAAGCCCGTGTGCCACAGCTACTGAGCCTGTTCTCTAGAGACCACGAGCCACAACTACTGAGCCCGTGAGCCACAACTACTGAAGCCTGCGCGCCTAGAGCCTGTGCTCCGCGACAAGAGAACCACTGCAGTGAGAGGCCCACGCACCATAACAAAGAGTAGCCCCTGCTCACTGCAACTGAGAAAGCCCGCGTGCAGCAATGAAGACCCAATGCAGCCCAAAATAAATAAATTTATTTATTTAAAAAAAAAGGATTTATCACAATATGCAATTATGCAGGCATGTGCATGATTATTTTACGTCTTCCTCCTCCACTTAGGCTGTGATCTCCACAAGGGCAAGGCCCATGTCTGTTTCGCTCACCATGTTATTTCCTCATGCCTGGCACAGGTACCTCACAGGCTCTCAATAAATGCTTCATGCATGAATAAATGGTAGAGTGCCGTCCCATCCTTTATAAATGTAAGATTGGGGTTCACTCCCCACCACTCCAGCACAGGGTATAATCCGCATGCAAATTTATATCACAAATACAGTGAAGGTTTCCTCGTATCTTATCCTCTAGGCTTTAATTGTATTTTGATTACTTCAATTTGTGTATCTCCGTCCTTTAAAGACAAAGAAAATCACAGACTCATAATGGTAAGGGGGACATAGTTATTTTGACTGGATAGTTTTAAATATTAGGCAAATGTTAAGCAGTCTAGTCAAGTTAACTGAGCTTCCTAAATTTTTCTACTGTTAGAGATTATCTCCCTGCCCTGGAAGTCTAGTCAAATGCCACTTAAATCTTTATGCACCCTAATAGACAAGGAAAATTTTTCTTTGCTTTTCATGTACTCTCCCTCTGACTGATGGTCTGGGAAGTGAAGATCAACCAGATGTAGTTGCAGCATCTTCCTCATTCTTCAGGAGCTCTCTGAGTAGTTGATGGATGCTATGCCCTCTGTTCTCTGAAATAAATCACCCCCCATTTCTAGCTTAATTCCTTTATTTAAAGTGGTTTTTCTTCTTAACTTCTGTGTAGGTGCCATGGAAAAGGCAACTTTGAAAAGAATTGTAAGGATAAACCAGCTCTGCCAAATATTAAGTACATTATAAGGCTACGATAACTGATGAGACTAGCGCCAGGATTTCTGCTTCAGTAGCCATGTCCTTTGGGCACCAGAGTAACTAAAGCACTGGAAATCCCCGACAGTGCTGGCCAGGGCTGTGATCCCTCATGGTTCCTCATGGGGTTCCCCACTTGACCCACTTGAGGATACCTCTAGGCCAAGGAACCCACTTAAGGATCACAGTCTCAGCCTGAGAGTGCCTAGCTTCTCCTGGCTTTCCTGGCCTCACTTGTTTTCTGGTCGCTATCCCTTTTATCCTCTGAGTGAAAGCCCTGCTCTCTTCTCTTCCCTTACAATATCTGTGGTTAGCCTATTGGGAAGGCCCTCAATTGCCCTTTCAGTGATGAGCCCCAGTTGTCATCAACTGACAATCAGTCCTCAACGGCAAGTGGTGCCCATTCTTCATCACACCTGATAAGTCTCATCTTTACTTCAAGGAGAGAAGAGAGGTGTTACCTCTCAGCCCTAGAGAAATTTGACCTCACACCCAGAATGGACCAAGCTCTTTACCATCCACAAAGACAAAGACAATGAAAGTTGAATATTCATTTAAAGAGAAAGTTTATATTCTGCTCTTCAGACTATAATCCATTTAATACAAATATCTCCAACATACACACACAAAAAAGGTGATTACATTTTTTTTATATTTAAAAAACTCCCCTTGGAAAGAACAGTCATTGTAATTTGTATCTTGTTTAATGTTCAATTTACTAAACCTTCAATTTTAATAAACAAAACTTTGAAAGTCAAATTTTCTTATACATTCAAGCAATGATCATATACTTATATTACCATGAATTACCTAAGCTACAATTAAAATTTTAGCATGACTCATTTTTGAACACTTCACACACAAACACAATGAACCCTTCAAACTACTCTAAATTATCAACCCAATTCATTTCCTAATTTTTTCTATACTTCCTAGGCCTTCTCTAAGTTATACAAAATCTAGTACTACTTACTACAATACCTTTCTAGTATTATGGAAATTTTGGTCCGAGGTTGGTTGAACCCACTGTTTTTGGAGAGCCAGCTGTAATCATGGCCCAAGGGAAGAAATAAGCGGGTGTGTGTTACTGTTCTCCTACTTGTTAAAATCAACCCCAAATTAAACACGTGTCATCGCATTCATTCTTCTACTATGACCTCCTCTTCATTCATCTTATATTAACTTTTCTTTTAAATGTTATTAACTTTGTACAAGTTCAACAATTCCAACTATAATTACCATTTTCTTTGTGATGGTCAAAGGCAAGTGGGAACCTCCCCAGGTCAACTCCTGTGTCCTTTCAGCACAACTCCGGAAGTCCTGGAAATCATTCCTGCTTTGCCCCACATATATACTGAGGTTTTCTCTGCCCTGGACATGGACTCAGCTACCCTCTGGGAGTCCTGTTTCCTTGTAGAGACCAATTCTGGGCAGAGGGGGTGCACAAGAGAGTGAGTGTGGGGAAAAGTGACTCCACTGCTTTTCTCCGTCATTAGCAGTGCTGGCAGGAAGTGTCTTTAAGGACTTGCATTACACTAAGGTGCTCTGATTTAACAGATATTGTTGTAACCCACTTTTTTCTTTTTCTGTCTTGTAGTTGTTACCATTTATTATTATTTTTTAATTGGAGTACAGTTGTTTTACAATGTTTTGTTAGTTTTTACTGTACAGCAAAGTGAATCAGTTATATGTGTACATATATCCCCTCTTCTTTGGATTTCCTTCACATTTAGGTCACCACAGAGCACTGAATAGAGTTCCCTGTGCTATACAACAGGTTCTCATTAGTTATCTGTTTTATACATATTAGTGTATATATGTCAATCCCAATCTCCCAGTTCATCCCACCCTCCCTTTCCCCACTTGGTGTCCATACTTTTGTTCTCTATGTCTGTGTCTCTATTTCTGCCTTGCAAACCTGTTCATCTGTACCATTTTTCTAGATTCCACATATATGCGTTAATATATGATATTTGTTTTTCTCTTTCTGACTTACTTCAGTCTGTATGACAGTCTCTAGGTCCATCCATGTTTCTACAAATGACCCAGTTTCATTCCTCTTTATGGCTGTGTAATATTCCATTGCATGTATGTGCCACATCTTCTTTATCCATTTGTCTGTCAGTGGGCATTTAGATTGCTTCCATGACCTGGCTATTGTAAACAATGCTGCAATGAACATTGGGGTGCCTGTGTCTTTTTGAATTATGGTTTGTAACCTACTTATAGTGTGAGATTTCATTCACCACCATGTTATTTTCTTTTCTACTCTTTCTTTCCTCAAGGCAACTGTGGCTGAGAGAGCTTATGTAATGGGTCCCAGGTGACATCATCAGTAAGCAGCAGACAGTATTTCAAACCTGGTTGAATCCCAAAGCTCATATTCTCTCTGTTACACAGCACTTTGTGAAACAGAAACTATGGTCCTGGTCCTTTGTTCATTTATTCCATCAATCAGTCCTTCCATATAGTTTAGGACTTGTCTTCTTTCTCCATCCTCTGTCAAGGGTTATAAGGTGATCTAAGTATGTCTTGCCATTCTGGATACACTACCAATGAGGAAGTGTGATTGCATCAAAATGAGAAAGAGTTCTTTTCAAAATTATTTTTATACCTTTAAGAACTATTCTCTCAAGGCAATAAAATTACCTTATGTTTCAAGATCAAGGTCGGGATAAAAAGTAGAGTATAAGGGAACAACAAAAGAAATAACCTGGACAGTGCAAGCCAACAGAACAGCAGTTAATGAGGATTCAAATCTTGCTGAGCTCTAAATTTCACAATAAACGACTTGCTTCCTCCTTATACAATTGGCCTGATGATCAAAAATCAGCCCACTTAAAGCTCTTATCCCAGCACCTGGCATAGAGCAAGTGCTCAAAAAATATTATCGACCATTAGTAGAGTTACTTCTTTCTGAACCAACCAGTTTATGGAACACCTACAATATGTACAGTATTATGATTCAGTCTGGGGGTTAGTATAAACAAAACAATCCTGCCTGTCACATAATTAAAATAATGATTTCAAGAATTAATGTTGCTGATAAAAATGTTTATAAAAGTCACAAGGTGCTGTTTTGAGTCAGAGGAAGAAGATGGGCTGGCAGCAGGTGGGGGTGAGCCAGCTCAGAGGAATGGGAGACACTTGGCATACTTCAGTAGCACCCTTCCACCTGTCCTCTTTCACAGCCTGAGAAAAATAAATGAGTGAAAAGTAACTGAGCTCAGAACTATGGTGGATTAACATAGACTAAAGGTACATCTTTATTAAATATTAAGTCAGATGGTTTAAGCATTTAAGATGTCTTGCCTTCATCAAGAGGTCAAAGGGCAATCTTGTTTTTAGACCTAAAAAAGACTTTATCTCACCCCAATCCTACTTCCTCCAAATACGTCACACTTTAGTTATTACTACTTAGGTTTCTTCGAAATTGAATTATTTGTAGTGAGATGGATAGACCTAGAGTCTGTCATACAGAGTGAAGTAAGTCAGAAAGAGAAAAACAAATACCGTATGCTAATACATATATATGAAATCTAAAAAAAAAAAAAAAAGTCATGAAGAACCTAAGGGCAAGACAGGAATAAAGATGCAGACCTAGTAGAGAATGGACTTGAGGATACGGGGAGGGGGAAGGGTAAGCTGGGACAAAGTGAGAGAGTGGCATGGACATATAAACACTACCAGACGTAAAATAGATAGCTAGTGGGAAGCAGCCGCATAGCACAGGGAGATCAGTTTGGTGCTTTGTGACCACCTAGAGGGGTGGGATAGGGAGGGTGGGAGGGAGGGAGATGCAAGAGGGAAGAGATATGGGGATATATGTATATGTATAACTGAGTCACTTTGTTATAAAGCAGAAACTAACACACCACTGTAAAGCAATTATACTCCAATAAAGATGTTAAAAAATTTTTTTAATACAATAAAATGTGAATACTACAGTCTAAAAAGAAAACTTAGGTTTCTTCATTCAGAGTGATTATAGTCCCAAATGAGGGTCTACTAAAGTCTTCAGTGGCCTTCCATCTGTAGGGCTGCTGGATCAAAAATACTGTAATCAGCTCAGTAGGACGTAGTAATAAGTAGGTGAGAAATTTGGAAAGTCCCTGTCCCACATATTATAAAATTTATTTTGTGTAAAAGCAGAAGGAAAATCCTCAAACCACTGGTACACAGCAAATCTTAGTCAAAGCTGATCTCATTTTCTGTAGACAGTGGCACAAATAGATAATAAATAATTCCTTTTAGTTCCTAATTTCTCAAATACATAATAAGTTGGCTAAGGTAGCTGAGCAACCTAATTAGTAGCTTCAGCCAACTCAGTAGAAGTTTTAAAAAGATAATTTTAAAATATTATATACGACTGAAGTCTTTCTATCAAGCTCAAAAGTAGTGTTGGAAATAGGTGCTAGAATAAACACTACAATGAAAACCTAAGCTTATACTGTTATATATATTTTTCCCTTTGTAATTGGCACTTCTGTATCATTTGACCAAGTGTTCATTGAGAGAGTCACCTCTCAAATTTCTGATAAATGTAGCACAAGTTTTGTAACTCTCTGTGAACCCTTCCATGAAAAGGGGGCTAGAAAAACTATACACATAAATATAAGTGATTCCCCCAGGACTGTGTGTGTCCAGAGAGTTTGTCATCTGTCTGCTGCTATGGATAAAGAAGAGTAAGTCTTTCACATGAAATCAAATCCCCAGGCTTACTCACTCACAGAAATAGGAGTCACGTTTACATTATTCCCAGAGCACAGGAATCCTGATCCAAAAAATTAAACTGAGTGCAAGGCAGAAATAGAGACACAGATGTAGAGAACAAATGTATGGACACCAAGGGGGGAAATTAGGGTGGGGGGGATGAATTGGGAGATTGGGATTGACATATATACACTAATACATATAAAATAGATAACTAATAAGAACCTGCTGTATAAAAAAATAAAATAAAGATGTTCAAAAAAAACCAAAAACACAAACAAAAAAACCAAAAAATTAAACTGAGAGCTAGTCTGGGACTCCAAAAGCCCTTCGATCTAAGAAAAGGCAAACTACCCTGTAAGGGTAGCTTGAAGAATTAGTATTTCAAAAATTTGGAATAATCTGACCATGTGCCCAATGTTAGGGACATATTTTTTTTTCCTTTCACACTGAAAACATTTATAAAAGTCGAATATTTACAAAAATTGACCACTGAAGCCAACAACAAAAGGAATCTCAGTAAATACAAAAACTCGGTACCACCAAGAAAATACAATCAAAAACAGATTTTTAAAATGAATCAATGTATTTGAACATAAGAAATAGTTTTCTAAATACTTCATGTGTTAAAGAATAAACCATTATAAAAATTATAAAATATTTAGAAATGGGTGCCATTCTATATGTGGAATGCAACAATGCTTAGAGAAAAAATCAGATATAGTAGAAAAGAAGAGAAATTAAAAGCTAATGGTCTAAAACATTCAGTTGAATAAGTTATAAAAATAATAAAATAATAAAACAAAGTAGAAAGAAGGAACTAATAAATGTAAGAACAGAAGTGAATGGAGTAAAAACAAAGCTAACTAACTAGGTTTAATAAAAATCAAAAGCTGACTCTTTACAGACCTGTAAAATGGATAAACTCTCCAAAATTAGTCAGTAATAAACAAGAAAAGGCAGAAATAAATAATACTAAATATGAAAATTAAATATAAATATTGATATGGTAAATTTTTTTCATTTCATCAAAGCTGCGAACAATAGAGCAATAAATAATTAGATGCAGTAGACAATTTTCTAGAAAAATATTAAAAAATCAACAAGAATTTTAAAAGACTGAAAAGATCTATAAACTTTAAAAAATAAGTCAAATCAGTAATAAAAAAAATTCAACAGCTAAAAAATGGCAGTGATCTTTCAAAATAGTTCAGCAACTTGGGAAGACAGTTTGGCAGTTTCTTGCAAAACTAAACATACTCTTACCTATGATCCAGCAATCACACTCCTTAGTATTTACCCAAAGGACTTGAAAACTTATGTCCACACAAAAACCTGCACATGGATGTTTATAGCAGCTTTATTCATAATTACGAAAACCGGGAAGCAACCAAGATGTCCTTCAGGGCTTCCCTGGTGGCGCAGTGTTTGGGAGTCCGCCTGCTGATGCAGGGGACACGGGTTCATGCCCCGGTCCGGGAAGATCCCACATGCCGCGGAGCGGCTGGGCCCGTGAGCCATGGCCGCTGAGCCTGCGCGTCTGGAGCTTGTGCTCCACAGCGGGAGAAGCCACAACAGTGAGAGGCCCACGTATCGCAAAAAAAAAGAAAAATGTCCTTCAGTAGGTGAACAGATAAACTGTGGTACATGCAGACAATGGAATATTACTGAGTGCTAAAAAGAAATGAGCTATCAAGTCATGAAAAGACATGGAAGAAACTTAAATGCATATTATGAAGTGAAAGAAGCCAATTTGAAAAGCTGCATACTGTATGATTCCAACTATATGACATTGTAAAAGAGGCAAAACTATGCAGACAGTAAAAAGATCAGTGGTTGCCAGGGGTTGGAGGTAGGGAGGGATGAATCAGCAGATTGCAGAGGACTTTTAGAGCAGTAAAAGTACTCTGTATCATACTATAATGGTGGATACATGTCCTTATGCATTTGTTAAAACCCATAGAATGTACAGCACCAAGAGTGAAACCTAATGTGAACTATGGACTTTTGGTGATAACGATGTGTCAACGTAGATTCATCATTTGTTAACAAATGTACCACTCTGTGAAGGATGTTGATAACGAGGGAGTCTGGGAGGGTGGGGAGAGATGGAGTTTATGAGAACACTCTGTACTTTCTGTTCAACTTTGCTATGAACCTAAAACTGCTCTTAAAGAAAAATTCTATTTAAAAAGAAAAAAAAGCAACAACCCTTGATAGTTTTCCAAATATTTGAAGAAAGATAACAAAAATCTTAAATAAGATGTTAGCAAACTAAATCCAGCAATGTATTAAAACCTAAAAAATAAAAAAT
This sequence comes from Mesoplodon bidens, assembly GCF_964165515.1. Classification (NCBI taxonomy): domain Eukaryota; kingdom Metazoa; phylum Chordata; class Mammalia; order Artiodactyla; family Ziphiidae; genus Mesoplodon; species Mesoplodon bidens. Next base: position 77,021,332 of record NC_138161.1, on the reverse strand, counting down.
AAAGTGAGGTTCATTTCCAGAATGAAACAGTGGTTTAGCTTCAGAAAGTCTATCAATGTAGAGGCCAGTTAGCATGTTAAAAAAGGAAAAATACATAATTATTTCCATAGATCTGGAAAACTCATTTAACAACTTAAAACCCATTTATAATTAGAAAATAAACTCTTAGCAAAGTAGGAATAGAAGGGAAAGCTTATGACCTCATAAAAGATGTCCTCCAAGAAATTACAGCAAACATTATACTAAATAATGAAACATTGGAAGTGTTTCCTCACAATCAAGAAAAATTCAGGGATTTTCAATATCAGCTCTCCTATTTAACCCAAGGTTTCAGCACCCACAGTAAGACCAGAGGTGAATATAAAATGTTTAATGGTTGGAAAGGAAGAAAAAAGTCTTACCATTAATTGCAGACAATATAATTGTTTATGTATGTATTTGTTTTCTGTTGCAGGGTAATAAATTATCACAAGTAGAGCAGCTTCAAACAGTACACACTTATTACCTCATAGTTCAGTAGAATTTTGTTCTCTGCTCAAGGTCTCAGAAAGCAGAAATCAAGGTGGCGCCCTGTTTCTATTCTCAGTTGGAGCTCAGGGTCCTCGTCCAAGCTCATGCAGTTGTTGGCAGAATTAAATTCCTGTGCTTGTAGGACTGAGGTTTCCATCTCCTTGATTGTCTGGGAACTGCTCTCAGCTCCCAGAAACTGCCCGCAGTCCCTTACCACATGCCCCACACTACGACAGTGTACTTACTCAAAGCCTCCAGGAGAGTCTTTCCTTTCCATGGGCTAAGACTGAGTCGTGTATGATATAACAGTAATGGGAGTGACTATCCCATCATCTTTGCCGTATAAAATAACCTATTCAAGGGAGTGACTATTCCACCATATTCACAGATCTTGCCACACTCAGTGGAGGAGATTACATGGGGGTGTATATCAGAAGGTGAAAATCTTGGGGACTTTCTTAGACTTTTGCCTACCACAGCATAGAAAATCTAAGAGATTCTTTAAAACTATTATACCTAATATGACATTTTAACAGATTGCTAAATATAAAAGATCAACAGATAAAAAAACAAAAGCATTTAGACAAGAGTCACTAATAAAAAATGTAATAAAAAAGAAGTTTCCAATCTTAGCACAAAACAAAACAAAACCACCAGGTATTAAACTAGGAAAAAAATTCTAACAAAAATAGTACATGATCCAGGGAAAATTATCAAATTATAATGAAGGACATGAAAATGAAGTACACCTAAACAAGTAGACATATCTACCACAGTCACAAATGGCAAAACTTAATATTTTTGTTTGTTCGTTCTGTTGGGTTATTTTTGGCCGGGCCCTGCGGCTTGGGGGATCTTAGTTCCCCGACCAGGGATGGAACCCAGGCCCACAGCAGTGAAAGCGCCAAGTCTTAACCACTGGACCACCAGGGAATTCCCCAAAACTTAATATTTTAAATAAGTCAGTTCTCTCCAAATTAATCGATAAATGCCATGCAATTCCAGACAAAACCCCAACAAATTTTTTTCATGGAGCTTGTCAAGTTCATTCTCAGATTAATAGCAAGTAACAAAAGGAAAAGTACAGCTAAGAAAAAAATTGAAGAAGGACGAAGAAGAGAAGGAGATGGTGACTCACACTTCTGGATAATATAACTTACTAAGAAGGAGACACTAAAATAACGAGTGCCAGGTGTCTGTAAAATAACAAGCCCAGATAGACAAATCAACCAAGGAACACATTTACATGCAGGTCCCCACATGTGTGAAAACCCCATTCATGGCAAGGGTGGCATTACAATTTAGACCAGTGAATGATGCTGGGACAACTAGCTATTGATTGGGGGGAAAAATCACTTTTTCACCCACACATACAAAATTATGGATACTAGAGACCCAATGCGGAAAACAACATCTTAACACATGTAGAAGAAAATAAGAGCCTATTTTTATGACATCTGAGTAGGAAAGGAATTTCTTCAATGAGATAAAAGCACAAACCATGAAAGAAAATCTAACTCTGATTACATTAAAGTGTAAAACATATGTAGAACAAAATTCAGCATACATGAAGTGAAAAAAGCAATGCATAGACTGAAAGAAGTTTTCAATACCAATACCCGACTACGTCAGCGGGGCTCCACCACCTGCTTCCACTGGGTTTATCAACAGAGAGCCCAGTGGAGTGGAGGCAGGCAAGTGCTCTGAGGTCAGAGCATCTATCCTCCCCGTATCCGTGGATGTCCCCATGACTGACTGTGACTCTCAACCAAAGACCGCAGCTCCTGAAAGAGCCCTCTCCACACAGCCTCACTGTCCCCAGCTTTCTTCTCTGCTCCACTGGCTTAGGGGTCCAAGGGCCCCACTGTTAGTAGCCCTTATGGTTTCCTTAAACCCTGCCCACACCTTATGTATACTCACTTCTGATCGCCCAATTTAAGTTGGCCATCTGTTCTCCCCTGGGACACTGACTAGTACAAATGCTGCTGTTAATGTGGTGTAGCCCTGTTAGGCAAGTTACTTAACCTGTCTGACTCCAATTACTTCATCTATAAATGGTGCAGCCGTGGGAATTAGTTAATATGATTTACATAAGCTCCGCAACACAGCATCCAGCCCATGAGCAGACAGTAACGGTTGCTATTGCTGTCATAATGGTGGTGGTTATTACTGATGTTACTGCTAATATTTCTTCATTTCTACCCAGTGATGTGAGTAGTATCTAACCATAGCTGGGCAAAAACACCAAAGCTGAACCTGAGACAGGATTCCTAAAGCGTAATTTGCTATCCGACTTAAAGAACTTCCCAGGGTTTTCCTAACGTCACCATCATAATAAATGTTTCACGATTTACGATTTCCACACTCTTTACGAGGTAGCATTACAGAGAGTTATCTTCTGTCCACTTATGATGAATGGGCCAGTCCAGTTCCTCTCTGGCAACAAAAGAAGTCTTCACTATTTGCAAAGCCAGGCCCCACCAATCACATTCACCAGACACCTGCAGGTGTGTCAGCCACAGCAGTCAGCGATGCATTTGCAAATGCAGGTCTCCTTAAACAGCAGCCAACACAAACCAGTGGTGGAGGCCAGCCGGCACCCACTCCTGCACCTCTGCTGGCTGCAGGCTTCATGGGTCAATTCTGCCAATCAATTATCATGACATTGGTCCTTACATACCTAATGACACTCATGTCCAGACAGATTCAATTTTATATACATATTTGTTAAATACTACAAGTTACAACACAGAATAAACGCTTTAATTGTTACGACATACTGAGCTATTTGAAAAAAATTACGCAATGGGAATTGTGGGGAAACAATGTAGTAAACACTTGGTTACCTTGCCCCATGGAGAGGGAGGGACATTCTAAACTGGAGGGACAGTTGAATGTAGGAGGGACATTCAAATCATGTATATCTCTTAATTTTATTTTTATAGCTTATTTACTCCACCCTAATTATATTTGCATGGTGTCTAAGATCTGTTGCCATGTTAGAGCCTTAGACTGTGTGAAGGGTAAAGGAGGGGACCTTCCTAGGGTGATGGACATGCTCTGTATCTTGATTGGGGTGCTCGTTATGTGGATCCATACATTTGTCAAAACTCTTGGAACTGCATATTTAAGACCCGGGCATTTCTCTGTAGGCCATAGCTCAGTTGTAATCGAGGTTATAGGAACAGGTAGAGGAATAGAAAAGTTAAAACACAAGTTCTAAGAGGATACATTTGAAAGTATAACATATCCCACGGTACCAATTTCTTTATGTGACAGAATAAAATCTTGGAATACTAAGCAAATCGATCTGAACTCCCCAGGGGGTTACTAAATAATTTCTGGTGAGAGGAGGAGACTCAAAGACCTGTCAGTGACCAAAGGGAGTCAATTGACCATTAGGGCTTTGCAGGGAGTAAACCGCCCACGTAATTATAGGGTCAGTGCCTCAACTATCTGTGCTCATTCGGGTGGGGTTGACCTGGTGACACCCTCGCATTTTTGGGAAAGGCTTCAGCCCCTAAAGTATCTTTATTTTTCAGGAGCATATGCTCGAAGTCATTGTGGTTTATCCCCAAGGGCCAAAACACAGTGAGATGGATTCCTAGGTGGCTGAACAAGAAAACTACAGATTATTGACTGACAGCTTGTTGTTACTCTAAAAGTATGTCTCGGTGCTGTGCCCCAGGGCTCTTTGTCAAACATAATCAACAATTGGATGAGAGCATAGAAGAAGTGTTTACCAAATATTCAGAAGTGGCATGCAGGGGTGAGACCACCAGTAAGAGACGCTACATGCTCACAATTCACATCACCTGAACAAGAATGATGCCTGGGCCCAAGCCAAAATGTTAAACTAGAATAAATTAAAAAACAAACTGCCATTAGTTCGAAAAAGCCAATTGCCAAATCCAGGGTGTGAGCAGGGAAACCAGACTTGAGGGAAATAAGCCCTATGGTTTGTTTTTCTGTTTGTTTGTTTTTGCTGTACACGGGCCTCTCACTGTTGTGGCCTCTCTGGTTGTGGAGCACAGGCTCCGGACGCGCAGGCTCAGCGGCCATGGCTCACGGGCCCAGCCCCTCCGCGGCATGTGGGATCTTCCCGGACCAGGGCATGTACCCGTGTTCCCTGCATCAGCAGGCGGACTCTCAACCACTGCGCCACCAGGGAAGCCCAGCCCTATGGTTTTAATTGACCACGTGTACAGTTATGAGCCAATGGTTGTACAGTTGGTTACAGATTGACTGCATTGACAGGTCTGATGAACTCAACACTATTGTCTCTGGTTCCAGGTGCTGCATTTTATGAGTGACATTGACAAGCTGGAGTGTGCCAGAGAGGAGGAACAGGATGGGAGGAGACACCTCATTCTACTACCAACATTTTAGGAAACACATTGCTTAGCCTGAAAAAGGGTAGACAGGTACGGGTTAGGCCCTTAACCATCCTGATTTGCCCAGGACTGAGAAGGTTTCCAGACACAGAGCTTTCAGGGTTTTGTTTTGTTTTGTTTAAAAGATTTTTTTTGATGTGGACCACTTTTAAAGTCTTCATTGAATTTGTTACAGTATTGCTTCTGTTTTATGTTTTGGTTTTTGACCACAAGGCACGTAGGATCTTGGCTCCCCGACCAGGGTTCGAACCCACACCTCCTGCACTGGAAGCTGAAGTCTTAACCACTGGCCCACCAGGGAAGTCCCAGAGCTTTCAGTTTTAAAGCTGGGATAATCCTAGGCAAACCAGGACAAGCTGTCACCCTAGGTTGAGGTGACAATGGGGTAAGAGGTACCAGGACATACGACTGCTGATTTCCAAATATTTGGAGGGGCTTATTCTCAACTGCCCTCATGTGGACCAGATCAGTGGTAGAACTTAGCCAGAGGCAGGGCTGAACTCAAGGTAAGAAAGGCCTTGAGATTCCCAGGGAACTTTCTCAGGAGAAGGAACAGCACAGGGCAGGTCTGCATGAGGAGGTGGTCATGACTCCTGGGGTATGAAAACCCTTTAAACACACACGCACCAGAAAATTCATCATGGTCACAACCCCTGCATTCAGCGATGCTTTTATTATATTAATATATATTATATATCATTCTACATATTAATATATATTATTCTATTATATATATTATTCTATTACATTAATCACAACAGTGTCTTGAAACATTTGGAAACTGGGAGACATGATTTATCCTTTCTATACAGAATGCTCGGCTCCCAGCTCCCAAGCAAGTCCTCCAACCCCCTCGCCACTTCCAAGTTTGCCAGCCACAGGGGAAAGGGTGAGGCTGGATGTTGCTTGAGATTCCTTTCAACTCCAGGGTTCTGTGTGTCCTGGGCTTGGCATCGTGCTTGAGCTACAGTAAGTGCTCAGGAAATGGTGGTTACCACTTATCGTCATCATCATCAGTGGCAGGGAGCATGCGCATGTCCTTTCCCAATCACTTCTTTTCCTTCCCAGACACCACGCTGCCTGCGGCAGAGCCCTCGCGGGTAACTGAGTAACCAGAGACCTGACAGAGGCCCCGCTGAGTAAGGGGTTTGTTTTCTCACAGAAGAGGAAGTCTGGAGATCAGCAGCTGCAGGGAAGTCATTCAAGAGGCAGGCTCGGGCTTCCCTGGTGGCGCAGTGGTTGAGAGTCCGCCTGCCGATGCAGGGGACACGGGTTCGTGCCCCGGTCCAGGAAGATCCCACATGCCGCGGAGCGGCTGGGCCCTTGAGCCATGGCCGCTGAGCCTGTGCGTCTGGAGCCTGTGCTCCGCAATGAAAGAGGCAGCCTCCTTCTTTCTTCCTGCTCTAACTTCCTCAGTGTGCAGCTCTTGTAGCAAAGTGGCTGCTGCAACTCCAAGCCTTGCACCTGAATTCCAGGAAGGAAAAAAAGGGAAAGGGAAGGGCATAAGAGCACCCCAGCTGAGCCAGACCCCTTTTAAAAGCCATTCCTGGCAGCCCCATGTAGAAACTCCTTGGATGTCATTGGTCAGTACTGGGTCACACAGCTACTGCTGGCTGCAAGGGCATTGCCACAGCATTTACGGGACACATTGCCACCCTGAACAACACTGGGATCTGCTTAGTAAGGAAGAAAAGAAGAACGGATATTGGGTAGGCAGAGAACAGTGTCTGCCTCAGCCACCTCTGGGCATATACACTTGTTACCTCCCTGGCTGTCCCTGCTCCTTGGGGAACTAAAAACCACCAGTCCTAATGGCAGGGCCAGAGCCTGCAGCCCCAGTAGGAGGGCAGGGATGTCAAGAAGAGAGCGAGTACAGGCTGCCATGCTGTGTCTCAGCAGGGAGCTCCGTGATGCCCAAAGCAGAACTGGTCGAAGTTAACCCTGGGCCCAAGGAATTTTTGTTTGTGACAACAGAACTGTTGGAAATGGAAAAAGGATTTGGGTAAGTCTTTTTCTTTCTCAAGACTGGTGGAGTTGGCATAACTGTTAAAAAGAATGTTCTACCAGGACACTCTGTTCTAAAAACAAAACCAGAATGACTGAAAAGTGAGCCAAGAGGAGGCAGGCCTCGTGCAGAGTGAGGAAGGTTAGTTACATGGTTTGTGCAGTGATGAAGAAACAGAGAAGAGCTGGTCCTGGTTAGATGAGTCTCCCTGGCTTGTTGTCTGCCAGTGCCTGGAAGGTGCCAGTGTGCGTACCTACATTAACCTGGTAGCTCCCAGCACCCCCCAACACAGGCACCCAGATGAGAAGGCATGTGAAGCTGGTTTTGCCTCACCCCAGCCACAGCTTCCTAATCCAGCCCTGCTTGAAGCCTGGTCCCTGGACCCAAAGCAGCAGTACCAGCAGCACCTGGGAGCTTGGTAGAAATGCAAAATCTCAGGCCCATCCCAGACCTACTGGGATTCTGATATATAGGCAAGTTTGAGAATCCCTAGCCTAGGTCAGTGTCTAATAGCAGGGAAGTATTCAATAAGAGTTAACTGGTCTGTGGTTTTCTACCATATACCTATCACAAGAGAATTACTAAGCCGGTAAAAAGTTAAATCAGTACTATCTAATAAGTTCAGAAAGAGTTTAGGGTGTTCGATGAATTAGGGAAACTTTCTCTATAGACCTGCCATTGAATTTAAATTTCTTAAAAAAAATTTTTTTTTAATTCTAATCACAGCATCTGTCTTAAAGGTCATAGCAAGAAATAATTTGTTTGCAGAAGTTTATTTCATTAGAGTTTTGGCACCAAGTATAGGGATAAGATGTATCCAAAAGTTCTGCATACTCCTAGCATTGTCATAGCCCCAATTAACGAGACAGGCCCCAATTTTAACATGATATCCGTTATGGGATAAATTGTGCTCCGCCCACCCCTCACCCCAAATTCAGTCCTAACCCCCAGACTTTAAAGAGGTGACAAGGTACAATGAAGTCATTAAGGTGGGCCCTAGTCCAATATGACTGGTGTCCTTATAAGAAGAGGAGATTAGGACACAGACAGGCACAGAGGGAAGACCATGTGAGGACATGGAGAAAACGGCCATCCACAAACCAAGAAGAGAGGCTTCAGAAGAAACCAGTACTGCCAAGCCTTGATCTCAGACTTCTAGCCTTCAGAATTGTGAGAAAAATTTTTGCTATTTAATCTACCCAGTCTGTGGCATTTTGTTAGGGCAGGCCTAGCAGAAGAATAACGTTATACAAAAGACTCACGATGAAGTTGGGCCTCTCCTGGCACTTACGTGGTGGTAGGCATTTGTGCTGTTCCAAATACTTTCAGCGCCCTACCTCCTGGGGAACGTGATGATACTGTACCTTCCCACCCTCTGAAGAAGTTAGGCATGACCATGTGATGGGCTTTGGCCCATAAAAGGTGAGCAGAAGTGACATGTCACTTCTGTCAGGAACTTCACGAGCCTGAGGACAGTTGTCTCTGCTCTCAGCCACAGCAAGGAACAGGCTCCTGAGGAAGCTGTTCCATCAGCTTGCCCCTGGTTGGCCCCCAGCCAACCCAGTAATGGACTCATAGTGAGAACGGCAAGTAAACTTTTGCTATTTTAAGCCCTGAGATTTTGGCATATTCATTATTGCAGGGAACCCAGACTCTCCTGACTGCTACATCAGTTTACTCACCATTTCAAATCTGAGTCATCTCATTTACCAAATTTCAAACATTCAGTTGTTTTGTTGAATTCAGATGATAGGCCCATCCATTAAACCATTGATGTGGGGGGGAATGGATTTTTTAAACCTAAAGTATGTGATACTTGCATGCTAGTAAGAGGGCACAGGGCTTCTTATAGAAGGTGGGAAGATGTCACTGAGGTTAGTCCCAAGAAAAGACAATTCAGCAAGTCTCCCTGCACTGGGTAGGCACAGCTAAAGGAGGGTACAACCACCGTGTTCCAAACTGGCAGTTCCCTCTGATTATCATTGCGTTCATCTCACGCCTGGCATTTTACACAGAAGAGACTGAAGCCAGTTTGGGTGGTTGAGCTGCGACTAGACCTCATTCCTCCTGCCTCTCAGACAAGAGCCCTTTGCGCTAGACTGTACTTGTTTGTCCTTTAAGAATCAAAAGACAAGAATCTCACTCTAGCCAGCAGTAGTAGCTCCTTATCCTAAAACCTGGTCATAATTCTATTACCAATGAAAACTATTTTTCACGAACCTTTGTTTCCAAAAATGAATATTCCTATGATCCAACTTGTATGCTTTTTTCAGCCTAGGTGTGCAGAACTTCTGAGGAACCTCTAAGAACAAATCCCATTTCTGGGCTACCAGGTCTTCCACCTTTTGCCTTTACCCCAGGTAGCCCCTGGCCACTCCAGCCAGCCTCACTGCAGCCCCAGGTTTGCTTGCTCAGAAACCCCTTCTGCCTGGAACGGCCTGTCCCTTGATGTTCTCCCAACTTGCTGTCTCTTCTAAACCCACCACAAATCCAGCCTGTCTTGAATAGTTTCCTGCCTTGAAGATCCACCCACTGCATCATTACATTCTAAGAAACACAACTGACCTCTGTATGTATATAAATTGTCTAGGCAACTGTGTTATCTATGTATTACTCAGATGATTTACTTATCAGCACTTTGTTCTCACTATTAGATGCATGCCCTGTGATGTACCTGTGGAAAGAATGGTAAGGAGGGAAAGAAAAGCAGAATGGAATGTGGGTGTTCTAACATATTGTTGTGTTATCTAGGCTGCCATACGTGGGCAGATGCCTTCCTCTGTGGTGTGTGAAGTTGGTTTTGGTTTCCCTGATAACATACTCTATGCAAGTTTGATTGGTGAACAGTAGTGTCATAAACAGTTTCATAAGTCAGTTGCTCCAGGAAGTTTATGGTGTACAAATATTAACAACTACTGGAGATTTTTCTTGGAAGACTGTAAAATTCTAAGATTATTGCCAGGAAAAAAACACTTTAAATTCCTTTATTTCACTCTGTAATGCATATTCTCAAATAGGAAGGAGTAAACTTTATAATTTCAAGTTTAAATATTTTTTGCTTGGGAAATTAAAACAGTCCCAATTTGTAATTTATTTCACATCACAGTTTACAGATCATCGAATAGAATGTTAATTCATTCTCAGAATGGCAAACATCCTGTCTTAAGGGAGTGATGGAAAAACAAAAGCCCATGCCAAGTTCACCAGAATATGTATAACTGGTCTACAGTGATGTTGTGTTCTTAACTAGCGTGACATGCCAAAAATGAGGGCTTACTTTGGAAAACTGCAAAATCCTATACATGCAATACTGACTGTGTTCACTTCATTACATTTTATAAAACTATCTGTTGGCAATTGTGCGTCAAAATGGGCTTGTCAAATCTTTGCAAGAGAAGGAGTTTTGTGGGTTTTTTTCCTCAAAGCTACACAATCTAAATTACTTTTAGTTTCAAATGTGAAACATGGTGGATTTTTAAAGAATTGTTTCATGCCCACAGGTAAGTGGAGCAGAGAATTGCATAACAGTTCTCTTCATCTGCTCAAGCTTGGCAATAACTCCGCCTCAAGAGTGGTCCAGCAGAGAGGCTGTCCACACTGTGTGCTTTTGCTAACACCAGTGTTGAGATCTACATGTAATTTGAGTACAGGCTTCTGCTTTAGAAGCCACCAGTTTCTGGTTAGCCTAAATGCTACTCACACAGTGTCCTAAGGCTGTCGAGTTCCTCCTGCACCAGAGTTGGCCCACGGGGACCTAAGTCCACTCAGGCTTATTGAGATGTGGAGAGAGTGCCCCCCACAATACAACTAAGACTTTGTTACATTCTCCCATGGCCCCCATGTTAACCAGAATTAAGTGCCACTTTCACTAGTGGTGCCAGAGGCAGCCTGCCACTCTCTTCCAAAAATTAAATCTTTCAATTTAGTACTAAAGATTGAGTGCTTCCTTCAGTATTCTTATCTTGAAATAAGATAATCCCAACTTCCCTAACAACAAGGTCATATTTTCCGGCCTTAATTAGCTTTGTTGCTGTAACCTAAACCCATCCAATCCATCCTGAGTCTCTCTGGTTGTGGCACATACAAAATGGTACTTGGAGAAAGAATGGGCCAGACCTAAGTGTGAACCCCTTCCCTGACCCCTCTAGGGATGCAACCTTCGGCAAGTCACTTACCTCTCTTTGGCCCCCAGTTTACCCCTCTAAATTGTGGGGATTAAATGAGATAATTCTGTTACAGAAAGTATCCAGCATTGTGTCTGAAACACAGCTCCCAAAAATACTACTTTCTCTTTCTTTCCCCAAATCATTATTGTAGTGAAAGTCAGTTGTCTATAACTATGTGTCTACTGTGATCATCACCAGCCACAAGTGGCTATGTATATTTAAATCAATTAAGATTAAATATGATTTAAGATTCAGTTCTTTGCACTAACCAGATTTCAAGCATTAAGTAGTCACTTGTAGCTAGTGGCTACCATATTGGACTGTGTGGATGTAGAACATTTTCGTCAGAAAGTTCTATTGGATTGTGCTGGTTACCGTATTCACTTGGATTTCAAGGCTTCCAAACACATCCATGTCATTCTCTACCTAAACTGTGTCATGTGAAATCTTCCCTCGGTTAAAAGGAATAAATGCAACCACTTTGTTTCCTATCACATCTCTTTTTTAAAAAATTTTTTTTGATGTGGACAATGTTTGAAGTCTTTATTGAATTTGTTACAATACTGCTTCTGTTTTTTGGGTTTATTTATTTATTTATTTTTTTGGGGGGCTGCGTTGGGTCTGTTGCTGCGCGCGGGCTTTCTCTAGTTGCGGCGAGCGGGGGCTACTCTTCGTTGAGCTGCACAGGCTTCTCATTGCGGTGGCGTCTCTTTGTTGCGGAGCACGGGCTCTAGGTGCGTGGGCGCAGTAGTTGTGGCGCACGGGCTTAGTTGCTCCGCGGCATGTGGGATCTTCCCGGACCAGGTCTCGAACCCGTGTCCCCTGCATTGGCAGGCGGATCCTTAACCACTGCGCCACCAAGGAAGTCCCCTACTTCTGTTTTATGTTTTGGTTTTTTGGCTGTGAGGCATGTGGCATCTTAACTCCCTGACCAGGAATCAAACCCGCACCCCCTGCATTGGAAGTGAGGTCTTAACCACTGGACTGCCAGGGAAGTCCCTCACATCTCTTTTAGAAAGAACCTTGTCTCTAGTTGTGTAAGTCTCACTAGATTCAGCTAGAAATGCTCTCTCCTTGCCCTCACAGATTCAGAAAACAATTGTCAGCTGTCCCACTGCAACCTAGACCTACATCTAGTGCCCTTGGCACTGAAGCCTCTGCCTTGCCCTTGAGGGTCTGGCGGGGTGTGGGCATGACACTGAAAGCTCCACTGGTCTTGTTCCCAAAGCAAAAGGCCATCTTTGGGGACTTGCTGCAGCCAGTGTGAGCCTCAGGGAGCTTATGGGCCCTGCGTTGAGGACACGGGGAATTCCCCCATGAGTCCCACGCACCCTCAAAGGAGAGATAAAGAAGCCAAGTGTCAGGACAGCAGACGGAGTGAGCAGGGCTTCTGTTCTTCCATCACCAGTCAAATGTCTCCCTCCAGGGGTTTCAGGAGAGACGTTGTGGGCCATGGATACAGCATGGAAAATGTGCAGGTTTGCAGGGTGAACCAAAACGAAAGGCAAGAGGTCACTTCGAGCATGCTAGATGCAAACCCAAAGAACCAGGTGAGCTGCACAACGCTTTTCTCCACAAGCATTTCTAGTTCCACGGCTTGGAGATAAGGATCACCTCCGTCACACCTGAGCTACGGTTAAGCAGCTTTCAATAGTCAAGGATTGATTATCCATAGTCTCCCAATTCCACCAACCTTCACCTAGGTCGGTGAAGAATAAAAAAGCAATAGAGAGTCACATTTTCTGACTTGCCAATAGCTCCAATAAAAGATGAGATTAAGAAGGCTAAAAGTGGGGCTTCCCTGGTGGCACAGTGGTTGAGAGTCCGCCTGCCGATGCAGGGGACACGGGTTTGTGCCCCGGTCTGGGAGGATCCCACATGCCGCAGAGCAGCTGGGCCCGTGAGCCATGGCCGCTGAGCCTGCGCGTCCGGAGCCTGTGCTCCACGACGGGAGAGGCCACAGCAGTGAGAGGCCCGTGTACCGCAAAAAAAAGGAAAAAAAAAAAAAAGAAGGCTAAAAGTAATAGCTAAGATTTTATATAATGACCCAGCAGTTTTTAGTCCCTACTATCTCTTCTCATCATTTGTGAAAAGAAATCCACAGCTGATTGAATTCTTTTCAAGATAACACCCAGGGACTTCCCTGGCAGTCCAGTGGTTAAGACCCTGTGCTCCCAATTCAGGGGGCCCAGGTTCGATCCCTGGTCAGGGAACTAGGTCCGCATGCAGCCACCAAGAGCCCACATGCCGCAACTGAAATCCCGCACACCGCAACTAAGACCCGGCACAGCCAAATAGATGCATTAAAAAAAAAGATTACACCTAAATTTTTAAAGTTAACAACAATAATCGCAATCATAGCCATTACTGTGAAGTGCTTTACTTATGTGTAGATATTAGGGCACGTGAGCCTCACCAACGACTCTGTGAGGGAGGATATACCCCCAAGGCATGGGGCGGGGGTGAAGCAGCTGGCCTCAGCTCACACTGGTGCAGCTGCGCTTCAAACAAGGCAGCCTGGCTCCAGGTCTGAGCTCTGAGGCTCTGTGCCATCTGCAAAGGAAAACAGAAAGGAACCAAAAGAGTTACAGTTGGAGTTAGGCCCCTCCTGCCCCCAGCTCCCCTCCACTGTTAGCAGCTCCTGACTGTCCTTAGAGACGTTCTGTGCCAACGTCAGTATCCAGAAAGGAGAAGTTGTGGTATTACATCACGTGTAATGGCACATAAACTCACGTACAAATAGGGGACGTCTTCATTTTTTTCTAGTTACTGACATAGACTTTGCTCTCCAAGCCTCCACGGGGAGAGAAAATGTTGCCAATAAGGGTACTCGGGCCTTTGCGAGATCCCATCCACCCCAGTGGTGCTACCTACCCTGGATCCTCCTCTGAGCCATGGCCTGGGTTCCAGTCTCTATCTTAGGGATTCCTTCTCCTCTAGCAGGGTCTTTTCTCCCTCACACTCCTCCTGAATCTGCTCTTCTTAGAGTAGAGCCTGAGCGAGTGCAGCTGACAGCTGTCCAGCCTGGGCAGGTCACTTCTCATCTGGGCTCACGGCCTGGCTTGGCCCCTGTGGCTGGAGAAGGTCCACAGCCAGGCTGGGAGTCGTTGGGGGAAGGGTGTCCCTTCACCACCTGGTTCAGCCTGACGCTGGTGGAAGCTGCCAATATGGTCTTCTCAGGTTAGAGGCAGCGGAGGTGTTCCCTGTCCCTGGCATGAGCAGACCCCCATGGGCAGCCTTATAGCTCTTTGGTTCCTGCAGTAGTACCTGCCTCAGCAATCCGTTAGGAATTTTTCAACTGGGGCAGCAAAAGCATGCTTCAGTTGGCTTAAACAATAAAGTTGGCCTATTGGTTCCTATAATGGAAAGGTCTGGATAGGGCAGGCTTCAGGTAGGTCGCGAGCCAGCAGGTCAGTAATATCCTCAAGGACCTGGCTTCTTTCTGTGCCTCATCTCTGCCTTCATCCTGAGGCCCACTCTCCCGAGGATAGCAAGATGGCACCAGCAAATTCTGGGGCCACGGCTTCCTCTCAGAGTCCCAGCAAGGGAGGGAAGAACATGCTGTCTCAGAAGAGCGTGAGAGCTTCTCTCCAAGACACCACCAACAGCTCCTCGTGACTCACTCGCTGTACCGTCAGGCCATTCAAGATGGCTGTTCTCGTGCTCTCTGTACTTCCCCTGCTCGACCAGCTTGTACTTCCCTGCTTCACTCACATCACCAACCAGTCCTCTTAATTATAGGGCTTAATCAGGAACTGCCTACATGCTTGCCTCCTGTCCCAGGCACTGGTTTCCCTGGTTACTGATGAGCCAACTTGATGTTAATTCCCCCTGTAAATGGTAGCCTCCTTCTCCCCAGAGCAGTGAAGATTGCAGCGGTGTCTTGCCTACTGTACACAGTGGGGTGTTACTCCAGGACCTTTTGCTTCAGACTTGTAAGTTTCCCCTATCTGATAAAACTGTTGAGGTCTCTGTTGCTGTATCTGGGTTCTTTCTTCCATCTCATGACTGGGGAACTCCAAGGCTTGCTGGCCTGTTGGGTGCAGCCCAACACTTGCCCAAATAGGTCCCGAGCCTATGCCTGAGCCCCCTACAATGACCAGGGGTGTAAGGGTGGAGGGGGAGCCCAGTCAGGGCCCCTGGAGTGAGGTGTATTCAGCAGCATTGGAGAGGGGCAGGCAGTGACGAAAAGGAGAGCAGCAGCATCCAGAGGAAGGGGGGACACTGCTGGGAGGCCCCAGCTTTTTTTTTTTTTTTCTCTCTCTTTTGCTTTTCTCTGCTAGAAAAGGTGTTTTCCTCCCATTTTATTTGATAACGCATTTTCACAGAAACATGACAGTATTTACAAATATGTCCGCAAGAGACTGCTGGTCAAAACTGAAACTGAAACTTTCATCAAAACTGAAACTTTCATCAAAAATTAATTTACAAGACCCCCCCGAGTTGTCCAAAGGGGTCCCAGGGTGGAGAATCTGGACAGTGCTCTGGACTGGATCTGTGCAGAAATAAACTTTTCAACTCTTCCAACTTCTGTAACCTCAGATGAGCAGAATGCCCACTTGACTCCACCTGTTCTCAGGTGTATTCTCAGGGCTTGGATAAGGAACATGGGGCCTACAGGTCATGGAACTGGCCCCTGAGTCCTCATCCATCCTCTCTAAAAGCCAGCAGGGCTGGGAATAGCCATGACAGCCGTGCCACCATGCCTCTCTTTCTCTGCACATCATGACCGAGTCCCGTCAGGCCGCTGGTGAGGGTACTTCAGCAAGCCTGTGTTTAGCCACCTCCAGGGAAGACGCATCCCAGCCCCTCCTTCCTGGAGGAGGGGAGCCAACAGTCAGTGCCTCTCGAAACCCTCCCATTCAGCTCTCTGGCCTGTTATTACTCAGGAAGGGGCAGGTGCGGATGCTCAGGGCTGCTGAATGCCTCTGCTTCGCACACTGAATAGCTGCCGGTGCCTGCAGTCTGTTCAATCAGAGCTCAGGTCTCTTGGGCTCAAGACTTTGACCCTATTAAAATGGCAATACTCCTAAGAGAAGCAAGGCAGTGAGCCATGGCAGCCGTTTACCACAGTATGAAATAGCTCTTCAGCTCCTCTCTTGCACGTTCTAATGTGGGGAAACATGACTGGGCCTGAGGCAAAAGAAGGGTGTTGGAAGGGTGAGGTGCAGAGGCAGGAAGACAAGCCTGAACTGTGTGTATAACGTGAGGTCAGGCTTGCTCTGACTATGCTGAGTGATAGAATTGTAACGTCCCTGTAGAAATGGTGACGAAGAAACTGATACGAAGTGCATTCATACACAGCCTTTCATTTATGTAGTTATTTAGAATGGGTAATGCACGTTAGAAAAAGAAATACTGCAAAAGGATATATAGTAAAGTTTCTCACACCCCTGTCCCCCATCTTATAATTGCTAATTTCTTATGAACCTTTTCAGACATCTTTGCATGTTTCCACATTTATCTATGTACTCACATGTGTATGTCATTTGTTTCTTTTTAAACAGTAGTGCACAATTTGCCCTACTCTACACCTTGCTGTCTGTTAACATTATACCTTAGAGATAGTTCAGTATCTGCACGCCTGGATCTCACTCCTTAATAGCTGTACAGTATCCCGCTAGAGGAAGTACCGTAATTATTCAGCCGTGGGACTTAGATTTTTTTCCAGCCTCTTACTCTTCATTCTTTCCTAAAGTTTGTATTGATGCCCAAGATGTGCCAGGCACTGTTCTAGGGATGGAGAGCAGAAAATGAGATATTTGAGGAATTTACAATCCACATACAGAGAGGAACATTCTCATGCATCTGTGTACATGTGTGAATGTATCATTTCTATAAACTATAGAGGTAGAATTGCTGAGTCAAAAGGTATAGGCATTGCTAATTTTGTTAGATATTGAAAATAGCCTGAGAAAATGTTGTATCAATTTCCTCTCACTCTCTGTTCTGAATCTTTTCATGTGATTAAAAGTCACTATATATTTTTATATTTCTTAAATTCTCCATATAAAAATGCTCACAATCGGGCTTCCCTGGTGGCGCAGTGGTTGAGAGTCCGCCTGCCGATGCAGGGGACACAGGGTCGTGCCCCGGTCCGGGGGGATCCCACATGCCGCGGAGCGGCTGGGCCCGTGAGCCATGGCCGCTGAGCCTGCGCGTCTGGAGCCTGTGCTCCGCAACGGGAGAGGCCACAACAGTGAGAGGCCCGCGTACTGCAAAAAAAAAAAAAAAAAAAATGCTCACAATCACTTGAGCAATGGCTAAGGAACTAGGAAATGACATATGGGACACTCTTGGCGGGGGCGGCCAGACCCTGCTGACTAAGACTTTCCGCCCTGCCTGTAGGGCAGTCCTCCTGCAATGCCAAGAAGGAAAGAGGGGGGTGGGAGGTGGTACATGTGACCCAAGAGGACAGGCCCTTTGGAGAACATGGTGTGCAGTTAACAGCATCGCCCGTGCACACGCTATCTGACAAGGAGGAACAATACACACACACACACACACACACACACACACACACACACTGTGTAGGAACTGAGAAAAAAAATATTAGTGATACCTATGACCTAGGCCTGATTTCCTTAGTATTTAAAGAACTTCTACAAATCAATTAGAAATCCAACAACCCCACAGATAAATGGACAAAGGACAAACACAGTTCTCAAGGAAGGAAGTGTTCTCCTGTGTTCCAGAAAATCTGTTAATAAAATGAATGCTGTTAATTAAAAGCTTTTAAAATGTGTGTTTCTGATCAACATCAATCTGCCCCAAGTGTAGTCATTACCACTATTAAAAACAGCTGGCCTCGGAAGGGTCCTCTGCACTCAGGCAGCCACACTTGTTCCCCTGGCCCTTTCTGTGTCTGTCTTTCTTCTTGTGTCTTCCATGTGACTCTCCGTGACTCACCATCTCATAAGCACTGACACTGCCATCAGCCATTCCCACGCTCCCCTCCCGGCCTCGGTGACAGATTCCTACTTGCCTGCTTCTATCCACTCTCCCTGCAGGGACCCCGCTGGGGCTCTGCCCAGATCCCCGGCATCCCTTTCCCTGATTCTTCCCCTACCACTGAGTGTGGTTTTGCTTCCAATCTGAGGTACCCGCGACACTTCTCAGGAGGGCTGTCCTGTACGGCTGCCCCTTTGTACCCACATAGAGGACCTGAGTGCCTGGATTATGTTAACCAGAGTGGCCCTTAGCCAATAACCCACAGGCATAGATATGGAAGCCCAGATCCCCTGCGGGGGGAGGAATTCATATTCCGGAGCTCCTCTGCTGACCAGGTGAAGTTACCCTTCTTGTAACTTTGTCTGAGATCCTTGCTTGCTACCCTTTTTCTAGGTCCTTACTGCTTTCTCCTGGGAGTGTTTCCTTCATAAACCACTCTCACATAATCCTTGGGTGTCCCAGGAGCAGGCTCTAAAGGCAATGTAAAACAAAGGCTTCTTCCTTAGTTAACAAAATCCTGATTTTTCTTTTTTTTTTTTATTCTGGCATGCAACTTCTCCAAAACAAGGCTACATTTCCCAGCCTCCTTTTCAACTAAGGCTATGACTGAGTTCTTGCCAATGAGATATAAGCAGAAGTGCCCTATAGGACTTCTCAGAAGCCTGTAAAAGGGCACTCTTGCTGATGGCTAGAGCTTGTCCTGTACTCTGAGGATGGGGGCACACCCTCAGATGTGGGAGCAAAGATCTGGAAAAACCCTGGGCCCCTAACAATGTCATGGACCTGCCAAAACTAACCACAGATTGCCTACAACTTCTTTTATGTGAGAGAGAAGTTTCTCTCCTGTTTAAGCCAATGTCATTTGTTTTCTTCGTCCTATGTGGCCAAGCCTAAATCCTAACTTATAGACCAGACCACTATGATACAGGCTGAAAAAAGGCAGATGCTTGCTTTTCCAGCCTCCCTTGCAGCTAGGGTTTGCTAGTGTGACCCAGTTCTGGCCAACGAGATGTATCAGAAGGTCGGGTGAGGAGAAAGGTGGGGGGAAGAGGTTCCAGAAAAAAAATTTTTCTTCTCTGATGAAAAAACAAAACAAAAACCAAAACAGGTGCACGATGTAGAGCTCTCTTGCTACCCTGGCAGCCTACTCTGTGCTACCTGCCTTTGGTTGCAGCATGTGACGATGTGGTATCTGGAGCTGTGACAGCCATTCTATAATTATGGAACTACTGGTCAGTCTATGGACAAAAAGCCAAACAGCTGAGGAGAGCTGTGTAGAAGGACGGAGAGAGCCTGAACCCTTCAAACCATCCCCGAGACCTCCCACTCCACACCACTGCAGAGTCCACAACGTTAATCAGTTTTCCTGTTGTTTGCAGCTGAAAGCAGCCCAACACCCACTGGGGCTGAAACACTGAAATAAAGTAAGGAATACTTAGTCTTTATAAGACCTAGAGGTGATAATTCTCAAGAAACCTACTACTATTACCCCTTGGAGGGGAAGATGACTGAGGTCTGGGAAGATAATTATCTGCATTAGACTGCCTCTGAAGGCAAGAAACAGGACCTCCAGCTTCAAGGAACATAATAAATAAGCTCCAGGATCAGCTGATTTGGGTGCTCAACAATGTCATCAGGAACCCGGTCTCCTCCCCTCTCTCTGCTCAGCCATTCTTCAGATGGGCTTCATCCCCAGGCTGTTAGCAAGATAGGAGCATACGGAGTCCACCTGCCGATGCAGGGGACACGGGTTCGTGCCCCGGTCCAGGAGGATCCCACATGCCGCGGAGCGGCTGGGCCCGTGAGCCATGGCCGCTGAGCCTGCGCGTCTGGAGCCTGTGCTCCGCAACGGGAGAGGCCACAGCAGTGAGAGGCCCACGTACCGCAAAAAAAAAAAAAAAAAAAAAGGGGTATACTTCCACACGGCACACCCAGACACAACAAGGGCCTACCAAGTCCTGCGTGCTCGGCCCCCTCTCCATTATCCCTCGGACTTCGCATCCTGATACTTTCCTCCTTGTCCTCTCCCTCCAGCTGCACTTGCTTGCTCTTCTTCAAACATGCCGGTGGACTCCTGCCTCAGGGCCTCTGCACTTGCTGTTCCCTCCACCTACAGTGCTCTTCCCATACATGTCCATCTGGCTCCCTCATCTCCTTCAGGTCCTAAGTATCACCTTCCCAGTGAGGCCTGCCTTGTTCACACTACTTAAAATTACAACCAACTCCCCATCCCCTTTCAGGCTTAAGTTTTCTCCAGCATGTAACTGCAACCAACATAGGGTTCATTCCTTTGCCTCTCTGATTGTCTGGGCTCCCCTTGCCCAGAAGGTGTGCTCCAGGAGTACGGAGATGCTTATCTGATTACCCTCTCTTCACCTCCCCCAGGGCCTAGCAGAGTATGTGTTCCATAAATTTCTGTAGAAGAAAAGACAGACAAGAGATGGACAATATCCAGAGGAAGAAGTGGGGGAGGGAGGATGTTTTCAGAGATGGTGACCCCATCGCATCACCCCCCCACCCAGGTTTCCCCCGGCATATCTCATCCAGAATCGCACATGCGGGGCCTCAACCAGTCACTGGCAAGGAGAAGGGACTTCCTTTAGCTCCACAGTGGGGCTGGGGTCAGCGGGTGTTGGGGAGAGGTGGACCCCTGAACAAAATAAAGAGAGGTGGGAAAAAGGATGAGGGGAGTGCATCTACTTCCTGGTTCTCCTGGGCTTTCTCTCTGTGGCCTAAAAACAATGGCCATCTCACCCCTTCACTGCCACGTGTCTAAAAAGAGTCGTCAACCCTCACTGCTTCCACTGCCCTACAGCCCAATCCATGCCTCACTTCCCTGGAATCTGGCTTCCACGCCCATCTGTGCCGCACCAGGGTTATCAATGTTTCTAAGTCCACTGGGGCCTCTGGGGCCTTATCTGGCTCTGCCCTGCTGACCACGGCAGCCTCCTCTCCAGCCCCAGTTCTCTGGCGACCTGTCCCACTTCCAAGGTCATTGTGCTATAAGGACCCCCAACAATGCCGGCTGCGTCCCGCCCCCTTCTCCACCTGTTTCCAATTTCATCTTCTGGGAAATGAGCTCCAAGCCTTGGAGAACTGAAACAGGTTTGCTCTGAAACCCTAAGGGCTTCGAAATCACAGCAGCCTCCGGGGAGAGAAACCAGGTCCCCAAGCTGGGTTGGGGGCGCGGGGTGGCGCCAACCCGGCCACTCTCCCTTGGGGGAGGAGTCTCCACTGCTCCCCTCGTCCCCCTGCCGGCGCGGCCCCAGCCAGATAGCAGGGCCCCGCGCCGCGGAGGCGCCGCCGCGTACGGAGCCGGGGCAGCGGGAGCCCAAGCGGAGTGGGGCGGGGCGGAGGGGCCCATGGGCTGCGGGAAGCGCCGAGAGGGTGCGGCCGAGCGGGGCCCGGACTCCTTCCAGCCGGCCGCCCCGGGGGCGGAGGGGAGGGGCCCGCGCGGCTTTATTGACTCGAGCGCCGGCGCAGCCCGCTCAAAGCCCCGACCCGTCGAGCGTCGCGCCAGCCCGCGCCCATGCAGCTCCGCCGGCAACCGCTTCCCGCGCCCCGACCGGGGGACCGGTACCCCGCCGCCCCGCTGCTCGCGCTGCTCCTGCTGCTCGCCCTCCAGGGGGCGGCGGCGGCGCCCGCGGGGTCCGGGGAGCCCGAGCACTCCGGGTGGCGTCAGGACGCGGAGCTCCCACGCGGGCTCCTGTCGCAGGCGGCGCGCGCGGCGCTGCACTTCTTCAACTTCCGCGCGAGCTCGCCCAGCGTCCTTCGAGTGCTGGCTGAGGTGCAGGAGGGCCGCGCGTGGGTGAGTACCAGAGCGACACAGTGGGTGCGCGCGGGGACCGGCCGCGAGCCGCGTGGGTGGTGACGCCTGGGTACGCGCGCCTGTGCGCCCGGCGGCGGATCCGCTAGGGAGACTGTGATGCGCCAGGCGCCTGCGGGGATCCCGGCTCGCTCCTCGGCGCCGGGAACTGTTTAGGCGTGGAAAGGCCCGTCAGTGCGCGGAGTCCGCAGAAAGCTGGCTCGTTCTTTCTGGCATTTATGAGGCCATAAAGATTTTTTACAGGGCAGCTCCCATACTTGGGAAAGAGGTACATGGGGAAACTGAGGAACAGGCCCAAAAGGCAAGGCTTGATCTTTTCTGCGACTACCCAGAGTTGGTTGCTATGGGGTGGTCACCGAGCATTAGTTCTGGGCGGGATTTCCAAAATCTAAGCCAGTTCCCAGGCCAAACCGCTGACGTTCCCTGGTTAATTGCAGGGCATCTTGCAAGGGCTTCGGGATAATATTGCAATTTACGCGTTGGCCTGGGCAAGAACCTTCGTAATCCTGGCGTCTGCTTTAATCTAATGGGAGTGAGTGAACCAGGGCTGTTTTCTTTGTGAACGGAGTGAATAAGAACGTGGGAGCTCGTTCGGTTGCTGATTTCAAGGCACTGGCTGTAGGTACCATTTTGTGTCTGTGAAGCTACGTTGCTTTCTTCATCAAGTAGAAGATTAAGAAAGTTACAGAACTACACTTAGTCTGTCCCAAAAGTGACGATGCTTTTTCCAGTAATCCTCCAATATTCCACGAAGCCTGTAGATTCAGCCTTAAGGAATCTAGAGTTTAGTAAAGAGTGTAAATAGAATTTTAAAGAGTGGCTGTAGGATTTTTCTTGAAGACTGTTCTAGACGTGGTGTTAAGGGTGTGAGAAAGCCATTTGGAAGTTCGGCCTTGGTTCTTCAAAGACTTAACCCTACACCCAGCTTGTCTAGATGTATTGAATGGTGAAATAAAATTTTTCCTAAAAAAAGGCAACCTGTGCTTGTCACCTGTTCTAACAGATCTTGCTGTGTCAGGGAGGAAAAAGTTCAGTTTACCACCCCAACAGAGAAGTGAGGGAAAAGAGCTTGAGAACTTTCTATCAAAGTAAGGGAGTCACCACCTCCCAGAGCCCAGAGGGGCCCCCCTGCATATTTCCTCCGTGGTTATCAGTGGGAAGGATTCCCTACAGAAAACCAAGCTCAGATTTCTAAAGTGCACCAGGAATTTTTCAGGTCCCAGGAATTTTTTTTCTTCCTTCTAAGACCATAAAAAGAATTAAATAATAAAGTAATTTGCATTTTCATGCATTTAGTTAACCCCTTATTGAAGAAATAAAACACTTGGCATCTTTCATAAAATAAACTAAATCCAAGTGAGTTAAGAAAAACTTCCTGTCTTATCCACAGAGAGCTCGGTTACTATTTTTGTCTGTAATAATATAATCCTGAATTTTAAAGGGATCTTTTTTGGCCTAAAAAAGCTGGGGGGGATAATCAATAAATTAGAGGCAGGTATGCCTGAGAGGGATGAGGAGTTAAGAAGTAGAAGAATTCAGGACATTGACCCTAAGAAAAGGTACCTTCCTCGATCATCTGGTTTACCTTTACATTTCCTCCCAAAGTGATTATAAATATTTTAACATCAAGGAGGCAAGGAAGAGAACTTAGTGATTTTCAGGGCCAAGACTCTAGAGACTAAAGTGGTTTCAGTTTCTTCTTGGAATTCGGTGAAATTGCTTGATTGATTGAAACTGCTTGAATGAGGAGAACAGACACCACCTGCAAGGAGCCTTCAATGCAAGGAATTTCTGCTTCAATTACAAGAGCAGTGGTAGCATTGACAAGAGGTGGAAAATGATAGACCCTCAAAACTCTTTATCCAATCAGTGCATTATTAGAGTGAGCACTGAGTTGCTGGACAATATCTGTCATTCCTCTAGGACTGACCCGGAGTTAGCAGGTGGCTGGGTGGGCAAGAGAAGTGTAGCTGACAGCATCCTTCTCCATCCTCGGGGTCAGTGCATCCCTTTGTATTACAGATGAGAGGCCGGGACCAAGTCAGGGTTTTTCAAACTAATGGCACACTATTGGGTTATGAAATCTATTTAGTGGTTGCAGTTTTTTGTTTGTTTGTTTTGTTTTAAATAGTTTGGAATACAAACTGTTTAGAGTGCATTGCAGAAGACAGGGTAAGTAGTGCCTCAAAATGTTGGAAACATATGTATGAACTGGGTCATTATGAAGCATGCAGTTCTTGCTATGTCTTTCAGCTGAAAACATTTTGAAAGCCAGTGAACCAAATGATTCTTAAGACCTCTTCCAGCTCTGAAATTCCTTGATTCTAAGTGATTTTCGGTTCTGCAACAAACCCTCATTTTAGGAACACTGTTGCCTTCTAGTGGTAAAATGCAGTAATAGCTATGGTAGTAAATGGAAGGAAATATTGAGAAGAAATCAGAGCTAGCTAGTGAGCTTGCGAGCATTGTTTTGTTTTGTTTTGTTTACTAATTGTAAGGAGAGATCACAGACCATGACTTGTGTTCCCTCATTGCCCTTGTCTGATGACATCTCTTTCCTGACCATACACTACCCTTCCACGACCAGGAGGCTCCTATTTTTCTGATGCCTTAGGACCCAGAGCGTGGAGGGGTGGTGTTGAGAGCTCCTATGCTACCCAGGGTATCCTAGATCAGCCCTGCTCCCGACGATCTGGGACTGTCTCTTACACTGAGGCAAGTATCCTCTGATCAATCGTAAGTCCTACGACAACTGGCCCCTGCCCCGAGCAGCCGGTGAGAGGCCAGCCCTTCCCTGGTATTTAGAGAGACTGGCGAGATCTTTGTGTGCACAGACTTCAGGAGAAAGGCAACCCATTTGAAATCAGCCGTTGCTTGGGGATTGCTCACAAGGACCAGGCCAGGAGCAGTAGTTGGAAACATCAATAATTGAAACAATTGACCAAAGGTGGGGCAGGAGGGAGTTATGCCCAAACCTTAACTGCTTCAATTTAAATTAAAATCAGTAAATATAAAACTATCATCTGTCTTTCTGTGTAGGGCGAAGGCCGTTATTTGGCACTCCTTGCAGTCTTTCTAGCAAGAAGACACACCCATAATGGGCATCTGTGATTTCCATTTTTGTTTACTTACGGTGGAGGGAGCATTTGCAAAGAATACGGTTCACGATCCTCTCCTTTTACTTTTTCTGACTTTTCTTGCCTAGCTATGACTCACCCATAACCAATTTACCAGCAAGAGTTTTAGAGACTTGATTTCATCAATCCTTTCTAGTGCATTTAACTTGGATTTTGTGGACATGACATCTTTTTTTGTGCCTCCTCTTCACCAGAACATTTAATCATGCAGCTAGGTAACGAGTACACCTGGCATGGGTAAGTTTGGGAGCAAAACAGCTGACTTCTGGTGAGCATCCGGCCGTCCCAGCGCCGGTGGGCTGGGCTGCTGTTCCCCACCACCGCGCTCTCAGGTGTGTCTGAAGGCTGAACAGAGCCGGTCTGCTGAGCCACAAGGCAGCTGGGAGAGCGCCTAGTCAACTAAGAAAAAGCTTCTTCTTTTATCCCTTTTCAATCTATGAAGCACTTTAATGCAGCACAATTCATCTAATTACTGCTCTCCTTGAAGACTTCTCTCCATTAATGTCAATAATTTAGAGGTGATGGTTCACAATAGGAAAGCAATACATCAAGCAGACCATAGAAATGAAAACTGGAGACTGAAGAAGGCCGCAATGAATATGGAGGGGAAAGATAAATAATAAAACCCTTAAGTGAAAGAATCTCTGCTTTCACGCTAGCAAGGCTCCTAAGTGCTTTTACAGCCCTCATGAAAGAACAGTTGGGGGTGGCTATCGGCAGGATGCAGGTGGCGCTCCTCAGCGCTCTCTGCCGTGAGGATGAAACATAACAATCCTGAAAGCACAGAACCGAGGCCCACGCCCGCCCTGCCACTGCTGAAATGGCACAGGTGCCCCCAATGGCTCCGCCCACCTCCCACCGCGGCGCCCACCTGGTCTGCAGGCTCTGATTGCAGAGCCTGGGTCCAGCATAGGGTGGGAAAGGCTACTGGCCCTGAGGGTAAACTTAGGACTTGGCCTTCCTGGCGCGTGTCCCGCAGTTGCTCAAGCCAGCTGCACGTGGATGAGCTAACGGTTTTAACCAGCTTGTAAGAAGTTGTTTTTGAACCGCAAACTTTTTTTTTTTTTTTTTACCAGCCCACAGGATTTCCACTTGTCTTGCCACACGGGGAGTCATAGCCAAGGGTGCGTGTGATCATGGAACCTTAGTAGTGATCCCAAATAAAGGCCACCGTTGGTGGGTTGTGAATTTAGCCATCAGGAGTGTGGCTTGGCTGCACACTCTTCCTTGAACGGCCTCAGTGGTTCTGCTGCAAATGGAATGTCAATAGCCCTAAAATGACTAATCTTAATGAGACAAGGAATGTTAAATCCACACACAGATACACACACACATGCACACACACAGTCTCCCAGATCCAACCTGACCCTTGATCTCAATTCATCAGCTTGAATCACCCTAGAGATTTATTCACACTTTTGTAGCCGTGGTATTTATTTGCCTTTGTGACGGCTCCTCAGTTGAAGAGGTTTGCACAGAGCTGGTCCCACAGTAGCCAAAGCAGTTCCCCACTCTGGGTTACTTCTTAGGATCGCCCAAGATGCCTCTAGCCAGTAAAGTCGAGTTATGAAAGAGTCTTGTACCATAGCTGTGTACGAGATGTATATGAATCCACAGTGGCCCCAAGAGGAGGCGCCAACACAGAACACTATGTGAAGGATCACAGGTCATTTTGTATCTGTATTAGTGTCACTGCTGTAACAAATGACCACAGACTTTGTAGAAAAAGAAAAAAACTCCCACAAATTTATTCTCTTACAATTCTGGAGATCAGGAGTCTGAAATAGGTCTCACTGGGCTAAGATTAAGGTGTTGAAAGGGCTGCATTCTTTCAGAAGATTCTAGGGGAGAATCCATTCCCTTGCCTTTTCCAGCTTCTAAAGGCCGTCCGCACTCCTTGGCTTGTGCTCTTCTTCCATCTTCACAGCCAGCAGGTAGCAGCTCCCGAATATAACATTACTCTCCCTTATAAGGACCCGTGTAAGTACACTGGGCCCACCTGGATAATCCAGGATACTCTGTGCAACTCAAGATCCTTAACCCGATCATATTGGCCAAATCCCCTTTGCCTTGTAAACATGTTCACAGATTCCAGAGATTAGGATGTAGACATCTCTGGGGGCTATTACTCAGCCTACCACACTCAGCTTCCGGGGGGCTGTGAGCTCATGCAAGTATTTACCACACTGCCGAACATGTGACTCTACCCAAGAGATGGCAGCCCTGGCTGATCTCTGCAGCCTTGGTAACCTCCTTACCCCCAGACACGCTCACCCTCCACACCCCGTGTTGGTACTTGACTGTAGGCTGCTTTGTTCTCTTGCCCTGCCTGTGTGTCTGCTTCCACAGGATGGAAGGCCTCCCTTCTCTTTATCTCCACTGTCCTAGCATAGGGACCTGCTAAAGACACATATTAAATATTAGATGAAAACAAAGGTAGCTGGAAGGGTGCTGGGACCACTGGGCATCAGGAACAGGAGGCTGGGCCAGGCCCCGACCCATTCCCAGCCCTCCTACAGGAGGAGGGAGGTCGAATACCTCAAATCTCTTACAACCAGCCTTTTCTAATTTTCTGAGCCTCACCTTGAGCTAGAGGGGAAGTGGAGGGGAACACTGCCTCTGGCCACTTCTACCCTGGCTCCTTTGGAAGAAGGGTCAAGAACTCGTACTCAGAGTTGGCCAAACAGATTAACATGCAGTATTCTGTCTCTTTCTCTCCACTACTCCTTAGCCTAATGAAGTGTCCAGTGCAAAGATCTCCTTGGACCCCACAGGATGGGGCCTGATCTGGAGGTCATTGACTTTTGTTCCGTAAACTGCAATCGCCTTATCTGGCATTGCCCGAGAGAAGGAAAATGCAATGAGATAATTCCAGGGTCTAATGTAATATGCTGATGTTCTCTCTGTCCAGAACATAAGAGCAGCATAGCAATTTTTGTCCACAGATGAGTTGTTTACTTGTCTCCAGCTAAGCCTGACTTATAAAACTAACCTTATAAAATGAAGAAGTTTGCTTTTCCTGGAATGGCATGACATTTATGTTTTCTTACCAAATGTGAAGGCTGGAGGGGACATTTAGAAGCTGAGTGTGTTAGGCCAATGAGGCCCACTGTGTGCCCGAGGGGAGATTAGCATCACCATTCGAGCTCTTGACAGCTGGTCTGTCCCCACTGCCCACCCCCTCAATGTGGAAACATGAAGTTTAAGGCTGTCACCACCGGCTCTAAGGTCACATGAAGGAACCATGCCTAGGAACCAGTGGCAGAGAGAAAAAGCAAGAGACCGGCTCCCCCCAAAGCATAGGACTTTCTTTTTCTTTCTTTTTTTTTTTTTTTTTTTTTTTTTTTTTTTTTGTGCTGCAGGGCATGTGGGATCTTAGTTCCCCAACCAGGGGTCAAACCCACACCCCTTGCAGTGGAAGCACAGAGTCCAGTGGTTACACTGGACTGCCAGGGAATTCCCAAAGGTTTTCTTTCTGTAGATGAGCTTTGGGCAGTCTTATCTTTGGAAATTCCCAGAGTCGTGGTGTTTTCATGACCCCTGGGGCATCCGACAGCAAGATTTCTCTGGGTACCGTCCCTGCTCTTACATTTGCCCTAGGTTTTTGTTGTGTTTTTTGAGTGAGTTTAAAGGGGGTGTTAGGTTTTTAAAATGTGCTCTTAGAATAATAAATACCTATTCTCCATCCTTTATCAAGTTCCTCAGTTTTATGCCCAGTACTCACACCCAGTATTTCAATGACTTGACTTTAAACAAGCAAGCAAGTGTTGTATAGTATCTAATATGAAGATAGTCGGACACGTGCTAGAGGAGACATCTCTGATCTACTGACGTGAAAACAAAAGCTTTGTGTTTTACAGAAAATAGCTTTTTACTGAAAATGAGACATGGCTTAGTAGAGTTGCTATTAGAACATGTAATTTTTAACTTCCTGGGTATAAATGGCATTACATGGCCAAATCGTTATCCGTGTAGCAGGAAGGAAGGAGTGAATTTTCTTCAAAAATGATTTAAATCCAGACTGCCTTCTCCACATGTTCCTGCTTGAAAAACAGCACATGCCATGTTGCCACGGGGTTTTATCAGCTGCACCCCGTGAAGCAGAGGGTCGATCTGTCCCATGAACTTCCTAAATCATCATGACCTGATTTGCCAAAGACTCCAGGTGGACCAAACTTTGAGATAACATTCCTCCGTTTCATTTAGTTTCATGATACCCTCAAACCTTTGGAGAGAATTAATTGTCATGTCCTTAATCTCCTCATCTGTCTTCTAGTGACAGTCACTGGAGCTACTTGTTACTTCCTGTCCCCCACCCCCGAACTTCAGTGGTTCCACTCAGTGTCTAGAGAGAAGTTCTCAAAGTGTGGTCCCAGGACGAGCAGTAGCAGCATCAGCATCCCCTAGAACTTGTGAAAATGCAGGGTCTCAGGCCCCAGCCCAGGTTTACTGAATCAAAACTTGGGGTGGAGCCATCACACTGTGTCTTATTTAGCAAGCCCTCCAGGAGATTCTGTTCCAGCTCAAGTTTGAGACCCATGGCTCTGGAATAAAGTCCCTTAAGAGACCTTCTCTAATCTGGCCCCATCCACCATGGTAACCTCCACTCCAAGTATCCCCGCTATTAACTTGCTAATCTCCCCAGCCTGGCTGCTCACCTGTCTTCCTGAGTGTCCTCGCCCTCTCTCTCCCCAGTTTTCTCCAGCCTAGTTCTCCTGGAGATTCCCCCTCCTGCGCTGCACTGGCTCAAGCTCCCACTTAAACCCTGCCTGAAAGAGTGCATCCAGGGACTCCTTTCAGAGTCTCAGATGATCGTCACTTCCATACTGTTGTGGATTGTTGTGTCCTCAAAAAAGATACATTGGGTTTCCCTGGTGGCGCAGTGGTTGAGAGTCCGCCTGCCGAGGCAGGGGACACGGGTTCGTGCCCCGGTCCGGGGGGATCCCACATGCCGCGGAGCGGCTGGGCCCGTGAGCCATGGCCGCTGAGCCTGCGCGTCCGGACCCTGTGCTCCGCAACGGGAGAGGCCACAACAGTGAGAGGCCCGCGTACCGCAAAAAAAAAAAAAAAAGAAAGAAAAAAAAAAGATACATTGAAGTCTTAACCCCCTGTACCTGTGATTATGACCTTACTTGGAAATAGAGCCTTTGCAAATGTAATCAAGTTAAGATAAGGCTATACTGGGTTAGCATGCGCCCTAAATCCAATGACTGATGTCCTTATAAGAAGGTCATGTGAAGATACAGAGAGAAGAATGCCATTTAAAGACAGAGGCAGAGACTGGAGTGATACAGCTCCAAGCCAAGGAAGGCAAGGATTGACGGCTGCCACCAGAAGCTCGGAAGAGGAAAGGAGGGATTCTATCCAGAGCCTCAGAGGGAGGCCAGCCATGACAACACCTTAATTTTGGCCTTCAGAACTGTGAAAGAATCGATTTCTGTTGTGTTAAGGTACCCAGTTTACGGTACTTTGTTATGGCCACCCTAGGAAATGGATACACACTCCACTCCCTGCCTGGCTGTCTCCCTTCCAGAAGGTCTGTGTGGTCTTGTCTACAGGAACTGTGGTTTTAAGCACAGTCCAACTCTCTCAATTCCTCTCTCTCTCCCCCTCCCTCTCTCACACTTCACGCCCGCACACACACTCACACTTCCCACACACACACCAGGCAGCTTTCTTTCCGCCCTCTCTTAAAGGGATTGACTGGGTCTGTTTGTATGACCTCTGTGCTGTATAAGGGGAGAGCAGGGGTCTGGAGCCAGGCTTCGCTACTTACTGCCTCTGTGACTTTGGACAATTCCTTAACTTTGGGCAAGTGCCTCAGTTTCTTCGTCTTTAAAATGGGGATAAGATCAGTATTTACCTCAGAGAACTCTTGTGCTGTGATAAGTAGTTCCTGGGCACTGTGTTAAACCACATGAAGCATGTAGTGAGAGCTCAATATATATATATAACATATATTATAGTTTTTATCATGATTCTACCCAGTGGCTAGCAGAATGCTTTATATACAAGTGCTGAATAAATGCTTGACATTGATTAGATAGGGATTTGAGGAACATTTTTTTTACCCCCCCTAAAAAAATCTAGTGAGATGAGTTTGTCCTATGAAGGCATTCTGTGGTACACTTTCTTAAACAGGACTTTAAAAGTGGCCTGTTTCCCTCCCAACTGATTGCAAGGGAAGCCCCAAATCAAAGTGCTGGTCACTCTCCTAAAGAGCCTGTCCTGAGGTAGGGTGGCTGCCTGGGGCTACCCTTCCTCATGGCCTTTGGGGACAAATTCCTCATGGCCTTTGGGGACAAAAACCAAGGAACCTACACCAAACACACAAAAAAACAGGTTAGAACATAAACCACATCATTGGTGTTCCGTGACTGTAAAGCATTTAGTTCTAGGCTACAGTACATAAGTCCTCTTTCACACGTAATTAAAAAGAAATCTGTAGCAAAGAGCTACTAATTCATTCCTTCAGGTTATACAGCCATATAGTAATTTGCTTTGTTTGCCAACTTTTTCTTTACATAAAAAGCTTTATTATGGAAAGGATTAGAGCAAGGTGCTGTGCCCCTGGCTGCGCTTGGAGAGGGATGTGAACTTCCTAATCTGTTTGGCATGTGGGCTGTTTTGGCAGCGTGGGGATGGGAGCAGCAGAGCCCCATGATCCGCTCCTGGGAACACTCCTCACGTCAGGAAAGCCAGACCTGCCTGTCACCTTCCCTGCGGCAGCCTTGGCTCTTTAAAAAATGTCTGTTTAGCTTTTCAAACAATGTCTTTAAGTGAATGGATTGGCTTTGCACCATCTGGCCCTCACAACACGTGTTGTAAGCACAGAGGAGGACCACCTGACCTTGAGAGTTTGGCTCTGGCTCTGTCCCAGGTACAGAGCTTCTAGATTCAACACCACTATAGTGAGCAGTTTACCTCACTCTGCATATCTGATCACACTAACAGCATGAGGGGCAAAAACACAAGTTTAAGATATGGGGTGGGGATATCCATACTGAGTTACTTCGGACTTAACATTTTTTAAATGACTTTCTATCTTGTTAAAAGCCCATTCATGCACTTGGTTCCAGGTACAAAGCTGAGGGAATAACATCCTCATTACCTTTGCTTCGTGGAGACCCCTCTCTGATGGCTGTTTATTCTCTTTTATCCCCTTTCCCATTGTCAACTGAAAAAAAAATGCACAACCTAAAAGTTGAGAATTATGTTTTATTCGATGAACTTACTAAGGACTATAGCCCAGGATACAGCCTCTCAGATAGCTCTGAGGAACTACTCCAAAGAGGTAAGGGAGGTGCCAGGATATGTAGGAGTTTTTGTTGGAAAAAAAACAAAAACAAAACAAAACAACATGTAGTTCAACATCAAAAGATTACTGCTAATCACAAAAATATCTCAAGTTAGTGATTTTAGTGCTTCTCTATTTATGGGAAGGTGCAAGAGTCTGGGCTTATGTAAATCATTCCTTTGATAAGCATCTTAAATATATAGGGCCAGTAGCCTGTGTTTCTCCATCCTGAATTCCCCTCAGGGCGCACTTTCGGGGTTTTAAGCCTGCAACATCCTTTGTTTACTGAAATGGCAGGCAACATTCTTTGTCCACAGTGCCTCTTCTTGGTCATAAATTTGACCAACATTTGGGAGGCATTTCATGACCAATTTTGTCCCATGGCTCTAGGAAAGCTCATTCCTAGATCAGGTGAGGGTTCTGTTGATAGGCCACTCAATGTGCTAAGTTTTTTGGATTAGGCCCTGTTGATAATCTAAAATTCTCTGGATTGCCTGTTCTACTAGTCTGTTATGATCCAGGAAATGTTTTCTCTTGTTTCTTCTTCCCATAGCTACAGTTGCACTATTACAGTTATTCTACATAGAGTTATATATGTGATTGATTGCCTTAAGACATTTAGCCATCATTAGTTTTGTTGGAGGCCTGGTTACACATTGGGTAATGCAAGAGACAATAATCTCATAAAATAGACGGGATGTGAATAATACACCTGTAATGTTAATAAAGTACAGCAGAGAAAGGCACAAGCCATAAATAATTCGAAAACAACAAGAGAACAAATTAAAACAATGATTAGTATAACTAGTTGTAATCTGGTCTCAATAAGCCATCAAACCCACAGGGGAGCCAGCTGGATAAGCCAAATTCTGGAAGGATCATGTAGAGAGAAAAAGGTAAATGTTTCATCTTTGTTTACAAAGGTACACTTTATCAGCTTGTTGTAGATCAAAATTAGTGTAAAGGGAAAGATTTTCTGGAAAAAAAGATTAAAAGCCAGTATATTTCAGAAAAAAGTCATAAAATTATAAATCATATTTATCAATTCATTCAGTCTCATGTAATTAATTCCAGTTGATCTGGATGAAGTCATCAGGTAGGGTTTTGTAACTTCTTACTGAGTTTAGTGGTATGATCTAAAAGTTACCAGAAACAAATTTGTCAAGTCTTTTTTACGAATCCTCTTGAGAATCTTCATTTTATAAAAGCATCAGAGTAAAATAGTGATTGTCTATAAATGGCAAAAGACTTAAAATGGCATGGTTAAAGATATGTTTACAGTGTAACTGACAAGAAACTTGGTTATTTCTGTATCATATGACATTTTAAGATAACAAGTAGGATTATAACTGATAACATTATATCAGGACATATCAGATTTTTAGGAATTCCATATAAGTTTTGGAATATCTATATTAATGACATTTACCCATAAAATAAGAAGGTTTTATCACACTTATTTGACCATGTTTCCCATGTAATTTAACATGCCAGATAAACCTAATTAGTTTAATATCTCTCATTGGGATGTTTCAGGGGTCCTTTGAAGCATCCCAAAGTTAGCTGGAAAGTCAAAAGAATCTTAATTAGAATTTGATATTTGGGAAGTTTGTTATTAAAAAAAAAGTCAAGTTTTTAAAACACTTGGTCTAATAGGATCATAGGTCACTGTGAAGCAGTAGTTATTCACTCAACCAAAGTGACAGTAAAAGATTTTTAAGGCAAATAACAGATCATTTAGAAGGCAAAGAAACTCACAATCTGTTACCAAAAGTATTTAGTTCAACATTCCAAGAAAACTCTGTTCTCTTAGCAGAGAGAGAAAACCAAACTCCAGTCCTGCACCAGCCCACCCTGAACAACAAAATTCACTTACCTAATTAAATTCAATCCAAACCCAGCCTGACCATGCATGGAACAACTTTTTCAGAGCTGTCTTTCTACAAGCCTTTCACACTTTCTATATCCATTTTTGTTTGTCCCTTATTTTTCCACCCAGAGACAACCAGCTCTAGGACAAAATCTCTCTTTTTCCTTAACAAAGTGTACTTCCACTCCTCATACCTTCTTTTGCCAAAAACACTCATCCTACTTTCCTTGCATACTAGATCATGTGAACCTGGAATTCATTCTGGCCAGTTTCCTTTATACTTGGAAATATTTAATTTGTAAGTGCTTACTATTTAGTCAATTAAATAGAGCTCTTTTATAAGTTTAATTTTGATAATATTTTCCAGAGGTAGAAACACCTATATGTGTAATGTACACACTGACATAAACAAACAAAAATAGAGATCTCATAGCTTCACTTTAACACTTAGTTTTGAATCAGGTATTACAATATAAACTTACTAGTTTATAAATAAGTTGGAATAAGTCAAATTTATTTTCTCAGATGACCAAGACTTTACTATTGATATTTGTGGAAAAGACTTCTAAGATTTGTATTTGTTCTTGATAATCCCCTAAGGAAGCTGTGAATTAGATTTTGAGTGAGGGAGCCTTTCCAATAGTTTTTTTTTTTAATTTGTATCAGGTTGTACCTGATTAAGCGGATTAGGCTCAGTCTCAGGTTATTGTAGCTGTATCTACATTTCTGATTTGTAGAGATTTGAAAACCAGAGAGTTGCTTTTAATTCCCCAGAGAACAGATCTGCTGCCTAAAGTATACTAAAAGATTGATTTGTCCAACAACATTTTCTTTAAGTTGCTTTTTTTTTTTTTTTTTTTTGCGTTACACGGGCCTCTCACTGCTGTGGCCTCTCCCGCTGCAGAGCACAGGCTCCGGACGCGCAGGCTCAACGGCCATGGCTCATGGGCCCAGCCGCTCTGCGGCACATGGGATCCTCCCAGACCGGGGCACAAACCTGCATCCCCTGCATCGGCAGGCGGACTCCCAACCACTGCGCCACCAGGGAAGCCCTAAGTTGCTTTTTTTATATCAGTGAGAAGATTTCCAACTAAACTGAAATTCAAGAGTTCTATGTCCTAGATTTTTTTTTTTTTTTTTTTTTGGCGGTACATGGGCCTCTCACTGTTGTGGTCTCTCCCGTTGCGGAGCACAGGCTCCGGACACGCCAGCTCAGCGGCCATGGCTCACGGGCCTAGGCGCTCCATGGCATGTGGGATCTTCCTGGACTGGGGCATGAATCCGTGTCCCCTGCATCGGCAGGCGGACTCTCAACCACTGTGCCACCAGGGAAGCCCTGTCCTAGAATTTTAAGCTTTTATTTATCATGCTTTAAAAAGTTTGCATAAGGCATTCAACAAAGGCCCTCTTTCTGAGTGCACAGGTTAAACCCAGAACAAGAATCTCTATTATTGTTTTTATTGGCCCCTGAATATTAGCACTCAGTTTTTATTTCATATTGTGTGGTCTCAGGTAACCCTGTTGGTTTCTTTTAGTATGTTTAACTAATATTGTCTGAGGGGCAGATTTATATGCCCTGTCTTATACCAGGAAGGGGGAGACATAGTGTCTGTCTTACAGTATAATTAGGGAAAAGAGATGTAATCACCTTATAAAGCCCATTTAAACATACCAATTTAAGTGAGCTTTCATCTCAATTCTATCAACTTTTATACCTTTAACTTTAGTTTCCATTAGGACCCCATCAATAGGTCTTGGTCTTACAAGGAGTCTTAGATGCTTTTCTTTTTTTTAATCTCCCAACCATTTAATCTATTTTTCTATAAAAGGCTCTGGGGTCCCCAGTGAAGGGCTGAGCTGAGGGATTCAGGCCCTTTTGTCAATCTTTTAACTTGATTAATTGGCCTAACTGTCGCCCCAAGCAATTGCTGGTCAGGTATCTCAATGTAATTCCGCCCCCGCCCCCCAGCCTTTATATATATAACTGGGGTAAATAAAGCAGACTTGTTTGGGGCCTTTTATGTTGGGGACCAATAGGGGTCCCTTTAACCTACCCAACCTTAGGTAGTGTTGTATCAAAACCTTTTGTTTTAATCCCATTAACATCTGTTTTATTTATCCCATTTCTTAATAACCATCTAAAGATTTTTATCCTTTTGGGAGTAGTCCCTTTAAAATTTCCACCTTGTTGGGAAGAAGTCTCTAGACTTTCCCCTCAGTTTTTTCTCCCTCCTTCCCCATTAATCAACCTAATTTACATTAGTTAACCTAATGTTTTTATTAGGATTTGTAAGACCCACTGAGGGGAAGCAAAGGCCAAAAATAAGACTTCCCAAGCTGGTTTTTCGTTTGTTTTAAACTAAGGGAGTGGGACTTCCCTGGTGGCACAGTGGTTAATAATCTGCCTGCCAATGCAGGAGACATGGGTTCTATCCCTGGTCCAGGAAGATCCCACATGCCACGGAACAACTAAGCCCGTGTGCCACAACTACTAAGCCTGCGCTCTAGAACCTGCGCGCCACAACTACTGAGCCTGCAAGCCACAACTACTGAGCCTGCAAGCCACAACTGCTGAGCCCACGTGCCACAACTACTGAAGCCTGCATGCTCTAGGGCCTGCGTGCTGCAACTACTGAGCCTGCATGCTGCAACTACTGAAGCCTGCATACCTATAGCCCGTGCTCTGCAACAACAGAAGGCACTGCAATGAGTAGCCTGCACACCTCAATGAAGAGGAGCCCCCGCTCACCACAACTAGAGAAAGCCCATGTGCAGCAATGAAGACCCAATGCAGCCAAAAATTAAAAAAAATTAAATTAAATAAAATTAAACTAAAGGGGTTCTTTTGATTAGCCATTTTATATATACATATACCTATATATCTCCACCTTCTGATTTGTTTTTTTTATAGATGCCAGTAAACAACTATATAATAAGAGCTCTCTAAAAATTTACCAATTTTGAAGTTTCTCCAATTTAAATGATCCATCATCTGGCCATTAACAAGATATATCTTAATAGTGACTCAAACTAGGAAGATGAAAGAGGCATCCCCACAAGAGAGTGCAAAGCCTACACAAGATATAGATATAGAAAGATATAGAAAGTTTACTCATGGGAATCCCCTGGCAGTCCAGTGGTTGGGACTTGGCTCTTTCACTGCAGCGGCCCGGGTTCAATTCCTGGTCAGGGAACTAAGATGCCGCAAGCTGTGCAGTGCAGCCAAAAAAACAAGAAAACTTTACTCCCCAAAATAGTCAAAGAAGGTAAAGACCTTTGTTGCACAGGTTAAGATGACAAGCCCCTGAGAGTTGGTACAGCCAGACAAAATGACCTCTCAGAATCCCAGCTTATTCCACTGACTGCCAGATGTGTACCATATGTGTACTTTCCGGTCATATGGTAATTCTATTTTTAGTTTTCTAAGGAACCTCCATACTGTCCTCCATAGTGGCTGTATCAATTTACATTCCCACCAACAGTGCAAGAGGGTTCCCTTTTCTCCACACCCTCTCCAGCATTTGTTGTTTGTAGATTTTTTGATGATGCCATGCTGACCGGTGTAAGGTGATACTTCATTGTAGTTTTGGTTTGAATTTCTCTAATAATTACTGATGTTGAGCTCTTTTCATGTGTTAGTTGGCCATCTAACTAGTATGTCTTCTTTGGAGAAATGTCTATTTAGGTCTTCCCCCCATTTTTTGATTGGGTTTTTTTTTTGATATTGAGCTGCATGAGCTGTTTGTATATTTTGGAGATTAATCCCTTGTCAGTGGCTTCATTTGCAAATATTTTCTCCCATACTGAGGGTTGTCTTTTCATTTTGTTTATGGTTTCCTTTGGTGTGCAAAAGCTTTTCGGATTAATTAGGTCCCATTTTTTTATTTTTGTTTTTATTTTCATTACCCTAGGAGGTGGGTCCAAAAAGATCTTGCTGTAATTTATGTCAAAGATTGTTCTGCCTATGTTTTCCTCTAAGAGTTTTAGAGTGTCTGGCCTTACATTTAGGTCTTTAATACATTTTGAGTTTATTTTTCTGGTGTTAGGGAGTGTTCTAATTTCATTTTTTTACATGTAGCTGTCCAGTTTTTCAAGCACCACTTATTGAAGACGCTGTCTTTTCTCCATTGTGTATTTTTGCCTCCTTTGTCATAGATTAGGTGACCATAGGTGTGTGGGTGTATCTCTGGGTTTTCTATTCTGTTCCATTGATCTATATTTCTCTTTTTGTGCCAGTACCATACTGTCTTGATTACTGGAGTTTGTAGTATAGTCTGAAGTCAGGGAGCCTGATTCCTCCAGTTCCATTTTTCTTTCTCAAGATTGCTTTGGCTATTTGGGGTCCTTTGTGTTTCCATACAAATTGTAAAACTTTTTGTTCTAATTCTGTGAAAAATGGCCTTGGTAATTTGATAGGGATTGCATCGAATCTGTAGATTACTTTGGGTAGCATAGTCATTTTCACAATATTGACTCTTCCAATCCAAGAACATGGTATATCTCTCCATCTGTTTGTGTCATCTTTGATTTCTTTCATCAGTATCTTAGTTTTCTGCATACAGGTGTTTTGCCTCCTTAGGTAGGTTTGTTCCTAGGTATTTTATTCTTTTTGTTATAATGGTAAATGGGATTGTTTCCTTTATTTCTTTCTGATCGCAAGAGATTTCTGTGTATTAGTTTTGTATCCTGTAACTTTACCAAATTCATTGATTAGCTCTAGTAGTTTTCTGATGGCATCTTTAGGATTTTCTATGTATAGTATCATGTCATCTGCAAACAGTGACAGTTTTAATTCTTCTTTTCCAATTTGTATTCCTTTTATTTCTTTTTCTTCTCTGATTGCCATGGCTAGGACTTCCAAAACTATGTTAAATAAAAGTGGTGAGAGTGGACATCCTTGTCTTTTTCCTGATCTTAGAGGAAATGCTTTCAGTTTTTCACCATTGAGAATGATGTTTGCTGTGGGTTTGTCATATATGACCTTTATTATGTTGAGGTAGTTTCCCTCTATGCCCACTTTTTGGAGAGTTTTTATCATAAATGGGTGTTGAATTTTGTCAAAAGCTTTTTTCTGCATTTATTGAGATGATCATATGGTTTTTATTCTTCAGTTTGTTAATATGGTGTACCACATTGATTTGTGTATACTGAAGAATCCTTGCATCCCTGGGATAAATCCCACTTGATCATGGTGTATGATCCTTTTAATGTGCTGTTGGATTCTGTTTGCTAGTATTTTGTTGAGGATTTTTGCATCTATGTTCATCAGTGATATTGGTCTGTAATTTTCTTTTTTTGTGATATCTTTGTCTGGTTTTGGTATCAGGGTGATGGTGGCCTTGTAGAAAGAGCTTGGGAGTGTTCCTCCCTCTACAGTTTTTTGAAGAGTTTGAGAAGGATAGGTGTTAGCTCTTCTCTAAATGTTTGATAGAATTTGCCTGTGAAGCCATCTGGTCCTGGACTTTTGTTTGTTGGAAGATTTTTAATCACACTTTCAATTTCATTACTTATGATTGGTCTGTTCATAGTTTCTGTTTCTTCCTGGTTCAGTCTTGGAAGGTTGTACTGTTCTAAGAATTTGTCCATTTCTTCCAGGTTGTCCATTTTTTGGCATATAGTTGCTTGTAGTCTCTTATGATCCTTTGTGTTTCTGCGGTGTCAGTTATAACTTCTCCTTCTTCATTTCTAATTTTATTGATTTGAGTCCTCTCCCTTTTTTTCTTTGAGTCTGGCTAAAGGTTTATCAATATTGTTTATCTTCTCAAAGAACCAGCTTTTAGTTTCATTGATCTTTGCCGTTGTTTTCTTCGTTTCTATTTCACTTATTTCTGCTGTGACCTTTATGATGTCTTTCCTTCTACTAATTTTGGGTTTTGTTTGTTCTTTCTCTAGTTGCTTTAGGTGTAAGGTTAGGTTGTTTATTTGAGATTTTTCTTGTTTCTTCAGGTGCTATTTTATTGCTATAAACTTCCCTCTTAGAACTGCTTTTACTGCAGCCCATAGGTTTTGGGTCATAGGTTTTCGTTGTCATTTGTTTCTAGGTATTTTTTGATTTCCTCTTTGATTTCTTCAGTGATCCTTTGGTTATTTAGTATCATACTGTTTAGCCTTCATGTGTTTGTGTTTTTTACAGTTTTTTCCCTGTAATTGACTTCTAATCTCATAGCGATGTGTTCAGAAAAGATGCTTGATATGATTTCAATTTTGTTAAATTTACCAAGGCTTGATTTGTGCCCCAACATGTGATCTGTCCTGGAGAATGTTCCGTGTGCACTTGAGAAGAAAGTGTATTCTGTTGTTTTTGGATGGTATGTGCTATAAATATCAATTAAGTCAATTAAGTCTGGTCTAATGTGTCATTTAAGGCTTGTGTTTCCTTATTGATTTTCTGTCTGGATGATTTGTCCATTGGTGTAAGTAGAGTGTTAAAGTCTCCCACTATTTTTGTGTTACTATCAATTTCCCTTTTTATGGCTGTTAACATTTGCCTTATGTATTGAGGTTCTCTTACGTTGGGTGCATAAATGTTTACAATTGCTGTATCTTCTTGGATTGATCCCTTGATCATTATGTCCTCCCTTATCTCTTGTAACAGTCCTTATTTTAAAGTCTATTTTATCTGATGAGTATTGTTACTCCAGCTTTTATTTATTTATTTATTTTTAACATTTTTACTGGAGTATAATTGCTTTACAGTGGTGTGTTAGTTTCTGCTTTATAACAAAGTGAATCAGTTATACATACACATATGTTCCCATATCTCTTCCCTCTTGAATCTCCCTCCCTCCCACCCTCCCTACCCCACCCCTCTAGGTGGTCATAAAGCACTGAGCTGATCTCCCTGTGCTATGCGGCTGCTTCCCACTAGCTAGCTATTTTACGTTTGGTAGTGTATATATGTCCATGCCACTCTCTCACTTTGTCCCAGCTTACCCTTCCCCCTCCGCATATCCTCAAGTCCATTTTCTAGTAGGTCTGTGTCTTTATTCCCGTCTTACCCCTAGGTTCTTCATGACATTTTTTTTCTCTTAGATTTCATATATATGTGTTAGCATACGGTATTTGTCTTTCTGTTTCTGACTTACTTCACTCTGTATGACAGACTCTAGGTCCATCCACCTCACTACAGATA
The DNA here is from genome assembly GCF_964165515.1 of Mesoplodon bidens. Lineage (NCBI taxonomy): Eukaryota > Metazoa > Chordata > Mammalia > Artiodactyla > Ziphiidae > Mesoplodon > Mesoplodon bidens. The sequence goes on along the minus strand of NC_138161.1, from coordinate 76,980,044 downwards.
ACTCAATTTTGTTTCTTTTTATGGCTAGGTAATATTCCATTGTATATATGTGCCACATCTTCTTTATCCATCCAGCTTTCTTTTGATTTCCATTTGCGTGGAATATTCTTTTTTCAAACCCCTCACTTTCAGTCTGTATTCAAGTTAATGAGTTTCATGCTTTTCTATGTAGGGGAATATGCAGGAGTCTGGGCTCACTGAAATTATTCCTTTGATAAGCATCTTAACTATCTAGGGCCAGTATCCTGTTTTTCTCATCCTGAATTCCCCTCAGGGTTGCACTGTAGGGGCTTTATGGCTGCAGTATCCGGTGTTTACTGAAATGGCAGGTGACATTCTTTGTCCACACCTTCATTCCATTGCCCTCCCATGGGCAGCCACTTTGAAAAGGGCTGATGTATATTCTTCTGTCTGTAAGTGCTCTTATAGGGGCTTCCCTGGTGGCGCAGTGGTTGAGAGTCCGCCTGTCGATGCAGGGGACACGGGTTCGTGCCCCGGTCTGGAAAGATCCCACATGCCGCGGAGCGGCTGAGCCCGTGAGACATGGCTGCTGAGCCTGCGCTCCACAACGGGAGAGGCCGCAACAGTGAGAGGCCCGTGTACAGCAAAAAAAACAAAAACAAAACAAAACAAAAAAACAGTGCTCTTATAAAATATATTGTTGGTGTGTGTGCAAATTTTTATTTAAAACATTTTTGTAAGTGGTATTTTGCCATGCGTTTTGTTGCTTCTGTTTGCACTCCCAGCCTTGAGGATCTCTCTTTTTTTTTTTTTTTTTAAACAATGTTTCTTGATTGTTTATTTTTTGCAAGGATTTTTACATGTCATCTCGCCTCATGACCGTATCAGAAAAGGTTTTTTTTTTTTTTGCGGTACACGGGCCTCTCACCGTTGTGACCTCTCCCCGTTTGTGGCCTCTCCCGCTGCGGAGCACAGGCTCCAGACACGCAGGCTCAGCGGCCATGGCTCACGGGCCCAGCCGCTGTGCGGCACGTGGGATCCTCCCGAACCGGGGCACGAACCCGCATCCCCTGCATCGGCAGACGGACTCGCAACCACTGCGCCACCAGGGAAGCCCGAGGATTTCTCTTTGTTGCTGTATGTATGGCTAGTTGGCTACCTCTCCCTGCTGCACAGCAACCCCATTTTACCTGCCCACCCCCAAGGGATGCACACCAGATTGCCTCCCACTTCCCACCACACAGATGATGCTTCAAGAAACATTCTCCCACAAGTCCCTGTAACAGCATCACAGTTTCTCTGGGATACATACCCAGCAGTAGGTTGTTGGATCATAAGGTGTGTGCAGCCTTGATTTGACCAAGTCAGCCAGACTGCTTTCCAGCTAGGCTGCACCAGGCTACCTCCCCCCAGCCATGTGGCAGGAAGGGGACCCCTTCCAGGGCAGTCGGCTCTTGTTCAACACTCGGAAACGAACTGTCTGAGGAAACACCCATGCTGACAAAGTAAGAGACTTTATTGGGAAGGGGAACCCGGGAAGAGAGCAGCAGGGTGAGGGAGCCCAGGAGAACTGCTCTGCCACGTGGCTCGCAGTCTCAGGTTTTATGGTGATGGGGTTAGTTTCCGGGTTGTGTCTGGCCAATCATTCTGACTCAGGGTCCTTCCTGGTGGCACACACATTGCTCAGCCGAGATGGATTCCAGCAAGAAGGATTCTGGGAGGTTGGTAGGACATGTGGACTGGCATCTCCTCGCTCCTTTTGACCTTTCTCGAATTCTTCCTGTTGGTGGTGACTTGTTAGCTCTGCGTTCCTTACCAGGACCTCCTGTCACAAGATAACTCATGCAAATGGTTTCTGTGGTGCCTGGCCAGAGTGGGTGGTTTCAGTCATTGGTTCCCCTATCAGCCATGAACCCCCCAAACACGGCCAATGGGTTAGCCCTATGCATTTTCTCGTTTATTGCCAATCTAACAGTTGTACGGTGGTCCCTCACTGCTTCTTTAGCTGGCATCTCCCGATTATTCACTTGTGCGCAGGCCTTCAGAGCTCTGTTAGCCCAGGTAAAACATGTGATATGCTTACAACCACACCCAGCACAGGCCCTAGAGGGTGTCTGTTGTTGTTGTTGTTCTATAAATACAAGCGTGCTTTAAATGATGGTGGACATAATAATGTTGTCCTAGTACAAAACATGCATTCTAGTGATCATTTCTGATCTTGAGTGATGTGACTGGTCATGTTGACCTGCTGGTTAGGACTCACATCCACATCTGTCCACCATAAACTTCCCTCCATTTCCGCTATCCCCACCCTGGCTCATCCACATCTGTCCACCATAAACTTCCCTCCATTTCCGCTATCCCCACCCTGGTTCATCCACCCCGTCAACGAGCCTCCTGTAGTCTCTGCATTCACTCTGGACCCCTCCTCACTCCAGCACCACCAGTTCTCCATATGTGCGCTAGAGGGATCTTTAAAAATCTCTCCTTCCTGTTCGTGGCTTCCCGTTTCTCTTAGGAAGAAACTCTTACTGCAGCCTGCAGGCGACGGCCCCCGACCACCCGGCCAGGGCTCTTCCGGATCCTGGCTCCCGTCTTTCTGCCCTCTGCCCCCCAGCTGCTCCCCAGCGCCTTCAGCCCCATCTTCCTTCCATGTGGAATGTGTGCCAGCCCCCCACCTTCACCCTGACACCCCAAAGTCAATTCCTTCTTAATGTTCAGAGTTCAGGTCAAATGTGACGTTGCTGATCCCCAGACTAGATCACTTCTCCAGTTATCCTTTCATAGCTCTTAAGTCATCCATGATCAAATAATCAACTCTACAGCCATCTATTTGAAGTTCTCCTCCTGTCACCTGACTGCCCTGAGGGCGGCGGTGACAGTCTGGTCCCTGTCCTCACCTAGCCCTGTGCTCAGGTTCAAAACTCCTGGGGTAGGTGCTGATCTACAAAGACCTCTTTATCACAGGATAGTTTAATCAAAGGCAGCCGAAGGGAACTCACAGCCCTAAAATGTCCTGAGGAGCAGTGAGACACTTTGTCCCAGACAAGGAGGCCCTGGCTGGGGCTGCTTTGCCCAGGGCCTGAGGCTGCCACCTTATCTCAGGAGAACCAGCAAAGCTGCCTCAGGGGAACTTGTGACTCAGAGGAAGGGAGCTGGGAGAGGCCTTTGTGGGAGAAAAAAGGGCTGTGTCTTGATAAAGGATAAAGTACAATCAAAAATATAAAAATCTTATTTTGGACAGAATGTAGATGCCTTTAAGAGTGCCTAATTAAAACAAAAGAAGGAGATCAAATCGGGAAGGAAAAATTACTCTTCAAAAGGACAGCTCGGGGAAATTCCCTGGCGGTCCAGTGGTTAGGACTCCATGCTTCCACCGCAGGGGGCGTGGGTTCGATCCCTGGTCAGGGGAACTAAGATCCCACAAGTTGCTGTACAGTGCGGCCAAAAAGAACAGACAGCTCCATTCAGCTCACAGCCTTGGTTTGGTTAATCCACTTGTTTCTTTCCCTGCAAAGAATAGGTACCGGTACATCACTTTGCCTCCAGGTGTTTTCAAAAAAATGTTGAGTCAAATAATATTTTAAGTACTTTGTTTAAAATATGCACAGTTATATCAAGAATAAGGCAGATTTTTGTGAATCCTTGTGGGTAGCAAATAAGCGTGCCCAGTTTATTACCATTGGGAAGATTGGTGGTCCTCAAGATTCTTCTCAGTTTACACACCTTCCCTGGGGGGCTTGCAGCCAATTCCGTGGCTTCAACCACCACCTCTACTGACTGTATGTTTATGACATGCAGCTGCCCCCTGGCCGTATTCCACGTCCCTGAGCACAAAGAACGTAGCGCCAACCCTGCCGCCCCTCCTCTTCTCATGAATGGCCTCACCACCCACCCCACTCACCCCCAGCTAGCAGCCTGAGGGGCATCCTGACTCCTTGTAGGAGGCTGCGCTTAGGCCCCTAAGTGGACGGGAAGGGCAGACTCCTAGGTCGTGCATGCAGCAGGCCAGAGGGCCCTAGGACTGGCGCAGCAAGCAGTTTAAGCTTTAGACCTGCCGGCGGGCGGAAGTGTTGCCTCCTTTGAGTCTCAGCTGTTGGTGCCCGTGTGGCTCGGGTGAGTGTTCCATGTGTCCCTCTAACTTGGGTGGGGCGACGAGGACACTGAACTTTAGGAGACTTGGAGACAGATGTATGGGGCGCCTTGTGCAGCCACTTTTGTGCAGGCTCTATTTACACCCTTTAATGATTCACTGCGAGCTCTAGGCAGGAGAAAACCAATGTAAAAACAAGCTAGATGGAGTCTGTATCTCAGCCTTCCCTAGCCTCATCCTTGGGCCAGAACCTGCTTTCCAGCACAGTTCTTTCCCTCCCTGATGTGAATACGTTTTGTTTTCTTTGTTTTTGCATTTTATTTTTTTAATTTAATTTTTATTTCATATTGGGGTATAGTTGATTTACAATGTTGTGTTAGTTGCAGGTGTACAGCAAAGTGTTAGTTATACACATACACATATCCATTCTTTCTCAGATTCTTTTCCTGTATAGGTCATTACAGAATATTGAGTAGAGTTCCCTGTGCTATGCAGTACGTCCTTGTTGATATCTATTTTATATATAGTAGTGTGTATATGTTACTCCCAAACTCCTAACTTATCCCTCCTCCCCACCTTTCCCCTTTGGTAACCATAAGTTTGTTTCTGAAGTCTGAGAGTCTGTTTCTGTTTTGTAAATAAGTTCATTTGTTTCATCTTTTTAGAGTCCACATATAAGTGATGTATAATACTTGTCTTTCTCTGTCTTCATTAGTATGATAATCTCTAGGTCCAGCCATGTTGCTGTAGATGGCATTATTTCATTCTTTTTTATGGCTTAGTAATACTCCATTGTTTTTAGGTACCACATCTTCTTTATCCATTCCTCTGTTGATGGACATTTAGGTTGCTTCCATGTCTTGGCTATTGTAAACAGTGATGCAATGAACATTGGGGTGCATGCATCTTTTTGAATTACAGTTTTCTCTGGACGTATGCCCAGGAGTGGGATTGCTGGGTCATATGGTAGTTCTATTTTTAGTTTTTTAAGGAACCTCCATACTGTTCTCCATAGTGGTTGTACCAATTTACATTCCTACCAACAGTGTAGGAGGGTTCCCTTTTCTCCACACCTTCTCCAGAAGTTATTGTTTGTAGACTTTCTGATGATGGCCATTCTGACCAGTGTAAGGTGATAACTCATTATAGTTTTATGTTTTGGCTGCTGCTGTGCAGCTTGTGGGATCTTAGTTCCCCGGCCAGGGATTGAACCCAGGCCCTCTTCAGTGAAAGTGCCGAGTGCTAACCACCGGACCGCCAGAATTCCCACGTATCCTGCAACTTTACTGAATTCATTGATGAGGTCTAGTAATTTTCTGGTGACATCTTTAGGATTCTCTATGTATAGTGTCATGTCATCTGCACACAGTGACAGTTTTACTTCTTTTCCAATTTGGATTCCTTTTATTTCTTTTTCTTCTTTGATTGCATGGCTAGGACTTCTAAAACTATGTTGAATAAAAGTGGTGAGAGTGGACATCCTTGTCTTGTTCCTGATCTTAGAGGAAATGCTTTCAGCTTTTCACCATTGAGAATGATGTTAGCTGTGGGCTTGAATAGGTTTTAATAATGATAAAAAGAGTGAGCATACATTGGACTTTTACCCCGACCCAGGCACAGTCGAAGCTCTATTTGTGCCATGTCTTAGTCTCCACAACAGCCCAAGTACTGCATTATGTTAACTGGGGCTCCCACAGACTTTGGGATCAAGTTCCAAGTTGATCCCAAACTTTTTTACAGAAAAAGGGGCTTTCGTGACCTTGCGCCAGCCTCCCCAGACAGCCTTTTTTCTAGCTTCACTGCCTTCCCTGGAACGCCAGCCCCTGCACCCCATTCCCACATCTTCGCCTGGGCCCCTTGCTCTAGATAAGCCCCCCTAAACTGAGTGCCCGGCACACGTGCAGTTTTGGCCACATAGATGAGCTGCACTGTGTAGCCGTTGATATATCTGTTTCTACACAGGAAGTAGGTTTCTGGTCAAGCTGGACTGGATGTTCTGTTTCCTTGTATATCTCTGGTGCCTGGCATAATAGGTGGCAAAAAGTGAATGAGAAGACAGACTTGTTTGTATGAATCCTGTAATTTGTATGAATTTGTAATTGAAATCAACGTTTCAGCTTACACCAGGGCTTGTTTTGAGATTGAAAATGATCCCTAAGCAAACTGCCCTCGTACATGTGCTCTGGGTGCCCCCCGCCCCATCTCCCAGCAATATCCATATATCCACGTTTAAATATTCTTTACATAAATAATTGCCACAGAATCCTCGCCCTCCATTCTCTGGTTTCCCAGAATTTTTAAAAAATCTGTGATGGGAATAGATGATATCTGGTCTACTTAAAATAAATTAACCCTGTTTGGTTGTTGTATTCCTGATTCAAGGGAAATTGTTGTTTCCAGAGTCTAACTTAATCAACACTATGTGAGATAACTTCAGCTCCAGGCAGCAGAAGTTTCCTTTCTTCTCTAGAAAACACTCCTTTTACTGAATGGTCACTGTGGTGTTTAAAAAAAAAAAAAAAATTGTTGGCCAATAACATAAAGTTCTTCTAAACAGTCTAATATGCTTCAATGATATGGGTATATATACTCTAAAACTATGCATTGGAGTCAGTTCAAAGGTTTAAAAAGGTTAAACATGCACTCCCCAAGTTTAGAAGTATGCCAGCCTGTGAAAGCTGCAAAGAAAGGGGAGACCATAACATCTGAGGACTTCCTCTGTGTGGCTAACTCACACCGCCCCAGATTCGGGCCCTTCACAGAGCCCACCTCTGGCCTCACGTGTGGGTGCCCCCCGCCTGCCCCGGGTCTGGGTGTGGCTGCTTCCATACTGTCCCTTTGGCCTCAGCTGAGGTCTCCTCCTCCCAGATGCCTTCCTTGACCACCTTAAGAAAAGTAGCCACTCTGCCCCACCACTCTCTCTTCACTCATCACCATCTGAAAACCCATTATTTATTACTGGGTGCACCTTTGTCGCTGGATCCTGTGTTCAGCTGTGAGTGGCAGGAGGGTGGGCGCTGATGGGGCCCAGCGCCCCGCACAGGGCGTGGAGGGGCACTCCACGGCTGGGGAAGGCAGGAAGGACCCCGCCTCTCAGCCCTGTGTGCTCATGGCTGTTTCTCATCTAGCTGCTTCCACAAAGCCAACTTGTAGCTTCAGGACCACTGTTTCCTCCTCTCAGCCTCCCTCCTTGTGAGTAGCTGTCAAATCAGCCAGCAGAGTGTCATGATCAGCCCAAAATTTGGGATCTTTTCTCTTTGTAAAAAATCACCGATTTGGGCTTCCCTGGTGGCGCAGTGGTTGAGAGTCCGCCTGCCGATGCAGGGGACACGGGTTCGTGCCCCTATCCCGGAAGATCCCACATGCCGCGGAGCGGCTGGGCCCGCGAGCCATGGCCGCGGAGCCTGTGTGTCCGGAGCCTGTGCTCCGCAACGGGAGAGGCCACAGCAGTGAGAGGCCCGCGTACAGCAAAAAAAAAAAAAAAAAAAAAAAAAATCACCGATTTTATTCAGGTACGAATGCTAGAGCTGCCATTTGCATGTCATGTTATTCCTAGACAGCAAGCGGTTCTTGGATATGAAGGTGTTAACAGAGCTTCCACGAGGCTAAAGTTCTACCTCTGTGTTTCAGATTAATCAAAAGAAGGAATATAAAGTTGACCTGGTGTTTACCACGGAGCTCTACAACCCAGAGGTAAGCTGCCATGGTTTGTGAAGTGTCCTATTAACAACTTGTATGAATTTTTTTTTTAAGTGAGAATTTTAATATGTAGTGACCTGGAGGTTTGCCTTTTTTTTTTTTTTTTTCCTTTCCTGCTTTGTTTTCTATTTGTTCTCAAGAATTGAAGACAGCGCTAGGCAGGACCACTTCATGGTCTTAGACAGGGTTCCTTTTACCGCGTCCACACAGCCCTCGTCCCATCCTTCCTCTGCCGCTGGGAGGGCGTTTCACACCCCCTTTGGACCCGGTGCCCCTCCCTAGCACCTCCGAATCCCCAGAATGACTCACTCTCAAATGCCAACCTGCTCTCCTCCTGTCAGCTGGTGGCATTTCTCGTTAGCGGGCCGGCATAGCACGAGGCCACCCCCAGGAGCTTCCGTGCACACAGGCATTCCGCAACGCAGAGCAGCCCATGTGCGCCGCAGGCACTTTCAGCCTCTCCTTCTGACCCAGAGGGCCACAGTCGCCAAGTTTCCTTTCCCCACCACCTCCCCCTTCCCAAGAAGAGAGGAAACAGAGGACTCAGACAGAAATTAGAGCCAGATGGACTTCCCGGGGCTGGGCCAGGCTGGGAGGCAGCACCCGGAACCGGGGTGGAGCGGCCAGCCCAAACGCCTTTGTGTGGCGCGGAGTCAGAGCGGGGGGGGGGGGGGGGGGATGAGCAGGCAGCATCGGCATTACAGTGTCTCAGGAAGGCGGAGCTTCGGAGAAGGCATAACCCCTCCGGCTGATGCTTCTGGAAGAAAGCTTACCAGTATTCACAAACAAGTTCTGACAAGAAAACACTACGCCAACTTTGCTAATTAACCTAAGAATTAACGTTTTCTTAAAGCATAAGGAAGGTGCTTTTGGTTTCTGTGTTGCAAACGGAAGTGTTAGATTAAAGCTAAAAGGAAAACAATTACTAGATTACTTTGACCAACTGTGTTTCTCTGGAGGGCTAGCTAATTGAAATGCTTCCTTTCGGGAGGTAGGGAGAGTTCTTTCATCTTCTGGCAACTGTTTTGATTCTGTGGAGCTGTTTCGGGGGAAAGGGAAAGAAAAACAAAAGGGGACAATACCTATTGCCTTTTCTCTTCCCTGGAAACGGTTTTGACATCAAAAGAGCCCACGTACCAGCCCTATCTTCTGCCTTTCATAAGCCTCTTCCCCATCGCTCCCTTCACCGTTTTTCTGTATTGCACCGATAATTAGGATTTTAATGTACCACTTAAATTTCCTCTCCTGTAAACTAGCACTCACGGGAGAAGACGTTGCCCATTGGAACGCCTATTTCTGTTTTTTGCATTAGTTCAAAGAGTGGGCTTATTTAGCAGATCCAATTTTAAGTATGGTTTGTTTCATTGTGGGCTTTTTTCTTTTTGGTTGTTTTAACTGGGACTCCACCCAGTTTAAATGACTGTAAACGTGAAAAGAACTCGATTGCTCAACCAACCGTGTTGTAACAGGAGTTCTTAACTAGTGGCCCATGGATGGGTTTTGAGTGCCGCCATGAACTTCCTCAGATTCTAGGCCCAGTGGATGGTATGAGTGAATGTGCATTTTTCTGGGAAGCGGTTCCCTGGCTTTTATGGTTGGGTTAAGGAATCAGTGACCTAAAAGAGTGGAGAAGCACCGTCCCAGAAATGAGTTGTACCCTTGATGTCTACTTAAAGCATCCAGCTACCCAGCTCCACGTGTCTCTGGATTGGAAAGTAAGTGAGGGAGATCCCAGAACACTCAGCGTGTCTACCTTTAAATCTGAGTGCGAGCAGGCTTCCCTCGGTCACTCAGGTAGTTGGATCAGCCCCATGTGGGTGAGCTGTCCCTCCACTTCTTCCAGATTAGACCTCGGGGTAGAGAGATGGAGTTCTCACAGAGCTGGGGCCCTGGCATCACACAGACACAGCTCAGGTCCTGGCTTACCACTTACTAGCTGTGAGACATGGAGTAGGTTCCTCTTTAAACTTCAGTCTTAAACTGTAAAATTGGAATAAGAGGACTGAATTCATCAGGCAGCATGAAGACACTGTCATTTGTGTTGATGGGAATCAGCTTCCTTTTTTTTTTTTTTTTTTTTTTTTTGTGGTACGCGGGCCTCTCACTGTTGTGGCCTCTCCCGTTGTGGAGCACAGGCTCCGGACACACAGGCTCAGCGGCCATGGCTCACGGGCCCAGCCGCTCCGCAGCATGTGGGATCTTCCCGGACCGGGGCACGAACCCGTGTCCCCTGCATCGGCAGGCGGACTCTCAACCACTGTGCCACCAGGGAAGCCCTCAGCTTCCTTTTGGCTCAAGTTGGCCAGCTTGAGGGCCAAAGTAAGCATTATGTTGGTTGGTCCACAGTAGAAAGGCAAGTACCTCTATCCTAGCTAGAGGTTTGAGCCGAGTAGCACCCACAGGTGTCAGTGGTATTTCTTTGGAAGAGGCCCAGCATTCTTTCATAAGGGCACCATCAGAAAGCAGGAGTTTTTTAAATGACAGCAAAGACTGAAGTTGTTGTGTTTGGCTGTGAGCACAAAAATCATTTTCTACAAAGCAAAGAATACTACATATGGATGCCAGTGCATACCTGCCATGTACAAGGAACTCCCCAGTCTTGTGTGTGTTTTTCATTGGAGTGGGTGGGAAGTGATAAGAAACCATTCTAATTCCAAAATCTTTATTTCAGGAAGGTAAGGAACGTCTGGGGAAATGTTCTGCTCGAGTGTTTTTCAGGAACGAGAAACCCAGACCGGCCATTAATATAACGTGTACTCGGCTCATTGAGAAGAATACAAGACAAGAAGAAGATTATCGGCTCTACAAGTACATGAAGCAACTTAAAAACCTCTTGGATGTAGTCAGCATACCTGGTATGAACCAATATCTGGAATTTCTATATTCAGGAATGCATGTCATTACTACATCTTAAAAAGAATGATCGTGGAAGCAACCTAAATGTCCATCGACATGAATAGATAAGATGTGGCACATATATACAATGGAATATTACTCAGCCATAAAACGAAATGAAATTGAGTTATTTGTAGTGAGGTGGATGGACCTAGAGTCTGTCATACAGAGTAAAATAAGTCAGAAAGAGAAAAACAAACTGTATGCTAACACACATATATGGAATCTAAAAAAAAAATGGTATGAAGAACCTAAGGGCAGGACAGGAATAAAGATGCAGACCTACTAGAGAACGGACCTGAGGACACGGGGAGGGGGAAGGGTAAGCTGGGACGAAGTGAGAGAGTGGTATGGACATATATATGCACTACCAAATGTAAAATAGATAGCTAGTGGGAAGCAGCCGCATAGCACAGGGAGATCAGCTCAGTGCTTTGTGACCACCTAGAGAGGTGGGATAGGGAGGGTGGGAGGGAGGGGATATGGGGATATATGTATGCATATGGCTGATTCACTCTGTTGTACAACAGAAACTAACACAGTATCGTGAAGCAGTTTTACTGCAAAAAGTATCTATTTAAAAAAAATCATCTAAAATTTTATCCCCCAAATGGCACTTTAATTCAACTACAGAATGTGGTACACCTGATTATTTGAACAAAATTCAGAAGTATCCTTTTCCTATTTTCCCCCTCGAGTACAATATAGTGACTCCATTGAAAACTATCTGTGCCCCTTTAATCTGCCCACTTCTCATCACAGACGCAGGGCAGGGCAAGAGCCGGACTCCAGGGAGAAGAGGTGGAGGTCTTTGCAACAGGACCCACACGTAGGTGTGCGGTTTTCAGGGTTGAGTCCAGAAGCTGAGGAGAAAAATTCTAGAGGTTTCTGGTGGTGGCTTTGGAAACTTTAGGTGGCGGGACCCCATCCAGGGCCTCTGTCGTGTGCATCATGGCCTTCTGCACCAGGGCCGGGCGAGCTGTCTCGGGGCCTTGCTGGGAGGCTGCAGTGGAGTCAAGCTGATCTCATTTTAGGTCCAGAGCTAATGGGCAGTGGTGCCGTCTCTTATAAGAAATGAGCCCTGCCTCTGAAGTGACTCAGCTGAAATAAAGCAGAGCCCATTTGCGCTGGCACTCAGCAGGGTATGTGGACAGCAGCTGACACTCGGCGCTTACTGGCAAATCCAATCTCCAAAACCACAGAAGTCATCTCTGGACTTGCACTGGGCTATTAAGCTTGACGTGACCACCACAGCACTCCCTATCCCACTGTATCTCTGTCAGTTCACTCATTTGCCCGGAGACTGTGACAGGCCCGTGTCAGCGTGGAGGACCTGTGGTCTCCATTTCTGGCTGCATCTGTGTCCCATCCATTACTGAGACTAAGTGTTCTGAAAAACCCAGAGGTGGGATACTGCTCCCTGCGTTTCTCCAATTCTGAAGCTTGAATTTGCGAGTTTATTTGCATTACAGTGCTCTGACAACTTGGATTAAATCCTGTTCCAAAGAATTATGAAGAAGATTCAGAATCTTACATTGTAGTAGCATTTGTTTATATTTAACTGTCTGAAATAAATGGGCCAATGACTAATACTTAAAATCTATGGTTATTTAGGGATTGGTCCCCTCATTAGCATTAGTTGGGGAAATAGGGTTTTATATATTCTTCTTAAAACACAAATTTTAGAAATCGTATTGGACCCTTTCTTTGAAAGGGTCTCAGTCCTTTTGCCACAGGATCTCTAGATTTTGGACAATTTTTAATAATGCAGGTTAACTGGATCATGTTCAGTTAAGTCCTATATGCCCACAAGGATCATTCTATAAGAGTCTAACTTAATGTGGCTGCTATGAAGCTTCGGAAAAGTTTTTGCTTAATATAGGGCACGTTTTCATCAACAAAATCTACAAGTTCTCTTGTCACTTTAAATTCAGCAGAGGTGTTTAATGGTGCTTGTAGCCTGTATATCTAAAATTATCTACTTAAAACTGAAAAGGTTTGGTTTTAGATAAGTTGAATCAAAATCTATGTTGGAGCAGCCAGTTCAGATCTCAGCAGATCCCATTCAGTATTTAATCAGTCCAGGGTATTTGACTGTTGAGCAGTTTTCTCTACAACTGCTAAGTGAGAAGATCTAATCCATTTTAGGATATCCTTGCTCTGCACTGTTTTTCCCCTTAAATAGTAGTTGTCTGGCTTTTATGAAGAGTAAAAATTTCTCCTCTTCTAATGAATTCATAAACTTCCTATAGATGAGCCCAAGTATATGACATACAGAAGAAAAGACTGGGGACCTGGGAATAACCAAAGTCCTAAGTGACTCTGTAGCAGTGCTACTGGCATTTACAAATTTCAGTTGTCCTCATTATTCACGGTATTTTGTATAACTAATTTTTCTTCTATGGTAATTCGTTTTGATCTCACAAGTTAAACTCCTGGTGGCACTAGGAAGGAAGTCTGTCACTCTCTCGCTTCCATACACACGACAGGAATTCAAGGCTCAGCTCAAATCTCATCTCTGTGAAGCTGTCCCCAACCTCTTCAGCCCAAAGAAACCTCCCCCTTCCCTGTGTCCCCTCAGCTCTCTGATCCTCCCTTTTTCTTAAGGAAGGTGTCAGCTGCATTTCCACGCTGTCAAGTGGAGGGTAGGGCCTCTCTTTGCATCTCTCACGGCACCCAAGCAATCAATGAATGCCTTTTGAATCGACTACCACTATAAACCAGCCAAGTCTAGTTCTATCAATACAGAGCAGAATTTATGTGAAAGATTATTTTACTAAGAAGGATTCATTTCCTAATAAGCTGTTTGTACTCCTCACATATTATACTATTATTGGGCTTTAATATACACTATCTCCTTCAAACTGCATAAATGATGGTCCATGAATAGCTCATAAATTACTTGCTAAAATTTGAGTTCCTAAAAGTCACAAGAGGTAATTTATTAGTCATTGTATCCCTACCTATAGCAGTATCTGATATTAAGTAGATTTTTTATAAATGTTTGCTGAATTAGAAAGATTGCAGTTCCAAAAACGATGCCACAGGAAAAACCCACTTGATTTGTTCATGTAGTCAAAAAAGTGACAGATGCTGCCAATACACAGATTAGCTTTAATGCCAAGGATCAGAGAAGGACAAAGACCAGCACGTTGACTGTGGACCCAAACCAGAAGGTAATGTGGAGAAGATGACTGATAGATGTTTCCATTTAATTAAAAGATTTTACATGAAAGGTTTTAGATTAACTTTGAGTATCATTATAGCTCTTAGTTTGCATTTATATTGTCCAGCAAATAGCCCTTAAACTGTTTTATAGTAGCTTTACTTAGGGCAAGTTGAAGCATGTAAGATTCCATACAATGCAGAAACAGATACGAGTCCCACTTCACTACTGAAACTTGTAATATTTTGTCCTGAAAATGTCTTAATATGAATGTACTTTTTTTGTGCCCTCAGATAGTCATGGACATATTGATCCCTCTCTGAGACCCATCTGGGATTTAGCTTTTCTGGGCAGCTCTTACGTGATGTGGGAAAAGACAACACAGTTTTTACACTACTACATGGCACAGCTCAGCAGTGTGAAGCAGTGGGTAAGAAAAACTGACAATTAACTTGTCCCACAGGAGATACAACCAATGCAATGTTCTTAGACTAAATTAATGTGAACTTCTAGCTTTGTGGCAAGAGTTTTAATTGCATTTCATTAACTCAGTAAATATGTGAATGCCAGGTATGGTTGTGGGGACTGAGGATATAGCACTAAAGGAAAAACTCAGTGTAGCTGCCCTTATTGAGACTAATTCTAGCGAGAGAAGAACGACAGTGAACCGATAAACAAGTAAATATGTATCAAACGGTGGTAGGTGCTATGGAGAAAAATGAAGTAGGGAAAAGGGAATGCAGGGTATTGACAGAATTAAGCTTTAGTCTAAAGCAAGGCCCCTCTCGTTTGAGCAGAGGCGTAAGGGAAGTGAGAGCAAGCCACGCCTCCAGAAGGGAAGGCATTTCAGACAGAGGGGACGGAGGAGGCATCGTGGCTGATGGGTTGGAGAAATAGCAGTGAGGCTGGTATGGCTGTAAGAGATTGAGCAAGGGGAGCGTGCCAGGAGATGAGATTGGATGGAGGGGGTCAGTTCATGGAAGGCCATTAGAAGGACCCTGTCTTTTACTCATTACAGGGTTTTTAGCAGAGAAGTGACACGATCTGACTTACAGCAGGATCATTCTGGCTGCTGTGTTGAGAACAGACCGTAGCCAGACAAGGGTGGACGCAAGGAGAGCAGTAACGTAGCCTAGGCAAGGCCTGGGTGGCAGCAGTGATGTGGTGAGAAGTGTTTGCATTTTGAAGGTAGACCAACAGTATTTGATGATGGGTTAGATATGGATATATCCAAGAATAAGAAAAGTCAGGGATGATTCTTATGATTTTGGCCTGAGTAACTGGAAGGATAGAGAGTTTTCATTTCCTGATTGGGGAAGACTACAGAGGAACAGATTTGGGTGGAAATTAGCTTGAGTTGGAGCATTCTAAATTCCATAACCAAGTAGAGAATTTGTATCGTCATCTGGACATAAGAGTCTGAAGTTTAGGGGAGATGTCTAGGCTGGAGTCATCACCACATAGATGGTTTTTAAAGCCTCAAGAGTGGATGAGAGAATGAGTGTAAACAGAGAAAGGTTATGTAGGGATTGAGTCCTGGAACACTTCCAACTTTAGAGGGTTTAGATATATGAGAAAAAAAAAGTGTTTCAAGGATGAGAACTGACTAACTATCAAAAGCTGCTGGAAAGTCAAGAAAGATGAGGACCGAGAATTGACCATTAGATTTAGGCAAGCTGGAAGTAGATGGAGAGCTTATCAAGAGCTGTCTCACTGGCACAGTGTGGGCAAAGTCCTGATTAGAATAGGTTCAGGAAAGAACGGGAGAGGAAGTGCACACTCCATGTCTTTCAAGGAATTTAGCTATAAAGGGGAGTAAAAGGGAGGGAGGGGGCTAGAGCTGGAGGATGCGTAAGCACAGGGTTGAAGGAGGGTTTTCCGTTGTATTTTTAGATTGGGCGATTTAACGGCATATTTATATGTTGAGAAAAATCCAGTAGAGAGGGGCAAAGTAGGACTTGTAGGGAAGAGAAGACAGACTTGTTGGACTTAATATCTTTGAGGAGATAAAGAGAGGATATGATCGATCCAGGAGATGACTGTGGACAAGGGCACAGAGTGCACCTGGAGGAAGGCTTTCAAGTGTGGCACAGATGCTGGTAGGAGGGTGGGTATCACGTGGCAGCCTGTGGAAGTTCTATCCTGACTGCTTCTGTCTTCTCAGTGAAAAATGAGGCAAAGTCACCAGCTGAGCGTGAGGATGGAACAGGAAGTGAGAGGGGGTGGGAGTGCGTGGATTCGAGCATCACGCAGCACTGCAGGCCTCTGAAGGTCTGCGGTCACGAATTTAGAGAAGGGCCAGTCACTCAACTGGTTGGGTGCAGACAAGGAGGTGGCTGAGTGGGGGTTTTTGTCAGGCACATGTCATGTGGAGAGGGAGGGGCATTTCCAGACTAAACAGTATCAACTACTCAGACGCAGGCTGAGCCAACCATAAGTACAAATTTCTAAAAATCGTTTTCTTCACGGGTGGCTGAAGCAGTACATTCACCATGGATGGACAGCAGTGAGTATCTTCCGAGTACAAGGACTTGCCTGGCGTCCAGTCAGCATTATTCATGCCAGTAATAGCTTGGTGTACCTTTCAAAGGCCACTTGTAAAGCAGACAACTGTTTGAAATGTAGTTTCATTCCTTACCAAAATGAACGTTTCTTTCCCCTATGGAGTGGCTTTGATAGAAACGGCCGTGTAACTGACTGCTGTTACACCAGGAGTTAGGGCACAGCACCGATTCTTTGGCTGCAGGTAGAAAGTTTCTCTCGTCTACCAAGACAATCACGTCCTCAACAGAAGACTTTTCCTTTAACTGAGAAGTTAGGGGAAATTTTTTGTTTAGTGTAGAAAATGGCATCAAGATAATAGAACTAATTTTAATGAATGTCAGAGAAAAACTCAATAGGAATAGAGCAACAGGGACACAAGAGAAGAAATTAGGATCTTTTAATGGCATTGTTTTCCATTCTTTTGCATTTATAAATGACACATCACCTAAGTAAACACCAGGACGTACTATGGTTTGAAAACAGCAGCCCCGTTTCTCGCTTATTCTAGCCAGTCTTTCTTTGATGTCCATCATCTGTCCATTAATATCCCTGCAATTGGGAAAGTGGGGACAAATGTAATTGTAGAGCTAAGAAAACAAAAATGCAGGGGGAACAGGACTTTTAGATTTTTTTTACCCTGTGGTGTCTGTGTTTTAGATAAATAGTTATTGAAGATGCAGCTGACTTGGTTGGGTCACCTAAGGCAAATCACTTCTTCTCTTAGGGCTATGAAATGAGGGTCAACAAGCTTACTGAATGAAGCCCTCGAAACTAACATAAATCTAAAATACTGAAGCAATTGGGAAATTTGGATTAAGGTTGATATGCATTTCAGATTAGAGTTTTTTAAAAAAAGCCTACAGGGCCTCCCTGGTGGCGCAGTGGTTGAGAGTCCGCCTGCCGATGCAGGGGATATGGGTTCGTGCCCCGGTCTGGGAGGATCCCATATGCCGCGGAGCGGCTGGGCCCGTGAGCCATGGCTGCTGGGCCTGCGTGTCCGGAGCCTGTGCTCCGCAACGGGAGAGGCCACAACAGTGAGAGGCCCGCATACCGCAAAAAAAAAAAAAAGCCTACAGCACCCAGTATTCCCAGGCGGCCTCCCATCCAAGTTACTAACCAGGACCAACCCTGCTTAGCTTCCAAGATTAGAGTTCTCTTAAATAAAAGCATGCACATACCCACATAGATTTTCAAATTCTGCTATTTGGTGGCTACTAAAGATTCTTGTGATCTTTCAGAAAAATAAGCAACATAACAACAAGCAAAACAAGCAACAATTTCTAAAAAAGTCATTACGATCAGAAAGTCTAGGGACTGTCCCTGGAGACTAGAAGCAGGACAGTAGGGCTGACAGAGAAGCAGGGAGTGACTGGAGGTGCCCGTGGCCCAAGGTAGCTCAGGAATCTATAGGGATTATAGTTTTTTCCAAAAGCTTTCTGGGTGGGAATTACTATCTCTGCACTCAGGGATAAACTCACCTTTTAATCCAATTGTGTAAGGCAGTGCAGCCTTATAAACTTCACAGCCCCAAATGAACACAGCCTGAGAGAAGAATGGGCTAAGAAATAGCTGAAATACAAATATAAGACCCATCTTACTGGCAGTTATTGCCTTAGGACTGGAGAACAGATGTCTTTCCCAAACCACGAGGACTAAGCCAGGACTAAGCCGAGGGCAGGGGAGATATCTGATGGCTAGGGAAAGAAAAAACGGATAAGGACTTTCCTGACACCCTTTAGCCTTGCTTTAATGTGAACTGAGAAAAGTAAAACTGTTACTTTTCCAGCATTGTTCCAAATCTTATCAGTATCAGATACTGTCAGCATCCCAAACTATCGAACCGGCAGCACATCACTGGCAGCCAGCCCAAGTCTTCCCCCGAACTAGAGGCCTCCATCGGCCAATAGTACATTATAGAAACCATCGTATTTACCTTATTCTGCTAAGAAATCTACTTTTGACTTGACACCATAAAACTCCTTGAAAAGAACATAGGCAAAACATCCTCTGACATAAATTGTAGCAATGTTTTCTTGGGTCAGTCTCCCAAGGCAGTAGAAATAAAAGCAAAAATAAACAACTGGGACCTAATCAAACTTATAAGCTTTGCAGAACAAAGGAAACCATAAACAAAACGAAAAGACAACCTACAGAATGGGAGAAAATATTTGCAAACGATGTGACCAACAAGGGCTTAATTTCCAAAATGTACAAACAGCTCCTACAATTCAATATCAAAAAAACAACCCAATCAAAAAATGGGCAGAAGATCTAAACAGACATTTCTCCAAGGAAGACATACAGATGGCCAACAGGAAAAGATGGTCAACATTGCTAATTATTAGAGATGCAAATCAAAACCACCATGAGGTACTACCTCACACTGGTCAGAATGGGCATCATTAAAACATCTACAAATAACAAATACTGGAGAGGGTGTGGAGCAAAAGGAACCCTCCTACAACTGCTGGTGGGAATGTAAATTGGTACAGCCACTATGGAGAACAGTATGGAGGTTCCTTAAAAAACTAAAAATAGTTACCATATGATCCAGCAATCCCACTCCTGGGCATACATCCAGAGAAAACTATAGCTCGAAAAGATACATGCACCCCAACGTTCACAGCAGCACTATTCACAATAGCCAAGACTTGGACGCAACCTAAGTGTCCATCGACAGATGAATGGATAAAGAAGATGTGGTATAGGCACACAACAGAATACTACTCAACCATAAAAGAGAATGAAATTTTGCCATTTGCAGCTTCATAGATGGACCGAGAGATTCTCATACTAAGTGAAATAAGTCAGAAAGAGAAAGACAAATACCATATGATATTACTTATATGTGGAATCTAAAATATGGCACAAATGAACTTATTTACGAAACAGAAGTAGACTCACAGATGTAGAAAACACACTTAACGGTTACCAAAGGGGAAAGGGGGTAGGGGAGGGATAAATTAGGAGTTTGGGATTAACAGATACAATATATAAAATAGATATGGACTTCCCTGGTGGTGCAGTGGTTAAGAACCTACCTGCCAATGCAGGGGACATGGGTTGGAGCCCTGGTCCGGGAAGATCCCACATGCCATGGAGCAACTAAGTCTGTGCGCCACAACTACCAAGCCTGCGTGCCACAACTACGGAAGCCCGCGCGCCTAAAACCCGTGCTTTGCGACAAGAGAAGCCACTGTAATGAGAAGCCCGCACACTGCAACGGAGAGTAGCCCCCGCTCGCCCCAAGTGGAGAAAGCCTGAGCGCAACAACGAAGACCCAACACAGTCAAAAATAAATAAATTTATTTAAAAAATAAATAAAATAACCAACAAGGACCTACTGTATATCACAGGGAGCTAGATTCAATATCCTGTAATAAACCATAATGGAAAAAATATTAAAAAGAATATGTATAACTGAATCACTTAGCTGTATACCAGAAACTAACAACACTGTAAATCAACTAAACTTCAATTTAAAAAAATCAACTTTTGATAGCATATATTAATATTAATAACCTAAGCCTACTTATTCTCTCCTAAAACCACACTGGTTCTGCTAGGGATCATTCCTTTCTTTTTTAGTGGGGAGGGGAGCAGTAGGGGTGGGGTAGGTCACGAGTTAAGTATAAGGAAACCAAATATTTCATTCTGTCTCTAGGAAGATTAAAGTGCTAAGTTATCAGAAAAATGTGACAGTAAATCATCAATTTGGACTATAAGGATTTGACATATGTGATGATTTGAACAAAACCAAGGAGATTATTTCTGAGTATTAAAAATGATGACTTCCTGGCAGAGCCTTGCTTGGTGTGGGCAGTGCCCCCTGGGTACTTTGCCAGGCTGGGCTGTGCCATGTCTGGGCTGCAGCTCTGTAATAAGGCCTGGTTTGGTTTGGTCTTAGGGCGCTTCCCCCTGAAGGAGGAAGAATCTATGAACAGAAACATGAGGTGTGTCTCAGTAGCCTTACTGAGGAAGGTCTTAATTAAATGTAGAGGGTGCCCAAGCATTATAATAATCCAAATTTTTGTTTGGATTATTAAAAAATGGGTAACACTTTGTATTGAGCAGAAGTTTGTCAAATGGACTTGGAACGCCATCATTTGTTTCAAGCCTTTCTTCCTTTTTGCCTAAAATCTGGAGATTGCCGTGATTTCCTTAAGAAATGCTATTTTCAGAAACAGAAAGAGGCACTGTCCTGAAAAAACACTTTATAAGACCAATTTTTTAACTGTAGAAATACATGGTAAACAGACCTTGAGAAAAAGTGCAGGCAGCACAAAAGTCTGAGACAAAAATTACACAGCACAGCAGCCAGCTGTGTCAATATAGTCCAAGGTCAACATCGTCACCAAATGAGAGTCAGACAAGGCTAAATCGACCCCCAAACCCAGCAATGCCCAACTGATAACTGGAGCCTCCAGAAACTGTTCCTTTAGATAAAAAATGCTACATTTTCTCTCATGAATTCTGACTTTGCAGCCTGTGTTTTGGATATTTGCTTTGACCATTCATGGGTACACTGGGAGGCAGAAGAGAAACCTACCCAATGATGCAAAGCACCACAGAAAAGCAGTCAATTTCTGATTGATCCAGGCTCTCTCTTGTATCATATCCCTCTAGTACCCCCTCCACCTGATGGAAATTTCATGGCTTGTAAAAGTACTTCATCAATGTAAGCAAAGGGAAGACAAAACTTAATATATTAAGTCCTTTTTGTTTTTGCATATTCTTAGTCTCAATGAAAAGCCTGGTAGATTAAAATCATAATCCAAATTAATTTTTTTATTCCTTCTCTTCCATTTTTACTAGTAAAGGGATAAGCACTTTTGTGCCCCAACCTTTTCCCCTCAAAACAGTTACTGTCAAATAGAAAGCAGGAAATCAGTTTAGTCACTCTTAAAATTTATAGAAATCAAGAGAATAAAAGAGCTGAGGGAGACTGCCTGCTTACCTATAAAATGTGCTGGTTTTAGAAGCAGTGTGGTACAGCATGAAGGATGTGGGTGGTGGAGTCAGTAGATCTGGGTTTGAATCCCCACTTGTCACCTATTAGCTGTAACCTCAAGTTGCCTTCCCTGTAAAAGGCGGCTCATAATACATATTCTTGCAAGACAGGAGAATTCCATGAGAACATGTATAAAGTGCCTAGCAGAGAACCTGGCCCATGGTGTCCTTCTAGAAATCCTGATTGCCCTGCCCCTTGTCTTATTGCCTGGCATATCCGGGCTATAAATCAGCTTGAGGTGCATATACAGTATCTAGATTCCTTAGGTTGTCAAAAGATTCTGCCTATTCTCATAAACCTTAATCTCCATCAAACCCCATAAATATTAGAGAGAAAAAGTGACAGAAGGACCTTACTAGATTATCATGACAGTGGCAAAACAGTAAGAATCAACAACTTCCACATCTTAATACAGGATACCACCAAAGGAGATGAGGCTAGAATCAAAGAGGCGGCAGGTGATTCAAGGCACCCATCCACCCATTCAAGGCCGGTGATACAAGACGAGCCTTCCAAATTCTAAGCTAATATAAACCCACACTATCTATCACACTAACTCTTTCTTTCTTCTTCTAGAAAACAAATGAAGATGCAATTGATTTTGATTATACTGTTCTACTCCATGAATTCTCAACACAGGTAAAACAAAACGGTATATAGAACTGTTTAAACCAGAAGTTTTTGCAGATCATAATATTTTAGAACTCTTATTTCCCAGGAAATGATTCCCTGTCATATTCACTTGGTCTGGTACCCTGGCAAACCACTGAAGGTGAAGTACCACTGTCAAGAGCTACAGACACCAGAAGAAGCCTCTGGAACTGAAGAGGGATCAGCTGTGGCACCAACAGAGCTTAGTAATTTCTGAAAAGCAAAAAAGATCTGTTTATACTAAATTCTGAACAAAATGACTACACTTAATAGCCTAAATCATTATTCTAGTAAAATAGCCAAGGTATAAGGCATTCTAATAATTTGGGAAAGCCTGTGATTACAAGTAAATACTCAAAAATTAAAAGATACTGGGATTTTTGTTTTTTGATTGGTTTGGTTTAGTTTTTAACTCTGGGAGCACATGCAAACTGAACTCTGCTCAGTGCTAAACAGTTACTCTGCAGGTTCCTCAGGGTTTTAGCCCTAAAATGTAAAACCAAGTCAGTTAGTGTATGCTGCAGCTGGACCAGTAAGTACTTAAAAAACATAACAAAATAAAATTGATGGTCACATCTATAAATCTGCATTTCTCAATATTTTGAACATATTGTAGCTAACTATTCTGTGTTGTTAAATTGCTTCTACCTAGTATGTTAAAAAAGATAATATATTTCAGTGAAAGCAAATCGTAGGGAAAATATTACCTGTTTAAAAGGAACTTTACTATTTTTTATGATTTTGAGCAAGTATTCCTTTTAAATTTGTTATCTACTTTTAAATAAATGTTTGTTTCTAAATAAAACATGTTACATGTGTTTGTAGAGATTTGTCTATATAGGCAAAATCTGTGCTAAGCTGGAATTAAAGTATTTATATATTAATAAAAATTTTACAAATAAAGAGTGTCTCAGAGATAAAGCTGAGTGTCTGCAAACATGTATTAAATGGAACAGTGATGTAACTGAAAGTACATAAAGTATTTACAATTTTCATTTATAAGGACAACTTGGACCCAGTATTGGCCTAAGTAATTTATAAAAACAAACACAATATGTACCATTACCAGATTTGTGGAGTACCTCCCCAAGGCAGGAAGAATTGATCCAGGAAATGTGGCCAGCATTTGCCTCTCAAAATTAGTATTTAATGGACTGCTTATATTCATGTCTCAAAACCCTTAGCCGGGTTCCTTGATCAGTAGTTGGTTAGGAAGCATCAGCCCTTTTAAAACATAGGAAAATGTTACCTTTTTGTATTAGAAAACTGAAAAAGTTTATACTAAATAGAAAAAATTTTAAGACATAGACTCTTACAAAATAAAAATAAGATGAATTATACTGTTACTTTTTAGCAGAGGCAGATCATGTATTATTCTGTTTAAAACCCCAAACCCTTTGCATTCATCTTCCCAATATCCTTTGGATTTAAGGACTGTAAGTTTTCCAAAGCACTGGAAACAATCATTTAAAGAAAACATCAGATCTCCCACATATATGATAATGCAGAGAAAATACTTTCCCTAAGATATCAAACAATCTAGTGACAAACGATGCCAGAACCAAGTAATAAACTCCTCTAACTGAAGTTCCCTAAATATCTTGGAAAAAAAGTGCCAAGAGCATTATAAGAGCATATTCAATGTCCTGTGATTTTTAATCTTTCAGTGTCACGTTAAGAGCTAGAAAGGGGTTTCAGCTTTCTTGTCTCAACTTTCTAGAAGTCCTCTCATCCTTGTAAAGGCATTTTAAATTAGTGAGATTAGGCTCACAAATGTGACCATAATTCAATCAGGTAAGGAAGCTAAGGTGGTAACCCTTTAACAGATTTCGGTATAATAGATTATGAAGGTGAATTCTACACATACGACATACAAAAAAAATTACCTAATTTATAAATTTACAAAACCTGTAAGTTAAACCAACTAAACATTTCTCAATATCACCATCAGAACTTCTAGCACAAACTCTAAAATTGCTGACTGATTTTACTAATACTGATTTTGCTAGCTAACAGAGGAGAAAAATTACTTCATCTGCCTTGACATAAAATGAAAACCTCTAAATTTCCTAAGCCCTCTTTTATTCATTAAGAGTCTAAAGAATTCTGAATCACTCTGACCCAATGACAATAACAGCATCACATTTATTTTCCTAATCTCTTTAGAACTTTCAAAAATTTTAAGACATACAGAATAACACCAGGATTTTGCCTGCATTCCATTTGATTCTACTTATAGTTTTGTTTTTCCTGAGTTATGAATAGTTAGAAGTTAAGTAAGTTCTTTTGAAAGTCAATTGGAAGTTTCTATATTGGCCCTTGAATGATAGTGCTTCATGACATATGAGTTTATCACACTGATTTCTCTCAGCTTAGAAAATTCTATGACCTGTCCTGTGACCTTTCCTAACTTTCAAAGTGCTACAATCACTAGCATGCTGCCTGGCACTTATTTGAAAGGATAATGAATCCATGCTCACAATAAATTGCCTGGGAAAACATGAACTATTTCAACGATGCATTACAGCTTTATTTGAAGACGTTTTAAGCAGCAATTAAAACTCTAATTCAAAAATTGACAGTTTTAGCAATGCAAGTAGATGTTTTCTACAAAGGGATATATTCCTACATGTCACAATTTACTACTTACCTGGTGGCTGCCTCACTTCACTGGCATCAATTTTAAGACTCATCCAGATTTCAAAAGTATTAAAATATGAAAAATCCTAAAATTTCAGTATTAAATTTTAGTGAATTCACAACGTAAATCTAAGAGTGAGCAAGGAGGCAAGGAATAACAGAAATTGACTGTACATCTTTAAAGATAAACTTACCAAGCTAAGAACCAATAGCCCATCACTAACATCACACAAAAGAATATTAATAATGTGACACATCTGAACAAATCCTGCATTTCATGTTTTGGAGGTACAGGTTATACTGCAATGGTCTTTAACCTTGCCTGTATACTAGAATAAGCTGGAAAACTTTTGATCTTGATGCAAAGAATCAGAGTATCTAGGGGTTGGCCTGGGTATTTCTCTTTAAAGCTCCCCAAGTAATTTTTAAAGTGCTGCCAGGGTTGGGAATCCGGGCGATACTGCCGCAGGCCTAGTGCTGCTACCATTCTCCAACACAATACTGTCTTTAAATTAGCCAACAATCATCCTTTACAACAGTGGTGTAAAAGAAACCCTCATTTATGAATATTCTCATTAATTTTTTCCTTATACAGACTTTGGCTGGTATGTGGTCTTTACCAACTCTAGCCAAACTAATGAGTTAACAAAAGATGTGGGTTCTGGTCCTGGATGGGTTCCTATGTGATCCTATTCTAGTTACTCCCACCAGCTGGGCCTGTGTCGTTGCCTATGAAACGCTGGTGTTGTGTTAGATATCTCGACTCTTTTCTGGCACCGTATCTTCCTAACCAAAATGTTTAACAAGTTAAAAGCACTTCCAAATTTACCCATCTTAGTTCTAATATTTCTGACTGTTAGCAACAGCAAGAGGAACTGTGCTAAATTCTATGAAGGTATTTCCTCATCAGGAACAATATTCAAAGTCAGTGTGAATAGCATGAGATGCTGATGAAATGCCAAAGCAACACAATTTTTCAGGCTTGATGCTACTGTAGCAACAGACATATTCATGGGAAAATGCACTTGGTTTGATAAGTATCATAAATGCATTATCAATTTGAAAAGTTAATGTGCTGTGTGGTCTTAGATAAGTTATGTACCTTACTCTGTGCTTTTGCCTCTATTACAAAATGGTCATAATAATAGTACCTAGTTTCATAGGGTTGTGAAAACTAAAATGGATAATGCATTTAAAGCATTTAACAAATGCCTTGAAAACATTTGCTCAATACTTTTTAAAGGTCGTTTTTTCTAGGAACCTGAAGTTATAGAGCCAAATCTACAAATCAAGGAAAACAAAGGAATTTAAAAGTTATTTCATGTCTATTATCCACTAAGGGAAAGGACTAGGATATGTCTTTCACATCAGATGGTTTTTGGATGAAGCAATTCTGAACAGTATGGTAGAACTCCCTGGCAATGTCCAACATCCTCTAGTTTAACATTTTCTTTCACAATCTCAATGAATACAATATATGATACATTCCAGCAGACTCTAATTCAACTAGCATTTAATAGGTGGATGAAATAGACTAGCCAGCGACCCTGTAGGTTATATTTTATTATTTCCAAGCTGCAGAAACATTAAAATGAACATAGACAACAATAGCATATGCAAGGGCCTTTTTTTTTTACCTCACAGGTCTGCAACAAAGTAACATTTATACTCCTAAAAACAAGCAGTTAAAAATCTGCAGAAGCCACAAATTGAAGCAATCAGCTCTATATAAAACAGCTAGAAATTTAGCATTAGAAAATCTGAAAAGCGTTCTCCATTTTTTTTTAAAAAAAACACTTTATCCCTGTGCCTCATTTATTTCATAATGAAGTTTGTACCTTTTCATCTCCCTCACCTATTTCACTCCTCCTGCCCCTCCCTCCCCTCTGACCACCATCTACTGGGTTGTTCTCTGTATCTGTGAGGCTGTTTCCATTTTGTTATGTTTGTTCACTTGTTTTGCTTTTTAGACTCCACATTTAAGTAAAATCATACAGTATTTGTCTTTCTCTGACTTACTTCACTTACCATGATACCCTCTAGGGCTAGCTATCCAGGTTGTCACAAAGGAATCCACTCTTAAACAAAAAAGGTGATACTCCAAGAAGTGTCATGATATATGCAATTCACTTTCAGGTATACAGCAAAACAACTTGAAGAATGAAAGTATGCAACATAGATGGACAATAGACAAACATAAAAAGCAAATATGACAAAACAAATTATTATCCGATAAACACTTAACAAAATTGTTCATTGTTGAGTCTACATGGAAGGTATATGGCTGTTCTTTGTACTATGTTTTCAGCTTTTCTGTATGTTGAAAATTCTTATGATGAAAAAATGTGGACGTTTATACATGTTCTAAGCTTATTAAGTATAACAGAAATAAGTCTCTTCCTCCCTCAAATAAATATTAAATATATTTCAGTAATAATCATATTTTATTTGAGGTATAAAACTAATCAACCGTTGAGATATACACAGAATTAACTATGATATAAAAGAAGCTCCTGAATATAATAGGAAGGGCTTCTAAAATTACTTCTTTTCAGGCTGAATTTATTCCATGAATCCATTAACATATCTAAACCTTGCAGATACAGTTAGTCAACAAAGTGAGGAAAGTTAGTTCTTGGCGTTTCCTTTTTTTACAGGAAGTTGACCTGTAGCTTCCAAATACTTATTGATAAGGTCTTCTTGTGCAGCTGGTAAACATGGCTGATATCTGCAGTACTCCATTGTATATTCTCCCTTCCCCTGGGGGTTTAACACAAAAACAGAAACAAAAAGCAGATTTTTTTTTTTAAACAACTATCAAGTAAAGTCATGCAAAGACAAGATTTCACAAAAATGATTTTGCAGGATGGTCTCTTGAAGAACACTGAAGTAAAATTTAAACACTTGCTTACCTCTGTGCATGACCTAAGTTCAGTAGAATAACCAAACATTTCATTTAGAGGGACCTGAAAACATACACAGTAGATACTTCAGCATTGCTTATTGAAAAATATTTGAGAAAAATACAGAGAAGACTTAGTCATTTTAACTCCTTTAGACTCAGGTTTCTACTAACTACTCCTGGTTTAAAAGAATTAAAAGCCTAAGAGAAACCTGTTTTTGTTTTACCACAGTAGAAACCCTATTTGAAAGTAATTTCATTTGACAGACACAACTAGAAACCCAATCTTTCAGTTTCACGGAGCGGACACCACTAACAGCCATCCCTCTCATCCCCACTCCACGCAGCAGTGTTTCTTCTGTGAAAATGTGAATACAACTTTCCCTTGGACTCCTCAATGATAGGCTATATGCCAAGAGTAGTGTCTTCTAAGAGGCCTTAGGTAACGTGATAAACCCTTTCTCCCATGAGATTTAAGTAAGGGACAGGCAAGGGAATTAAATATTATCCCAATAAATTAGAACATAATAAAAGGGCTATGCAAACAAAGCTATAATGAGAAAGAAAGGTAATTATACATCTAAGAAGATGACATACTCACAAAAGGCCTACCTGAAATGAATCTTATTTTTAGATTTTGCACTTAAAGAGATGCTCTAACAGCAAAGTACAGAAATTGCCACATACATATAAGCCACAAATTCAATACTCAAACGTGGAAATGTGCCAATCTGCTCTACAATTTCCAAAAACAAAAGCTAACTCTGATTTTCTCTTGTGGATAATAAAAGCAAGGATGTCAGTGACTAACAGTACTTACATCTGCATATAGTGTAAAATAGTCCTCAATTCCATCTTGTCCCGTGATTATTCCATGGCGCCGGTTAATTCCTGCAATCACTGGTCCCTGAAATTCATTTGGAGCTACAACTTCCACAGACATAATAGGTTCAAGAATACATAATGTGGCATTTGCCAGGGCTAGGGTTTAAAAAAAATAAATTGGTTTATTAATCTTTAAACAAATTGGAACTCTTTCCTATCCACATATACAAAAGGGAAATAGAAAGTGCTCTCCCAAAGGTACACACATAAATGATAAGGTTAAAATATCTGATCTGGACTCATTTTTCTAGTAGCAGCAGCAGTCACTCTTCTAAATGGAACTTACAGTAAGACAACACTTAATTCTAATATTAGTATGTCCATTACCATATTTTCATCCTAAAAATCATTAGGTTGCAGAAATAATATAAAAGGGTCTTACAACAACATTCGATCAAGTCCCTTCCCATTTAAATTATGCAGTTGAGGGTTACTAATTCTTTCTGAAATCCTTCGGGAATAAAGACACTATCTGTTAAGTCTCTGACCAAGGTAAATCAATTCTTTCTTGTTGGTCCCTGGCAGACAGTTATTTATACTTGGAGACAATAATCAAGTCACGCCTGAGATATGCCTGTGCTAAACAATTTCAATACCCGACTGAGAATTAGAAAACCAAGTTTCTAGCTTCTGCTCTGCCTCTAATAAGTTATACGCCTTTTGGAAAAACACAATCTGTCCAGATCATGTTTCTTCACCTACAAAATAAAGACATCGGCCTAGATGCTAAAGGCCATTTAAGCACTAAACCACAATGTGTTTTTTATGTGTGTTTTTTAAAATAAAAAAACCTTATTTTTTTAATCCCACTTAGTACATAACAAGAACACTTCTTACTGTGACAAATGCTGACTGAGGTTGAAAATGTAACAGTGCGGAGAGAATATAAAAAAAACTTCAAACACTCATATTTAATTTGGACATTATGATAGTGTGGGATAATACTTCAGCCTCAGACTGGATGAATTATCTTTAAATAAAGACTTTAAGCATAACATGAAAAGGTGACAAAATGTTTTGTTTTAAAATAATCATAATTTTCCAAGCATCAATTTGTTTATAATAATCTAGTCAGCAATTATTCTTGTATATTCATTAAAGCACTTGTTCTAAAGACACTATTAGCTTAAGTGCAATAATTATAAGAACAGCCATTTTAATATACTTGCATTTCTTTGAAATGTTTTCTAATTCAAATCATATCTTAGCTCAGACCTAACTTTGACTCATTACTCCTAATTAGTGAATTTTGTTCTGAAAAGAGGAATAACTGAACTCTGCAGACTCCTAAGTTTCATTAGCTAAGCCTGCAGAATTCTACGCAGACAGCTAAAGCAGTAGACTAAAAATTCTAGACTGTAGAAGCTCTATTTCTTGTTAACTTCTTGGGTTACCACAACAGCAGAACTTCCTTGGCTCTAAATAAATGTAATTAATGCAGAAGAAGGTACCCAGAAAGAGAGATGTGAACAGACATATTAAAATTTAGTTACACATTAACTAGTGTTTTCAACAGGTCAGTAATATAAAAGAGCTAGAGTGTGAGACGGTCATATTCTAAAGAGAAAGAAGGGGCCAAATATATAGTGTATAGTATATAATTGTTGAGGACGACCTGTCCAGTTCTCGGTTTCATATTCCCTCACCCTGCTCCTTTCCTTTTAACTCCCTCTTTCTTCCTAAATCCACCTTCTGATTCACCTCGCCCTTATTCATGCTTTTCTCTGTCCCATTCCATATGACAAGATTCCAGAGCTAAATTCATCCTGCCATTTTTTAAAAGTCACATGGCAGCCAAGTCCTACAAGCAATTTTTCCAGAAGTAGAATAAAAAGCAAGTGAAAATAGCCACACCATCACAGGACCTTTTAAGCCAAAGTGGTGCGTAGAGGTGGTAATGTTTCTATTTCAGTCCCCTAGGGATAAAGTTGATAACACCAGGCTGGGTGCTAAAGAGGCTGTGTGAGGAGGTGGTCAAGGGCTAGGCTCTGGTCTGGGTTTAACTCTCAGCTCCACCACTAACTAACATGTAACCTTGGGCCATTTGATTGACTACTCTTGAGTCTCAATTTTCTCAACTATAAGGCCACTGTTGAAGATAAGATATGATAATTCATGTACTCAACATAATACACAGCACAAAAGTGATCAATAAGTGTTATTATGACCACTCTGAGACCAAAAGCTGGCAAATGGGTGGCACTGCACAGTGCTAGGTCAAAGGTAATGTGAAGGGAAGAGGGATTAGCCTTCACTATGCCCAAATATGTGTGTGCAAGTGTTTTCAAGTACATTCTCATCTAATACTTTGGCATTACTATCTCCAAACAGCCTGGGCTTGCCCATTTCCACAGAGTTAAGTATGAAGTAGAGCCAGCATTCAAACTCGAAGCCCAGGAGATCAGAAAAGGGACACTGCTGAGTAAAATGAGCTAACATGACTCTGGGTAGGCCTTTATTTCTCTTGTAGAGTAGCTACAAGTTCAATGTTTCTGCAGAGACCAAGCACAGCAGTCTAAAAATTGGCCATAGACAATGATGGCAACAGTTAACATCCATGGGGTGAAACAGTCCCTGAAAGAACATTCAATTTCACGTTTCAGTTTTAGTTACATCATTGATTAATCTCTGGGGCAAAGTTTACACTGTGACTGAAAATAGTTCCAGTTTTCATTTTTTTTCAATGAAAACTACGTGAGAATTTGAACTATTTTTCTTCCAATTTTGATAATAGAGAATAGCTCAAAAGTATAAGCTAATCTGATACTAAGCTCATTTATCAACATTTTCCACCCTAAAACTCTCATATGATAATCAGTGGAGGTGTATGCATGAAAAGCTGATTTTCTTAAGAGCCCAGCAAAAATTTCCTTTTACCCTTTTATCTTTCAGTCATGGAGAAATAAGAATCAGGTGATGATACAGCAAAGTAATTCATTTTTCACGCTTGCAACCTGTTTATTTGCACATATTTATCTGGCAAAACCCAATACTCCTCAATTCAATTATTATCTGGTGCTTTTCCTTTGCACCCCACCAGGCAATCATCACACATAACAGTATTTGTACACTTAAGTATTTACAAACTGAATGGTACATATTTACCTGTTTAGTTAATATGCATAGACATAGACTTTTTTCATGACTATGTGTATATATGGACATATAATCTGTATTTATTTATATTTCATATAGGTACAATTAAAAAGGTTGAGGCTCTTTGTTAATTGATTTTACCAATTACCTTGCTTTATATAACCTCTATCCAGGAAAGCTACCAATTTCCAGTCAAGAACCAGCATAGAACAGTTGGTGATTTCTAATTTGTTTTAATTATACTTTAAAAAAGTCTCACAGTGTATACATTTATTAAATCATTACTTTAAATATTTTACAGTTTTGTCAACTGCACCTCAATAAAGCTGAAAAAAAGAATATGAAGTGATTACAACCAATTTGCCAGTTTAAGATTTATTAAAGTGGTGAACCCCTAGAAGGCAAGAGGCAGGTGTTATCAATACAATCTGAATCATGCCTAATAAAGTCTTATTTTCTTTGTGACTTTATTTCCCTTTTTCCTATTAATACAACTGACAGACTGTGACAAGGTTTCTAGATCATAAATTTCAAATGCATTTTTAATAGCTAGCTGGCATAAAGAAAATGGAGGATTCTCTCACCCTTTCACAACTGAGAAACGAAACCACAAATTACTAATGGCTCCCATTAGTTTAAGTAAAATAAGGAATTGGCAACCTGGTCAAGGAATGAGCAACCTTCTCCAGCCATTGCCCCACTCCTGGTCACAGATGCAAACAGACCAAAACCAACAAAGTCCAAAATTCATACAATAAAATCCTGATTTTCCGAATGCCTGGAAATTATGTGTTAGGATTAATTTTCTGCTGTCTATTTTGACACTCTTTGACAAAAATATCTCTGAACTGTTTTGTGAATCATAATGTAATTCTCTGCAAAAACCCACTTATGGACATAACAAATTACCATATAACGGATATGGAAGAGATGACAGAGAATGAATTTTCTGGCTCCCAGTTACAACGTAAAAGCCCCCAATGTCAAACTGCTGTGCCGTCATTTGCTTTTCTCTCTTAAAAGCAATGAATCAGATATATCTGCAATTGCTTAGGGTTCTGTTTCATCAGGGTTTTAATAGACATATTATTCTATGTGAGAAAGGTTGACAATTTTAGCAGTTTAACAAGAAGTCTGCACTGAGAATAAGGTTTACTGAATTCTTTCAAATGCCTAAAAGCCTACAATGTCATATATGAAAAAGCTGTTTACAAATTTATAGATTTTTCTGACATCTGAATAAACCACTAAAAACAGGATGACTATAGTTAATGTTTCTTTAAAATAATTCTTATAATTCTGAGCATTTGTCTTCTCTATTAAAAGTAGAACTTACAGATTATCTATGAATTTAAACTTACAAAAAATACCAGATAATTTAGGAGAACAAAGTAGGATTTTAATTTTGTAAGAAAGAAAACACAGTAATCTACCCTCACTTTGATTCTCTGAATACTTGACCAGAGCCTATCCATGTACCCTGGGGTGCTGCTTACTGCTCTGGTGGGGTTGGGGGGATGGGAAGAAGACCTAACCAACACAGTGCTGCCTTCTGCGGCTCTGATGGTGCACCAGGGAAACACATGCACTGATGTGGCAACTGCTAGACACAGCGTACCTTGTTTAAGAGCACCTTCTCCTGCGCGGATGAAAGAGATTTCATTGGAATCCACCATGTGATATGCTCCATCTTGCAGGACAAACCGGAGCCCAGAGAGCTTGTGACCAGACAGAGGGCCCTTCTCGCAGGCATCCAAAAACCCCTGTTAATGAATGAACACAAGTTCTGGAGTGAGTGGGTTTCACTCACAGAAGCATTATGAAAAACCCCCAAACGTTTTAGTATTCAGAAGTGTAACATTTTTATGTATGCTATATTTCATTCTTTAAAAAAAATTTTTTTTTAAGTTGAACAGCCTATTTAGGTATCATTATTGTGGACTCTAGATGAGCCATCCCTTGCAAAAGTCTATTACTTAAAGGTGAGAACTGGTTTGAAAGTGATGCTAAGAGCGCTAGCGATCACTTTCTCATAACCTCTTCTTCAAGAATTACTAAACTCTCATGATGCATTACAGAGACAGCATGATCTTAACTTTACAAGGAGGAAACAGGGGAAAGGCAAATCTAAGAAATTCTCTAAAATAAAACTTCAATCAAAACTGACATCTAGGGCTTCCCTGGTGGCGCCGTGGTTGAGAGTCTGCCTGCCGATGCAGGGGACACGGGTTCGTGCCCCGGTCTGGGAGGATCCCACATGCCGCGGAGCGGCTGGGCCCGTGAGCCAAAATTACTGAGCCTGCGCGTCTGGAGCCTGTGCTCCGCGGCAAGAGAGGTCGCGATAGTGAGAGGCCCGCGCACCGTGATGAGGAGTGGCCCCCGCTCGCCACGACTAGAGAGAGCCCTCGCACAGAAACGAAGACCCAACGCAGCCAAAAATAAATAAATAAATGAAAAGCAAAACTGTCAACAAGTAAAAATAAACAACAAAAAAATATACATTTCTTAAAAAAAAAACGGACATCTAATCAACAGCTGTGTCTTAAGCTCCTACTATATACCTGTCATTGCTCTGCCTCATCGGCAGATCACTACCTAACAGCTTTAGTGTTATACAATGTCAGTAAGAACTAAAATTAAAAGCTAATTTCATTTTTCCAAAGCAATTCTTTTTTTAAAAAAGCAGCTTTATTGAGGTATAACTTATATACAATAAACTACACATATTTAAAGAGTACAATTTGATAAGTGTGCAATTTGTTTTTCCATTCAGTCACTTAAATACTCGTAGAGCTCCTACAATTCAAGACAGTTTTTCATGGCGAGACAATCACACAGCTGCACATGTAGTACAATATATTTCTGACTTTCAAAACTGTAAACTCTAAATGCTGAAAAATATCTGAGCTTTCCTTCACTTACATTAATCCTGGAGAAGAAAAGATCATTTAAAACTGTGTGAATGACAAACTATTGTCTTGAAATAAAGTATAATGAATGAAACACACTAATCACAAAAAATGCTACCAAAATTAATGAAGCCAAAATTAATGCTGAAGCCAAAATTATGATCTGTTAATAAAGATTTCTAAGTTAAAAGGTTAAAAAAACCTAAAAATCTCAATCTACAAGAATAGACAGTTGCTAAAAGTTTACAACTGTCTTAAAGCCAGTTGACCTAGAAAGCCAACAAATCACTAGTAACCCATTATATGTGCAAATCACTTCACAATTCCCAAAGAAATATCAGAGTCTTATCTGATCCTTGAGTTTGTGAGGGGTTTGGAATTAAGTACTATATGCTCAGTTTACAAAAGAAAGTGGCTCTGAACACCATGACTTACCCAAGGGTATGTTAATCACTAGCAGAGATGAGGACAGCACCCAGGTGTTGGGAATCTTAATGAATGTACATTCTACTACATCAGTACATCTAAAACTTTCATAAACCCCTAAGCTTACTGCAAATTTCAAGTGATGATTATAATCAATGAAGTAGTTTCAATTTATCAAGAGAAATACAATAACTATGATTAAGAAACAGAATGACTTCCCCTCATCGTCATAGCATATATTTATAGCTCTTGAACTTAATGATTCTAATCAGATGGAAAGTTTAATGAGAAAAAGAAGCAGAACTGTAATGAAAATGAACCACAGAAGACAATGTGATAGCAATGTGATTTCATACCTAATAGACTGTTTTTGATTTTTTTTTGAATGCAATAAAGGTTTTTTTTGTTTGTTTTTACCTTTTCTACGGCAGGCACAAATTGCTTTGGAACATTTGACCCGAATGTTTCATCTGAAAACTCCAACTTAGTGTAGTTCTCTGGGTCCAGAGGCTCCAGTACACCTATCACTTTTCCAAACTGGCCTGCACCACCTGATTGTTTTTTATGTGTAAACTCAAACCTGAAAGTAATTTAGGAAGAAGAAGAAAAAATCAGCATACCATTATATAATTACCAAAATGAAATAACTCCTACTAATTTAAATGAAAAACCACCTCTCATCATTTTTACTTTTTCCTTCAAATATGATGGCCTTGCTATAAAATTATTCTAGAATTTATTTAAAAAGTAATCCTGGGCTTCCCTGGTGCAGTGGTTGAGAGTCCGCCTGCCAATGCAGGGGACACGGGTTTGTGCCCTGGTCCGGGAAGATCCCACATGCCGTGGAGCAGCTAGGCCCGTAAGCCATGGCTGCTGAGCCTGCACATCCGGAGCCTGTGCTCCACAACAGGAGAGGCCACAACAGTGAGAGGCCCGCGTACCACAAAAATAAAATAAAATAAAATAAAAATAATTAAAAAGTAATCCTGTCTTTTCTGTTCTTACTTGGAGGTGAGGGTGGAGCACACCACCAAAGTAATCCATGGTTTTAATTCTGCTAATTCTGAACTTCACAAGTAGAAAGTAAAAGTCAACAAATTAAAATAAAAAGTCCGTCTAAGGTTCTTATTCTATTAATAGTAACCTACATTCCAAAGAGCTTACCCATTTCTTTTGGAATGCCTCCCTTCCCTGGGACACAGTGCTCTCTCCTTAAATCTCTATGAGGACAATTACCTGAAAATAGGAGCTATGCAGTTAATTCATTGAGATAGTTGCTATTTGATTTTACAACTTGTACACTATGGACTGAGAAAATAGGAGAGAAGGGAGTTCCAGGCGGAATAACTAACACCTGAAAATGATTAATGGCAAAATGATCATGATTAACATAAGTCATTCAAATAGACACAGGTCAGTGTTTACTTGAAACTACTAATGACAACATAAATAGGATGAAATAATCACCTTACATGCATACTAAATATATGTAAACACAGGCTACGACGATATCATTGAAAAAAACATTTCATGAGTATCTACTGTTTGCAAGGCATTCTTCCTTTAAACTGAAACCTTCCTCAAGACCATAAGATGGAAGAAGTTGGCTGCTTTCAAAGGTGTCTGCAGATAACTGCAGGTAAATGGACATTAATGAGTGTGTGTTCCTGCGTACAGATCTGTGAATGGTTTGGAAGAAGTAAACAGCAAATTTCAGTAGATGTCAGCTTGGAATAAGCAGTTTCCATAGAGAGCCTAAGCGTGAATGTGCCTGATGAACTGCCTTTAAATAATCTTCCAGCAGTCAAGAGCTTCAGGATAGGCTGGGAAACAATGCTGAATGGTTGATTTTCCCGGGAGAGAAACAAACAGCTATCAGAACCGAGAGCAGGAAAAGGAGAAGAGAAACAACTGCCAAATCACCACAGAATTACTGAAGGGATTCCAAAACTGTGGTCCACTGACATATTCTCTAGTATGCTCAAGTTCTCTGAGACATTTTAAATTTTGTTTTCAATTTGACAATAATATGACATACAACATACTCTAGATCTGTGCTGTCTATATGGTAATCACTAATCATGGATATTTACATTGAAATTAAATAAAATTTAAAATTCAGTTCCTCAGCTGCACTAGTCACATTACAAGTGGTCAACAGGCAGGTGTGGAGAGTGGCTACTGTCCGGGACAGCAGAGCCAAACATTTCCATCACTGCACAGACTGCTACTGGACAGCAGTGCCGTGGAGGGCCAGATCACAGACAAGCAATCCCTGCAGTTTCAGGGATTTCAGGCTGCATTTATAATCAAGTGGATGCCAAATAACAGGACACTTGTGTACCAGGCTTGTGCTAAGCACTTTTTATGAACTGTCTTACTTGTTCTTCACCACAGACCCATGAAGTAGGCACTATTTTTTTTATTATTTTACAGGTGAGAAACCTGAGGGTCAGAAAAGCTAAGTAACTTGCCAAACGTGATACAGCTCTTAAGTGGCAGAGCCAGGATCTGTACCAACACTCTTAATCAAACATGTTTCTAAAAGGCTAATAAGAATATAAACTGATTTAACCTGCACACGATGCAGTCACTTCAAAAGCTGTTAGAAGACACTGCACAAAGAGAGATTTTACTGTAGCTTAAACAGAGAAGTGGAAGAACTAAGACATCACTTGGTAGGCACTGAATAGATATGCTGAAGGCAAAAGAATCTATGCTCCTGTGGTCAGACCACTGGAATTTTGTAAAAGACAATTTCATTTTGACAAAACATCATCTCTCACATTAAAATTACTGTTAATTAGAATTTGTGTTGGTTTTATTGTATATCTCTATTTTGTAGATTTATTTTGACTTCATAGTCTTATCAAAGTTGCAAGCCATAGGAGTTTTTACTTAAGTTTTATGTTCATACAATTATTTAAAATAATAATTTAATTTGCCCGATCCCAGAGACCCATAATAATTTTGCTACTTTCAAGGTAACTCATATATTATTCAAGTTTGCGGATAATGATTTCTTGACTTACCACTAATGAAATTTTAGTAAGTAAGATTTCAAGGACTCAAATATAGGAATAAGATTCTCTCAATGCAATTTAAAATCTCTAAATAGGCAGTTTAAAAATTTTAATATAATAATTATATTTTAAAAAGAACCTAAATTGGTATGTGTACTTTTAGTAAATAAATGCCTGATACGTCACAACCTCTGTTACTAGCCTTGATCTACAGAGATGGTAACTGTATTCGTAAAGCTTCAAATGGGTGGTTTCATCTAGGAAGCTCACATATTGTACACCTCACAAGTCTAACTGGTAATAAAACAGATGTTAACTAGCTACTTGTGAAAACTAAAATTTCATTATCAGCAAAAAAGCTCTTTCTGGGTAATTAGAATGTATTCGGCCACTCCTCCTTGGACACTATCAAAGGAGCACATAATTCATAACAACTAACACACAAATACAATGACAACCTAAGAGGTTGGCTGATAGATGAATGACTCATCCCCCCACCGCTCCCACCCAAAAACAGAAAAACAAGCTTCAATTTTTTACAAAAAGCCTTGAGGAGAAACTAACCCTTTCATCCTCTAGTTATGTGATGGTTGTTGGCTAATATAATTAGAAAGAATGGGAATGCCTTACCACTTACTATTCTTTAAAAATCTTACTCCAAAGACTTTATTTATAAATAAATTAAAAAGGGTATTTGAAAAACAACACATTACAAATACATTTTTGTTAACTTTTTTTTTTTTAAAAAAAAGCAACACAATATATATGTCTACCCAAGGAACCTTCAAAATCATTTTTGGGAAAAATAGCATAGAGTCTTTATTTCTAAGCCAACAAGCGTGTCAGTTTGGCTATACACTTGATGAAAAGAAATCTTAGCTGCTAGATCTACAGCAAATCCAAAGAACAGCCTAGACTATAGTTCCTTTAAAGTTCACAGGAGGTAATTAAGAGATCTGGAGAGTAAAAATGCACTGCCTACTAAAAGTCTGTGCTTGCTTAAGGAGCTTTAAAAACTGCTTTTGTTAGAAGCTACTTCAATGTAGTGCTTTGTATAAATTCAGTTTTTAAGTAAGTTTTAATCCTCAAAGTAAAATTTTCAAAGTGATTTAGAAAGTTGGAAGCATGGTGTGATATCAAAACCTCATCTTTCGAAGATCAGCAAAGGGAGAGAGGAGTGCCAAGTACCTTTTAAAATTCTCCTGACTTAAATTACATAATCCTCCAAATTAATGCTATCGTTTGCAGTCTCTCGCACCCTGATTTGGGCAGAACTGATACACCACCACAGAAAGTTGGGTATGAGCAGGCCTGTTCCTGGCCAGGGAAGGGAAAAGAAGGAATCACTATGACTCACTACCTGGCGCTCCTTTGTACTTTGCCCCGTGCCGGACACTGCGGGTGGTGTATAAGGAAGTTGCGCTCCAGCCTGCAAGTAAAGCAACCAGCCTCCTTCCACGAAGAGGAAACTTGAAGCCCCAGAGATTCTCCACTAAGGCGAAGGCCCGAAAGCCCCTCCCCAAGCTTCTGTAAAGGTTAATAAAAGGAAGGATGTAGTCCCTGACAACCCAGCCCAACGACTCCCTCCTCACCCGCCCCACCCTTAAAGTAGGAGGGGGCTCTCTTCAAACAGGGACCAGAGAGTAACAGTAGGCGATAGCAGGGCGGGGCTCCAAGAGCAGCCTCGGTAGGAGCCAGCTCCCAGGAAGCGGGCTTGCGGCTTGCAGAATCGGAAGGAGGAAAGGAGGGAAGGAGGGAGACCGGGAGGGAAGGAGCTGGCGGCCCCGCCCCAGGCCCCGCCCAGCCCGAAGGAGGAGGGCTGACTTTTCCGCCTGGGGGACTCGGCAGCAGGCAGGACGGGGGTGCCCTTCCCTTCCTGTGAAGCTCGAGCAGCCCCACACAAGCCCAGCCGCCGCTCACCAAGAATGGCAATCCCTCCGACCCACTACCCGGCCACCAGGGCGGCCTCGGTGGTAGAGAGCTGCATCAACTACCAGCAGGGCAGCCCCCACAAGGTGTTTCTGGTGCAGACAGTCAAACAAGCCAGCCTGCAGGTGAGTCGGGCAGAGGGTGGTGGCGGCACCTGCTAGCGTTCCCCCCACCGTCGAGGGTCTCAGCTCCACCTGCTCCTGACTCCCCACACCCCTTGCCCGTTTGGGGCCTCAAGGCTGGCTGTCTCTCTAGAGGAGTTGGCTCTTCTGGGCTTGGGCCGCACTCCAGTCTCTGGGGACAGCCCCGGGGCTGTTTGTTGTTTTTACGGGAAGGCAGAGGCACTGATAGTTTTTATGGGCCCTGCTACAAGGAAATCGGTAAATGTTCTCAATTGGGGCGGCTTCTCCCCTTTCCCCAAGTGAAACCTATAGGAACCATTTTCAAAAGGATCTTAAAACTGGCGCTATGTTTAGCATCTACTATTCCAATCTGGGCCAACAAAAGCTCCCGTCTTGCAAAAGATTCTTCACTGCCTGAATTTTAAGATCAATCCTTTATTAGACGCTTTGACCAAAATGAAGGGGTAAACAAAAAGCAACAGAAACTGACAAAGCAGAGTAAAAGTACCGTGGCCTGAAGCTTCACTTCAACCATCCAAACACTACTGCCACTGACTGCTGTGAATGATGGGCCCCCCTTTGGCTAAAGGGTTAAATTAAACGCTCAAGACCTCAGCAACCACTAAGCTTGTTTCTATTTTACTAAAATCTAATAGATTTGAGACTGACCCTTATCTATCTGACAGAAGTTTAACTGCTAAAAGTCTTTAAGAGCTGACAGGGAGTAAATGTTATTTCAAGACCACACCAGATAACACAATTAGGTATAGATTCTCAATTACATCTTGATTCAAAAGTGAAATACCTAAACGTCTGTCTTACTGTTATAAAATTTGTTAACGCATCATTTTGCAGGTCCACTAACATACAAGTAAAAGCAGTACTTAACATTCTCTAACCACTTTGCAGTAAGCTGCCTCAAAATGGAATTCATCTTCATTGAACACTATTTGGAGGGTACATAAGGCTTTATGAAAAAGCTTTTCAATGGGGCATCCTATTTGTCACCTTTAGAATTAAAATTTTCAAAATTTCTTATGTGGAATTTAGGATCACAGATCCAGAGGTTAGAGTATGACTGAAGGTGAATTATAACCGATTTTATTTATATATGCTTTTATCTCACCCTCTTGTTCTCATCCAAA
Source organism: Mesoplodon bidens (assembly GCF_964165515.1). Taxonomy (NCBI): domain Eukaryota; kingdom Metazoa; phylum Chordata; class Mammalia; order Artiodactyla; family Ziphiidae; genus Mesoplodon; species Mesoplodon bidens. Next base: position 76,938,947 of record NC_138161.1, on the reverse strand, counting down.
ATAACCCTGCTAGAGGACCTGCTAAATTAGATGTCACAAACATGGTGACATGCCTTGGTCAAGGTGTAAGGCCTTAATCATTTACCCCCAACAGTCAGCACCACACCCAACCAATGAGAATGGATTCTTCTAACAATGTAAAGAATTGAGTTATTGTTATAATAACACCACATTTTCTTAATTTTAGGATATTCCGGGAAGAGGACGTAAGTATCACCTTAAATTTTCTGCGGAAGAAATTATCCAAAAAGTAAGTGAAATGTCATTTTATTATGAAATAAAATTTGATTCCTAATATTCCATATCACCTCTGCTGATCAAATCATAGGATTAATTGGGTTTTTAAAAAAGTTGCTGTAAAATCCCTGCCTCAAAAAAAATGATCACCATACAAAGGTCAGTTTTTACTTTTTGTGTATTCTGAGATACACTTAGTATTTCTATCACGCTATTTAGAAAAGAGACTCTATATACTTCAGTTCAAATAAATTTCCTTTAAAAATGTTACATACTCATAGGCCAGTATGAATTTATGCCTAATATGAACAAGTGTAATAATTAACTCTACAATCATCATCACTTTTTAATGTCTGTTTCATTCTGTTTTTCATTTCTTTTATTTAAAGAAAGCAAGTGCTTTCTTAGATATTTAAGAGCAATAGAATGGCCAACTGATACCACTGTGTTCAGATAAGAATCTTTCAGTAATGGGGCAGGGAAATTTTAAAAAATTATACACCTGTCAAATTATTAATGAGACAAACTTAAAAGGAAGGAACTACCACTTGTACCATAACCATCCTGAAATTTTAAAAAGCTTGCCCTTTTGTTAAGCACAATTAAGAAGAGATACAGGCTAACATAAGGAGATTCATTAAAAGGCATTTGAGCTGCTTGATAGTCATCTTTACAAAGCAGAACCAATGCTACAATCTTCTCATTTTATATTTGGATATAGATTGCAGAATCTGAGTTTGAGGAAATTTCTGTTATTTCAGGAGGAGAGAATAAGAGTAATGGACAGACTTAAAAAAGTAACCAGAGTCTAGAGTTGGTATATAAAGACAGACTAAACTCTGCCTTACAAATGGACTTCCCATTAATACTGAAATACATAGTTTTAAAATGAATTTACAAGATTATGAGACCTTATATGTTATAAAATAAGTTACCTATTTTAGATACCTCTAAGAAAATTATTGGGCCACCATCAATTAGATACCTCTGGAATAGGTACACTCAAGTCAAGTCTGAAACAACATCATTAGGGGGGCAATGCTTTAAATGTTATATCTCAAAGAACAATAATTAGTAATGGATGGCCATCTACATGTAAAGATCTTTCACAAAATGTTTCAAACAGCAAGTTACAGTGAATTGCACAGCTGAAGTACTGTACCCTCCAATGGGACAAGATACTGCACCAGAAGTCAACTTCACATTTGAAGGAGAAATTGGAAAGAACCCAGATGACGAAGACAACACATTTTATCATAGACTCAAGTCTATGAAGGAACCACTAGAAGCACAAAATATTCCAGGTATATAAATATATGGCACGGAAAAAAATTTTTTTTTTTTACTTTAAGATCAATATCAATTACCTATGCTCAAAACTGTTAGATGTTAACATTATGCTGGCAATATACTGACTTTTGCAAAAATATTTATTACTAATCTAATTCAACAACAAAAAAGCCTTGGAACTTTATAGATCAATCTATGGTTTAATTAAATTAATTACTTTCTGTATGCATTTGAAGAAAACTAAGACATGACTAAGAATTTAGATTTTTTTAAAGGTTAATACTGTATATATAAAATAATTCCATTTATCATATAAATGTTTCCCTCACCAGACAGTTTTGGAAATGTACCTCCAGAAATGAAGCCAGTTCAACATTTAGCCTGGGTTGCCTGTGGTTATATAATATGGCAAAATTCTACTGAAAATACATGGTATAAAATGGCAAAAATTCAAACTGTCAAGCAAGTGGTAAGTAATTTCTATAAAATACACTATTAATAGATTTAATATTTACCGAAGGTGTTATAATTCATATTGGATAAATAGTACCCCTTTAGTCATTTTGTATTTAAGATAGTGAAGTCAGTATTTGAAGAAGTCAGTTATCAAGGCTAGAGAAGGTGAAGCTGCAGTTTCAAGAGAGTGAAGTCTTGAATTATAAATAATTTGGCAATGGTTTTTGTGTGCAGCTTAATACAGATTATTTCCTTTTGCAACCTAAGTTTTGTGTTCAAATTACTATAATCATGTGATACTGAAACCACCTCTGCTTTTTTCCTCTAGTGAAATGGTAGTGTCAGAGCTAGAGATATGGCTGGCATTTTTCCCCCAGGATCAGCTGGAACAAAAATATTAGCACCTCAGTCTTTGTGAAGCTTGCTGTATATAATTATCTTTTATAACCCATTTAGTCATAATTGACAACCTCATATCTTACTTGTTGCTAGCCTTGTATTTTAAGTCTGATATGACTATTCCAAACTGCCTCTTTCTAGACCTTAAAGAGATTAAAATAAATCTTTGAGTTTAGCTTTATTAAGAGGTTTAAAAGAAAAACAAAATATGTCAACTAGTAGTATTTAATGGAATACAAGAAAAATACTCTGTAAGAGAAAAGCACTTTCCATTGGCTTGTTTCAGTTTGTTGATAACAAACTGCAAGGCAGCTGGAGCACCTTTACTCCACAAGCTTTTGCAGCCACTTATTAGATAACTTTGGACACTGGAGGACAGGATACCAATTACAGTACTCAGAGTGTAATGCCAAATACCTAGCATCACTATTTATAACACTTTAAGGGAGCCTTCTTCTAATGCATTTTTGTAGATAGCAACCTTGGTTATAACACTCCTATAGGGGCACTGAGGCTCAGATAATTGAGTAGCTGGGTCCACGTTACAGAGGATATACAATCACAATCATGATTTTCAAGCCATGTTTTTATAGCAAAATATGCAGTGTTACTGCTTTATGAAAGAAATTTCCTGTAACCCTTCACTAAATTGAAGTTTTAAAGCATTAATGAAAATCCCAACAGAAGAGTTTAACCACTGCTTCGGCATGTATATATTTATATATCTTTACCTATTATGATCCAACACGTAAGAAACCTTCCTGATTTTTACCTTATCCTTAAAGGACATTCTTTGTTGATATAGTCAAAGAAGGGATTGCTTCAAGATACTATTAAGGAGAGAAGACTATAGTTTTACTTGATCCTGGGGCCATATTTATAATTACTGTCAACCAAAGGAGCCACAGGAGTTTGTGCTGCCTCTTGGAGTCTAGGGCTTGTTTCAATACATCAGTTATAAGCCTTAAAGAGCCTTGGGTGAGTACAGAAAATTTCTGACGACCATGGTTTGAAACTCTAGATGCAATATTTCTGTGCAGCTGATAGTATAAATACTTTATGTGTCCAAAGCAATAAGCAGCATAGATCAAAGCTTTAGTTACAAAATCAAACATTACATTTTATTATTTTCAGTTTTTTAAAAGAGAATTTCTATTATAAAATTGGTTTCCTTTAGTTTTACACTCTCATTTCAGTAGTTTATCCCTTAAACGATGCTTTTCTGAATAATGGAAACATTAAGGAATCTTAAATGACAAATTATAGACTAATGTTTTTAAGGAGCTACCACAACTCAGAGAATGGGTAAATGATTTTTAGAGGAAAAAAAATTTTTTTAATCATGATTTTAAAATGTAGTTTGAAAGAAATCTTATTTATAAGAGAATAGTTTTTCTGCCAGGCTAAATAAATTATGACATTCAATTTTTAATTTTACTGAAGTATTACTGTCATCTACTAAAGAAAGCTGATTCTTAAAATTATCATTTTTGCCAGTGATATCAAGTTTTAAATGCAGGTTTTTATTTTTTATTATAGCAAAGAAATGACGACTTCATTGAGTTAGACTACACCATTCTACTTCATGACATTGCATCTCAGGTAGAGTATCATTTTCCTTTATTTGATGCTACATTGAAAATTGAGACTCATTTTATAGCCACAGTATGCCTTATTAATTTCAACTCTAAATCAGAATTTATATAAATTCAAATAGGCACCAGGTTGAAATATATTACACTTGCAGCAATTTAACTTGTTTTGTGCTTTCTTTATGAGGACTGTTTTGTTTCTAACAAAATATAAACCCAACTCTGTTTTCTTAAATGTTTTCTGAATTTTATCATAGCATCAGTTTCCTTTACTTGCAGGAGATTATTCCTTGGCAAATGCAAGTTCTCTGGCATCCACAATATGGTACTAAAGTAAAACATAATAGCCGTCTACCAAAGGAAGCACAATTGGAATAAATGAAGACTGTAACATTCGATGAAGTATAAACATGCTTATTAATGATGTGTATACCAGTCTTCATTGATATCTAGCTTAAAGGGTCAGACAAATCTCATAAGTGTCCCTTTGTATAAACGGCCTGAACTACAGAACTATATAGCTTCCATAATAAAGAGCACCACAATGTAAAAGTGTCTTATCAACAGTAATAGTGCTATGTATATCCCCTAATAAAAAGCTTTAAATTCCAGCCTCATAGTTTATGTTTAATCATTTTGCATACTTACGGGACAGGGGCCGTAATGGTTTCTCTGAAAGCAACTTTTGGCTTTCCTGTGATACAAGGACAGCCATATTCTCTTTCCATCCTCTAAGAAGAGCAGAAGAGATCTTTTTGACATATTTAAATTAAAAAAATAATAAACTAAAGGAAGAAAAATCCTAAGAATCTCAACTACCTTAGAAGCATTCATTTAAATATGATAAGCAAATGATAAATCTTAAATCACTTAAGTACCTTATGAGGATAAATACATGATATTAAACAATACAAACTGCTTTTACAGATTTTATATAAATGAATTCTAATTTAGACTGATTAATTTATACTTACCTCCAATTAATCTATCCACTAAAACTTTATCTTTGCTCCATTTTACTACACATTCACTGGAATAATATATGAATCCGTTGTCATAATTTTCTACTATCTCAACTTCAAAGATATAATCAGAACCAGAATTTTTAATCGTTAAGTCGTATATATTTTGTTTTCGTTCACATACACACAAGACCTTTCCTAGGTAAGCAGGGGCCCCATCTACCCACTTGTTTATCTCCATTATAATGATCTTCAAGTAGTGACTTGAGAAGAAAACAGGCAAGAAATGGCCTGAAGAGTGGGTACTGGTGGGCCGACTTTCTCAGCAGGTTTCTCCCTGAGGTTGTCTTCCTAAGACTGAGACCAGGATACACTCGACTCAAGGAACCATAACCTAGGGATGGATGAATGGTCTTACTGCAAATCCCCTGAGCCTTGATTCTAGAAGTCTGCAATGTTTTACGAATAAAAAGATTTAGAAACCAAAAGTAATTAATTAGTAACACACTGGAAGAAGCAGTATACCACATCTAGATACAAAAACCAGAGTGAAGCTTGAAGAACCACTATTAGTTTACAACCATTAGATTGAGAATTATCGACTTTTAACAAAACAGACATAAATAAAGTGAATTTAACTTCTTTGTTATTCATTACCTGAGCATAGATTTCCAGGTGTAATTCTCCCATTCCAGATACAATTGTCTCTTTGCTCTCAGTGTCAAAGTGGACTTTAAATGTGGGATCTTCTCTTGTAAACCTGCCAATACCTTTTGAAAATTTTTCCAGATCATTCTTTAAAAAAAGAAAATCATTACACATTTTACTAAGCATGATAAGCAATGAAACTGTTGAAAAAACTTTAATGAATGAAATCAAATACATGAACAGTTAAAAAGTAAAAATGATCTACCATCTAGTTTCTAGGCTATATCCTTTTAATATGAGAACTTGGATACCACACAGCCAAGACAGCAGGGAATAGCTAACTGATAGAATTTTCTTTTCACACCAAGATACAGGAGTCCAAGACTTAACTCTATGCCCTTTCCTATTATATTGACAAAAACTGTCCATTTGTGGAAAACCGCCCATAAAGTGGAAAGCAGAATCTGTGTTACTGTGTTATATTTTAGAAATCCTATACATAATCAAAGGAATCAGCATGGTTACCAAGATTCTACTGTAGATTCAAGAGGGCAGTTAAGACCAACACTAGGCAAATGCACACTGAGACCTCTCCCTTTCAAAACAATCTGCTTGGATGTGGTTTGATGCACCTTTATTTTCCTTAGATGTAACTTCCTTATGTGGTAAGCAGAATAATGGTCTTCTAAGGACATGCCCTAATCCCCCCAAACCTGTGACTGTTACCTTACATGGCAAAGGGGACTTTGCAGATGTGAGTAAGGTTACAGACTTTGAGATGGGGAGATTATCATGAATAATCTGGACGGGCCCAATTTAATTGCATGGGCCTTTAAAAATGGAAGCTGAGGGACTTCCCTGGTTAAGAATCCGCCTGCCAATGCAGGGGACACAGGTTCAATCCCTGGTCTGGGAAGATCCCACATGCCACAGAGCGACTAAGCCTGTGCACCACAACTACTGAGCTTGCGCTCTAGAGCCCACACGCCACAACTACTGAAGCCCATGTGCTCTAGGGCCCGTGTGCTGCAACTACTGAGCCTGCATGCTGCAACTACTGAAGCCTGCATGCCTAGAGCCTGTGCTCTGCAACAAGAAAAGCCACTGCAATGAGAAGCCTGTGCACCGCAATGAAGAGTAGCCCCCGCTCGCCGCACATGCACAGCAACGAAGACCCAATGCAGCCCAAAAAAATTTTTTTAATAAAATAAAATAAAATAAAAATGGAAGCTGAATGAAGAAGGGTAGTGGAGAGATGGGAAGAGGGAAAGAAGAGACAGGAGATATTTGAAACATGAGAGGGGCTCATTTTGCTGTTGCTGGCATTGAAGACAGGAGGAAGGAGGCTATGAGTAGCCTCTAGAAGCTACAAACAGCCCTCAGGTGACAAGCAAGGAAATGAGGACCCCAGTCCTACAAGGAGCTGAATTCTGCCAACAATCTGAGTAAGCAAGGAACTAAACTGTTCCCTAGAGCCTCCAAGAAAGAAACAACACAGCCTTGCCAATACTTGATTTTAGCCCATTAAGAACTGTGTCCGAATTGTGACCTACACAACTGTAAAATAATACATCTGTGCTGTTTTAAGCCACTAAGTTTTTGCTAATTTCTTACAGCAGCAATAGAAAACTAACACGCCCCAATCACCAATATTAACAGCTATCACATGTGGCTGAAGATGTGTTATGTGTTTTGTATACTTTATCTTAAATTCTAACCACAAGGCTGCACGACAGAATTATCCATGTTTTACAGGTGAGGAAACTAGGTACAGACAAGTTGCTCAAGTCCACAGAGCTAGCTGGGCTTGAATCCTGGGTTAGTCTATCTCCAGTCTTTTCCCTTTTCCCTGCACTAGCCAGGGACTCTCAACTTACTAGAAGATCACCCCTGCCCCACTACTGAGATTCAGGGTTTTATGCAGTGATTTCATTATTTGATGTATATTAATTCTCCAGGAAGCAGACAACCCCAAGACACCAAAAAACCTTTTGAATATTGATGTGTTTGATTTCCCTCCATGATTGTGAACTATCAACAGTTAAATGTCTCACATAATCTCTGGAGTTAGGAATAAAGAAGAATAATATCTTTAACTTCTAGTCCTTCATCTTCTGAAAGGAAAAGCAACCAATCTGGCAAAGTACTTGGAGCAAACTGTGGCATCTCACTGTGGTAAGGTGTAAAGCTCGCCTTCCAACTTTCTGAGACAGAGTGACTGGACGTTTCCTGCCACCTCAACATTCTCTTTTCTATAATGAGAAGGGCCTGGAAAATCTCTGTTCCTCAAAGTACATGAAGTGGTTGCTGTTAATATATCCACAAGACAATAAATCAGAATACGTTCTGTAAATGATAGTACCCAGATGACAAGAGATCACAAAATGTTCACTCAATGCATGAATGAGTTAATGTCAATATATCACATTAAAATGATTGTTACGAATGTAACTAACTTAAGAACTAAACAATTATGTTTCAAGATCAGAACTAATTCCAATGACAAGCAATGCAAATGCAGAACCTATTCAAGCAATTTTGGCTAAAAAGCTAAATGACATCAAATCCAATCATAAAACTTTATATTTGAAAGTGAGTCAAAACAGTCTTATTTGCAGGCCTTCCATGTTATATTCAGACATTTACTTCATAACTACCACAGATGTAGAGATGTATTATAATCCATGAGGCAATTAATCTACGCAATATTTTAATATACTTTAAAGTGAGGTTTTTCTGCAACTTAGGGCAAATGCCTCAGTTGCCTCTTTTCCATCTCTTATGATCTGAATCTAGGAAGTTACTCACACTTAACACTCCAGAGCCAATGATATACCTTTACTATAGTAAAGAGTTATAAAGCACAGTCTCATGAATACTTTAATACCATCAACTTCTTCAAATATACTGTGAAGTACTTACTACTAATAGACTGGTAAATTTTAAAAGGTGATCTGAATACCAAAAGAGCAAACAGAGACCATAAGACTGCTGGTTATCATAAGACACCATATGCACTGTGGAGACAGACAAAAAAAAGCTCAAGTTTTTACTGTGATATACTGAGCGTTAAATCAAACTCCTACCTTGTTAGAAGGCTTCATTGCTATTGAAATGACAGGATCAGGAACATGAATTGACTCCTAAAATATTTTTCAAAGAACAGAGAAGAATTCAAATACAGTACCATATGTGTCAGGGATGGATTAATTTTAATGTTCTCCTTTACAACAGAACAAAAGACAAATACTAGTCAACATCCTAGGGTACACAAATATATCTTGGTCTGTTTTTCCTTAAATAAATGAATATATTAACATATAAAGGTGTCCACTTATATGATCTCCTCCCTCCCAAAATAACAAAAATAAAGCATCTATTTACTTACTTAACTGTTTAAGACTCTTAAGTTTGTTGACACTTTCAGTTTAACATAATCATTACGTATAATGAATTCAAATGCTGAGATGTGGAATACTTATTAGCTTGTGGCTACATCTGCTATAGCTATCTTCTGATAAGTTATTTAATCAAAATATACTGCCATCACTGATAAGAGAAGCAGAGAAAGGGACTAGATTCTTTATGCATATGATATCTCATTTAATCAGTCACAACTCTGAGAGGCAGATATTATTATCCCCATTTTACAAATAGAAGCATTAAAGGCTTTGCAAGAAGAATAACTAACTTGGCCAAGGGCCAGCAGGTAGCACAGGGCAGAGGTAAGACTGACCAGGGTCTATTTGCCTCAACGCCTGAGTACTTCCCACAACCTCCAGTCCCTTCATATTGGTAATGACAAGTTTAGAAAAAGCCTTATCAATAATACTTATCAAAAAGTCCCCTTATCTAGATCCCCCCAAAACCTTTACAGATTTATGATTTTTGTAGTATCCTAACTCCACATGTAAAACCATAGACATTAGAGAGTACTTTATACAAAAAAGCTAAATTATAAAATTAAGAATTCATCATATGATACAGGAGCTATTATAGTGATCATCTGTTAGGCTGGACCAGTTCTTTAAACAACCCACTGTAAATTCCTTCACTGCAAATCACCTACCCCCTGTGTACTCATATTCGTCCTTTATTGAATGAATTCAGGAGAGGGAGCACCCTCATGAACACATGGTCATACTGTGCAAGAGCCTGCTGTCCTGTGGGGGCAAAAATGGGAGGAGTAAAGGGGACTGAAAGGCGGGAATTCCCCGAGCATGCTCTTCCCTTCAGTCTCCCTCAGTGATGAAAAGGGACCTATGAGTTCCACAAGGCAGGCTGTGTACAGTAAGTTGGACTGTCTAGTTGCATCCTGCCTGCAGGGCACGGTTCCGTTCTGTCATGCTGACCCTGGAGTCTAGCCAAAATGTTACAGCCTGATCGTACAGTTCTCTAGGGGATTGAGGGAAGGGTCCAATCTCCAGCTGTCAAGTTAATAAGGAAGGAGCACTTGGCTGGGACTAGCCTGATGATGGTGACAGCAATTAGAGGTGTGCCCACAATGGGGAGGCAGATCTCAGGGTAGGAGTCAGCGCTACACATGCCAGGTTACCTAGTGGAGATTTTCGCTCCATGCTAAACCTTGGAGAATGGTGGAATGATTTTACTGAGAAAAACCAGGTAAGCGAGCTAACAAAGCACTTGTTTAGTTGACATTAAAAGAGCCACAACCAATCTACACTTGATGCCCCTGGCATTCAATGAAAACTTCTGTGGTTGTTTTTCTGAAGTACTAAAACATAGACTTTTGAAACGCAAGTGATAAACAGCTTTGAAGTTAAATGACTTACCATAGAAAGGCCACTATTATCTTTGTTTGTGAACGTGTCCCCGCTAGCACAGTCAATGCCAAACAATGCACAGATGTCTCCGGCAAACACTTCCTCAATATCCTAAAGAAAGAATACGATACTTGCAAGTAATACAAACCAGGACATCATAACTAAAAAGTAATTGCACAATAAACACACTGTACACAAACAAACGTGGCAGAATCTCACCATGAATTCCACAATGAAGGAATTAGATAGAATCAATGCAACACCAACAATCAACCACAGCAAGATATACCTTCAACAGGGCCCTTATTTAAACCACACCTCAACTGACAAGATTTTACTTTAAATGGAAACTCCGAGCTATGGCATCTTTACTTGGAGGATCTGCAGTACTGACAGAACACAGAACCTCATGGTTCTAAGGTTATTTCTCTAGAATTAAAAAGCATGTAGTATAGAATGGATAAACAACAACAAGGTCTTACTGTATAGCACAGGGAACTATATTCAATATCCTGTGATAAACCATAATGGAAAAGAATATGAAAAAGAATGTGTGTGTATATGTATAACTGAGTCACTGTGCTGTACAGCAGTAATTAACACAACATTGTAATTCAACTATACTTCAATTAAGAAATAAAGTTTAAAAAGATAAATTCAAAAAAATAAAAAATACAATTCTATCAGAAAGAAAAAAAGGAAAAACAAACAAATAAAAAACATGTAGGGCCTCCCTGGTGGCGCAGTGGTTGAGAGTCCGCCTGCCGATGCAGGGGATACGGGTTCGTGCCCCGGTCTGGGAGGATCCCATATGCCGCGGAGCGGCTGGGCCCGTGGGCCGTGGCCGCTGGGCCTGCGCGTCCGGAGCCTGTGCTCCGCAACGGGAGAGGCCACAGCAGTGAGAGGCCCGCATACCACAAAAAGAAAAAAAAAAAACATGTAGTACTATATGTGCTGCCACAGTCCAACAATGAGATGTGTATGACAAAGGCATACAAGGAAAACCTGCAAAGGAAGTTTTGGAAAACAAAGGCAGGAGAATGGAGTCTACTGTACTTAAAATAATCTTAATTTCTCACAGATGCAGGCAGTTAAAAAAACACAGGAAATCTAAGAATAAAGCATTGGTGCCTCTAAACTTCCTAGTTTTTTTTTTATATTGACAGTTCATTAATAACAGCTGTGGCTGTGAATGAGCAAGTGTGTGTGTCTTGCTTTAACGGTTACACAGCTGTACGGATCTCCTAGCTTCTGGCCCATGAAAGAGCTGTGACAATCACTAATCCCTCTAGCCTGCCCCCTGCTGCCTATCTCAAAAAAGAGCAATGATGTCTAATTTTGAAAGACTGCCTATTCATTTTCCAGGAGATAAAAAAGTTATGGCCACTGAAAATTGCTGAATGTCGTAACATTTTGCTTAGACTAATAAATTTCTCTAGGAATATAGAGCTGAATTGAGAAAGGGTGCAAGAAGGAGATAACCTCACACACTTGGTATATCTGCCAAGCCTTAACCCTATGGACCACAGAAGGCTAGGGCAGATTGAGAGCCAATTCAAGAATTCAAGCCACAAGCCAAAGTTTATCTCCCAGACTAGACCTTCAGAGGTTTTAAATGCTCAGATGAATTCTGGCATCAATATGGCCCTTCTGGGGGTTGGTTCTACTTCCATATTTCAGGAAGTAAATCTACTGAACAATGTGGGAAGTTACGTATGAATTTATTACTCTCATTTACCTTTGAGAACCACAGTTCCACTGTCCTAAAAACCTATTATACTCTTCATAAGGATAGCTCTTGAGGAAAGTGCTGAATCTTGTGCTCTGAATCTTAGGGAACTAATGTCCCTTTTCCTTAACCTTGGCCACTGAGGAAATACAGCTAACTCACAAATGGTGGTTTAAAATGTGTTCCTGACATGTGCTAATTTAGCCTACATCAAAGTGCCACATGAGAATTGTAGCCCACCTAACTAAAAAGGAAGAAGCTAGGAAAACACATTCAACTAGAAGTGATTTTCTTGTGGGGCTCAGGATACCAAGAAGGTAGATATATTTCACTTGCATTAGAGAAATTTCTGATCTCACAACAATGCCCAGATACTCACCTCCATCATGTCAGCATGCATGTGAACCAGCCGTTGCACCCGTACTTTCTTTCTCGTCCTCGTATTATAGATGGTATCACCCTTCTTCAACTGTCCTTGATAATTTCGAACATAAGTTAACTGTCCAAATCGACCTGCCTAGAAGTCAATATTGGATAAGGTCAGAAAGAATAAAAAAGAAACACAGGAATCAAAATTAAGAGAAAACTTCACAACTACCTTCATATATTTGCTATCAGTTTTAGTAGTACACTTATATACATGCTTCAGTTTGTTGTCATAAACTACTTTAATACTAGTTTTGAATATAGATAAGTTAAATGGTTGTTCTTTCCGGTATCAAAATCCAAGATACTACTTTTGCTTCCTCTAAGTTATTAGAAAAAGTTTTAAAATTTATATAATAAGGAAGTTATTCCATAAGTTCAGTTTAATACAAGAAGACATAAAAATAAGGTATAATTATTAGAAAGACAACAATGTTGGAGAAACTAACATTGATAGACTACGTGTTAGAGAAACTTTGAGAGTCACCTGGAAAGCTGTACAAATAAGAGTTCTGTAAAGTGACTGAATACAAAATGAATAATCAAGGATCATTTCCTCCTGAATAGTAACACTAATTTATTAGGTAAGTATTTAAAAGTTGCCAATTCTTCCCATGTTAATTTACAGGTTTAACACAATAGCAATAAAAATCAGAAGAGGAATTTTTAAACATTTTATTAGTGACTTTAATATTAGAAGAATGGATAAAAATAGAAAATAACTCTGAGTGATATAAGAATATATTAAATACTCCAAAACATAAATAGTATAAAACTAGCACAAATTAAACTGAACAGCCCATAGGGTATAGTATAAATATCTAAAAAGTTTAATTCATTTGTCAATAGAAGATAAAGGACACATGACAATCAATGAAAAAATATAACATTGTTCAAAAACTGGTAACTAGACAATTGGTCTTCTATTTAAAGGCAGAGGAAATACATTTAGATCCTACCTCACAGCATTCAGCAAAACAAATTCCAACTGGAGTAACAATGAAAAAAACAAGAAACCCCAACACAAAAAAGTAGAAAGAAAAGTAAATATTTACAAAATATAATCAAAGAGGAAGATTTATAAGGTTAAAAATGAGAAAATGACTAAAGACAAAGACTGATATATTTGTCTATGTAAATTTTAAACTGCAAATTGTTTTTTAAAAAACTTTATTAGAGAAAGGCTCGTACAAATAAGTAAAACACTTTGACTCTAATTTTAAAAAAGGAAAGACAAAAGAAATAAAGAGGCAATTACAAAAGAGGAAATACAATTCCATAATGAATATATGGAAAAATGTTCTCTATTATTAGGAATTAAGGCAAGATGAAGTATTAAAATACTATTTTCATTTATGAAATCAGTAATGATTTTTAATAAATAATACTCAATGCTGATAAAGATTCATTGAAATAATCTAACATATACATTAATTCTGAGAGTATGAAAGCAATATGGCAATATAAACAGTTAAATATTAAATTATTTCATACCTGTTACTCAATAATTACAATTCTGAGGATCCTAAGAAAAATATTCCTAAATATATATTTTTAAAAGCTTTATGCATAAAAATTGTCACTGCAATGTTATTTCTACTTTTTTATTTAAAATTACTTTTTCTGGTTTTAGAAGTAATAAAAAGCATATTGTAAAAATTTAAAAATAAAAAATAGGAAAAAGCCCCCCCAATATAATTCCATCCCAGAAATAACCACTCTTTAACACTTTCAACTTATCCAACTTTTTTCCCACTTAAAATATTATACACAGAAGCAATAACACAACAAAAAGCACACCCAGTCCCCAAATCTTGGTTTCTAATACCATTCACAATTAAAAGAAATCAGGGCTCTTAGAGAATGGCTGATTCTAGGGCTGGGGCAGGGAATACACAACATAAGCCTGGAGCATCCTGTAGTGCCAGAAAGGAAGGAAGTATTCAAAAAAGCAAAATACAGTGGAATGTCTAAGGGGCACAGAAGCCAAGTGAAACAGCTCCAATGGCCAAAACTGGTCAATCTGGCAACAAAATAAGTAACATACCACTGGATAACTCAAAGTACAAAATAAATATCCATGAGTCCATACTGATAAAAATAAATGATTGAATAAATAAATATATGGGGAGAAAAGACAATTATCCTATACAGAAGAATCTCAAATAACTTACATAGATACTGCTCCCTCAAGGAGGAAGAAAATAATTCCCAGCCCTTCAGTGTGGGCTGTGCCCAGGAACCTTCTTCTAAAGAGTCAATATGGAACGGGGTAGAGGGGAAAGTAACTTTACAGTGGAGAAACCTGTAACCAAATATTTCCTAAGAGTCATTTTATAATAGGAATAAAAGCCTAATAGAAAATTTCTACATATAGCAGTTAAATACATTAGAAAGCAACTTACCTCCAGTTTAAAAGCCAGGCCTACAAATGGATGGGAATTGTCTCTTTTGGGGTTCATTAAGATTTTGGTTTTCTCTTGTGAGTCACTTGAAATAAAAGAAATACACATTTATGAGATGCAATATTTGATATTTCTTTTATATCAATTTGTTTCATCAGAATATTATCTGAGAAGAAGCACATGTGCAATAAACACTCCTGGGCTGATTCATAAGTGAAATTTCACTGAAAGGGATCAGTAAGAATAACTTTTCTGGCCTTAATTACTGCATTGTGACAGGACCAGAGCAGAATAAAAAACACAAAAATAGTCTGGCAGAAAAAGAAAAATTATCAATGAGAACTTCAAAATTTTTGTTTCTTAAAGCATTAAAAAAAATACAATTGGTTCCAAATGAGTAAATTTTCTAATGACGTAAACTTCGATAATGAAATAAATCATATTTCTAATTTACAAATAGAATATGATATGGGACGGTATAATACGTATTTTTCTCTATGCCAAAATTGTTACCCAAATAGAAATGAGATTGATTTTTGTAAATTATGGGGAAAAACCCACAATCACAACTACGAGAACCATCCTTAAATACTTTCCCAGTGCACAAATGTTAAAGTCTTTGTGCATAAATTAAAAATCAATTTCCAAGACTTACTCCTGATTGAGAATAGCATAATTTTGTACTTCAGATGGATTTGGGAGGTATTCTAAAACAGCATCTAAAAGAGGCTGAACTCCTTTGTTCTTCAAGGCGCTTCCCAAAAAGACAGGAGTAAATGACCTATTTAGAGTGGCTCTTCGAATTGCGAGCTACAAATGAAAAAAAATAATGATTAGTTTATCTTAAAGTTACATTTTGTGTTTCAGATCAATTACAAAGCGACAAATGAACGAAATGAATTGATACTCTTTGGAGTACTGGCTCTGGTGAAGACTGGAATCAGGTTCTCTATAACTTAAGATCAAAAAAAAAAGAAAAATGGCTATTTAACTTTCAACACTGCAACTGCTTTCAACACTCCTGGAATGTCACTAACTTTCAATTTGGCAAGAAAAAGAAAAAGATATATATATACACACATACATAGAAAATAAACACACACACAGAACAGTGTAAACAGTATGTTAACAATTGTGTAAAACAGAGGGAACAGCAATACACACACACACACACACACACACACACACATACAAAGTCTCTGGAAAGATACACCAGAGACTAATAACTGGCAACCTGTTTTAGGGACAGGCAGAGAACTGGGCAGATGGGAGCCAGGTGGGAGACTTTTTCCTGTGTACCTTTGTATAGTTGTTAAATGTTTAAACGATATGAAAGTTTAAATGATATGAAAGTTATCACCTATTAAAAAAACATTTAACTGATTTGTTTTCTTTTTTTAAAGGACATACATACATACAGGAAGCCAAACAGTACAAACTGCTCATAAATTAAGGGCCATGATAGTAACAAGCCTCTAAAATAATGACCTCCTGGTTGTGTCCCAACCCCTCGTGCAAGCACCGTCCATGTGTCCCAGCCTCATTCCTTACTGGCTACTGGCTTCAGAGGGAGCAGTGGACCTTTAGCTCTAGCAGCTGGAAGAGACCAACAGCAGTGCTGTGCTGTGGCCACAACCCACCACTGCAGAAATATGCAGCTGCATACAATTATTTCTCAGTCCTCAGGAAAAACAGAAAACTAGTTATCCTAAAAAGCTTAAAGCAAAACATGTATAACCATAATTTCTATACATCACAATGAAAAGTAGGATAACAGCTGAGCACAATAAAAGGAGTATAAAAAGGAGAAAATAGGCATGGTAAGAAAGCAATTACTATTTGGAGCTATCTTAAAACACTTGCCTTTGCTGTTGCTAGGAACCAGAAATGGCTTGGTCACTAATCACTTAGGCTACCCTAGGCCACAAGGTCATGTCTTTGACTTTCCAACCCTCCCTATATTCAGCAGTAGGAACATATGAATGTTACCACGCTTAACTTTACATCCATTGAATAGAGAAACACTTGAGGGTGGGTGATAAATAGAAAAAAGGAGAAATTAAAGCTAACCCTATACTAGCCTAACAAAAGCTTTATTTTCCGGAAAATTTCCCTTACTTTTATAAGAATCACATTCACACTTGAAAACCCTTGCCTTTCCACTGTCCCTAATAATAATATACCCAACAACAACATAGAAACTAAAGTACACCCATGTATCCTGGCAGAAAACAGTAAACATAGCAGGGCTGAAACTGTCCTCCTTATAAAGGCCTGCTTGCAAGGCTGGGCCCCTGGCTGAGGCCTGGGGATCTGGATTTCTGGGAGGTTCCCAGCATTCCCAGAACTGGTAAGACTGGTTCACTGTGCCTATACTGCTGTGCAAACAATGTGATGTGTGCTAAACACCTACTTTCCTTCTGGGAGTCTGGACTTTGGTACATGCTAGGCAGGGGGTGTCTATGTGACCAGCCCCCAGTAAAACCTTGGCACTGAGTTTCCCTGGTAGATGTCATTTCACAGGTGCACTCACACCTTTCTGCTGGAGGAAACAGGCAAGCACTGCAAGACTGCACTGGATGCCTGGGAGCTTACCCCTGGTTTCTTCTGGACTTCACCTCATGTGCCTTTGCCCTTTGCTGATTTTGCTTTGTATCCTTTCACTGTAATAAATCATAGCCATGAGTGTGATTATGTGCTGAGTCCTTACTCCTAGTGAATCACAGAATCTGGGAGTGGTCCTGGGAACCCCTGACATAGATCGAAACCTAACTCTCTACTGTGGTTCCTGGGATACAGTGCTTGACTTTAATTAAGGCCCAGACCTATACTTTCCTACGTGGTGTTCCTTACTCATCAGAGAGCTGAGGTGATAAGGCCTTTGTGAATGGTAAAGAACTCAATGGTAAAGAACTCAAGCTATGAGATATATTAGTAAGCATCTCAGCTTCAATAGGGTTCTTTCCTTGTGCATTTGATCTATAAACTCCCTGAGTGCAATGTCTTACACACAATAATTACTTATCTGATCTCTGCTAAGGGCACCAAGTGGTTTGGCAAAATAAATATCAGTCTTTTTATGATTTTTATTTTTATGATAAAATATACATAACAAAGTTAACTATCTTTACAATTTTTAAGTGTACAGTTCAGTGGCATCAAGTACATTCACATTGCTGTTACCACTATCCACCTCCAGAACTTTTCACCATCCCAAATTAAAACTCTGTACCCATTAAACTTCCCATTCTTCCCTCCCCCAGCCCCTGGTAACCACTATTCTACTTTCTGTCTCTGGGAATTTGACTACTCTGGGTACCTCACAGAAGTGGAATCATACATTTGTCCTCTTACATCTGGCTTATTTCACTTAACGTAATGTCCTCAAAACTCACGCATACTGTAGCATGTATAAGAATGTGATTCCTTTTTAAAGCCAAATAATACCCTCCATTGTATGAATATACCAATTTTGTTTATCTATTCATCCACTGATGGACATTGGGTTGTTTCCAACTTTTGGCTATTGTGAATCACGCTGCTATCAACATTGGTGTACAAATATCTGAGTCCCTGCTTTCAATTCTCTTGGGTATACAGAAGTGGAACTGCTGGATCATATAGTAGTTCTAGGTTTAATTTTTTTTGAGAAATCACCATACTGTTTTCCACAGCACATGCATCATTTTACATTCCCCAGCAATGCACAAGGGTTCCAATTTCTCCATATCCTCACCAACACTTATTTTGTTTTTTAAATAATAGTCATCCTAATAAGTAAAGTGGTATCTCATTGTGGTTTTGATTTGCTTTCCCTAATGATTAGTGATGCTGAGCATCTTTTCATGTGCTTATTGGCCATTTGTTATCTTCTATGGAGAACTGTCTATTTACAAACTGAATACCAGTTTTAGGCAGGGAACTTCTCTTTATTGTTTAAGAGCTGAACAATCAAGTAAAAAAATCTATACAGCCTTCCAAATAGTACAACAGGGTACATTTCTAATTTATCTTCTTTCTTCTTAATAAGACTATGTCCAAGAGGTTGGCAGTGTAAGAATCTTTTTTCCTAGAACTATGACTCCTTTCCCATTTTACATAACTCACTACTTAAAAAAAGAGAATAATTTGCCAGGTCAAGTATTTTTTTAAGAAACCAATTATGTTAACAACTTTGCTCAGAGTTCATTAATAAAACCCCTGCATAAAAGCACCATGTCCCCTCCCTGCAAAAAAAAAAAAAAAAAACCTCTTTTTTCTTATTAAGATTAGTTTTGAGAGCACTTGCCTTTAAATCAGAAATTGAGGGAATTTTTTCTTCCAGAAACATCTCACCAAGTTGCTCATCTGAATTAGCAACACATTCAATCAGCTCCTGCCGGTGGTCAGCTGCCGCTGCCCTGAATTCTGCTGGAATTTCCCCATATCGAACAACCTGACTAAAAGTAGATATGTTTTATTTTGGTACTTTAAGAATATTCAGTTAAACAGTAAATCAACTATACTCCAATAAAGATTAATTTTAAAAAAGAATATTCAATTAAACATATAAACACCAATGAAAAAGATAAACTAATGGCCAAAATATGTTTTTAGATAAGAGCTCTGATATATTTGCGTTACAATCACAAATAAGAAAAATGTGAATCTTTAAAATTCAGAATAGTGGGCAAAACACTTTAAACAAGCAAAGCAAACTGCTCAAGGTTGTACTACTAGTAAACAGATGAGCCATGATTCAAAGCTAAACTGACTCCAAAGCCCATGAGTACAGTTGACCTTTGAACAACACAGGTTTGAATTGCGCAGGTCCACTTATACACGGATTTTTTTCAATAAACATGCAAAAATATATGTGTATAACACTGTATACAAAACTTGTATTGAAGTGGACAGCTTATCATTATGTAGGAATAAGATAAGTGATATTTAATATGAAATTAATATGTTAGTTTTCTTACTGTTTTATAACTTTGCTTTCAAAGAATTATATCACCATACAGTATGCCTTTCTCACATAATTTAAGAAACTGTGTATCATCACAGGTAAGTAATTTTTTTAAAAGTCACAATGCTTCCAATACTGTATTATGAATATGATTATATGATATGCCATAAAAAATTCTATAACGACTCATTCATTAGCATACAGACTAGGCTACTGCATTACATCAATTACACTAGGCTCCCATAAAGCAATATAGTGCTGCTTCTTCCTTACCAATGTATGAATTGTTATATCTGTATATAAATATGAATTTCTTTTCATATTTTATCTTTTCATTTTTGATATCTAGTGTTAGTAATACATATAACATCTACAGTGCTTTGACTCAAATAAGATAATACTGATGTAGGTATTACGTTCCATATTGATAAATACAGTACAATACTATAAATGTATTCTCTTCCTTATGATTTTAACATTTTCTTTTCTCTAGCTTACTTTATTGTAAGAATACAACAGGTAACATACAAAATATGTGTCAATCAACTGTGTTATTGGTTAAGGCTTCCAGTCAACAGTAGGCTATTAGTTAAGGTTTGGGGGAGTCAAAAGTTTACTTGGATTTTCAACTGCACGGGGGGATCAGCACCTCTAACCCCCACATTGTTCAATGGTCAACTGTACTTGAAAATTCTATTAACCAAATTAATCAGAATATCACAGTCGCGACATCCCTGGTGGCGCCGTGGTTAAGAATCTGCCTGCCAATGCAGGGGACACAGGTTCGAGCCCTGGTCCGGGAAGATCCCACATGCCACGGAGCAACTAAGCCCATGCGCCACAACTACTGAGCCTGCGCTCTAGAGACTGCGAGCCACAACTACTGAGCCTGCGTGCCACAACTACTGAAGCCCGCACGCCTAGAGCCCGTGCTCCACAACAAGAGAAGCCACCACGATGAGAAGCCTGCGCACTGCAAGGAAGAGTAGCCCCCACTCGCTGCAACTAGAGAAAGCCCGCGTGCAGCAACAAAGACCCAGTGTAGCCAAAAATAAATAAATAAATAAAATAAATTTATTAAAAACTCCATGTATCCGTAGTTTTCAAAATCTTAAAAAAAAAAGAATATCACAGTCTCTGACAAGCAGGATTAGAGACTTGACTATTCCTTTTCATTAATAGCCATTTTTAACACAGAACACTCCATTCTGTAGTTAAAAAAAAAAAAGGGTTACTAATTATGACACACTCTTCAACCTTGACCTCAGTTCTCCGTCCCTCTAGGGGCCAGATAGGTAAGAGTCACAAATAAAATACAAAACAGAGAAATGGATATACCTGATATTTAGAAACATCAGTCTTAACATTTTTAAAGTATTTCTTTAAAAATGGAATCTAATGTCGAAAAATAACAAGCTTTTCAAAAAACACATTCCTGAAAAAAAAGGGAAATTGCAAATTATTTGCAATTGCAAATAATTGCAAGTAGTCAGAAAATAATTCTTATTGTCCTAAAGAATGCTCTTCACAGCCTTCAGAACTTAATTTCTTCCATTCTGGCAAGCTCCCTGCTTCTTAGTCTTTCAGGTCAGAATCTTCTTTTCAAAATGTACATACCCAGTGGTCTAGGGCTGGGAAAGGGGGCAGGTATGTTAAGAAGTTCCACCTGGGCTTCCCTGGTGGTGCAGTGGTTGAGAGTCCGCCTGCCAATGCAGGGGACACGGGTTCGTGCCCCGGTCCGGGAGGATCCCACATGCCGCGGAGCGGCTGGGCCTGTGAGCCATGGTCGCTAAGCCTGCGCGTCCGGAGCCTGTGCTCCGCAACGAGAGAGGCCACAACAGTGAGAGGCCCGCGGTTCTGATGTACAACAATGTTTAAAGCCTCTGCTTCAGTAGACAGAAACGTGTGCCCTGGTAATTCTGGGGAAGCAGATTTATTCATTTACTTAAAAATATTTTGAGTCTCTATTTTGTACCAGACAGTTCTAGGGCTGGGTACACAGCAGTGAATAAACCTGATAAAAATCCTTGTCCCTTACATTCTAAGGAGTGAGAGATAAACTTTGGTGTCATTACTTAGTTGTCAAACAAAAAGTAAGAGTGAGAAATGCCTTGTCCACTGAATAGGCCTGATCTTTTCCCTACCTACTAGACGATCAATAAGGATAAATTCTATACAGTTAACTGATCACAATGCCTTTCACCCACCTGCCAGACCAGCAATCTCAGTTCCATAGCAGAAAAAGGAAACCCCTAATAAAGGACCTTCGGAGAGAACTGCCAGGCTACTGGGTCCACGCTTCAGAACAAAGGTTCATTTATGACTCCCCAAATTGTCTAGAATACTGCCACTCAAACTGTGGTCTGCAGACCTGAAACATCAGCACCACTTGGGAGCTTTCGAGAAATGCAAATTCCAGGCCCACCCTACAGCTACTGAATTAGAATCTCTGAAGGTGAATCTAGAGATTTGTGTTTTAGTAAGCTCTCTAGGTGATTTTTCTGAATGCCATGGTTTGATAACCACTGCGCAGTCACAATGCTTTGTACGCAAAGGTCTCTTCAAAAGTTGGTTGACAGACCAAAACCATGTCAAAAGTTACCAATTTGTTTTTTGTACTGCCTAAACCACATGTATACAAGTTTTAACTTCTTTTATATATTAATCTTTTTATTTTTGTAATCCCATGAAGTAGGTAAATATTTATGATCCCTATTTTCTTCCCAGTTTTTATAATAATACCCAGAACATAGTAGCTGTTCCAGAAAAGTCTACAGAATGAATGAATACATGGATGAATGCAGGAACAAGTAGAAAAAGAGATATTACATCACTAGCCCAAGATGAAGGTCTCCTTTCACCACACCATGTATATCATAATGCAATATAAATATATCATCCAAAGAGTAACATACTCTCCCTTGGAATGAATACTAAGCAAAATGGGAAGTAACTAGGATTAAAAGCATTAAAACAAAATCATCTTAGAGGATATTCTTCCAGCCACATTTCAAAAAGTTTATATTTAAAGCACTCATCCTTTTCCTTCTCTTTGATACTTTTCAAAATATAAGATTTTAATAGAATAGTATATTTTTAACACTTACCCAAAGTCTCCATCAAAATAGATGGCTCGTTCCTCAATAAGATCTATAATACCTTTAAAATCACCCTCCAAACCAATGGGTAATTGCACAAATGCTGCATTATGACTTAGTTTAGACCTGAAAAACAAAAATACATGTTTACCCCCTTTTTTCTCCCCAAATCCCTTTGAAATGACAAAATAAATATAAAAAGAAATCAATGGCAGATCTGTGGAACTGACCAGCAGGTCAGAGCAGAGGATACAAAAGCATTTGGGACAGACTGACAGCCAAACTCACTGTGCTCAGGAAGCCTCAACCCTATTCGGGCAGCAAAAAGAACTGTAAGATACGTATTTTCCCATCAGATCCCCAGAATACCCTGGATCAGAAACAGAAGAGGGGAAAACAGGTCACTGAGTGGTTGGCCAGGAAATTAAAGGATGGTGGGATAATTGTACCCACATCTCATTCTTGGATCAGCTGACTCTCGTGAAGCTGAGTATAGCTATCTGAAAAGGAAGTTCCTTAGGGGGAAAACCCTTAGAGTGGGTATTAAAGTCAGACACTCATCATCGGCCTGTACCCTCAATCAGGCACAACCACCGAAGAGAAATTACACTCACTGGCAGGGATTTACACTCAAGTAGAAATATGCTCTAGCTAACTATGCTCTAGATTCTAGGTACCCATCTATAACTATGGATAGATAACTAAGAACCACCAAATATCTGAAGGAAATCAATAGCTTGAAAGAAAGGTGGGAGCTCAAGAAATGGTACTAACCTCCAAGGAGAAAGTTACTAGAAGAAAATAAAATGTAAAGATCTAAAAAGGAATTACCTCTATTAATAAAGATGTCACAATAAAAGGGAAAGTTTATAGAAATTAACTACATAACTGCTGGGATTAAAAAGAACAAAAAACAGGCTAAATAACAGAAGGGATGCAGATGAATACCAGATTAGTGAGTTGGAAGACTGACCTCAAAAATTCTCTTATAACCCAGTGAAAAATTAGAAGGAGACAGAAAGTATGAGAAAGTATGGTAGAAAAGTTAAGACACAGAGGCCAGATTCAGAAGTTTCAAGATCTGTTTAATGGGAGCTACAGAATGAGGTAACAGGTAAAAGGGAGTGGTGCAAAGAAAGAACCAAAGTAGTCAAATAAATGCTGAAACAGAATCTGCCTGGAATTCAGGAAAAAACTTGGTGCAAAGAGACCATCTATTGCCAACCACAAGTAAAATATAATTAGAAAAAAAAAGTGAAAACGTTTCGTTATCCCAAGAAAGTATTAAAATGCCCAATAAAGAAAAATTTCTCTCATGTTCTCTAAAACATCACTTCCATCAGAGAGCATACAGCAATACTGTCAAAGTTCCTCAACACAGTATCTTTTGTCATCAGACACATCACTCTTAGTCTCTCCACTACCACAAACCTTACTGCCTACATCCATCAGCTCTGCCATGTGAAACTTGGGTAGGAACTCTACCGCTACATTTACAGATCTACAAAAGGTGAAAAGTGAAACTCCAACTCTTTTCAAAGGCTGTGTGAAACACGTAGTATTGTACAAAATGTAAAATCATATCAATACCACTGGGTTATGTCTGATTCAGAAAGGAAGTACTGCTATTGTCTTAACAAATATGTTAACAAATAAAAGCAAGAGAATATAGCATACTAATTTAAGTCATTAATTAAAATTCCTCAGAAGGTTAAAACTGAAGATAATCCTCTAGGTTTGTCTAAATAAACGCACAGTACTTTTAGAATCTACCCTAGATTATAACTTCTCTAATTAGAGCAAAACATTACAAATTGCCAGATGGTTTTCTGAATTCACCTTCAATCTCCCTAAAATTTAAGTCATATTTCTTCCATTTTACAGAGAAAGTAGTTGATGACATCATTTCACAAACCAAATTATGGAACTTAGTGTTCCATTTACTATGATAAGTCATACACATAGATGAATTTTAAAAAAGAAAAAAAATTTAAGGGGATAAAGCTTAATGACACTGAATTAACTGTCCTTCTGGATGTGAGGTTTGTCATCCGGATCATCACCCCCGCTCTGTTCTAAGGTTCAGTACCTCATTTGCTGCAGGGCCCTGGCTGGGTTGGAGCCCATTCGGTCGAGTTTGTTAATGAAAGTTAGAAATGGAACACTGTAGCGCTTCATCTGACGATTAACAGTCATGGTCTGGCACTGCACCCCTCCAACCGCGCAGAGAACAAGGATGGCACCATCCAGCACCCTCAGAGCTCTTTCAACTTCTATTGTGAAGTCCACATGCCCTAAATGAGACAGAGAACTGTGTCAGGGTCTTAAAAAGCAGTATGAATTTTTACAACATGTACAAGTAAAAGTTCTTCTATCTCTGATCATTACGTTAGTCTTCTAATTAAAATATGAACTCCTTAAACCACCAATACTGTTCACTTACCATAAGGTTCAGGGGCTCAACAAAATCACTTCAAAAGATACTAGGGGGCTTCCCTGGTGGCGCAGTGGTTGAGAGTCCGCCTGCCGATGCAGGGGATACGGGTTCGTGCCCCGGTCTGGGAGGATCCCACATTCCGCGGAGCGGCTGGGCCCGTGAGCCATGGCCGCTGGGCCTGTGCGTCCGGAGCCTGTGCTCCGCAACGGGAGAGGCCACAACAGTGAGAGGCCCACATAACGCAAAAAAAAAAAAAAAAAAAAAAAGATACTAGGGCATGGGCATCTTTGGAATCAGCTGCAACATGTAAAAGGCAAGAACATTCCTATTCACAATTTCTTTGCACTATTTTTCAAAGAAACCACTTAAAGATGAAGTATTCTAGGTCCCAAGTCAGATTTCTCTAATAGGGAATTCACAGTCACACTTTTGAGTATTATTTGATACTCAAAAATGAGCTAGATCATGGTAGAGGAAAGAACTAAATATGCCACTGCCAAAACAAGCTGCAATAAAACCAAGAATTTAGCTCACCAGGAGTATCTATAATGTTGATATTGACATCTTTCCACATGGTATAGGTGGCCGCTGACTGAATAGTGATTCCTCTTTGTCTTTCTAGTTCCATGGAATCCATGACAGCACCAACTCCATCTTTACCTTTTACCTAAACACAAGCACAGCAATTCAGATTTCTCTGTCCCTGCATTCCAAGAAGGAAAGAAACCTTCACAGGTGGAACCAGAACACAGATAGTTAACTGATGCAATTTTCAGAGAAACCTAATCGTCAAACCATATCATCTCATGTAATAGAAAACTGATTACAGGTGTTGCCCTCTATTAACCCTAACCCTTTTTTCATTGCCATTTTTAGCAGCTGCTACCACTGAGCATTACCTGGTCTTAGAGCCATCCTTGCTCCCTCTGCACTGTTCCTGCCCACCAGCCCTGTGTTAGTCTGTGAGTAGATGTGCAGAGAAGAGATTTTTCCCTGCTGTGTTTCTTGTGGACTTTGAGGCCTGGGTAAGAATTCAGCTTTTAAAGTCTGTGATTTAATGAGATGATCTTCATCTGAAGTAACATTTTTAAGTGGAGAGTTGAATTACTCAATAATATGTAATGTCTTCAGGAGAGTTTCAAGATTTTCTAAAATAATTCTTTCCTGACATATGTATTTTTTAACTATTAAGCTCATTTTAAACCCTTTTTCCACTCAACATTATAAACACCTCTCCATAACATTTAAAAGTATGTAAACATTATTTTAATGGCTGCTTAAGGGTACATCATACTGATTTAACATTCTTAAAAAGCAGCCTACTCAGGATACCCACAGTGATGGTCTCTAGAAAGATTCCTCAGAGCAACATTTCAAGCCAACCTGATCTATCCATTTTGTGACTCTGATTAAAGATCCACTGTTACCATTCTTTTAATCTTCCAGGTTTGTGAAGTTTCTTAAATCCTTATAAAACAATTAAAACCAAGGTCAAACTAATGGAATCAACCATGAACCACATACCTCATGCATTTTTGCAATTCTGCCAGTGTAGTAAAGCACTCGTTCTGTTAATGTAGTTTTCCCAGAATCAATGTGAGCTGAGATTCCAATATTTCGTATCTTTTCATTAGGTATCACCCTTGATGAACACCATCGGCAAATCTTCCAATTAGCCTGAAAAAATAAGAGAGCTCAATTCAATGCACTTTTCATGAGAAAACAGTGGACAATTAGAAAGGGTTTAGTGGACATCTTTCCTCCAAAAAATCTCAATGGACACAAAATGTCATATGAGATTGTCTGAAAAGGCAAAAGAAGGAATGTCTCAACCTGCAACTCCTGTAACCAAAGAAGAGGCTGCAAGAGAGAACAGAAAAGACATACTCTTAAAAATAAATAGATAAGTCAGAAAAGATATATTCAAATTAATTAATTAAACAAATAAAAGGGGACAGATACTTTTACCGGATGGTACAGGTTTGAAAATATACACTGGGGCTGATAAAATCAGAAGAACAGCTCCCAACAACTACTTTAATAGGAAATATAGTTTTTACTCTAAATTTTACTTTGATTTTTCCCCCTTCCTCCTTACTGTAGTTCACAGCTAGCAAGGATGCTTGAGGACTTATATGCTCTACGCAGTGGTGCCAATAGCTTCAAGGCAGCCCACAAAAGGTCTCTAATTCTTTTCCACCCCAAAACAATTAGTAACATTAAAACAACAACAACAACAACTTTATTTTACTCTGGTGGTGATGGGGAATCCTGCATTTATGGAAACAAGACACAATATACATCTCTCTCTATAGGACTGCCCATCCAAAATGCACTGCAGCCACTTCTGGGAAAAGGGAAGCACTTGGAAAACCTGGGTAAAATGGAATCTGGGTGATCAGCACTTGGTTGATTAAATCCCACGGATATCAGCGAGCAAAGCAAAGGAGGTCTGCATGACAGGAAAGGCTCAACTCCTACCTAATCCTAGTCCACTCTGCGCTCCCCATGCCCGCCACAAAAGGCAGACACAGAACCAAAGAAAGGTACTGGGAGGGTCGGGCTCCAAATCAAATAACCCAGGGTCAGCTGAAAGAGGGATCAGTCAAGCCAACGACACTCTGTAATGAAAAGAGCACGGCATAACGAGTCAGAAGCCCTGGATTCGAGCCCTGGACACACTAATTTTTCCGTTGTCTCGACCTTCACTCCAGTCACCTCTCCTCTCTAAGTTATACCAAAAATAAGAGGCTTAACTGCAAATGGGAGGCCGCCGAACCTCCCAGCGCACCGAGACGCTGCTCATTAATAACCAGCAGCTGTGCAGATACCGAGGGGCTTTTCAGCGCTGAGGTCGACAGCTCACATTCGGAGCTGTCAGTAAGGAGGTGCCAGGGAGGGTAGGAGTGTCACTCCCCCCCTGGCTCCGGACACACCGCAAGGTCCCAGGGACAGTCCGTGGTGTGGTGTCGCCCCGCCGGACTCCACTACCTGCTTCCATTGCCGGCCCAGGGCGGCGGAGACCCGCGGGAGCGGCCGGCTCTCCACAGCCGCGGCGGCGGCGGCGGCGGCGGTTCCCAGCAGCCTCATGGCGAGCGCAGAACAGGCGCGAAGGTCCCGCAGCTCCGGCTCTGCCCAGCAACCAGCACCACTACTAGAGGAGTTCAGAGGCACGCCGGCTACGAGTGCCGGAAGAGCACTTCAGGTGCGAAGGATGAGAGGGAGAGGAGAAAAAAAGAGAGAGAGAGAAGCTTCCGGTTCTCGGAGCCGAGCAGCACCCTCCGCTGCCAGGATGCCCTCTGCCGACTGGGAAGAGGAAGTGCAGTCACTTTGCGGAGCTAATCAGGGTTTTGGCACGCTCCCATAAAGATGCAGCCTTTAAACGTGGTTGTTTTCCCCATACAGCAGAGTGGAGAGACGTTTATAATAGAATTTACGTCAAAAAAACAAACAAACAAACAAAAAAACGCAGGGCTTCCCTGGTGGCGCAGTGGTTGAGAGTCCGCCTGCCGATGCAGGGCACACGGGTTCGTGCTCTGGTCCGGGAAGATCCCACATGCCGCGGAGCGGCTAGGCCGGTGAGCCATGGCCGCTGAGCCTGCAGTCCGGAGCTTGTGCTCCGCAACGGGAGAGGCCACAAGAGTGAGAGGCCCGCGTACCGCAAAAAAAAAAAAAAAAAAAATGTTATCTATGCTACTACAGAAATATGAAAACATAATTGATCTATAGGATGACCTGTAAAGAACGTGGAAAAATAATGAACTATCTACAAGTGCTTTTTCTCCTTTCAAAATGTTCCATCTTTGTTCGATGTTAAAAATTATATGTCCAGTCCATATAGAAGATAGCATCCTTGAGGATTCCACTTGGATCTCTTAGAGGCATCTCGAACTTAATATGTCCAAAAAGGAGCTAATGATCTTCCACCAAAACCTTCTTCTGCAGTCTTCTTCATCCGATAAGTGGAAACTCCATTCTTCGAGTTGCCCAGACCAAAAATGTCACTTTGAACCACTCTTTGACTCTGCTGGTCTAGTGTGTCAACATATGCTATAGGAACTACGTTCAAAAATAGATCCAGAATCGGCAGCTTCTCTCCACCTCTCAAAGCGCTGCTATCTCAACGGAATTACTGTAATAGCCTAACTGACCTTACTGCTTCTGCCCTACGACTGCTCAGTCTATTCCCAGCACAGTAACTAAAGGGATCCCTTTAAGCCTGGCCATGCCATTTTTCTGCTGAAATCACTCAGTGAATTCACCGTTGCTGTCATCTCTACTTTTGTGTAGGCTTGAAATTCTTCATAACTAATTTTTTAATCTGAAATTTTTAATGACCTTAAAAATTTAAATAACTAAATTAAAAAAAATTAACCTTCAGAGTAAGCACCTACAATACAAGGTCTTGCTTGAGCAGCCACACCAGTGTAGCTCTACTTCACTTGCTCGTTTTCCTCCAGACACATTGGCCTCCTTGCTGATCTTCACATGACCAGAGCCTGTGTTCTCCTCCGGATACCAGCATGGCTCTTTCCCTTACCTTCTTCTCTCTGTTCAAATATCCTCTATCAGTGAGGTGTTCCCTGACCAACTCTTCTAAAACAGCAAGCTCTTCCCTATGTTCCTGCACTGCTTCATTGTCCTTCAGAGCTCTTCTTAGATACACCCAGACATTTTACATAGCTGTCTGTTGTCTGACTCTCCCAATGAGAACGTAAGCTCCACAAGGACAGTGATTTGGTTTTGTTAATTGCTGTACCCCTTGCTGTGCTAGGTGCTCAATAAATATTTGTTAAATGAATAAGATCAAATAAATGGAAATCAGAGTAAACTACAGGATACAAGGAAAGAAAAACCAGAGATTCAATGATGAATTTTGTACTTATTTTTTGTATATCATCCATGTATTAATTTTTAGTATTTACTTTGATGAATCAATCCACTGATGTTGAGTACTTTTAAGTAAACTTTTTTATTTGTAGGCTTTCAAAAATTTAGTCTTTATAAGCCTGTGTATTTGTTTAAAATATGTAAATTAAATAATAATTATGTAAATAGTAATAACATTAAGGTTTTACTTTAAGATATAATTATGTTAAATAAAAAAGTGTATCTAGGGCTTCCCTGTTGGCACAGTGGTTAAGAATCCGCCTGCCAATGCCAGGGACACGGGTTTGAGCCCTGGCCCGAGAAGGTCCCATATGCCGTGGAGCAACTAAGCCCGTGCACCACAACTACCGAGCCTGTGCTCTAGAGCACGTGAGCCACAGCTACTGAGCCCACGTGCCACAACTACTGAAGCCCGCACGCCTAGAGCCCGTGTTCCACAGCTACTGAGCCCACGTGCCACAACTACTGAAGCCCGCACGCCTAGAGCCCGTGTTCCACAAGAGAAGCCACCGCAATGAGAAGCCCGCGCACCGCAACGAAGAGTAGCCCCCGCTCGCCGCAACTAGAGAAAGGCCGTGCACAGCAATGAAGACCCAACACAGCCAAAAATAAAATAAATAAATAAAATAAATAAATTAAAACAAAAGTGTATCTGTTACTTTTGAAATTACTTTTTGAAATTACCACTTTAACAAACTAAGTTTCCTGAAGTAAAAATTCATACTCATTGTCCTCTGTGTGTATATATACATATATTCATATTTTTCTGTAATTATTATACCAAGTATATTCTTAATTATTTTTATTAATCACCACTTTTAACCAAAGTAATAAACTTGTTTTCTCCACAGAGGAAACTAGAGGACAAAAGGCCAAGAACTGTCTAGCTAAATTTTTATATGAGTACACATTATAGATCACTTCTGTTAGGTTTTAAAGTGGCAAAATACACATACATTATATCATTCAAAGCAGTTACACATTCTGTTAATTCATAGTCATTTTATAACATATAAGAATAAAGATAAATTCAGTGAATGTCCTGATTCACTGCAATGAGGGTCTAGGTCAAACCTCAGGAGAATCTCCAAATTGTCCTAGCCCGACTAGACTAAGACCATTGCTAGTCCATTCAGGCAGCTATAACAAAAATACCATAGACGGGGTGACTTGTAAACAACAGAAATTTATTTCTCATAGATCTGCAAGGTGGGAAGCCCAAGATCAAGGCTCCAGGAGATTTGGTGTCTGGTGTGTCCCACATCCTGGTTCATAGGCAGCCAACTTCTCACTTTGTGGGCACAAGGCAGAAAGGGTGGAGGAGCTCTCTAGAGTCCCTGTTACAAAGGCATTAATCCCATTCATGAGGGCTCCACCCTCATAACCTAATCACCTCCCAAAAGCCCCACCCCCAAACACCATCACATTGCCACACGCAGGGCACCATCTGATACCAATGTGCTCCTGCCACTGCCCTGTAACAATAAAAGATAATGAAGTCCTAAAGATAAATAATGAAAACCTATCACTGAGACTGAAAGTTACCAGGAAAATCACTAAAGTAGCAAGGAGCCTAAGTTTTCAACTTGGACTTATTGTCAAGGCCACATTCACCAAATCACCAAATGTAATATCCGTACATTCCCCAAAGACCCAGGGTTCCAGAAAGATCAGTGGTTGTCAATAAAGAAAAAGTAACATGTGAACTACAAGCTATGGCGAGCCTTCTTTTTTATACTAGTTGACTTCAGAATTAGGATAAAAATAAATTCTGAAAAAAAGTTAATTTCAGCATCGTGTGAACATAAAGAATTAACATTTAATCTCCAGATGTCACATATTTTGTAAGTGGCCCCTTAGGAAGCACTGTGGCATAGGAGGAAATATACATTTAATTCAATTTTAATTTGATTTCTATGGTAAACAAATTGAGATGAAAAAAGCATCTATGAATTCTCTGCTATATAATGCATAGAAGGTATACTGTTTTAAGTACAATTATTTATTAAAATGTGTTTTCATATTTGAATATAATGATTCAAGTTAACATCAGTGTAATAATTTAGGCAAAAGGAGAATAATTACAGTGTCTACTGGGATTTTGCTCTATCTAGGGAATTTATGCAAAAGTGTTATTTCAAATGGATGCCTTATGATAACTTCCCAGTATGTAATAGTATGTTATTAGTATACTAAATTATTCATAAGAGGAAAATTTTAACAGCTTTAATACTTGCTCAATTATTTTCCATTATAAAAATGAATTGACACATATGCATCTTATTTTAGTGACTAATTAAAGGCATGAAACACTGACTAGTAAAATTAACAGGGTATGATATAGAAAATTAGAAGAGTATAAGCACAATCACACAATTCTACTTCCAAAGTTTAAAAGGGAAGATATTAGGATTATAGAGTGATAATCGATTCTGTTTTTTTCCCCCTTGAAACAACAAAAACTTAAAAGTTAAGATTTTATATTCTCACAAACTTCATGCCTAACTTTATAAAAACAGATTAATGCTCGCATTCTAGAATGAAAAAACCCAAGAGCTGAATTTTTAAATAGTATACTTAAAAAGGGAACAATTGAATTATTAAGTACCTTGCTCAAACACACTTCACCTAAGAAATTTTGAGACAATCAATCATTCAGGTTTGCAGAATACCAAATGCATGTTTCTAAATGTCACAAAAAGGCTGAGCAGAGTTTCTCCAAGGACACTCCAACTTTAGAATGTTAACTGTGGAGATAGATTAAGCTGTCTGTGAGAAAGGAGAACAGAAATATGCTACCTTAAGATGTTAAAGAGAAAGGTCAATATAAAGTCTGACGAATGTTGAAAATGTAACACAGAACAAAAAATGAATATACTGTATAAAGAAATGATAAGAAAATTCATGTATATTAACAATTTAAAGTCTCTTTGAAAAGGAACTATTTGATTATTCTTTATGTTCTTTATCAAAATAATAACTAATTTTTTGTAAAAGAGTACTAGTATAGTTTTGCTTTATTTTAAAAAAATTCTTTAAGCTAGCTGGGTACATAACACATTATAAAATTTGAGCTAGATAATTTTTTTTTTTTTGTGTGGTACGCGGGCCTCTCACTGTTGTGGCCTCTCCCGTTGCGGAGCACAGGCTCCGGACGCGCAGTCTCAGCGGGCATGGCTCACGGGCCCAGCCGCTCTGCGGCATGGGGGATCTTCCCAGACCGGGGCACGAACCTGTGTCCCCTGCATCGGCTGGCGGACTCTCAACCACTGCGCCACCAGGGAAGCCCTGAGCTAAATAATTTTAACGTTTGTTAACATCACTCTATTATAGTGTTAGTAAAAATTGAGACTATTTTTTTACAGTTTATTCTTTTAACTAATTTTATATGATAAAACAGCTGTACATTCAATCTTGAATATATAGGGGAATACACAGCCAATAGGAAAATAATTGTGAAAGTAAAATCAGCATGTGTTATGTTTTAAAGAGTGTTATAGAATGTTTAACAGCTTGCACTATTGAAAATTAAAGTTTTATTCCTAAAGTAGGGACAATATAAAGCTAGCACTTCCAAGAACATTCAGAAGAAAGTTGCTAAGAACACAGTATTGATTTAATAACAAGCGATTGGTCTTAGGTGTATTACTCAGCACCATTAATTTCTCTATTCAAACAACCAAAACTAAACAAATCAAATGCAATGCTATTTATTTTTTGTTGATTTTCACAGGTGATCCTTTGATGTTGAGTTTGTCCACAAAAGCATTTGATCTTCTTCCATGTTCAATGGCTGGACTTTGATGCAGTTTCTCCCTGAGAAATATACATGTGAACATTAATACCATTTTTTAAATGGTCATTAAAAAAATCAGTACAAACATGATACCACTGTAATTTAAGGTGAGTTTTATCTTAAAGGTTCCTTAATAGCTTTGAAAAACATATGGCAGAATATTTCACTTAACATTTAAGAAAGCAACGGCTGCTTTTCTGAGATAGATTTAACTGTTTACCGTTGAACCATGCTGTCCAACATGGTAGCCACTAGCCACATCGTTTACATTTAAATTAATTAAAAATAAAATAAAATTTAAAAATTCAGTTCCTCAGCTGCATTGTTTACATTTCAAGTGTGATTCAATAACCACATGGGGCTACTGGCTACCATATTGGACAGTACAGATGCATAACGTTTTCGTCATTGCAAAAAATAATTTCAGAAAGTTCTATTGGACAGTGCTGGTTTACAGAAAATGCCACTGATAGGCCATAAATTTATAGATCATCTATAAAGAGCATGCTTTTCTCTAACCAGGACCTAGATTTCATAGTCAAACTTAGCACTGTTAGGTTTTTATCAATAAACTTTTCAAAGTGAGACAAATATTATCTAAAATTAATATGAGAGCAAGTTTTCTAAAGAAAACATTGGGGCTCTAAATTCCTAAACAAGTATTTTAAAATAAAAGATGCTAGTACATGAAATTCTGCACAAGTCTTCTAATTTACTTGGTACCCACTTGTCGACCGCTGGTTCTGAGAAGGCTTCCACCTTCTGCAGCAATTCTCCACTCTCTTAGAGCCTAGAACAGATTTCTGTTTTAAGGCCTACTGAGCCCTCTCTCTCTCTCTCTCTCTCTCTCTCTCTCTCTCTCTCCCTTGTCTAATTTTCAGT
Source organism: Mesoplodon bidens (assembly GCF_964165515.1). Taxonomy (NCBI): domain Eukaryota; kingdom Metazoa; phylum Chordata; class Mammalia; order Artiodactyla; family Ziphiidae; genus Mesoplodon; species Mesoplodon bidens. Next base: position 76,903,968 of record NC_138161.1, on the reverse strand, counting down.
AGGAATTAGGTAGTGTTTTCAATTTTTCCCCCAGAGTATCAAATAAAATTGTAACTCTAGAATATATACTAAATGTGTCAAAATCTCTATAATCTCTATAAAAGTGTGGTATTAGCACGTTCATATTTCGCAGCTATTCCAAACGGTAATTCCAAAGGAGGCTAAAGTTTTTGCAAAACTCTTCCAAAATATTTGATATTTAATACAGATACTGTTACATATTATACAAGGGTCTAAAAATCTTTTTACCATTAAATGCTCAATTTTGACTTGTTAGGGAAGTTTTGTTCAGCCTTTTAGCTACAGTTCCTCTCCCCTTACCATATCCCTAAACACCAGTATCTTTACCTGGTATGAAATGTATGACTCCTACTCTATCCAGATGAAAATCTGTTTCACAAGAATAACTGCATTATAGTATATTGCTTTACATTAGGAGGATTTTAGCCCCATTGTCTAAAGCATAATTTGCTAGTGAGGTACTAGTCATATAATCCTAAAATACTATTGGTTTTCAGATACAAATTTAAATTTGTGTTGGAATACTCAGAAATAATATAAAGTTATTACATCTTTCACAAAAGATATTATTGAATACAAACAACTTGGATGTTAATCAATACTTCCTGATAACAGAGGTAAAATTACATAACTTCTAATTTGTCTTTAAAAAACACAGCTTAGTTTAGAAATAACTTTTACCTTCTTTTAAGTTCTCGGGATCCTGAATTCTCATGACCAATGCTTTGCATCCTAGAGTTTTCTAGATTGTGCCATTGTCCCCTTGGTTGGTACTTCAGAACCTCATTTTGCCACTCATCGTCAAAAGCATGAGCATCACCTACATCCAATATCAAAATAAAGGGGTAAGTATTAAGGTATCAGCTGTCAGTAATTGCCTTGCTCCCCACACATTTCACTCTAGCCTGGTGTTTCCATCAGCCTAACCTTAAAGTAGAAGCAGGAAACTGCTTCAAATAAAAAGGTCTTTGGCTCAGAGTAATATTTCCTTTTCTCTTGGTTAAGAGTAATATCTCCTTTTCTCTATTCTTGTTGATAATTTGGTTATGGATGATCTGGTTTTTCACACACCTGCCTGGATATCACATTACTTATCCAATGGACCCCATGACCAAGCGACACTAACAGGCTTTCTTCCTGGGTCATCTTATGGTGATGCAGCTCTTCCTCTTACTAGGAGGACACTCCTCCTGTGCCTAGCACTTCCTGTCCTCAGTTTGACCTCACAAGCTTCTTTTTCATTTCCTGAGACAGGTTACTCATCTGACAATTCATGTTGTTATGAAGTAGGTAATCTAAATTCCATAATAACAATAAGTAAATGATAATACTTGTTCTTTCAGATTGCCTTTATAATAATGTGTTACTTTACTAAAATTTTCTTCAGTATGTTCATTATTGTGAAGTACTCAATATGACCAAATTACAAAGGTTAAAATTAAAGAGAGGTTAAGATGTTGTGGCTTCCATCTCATTGCATAAGAATAATTTTACCCAGCTCCAACCTTAAGAGAATTTCTTTTTCTAAAATCATATAATTTAAACACTTTACTATGATAAAACATTTTTATTCAAAATATTTTCTAAAAACAGGAAATGAATACAGCTTAAAAACTATAATGAAAAAAGTTAGGAAGTCTTAAATGAGTTGAAGAATGAACATAAAATCTAAGGAATGGAAAGATTTACTTGATATGTATGTGATTTATTATCTAACAACACCAGAAATTTAAATCTTATCTATACAGAAGCCTAAGTGCCCAACAATACAGAATAGTTGAAATAAATTATGGCCAATTCATGATAAAACTTTTAGGTAACCATCTAGGATGTTTCTAAAAAGTAACATCATAGGTGACTGTTCACAACTATAGTGGGGAATTAAAATAAGCACAATATAAACTATATAGATAGTAAAATACAAATTTTGAAAAACAGTATGTGTGATTGTATGTTTATATATATCAGTACATAAAACTATTAGGAAGAAATACACTAAAACATTAATAGTAGTTATTTGGGGTTGGAGTTATTAATAATTTTAATTTTCTTTATACTTTTTTATACTTTTCAAATGTACTTCTTTGATATCAGAAATAAATAAAAACTCGATTTCCTACTGATAGTCTCACTAAAAAACAATTCAAAAGATTCCATTTTCCAAGTATAAAACAAAAAAATAAATGATACTCAACATTAACAAAAATCACTATAAAAAACAGATCTACAATGAAACACTGAAACCACAATTTTATTACTATTTTGATAACGTATTCTCTACACTTACAATTCATAAGCTGTCTGAAACATCATCATATAAAATGTTTCTATAAAAAATATTTACCAAGTTCTACTGGTACAGCTGCTATTTTAACTTTGAGAGGAAGAATGCTATTTTCTCTGATAACTTACTTTCATTCATATTGATGAACTCTTGATTGACCTCTTCATCTCCAGTCTTCTTGTTCTTTGACTTTTTAACGACATGAGCTCGGTCACGGAGGTGATGACCAACAGCCATTTTTTCTAGTCCACTCTCAGAATCTCTCAGTGCTCTCCTAGTTTCCTTTACCTGTGAAAATGATGAAAATAAAAATTAGTTATTATTTAAATAAATATACACTATAAACTCCTCAGAACCTGTTTACCTATAGAGGTAAGAATATAAATCTACTGCTCTAAAAATAATGGGTACTCAGTTCCACTACAAACTTGTAGTAAAATTATGGTAATAGTTCTCTGATATTTCCTGAACTGCTTACAATTAAAATGTCTAGGACAAATAGAACCAATATAATTATTAAAACAAAGAATAACTTAATTATATTAAACTTAGTGCCTTCAACACTGTCCTTGACAATTAATAGATGGGAGTACATACTAGCATTCCTACAAGAAAGGGCAATTAATTATTCAGCACTCATGAAATGACTTATATATTCTATTTTCATTTAAGTCACCCGTTAGACAGGCAAACCCAAATTTTCTTTACTATAAGTACTAACAAGGAAGTGGAGAAATGGGAACTCATACCAAAGTCTGTGGGAGTTAATTGTCTCAATCACTGTGTGATAATAACTTGGTGATTTCTAGGTAAGGATGAAGACACACGTCTCCTCCAATCCAACAATAGCATTCCTAGCCATTTTGCAAGAGGAGACAGGTATAAAGATGAATAGGTGAAAAATTATAATTTTATAATTATAAATATCTATCAATAGAAAAATAGATTTAAAAACTGTGGTATATTCATATTTTAGACATTTATATAGAAGTTAAAATAAGAAACCAGAGCTACACATATCAACTTGAATAAATCTCAGAAGCAATTACTGAGCAAAGTCAAGCTGCAGAGGACACGTGCAGTATGAAACCATTTATACAAAGTTTAGAAACCTGTAAAATAATTCACTGTATTGTATATGAAGCATACATAAGTAATAAAATTATAAAAGCATGCATGAAAATGATAAATTTCAGGTACAGGCATACCTTAGAGATACTGCGGGATCTGTTCTGGACCACCGCAATGAAGGGAATATTGCAATAAAGTGAGTCACATGATTTTTTTGGTTTCTCAGTACACATAAAAGTTATGTTTATACTATACTGTAGTTATTAAGTGTGCAGTAGCATTATGTCTAAAAAGGCAATGTACATACCTTAATTTAGTAACACTGTATTGCTAAAAATTGCTAACTATCATGTGACAACACAGGGTTGCCACAAACCTTTAGTTTGTTAAAAACACAATTTATCTGTGAAGTGCAATAAAGTGAAGCCCAATAAAATGAGGTATGCCTGTATAAGAAAATGGTTCTCTTTGGGGGATGGAGAAAGGGAAAAGGAGGAGGAGGGAGGAGTATATTGGAAGCTTTAGCTGAATCTGTAACATCTTTGATTAAAAAGAAAGCAAAACAAGGGACAACTTAAAGTAAATAGAGAAAAGTGTTAATGATTTGACTAAACTGGATTGAAGGAGTATGGGGTACTTATATTATTCTCTATGTCCTTTCTGTATACTTGAAATATTTTATGAGTTAAAAAATCATTTACTTCAAATAGAAACTAAAAGTAGACATTTATTTCATGAAACAAAGACTTCTTATAGTGTCTATTTACTTTGTCAACATGTAAAGCTATATTAAACATCCATGGATATTAACATGAAAAAAGGCACCTGGGGCAGGGTGTGGAGGTAGGTGGGAGAGACAAAGAATGCCTTAAAATAAATAAATAAATACAGTTAGTTTTATTGCTTTTCACACTGACCTGTGTTTTCTCCCCTCATCCCTTCCACTGACCAGTACCAGGTCAAATTTTAATAGTTAAAATTTGATAAAGGTGATCTATGATTCCACAACTTTATAAAGTTCCAAGAAAATACTTACTCCTCCTGGAGCCCTGCGGGTTTGAGTTGAGGCCTGGAAAACCTTTGGTGGTTCATCCCCTACTTTGGAATAAGTCATAACTGAGGAAGAACTAAACGAATGTCCATTTGGATCCGTTGAAAGGTGACCCTAGAGGTAAATATAAATTGTAAATCCAGTGAGTTCAGTCAAATACGAACAAATAATGTCAGAGGATTCAAATAAAGTAACAACACTAGCTAGAAGTTCTACTAAAGATAGTACATATGATCAGTATGATGTCCAAATGGTACCCCCATGAAGGCCCTAACCTCCTTCCATTTTAGGTACCAATTCACACTCTCCTTGTAAGGAATAATAAATGACAAGTGATTCATTTAGAAATCCTCAAATCTTTGAGGTCAAAGACTTGTGGCTTAAATTTATAGATGCCATGCCCTGAAGCATGTAATACTTTTATAGCCAGTGGTTGAATTTTGTGTGCAATTTTGCCAATGTTGAGCCAATTAGCCATATGCCAAGAAGTTTTATACCTTCTGTGGGTACCAACTGCTACATTTCTAAAATCATTAATAATGTCCTAGATTTGGACATTCTGAAATGATCCTTAGATTTCAAACTGGATGACTAAAATAATATGGGTGGTCTTCATACTGAATCAAGTTATTTTGATTAATATCATGAGTAGAAAAGTAAGAGTATTAGTACTAGTTTAAAAGTGTTTGGTCTGTATGAATCTAATCCAGTGCCTAAATATCATTCCTGAAATTTCTATTTTCAGAGTTATTTTTTTAACGCTAAAACTTAATTTGTTAGATGCTACAAATCTTTTTAAGTAGACAAGTTATACATAAAAAAATCTAAATTCATATAAAACATTCATTTACAATAGTGATCTTCAGCAGAATAAATGTTTTTGAAGTTGAATGTTTTTATTTTGAAAGTTTAATTAATGCTGTTTTTCAAACTTGCAGGTTCTGAAATCACTTTGGTAGGTTGTGACCAGGATTTTTAAAATATGAAGTAAAATAGAAAATATCAGCACATGCTGTAAACAGTATGATTATTTTCTCATGAAACTTTTATTTCAGGTGTAAAATATATACAGTACACAAGTACTGCCATGATGTAAGATATATTTTTCAATCACTGTGGACCATGGTTAGAAAAAGGTTGAAAGCCACTATAATATAGGGTACCAATAACTGGAAATAACAGTCTCATCAATCTTTTAGTACTTACAAAGTTTCTTTGTAATTCCTGCATACTGTTTCGCATATTTAACATCATTCGGTCCATTGCCTGAAAAGGGTTGACATCTGTACGCTATAGGATATTAGGAAGTATGTTATTAACTATAAGCACAACACAAAGGAAGCAAATCAACATTCCCAAAACAGCTGAAATTTTTTTTTTTTTTTTTGCTGGGGGTCTCATGCAGTGATCGACCAGGCAAAGATAATTTAAGGACCATATAATGAAAGTGATTTGTTAAAGAAGAATTTGAAGCATACACAAAATCCTAAACAGCCAACATACAAATGGTTAGGGAGTTGTAACACTATAAATACATGCATACATACATGTGTATATATCCATACATATATACATGCAAGAACATATAAATACACACACACATAAAATTCAACTTGTTCATAACATAATTTGGTTAATATTTAAATACTGAGTGGTGTGTCCTTGGCTGTGGGACAGCTCTAGCATAGACTAGTCTTCCAATTTTTCCTTCTTCCTTCTGGATATCCTACCAGGCAAATAAATAAAACCCGAGTATAAGATGACAGTGTTCCTTCCAGCAGTTCCACATGGATGATAGAAGCTGCCTCTGGAGTAATCAGCCCTCCTTTCCATCAGACTTGGACCCAGGTGATATAGGTTGATTCACTCCACTAACAGTCCTTGGATTTGCTGCCTACCACTGCTGGCTCAGTAGGGCATACCCTTGAAGCATGAGGTATGCTCCTTTATTTTATTTATTTATTTTAATAGATCTTTACTGGAGTATAATTGTTTCACAATACTGTGTTAGTTTCTGCTGCACAACAAAGCGAATCAGCCACATGCACACATATAGCCCCATACCCCTCCCTCTTGAGCCTCCCTCCCACCCTCCCTATCCCACCCCTCTAGGTGCTCACAAAGCACCGAGCTGATCTCCCTGTGCTATGCTGCTGCTTCCCACTAGCTCTCCGTTTTACGTTTGGTCGTGTACAAATGTCGATGCTACTCTCACTTCGCTCCAGCTTCCCTCTCCCACTTCGTGTCCTCAATTCCACTCTCTTATTTCTACGTCTTTATTCCTGCCCTGCCACTAGGTTCATCAGTACTATTCTTTTTTTTTTTAGATTCCATATATATGTGTTAGCATACGGTATTTGTTTTTCTCTTTCTGACTTACTTCACTCTGTATGACAGACTCTAGGTCCATCCACCTCACTACAAATAACTCAATTTCGTTTCTTTTTCTGACTAATATTCCATTGTATATATGTGCCACATCTTCTTTATCCATTCATCTATAGATGGACGTTTAGGTTGCTTCCACGTCCTGGCTATTGTAAATAGTACTGCAATGAACATTGTGGTACATGTCTCTTTTTGAATTATGGTTTTCTCAGGCTTTATGCCCAGTACTGGGATTGCTGGGTCATATGGTAGTTCTATTTTTAGTTTTTAAGGAACCTCCATACTGTTCTCCATAGTGGTTGTATCAATTTACATTCCCACCAACAGTGCAGGAGGGTTCCCCTTTCACCACACCCTTTCCAGCATTTATTGTTTCTAGATTTTTTGATAATGGCTATTCTGATCAGTGTGAGGTGATAACTCATTGCAGTTTTGATTTGCATTTCTCTAATGATTAGTGACGTTGAGCAACTTTTCATGTGCCTGTTGGCCATCTGTATGTCTTCTTTGGTGAAATGTCTATTTACGTCTGCCGCCCATTTTTTAATTGGATTGTTTGTTTTTTGATATGGAGTTCCATGAGCTGTTTGTATATTTTGGAGATTAATCCTTTGTCTGTTGTTTCATTTGCAAATATGTTCTCCCATTCTGAGGGTTGTCTTTTCGTCTTGTTTATGGTTTCCTTTGTTGTGCAAAAGTTTTAAGTTTAGTTAGGTACCATTTGTTTATTTTTGTTTTTATTTTCATTACTCTAGGAGATGGGTCAGAAAAGATCTTGTTGTGGTTTATGTCAAACCACATAGATGGTTTGTGTTTTCCTATGTTTTCCTCTAAGAGTTTTATAGTGTCTGGTCTTACATTTAGGTCTTTAATCCATTTGTAGTTTATTTTTGTGTATGGTGTTAGGGAGTGTTCTAATTTCATTCTTTTACATGTAGCTGTCCAGTTTTCCCAGCACCACTTATTGAAGAGGCTGTCTTTTCTCCATTGTATGTTCTTGCCTTCTTTGTCATAAATTAGGTGACCATATGTGCGTGGGTTTACCTCTGGGCTTTCTATCCTGTACCATTGATCTATATTTCTGTTTTTGTGCCAGTACCATACTGTCTTGATTACTGTAGCTTTGTAGTATAGTTTGAAGCTGGGGAGCCTGATGCCTCCAGAGGTATGCTCCTTTAGAAGAACAGTTAAGAATTCCTCCAGAACAGTAGTTTCTTAGCCAGGAGTGATTTTGATCCCAGGGGGACATTTGGCAATAATTATACTCATTTTTGTTCATCACAACTGGGGAGGGTATATGACCGGCATCTAGTGGTAGAGGCAAGGGATTCTGCTAAACATCCTACAAAGCATAGGACAGCTCCCCAGAACAAGAATTATCTAGCCCAACGTGAAAGTAGTGGTGTCAAGGCTGCACAACTCTGCTCTAGAACGAGCTGCTATTGATTTTCGGTTTTATCACTGGAACAATCACCAGGAATCAAAAAGTGAAGCACATATTCTAGTGTGTCACCCCAAGCATCATCTACTATTATAAGGAGTGTTTAGTTCAAGGAACTCCCCTGCTCAAGCAGGAGGAGTGTTTTGAATCCTGTAAGGCACTGTTATTCAATGCTGGTATTTCAGCCCTTCTGGATATTCTTTTGCTTTGTGCCAAGCTGGGACCTCCTTTTACATAAGTTATTTCTATAACATAAGTATTAGTCATATCCTGTTGTCAGAGATATATTCTTCTGTAATACTTTTCTTTACTAACTTTAAAATGAAGAACTTACAGTCAAGGAATTTTCTCCATCCTCATGTCCCGTATGGTTACGAGCTCTTCCTCTGCCATCAGAGATGCTGAACAGGTCTCTTCCAAAAGGTTCAGAAAAATTTCTCATCATCTGTCGCATACTTTCTTGGTGTGCCATAAAAGAATCACTGTTGAAAATACATATAATCATGTAAGAGTAAGTGCTGGAATTTAAATAATAAGTAGGCAGCTTAATACTACAAAGAATGATCTTGGGCTAATACGCTTGTTAAAGAGACAAAAGAAGAGTTTAGGAGAATAGAATTATCTCATAAAGACCCACTATTCATGAATACAAAACTTGTTCTGTTTGTTATCTACCATAATTCACTTATGTATAATAGTAAAAATATACCTTTATTTATCTCATTGTATGAAATTGATAAACACAAAGTAACACATCTCAGGTAGCTTAAGCCAGCACTAAAGGAAATGGCAAAAAAGGACTGAAAAATATTGCTACTAGGTAGAGGCCACTTTGGGCAGTCTACATAAATTCTAGTGAGAGCTAATAAAGAATGCTGGCTTGTTTATTTTTTAACTCTTATTTATTAAATATGAGCATTGAGAACCATAGCTATGTTATGAATACCATAAAAGATACAACATTATTTTTTAAAAAACAGGTTTTTTCTGTCTTAATGTTATGGAGTTGTAAGAGTTCTTTATATATTCTAGACATCAGGCTTTTATTATATATGTCTTGTAACTACTTTTTGCCCCAATCTTGGACTTGCCTTTTCATTTTCTTAACATCAGCTTACTGAGCCACACAGCCAGGATCCTTTGTTAGGTCTTCAGTTTTCACCAGACTATGACCTTTGCATGGAAATTTTATTTCTGACTTAGTTTTCTATCTCTGCCTTTCATCTTTAACTAACTCCAACTCCTATGACATTTTACATATCTCCATAAGCGTCTTTTGTTTTTAGAAGATGAGGAATAAGTAGAATACAAGTTCCGTGGCTTCTTGTACCTCAGTTTCAACTGCTCTAGAATAAGACCACCTATCTAAGAAACCTATCTAAGAAACACCACCCTCAACTGAGGTTTGTGTTATGCCATAGAAGCTTATATATATATATATTCATACCATCCCAAACATAGTCTCAAAACTTGGTGAAAATCTATAAAACATTTTCTCATGATGCAGAAACAGACCTACTTATTTTTATAGATTTGTATTAATTTCCTTCCCAGTCATTAGATGAAACTACCAAAATTGAGAGAATAAGGGCAGTTTTAAATGTGTTAGACACTGCTCTTTGGGATGTAATATGTATTAGTTATCTATTGCAGCTTAAAACAAACATTGATTATGTCATAATTTCTGTTGATTAGGAATCTAGGAGCAGCTTAGTGGTTCCAACTCGGGCCCTCTTAGGCTGCAATCAAGTTGTGAGTCAAGGCTGTCGTCATCTTAAGGCTTGACTGACGGAGAATATACTTCCAAGTTCCTTCACGTGGTTGTTAGCTGGTCTCAAAAATCTGCCCCTAAACTCACTCATGTGGGCCTCCCCACAGGGCTGCCTCATAGTGTGGCAGCTGCTTCCTGCAGAGTGAGCCACCATGCTAAGAGAGCACACAAGCAGAAGCCACAGTCTTTTTAAAAACCTAATTTTGGAATTGATATCCCATCACTTATATTCTATTAGAAGCAAGTCTGTAAGTCCAGCCATACTTAAGGGGAGGAATGGTTTACATGAGGGCATGAATACCATTGGGGCCATCTTAGAAGCTGGGTACCACACATATAAATTAGTGAGTTCATTGGTTTATCAGAGACTAGATAATCAAGTTTATAATACACCTAACTGAAATTAAGTTCAGTAATATTAGAACATTTTGTAAAAAAAAAAAAAAACTACAAATAAATCTCCCATGTTAGAAGATGTAAAATAAAAATGGAAGCCTTTTAACTTTAAGACAGGAAATTTAGAAGGTATTGTAGAATAATCAACACAATTTACTCTTTTATATGATACTCCCCTCAGATTGTCCACTTCTGACTTTCTATTACAATTCTTCCCTTCATGTTTTAAATTCTACTTATTCCTCATCTTCTAAAAATAAAAGATGCTTATGGAGATATGTAAAGTGTCATAGGAGTTGGAGTTAGTTAAAGATGAAAGGCAGAGATAGAAAACTAAGTCAGAAATAAAATTTCCATGCAAAGGTCATAGTCGGATGAAAACTGAAGACCTAACAAAGGATCCTGGCTGTGTGGCTCAGTAAGCTGATGTTAAGAAAATGAAAAGGCAAGTCCAAGATTGGGGCAGAATTGGCTAGAATCATTGTGTTGGCAGGGCTGTATTCCTTCTGGAGGCTGCAGGGGAAAATCAGTTGCCTTTTTCTAGCTTCTAGAGACTGCTCATGTTCCCTGGCTTATGGCTCCTTTCCCCATTTTCAAAACCTGCAGCATAGCATCTTCAAATATCTCTCTGATGCTTCCATATTTAAAAGACTCTTGTGATCAAATCGAGCCTGCCTGGATAATCCAGGTTATTCTCCTATTTTAAGGTTAGCTGATTAACAGAGTTAATTCCAACTATAACCTTAATTTCCCCCTGCAATGCAAAATGACATATTCACAGTTTTGGGGGATTGGGACATGGGCATCTTTAGGGGGGCATTATTCTATCTACCACAAATACATTCCTAAAATCACTTTATTTAAAGCAATTTCCAATTGTTCCTGTCAGTCTCCATAAAATAGTCTTCGAAGATTGAAAAGCTATAAAATACAGCTTGTGATTAACCTGGCACTAGTGTGCTGAAGGGGATTTCTATGACTGATGATGAAGACAATAGATTAAAGAACTTGAACCTGAATTAGGACAAGCCAAAAGACATCAGCTCTGAAAGCATCAGCTCTTGAAGAAGTATCTACCCCAATGGCAGCATTCTCTCTGACTAATGGCCTGATTTGTAACTATTATTTCTTGTTATAATTCAAGGGGACTTTTGAGGTCCTTTATTAGACTACTAAATAATTACAATTTTTAAAAAAGTAATTTATGAAATCCATGCCAATGCAAACTACCTTCTGTTCTTAAAGTACCAAAGAAAGGCTTCTGTTATACTTTCCCTCCTCCTCCCCCAAACACTTTCCTGATACTTTTCCAGCTACTGTCTCCTTTCCTTAAGCACTTAAATCTTCCAATAGTCATCTATACTTGTGTCCTTTACTTCCTTGTAGCTCATTCCCTTTATTTCTTTACAAATGCCTTTTCCTTCCCTTCACCTCTGCGTTAAAACACCAATGATTCCCTTAACCTTCCAATTACTGAAACCCAAAGGTCATCCCTAGTCCTTGAATTCTCCGCAGCATCCGGAACTTTGGGGGCAATGCACTGTGCTCAGCCTTGTTTGATAAATTTCTCCTTTAAATTCTCCTTTCCTTCTCGCCCTTGATGGAGCTTCCTTAGTGTCACAGATAGATTACTGATGTGTCAAAATGTTGATACCTCATCCTGGCGGCAGCCAGGTGGGGCCTGAACCTGCCAAAGTCCCTGGCGCTGGTTACCTCCAGCTTCTATCAGTCTCTCCTCCTTTGTACTCCAAGGTGCTTTGCAAATATTCTCTAATTGTGAATGACGTTAAAATGCTGAAAAGCACTGCCCCTTAAAGACATACTTCCTCTGGGCTTTACCTGGTCTTCTTTTCCCTGCCCTCTGGGCATTATTTCTTTTAACTTGACCATGCTTAAAAGTCACCAGAGGTATCCATTAAAATGCAGATTCCTGAGACATACGCCCAGGGATTTTTGATTCAGTATATCTGGAGCATGGCCCAGTAATCTGCATTTCAGCAAGCATTTCAAGTAACCCTAATGCAGATGTTCCAAGGACCTCAAATGAATAAACACTATCATCTGTCCTCTTCAACCACTTTATCAGGAACTCTAGTTCAATTTCTGCTTGTTTTGATGCAAACGGTCTCCATTTATTTAACAAATATATACTGAATACCTATGTAGAAGGCCCTGTGCCAGGCAGTGGGTATAGAGCCCTGAACTTTGGAGGGCTAAAATCAATTTCAACTTCCTATTGGCCAGGAGGTTGTAATACTTTTTGAAGTACTCAGAGTATAAATTACAATGATAAAGCAATTATTGAACATTTGCCCATTTCTATCCAACTAAGTCTGTGTTTACTGAAGTATAGCTGATTTACAGTATTATATTAGTTTCAGGTATACAACATAATGATTCAATATATTTATAGATTATACTCCATTTAAAGTGATTATAAAATACTGGCTATATTCCCCGTGTTGTCCAAGACATCCTTGAGGCTTATTTATTTTACACATAGTAGTTTGTACCTCTTAATACCCTCTCCCCGCCTTCTTGCCCCTCCCTTGTGCCCTCTCCCCACTGGTAACCACTAGTTTGTTCTCTATATCTGTGAGTCAGTTTCTGTTTTGTGATAGTCTTTCATGTGTTTATTTTTTAGATTCCACATATAATGATAACATACAGTATTTGTCTTTCTCTGACTTATTTCACTAAGCATAATACCCTCCAGGTCCATTCATGTTGTTGCAAATGGCAAAATTTAATTATTTTTTTATGGCTGAGTACTATTCCATTATACATATACCACATCATCTTTATTCATTCATCTGTTGATGGACACTTGGGTTTCTTCCATGTCTTAACTATTAAAAATAATGTTGCTATGAACACTGGCGTACATGTATCTTTTCAAATTAGTGTTTTCATTTTCTTTGGATATATACCCAGGAGTGGAATTCCTGGATCATATGGTAGTTCTATTTTTAGTTTTTTTGACGAAACTTTGTAGTGTTTTCCACAGTGGCTACACAAATTTACATTCCCACTGACAGTGTACTAGGGTTCCCTTTACTCCATATCCTTGCCAACATTTGTTATTTGTGAGCTTTTTAATGAAAGCCATTCTGACGAATGTGAGGTGATATCTCATTGTGGTTTTGACTTGCATTTCTCTGGTGATTAGTGGGATGTTGAACATCTTTTCATGTACCTGTTGGCCATCGTTATGCCCATCCAGTGAATTTTTTTCCTAAAAATTCTGCATTTTTCACTTCTAGAATTTCTATTTGGTTGTTTTTGTTTTATAATTTCTCTTCCTCCACTGAGATTTCATATCTTTTCATTCATTGTAAACATATTTTCCTTTATATCATTGAGCAAAATTATAATAATTGCTTTAAAATCCTTCTTGGTTAATTCCAACATCTGGATCAGTTTGGAATCAATCTCTATTGATTATCTTTTCTCTGGAGAATGGGTCGCATTTTCCTGGGGTTTTTTTTGGTTTTTTTTGTCAAGTAATTTTGGATTGTATCTGTAAATTGTGGCTATTACGTTTGGGAGTTATATATCTGTTATATTCAGGAGTAGTGTGGGTTGCTGTTGTTGTTTTAAGCAGGCAGTTATTCTGGCTGGCCTTAATATTAAAATTCTGTCTCTTGAGTGGCAGCTCAATTCTCAATTTAGTTTTTATTCTTGGCTGAACTGCTTTATGTCTCTCCCACGTATACAGGTGTAAGGCTCAAATGGAGACTTGTGCAGAATTTATTAACAGTTCTTAGAGATCACCCTCTCTGATTCTCTCCCCTTTTGGGACTTCACTCCTCATTTTCCTGTGACTGTGGCTGCACTGAACTTTGAGCCTGGTTCTTAGCCAGACAGTTTCAAGTCTTCTATCAGAGTTTTAGCCACCCCTACATAGCACAGATCAAGCTTACCCATAGGCTACCATTGCTTTCCCTTCTTCCAACTGTTGAGTCACCTCCAGTGTATGTCTGATTTTGGTCATTTTCTAGTACCTTCTCCAGAAAGTTGTTTTTTTGTGTGTTTTATTCTGGCATTATACTGTTATCTGAAGGAGAGTTGGTACAACTGGAGCTTTCTTGGCTATGCTAGAAATGAAGGTCTCCTGAAGATATTAATCTCACATTCTATAGTTTTTTTTGTTTAATTAGTTTTGTTTCCTTAAATGTTGGTTCTTCTGTTCGGTTAGTGTAGCTTCTGTCTTTCATGATGTTAGTTTTCCTCAAATGTTTGCAGTTATTTACACATTTTGGACAAGATAAAGAAATAAATGGATGCAGGGACATGAGTGGTTAAAAGTATTTTAAGTGAGTTTATAGATCTGAATTAGGAGGGAGAAGCTGGAATGTGTGCTTAGTCCTACACTTTAGTTCAGTATTTGAGATTTCCTGTTTTAACCTCCTCCCCAAACCCTTTCAATCCAAGGCCTAATAGACTACTCTCTCTTTCTTCTATCAAATTAGCTTCTCTAGCTTTTTACAATTTTCTTTTATTTTTACTGTGGTAAGAACATTTCCTATGAAACCTACCCTTCTAAGAAAATTTTAGGTGTACAATACAGTATTGTTAACTACAGGCACAATGTTACACAGCAGATCTCTAGATCTTTTAATTTTCTCTTTCCTTCATTCCTGAGACACAGCACAGCAAAGGAGTACCTTGGGACCAATAATTTATCCTCCTAAAAAGGAAATGAGGGGAGGGTAGCGTGACTGTAGATTTTAATCCTCTCCATCATGCATAGTTATTTTCAATTACCTGCTTTAAAATAGCAACACAAAGGAGAAAAAGACGTTGGGGTTGGAAGGGAGCTACAGATTTGAGGAAGGGGAAGAGGATATAAAAGACAGATTGGCATTCAATCCATTTCAACTTCCTTTCTTTTTTTGCAGTACGCAGGCCTTTCACCGCTGTGGCCTCTCCCATTGCGGAGCACAGGCTCCGGACACGCAGGCTCAGCAGCCATGGCTCCCGGGCCCAGCTGCTCAGCGGCACGTGGGATCCTCCCAGACCGGGGCACGAACCCGTGTCCCCTGCATCGGCAGGCGGACTCTCAACCACTGTGCCACCAGGGAAGCCCCTCAACTTCCTTTCAATGTGCCTATTTATACTGCAGAAGCTCAAAAGGTAAAATTTAATTTCCTAGACCCCACTGCAGCTAAGATTCTGGATTTAGGTTCTGCCAATTATGGACAATGGATAACTGGAAGGTAGAGGTGTGGGAGAGTCTGTATGTACTATTACTTCTGTTTGTTGGTAAACATGATCACAGAGCTACATAGTTTTTCTGTAGCAGTATTAGCAACTAAGAGTGTCTCATCAATAGAGCTTTATGGGTATTGGGGGACAGGAAGTGAAATCCATTTCGCTGATATGGTTGCTAGCAGGTACACAATGGCTTTGGAGTTAGGAGTAGCAGCAGCTTCGCAATTTAGTGATTCCTAGCTTGGGAAGTGGCAGTTGCTTCCCCAGTGGTCTGGATGTGATGTGACTTTGAGGGTCATTCCTGAAAGTTCAACCTAGAGTCTGTTTCTTCAGCCATCACAGTGATTCTCTAAGCCATCTAATGCCCTGTAATAAATCACTTTCTGCTTCAAGTTGCTAGAGTAAATTTCGTTTTCCACAATATCAACGTAGGTGGGAAGGTTTACTCCTTTTATCTTCGTCAGCCTTAATCCCATTGCAGCATGTCTGAACAGTACTGACTGTTTCAACTATTTTATCATCTTTCTTTTATGTACTCTTCAATATTTTTTTCTACTTTCTTTCCTTTCCCTTGAAGGGAAGGCATAGGTTACCATTATTGGGAGTCAAGGGGAATTTTTTTTTTAATTTAAGTTAAAAATAAAGTCTTGCTATTTGTGTTAGCCCTCTTTATAAAACAAAGACTTTTGAAAATAAAATATCATACAGAAAATATTATTTGTCTTTTCTGACCAATTAGAAGCTTCTTGAGGAAAGGGGACACATCTCTCTTGCTCCCTCTACCGTACAAAATTATCTGGCCCACAGATGTTTCTGGACTGACTGATGGAACAATAACCAAAAAAGGATAGGAAAAGAGCCATTGAAGACTTTTCAGCACTTTAAAAGCATTCAGATGGAATATAATGCCACCTTTAAAAGCACAAGGCAGATATTTTTGTATTGATATAGAAGGATTAGCAAGATATGTAGTATATCTCCATTTATATTTTAAAAATTCATGTACATATGCTTATAAATGTATAGAATATATCCCTAGGAGGCTACGCAGCAAACTGGTCATAGTGGTTGCATTCTGAGAGGGTGGCTAGATGGTTGAGGGCCAAAGGTGAGAGAGTCTTTTTTTGTCTTAAATTATTTTATTGAAGTATAGCACATATAGAAAAGTGTACAGATCAATCACCACTGTACAGCTCAATGAGTTTTCCCATTTTTAAATGTACAGTTTAGTGTTAACTATATTTGCTTTGTTGTGAGGAGGGGTCTTTTAATTATGTACTCTTCTGTACCTTTTTGAGTTTTTGCCATAAGCATGTATTACACATTCCTAAAACACATTTTTGAAAATGTAAAGCACCTTGATACTTTATAAAATAAGGTATTAATTGCTGGATGTTGGATGTTATTAAATTTTAAGAGATTTTCCTCATTTGTTAAAGTTTTATAGTGCATGTATAAACATGGAAAATTGAAATGGGAAAAACGTTCTACAAAAGTTCTACTCTCACTAAAATGCTGTAAAATAAAGTACACCAATTTATTTCTGTGAAAACCCTACAGCGTGTCAAATTTCGGTATTCATGGTAAGATGTTACTAAATTTTTTGCTTCAATAAGTTAATATTTCCCATCTGTTTTCAGTTAGGCATTAGTTTTAATTATATACTAAGAACTTTACTCCAAAAAATATTGTGTAGTTCTGAAGTCTTCTTGCCTTAATTCGACGTGAACATAATTTCTGAAAATTGAATATAGAAATTTATGTCGAATGTTTCAAATGATTAAATTGATTCTACAATAACTGGTGTAAAGGTGAGTGTTTTTAAGTTGTCTAAAGGATTTCCAGCAGTTATAGTCTTCTACTCAGAAAGCAGTGCCATTTCCCAGGTACATGTGATGATATTACAAAGTATTAAAATAAAAAATAAAAAGATGAGGGCTTCCCTGGTGGCGCAGTGGTTGAGAGCCTGCCTGCTGATGCAGGGGACGCGGGTTCGTGCTCCGGTCCGGGAAGATCCCACATGCCCTGGAGCGGCTGGGCCCGTGAGCCATGGCCGCTGAGGCTGCGCATCCGGAGCCTGAGCTCCGCAACGGGAGAGGCCACAACAGTGAGAGGCCCGCATACCGCAAATAAAATAAAAAATAAAACAAATAAAAAATAGAAAGATGAGTATACTCTAAATATATCTAATAGGGAGGCTGTTTATGAGAGTGTTTCCTGACTGTTTTGTTCTACAGATCTGTTTACTCTTGTGCAGTATCAATTGTTTTAAAGGAAACTGGTTAAGTAGAGAAAGAAATATATTTATGAACGACAAATAGCAGGTCCTCTGCATACCTGACCGACACGATAATTTTCAACCACCCCTGCATTAGGACCACTGCTGGTCTGGATGATTGATCCAGATTCTAAAAAATTGTAACATGTCAGTACTCTTACTTCTTCATTTGTTCTCCTACTGTCACTCCCTTGTCCTTTACATACCAATCCACTTGCGGACATTGCCCTGACTACTTTCCAGCCTCCTTCCTGCTGACAAATTTTATGCAAAGTCATAAAAGGAAAGTGCTCTCCAGTGTGTGCAGGTTGAGAGTGCTCTTAGTGCAACAGAACACAAAAATTTCAACAGGAGTCCAAAAATTAAACTGTTCTTAACCAAATTAGTAACCGAATCTCTGAGAATGAAGAGTCTCTTTAGTTGAATGTTCAGTATTAACTACAGAAATGCACTTGTACTAAATTCATTTAGGAAATAGGATAAAATGAAGACACTAGAGCATTAGGTTTATTTAGAGATTATTCATATTTCATTCTTTCCAACTAAAAACAGACTCTAACATATTATGAATAATCAAGTAAAGATATTATACATACAATGAAGAAAAATATCATAAATAATTTTCCCATGAATTCTTATAGAATTTTTAGTTCTGGATTTTTGTCTTATTAATAGGAGTGATGGACATGGAAAATTTAACAGACTACTATTCCTAGACCTGCCACCTGTTAAAAGTTTGAGAATCACTATTTTAGCAGAATTATAGGCAACTAGCACTATGCGGAAGTTGTGACAATTTAAAAATTAAGTGGATCAATGGCACACAGTGAGACTAGAGGGCAGAAACAGAGTTTTATGCTTTCCCAAATCAAGACGTGAAGATCAAAAGTTAGTTTACAATTAAGGAATCAGAATTTGGTGTATGTATCTCCCTACTTTTTACTTAAAGAGACAGAGTTTCAAGTAGTTCTAAGACCAATAAATGAGTTGTCTAAGAAATAATTTCTAGTTTTTACCTTAAAAACCAGACTGTTCCTAAGTATTTCATATCTAGATGATACTCAATGCCAGATGATACCAAGAAATTGGAATTACTGTTAATTTTGTTAGATGTAAATATGGTATTGTGGTGATGTAAGAATACAACAATATTTTTCAGAGATGTATTTGGAAATACATATGAATAAGATGAGAAGAAGTCTGGAATTTGGTTTAAAACACTTTGGGGACTTCCTTGGTGGTGCAATGGTTAAGAATCCTCCTGACAATGTGGGGGACATGGGTTCGAGCCCTGGTCCGGGAGGATCCCACATGCCGTGGAGCAGCTAAGCCCATGCGCCACAACTACTGAGCCTGTGCTTTAGAGCCTGCGAGCCACAACTACTGAGCCCACGTGCCACAACTACTGAAGCCTGCGCACCTAGAGCCCGTGCTCCACAACAAGAGAAGCCACTGCAATGAGAAGCCCGCACACCGTAACGAAGACCCAATGCAGCCAAAAATAAATAAATAAATTTATTTATTTAAAAAAATATACTTGTTATACTTGTTATACTGTTACACTTTGTAGTATATATTCCAAATGTTTCATAAAAATCTTTAAAGAATAAAAAAGAAATAAAACTATGTAGAGTTAAAGGATTTCATACCATCTGATGTTTTTAAAATGGATGATTCAAAAGAGAGTCCTTTTGCTGAGATCTCTATACTCACTGGACGTTTAGAGCTTAGAATATGGGTA
Organism: Mesoplodon bidens; assembly: GCF_964165515.1. Taxonomy (NCBI): domain Eukaryota; kingdom Metazoa; phylum Chordata; class Mammalia; order Artiodactyla; family Ziphiidae; genus Mesoplodon; species Mesoplodon bidens. Next base: position 76,884,312 of record NC_138161.1, on the reverse strand, counting down.
CAAGTATGAAGATTAAAATGTTCATTCTAATTAATATGCAGTTACTTAAGAAAACCAGTCAACTTTCCCTTTAGATACGTGGATGACATTCAACTGCATGAAGAAGATACTTCAGGGAATACTGGTTTTGCTCAGTGAATAAATGAGATTAAATAGCTATTATTTTCCTATAGAAACATAACATTCAGTAAGATTTATTTTTCTGATTGCACTATAATTGGGTTAAAAATGCAGCAACTAAATGTGGCTCATTTAAAATGTTGCCCAGGTTTCTCTTTATTTAAATAGGAGTAGGTATATTTATACATACAGCAAATGCTAAAAAAATCTTATTTTTTTTATTGACATGAACAAAAGGCTGCTTGTTGGAAAAAGAATTAAGACAAAAGTGGGCTCACAGTCTGGCTTTTGCACCTGTATGAACCATTCAGGAAGAAACCTGGCTGGACTCTGAAGTGAGTTCAACTCATGTCTACCCAAAACAGCAACTGCTTGGAAATAGGACTTTAAGATTTCTCCTGTTCAAGCTTGAATTTTTTTCATTTTTAACAAAGGCAAAATCTCTTGTGGTAGCAAGAAGTTATTTTAATATTTTAAAAATTAATCTAATAGAGTTTGTTTTCTCAGGCAGGAAGAGTTTTTACATTTTTCTACATATTCATATTGTTCTCTTTTGAAAATTAATGTTTTGGGACTTCCCTGGTGGTCCAGCGATTAAGACTCCACACTCCCAATGCAGGGGGCCCAGGTTTGATTCCTGGTCAGGGAACTAGATCCCGCATGCAGCAACTAAAGATTCTGCATGCCGCAACAAAAGATCCCGCAGGCCATAACAAAGATCCCGCGTGCTGCAACTAAGACCCGGTGCCGCCAAATAAATAAATAAATAAATAAATAAATATTTTAAAAAAAGAAAGAAAATTAATGTTTCATTCTTCTAGGAAAATAAACTAGAAATATGATGACACTTTACAAAGCTAATACCCTATAAACTGGTAATACTGTGTACATAAACTGGTCTAAAGTAATAACTTGAAATATGGTTAAAGATGTATATGAAAAATATTCTTTGTACATTCACAGGATGCAATATTTTGCATCCACTAAATTCATGCTTTAAAGAATACCTAAAGACTAGGGAAATGCTTATGGTATATGTTGAGGAAAAGCACAGTATATTTATTTTTATAAATTTATTTATTTTATTTATTTATTTTCGGCTACATTGGGTCTTTGTTGCTGCACGGGCTTTCTCTAGTTGCAGTAAGCGGGGGCTACTCTTTGTTGCGGTGTGCAGGCTTCTCACTGTGGTGGCTTCTCTTGTTGCAGAGCACAGGCTCTAGGTGCCCGGGCTCAGTAGTTGTGGCGCAGGGGCTTAGTTGCTCCATGGCATGTGGGAGCTTCCCCTACCAGGGCTCGAACCCATGTCCCCTGAATTGGCAGGCAGATTCTTAACCACTGCACCACCAGGGAAGCCAAAACAGTATATTTATAACCATAAAGTTTGGTTCAAATTTTGGAGAAAAAAATTCATATACGGAAAATAGAAACGAAATACACCAAAATAATGATAGTAGCTAAAATCTTTGGTTGCATGATTTCCTTTACCAAATTTTCTACAGTCTTCAGATTTTCCATGAGAATGCATTTTCATTTAAATGAGGAAAAATTTACTTATACTATTATGATGGCCATACTACTTCTTTCAGCATTGCTGACACAAACCACAATCAAACAGAATGAAATTTGGCACCAAACATATGTTTTCTACTCCATTATATTTGCCTATCAGAAGCTAGGAAAAATTGTTGCCCCCTCCCCCAACAAAAAAATCTTAACTCCTAGATTGATTCTGGGTCTCTTGGGATAACCTCAACATAAAAGTGTTTTTTTTAAGGGCTGGTAATGTTTCACTTCAGAATAAGTTTTTTTTTTCTTTAAGATTCCCTCAAATATATATATTGTGTATATATATATATATATATATATATATATATATATATATAATATACATGTAATATATATATTTTACCAGAATTACAATTTTACTGGCCTGTACAAGAATATAGATATTTGTGCTTCTAAGTAAAAAAGCAGTACACTATTCTTTATTACACAAGGGTCTTAGATAACTGATATGGCAGTCCCATTCATCAAGGGAAATTCCTTCCTTCCACTATACATGGTAGTGGCATAAGCAGATTGCCATGGGTCTTTGATCACAAAAAAAATGTTTCCTAGTCTCAGTAAGGTGCATGGGTCCATAAAGAAAATAGATCAGATTATATATTTTCGACACTAGAAATAATACATACAACCTTCGTAAGAGAATCTTTTAGGGCATGGACCATGACTTCTACAAATTTATAACAAAGTCCATGGGGCTGGGCATATAGTAGAAAACTAAGAAATACTTGAAGAATGAATTACATTTCCATAGGCAATTTTATTTGCCTACTGTTTAGAAGCTCAGTTTAAAATGGTGGTGTGGCAGAAGGCTTTGATATTGTAAGAGATGTAGGAATGACTATGGCTCCTTCCCATCCTGTAGGTACTCCCCTACTTCTGTGTGAATGCTTACAAAGTCACTGATAGAACTAAGCATTATGATATGATCAGATGGTACCAAATGGCATTCTTTGACTATGTCATAATCGTGTTGTGCTCCTTGGCTCTTAACTCAATGGTTCGTACTTAACGAACCAAAGAATGCCCCGAACGAACAGTCTAGCTTATTTAATAAGGTGATTTTGTTTTATTTTCTGCCGTGGCAATATTCTCAATCAAGAAAATATCAGTCAATGCCTGTCTTGTATGTGTAATATATTCACTTTCAACTCAGTAAATAGGTCAAAGCAGTGTCCTCTGACTACCTCCAAAGTGCAAAACAAATAAATTTTTAAAAATTAAAAATAGAGATTATAGATATGTAAATTTTAGCCCCTGATAAGAGCGAGGAGATAGAAAAAGTAACATCCTAAGAATATATGCAGGGTTTCTTTAACCAAGGACTGGTCATCACAATATGGTGCCCACATGAAGAGTTTGGGTGACTTAAAGAAATGCTAACAGGGCTTCCCTGGTGGCGCAGTGGTTGAGAGTCCGCCTGCCGATGCAGGGGACATGGGTTCGTGCCCCGGTCCGGGAAGGCCCCACATGACGTGGAGCGGCTGGGCCCGTGAGCCATGGCCGCTGAGCCTGCGCGTCCGGAGCCTGTGCTCCACAACGGGAGAGGCCGCAACAGTGAGAGGCCCGCGTACCCCCCCCAAAAAAAAAAAAGAAATGCTAACAATTTACTATGAAAAATAAGGCTGATTTGCCTTATTAAAGGCTGTTTAATGTCTAATAGCTGATAAGTAGTAACATAGCTATTCTTTGTAGACTTGCACAATCAGAATTTCATTTCCGTAGCTCAGAAGATTCGAAGTTCATGTTTCTGTACAAAGCAGAAGTTTCCAGATTGTACTAAATATATGTAAACTTTTACATTTAATAATCAATGTTTTTTAGGGTGTAGGATAGGTGCCAAAACCATTTCATTCTCAAATTAATTTTTCTGTCCATACTTGCATATTTCTATTCTTATGAAAATGCAAACGGGAGGAGAAAATAGTATTCTTGAGAGATAACTGCATGCCAGGAAGTGCTAGCTTTTAGCCTTTGTGTTTTTAACCAGATTACAAGTATTATTTGTTTAAAAAGGTATATGTGAATGTATACTGTGAGGCAATTTTCACTGAAATAACTTCAGCTTTTAATAAAACAACGAACTTTAAAATATCACTTTTAAAGTTTCCCTTTAATTTTCTGATGAAACATTTAATATGTGCTATTATAGGAAGGTAAACATTAAAAATAAATATATTTGAATTCAAAACTAGATTTTGTTTTTTACTCAAATCTCTAAAGTGTTTGACAATTTGACACTGTATTTTACTAGTCCCAATTTATTTAATAATTCTAATTTTAGGGGCTTCCCTGGTGGCGCAGTGGTTGAGAGTCCGCCTGCCAATGCAGGGGACACGGGTTCATGCCCTGGTCAGGGAAGATCCCACATGCCGTGGAGCGGCTGGGCCTGTGAGCCATGGCCACTGAGCCTGGGCGTCCGGAGCCTGTGCTCCGCAACGGGGGAGGCCACAACAGTGAGAGGCCCCCGTACCGCAGAAAAAAAAAAATAATAATAATAATAATTCTAATTTTATACCCAAGAAGTATATACTTTTTGTCTGCCCACTTTTAATTAGTAAATTAGTAGAGTGTGCTTATTATTAATATCCCTGATTCCGAACTAATGAATTATTTAGAAAATGGTAGTATTTAAATTAGAAAGTGCCAACATCGACAATGGCACCTGTTGAATGCAAATACAGATCTTCCTCTACTTGTGATGGGGTTACATCCTGATAAACCCATCGTAAGGTGAAAATAACCGTAAGTCGAAAATGCATTTAATACATCTAATCTACCAAACATCATAGCTCAGCCTAGTGTACTGTAAACGTGCTCAGAACAGTTACATTAGCCTGCAGTTGGGCAAAACTATCTAACACAAAGCCTACTTTATAATAAAGTATTGAATACCTCGTGTAATTTATTGAATACTGTACTAAAAGTGAAAAACAGAATGGTTGCCAGTGATGGGTTATTCACTCTCGTGATCGTGTGGCTGACAGAGCTGAGGCTCACTGCCCCTGCCACTGCCTACCTCGTGACAGTATTGTACCACATGTCGCTAGCCCGGGAAAAGACTGAAATTCAAAATTCAAAGTATGGTTTCTACTGAATGTGTATTGTTTTCTCACCATGGTAAAGTTGAAAACTCTTAAGTGGAACCATCGTAAATTGGGGACCATCTGTAACTACTTTCAGCAATCCAGCAATCAACTAAATACCACATTAACTACAAGACAGAGTAAAAGACACCAGATTGTCATTAAACAATATCTCTTGAATACTTTCTACATGTCAGACATTAAAATAGCCACTAGGGAACCCAATGACCAGACACATAATGTTAGCAATAGGGATAATATTTATATAAAAGATGGTGGGCATGGAACCCTCTGTGTTCCTTAAGGTCAGTGGATGATTTAATAAGGAGTCTGTCACCTTTATCAATTCCTTATGCTTGACTTGTATTAAGTAGTGGATTCTCATTTTGTTTGGGGTTCGGGTAAAAGGGGTGGGTCAAATGACACATTACTTGAAATAAATATAAACTCACATTCTCTTTCTCCCTTGTCTCCCCTAATTATGTTTATTCTTATATTGTTAACTGTGGAGCAAAGAAATTATAAGTCCGTTTTATAAAGTTAATTAATTTTATCCCAGATTTCTATGATATGGCTGCCTGCATTTGAAGAAGGCTACAGAAAATGATGACTGAAAAACCTACTGACATGTAACTGATGGTCCTATCCATCCTAAGCCCATGGGAAGAGTGTTCTTTGATGTATGCCTACTATTTGTGGTCTGTTACTATTTCTGACCCTGACTCTTGGGTTCATTGCCTTTGCTCAGAAAGCGTCACCCAAGAGTTTAAATTACACTTTTGCTAGACGTTTTAAAGAAGGTACTAATTATACATTCATGGTTTAGTTTAGTTCATTGCTCTTTTGATATAATCAAAGACAATACAACTCAAAAGCTGTCTGTCATAATCTTCTTAACTGTCGCCCATTGTACTGATGTCACAATTACATAAGAGCCACTTCAACAGCTCAACTAATCTATGGATATATTTAGTCCCTACTCTCAGAGGCTTTTAAAAGAGCAAATCATAATCCAAAATTTGAAATGTGTTAAAATGACACTGGTCATAAGCGTCCCAACTGCTCCTAAACAAGTTAAAACAGCATGATAAATTTGCTGGAGTCCATACACCCCTTAATTATAATGAATAATCTTTAGAATAAAATATTAATCATTTAACTTTTTCTAAATTAAGCATTTCATCTTTCTACTGTTAATTTTCAGTTATTACTTTTATGTTATTTGGTTTTAATACAGTACAAATACATTTAAGCCAATATAATATTTTTCTTTAAAAACAAACAAAAAAATCGATGTAGTAAACTGTTAACATTTTAACTTTTCAAAAAGATGGTCCCCACACTGCATAGAGAATTTAAGTGATCAAAATAAATTAGGACAGCAAGTCAAAATTCAAACTGGCAAAACACTTGGGTAAAAAAGTAACACAAATCTTCCTGTTTTAGGGATCACTAGATTGTGTTATTACTTTTATATAATCGACAAAGGAAGAACTAAAGAAAAAACAAGACACAGCAAAACCCAGAAAATTAGAGGATAATGAAACAACTAATTTCTGGATGCCTTCGTCTTAAGGCATCATATTATTTCACTTGGAACCATTCACTGGGTTGGCACTTGTTTACCTGAGGTGTTCAGTGCACCTCTCTCTGCTTCCCTGTCCTATCTGTACTTTTGACAGAAAGAGGAGTCTCTCTCCAAACAAGGCTAGCTTTGTAACAAAGCAAGCAAAGGAAACAAACAGGGCACCTGGCAATTTCCAATCACTTCCAGGGAGAGACAGCAAAACTCTCCAAGTGTTCTTATAACTATGTATTATGGAAAATACTGCTTAAAAAAAAAGTTTCCTTTTTCGAAGACTTATTAAACATTCCCTGCCCCTCATCTGGAATAGAAGCAGGTGTGGAAAGGGTCCTGTAAGTATAATTCTCTGCAGAAGTTCCACCGAGAGGGCAGTTAACGTCGTCACCTGCAAAGCCTCTGCGGCTGCGAAGACGGGACTCCCAACACCAGAAGCACAGGGGTTGGGGGGCGGGAAGTATCCGAAGTCTGGCCAAGTTGAGAGCAGCCGGCACACGGGTTTGTTGGGCGGGGAAGCCTGCACAGACCTCCCCCCACCCCACGCCCGGCAAATTTCTCTCCCCTCCTTCTCACGTCCCGAAATCCTCCTCTCCTCTCCTTCACACGCCCCTAAATCTTCTCCGTTCCCTCTCACGCCCCCCAAGGCTTCCTCTCCCTCAAGCTGCCTCCTGGAGTCACTCGAATTCCCTCTCTCCCTCTTTTGAGTTTTAACTGACTCTTTCCCCTTAAGATAGCTCCGCTCAAGATCCCCGAGTTCCCGCGCAACCGCCGGCTCCCGGCCCGCCGACACTCACGAGAAGAAGGGATCATCCTCAAAGCTGCTGCTCAGCATCCCGAACATCCTGGCTCTGTCTCGGGCGGCGGCGTTTGCGGACAGATTGAAAAACGATGTAATGCCGCGGCCGCGACCCGAGCCAGCCGGCCCAGCACTGACAACGCTTGTCTCCCCGTCGCTAATGCCGTGCCCGTCGGGAAAGGCGGTGCTTGACGCGGAGCTGCTTTCCCATTGGACGCTGGTCCCATAACGTCACCAAGATGAGGCGGGGAAACAATGTGCCGCTGCCATGGCAACCGCCATCAACACAGGAGACTGGAAGTTTGGCCACGCGCCAGCCAGGCAACCCATCGTGAAGCCTCGGGGAGCACAAGATAGCTTGTTCTCTGGGCTGCAGGAACACAAAAATCAGTCTACCCCCTGTGTGACCTTGGGCAAATCCCCCTCGGCCTCGAACCCCAAGTCTCTTTTCGGGAAAATGGAGATGGGTCAAGATTTAGGCTAAATGGCATCCAAAGACCCACTCACCGGCCACATTTTGTGATCCACAGCAAAGTCCTATATCCGAAACACTCTGTGGTGGTTGGTCGGACACTGTGAACAAATAATAAGAAAAGATATGCAAAAAGTTTTTGAGTACAGTTAGTCAATAGTGTACCCAGTACTTGAGGGAAATGGGATGAGGCCTATCAGATTTCAACAAACAATATTTGCCTTTTATGAGCCTGAACTGAAAGCAGTGTTTCCCAAAGTGGGAAATGCTTAAGTTTTACGTAGACATGTTATTTAAAAATAAGATGAGAACTTTGCTCTCTTCCATCCTCTTTCCAGTCCCTATTTCAAGAAGCAAGTCTCACTTTGATGCTGGTATGTCTTTAACACCTTCTCCAGCATTCCTTAACAGAGTAGGATCCAGGCACAAGGCCTGCAGCAAGCAGCCATAGCCAACTAAAATTCCATTACTGTATATTTTTGTTTTAATTATGTCTGAGCCTTCTGTTTATGGCAAGTGAAACTGGTTTTAAACTAAAGCAGTAACTAGACTTTAAACACTAAGTGAAAAAGTGAGCTAATTTAAGGAAACAGTACAGGTGGGATTTGGATATGTTGGGGGGTAGGGGGGAGGGCATGATGACAGTGGTTCTCACATTATTGAGCTTTGGAAAACACTGTCCTGAGAATTTGCAGGAGCCTAGAGAAAGGTGGAGAAGAAGAAAGAAAGAACATTAAAGAAGGAGAAGAACAATTGAGTCTAAGAAGAGAGAAAATGCACCTTGCATGTCCATCCTTAATTAAGTGGGCTCCCCAGCCTCTCTAGAGGGCCGTCATGTGGAGACAGAGTGTTATCCAGGGCCTCCTGGGATTGGGCCAGAGAAGTGGCACTCTGCCAGAGTGAAGAAGCGTGCAGGGCCTGATTTGGAGGTGGCAGGAGTACTCAGGGTTATTTTGGGAGCCAGAAATTTAATCCTTTGGACCTTTTACCTCCCCACCTTTAGCCAAGTTCTCTGGCAGCCCCCCTTTCCCGAGACTGGTGACATGAGGTTGGGCAGCCTTCACGGCCCAAGTTGAGATAGTATAGCCCTTCCGGGGAAGAGGATATTTTCTTCCCCAGCCTCAGAATGAAGTTCAGGGAGCATATACATATTAGGGAACTTCTTGATTAGTTTCAAGGCAAAAAAAAAAATAGTTTTAGAAGACCTGAAATTATTTTCTCTTTAAAATACTACAACCCAAGATGTTAAGGAGGTCACGCTTTAAAAAAAAAACACAAAAAACTTAAATGAAATGGGGTAAGTTATTGGTGATAAATGATAGGATTAAAATAGTTCTGGATTAAGGTCAAATAAAGCAACTTGTGAGAAGTTTTTCCCTCTTGTTCCCATTGAGATTTTTCTTAGAATTGCACTGTTAAAACATGAAAACTTTAGTCCAGGCACAGGTTAGTCAGGGAGTTACCTGGAGCTTCTAAAAGCAGTTTGGGCCTAATGGCCAATGCTTAAAAAATAGTTAGTAGAGGAAAAAGGACAGTTGAAGCTAAAGAGACCTCATCAGTTTCAGATCAGAAAGGTAAAGAGGGAGGAGGTGAAAGACGAGGTGGGTTGGCAGAGGATGAATACCAGAGGAGGGGAGAATAGAGATGCAGAGCAGGACTAAGGGGAGAAGGTCCTGGACTTGGCTGTAGATAGAAAAACAATAGCTCATATTTACTGAATGTGTGCCCGGCACTGTTATAGGCACTTCATGTGTATTAACTCATTAAATCCTCACAAGATTTTTATGGAGTAGCAATGGTTTTTTATCTCCATTTATAGGTAATACAACCAAGACACAGAGAGGCTAAGAAAATTGCCAAAGTTCACACAGCCAGTTATTGAACTGGGTGGGGTGCCTGGAGTTTTCCCTGGTGGGGGCTACTTACACCAATGTGGGTGATGGGCCACACTTAAAGATGCAGGATGCAGGATGAAAGCAAGTTATTATTTCTCAAAATTATGCTGACAAACTAAAAAATGGACCCAAATTAAACAGTATAAAATTCAGTGGGAATATATTAAAATCAATTCAATTCAATTGTACAAATATCTACTGAGTGCCTACCCTCTGTCAGTGCTTGATCTAGACACTGAGTTGTTGGTGAACAAAACAGACAAAAATCCCTGTCCTCCTGGAGTGTATATTCTTGTGAGGGCAGAATGAAAATAAATAACAAAGAAAGTAGTATGTTAAAAGGTGATAGGTGTTAGGGGAAAAAACCAAGCAGGGTAAGGGGGATGGAGGTGTGTAGTTATAAACAGGGAATTCTGTGTAGACCTCATCGTGAAGGTGAATTTGAGCAGGCTCACTGGAAGGAAATGGACAGGTATTGGAAGAGCATTCCAGGCCAGTGCAAAGGCCCTGAGGCAGCATGTGCCTGGTGTATATAATGCACAGTCTATTCATAGGTCCTGAAACTTACCTTCAGAGGAATGAGATAAGTCAAGTAAAGTGAAAATTACCTATTAGGATAATAGCTCCTGTTTGTACTTCTTATGTTCCAGGCATTGTATTAAGTGCTTTGTATACATTTTCTCATTTAATCCTTACAACAACTCTGTATACTAAGACAGGGGTCCCCAGCCCCTGGGCCGTGGACAGGTACTAGTCCGCGGCCTGTTAGGAACCGGGCCACACAGCAGGAGGTGAGCGGCGGGCGAGCGAGCAAAGCTTCATCTGCTGCTCCCCATCGCTCCCATCGCTCGCATTACCGCCTGAACTATTCCCCAGCCCCCATCCCTGGAAAAATTGTCTTCCACAAAACCGGTCCCTGGTGCCAAAAAGGTTGGGGACTGCTGTACTACGATGTTTATCTCCATATTACATATGGAAAACCTGAGACACAGAGAAATCTGGTGATTATCCAGTCAATTCAAATCCAAATTAGCCCTATTCCAAAGCTAGTATTCTTGCCACCACCCTACTTTATCTCCCTATAAAAAAATTATCATTTACTGAGTATCTCTAAGTATTAGACACTTTTACATATATAATCTCTAGAGAAGCAAGAATAACTACAATTCTGCAGCCTGTGGAACGAAAACCACATTCACAGAAAGACAGACAAAATGGAAAGGCAAGGACTATGTACCAGATGAAGGAACAAGATAAAACCCCAGAAAAACAATGAAATGAAGTGGAGATAGGCAACTTTCCAGAAAAAGAATTCAGAATAATGATAGTGAAGATGATCCAGGACCTCGGAAAAAGAATGTAGGCAAAGATCCAGAAGATGCAAGAAATGTTTAACAAAGACCTAGGAGAATTAAAGAACAAACAGAAGAATTAAAGAACAAACAAACAGAGATGAACAATACAATAACTGAAATGAAAAAATACACTAGAAGGAATCAGTAGCAGAATAACTGAGGCAGAAAAACGGATAAGTGACCTGGAAGACAGAATGGTGGAATTCACTGCCTCGGAACAGAATAAAGAGAAAAGAATGAAAAGAAATGAAGACAGCCTAAGAGACCTCAGGGATAACATTAAACGCAACAACATTTGCATTATAGGGGTCCCAGAAGGAGAAGAGAGAGAGAAAGGACCCGAGAAAATATTTGAAGAGATTATAGTTGAAAACTTCCCTAACATGTGAAAGGAAATAGCCACCCAAGTCCAGGAAGCGCAGCGAATCCCAGGCAGGATAAACCCAAGGAGAAACATGCCGAGACACATAGTAATCTCTAACCACACTACAACTTAGGTTTCATTTGGAAAGTCACTGACCAAGTTGAGAGAATACAAAGAAAAGCACGAAACCCATGACAACCCTACAACTCTTAAAAATACCAAGAGTTTGAAATGTCAGTGTGCCCTCTTTTCTTTCATCTATTAATTCATCAACTATTTATTAAAAGATAGCTATATCCCGAGCACTATTCTAGGCATTGAGGATTCACAACTCCCTGGCCTCTTGGATCTTACATTCTAGCAGACAGCTCTTTTACCAGCTAATTCGGCAAGTATTATTTTTACAGCACTTCAGAATTTTCAAAATGCTTTTGAAGACATTATCTCAAGTGCCCAAGAAGAAGTAAACAGGTTCTTGAGTGCTGGACTTTCAGACTTAATTCTAGCTCTGCAGAGCCATGGGTGTTAGGCCATGATAAATATCTTTACTACAGTTAATTTCAATGTGTCTAGGGTTTCACTGTCTTAATCCGTTTGTCTTAAACTGTGCACAGAGATGCTGCAGGAGAGTTACAGCAAGTTCACAGGGGGTGCCATGCGACATTTAAAAATTTGAAGGAGGACTTCCCTGGTGGTCCAGTGGTTAAGAATCTGCCTGCCAATGCAGGGGACACGGGTTCGATCCCAGGTACAGGAAGATTCCACATGCCGTGGAGCAACTAAGCCCACATACCACAACTACTGAGCCCTCACTCTAGAGTCCGCGAGCCGCAACTACTGAGCCCATGCGCCTCAACTACTGAACCCCACGTGCCTAGAGCCCATGCTCCACGACGAGAGAAGCCTCCACAAATGAGAAGCCTGTGCACCACAATGAAGAGTAGCCCCTGCTCACCACAACTAGAGAAAGCCCGCATGCAGCAATGAAGACCCAGAGTAGCCAAAAATTAAAAAAAAAATTTTGTAATTAAAAAATTTCAAAGGAAACAAACTTGACATCTGCCAGATGTTGTGAGTCTACTGGCTTGAGATAGTTCACGTATTTCAGTACTGTGCTACATTCCTTAAGGTGATGTCATAGCTTTGGAAAGCTAGGTTTTTAGAAATTACCATGATGACAAGGAAGTACCTTGTGAAAATCAATGTGGAAAAGGAAATGTCGATGGCAAAACTCAATCTGTTCCCAAAGTTTGAGAAGTTAAGCCATGATAGAGTGGCACACATCTGTCAGTGTGATTATTTAAGAATGATATAAAATTTTTTTCTTTCAATGTATGTAATTTTTAAGAAGACTACTGAGTTTCTATATATATTTATATATATAGAATATATATATATATATATATATATATATATATATATATATTTAAGTTGTTTGGACTTAAGTTGTTGGTAATAAACAGAACCAACTACTGAGTATTTCTTCAGACCTAGGGGGTACAGTGAATATATTACTGAGGCACTAAGGGCTCATGACCTGAGATCATTTGGGGACATCTGTCTTAACTCCATGATCTTTCTTTCTTTCAAATTTTTAAAAATTAACAGTTGTATCACAAATCCAATTTTTCCAAAAGGTATTCACTTTCTTTTTAGTGTTTATTCTCTTTTCAACTAGCCGTCTTACCAGCCCTCTTACAAGTTTGCATTATATTTTTATGAAAGATGGGGAAATCATACATAGTGATAAAAGACATATAATAAAAGCATAGGTCCAAGGTGTTCAAACTCCCTGTTGGGGCCACCTCTGGTCCCTACAGCATCATTGTTCAAATTAGGAACGGTTGCCTCCCTCTCAAGATACTTCCATTAATGGGACAATTGTTTAGTAAATTTACAAATCTACAATGTGTACGGTATGACTGGTGCCCCCTTAGGTGTTGCACAACTTGGTCATGGTAGCCCCTTCCCAAGCGTGAATTCTTTCTACTTGTCAGAAGTTAATGTACCCAGCTCATCCACAAACTCATGAGCAAGAAATGTAATTTTATTTTCCTGTAGCTGAACTTGATTTATATTCTGTGTTCCCATTCTATTGGGGGTGACCCTTCCTTCTCTCCCAGGGAGACAATGTCTAGGCGGAGTTAGTTGCCAACTGTGCTGCATCCCTGAAGGCATCTTTATTCCCCTCGCTGGGTGGAGTCAGGACACTAAGCGTCTCACGATGTGTGGCACAGTCTGGCACAATGTAGAACCGTCTTGTCCTAAATGTCAATAGCATTCTTCTCCCTTGAGAACCATACTCTCCAAAGCAAGTTTTTCCTCCAGTGAAATAAACCTTCAAAGCAAATTTGACTTCGCAGAGAAAAATTTTCAACGTTAAATCCTCCTTTTTGGTGCCTGCTGCTGAGGTGAGAGCCAGGAGTTTTGTTCACAGCACGCCACGAATAAGCAGCACACTTTTCCAGTGGTGTTTACGTTTATAGCTCGTTTTCTCTGTGGACACGTTATTTTGCACAAATTGTAATTGAGTCATGTTTTATTTAGAAAAACATTGAGAAAATGTCACCTTTGAGGTATTGGTAACAAGAGATCTGCCTCTGCCGAAAGGTGCTTTAGGCAGCCCATTGGGGGCAGAATCCGAGGCTTTAGTCCCTGGGTTGGGGGTCCTAATGTTCAGGTGGCACAAAGGAAGTTTGTAGGAGAGAAGCAGAGGAATGCTCTGTCCTGGTGATGGAAGGCCAGAGAGGACAGAAAAACACTGGAGAGGGAGTGAAGTCTCACTGTAGGGTCAGGGCTGAACCAAGGATTATACTGTTGTTAAATATGGGCAAAATTTTGGCCTTTCCCACATTTCTTAGATGTAAATCTTTGAGACTTGGATATTTTGAAGCACGTGCCATGTCCTTTTTAAAATATAGACTTAGCTAAGGGCTCACTTCCATTTACTAACAGTTTCCACCTAAAAACTGTCTACCAAAAGTTTTACAAATTGTATCCTAATTCTCTCAGTAACCCTGTGAGGGAGGCATCATCTCCATTCTGCAGAACAGAACACAGATTCAGGGAGGTGGAGTGACTTGCCAAGGTCCTCTAGCTGGAGACTGGTAGAAGAGGGATTCTGATCCAGATGGGGCCACTTCAAGGACATTTTCTTCTCATTACAGCCGTAGGTAGTTCTCATAACGAAAAAGAACCTGATGGAGTGAAACGGCATATATGTGAAGCTGCCAGGATTGTCCAAACTTTGGCATAGCTTGTTTGGTTTAAGTACACCAAAAAGGTTTTGAATTTTCTTTAAAAACAAACAGTAGCAAAAATGTTATTTAATGAATAAAATGAAGGCTATTACTCCAAAGACAAGGAATCTGAATGACAATGTCAAGTAGAAATATGTTATACTAATTTTTTTTTTAAGTGACAAACATTCCACAGAGACCATAACGGAGCCATGTGTAGTTATGGAAATCCACACCCTAAGACTGATAAGTTTTTTAACTTACTTTTTAATTGAGGTGTAATTTAAAAATGGTAAAATCCACTAATTGTAAATGTACAGCTCAATAAAATTTTACATATGAATAAACCTATGTAGACACCACCCAGTTGAAGATACAAAGCATTTCAAATACCCCAGAAAATTCTCTCGTGGTCCCTCCCAGATCATCTCTCTCAAAAGTAACTAGTATTCTGAGACTTGCTTCTTTTGCTTAACATTATGTTTGCAAAATTCACTCATATTATTGCATGTAGTAGTAGTTTATTATTTTTCATTGCTGTGTAATATTTTATTATATGAATTTACCACAAGTAATTTACCCATCTACTGTTGATAGATTTTTGGATTGTTCCTTTTTTTTTTTTTTTGGCATTTGACTAGAGCTGCTATGACCATTCTTGTACATGACAATTTTTTTTTAATACTCTTCTGTAATGTGATTATTTATTTATTTATTTATTTATTTATTTATTTATTTATGGTTGTGTTGGGTCTTCGTTTCCGTGCGAGGGCTTTCTCTAGTGGTGGCAAGTGGGGGCCACTCTTCATCGCGGTGCGCGGGCCTCTCACTGTCACGGCCTCTCTTGTTGTGGAGCACAGGCTCCAGATGCACAGGCTCAGCATGACTTAATTTTTTTTTTTTTTCTTGGGCTGTGCCGTGCAGCTTACAGGATCTTAGTTCCCTGACCAGGGATTGAACCCGGGCCTGGCAGTGAAAGTGCCGAATCCTAACCACTGGACTGCCAGGGAATTCCCATGACTTAATTTTTAAAATCAATTTAACATTCAGCTCTTTTTTAATCTTTATTTTCATTGAAATTCGGAAAGCTTTCTACAGACAATAATTTCATAAGGAGGATTTTTCTATTGAGTCAACTCTTTGATGTTTGCAACTGTCTATATTTCTTTTGTGTCTAAAATAGAAGGAACACTTTGTTGCGTCTTTAAAAAATTGAAAAATTTTAGAATCACGAAGCCTAAAACAAGTTGAATAGTAGGTAGCATTCTTTAAGAAACACCGTTGAGGTCATCTGTTCTCAGGAACTGTTTAATGTGACTGTCTAAAGCATTATTTTAAAAGTTATTTTTAAACCTTTGATAAGATTTGGAGAGAATTCAAGCTGTGGGTGGATGTCCCACTGTGAAGGCAATCGTATGAGAAGGCTGTCCAGGGCTTGAGGGAATTATTTTGGAAAACTTTAAGAACTTGAATGCCTTCATCACTGTCATATGCTTAGATGCTTTTAGTATTTTAAGTGTTAGAAAAAAATTTGCTTCCATCTTAGAAGAGTTGTTTTTAATTTCAAGGCCATGCAAGTTCTAATGCTATCTGGGGTATATACTTGGGCATAACAAGATAAAGGGGTGACAGGGAGTTAATCATAAGTAGCTCCAAGCTATACCTGGTTTCTTCCTAATTCATTTATCACCCTCAGACCTGGAATCTCCCTTGGGATACAGCCTCCAGCAGGGCTCATACAATGGAATGGCACTGGAGCCTGTTGGGAGAAACTGAGGTGGGCCAGGCCTGGGGTTGCTGGTGGGCAGGAGAATGCTGTGGTCTGCTGCATGTTCTTAATGATAGAAGCTAAAACCTACTATGTGCTAGGCACTTTAATTCACAACAGTTCCATTACTCTTTTATAGAAGTAAGTAAACAGGCTTATAGAAGTAAGTAAACTCTTTTATAGGAGTAAGTAAACAGGCTTTAGAGAGTTAATATACGTAAGAGCATATTGCTGGGAGTAGTCGAGTTGGGACTGGAAGCCAGGTTGTCTGGCTGTAGAATCTGGGCTCTTGATCGATGCACTGGTATAACCCCTGCTGCCTTGCTGTCTAGCACACAGGAAACTAGCTGTCTCCTTTATCTCCAGGGCTTTACCTGGAGCCACAGTCAAAAACACAAATATCAATAAGGGCCAGGTAAGTAATGAAGGTGGGAGAAGTGGAATAGGTAAGATGATAAGGAGAATAAGAACAAACATTTATTGTTTCCACTGTGTGCCAGGCACCACTCTAAGTGTTTTACATGTTTTAACTCTCTTAATCCCAGAAACAATCTAATGAGATAAGACACTATTATTACACCCATTTTACATGAGAGGAAGCTAATGGTCAGAGAAGAGCAATCATGTGTTCAAGGTCACATATCCAGGAGTGGAACCCTGGGAGTCTGGCTGGGAGCCCACACTCTTATCCCTGTGCTGTATGGCTATGGCCGCCTGGAAGGGTGTGGCAGTGGGCACTGGAGGGGGCTTGTCTCCAGCAAAGCAGGGAACTGCTACTCAGCTCCAGATGACTGCCCTGCAGAAATTCATGCCCACTGGTAGTATGGAACTTCACATGAAATCTTCCAATTTTTTAAAGTTAGCAATTAATTAAGAACAAGATAGCCTAGCAGGCCAAACAAAACACGGCTGTGGGCTGAATCTGGCCCGCAGGCTTCGAGTCTGTCATCTAGTTACTGCGAGCTTGAGTTGTCATGGCAGGAAAGGATACTTGAGCCCAGTAGCATCCACGTACTGCCTTCTGAGCATAGCTCAAAGCTGCACTGACGGCAAGGCCTGTGTTGTGAGAGCTGAGAAGGGCCCCGACTCCCAGCTGAAGGCCTTCATGAGTGGACGCCAGTTGCCACGTCACTGGCTGTCCATATCTTAAAATACTGGCACCATGAAGCAGTAGTTTCATTTCTGCAGGATATATAGATTACAAACTAATGTTTTTCATCTGGTGTGCAAACATTTAGCACAAGTTTATCAGTTTGGGGTATTATGTCACCTTTCTAATTCTGTTGTCTTAAAGTAGACCTGCGATCATCTTGCCTGTGCTCTAAAATGCTTGCATCCCAGTTTTGTAAGTTGAAGTACTTGTGGTTTTTGACTCTAGCTCTAGGTTAGGCCCTCCCTCAATTGGAGGTAAATGAAACAGCTAGTCTCCTCTGTGCCAGAGAGTGGGTCGGCGGTCCCTGTATAGCTTTAGGAAAAATCAGACTTTCATAGTATATGCAATAAAGTATCTAAAGCCCATTTATCCATATAAAAGCAATCTGTTAAACTAAATGTGATTGGATGCTTCCAAGAGCTTTTTCCCCCTCTTAATATGTGTTACTTGTTTACTTGCTACTTGTTTTGTCACTAGCCAGCATGTATAGGAGAGCTATACATTTTAAACAAAAAGCTTACTAGGCAACATTTTTGGAATTTTATTTCTTTTACTTAATTTTTCTCCCTTCGAATTCTTATTTTCATACTGGGCATGTACTCCGGGTTCTTAGAAAGAAAAATGTTTAAGTGTTGTATTAGTTTCTTGGAGCTGTCATAACAGAGTATCTGGGTGGCTTAAACAACAGCAATTTACTCCCTCACAGTTCTGGAGGTTAGAAGTCAAGCTGTCGGCAGGGCCATGCTGGCTCTGAAGTCTCTGGGGAAGAATTCTTTCCTTGCCTCGCTCCTTGGCTTGTCCCCATATCTCTCCAGTCTCTGCTCCCGTCATCAAGTGGCCTGCTCCCCTGTGTGTTTCTGAATCCAAATTTCCCTCTCCTTATAAGGATGCCAGTCACTGTATTTAGGGCCCACCCTAATCCAGTATGACCTCATCTTAACTTGATTACATCTGCAAGGATCCTATTTCCAAATAAGGTCATATTCACAGGTTGCAGGTGGACATGAATTCTGGGGGGATGCTCTTCAACCCAGTGCATGCATCCACTAGTAACTTGTACAGAAATAATCAGAATAGGCAGGGAACAAATTTCTCACAATTAATCATTATATAAAACTTGGAATATAAGCCAACAATCAGCTGGCAAGCTTGAAAGTTATATAATTTTACAGAATTTTACAGCATGCGTTTAGGATATTAACCTCATTCCTTCTAAATTCTTCCTGCCTTTTCTACTCTCATTCTCTCCTTGGCCCTATTTTCTTCACTGACTTGTTAGGATTTCTCTTTTATCTGGTCATAGTCTTTGAATTATTATAAAATACCTGATGCTTCTCTGGAACAAAGAATGGAAGGAATAAATAAATAAATAAAATAATAAAATAACCACCATTAACTTAATGGTAGTGTTGAGATATTGGCCTCCATTTGAGAACAAACTCATTATGAGAAGCTTTCTAACATGATAAAATGCCAGTGTAGATCTCAGAGTGATGTCTCTAATTGCCTAGACCTTTTTACATTAGGTATCTGCATGAATTATAACTCTTTTGTGAAGATAAAAAGGCTGCTGCAAGGAAGAGCCCCAGTGCTGTAAGTGCTGTCAGACAGGAGGGCATCTCAAATGAGATTAATGATGTCTGCCTTAATATAAGAAGATTTGGCATAACCAAGATTATGGATTCTGCAGAAACCTGCCAGCACTCATTTATCTGGAATAAATACTATTTTTAATTAAAGTCCTAAGGTAGGTTATTCCTGAACTAATGAGATCTATAGCGATTACCTTTGGGAAGTAATTTTCTTTCTTAATTCTCAGTCATTTTGATGATTATGGGTTATTCAGTCTTACTCATGGCAGTCAACTTGTAGGACAAGCCAATTTCTAGCTAAAGGCACTAAATAACCCAGTATTTGTTTTTACATGGTACTCTCATTTTCTAATTATATTTATCATTTAACCCAAATACTCTCATAGATCTGTCTGTCCAACTGAGCTGTATACGGCAAGTCGGCTTTATAAAATAAGATCACTCACAAGAGCATAAAGCTTCAACCTAAGTGAAATGGTAGGGAATATAAAATCAGAAAATTACAGCACTGCTATTTTTAACTATTTGTTTCATTGATTCTGGTTCTTTGCTAGGCACTGTACTTTTTGAGTGTCGTACACACATCAACTCTAACCCACATACAAACTCTGCAAGATAGGAATTACTATTCCTGTTTACTAGATCATGGAACAGAGGCTTAGGTGGTTGAGGCTTAGGTTTAACTCTATAGCTCATTTCATACCACCATGCCATGCAGTCTCTGCTAACAGTGGCAATCACCCAGCTTTCAGCAGACCTCCATATAAACATCAGTGTTTATCAGTATGTGGTTCAACCAGGTTTTCAGTGACTCAATAGGGTTGGTTACTCTTGTGGTGTAACAAACCACCTCAAAACTTTGTGATATGGAGGTGCCATTTTATTACATTCACAGATGCTGTGGGTAAGGAATTTAGGCTGGGAAATGAAGATGGCTTATCTGAAGGGCCTCAGCTAGGGGGACTGTGGCTGCAGGAGTCTGCACTCACATGCTGGTTGTTGGCTGGAACCTCAGCTGGAACTGTCAACCAGGACACCAACATGCGGACTCTCCATATTGCCTGGGTTTTCTCACAACATGGCAGCCCTTGAGTAATTGGCATCTTGTATGACAGCTCAGGGTTCTGGGGTGAATATCCCAAGAGAATTAGGCATAAGCCTTTCCTGAACTAGTCTTGGAAGTTATGCTGTGTCACTTCTGGTGTGTTCTGTTGGTTAAAAGCAAGTCACTGAGATTGACCCAGATTCAAGGAAGGGGATATAGACCCCTCCCCGCCCCCTCAATGGGAGAAGTGTCAAAGAATTTGCAGACATGTTTTAAAGCCATCACAGTGGGTAATAAATACTTTACTACATATTGTTACCTGTGGCTTACATGTTAGAGTTGAGATTCTCATCTATCTTCCTGCCCCTTCCGGACGGCTCACCTGGTTGCCAGAAATATAAGCAAGGGCACGCTCCAAGCAAATGCACCTCTATTACTAGTTGGGACTTCTGCCCCTAATTTCTAGCTGATCTACGACTTTGATACATTGGCTGGGGAAGAGTTGAAGCACTGGGAGCCTCCTTTTCAAGCTTTCTTCCTAAGACAGAGAGAATCAGACTATGCCCCTCGTTTACCTTAGATGGTTTTGCTTGGCTTTTTGGGAGTGAGAGCAGGCTGAAAAAATTCATATTTATTGCTTCACTCACGAGATCACACACCTGGTTAATTCAATTTTTTAGTACGTTAAACTATTTGTTGACAGGAAGATCCTGCTGGTGGAGACAGAAATCATCGATCAAAGGTTGCCTGGTAAATGTAGAATGAGAATTGAATTGAGCATTTTCCCTGTGCTTACAATATAAGATGAATGAAAGGTTCTTTTTTTCCCTTAAAGGAGAAAAAGTTGAAGAGACATGGAAACTACTTAAATGGAAAGGGAGGTGATTAGGCACATGAGTTAAACGGATGATTTGGTGCCTCCTTTCCCCTGGGCCCTCACCTCAAGACATCATACCATTTTGACACGGAGTCAAGCTGAAACATTCATGCCAGACCTCTCTAAATGGGATACAGTCAGGCTCTGAGAACTACTCTTAACCGATGAGTACTGACCTGGAATAGAGAACTGAGGAGCAATGGTGATTAGGAATTCTCAGGGTCGCAATGCCACTCACCCACTTCATGTTTGAAATGTTTGTACATAAAGCTACTGCTGTCACAGCTTACTGTAACTTCATGAAAAGGATGCTTGTCAAGAGGCCCTTGGAGAGCTGGAAACGGGAGTATGCCACCCAGCAGCATCTGATGGAACTATTTTTTGAATTAGCAAAAATTTGAATGGGCAGATGTGCTGTGCAGCCAGGTTTCTTTAGGATCTTCTATATTTTCAAAGGAAATAGTAAGATTCATAATTATCAGGCTATTTTCTGTTCTGACAAGCTGAAATACATTTCCTAATCTCTCTTGCAACAGGAGAGTAGTCAGGTGACTAAGTTCTAAGGGATGACATACAAACTTCCAAGTTTCCTTTAATTTTAACTTCTGAGTATTCTTAAGAGAAAAAGAGTAAGTACACCCTTCACGCTGCCCGGAATGTGGGCAGTGGGATGTGAGTACGATGGCTACAGCCGGACTGAATCACATGGTGGAAGCCATCTACCTAACGAGGATGTTAGAGCAAGAGCCAGGGTTCCTCACATGTGAAGCCACCCTACTTGCCTTTAAATGTCTTTCATTTGAGAGAGAAATAAACGTTTTTCTTACTTAAGCCACTGTTTGTTGTTACTGTTGTCATTGTTTACGAAGCCAAAACTAATTGCTATACTTAATTTATCCTAATGGATACACTGCCCTTGCAGATAATTTTATCTGCTTTGGTCCCAGCAGGAAACAAATGACATACTCAAAAGAGTTTAACGAAGGCAATATATACAGAGATGTGAGCAGGGTTAAGGAAGCCAATCAGGGACTAACAGTGACTGCAAACTACCCCAGCCTCCAGGTCAGAAGGCAGGAGGAGGGAGCTGTTACTATAACATGGTGGGAACTGTATCCTTGAGAGAGGGGCTAGCCACACTTAGGAAAGCAACCACAACTGAAACAGCAGGGGTACAGAGACCCAATTCTCTCTCCTCCTTCCTGTGATTTCCTGCTGGTGCCTACTATTGGCTGAACCCAACCAGAAGCCAGAGGGCAAGGGAAACTGGGTGATATAATCTGTAAAGGTCAGCCTCCTGGGACACTGCAGAGAACAAAAGACTGAAGAATGATTCTGATGGATGATGGCGAGAACTAGCTATATATAAAGTCCTCCCATTATAAAATGACTTTTTAGTTATTGAGTGATTTGAAGATAATCTTAATTTGCATGAAATCATCCAATTTGAAAGTTAACTTATTGTTGCTGTTATTTACTAGTTAAAATGTGCAAGGTACATACCCTATGTCCTAGCGATTCCACTTTTAGGGATCTACGCAGCCACTAAAAACAATGAGGCACATAGATGTACTGCTCAGGAAAGTTATCTACGGAATATGATCCGGGAAAAAAAATTAACTGTAGACAAATCTGTTTTCATGGTCTGAAAAGAGAGCCCATGTGTCAATATCTCAACAGAGCTGAGCACAGGGAAAGGCTGGGAGGACTGTTAATAATGGTCACCAGAGGGGACAGACAATGCAGCAGCGGACTAAGAGGGACAGATAATGTTTACATTCAAAAACTGGTTCCATATGGATGACCTTCCTTTTTGTGTTTTGTTAGTATTTTTCAATGAGAAAAAAAAAAAAACCCAAATCACAAAATGTGAAAGATACCACTTAAGAAAAAGCTTAATTCTTGATATAACTCTCATTTTGTGTACACTTTTTCTAGCAAATGAGCAAATTTAATAAATTATATGTGACCATTTGCTAGCTGGCATAAATAATATAATTTATAGAAAAAATATATAAATGAATATTGAGAAAGTTTTGAAGTACTTATCAGAAAGAGAATTAGTTTAGTAAAATGGTGGCCATTGATATGTAACTTACAAATTTCACATTTGAACTAGAATCCAATATTCAAATCCCCCACTGACATTTAAACATTATTTTTTAAACTCCCAAAGCGAAAATACATTTCAAATCTATGCTGTCTTTGTTAGTGAAAAGACAGAGATTTTTGTCATCGATTGTGGTAAATTCTAAAATAGGTTTTTCAAAAAATAACTCTTTGATGAGTTTTGTAACCCTTTCAAAGCTCTCTAAGGTCTGTGTAAATGCCTTTCAAAGGGATTTAGAAATTAATTGAACAGTGCCTTTTGGGAATTATATTGCAAGATAAACATATTTAGAAATTGGAACTTCAAATTAAGAATCCCAAACAGAAACTGAGTCTCTGATATTTTCTAGACTGTGTCGAATACTAACCTATTTACCAGTCACTTGTCACTTTCTCTTATTAATTGTAAAAAAAGTGAGTTAAAAGTCTCTGAGTGGGCTTCCCTGGTGGCGCAGTGGTAGAAAGTCCGCCTGCCGATGCAGGGGACACGGGGGGTTCGTGCCCCGGTCCAGGAGGATCCCACATGGCCGCGGAGCGGCTGGGCCCGTGAGCCATGGCCGCTGAGCCTGCGCGTCCGGGAGCCTGCGCTCCGCAACGGGAGAGGCCACAACAGTGAGAGGCCTGCGTACCGCAAGAAAAAAAAAAAGTCTCTGAGCACCTTTGCTGAAAACGGCCCACATGACCTTGGAAACACAAGTGTGCTTGTAGGAGAACAAACGTTAATGTGAAAATGGTTTACTTCCTGAAAGTTTAAGTGTTTTAGATGGAAAGCTATTACGTAACACAGGGACTGGGCTGCTAATTATGCTCTATGGTAGGTATAAAATTTTTTTTGAAATGGACTATTTCAAACATGGAGAAAGTATATTTCTGGGAGATTATAATTTTGGATGACTCCTCATTTTCACTGCATGTAGTAACACTGCGGTTGATTCAAATACAAAGCGTTCTGAAAAAAGTATTTTTTTCAAACTATTAATAAATGAGTTATCTTATGAGTTATCTTCTCCAGGTCATTTAGATTTACTATGGCAGAAAGAGGGAGGAGAAAAGCTACAATGGGGCTATATAAATAATCCAGTTACAGAATTTGTTTAAAAAGTCTACCCAATCTTTAATATAGGCATTCAAACCATTGTGCTGTTATGTCGTAAACATTTATTTATTTCTCAATTATTTGTTTTCAATTCCATTTTAAGCTTATGATATTTTCATGGAACACGAAAAGGTAGATAAACTGTAGTTACGGATTTTATTCAAGACATGGGATTTTAGCAGTTCATTTTTTAAAAGATTATGAAGGGAGCCCACACTATACTAGGTTTTTTACACTGGGATTTAAGCCTGAGTACCATGTTACAAGATGTGAAGAAGAGAGGGTCAGTTCAGTTCATCATTCTCTCCTAGCACTGCAGCAGGATCATTTTGCCATTCCTTCTCAAGACCTAAAAATAAAATGGTACATTGTTGAGTTTAAAGTGTTGTCTTACTATATTGGTAGACTTTACTTCTTTAAAACTGACCTATCATTTGCAAGGAGAGCAGTGACAGGAGCCAGTGGGTGGACCTTGAATGACCACATCTACATCATTTAAAATATTATTTATATAATATAAAAATTGGCCCCGAAAGAAAGTCTGGGCAAGTGAACATTAGTAAGATCCTTGCTTAAACTCTAGCCCCACTGTTGTTAGTCGCTAATGTTATAGAGAAGGCCGGGTGTACTCTGTATTCCCCAGGAATTCCAAAGGCCTTTGTCAGCTCAGAGACGTGTGGAGATACAAATCACAGAAACCAAACTAATCTGGTCACAAAACTCATCTATTTTTTTATTTAGTATTTTTAAATAGATTTTTAAATTGTGGTAAAATATACACAGTTACCACCTCAACCATTTTTAGGTGTACAGTTCAGTGGTATTAAACATAGTCATGCCATTGTACAACCATCACCACCATCCATCCCCAAAACTCTTTTCATCTTATAAAACTGAAACTCTATCCCCATTAAACAATAAACCCATTTCCCCTCACCCCAGGCCCTGGCAACTACCTTTATACTTTCCGCCTTTATGATTTTAATTACTCTAAGTACCTCTTCTATGTAAATCATATAGCGTTTGTCTTTTTGTGACTGGATTATTTCACTTTGCATAATGTCCTCAAGGTTCATACATGTTCCTTCCTCTTTAAGGTGGAGTAATATTCCATTGTGTGTGTATGTGTATATATATATATATATATATATATATATATATATATACACACACACTTCATTTTACTTCCATCCATGGACACTCGAGCTGTTTCCCTGTTTTGGCTATTATGAATAATGCTGCTATGAACATGTGTGTACAAATACCTCTTTAAGACCATGCTTTCAATTCTTTTGGGTATATACCTAGACACCTATTTGTTTTTGCACTGGCTCCAAATAGCTTGAGTATTTTAAATAGCCATACTGCTAAACAGACTGTCCATTTAAGATGGGCAAATTCATTTTTCCTTCATTGACAAATATTTATTGAGAGACTTCTTGTGTCAGGCATGGGCTAGATTCTGGGAATACAATAATAGCAAAAATAACTTGGAAATACATGATGACAGAGCATTTTCTTTGATTTGGGGAAAAAACCCGCCAAACAGAATACACTGATCAACATCCATCTCTACGAGAAAAGGTGAAGATGATTAGAGAATTCACAAAGAGTTCTTTCTTACCTCCATTTTTATCCTTGTTCTTCTGTAAAGACTCAGATATTTTCTTATCAAGATGACTTGCTTTTCCATTATTCCATAAAGGAGTTCCAAACAGTAATAAGTAGGGCTTACATTTAAAGGATGGCATTTAAATATTTTCTGAATAATTCAAGCACTGTATCCACTGAGTAATGGCCAGGAGCTGGTTCAAGACCTCTTCCGTCATACTCATGAGGAATTTTGGGGTAGGAAAAGCGGGGGAAGGAAGGAGTAACATGGGTGTAAGAATTCCAGATCAATTCATCCATAGTTTAGTGACCAAAAATGTCCCGTGTCTTGTTTCATTTCTAGCTTTTGTTACTATCTTAGTTACTCACTTGATACCAAGATTTTCACTTGATACCCAAATCAAAGGAAAATTTGGAGACAGACCTAACCACAGGGAAATGAACTGTATCTTTTCATTCCAAAACAATGCTTTCTGTAATAGCATACAATGGAAAAACAAAGAGGATTAGGGAACACACAGTTGTCCCCACTGCTGTGCAAGGCCTTACTGGCAGATGCAATTCTTTCTTAGAAGTACTGAAAGTCTCCTTCAGCTACCATTACATGTCTCACTCAAGTCATCTTGGCTGACAAGTGGTGGTGATACAAGACTGATGACAGTGGCCAAATCAGCTTATTCAGCTGATTCTCCACCAAAAGGAAGAAATGATCAGAGAAAGCCAGAGGGCGACCAGGAACCTAAAATTTTGCTTGGATTTTAATAGGATCGAGAGGGCAGGGCCACTTGGGTCTTTCACAAGAGGGACTCTTCCTTGGGTTGGAAGTGCAACAGTTCCCAGCCCCCTACAGCAGCTACCAGGAAGGTGGAAGTGGAGAGCTGTGAGTTCCTGTGGCTCCAAAGGCTTCCTTAATTTTCTAACTTGCAGTAATCTCTCTCCTTTTTGCAACCATGTCCTCTCCTCTGCCACTAAGTATTATATCTCTTATGTCACAAACATGTCTGGGTTTCATAACTAAGCCTCTTGAGGGCAGGATCCTCACTGGATTCACCCATGTATACCCAACTGCCCTTACTCTGCCTAGCACAAACTAGGTAGTCAAAAAAACATTAATGAGTAAGTGGGTAAATCTGATGGAAGAAGACCTGAGATCCCTCCAGTAAGCAGATAGTAGGTCACTAACTGCAGAGCAATCAGGGTTTCTTGTGGTCTTGGCAGGGGGGGACATCAGAGAAATCTGGGGACAAAGCTGGGGTCTATTGGCCATGGCAGTTCAAGCACATACATAAGGAGTACACTGAAGGTGGAGTGTAGCTTTTCAAATAATTACCCATGCAACTATTTGTTCCATATTTCCGTTAAGATGGGCTACCATGCCAAAATGTTCCCTTGGCATAAACAGTACACTTTTTCTACCACAGGCTTTCTTTTGTGTTATTTTACTGAAAAGTCAAAATAGGCAGATGATAGGCTATTAGTATCCTCATTTCACCTGCTGGGATG
Source organism: Mesoplodon bidens (assembly GCF_964165515.1). Classification (NCBI taxonomy): domain Eukaryota; kingdom Metazoa; phylum Chordata; class Mammalia; order Artiodactyla; family Ziphiidae; genus Mesoplodon; species Mesoplodon bidens. The sequence continues at coordinate 76,857,083 of NC_138161.1, read as the reverse complement.
CTGAAGTGAAGTAGGTGAAAGACTCAGAGTGTTCTGTTCTCTTATTCTTAGGTATCTGCCTCCTTGTAATTAGGGAGTGCCAGAAAAAAAAAGTTCTTATTCCATTTTCCCTGAGAATGCACTTGTTCAGAAATGAAAACTTGTATTATTAGTACTCATCATTTTGTGTGAAGTCAATGTTTCAAAAAACACTCTGAGGTCTCATGTAAGTCCAAACTATTGCCGTTAATCAACTGACATGAAAGGGACTGTTCTGTTTTATAGAGTCATTATATTAGGATATTAAAGAAGGCCCGCATGGATCGCCTACCTTGAGTTTGGTGATATGTTTGATAGTGGTCTATGAAGTCTTTCTCATTAAATTTGATTTGGCTTATGTGGTAATAGTAGTCTTCAACAGGATGCAGGTAAACAAAGTTAATTAATATATTGAAATGAATCACATTGGAAATCAGGAAGAAGGGGAATAGTCATTGAGTTTAGCAGGGACTAAAGTTTAGTTAATTAAAAAAATAACTTGATTCTCTATCTCTAAGAAAAATTTAGCTTTAAAATATAAATCTATTGCAGTTCAAGCATCTATATTTGGGCTACTTGCCAAAGAGGAACTCTGGTGTGAAATATAATTAAAGTGGATCATAATATTTTCACTATGTTATAAATGAGGAACATCAAGCATACTGAGAAAAAATGCCTAGTCTAGCTTCTCTGGAGAATCACTAGTGGCCCAAATGACAAGCCATATTCTTGCCTAGACCACTAAAATATAATTCCCCAAAGAGTGATAGTCCTTTAACTATTTATAAGTTATGCAATAAATGAAATATAAAATTATTCAGTACCAGTAATCCCTTTTAAAAATCACTAAAAACTTGTGTATGTTAAAAACCACACACACCTGAGTTCATACTGGGTACTTCCACTTATAGCTAAGGAAAAAAACCCCACTAGCATATATTTAGAATATGAAAACATGTTTGTATAAAAACAAGTATTTGGTCATCAGTCTATTTTCCATCCCTTTTGCAACTGATTTTACGTTCTTTATATTTTTAACTTTTAACAGGGATTACAACTTTAGTAGTTTCAGAAATATAAAAAGATGGCATCAAAATGTCCTATATATTGGTAATCTTAGCCCAAGAACTTTTCATGCTTATCTTGTGTTCTGGGCTACAGTCACCATAGATACAAATTCGAGCAGAACAAAATAGAAAAGGGAAACAATTCATGTCAGCTGTTGAAGGCAGTTTGTAAGGCAGGCCTAGAAGTCCTTATCTCTGGTGTGTTCAGTATGGAATGCATAGTTGATTTTCATTCAGCTACCAGAGAAAGGTATTCTACGATGACAGATAGCCTTATCAAAGCTACAATTAGCGGGCTTCCTCTGCAGGGTATAGCAGTTGGTTAAGTAACACTGAAGTGAGAACTCTTACCAGTTTTCTCAGAAACAATTCCCCATCATCAGTATTTGGCCAACTGCTTAGGTCTAGCATGAACATGTAATTTTTAAAAGAATGAGCTGGGACCTGCTAACATGTTTCAAAGGAGCACCTAGTAAAAGCTGATCTCTAAGCAAATAAACCATCAGTTTATTTAATTTTCAAGTAGTTTTTTTTACTAAATGTATTATTCCTCTAAGAGTAACATGGTTCACGCTGCTTAGGTTGTTTACAGTGCTTTTTGTTGTGCCTAAAATTTTTCAATAAGGTGAAATAAAAGATCCAAATATGGTTTTATAATACATGGAAGATAAAACCTCATATTTATAGCATATAGTTTGACTCTTTTATATGCATGACTAATCAAAATTGTGTCTTTAAATGGCAACTTGATATTTTTCAAATTGTACTCAGAAACACTACTGTGTACCATTTGCCTTAATACCAATATTTTCAGGATTAGCTTTATTAACAGTATGACATTTTCATGCATCCTTAAACTTTACACTAGTCTTAATATTCACAATGTTTGATTAAATTCAAATCAACAAATATTCACGCCTACATGAGAAAAGAATGAAATGAGGTTACCTTTTTATATAATCAGCTAAATTATTTTTAAGAGTTAATATTGGGATTTAAAAACCTAAATTTCCAATGTTACTGTTAATTCAACCAGACGAACATAACTTTAGGCCACAGGACTGCCCATTAGCCTTTCCTGTCGGAGAGCAATTAATCTCTTGAACCACTTTTCTTCAGCATCAGCTTTCTCAATAAATAACTGAAATAAAAAAAGAAAAAAGAAGAAAAAATGTTATTGTCTGCCAATAACTTGGATTTGACCTTATAAATCACTTTTTTTTTTTTTCCCCAGTACGCAGTCCTCTCACTGTTGTGGCTTCTCCCATTGTGGAGCACAGGCTCCGGACGCGCAGGCTCAGCAGCCATGGCTCACGGGCCTAGCCGCTCCGCAGCATGTGGGATCTTCCCGGACCAGGGCACGAACTCGTGTCCCCCGCATCGGCAGGCAGACTCTCAACCACTGCGCCACCAGGGAAGCCCTATAAATCACTTTTATAGAATACATCCTTCAGCACAAGATTTGGATACTATTTAACTCTTGATGACCTCTTAACTGAAGATAATCTATCTGGAATAATGCTCAGAAAGTTTTAGAGTAAAAGGACTAACATCAAAATCATTGGTTAGCAATTTTGCATCTCATTTTGTAAAGTTTATTTCCTACAATCTTTCTGAAGACACAGTGGTATGACACTAATTCACAGAAGATAGCACGATATGGTGTTAATGACATGTTCACAGTCCATGAGCCAACTGGAGCAAAGCCAGAATTATATCTTTTAGTGTCAGAATAAAAATAAAACACAACTTCTTTTTGCCCATTTTTCTCTCCCATAGAAAGAATCTCCTAGAAGTCAGGTAACATGAGTTGGTCCAAACCAGCTTCAAATACATGTAACAGCTCTAAAGGCTGGGGGTGAGCTGCCTATTTTTAGCAAATAGGAACATATGAATCCATTTCCTCCAATGGTCTTCTTGTCACCAGCCCAAAAGGACAACAGTTTGAATTAACTTCAGTCAACTAGACTTAAACTGACATTCTTAAGATTTAAGGATCTTACATTTGGATGGGCCAGAGAATTGTCATCTTGGTACTTGATAGCAGTAGGGATGCTGCTAGGGTCTACTTCTTTTTCATTACTCGGTGGGTCAGCCACTACTGATGCTGGTCCTGATGTTGCAGCTGCATGCTTCACATCACTAGGTTCCACTGACTGAAACATAAAACACATGCTATTAATTGGATAACAATATACAATTAAAATGTTGCTTTAATAATATTTCTGATTTTGAATAATAACTGCTCAATTGGCCTCCTTTGAGATGATACTAACCATAAAATGGCCCTAGGTTATTGAATAAGAAACAACTATTCCTACAGTAAGCAAACAAATAAAAAAAACACTGTGAGAATGTTATTTCTTACAATCAGCATATTTTTCTTAAGAAGTTGGTACTTATGAGTCTATACTATTGAAAAAGTACATATATTTCACATATCTAAATTCTATTAATGAAAATAAGCTTGCAACAAATCTCCATTTAGTTGGCCTCTTTAGATATAAAAAGCAAATTCAAAGATTATTACTGCTATTTTTTAAATAACAACCTTACTGAGATACAATTCCATATCATAATTCATAAAGCTTTTATCACATCAACAGAGTTTTGCAACTATCACCACAAGCAGCTTTAGAACATTTTCGTCATCCTCCTTAAAAACCCTATACCCATTAGCAGTCACTACTCCCCATATCTCCCCAACCCTCCCATCCCTAGGCAACCACTAGTTTATTCTCTGCCTTTATGGATTTGCCTATTCTGGATATTTCATATAAAAGGAATCATACAATATGTGTTTTTTTTGGTGACTGGCTTCTTTCATTTAGCATGTATCAGTATTTCATTCCTTTTTGTTGCTGAAATCATATTCCACTGTATAGAATATTATATGCCAGGTATTGTGCAAAGTGCTGGGGACAGAAAGACTGATAAATCATTGTTCCTGCCTGGAAGGAACCAGGAGTGTAGTGCTAACTCAGGTTAGTTCCAATATCTCCTTCCCTGAGAGAGGAGAAGGCCAGGGAAGTGGCTGAATAAGGGAAAGGCTGCAAGGGTAACATGAAATGGATTAGATGAGAAGTTGAAATTAAAGGTTAAATTTAAAAAACCCTAGATGATTGGGAGATTAATTCCACTACTTAGCCTTTTTTTCCTACCCCTATTGGTTCTACACATATAGTTTTTCAACTTCCATTTTCTTTTGACTTTTTTACTTCTGAACATCCACTTCTCTGAATGAAGTGCAAAACAGAGGTCACTGGGGAAAACATCTAGAAAATGAAATATGCATGAATTAGTTAGTCCTTTATTAGAGTAATTTATCTCAGAGTTGGAGATCCATCTATTTAACCAGTATTTACTAAGCACTACTAATTGCTAAGCACTGGGTACATGAGGGAGAATAAGAAGATATGTTCCTTGTCCAGGACATGGGTTCGAGCCCTGGTTGGGGAAGATCCCACATGCCACGGAGCAACTAAGCCTGTGGGCCACAAATACTGAGCCTGCGCTCTGAAGCACGCGAGCCACAACTACTGAGCCTGCGTGCCACAACTACTGAAGCCCACGCACCTAGAGCCCATGCTCTGTAACAAGAGAAGCCACCACAGTGAGAAGACTGCGCACCGCAACGAAGAGTAGCCCTTGCTACTAGAGAAAGCCCATGTGCAACGAAGACCCAATGCAACTAAAAATAAAATTAATTAATTAATTAATTAAAAAAAAGAAGATATGTTCCCTGTCCAAATTGGAGATTACATTTTGCTAATGGGATGACAGATCCCTAACAAATAAATACCAAAATATATACATAATCACAAATTGTAACAAGTTACATAGAGCTGTTTAAAGAAATATTTGGTAAATCTGATTTGGCAGTTTTCTTCTTATATTTTGGAGCCAATATTTTTTCCCCCAGATCCCAAACATTTCTATGTCTCCAACATAGTGGTCACAGAAGACTCATAGCCCTAAGTGATATTACACTGACCCTTTATAAAACTGAAGACACGTAAGAGTAAAGCCCAATATTCTGCACAGGGGAAAGTGGGAAGTATGTTAGTCCAGTGAGGTCCAGGACATAATTTTTTGGTACTCTATCTTGCCATGCAGGGAATGTAAGAGCATGCCATTCTGCATATCTAGGCCATGCTTTGATAGGGTTCAGCTAGGAGACTGGCTGTCCATATGGAACTACCTCAAAAAATTGTGAAGTGCTGTTATTCTAGTTGCCAAACATGTGGCTTGAACAGGCGCAGGTGGCAGAGATAACATTCTATTACAGAAACCAGGTAATCTCATTTTTGTTTTTACCTACACAGTACGTTAAAGTTTTCTTTGAAAAGTGCTTATACGCACAAGAGGTAAAGTTCTCAGGGGTTAGGATCAGAGTGTAGAAGTTATTATTTAATAATGGGTAATTTAAAAAAATGTGTGAGGAAAACCATCAATTGCTTCTTTATTTAAGTGAGGAAAGCTGTTAGAGACAATTTGACTATTAAAAAACCCTTAGTATGGCCACTGTCAAACATCTGGCTTTGAGTAGCACTGCCACCTGGTGGTCCAGTTTGGAAAAACTTGTTTTAACACGCACTTAAAAGTATGAAAGAACAAATGACCACGCTGCTTAGAGTTATTTACCCTCTTTTTGAACATAGGCGGGTATCTGCCAAATACAACAATTTTAGGATTGAATAACTGGTAATAAGCTTATTTGGGAGAGCAGTCTGAAAACAAGCTGCCTCTTGGTTCCTTACGTTGACGATACAGCAGGAACTATCAGATCATCTTTCTACTCACACCAGAAAGATATCATTTGCACCAAGTTAAACTAGTTAAATCAATATGTGTTGCAGGAGACACACTGTCTAGAATGTCATTGGTAATAGCCACTTTTCTGGCAATAGCTCCCTAGCTAAATTAGTGGAATTAACACAGCTAAAGACTCTACCAACAGAAGGGGTCACTAGTTACAGAAAAGCCTTTTTCAGAGATATTACAAACGTTATACCAATGCATGTAGCACTGTCCAGGAGAGAAGGATGTTGAAACTTGGTTCATAATTTAGTCCTCAAGAGAGTTCGTCTTTGCTATGCATCAGGAGTAGCCCATCACATCTGCCCATGACCTGGATGAAATAGTCCTCTAGATAATGTACCTCCTTTGCTAAGTCATTTCCTGATAAATAATTCATCTTCTTGGGCATCCTGAATCCTTACCTTATACTGTAGACACAGACATTTTAGAAACTGGAAAGGGATACCACTTTCTAAACTAATAAATTGGCCCTCTGTTTTATATTACAGTCCAGCGCGAATTTATTCTTTGTTGGCCCATCACTGCCCTTCTGATCGTTTTCAAATGCGATGACTAATATAAGTCTAGTGTTGGATGGCTAATATTTTATACATTTATACATTCACCAAGGTAAATGCCATCTTCTGTGGCTTTTTAGCATATTCTTTATATTTCAACAGGGAATATGCATTGAGTTCACCATTATGAGAGACACTTGATTAGTAGGAAAAACATGGGTTCTGGAGTTGGACAAATTTGATTTGGCTGCTGCTTTCTATCATTTATTAGCAGTTTGACCATGGGTTATGAAATTTGCTGAACCTCAGCTATAATTAAGAGTTATTACTATATTAGTTAAATTATAAATGTTAAATGTCTAGTATTAATGGTAGTCATCATTATTTTAGTTATTTTACGTTAAATATATACAAAAGTGGGGCTATGATACAACACTGTTTTACATCATTTGCTTACTGCTTTAACATTTCCAAATGGCTGTGTTGAAACAAATTGGTCCAAAGCTTATGTCTACACATGAAACCAGAAAGTTACTGTGTAAAGTAATTTTTTTTTTTTTTTTTTTGCGGTATGCGGGCCTCTCACTGTTGTGGCCTCTCCCGTTGCGGAGCACAGGCTCCGGATGCGCAGGCTCAGCGGCCATGGCTCATGGGCCCAGCCGTTCCGCGGCACATGGGATCCTCCCGGACCGGGGCACGAACCCGTATCCCCTGCATCGGCAGGCGGACTCTCAACCACTGCTCCACCAGGGAGGCCCGTAAAGTAATTTTTAATTTGCTTGGTCACCAAGCCTCAAACAAGGAGCATTTTAGGATCTACAGACCATAAAAAATTACATAAAACAGTCTCTGGCCCAACCAAAACAGGAATCCTTGTATCTACAATCCCTCTGAAGGAAGCCACAGACAAATACAGCCCTCGGTAGCAGCAGCAGGAAGAGGAGGAGTAGTGACAGCTTTCATTTCTTGAGCACTTACTATACGCCAGGCACCTGGTTAACTGTTTTATGTAAAGTATCTTGCTCATCCTTATAAAAACCTCTGCTACGGATATTATCCCCATCTTAAGAGACGAGAGCCAAGGTTTAATGAGATTATTATGTAGTTTAAGGATATATGACCAGTAAACAGCACAATCAAAATGTGGTTCCAGATCTGAGTCTACATCTCATGCTTTTGACCACTGCTCCCTAATTGCTAAATGCAAGATTTTTTGCAGTTTGGTTTGAATTTTTGAGGAAAGAAACAAAAATGTTGGTAAAATATTTTAACCAAATATATTTCTAAGGGGCTCAATTCACAGTGCTGGATTAACATTTCTAGGCTGCTTCTGCTTCTCTGTCATACTTATCCAACCAAGAACTAGCCAGTTCTAGGCTTTCCAGATTGATTTTGATTGATTTTATTTCTTTCTATGAATTACTGTTAAGGGGAACCTCTTTTTGAAAGATAGTTGAAACAGAAGGTGGGTTTCCCTCACACAGATTTATGAAGGTTGCTTACAAAATGAAGAGCCTCCTGTTCCATCCTAGACCTCTCAGCCCTTAATGGTGGCATCTGAATTGGAAACACAAGAAAAGCTACATTGAAGCTGAGTAAATTCCAACTCAGCACTAAAAACTAAAGCAAACAAAAAAGAATCCTTAAAATAATTAATAATGGTGGTCCCTTTGATGAGAGATGTAGGTGAAATTCCTTTAAACTGCTCCCAAGGGAAGCCCATTTAACTATATACAGGGTTTTGTTATAGATATGGGAAGAAGAAGAGTTTTTCTCTTGGATTTAATCAGTTATCTTAAGACTTATAACTATAGGAAATAATATTTTAAAACTTTTCTAGAGAATATAAACAAGGTAAAAAAATGACTAATCTTGGAATTCAAATATATAGATATTATTACATTTAAAAAATCTTTTAAGGTGCAACCAGATATCTAAAGAATTTTTGTGTTTCTCAGCAAGGGGTCTGTCTTACTGGTGAGCATGGAGACTCAGGGAAAGAAAGGGGCATATTAGAGAAATGTAAATGGGGTAAGGTTTATACTTCAGACAGTCTGAATGCCTACAGTAGTAGAAGTTTACAAGCACCATACTTAGTTTATAGAATGTACTTAGATATCAAATAATGTAGATGCTAGAGTATATAATTAAAAAATAAACATTTTATGGATCAAGAGCCATGTTAGATATTTGATAAACATTATATTTAACCCTCGGTTACTCTAAAAAGTAGGAATTATTAGCTCTATTTTATGAATTTGGAAACTGAGGTTTGGAAAGAGGTTGAGAGGTTTTCTCGAGATCATAAATCATGGTAGGAAGTGTGGAAGTTAAGATTCAAACTCAGATCTTCTTGAGTCCAAAGCCCACGCTCTTTCCACTATATTAAGCAGGCTTTAGATCAATTTCCTTGCTCACTGCCAATTTTATTAGTTACTGGAAGAACTCCTAGTATCTTGGAGGAGAGGAATGGAATTAAAAATAAATTTACTATATTAATAATTAATACCAAATGGGAAAAAGTTGTTTAGAAGAAAACCTAGTGTATTAACATAGAGGAATAAATATTTCCACAGAAAGAAAATGCTAGGTTATCTTAAGTGTGTGCAGTGAGAACTGGGAAGTCAAGGTGAACTCCAGAAAACAAATACTACGCAAGTAAACTTCAAAACAAATTACAATTCTTTTAGGACTTCTTAATACGTACGAGTAAGATATTTAATAAAATGGGCAGCTATATTTGTGAATGTCCATTTCACAGCTCCTTTTTTTCAGGAGTTGTGGTGGCAAACTACAAAATGTTCAAGTGAAATCAGCAAAATAACAGGGCAAGGACCATGGATTAACCAAGGCTGTCTAGTGCATCCTGGTATCCTGCACATGCTCAATTCATGTCCCCATAATGAATTATTTTAAAATACATATGGTAATTGAAAAGATGTCCATCTCACTAATAACAAAAAAAATGTTAATGGAACAACAAAAGGTCAATTTTTACCTATCAGGTCAGTAAACAAGAAAAAGTCTGATAAGGCTTGGTGTTAACCAGGGTGTGAGAGACAGACATCTCCCTGCATTTCGAGGTGGAATTTGAGTCGATACAATATCTTGGGAGAATGACTTTGGTAACAGGTATGAAAAGAAACAATATTAACATTTAACAAGTCCATTTTGAAAATTTTATCTAAGGTGATAATAATGGATATTCACAAACATGTATGCAATACCTCCAAACTTACAACTACTAAAATATCTATCAGAGAAAAAAAATAAATCAATTATGATACATTCATCAGTAGAATACTATACAGTCATTAATATATCTACAGATATAGAGTATTTTGAATAAGTGATAGCTATACCATGTATTCATTATATGTATGATATTGAAGAATACATGTATTTCACAGTAGATAGCTTTTTTCCAACTAAAGGAACACAAATTCCAAAAAGCAGCCCTGATAATGATTGAAAGAATACATGAAATATTCAACAGAAATAAAATGCCAATCAAAGCTCCTTTTATTAGAGTTGAATAAGTGATACCCATATGGGCAAAGAGTGTAAATATATGTTACTATTTGGGTAATAATTTTATTGTTAAAGTTATTTTCTAACTTTTCTCTAGCAATGTCAATTCAAAAAGTAGATGTACACATTTGAAAAGAAAACAGTGTACGTTCATGAAATATGTATTATTGTTATAGAAGCGTTATGTTGACATCTTATACTTTGCTTTCTTGGTGAATTTTAAAATAAAAATGGCATCAGATACATTTTCACAGTTTTTTTTTACAAGTTAAACTTGAACTGATTCTCACTGATTCATTCTCTCTCTCAATAACATGCTGATACACTCTCACCCTACTTCATCTATTAGAAGAAGAAGCACTTACATTTAAGTAAAATCCATTAATAAAGCATCCCTTTAGTTGGAATCTAAAGGCTTATTCATAATGCCTGGATGAAAACTTACCTTTTTGACTTCTTTACTTGATCTGAATGTTTGCTGAACAAAAGAATCACTTTCAATGGCTTCAATTTCTTTGACTCTTTTTACTTGTTCTACCAGGGTGGCTTGGTCTAAAAAAGAGGGTATTATGTCAGTGTATTCTGGTGTGTCAGCTTGTTATCAACACTATACCTAAGCAATGTTCTTTCTATGAAGTAATTTTATGACTTATGAAATTTAACTGCATAGAAAAAAAAAAGACATTATGGTTAAGTTACAATAGAAACTTTTTGCCCCCCCCCGGAGACTCACAAAGATAACATTCCTATCCACTAAGACTCTCACCTAAAACCTAAAACATTGCTGAGAAGGTACTGCTAAAATGATTCAAGCTAATCTGTGCTAATCTGGAAGGAGGACTTTACATTTTTTCCCCAATTTTACTATGGAAAAACATAAAAGGAAAAAGGAATAAGAGCACAATGAATCCACCTGCACCCATCACTCAGCTTCTATAATCATTAATTTTCTGTTATTCTTATTTAATCTATCCATGCCCACTTCAATTTTGGGGGATGGACCTGGAGTATTTAAAAGTAAATCCCAGACACAATGCCATGTTACCCCTAAATATTTTTTTAGGCATCTCAGATAAGGGCTTAAAAAAACAAAACAAACTAGTAACATAACTACAATACCATCTTTAAACCCAACGTTACCAGTAATAATTCCTTAATATAATCTTATATAATCCATGTTTAATTTTCACTGATTGTCCAAGTGTTGTTTTTTACAGATGGTTTGTCTGAAACAGGATCCAAACAAGGTCCACACATTACACTTAGTTGACAAGTATCTTAAATTCCTTTTAATCACTTACGGTCCACCATCCCTTCCTTTCATTGTCATTTATTTATTGAAGAAAATTGATCATTTAGCCTTTACAATTTTCTACATTCTGGATTTTGCTGATTTTATTCTCATGGTGTCATTTAACATGTTCTTCTATCCTTCATATTTTGTGTAAACCAGCAGTTAGATCTAGACAGGGATAAGATTCAGGTTCAATTTCTTTTGGTAAAGAATACATCACAAACAAAACAAAACAAAACAAAACAAAAAAAACTATACTTAGGGGCTTCCCTGGTGGCGCAGTGGTTGAGAGTCCGCCTGCCGATGCAGGGGACACGGGTTCGTGCCCTGGTCCGGGAAGATCCCACATGCTGCAGAGCGGCTGGGCCCGTGAGCCATGGCTGCTGAGCCTGCGCGTCCGGAGCCTGTGCTCCACAATGGGAAGGCCACAACAGTGAGAGGCCCGCGTACCACAAAAAAAAAAAAAAAAGAATACATCACAGGTGGTACTGTGTAATTCCTATTACATCATATCAGGATGTGCTTCTCCCACTTCTAATGATGTTAAGATTGATCAGTGTGTCCAAGGTGATGTCAGCCTGACCCTAGTTCTCCACCAACCTTTCACTTAATGGTTTTAGCAGACAATGTTTGTTGCTTATCTCCATTATTTTATTAGACATTGCAAAATGGTCATCTTTTTTCTAATTCTATTATTTGTCCTGCATTTATTAGCTGTGATTCGAAGAACTTCCTTCATCGACTACTTTGTAACTGTGAAATATAGTCTGTAGAGGAAAAGGCAGAATAAATATTAATTCTTTCCCTTAATTTATCAATTTTGGTCCAAAGATGACCATTATGAGCTCATGAATATTTATATATGTAATGTACTTCAGTCCATCGTAGTCATTTTCATATTTTGATTCTTTGGGTAGTGGGAGCCTCTTCATGTTGGTCCCTGCATCCTTTTGATATGATCTCTTTTGTTAAAGTGTGATAAGATGTCCCAGGTTCATCCTGTGCAGTTCCTGTCTCAGACTTGAAATCAGCCATTTCTCCAAAGGGCTTGGATTCCTTTTAGTGGGGAATGATACTTAAAGACAGTAACCTGAGCAGTAGGGGTGTTTGTTGTTACTGGATTGTCACCGCTTCTCAGCTTTTTCAGTGGGTGGGGTAGGAAATATGTACTTTTAGAAAAGAAAATCGAATGTGAGTTATATTTGTATATCTTTTCTCTTATTCTAAGAATATTAGGCCTTAATGATGTGATCAAAAGTACTTAGTTGTTTTTCCTAATATGTGAGTTGAATATATATTAGTTTCAAAATAATAAGACAAATATTACTATTAACAATAAGATGAATTAATAAAGTTTAAAATTTCTTTATGGTTCTTTTTGATCTTAGGATTTATTCCACTGATGAATTGTCAAAACACTATACTCTAAAGTCACTTGAAATAATTCTCCATGTGATTATGCTACCAACTTGATATATAGTTAGGTTCATTTGTTTCAGTTTTTTTTTTAAATCTTGTTTTGCTCTACTGTTTTCATAATTAATATTTGTTTTTTAATTGCATAAAACACTTACATGCTTTCAAAGTCAAAATTAAAACAACATCATTCAGAGAAGTCTAGGTTTCCTTTCCTATCCCATTCCCCCAATCCATAGGTAACTATTTTTTATTAGGTTTTGATTTTTATCCTTCCATTGCTTATTTCTGAAAATATAAGTATACATATTCTCTTCTTTCTTACACAAAATTAGCATACTATACATTCTTATGTATATTACTTCTCTCACTTTTAACACTATGTTTTCCAGTATAGAGACTTCCTCATTCTATGTTACAGCTATACAGTAACCTATTTTATGGTTTTATGATAGTTTTTTCCTACCAATACCCTATTGATGGTCATTTGAATTGTTTCCAGTCCTTTGTTTTTACAATTAGTGCTTTAATAAATAGCCACAGGCATGCATCATTTCATACTTTTGTATTTTTTTTTTCACATGCTAGCTGGGCAGGAAAAATGCAACATTATGGTTCACAACCTTACTGTTTAAACTCTTGGTCTAAGCTGAAACGAATACACACCTGAATTAGGAGCCACTGAATACTCAGCTAAGGCATCTAAAAATGCCGGGGTTTTAGCCTATATGAATAATAACTGAATTTATTAAAAAAAACTGTAATAACTGGTTTAACAAGGTAGAGTTATTTGCATCAAAGTAATTTTTACATACTAAGTTGAAAAGGTTAAATGATATAGAGAGTATGAAATCTGGTCTAACACATTCAATAAAAATTAACATTTTATGAAAAATCTCTGCTTCAATTTTTGGCCAATCACAAATTATAAGCATATAGCCTTATGCAAGTTTCAGTTTATTTAAGAGAAAGACAGTGCTTCTGAGATGTGTCCCTGACAGCTGTAACCAGTCTTTTCTCAGGTGAGAAATCCCGCATGGAATGTTTGGAAGTAACAGCTGTCACAGCCAACACTCCCATCTTTGGAAGAATATATTTTGCTATATAAAAAGCAAACACTGTCAGAGTGTCATGGAAGAGCAAATAGTTCCACATGCTTTAGAATAAAAGCTCCTTTTAATTATGCAATGTACTAACTGAGCATGTGAAATGAGAGAAGACTCTTTGCCCAGCTAACTTATTAACACATGCCGTACCAGAGGATAATATTTTTACTAGTTACATATATAATGGCATTAATATAGCAGAGAAAAATCATAATGGATACCATTCCAAGTGATTCAACTTTAATTGGTCAACATGAAAACACATTTGTTTGTGTATGTGTTAGTTTCACAATTATTTCACAATCATTATTTCCCAACCAAAAACAATATTTCTGACTTCAGGATGATGTCTCATATGTATCAACTGTTTGACCCCTCGGATTTTTTCTCTAACATATTCCCTCATTTGGATTTACAAAGCACATCATTAGTATTAAATGTCAGAGGTGAGCTCACAAACAGTACTTGATGTCTAAAGCTTGCAGTGTTTGTAGCTTTAAATACGGGCATACAACCAGCTCCTAATACAAATAAAAGTGTTATCATAGAAGCTGGCCAAAGGGCCAGTATATTTAACAAAATAGCACTGGGGAAACTGTAAAGGAAGGAAGGAGAAAGATTAGAGGAAAACCAGAACATTATCTTTGTGTTTCTTTAAAGATCACTTCAGGACTAACAAAGTGACAGGGCAGATAGGGGAAAGCCTGTCTGCTTGACTTACAATATGAAAATAAACCAACATAGCTTTTACCTTTCAATGTGGGAACCATTTTACTGGTGATATTTAAATTAAGGAATGTGATATTTAAATTAAAGAGTAAGAGAGTGATATATAAATTAAATTTCTTTAACATCTTTATTGGAGTATAATTGCTTTACAATGCTGTGTTAATTTCTGCTATATAACAAAGTGAATCAGCTATATGTATACATATATCCCCATATCCCCTCCCTCTTGCGTCTCCCTCCCACCCTCCCTATCCCACTCCTCTCGGTCGTCACAAAGCACTGAGCTGATCTCCTTTGCTATGTGGCTGCTTCCCACTAGCTATCTATTTTACATTTGGTAGTGTATATATGCCCATGCCACTCTCTCACTTTGTCCCAGCTTACCCTTCCCCCTCCCCATGTCCTCAGGTCTGTTCTCTAGTAGGTCTGCGTCTTTATTCCTGTCCTGCCCCTAGGTTCATCAGAACCATTTTTTTTTTTTAGATTCCATATATATGTGTTAGCATACGGTATTTGTTTTTCTCTTTCTGACTTAACTTCACTCTGTATGACAGACTCTAGGTCCATCCACCTCACTACAAATAACTCAATTTCATTTCTTTTCATGGCTGAGTAATATTCCATTGAATATATGTGCCACATCTTCATACATTCATTTGTCAATGGACACTTAGGTTGCTTCCATGTCCTGGCTATTGTAAATAGTGCTGCAATGAACACTGTGGTACATGTCTCCTTTTGAATTATGGTTTTCTCAGGGTATATGCCCAGTAGTGGGATTGCTGGGTCATATGGTAATTCTATGTTTAGTTTTTTAAGGATCCTCCATACTGTTCTCCATAGTGGCTGTATCAATTTACATTCCCACCAACAGTGCAAGAGGGTTCCCTTTTCTCCACACCCTCTCCAGCATTTATTGTTTGTAGATTATAAATTAAAATTTGAAAGACGCATGGGAGATTTCATTTTTAGCCTTATAAATAGCTCAGCTCCACACTGTCTGAAAACAGGCATAAAAAATGTTTTAAACTGCTTCATACTCAAAATTCTAAGATCAATATCCACAAATATATGTCTTAAATATAACCCTGTCATTTTGGGAAGCAGAATAAAACAATCAATAATATATAGTAAATTGTTTTATTTTTTATTTTATTTTTAAAATATTTATTTATTTGTTTGTTTGGCTGCACCTGGTCTTCATTGTGGCACACAGGATCTTCACTGCCACGTACAGGATCTTCGTTGTGGCACGTGGGATCTTTTAGTTGTGGCAGGCAGGCTCTTAGTTGCGTCATGCGGGATCTAGTTCCCTGACCAGGGATTGAACCCAGGCCCTCTGCACTCGGAGCGCAGAGTCTTAACCACCACTGGACCACCAGGGAAGTCCCTATAGTAAACTGTTTCACATTCAGGCTCTTAAGTTTAACATGCCAATTTGTCATTTAAAAATTCTGTACCAATTTTAAGACTGGGAAGAATGTGAATTAAAACTAGTTATTGTTTATATTTTTATTTTTTTAAAACATTTATTTATTTATTTGGTTGCATTCGGTCTTAGTTGTGGCAGGCAGGCTTCTTAGTTGGGGCTTGCTGGCTCCTTAGTTGCGGCATGTGGGCTCCTCAGTTGTGGTATGCGAACTCTTAGTTGCCGCATGCATGTGGGACCTAGTTCCCTGACCAGGGATCAAACCAGACCCCCTGCATTGGGAGCACAGAGTCTTAACCACTGCGCCAACAGGGAAGTCCCCTAGTTATTGTTTATATGCTTGGCATGAATGCCTAGCGTACAAAGTATCTTGTACTCATCAGCCATGAGGTAAAAATGAAAACAAGTGACAAAGTTATTGGGAGAATAAAAATTACAGGATGTTTCTGGGGCTTCCCTGGTGGTGCAGTGGTTAGGAATCCACCTGCTAGTGCAGGGGACACGGGTTCGAGACCTGGTCTAGGAGGATCCCACATGCCGTGGAGCAACTAAGCCCGTGCACCACAACGACTGAGCCTGCGCTCTAGAGCCCGCGAGCCACAACTACTGAAGCCCGTGCACCTGGAGCCCGTGCTCTGCAAAAGGGGAAGACCCCAATGAGAAGCCCATGCACCAAAATGAGAAGCCCATGCACCACAACGAAGAGTGGCCCCCGCTCACCGCAACTAGGGAAAGCCCATGCGCAGCCAAAAATAAATAAATAAATTTAAAAAATTACAGGATGTTTCTGAACATTAACATGGTAAACATTAAGTAAACATATCTATTTGCACTTGATGCTTTTTGATAAACAAAATGACTTCCATAGGTTGCTTGCAAGATGTCCGTAGAATATTTCATATTTCATAATAAAAGAGAAAATAATGGAATCAGAAAGCTAAGTCACTACAGACTAAAAAAGTCAATAACTCACTGCATGGACAATTATTTTGTTCTTTTTGTGATGAAAAATTAAAATCAAATATTTTATTAGTTGTTGATGTTATATTATAAAAATTAGGTTCACCTGCTACTTTGAGTTATATTTGACAATTTCACATGACACATTTACAGAATTTTCTGTGTTATCAAAAGGTACACAAATTTAAGATTAGTAGATAAAGATGACAAGGTCCAATATAAACCTTTTATTTGAAAAGGCAAAATTTAAATATGTACACCATTTGCAGATTACCACCAAGCCAACCTCTCTAAACTGGCAGCAATGCTAGGCAGAGAACAGCAGATGGCACTATTACCCAAAATGTAATGGGCTAAGTGACAACATGAGTTTCACGAAAGGTACCTTACACATTAAAATCTCATCTCCAAATGACTACTTTTGAATATTAATAATTTATGAATTTCCCCAAAGTTAAAATGCATTTTATATTACAAAGAGTTTGGGTTGGTTGGCTTCATAGTTATTGAGTTACTTATGCTACTTTTCTCTCCCAAGGGGAAAAAAAATTTCTATACTAATACTACTGCTACAAATACATGAATAATACAAGAGAAGATCTTATTTTCAGTTTAAATGGATTCAAATTTTAGTCAAGAATGGAAATATCTGCAAAATTCCCTTTTATGGTACAATAGACACTGAAAACAAAGTCTTTGAAATATAAAGCATTTTCAAGTGCTTTGCAAGAACGAAAGAAAAAAAGCAAATACCAAACTGGCTATTCAATAAATAAGTAAATGGAGATGGCTGTTCAATAAAATCTGTAGACAAATAAAACATGCCATAAAGCTTACTTGGAATTCTAAAGTTAAAGCAACTCCTCATGAACACAAATTTTAATGAAACATAGCCACTGCTTTCCCTTCAAAACAGTTCAAAACAGTGTATTTTAAATAAGTTTCTTTCATTAAAACATATATTAGAAATCCATCCAACCATAACATTTTAAGGTTGTTCATAAATCTCATATCCCTGGGCACCAATTTCCAGAACCGATATCCACAAATAATGTGAAAGATGAGAAAACTTCTTAAGTAGAATGTGGCTTGTCTATCAGCCTTCTGGAAGCTTATGATACAGTACCAAGTTATATATGTCAGTGAGGCTCCTGGAGTGTCTCTAATAACAACACCCCCTTGGATGGGGTCCAAGACAGCCTCATAACAAACTGCTTTCCATGTCAAATTAAGTAATAAGAATAAATTTAATGTGACTGAACCAGTGAAGAATTTCTGATAAACATTTTAATAAGTGCAAGTGAATTGAGCATCAGACTAGGTTTTATGAAAAACAAAATCCATACTAAAAATCCACACAAATTCCACCTCATTTAGTTCCTCTCACCTAGAATGCTCTTACCTTTTCTGAATCCTCCCTGTCACTTCCCTTGCCACCTCTGAGAAAAGGGGCCTCTTCTATAATTCATTTGGCTCTCAGCATATGTTACCTCCCACTGATATTAATCTCTTCATGAGCAAAAGCTTCATTTCCCCAGCTAGAGGGGACATACCCTTCTGTGTCAACTCCAGGAGTTGGTATAGTATGCTCTATTATTTAGCAAGCAGTCAATAAACATTTGTTGAAAACTTAAAAATTAAGGGGCATTAAAATAACCATTAAAAAAAAACATCATGGGGCTTCCCTGGTGGCACAGTGGTTGAGAGTCCGCCTGCTGATGCAGGGGACACAGGTTCGTGCCCCGGTCCGGGAAGATCCCACATGCCGCGGAGCGGCTAGGCCCGTGAGCCATGGCTGCTGAGCCTGCGCGTCCGGAGCCTGTGCTCCGCAACGGGAGAGGCCACAACAGTCAGAGGCCCGTGTACTGCAAAAAAAAAAAAAAAAAAAAAAAAAAAAAAAAAATCATGGGGGAGAAATGTCAAATTATAAAAGGTTTTGTAACTTTAAGAAATTAAATGGGGGCTTCCCTGGTGGTGCAGTGGTTGAGGGTCCGCCTGCCGATGCAGGGGACGCGGGTTCGTGCCCCGGTCTGGGAGGATCCCACATGCCGCGGAGTGGCTAGGCCCGTGAGCCATGGCCGCTGAGCCTGCGCGTCCGGAGCCTGTGCTCCGCAACAGGAGAGGGCACAACAGTGAGAGGCCTGCGTACCGCAAAATAATAATAATAATAAATAAATAAATTTAAAAAAAAAAAAAAAGAAATTAAATGTCTCTAAGTGGTTAGTTTTAACAGCTCTAGGTTCAGACTATCTGGATTGAACACTGTCTCTTCTACTTATTAGCTTTGTGACCTTGGGCAAGTGCGTTGTGGTGGTCTCAGTTCTCTCCTCTGTGGCATGGGGATAATAGGTGAAACATCGTAGGATGGTTGAGAGGTTGCCTCCCTCCTTTCTTCCTTCCCTTTCTCTCTCCTTTCCTACTTCCAAATATTTGAGCACACTCAGGCATTGTTCTGCATACCAGGGTTTAGAGACAAGAGGTTCTTTCTTCCCTCATGGAGCTTATGTGTCAATGGAAGAAGCAAATAATAAACATGTAAATAAACAATATAATATCAAGGAAAATAGAGCAGGGTAGAGGGCTACAAAGGAGAAAGTGGGGCTATCTCAGATGGGGTAACCAGGAAAGAACTCCCTGACATGGTGATTTCAGCATAAAGAAGAATCATGTGAAGGAACAAGTCATGAAAATCTGGGAGATGACACTTGTGTTCAGCACAGGGCTGAGGAAGCATTAAGAACACTTAGTAACTGAGAGCTATTACTAGTAACAGGACTAGAGGGCTGATTTAGTAATTGTACTAAGACATGGAAGTTGGCTAAAAAGTTGGTATATAAACCTCAATTTCTGGCCATATAGAATCCTAATGGATGTCTACTACCACACACTCGCTAAAATGGTAGTCATGTGGTAGAAATCATGTTTTAAAACAGACGTATATTTGATCATCAATATCTGGGATGCCTTTCTAGTGAGGAAGGTCATAGAGGCTAATTTTTCTTTTAAATGGTTGTTAAAAAGGCCAAATGAGCTGTTATGGTAGCAGAAGCAGTAATCACGGCAGTAACAGAATCTTACATTTACGGCACTGAGTGCTAAGCACTTCACATGGATTACCTCTTTTAACTATCATAACCATAAGAGATAGTACTATTATTATTTTTATTGTACAGATGAGAAACTGAGGCTAAGTAACTTGGCCAAGGTCACTGGGCTAGTTGGTGGTAGAAATGGGATCCAATCCCTGAACTGTGATCCAGTCATTATTTCCTAGTCAAATAAATTCTTTACCCACTCCTGCCAAGAAACATATATTCTTCTTCCTTCTTACCCATTTACTAGAATAATAAATGTTCTTGGTATTGTTCTTATTCTGCATTTTAATGCTTATACATTCAGTAAAATACAACGTAGCTTTATTTTTGGAGGAGATGCCATATATTTTGTCTTGGTTTTCTGGCGTTATCTTGAGCTCGATTACAGATGTATATTTTCGGAATCTTTCATACTCGAATAAATTTTTAAAGAATTATATATGTCACATTCTGAAAACCTTTATTAATGAATAAAAGAAATAAAGTTTTTAGAAAACTTATCATTCTTTCGTTTAAGCCTGAAGACAATCTGAATGGTAAATTACTACTTTAGAGCTGTTCTTTATTTATTGTGCATCAATTGTTGCTACAAAAAACTAGAATGGTTTCTGAGAATTTGGCTAAACAAACAACCACTATGCAGACGAACTACACAGACTATTACTGCCTTATGCTTCTCTCAAATGTAATAAACATGGGTAGTCAAATCCACTTTCAATAGTGGTAAGTAATAATTCCAACAAAGCTAAAGATACTAGAAGTTTTCTTATTTTAATAGGATAGAAGAAAGGAATATAATTTGAAGTATACTGGATTAACAGAGAACACAGACTCTGAAGTTGCTATTTGTTATCCATTTTAATTCCAGAATTCTTATTGACTCTTTAATTAAAATTCTGTAGATGGAAGAGTTGTATGTTTCTAAGGAACTTGAAGTGAATGCTGTCTGCCAGCCATCTCCAAACACTCCATAACCACACACAACTCGCCTGTCAGGAGAGCTAATGCAG
The DNA here is from genome assembly GCF_964165515.1 of Mesoplodon bidens. NCBI lineage: Eukaryota > Metazoa > Chordata > Mammalia > Artiodactyla > Ziphiidae > Mesoplodon > Mesoplodon bidens. The sequence continues at coordinate 76,836,110 of NC_138161.1, read as the reverse complement.
ACATCGCAGGGCACACCACATTTGTCACTGTGGCTAATATCAGAGACACGCAGCTCTTTTTTCTTAGCACACAAAAGCAAGATATGTAATTCAATGCTCAATTTACCCTTGTCTCACAGGAGATTTTTCCCCGCTAATTGATAGAAATTAAGCCATTAATCAAGCCACTAGCCATCATTCAAACCAGAGAAGATGAATACAAACTTTCATCATAACCACCTTCTCCATTTTAGTGTTCATTAGCATTAATTTTTAATGCAATTATGCTATTCTTTTACGCTGAGCTCATAAATTACTGCTCTTTTGTTGCTGGCTGGCCTTGTAAAATCCAAACTAATGCTTTGTACTCTGATCTTAAAGGCAATTAGTAGGTTCTTCTATCTTTTATATCTTTGCATCCCCAATAACATATATATGTGTGTGTGTGTGTGTGTGTATACACATATATATACATACATACATACATATATATATGTATATAACGAACATCCATGAACACCCAAATGCTATGCCTGTTGGTTTTTTTAATGTCTCTATATAAAATCTGTGTGAACATATAAATGTAGTAAAATGTACCTAAAGTAAATAAATACACATACCACATACATTACAAAATATAGATGTTAATATAAAAATAAGATCTCATACTCATACTGTATTTTGGGTTTAATATAAAGATATTCTTATAGTTTCTCATGATTAAAAAGTACTGCATCATTGTAGTAAAGTTACATTTTTATAACAAATTAGAGAAAATAAGAATATTAATAGTGACTAAGATACATACTTGTAAGGGTCAAAAAACTACTAAAAGCAGAAAGAATAACTACAAAATATCAAAATCCCTTAGTTCTTTATCTAGGGTTATTGTTTTATGTTTAAATCCTTATTTTAAAAAACTTGTGTTGAAACCTGAAAATTAATGAGATGAAAATGAAGAGTAATGGAAAATCAGAAGAACCATTTACCCAAAAGTGTGTTTATAAGTGCATATAATAACTCCATAGCCTTATATTTTGCAACGGGAATGCATCAGTTTATTAGAGGATGACAGTAAAATAAGACAAATTTTCCATAAATGAATATTGAAGCCAGAGACAGCGTATCCACTCAGTCCTCCATCCGAGAGAAAGTGGAAAGATGTACCCTCCTTATGGTCCCCCAAAAGCAGTGGTTATGCTCACTCCTAGGTGCAGAGGAGATAAAAAAAAAAAAAAATCTGCAACTCTCTTCTTTGTATAACCCCAGTAATGCTTTTGCCTTTTTTTGCAAGTTGCTATGTTCTGGCCGCCCACTAGCTAGAGAAAGGGTGCATATGTGGCATAAAGATTAATGAAATAAAACTTACTGGGGAGAATGGGAGAAAATATTTGCAAACAAAGCAACTGACAAAGGATTAATCTCTAAAATATACAAGCAGCACATGCAGCTCAATATCAAAAAGACAAATAACCCAATCCAAAAATGGGCAGAGACCTAAATAGACATTTCTCCGAAGAAGATATACAGATTGCCAACAAACACATGAAAGGATGTTCAACATCACTAATCATTAGAGAAATGCAAAACAAAACTACAATGAGGTGTCACCTCACACCAGTCAGAATGGCCATCATCAAAAAATCTACAAATAATAAATGCTGGAGAGGGTGTGGAGAAAAGGGGACCCTCTTGCACTGTTGGTGGGAATGTAAATTGATACAGCCACTATGGAGAGCAGTATGGAGGTTCCTTAAAAAACTAAAAATAGAACTACCATATGACCCAGCAATTCCACTATTGGGCATATACCCTGAGAAAACCATAATTCAAAAAGAGTCATGTACCACAATGTTCATTGCAGCTCTATTTGCAATAGCCAGGGCATGGAAGCAACCTAAGTGTCCATTGACAGATGATGGATAAAGAAGATGTAGCACATATATACAATGGAATATTACTCAGCCATAAAAAGAAACGAAATTGAGTTATTTGTAGTGAGGTGGATGGACCTAGTGTCTGTCATACAGAGTGAAGTTAAGTCAGAAAGAGAAAAACAAATACCGTATGCTAACACATATATATAGAATCTAAAAAAAAAAAAAAGAAAAAATGGTTCTGAAGAACCTAGGGGCAGGACAGGGATAAAGATGCAGACGTACAGAATGGACGTGAGGACGCCGGGAGGGGGAAGGGTAAGCTGGGATGAAGTGAGAGAGTGGCACTGACATATATACACTACCTAATGTAAAATAGATAGCTCGTGGGAAGCAGCCGCATAGCACAGGGAGATCAGTTTGGTGCTTTGTGACCACCTAGAAGGGTGGGATAGGGAGGGTGGGAGGGAGATGCAAGAGGGAGGAGATATGGGGATACATGTATATATATAGCTGATTCACTTTGTTACAAAGCAGAAGCTAACACACCATTATAAAGCAATTATACTCCAATAAAGATGTTAAAAATAAATAAATAAAAATATAAATTTTATATATACACACAAATACATACACACATAAACACTTCCAGGCCTGCTTGAATTCACTTAATAATCACAAAATGGATATCATAATATCAGCACTAAAAATAAACCTTTGAAAATGAAACCACTGCAAATCCACAATTAATTTAAAACATTTCAAGAAGAGTTTTTACAGGCTGACTCAGGGCTTGATCCTGGCAGCCAGATGGATATAGGAGGTCAATAATCTAGAAGCAATGAGACAGTGATTAGCCAGACAGTAAAACAAGTACCCAGAAGCAATTACTGTCTAACACATCAGAAAGCCATTTGACCAAAATAGGCAGAAAATGGATTTAAAAGATAAATTTCAATATCTCCCTGCTGTCTTTCTAAAAATCTTGTTTAGTAAACACATTCGTAAAGCCAGTTACTACCTTAAATGATAATTACTCACTGCAAAAAGTCTTTGTTCAGAAGTGATGACTGACTGGAAGGTTCCTTGTAAACAAAACAAGTTTACTTGTTCCTCCATATGCTGACTGTGAGGGAGAACATATTTATTTCTCTGTGACTGTCCAGTCAGAGATACTGCAAAGCTGTAAGCTCTAAGAGAATCGGATCTGGTCCAAAAGGTTATCAACCATCCTGAAATTTTGCTATAAAGTAGCAATGTGCCAAAGAGCGTGAATGATGTTTGAAAGACTAACAAGAAAAGTGTTGGGGTCATACTAAGAATTCACTAAGACTCTAGTAGGTATTTGTTCAATGATGAGCTGAACACAGACAGGCTACTATTGCTAAAGAATGTGGCATTCCTTTATTGGGGAGGGAAGCTCCTTGAAGACTCCCTCTCTCTCTTTGGAAAATGGTAGATACTTATTTATTGCTCTCAAGAATTTCTACAGAGTACTTAAAAGCGAGCTTTTTTCTTTTTTTTTCTTTGTGGTACACGGGCCTCTTACTGTTGTGGTCCCTCCTGTTGCGGAGCACAAGCTCCGGACGCGCAGGCCCAGAGGCCGTGGCTCACGGGCCCAGCTGCTCCGCGGTATGTGGGATCTTCCTGGACTGGGGCACGAACCCGTGTCCCCTGCATCCACTGCGCCACCAGGGAAGCCCCATAAAAGCTAGCTTCTCATTGTCCTGGAAACTACTAAGTGATGACCTTTATAGGAGCAGAATTCTATTTCTATTTCTTTTCTGACCCATTACTCAACAAAGGTGACAACTCCCTTATTCTTGAAACTTTTTTATTTGGCTTCCATGACACCTTACACTCCAGGTTTTCTTTCTCCTCACTGGTCACAATTCCTCATTTTCCTATACAGGCCCCTCTAAATGTTAGGGTGCCCCAGTGCTCAGACTGGGCCCATTTTTCTTCTCTATCTTTTTTTCTCTCTCTAGGTGACCCATAGCTCTAAATACCATCTATATGCTTATGACCCTCAAATTTTTAGGTCCTAACATCTTTACCAAACTCCAGACCTTGATTTTTCTCTCTTACCCCCTAAATTTAAACTATCCCTTTCCATTAGCTCCTGTCTCTTTTAGAATAAAATTCAAACTCCATACTCTTACTGACAAAATCCTATGTAATCTGGATCCTGCTAAACTCTTCAACCAAATCTCTAATGCTTGTCCTAGCCACACTGGCCTTCTTAAGCATTCTCAACTTGCTTCCCCCTTAGGATCTTTAGAGAAGCTGTTCCCACCACCTAGAATGATCTGCATGGCAAGTTGCTTTTTGTTCAGATTTAGTTTAAATGCCAGCTCAAGGAGGCCTTCCCATAGCACTCAGTCTAAAGTAGCCAATGTTCATTCTCTAGCACATCAAGAGAGTGTAGAGAAACCAGTTAATTGTGAGGCTATTACAGGGATCAAGGCAAGAGATGATGACTACGCAGATCAGCGGTGACAGATAAGATGGGGACATATTTTAAATAAAGAATAGACACTAATTTTGTACAGAGTGAGGCAAAGAGAAGAATCAAGCTGATTTTCAAGTTTCTGGATCGAGTAACTAGATAAACAGTAGTGTTATTTACTAAGACAAAGAAGACTTGGGCGTGGAATTAAGAGTTCAATTTTAAAGATGATGACTTTGAGATGCTTGTAGGTTTTAAAAAGAAAGTCTCTAAGTCTGGAGCTCAAAAGAGAAAGTCTGGGCTGACGATATAAACTTTGAAGTAATAAGCATATACAAAGCATTTACTCCAATGGAAAATGATAAATTCACTCAAGGAGAAAAGAGATAGAAAGGAACTGAGTTCCAGTGAATACAAACACTTGCAGACTGGGTAGAAGGAAGAGAGAGGGCTGGTCAGGGCTGGCAGCAAAATCAGGTAAGTATCATGCTGTATTTTAAGTGAAAGAAGGGATGTTTCAAGAAGAAGTGTGGTGAGTTGCATTGAATGCTGCTGCAAGGTTGAATGTGATAAGAAAAATTCCACTAGATTTGGCAAATTAGACAGTATTGGTGATTTTGAAAAAAGCAGTTTTAATGGAGTGATGTGGTAAGTCACACTGAAGAGGAATGACACTTAAATGAAGATTTCTGTTTCCTAGAATATGGAGGATAATATTCTCTAAATGATACCTGTGCTGAACACAAGAACAAATAATGCTAGATAAAATACTTTTTTAAAAATTTAATTAAATGTATTGCTGAGATCACATGAAGTAAGGAATCCACAAAGACCAAAAAGGAAGTTTATAGTCTTAGTAAGTCCTGTACTCATAAAGAAATCGAATCATTTGTGAAAAATTTTTTTATAAACACTAGGTTCAGAAGGTTTTACATAAAAATTCTACCAAAACTTCAAGGAAAAGATAATTTTGTTGTCATACAAACTGACTTCCTAACTCACTTTATAGGCTAGTACAAACATGCTATCAAAAAAAGTCAAGAATAGTACAAAAATGGAGAAGCTGTAGAAGCAGGTCATGAATGCAGATGCAAAAAGGGTAAGAGGGAAAAATACACACACATCTATTTGTACACAAATATATATTATTTATATAATAATTTAATATATGAACAGATTAAATCAAGGAATGTTTTAAAAAAAGATAACACATCAAAATCATGTTGGATGAGTCTTAGGACCGTAGATTTGGTTCAACTTTAGAAGATATGTTAATGTAATTCATAATATCGTCTGATTAAAGGAGAAAAACTAAACTAAAAACCTAAATTCTTTGACAAAGTGCAATATTTATTTGAGATTAAAAACAAACTAGGAAAGGAAGGAAACATCTCTAACCTAAAAAGAGAATGTACCCCTGTCCCACAAACTAAACCAAAATGAAAAAGGTAAGGCAAATACACTTAATGGTATAATGTTTAAAAACAATATATTTTTTAAAAATTTAATTAATTTATTTTTATTAAAAAATCTTTTTTATATCTTTATTGGAGTATAATTGCTTTACAGTGTTGTGTTAGTTTCTGCTGTACAACAAAGTGAATCAGCTATATGTATTCATATATCCCCATACCCCGCCCTCTTGAGCCTCCCTCCCACCTTCCCTATCCTACCCCTCTAGATCTTCACAAAGCATCAAGCTGACCTCCCTTTGCTATGCAGCAGCTTCCCGCTAGCCATCCATTTTACATTTGGTAGTGTATACATGGCAATGCTATTCTCTCACTTCGTCCCAGTTTCCCCTTCCCCCGCTGTGTCCTCAAGTCCGTTCTCTACATCTGCGTCTTTATTCGTGCCCTGCCACTAGGTTCATAAGTACTGTTTTTTTTAGATTCCATATATATTCATTAGCATATGGTATTTGTAAAAAGAATATTTTTATGCCCACAAACAGGATAATGATGCTAGCTAGCTATCACCACTTCTATTAGGTATTGGTGGTCCTAGTCAGTGAAGTAAGATTTTAAAAAGAAACAAATGATATAACAAATGGAAAGGAAGAAACGAAAAAGTCACTATTATTCGATAATATTTTTGTCTATATAGAAAACCCAAAAGTATCTACAGATAATTTATTAGTTAGGTACAAAATCAATATTTAAGAGTCAATTGCATTTGTATATATCAGCCATGAGAAGAAAATATAATTAAAAAATAATATTTTAATAGCATAAAAATGTAACTCATCTACAAATAAATCCAACAAATTATGTGCTAGTCCGTTAGTAAGAAAATTGTAAAAGTTTATTAACAGACACTAAAGAAGACCTAAGTAAGTATGAAGAGCTATACCATGTTAAAGGATAAGAAGACACAATATCATAAAGATATCATTTCTTACCAAATCAATCTACAGAGTCAATGTAATTTCAGTAAAAATCCCAGGATATCAATTGATCAGTCTATCTATTTACTCTTCTATTTAGTGAATCTCAAAAAATTCTCAAATTTATTCAGAAAGGCAAAGATTAAAAATAACCAAAATATTCACATAGAAGAAAAATGAGGTTGGTGACGTCTTATCAGATGTCAAGACTTATTATAAAGCTAGTAACTAACTAATACATGCTCTATTAGTACAGGGATAAATAAAATTGACCAATACAATAGGACAGAGAGGACAGAAATAGTCTACACATATTGGGAAATCTGGTTGATGAAGGAGCTGGCATTGCAGTTTAGTAGGGAAAAAGGAGTACTGAATAAATGATATTGGGATAAACAGTGACCTATATGAAAAAAAAAATGGATCCCTATAGTGCACCATATACAAAAATCAATTCCAGGTGACTTAAAGATTTAACCATGAAAGATAAAACTTTTAGAAGAATATGTAGGAGAATATGCTTATGTCCTTGAATTAAGGAAGAATTTCTGAAACAGCGCATAAAAAATACAAAACATAAAAGAAAGGACTGGTAAATTCGAATTTATAAAAATTAAGATTTATTGAGAGAGAAGATATCTGTAACACAGATTAACTGACCAAGAATTAGTAAAAGATAAAACCAATAGAAAAAGGCATTAAAAGCTTAAATAAGCATGTCACAGATGAAGAAACACCAAACCAATAAACACATGAGAAGATACTCAACTCCGTTAGTAATCTTGGAAATGCTCATTCACACCAAGATCAGATGCCATTTTATAGTCACCACACTGTGACAATAAAACCACACGTTGGCAACAATGAGAAAGACTGGAAATATCAAGCATGGCCAGGATGTGAAGCAACCAGAAATGTTATGAAATACTTGTGTGAGTAAAGACTGGCACCAACCACTTTGCAAACAATTTGGCACTCTCTGGTAGAGTGGAAGACATGTCTTCCTTATATCTCAGCAATTCTATTCCTAGGCATATATACCCTAGAGAAATTTCTGCATATGTGCACCATGAGAGGGGTACTAGAATGTTTACATCATCAATGTTTGTAATAGCAAAAAATCTGAAACAACCTGAATGTCCATCAAGAGGAGAATGAATAAATTTTGATATATTCAGAGAATAGAATAGTTTACAACCGTGAAATGAATAAACCACAACTATAGGCATTACTATGGATGTATATCATAATGTTGAACAGAAAAAGAAAGCAAGTCATAAAAATCATACACTGTTTTTTCATTTATAAAACGTTAAAAAGCGTCTGAAACTAAATGTAACATTATTGGGAATACACACAAATGTAGTGAAACCATACAGAGAAGCAAGAGAATAACAAGCACAGAATTCAGGACAGGTAAGATTTGAGAACACTGGGGGTGTTTTCATTGTTTGCATCTCAAGTTGGGAGATGAGTGCACGTGTCTGTAGTATTGTTATTTTTGTACTTTCATATATGCTATAAATACTTCTGAATGTATTTCATCCTTAAAAAAATAGTTTAAAAGTGAATAGATTAACAAATGGGGCTGGGACAACTGGATACCCACATACAGAAGAAGAAACTTGAACCCTTTCCTCACACCGTACACAAAAATGAACTCCAAATGGATCACAGAGAATGTTAGACCTAAAACTATAAAAGTCTTAGAAGAAAATATAGTAGTAAACCTTTGAGACCTTGGGGTAGGCAAAGTTGTTTTAGATGTGACACCAAAAGCATAAGCAACATAAAATAAAGTAGATAAACTGTGCTTCATCAAAATGAAAAAAAAATTGTGTTTCAAAGAATTCCATTGAGAATGGAATTAATCTGGGAAGGCTTCCTCCATGAAGCCTTCCCAGATTAATTTAACATCTTTTATGTCATAGGGACCCCAGGGAAATATTCTAACCAAACCTGTGCTACAAGCAGCTGCAGACACTGGTAGCAACTGAAGATGACCCCTAACAGCTTCCCCCTGGCCTGTTGTGTATAGTCAATGAGGAAAGATTAATCTTTTTCAGTTAAATGTCACTGATCCATAGTGGGAAAAAATACAATATATAAGTAAGCAAATCATATATATTTACATATATATGAAAATAGAACATATTTGGAGAGAAGTGTAAAATATCCCATTTATATGTATTTTAAAAGAAGAGGGAAACAAAATGACATTTATTCAGTATAACAAATATAACACAGACTTTAGCTATATGTTGTGGAGAGTTGAGGAAGAAAAGTGAGGGGTGGACAGAAACAGATACAGAAAGAGAGAGGGTGAGGGGGCAAATGTGACAAAGACAAACAAAAAAGGCATGGAAAAACAGGAAGGAGAAATAAAAAGAAAAAGATGAGAAAGAGAGGAGAAGGAAAATAAACAGGATGGGGAGAGAAAGGAAAGATTTTTGACCTTATGACAGGGTGTCAGATGGTTGGGTCATGTATAGCTTGGTTATCAGAGTTTTTTTTTTTTTTTTTTTTTTTGCGGTACTTGGGCCTCTTACCGCTGTGGCCTCTCCCACCGCAGAGCACAGGCTCCGGACGCGCAGGCTCAGCGGCCATGGCTCACGGGCCCAGCCGCTCCACGGCATGCGGGATCCTTCCAGACCGGGGCACAAGCCCGCACCCCCTGCATCGGCAGGCGGACTCGCAACCACTGCGCCACCAGGGAAGCCCGGTTATCAGAAGTTGGCGAAAGATCTCAGACATAAAGTCCAAACCAATTTAATATTCCTCACTGAAAGACTAGTATTAAAAAACAAACAAACAATAAACCAATCTTTAATGTCCTGGATTAAAAACTGAGATATTATAAGAATACTTATCACAAGTTTTTGGTTAAAATTTAGAAACTCAGCATTCTTGAAATCTCCCTCCCCCCGCAACTTTTTTTCCTAGATAGAGAACAATCCTAATCCTGCTACAAAGCAAGAAGTGTCACATTTTATTTTTTATTTTATTTTTTTACACAGGCCTCTCACTGTTGTGGCCTCTCCCGTTGCGGAGCACAGGCTCCGGATGCTCAGGCTCAGCGGCCATGGCTCACGGGCCTAGCAGCTCCACGGCATGTGGGATCTTCCCGGACCGGGGCACGAACCCGTGTCCCCTGCATCGGCAGGCGGACTCTCAACCACTGCGCCACCAGGGAAGCCCTCACATTTTATTTTATACACAAAAAAGGACATCTACTTTCAACAAGCAACATTACTCTTTTATGGACTTTCAAGACCATAAAATGTCTGCTTTAGAACAACAGACATTGGTAGTATCACCTAAAAAAAATATGCTCTGTAGGTAAACCTCTTGCCCTAACAAATTTCTGGAGGGTTTTTCTTTGTAAATCTCTGCATGATAAGGCCTGGAGTGCACCATTTCCCTACATGCATCACTTCGTTCTGGCCATGCTAAGTTTCATTCAGTTCTCAACTATTTGAGAAACCATGTTTTCTTGTTTCTAGGTTTTGCAAATGCTGTGTCCTCTACCTGGAACACCTCTATCCTTTCCCCCTTTCATCTTATTTGTTCTTTAACTCTCAGCTCGGAATTTACCTTCTCCAGAAATCCTTCCTTGACCTATAAAAGTCTGATTCCTACAAGCTTCTATAGCATGCAATACTTCTTTTCAAGTTCTTCCCTCAGTCTTGAAAGTCTATCACCTAGTCTTCACAGAGTGAATTTTACTTTTGCAAAATTTGGCTCAAATGCCACTCCCTATGAAGCCTTCCCAAATCCCTACTGATGAACGTTAATTATTTCTTTGAACCCCCAACATGGCATTTATTTTATTTTCCTTATATTATTGCCTTACACATTTTCTCCCCCACTAGCTGATATACTACAAAAGAGCCCAGATATATGTCCCTACACAGTACTTAGCACATAGGAGGGATTCAGTCAACGTAAGCTGGCTGAGTGAATGGACCAGATGAAATTAATCCTAGGGTGGAAGCTGACCCGAGAGCTGGAGTCCTGTTTATACTGAGAGGGCTAATCTAGGAACAATACCTCCTAGGTGGTAGGTGTTTCCAATTGGGTGGAAAGACCACAAATTATAAGCAGTATGAATCCCACAAGACAAAAGACTGCATCATAAAAAAGTGCTGTGGTAGCTATATAAAGTCATAAATAAAACAGTATATTACAAGAAACTTCTGGCAGTGATCTGGTAATAGATTTTGACTGAATTGATTACTCACTGACAGTACTCAACATAGTCCTGCAAATGCATCAACTATGTAATGAACAGCTATTATGTTTACTGATTTTCTGATTTCCATTGATAGCTAACAGGCCAAAGCTACATATCAATATTTGTGTTAGTAATACCCAAGAGCTAACAATTTTGACAAATGAAAACCTCAAAAGTCTAAACAGTTCAAATTAATGGAAATTTGAAGGCCAAACCTCAGAATTTAAATGAAATACCTAACAAATGAATCTAATACACTTAATAACAGTGAAGTCAGTGTTGATAACTTTTTCCTCTAACAAATTTTAAAGGTTTCTTTTATCCTAAAGATGGGATCATTTCCTAATAAATATAGTCTCTATTTCATTCCAGAATCAAGATTTTGAAGTTCCATAGCCTCCAGCTAACACTTGGATAAACTTTACTAAGTGCTTTCATATAGTTAGTCCTTTCAAAATTCCTGTGAGATAGGCATTGTTTTCTTCATTTTTACATGAAGAACTGAAGTCAGTGTGATTAAATAATATGGCCAGTCACTCAGTCAGTAAGTAGAAAGGCCAGAAAGCAAGTGTAGCAAAATAAAATAGCAAAGAAGCTTTCATCCTTCCACTCTTAATGCAACTTTTTTACTGCATATCACCTTACATTTGTTGACTATACCATTACTAATTTTACAGTATATATTCTATTTTGTATTCTGCTTTTTGATTCCTACTTAACAAATCCTCTTAAGGCCGTAGACCCTCTCTGGCAAAGTGTGGTAAATTTTCTGAAGACTCAGGCTATCTCACTGAATGCTTTCATGGGTTCCTGTCACCCTATAACCATCTTCAAGGTTTATTCCAGTGGTTTTCAAAGTGTGGTCGCAAGGCCAAAGCAGCAGTTTCACTTGGAAATTTTTTAGAAATGCAGTAATCAGTGCCCATCTCAGAACTACTGAATGAGAAACTCTGGGGATGGTGCTATAAATTTCCAGGTGATTTCGAGGCACACTAAAGTTCGAGAACCACTGATGTATTCAAATAGAAACCTTTCTCAAGTATGCAAAAATATGCCAAATACTTAAAAATCAAACCTAAGTTCTTATTCAAAGGAAGAATAACTACTCATGAAACAAAGTTTAAGTCCCAGTTGTACCTCTAGATACATATTATGAGGATTATGATACTAATATTTAATATCCAGGACAAAGAAGTTAGGTAAGGGGTGAATTAGGGGCATAGATACCACAAAAAAACTAATTCCCAGATAATTTTTCCTTTCTGTATACTTTGTCTTTATAACATATATGTGTGTGGAGATAGTATATATGTGTGTGTATAATTATATTTGTAATTATATTTTGGTATTAAAATTACTTTCTCATGCTGTTGATTTAAGTCAGGGGTGAGCAAGCATTTTCTACAAAGGCCTAAACTCCAATATGCTAGGCTTTGCAGGCCATACATCCCTGTCATAATTACTAGATTCTGTTGTTGTAGGACAAAGCAGTCACAGACAATATGTAAACAATGAGTATGGCTTTTGTTCCTATTGTACTTTATTTACAAAACCAGGTGGTGGGCTGGATTTGGCAGGTTGGCTGTAGTGTGCTGACCTCTGATTTAAGCTGTCATTAAAACACATTTCCATTACGTGAGCTTCCTGAGTGACTGAGGGCAGTGTGTGCATAATCAGGAACCAAATGTTGCATGAATAATTCACACTGGAGATACTGCTTTATATGAAGAAAATACACATAATGTGATAAAGATTATGTATATACCTTTAAAGGCACCCACAGAATTAAATTTCAAAGCTGGAAGCTTTTTGAGGGGAAGGATCTTAGAAATGTCTGTTTGTACCTAGGAAGGTGTTCTGTTGATTTAATGACTAGTGGGTTTTGTGACAAGAGAAATATTCTACTTTGTTAACTGTTGTTGCTTAGAGCCAAGTTCATTCTTTTTTTTTTTTTTATGGGTACTGAGACAACATATAAAAAAATCAAGGGTTTGGGATATATAAGCTGAGTCTGAATCCTGGTTCTTGACATATTAGTATCGTGACTATAGGAAAATTATTCAACCTTTCCAAGACTCAGTTTCCTTATCTGTAAATTGTTATCTCCTTTAGCAGATTCTAGTGAACACAGAACTAAATGAGAGAACACAGATAAGGCACAGTGCTTGGCACATTGTAGGTTTCTTTGCCCTGATTGGGCCATCTTGCTCCCCTGTTTGCTGAGTAAGCCCTGAGAATACAAAATATTTTAATTTTTCCCTAACTGCATTCAAGATAAGGGAGAATATGATAATACTGAAATAATAAAATAGTTTCAAGAGTTCCATTGCTAAACCTTTTAAACAAGCCCCCCTCCCCATTATTTCTGCCACCTCAGGTATGATTTTCATTTCAGTCTTAAATCTTTCTTGATGACTTCACTAGATAGATCAAAAAAATCTATTTTCTCTAGTTTGACCCATGTATGGAGCATCTCTTTAAAATGAGGTATGGGACAAAAGATATTTCCTATATTCTCTGCTCAGACTTCTCTTTCCCTTTTCACCACCACCCTCCAGCCCCATCAGAAAACAGAAGTCCAAAGCTCAAAACATGAATACAGGACTTGACTAAAACTGCTTCAAAGGCTTCTCCTCCTGGGTTGGGAGAATGAAAGTTTATTGGCACCTACAATGCAAGGTACTCACTCAGCAATTGCTTAGTTGTGAACAATGACCTACTGCTTTGGCTCAGTAGGTGATGATTAGGGCTTCTTGTAGCATTTGTTAAAAGGGATTTAACAAGTCTTATGTTACTTCAATCTGCTTCCCAGAATTCCCCAACTCTGTTGAAGATAAATGAAGGTGTACACTGTTGTAAAACCCCAGAGTCAGGTCAGGAACCACTAAGCAGAGTGAATTAACATAAAATACTAGACTGCTTCTTTCTGTCTGTTGCTGCAGTAAGGCTTGTCCCTCCAGAATGAGTTTTCCTGTTAGAAATGGCCACTCTTTCAAGCAAGGTGACATTTAGAGTGTCTTTCTCTGAACCATATTCTCTGAAACACCTTCCTCCCCTTGACCTAGTTTTGCTTTTTCCCCTTTGCCACTGCACATTTACGTTGAGTTGGGGCGGGGGGGTGGGAGGTTAAGGAGATAGGGAAAAATGAATTCTTAGTTATAAAGTAAGACAGCAATGAGACAGTTGAACTAAATATCTTTAAGATTTCTCCCAGCGCTATCATTTTGTGACTTATTTCTAATGGTAAAGAGATGAAACAAAATGGCACTTGGAAGAAGAAATAAAATGTTAACTGGAAAAGTATCTGAGAATAGGAAGTCATTTAACGAGAATTTACTGGCAGTTTATTTATAGGAAAAAAAGGAAGGGAAAATAACAAGCGAACACTCTCCCCCCTCCTTCCCCACAGCCTGCTTCTGGAGTATGTCCTGGAGCAGAACACAGATCAATTTCCTATACCATCTGCAGCTATCCAGGGAGCATTCGGTAATAAAAACCATCCAAGAGTAGCTTTGGCTAGATTTGTTCAAAATTGTCCAACTTCAGAATGAGAGTACTATTTGACTGAAAATACATTGTAACTTTAAAAACTGTCTTAAGTTATCACTTAACACTACTAGAAAAGGCTTATATTAAATAAACACAACCGAGAAGTTTTGAAAAAAAATTCATAAACAAATACTACTGAGATATGAAAAATTCTCTTCAACACATCAAAATAGCACGCTTATTTTTGTATTCTACAAAGAATACAAAACTCTTGGATAAAGAACATAAGAACATTCTATTCAGAATGTTCCAACCCATACCACCAGGTGTCAAAAGTACTAAAGGTTTTCACTGTTGGTATGTTCTGTGATCATACGTGAAAATTACACTGAGTACCTTCACTTTCATTATTTTGGCATATAAGTTGACAATGAAAGACGACAGTATTGTCTAATAGCTGTAAACTGTTATACGCTCAAAGTGGTTAACCAAATCAATCTAAACTTTTAAGTTAAAGTCCCGTTTCAGTTGCCAATCAATTAAAAACATACAATTTTAACAAGGTCAATTATATTGAAATCCTTAATGTTCTTCATTTGGGATCTAAAGAGCAAAGAAAACAAAAACAAAACAAAGCCCAAAAGAAAAAGCTTGGCATTCCAATAATCCTGGATAATTTTGAAATTAACTGAATTACGTGTCTGTGAAAGCCAGTTTAACTTACCCCACAAATAGGGCATTATACATCTACTTAATTAGGTACCTCCACTAAGAACACTTCTCAATTTTAAATTTATGAAATTAAAAAAAGGTCTTTAATGGGCAAAGAAGTTTTCAATAAAAGTGCTGTTATAGCTATTATTTCATTTCTTTTAGAGTTCTTTCTTCTGGTCCATCTCCTAGTGGACAACAGGAAATGAGATATCTATTATATAAATCACATTACTGAGAAAACCATGATAAAATTACCAGTTTCAGTTGACCTCAAAATAGGGCAGCAAAAGATAATAATTGAAAAACAAAAGTTTCATATAATTTAATGTACTGACCTCACTTAAGTATCAGAATAATAAATGATGTCTTCAATTCCCCCACCCCAATTATTAGAGAGGTTTGTCTTCAACTGCTAAAATTACACTTAGTGAATCTGTTATATTAAATTAGTGCTCAATGCTGCTGTTAATCTTTGTCCCATTAAGTTAAAAATGCAATGCGTTTAATAGCTGCACAATCTTCACAATCTTAGCTGTACATGTATAATATGAACACTAATAAAGATCACTCAGCAGGTCAGCAGATTAAAATCAGAGTCAGTCTCCATCTCTTAGGCTCCAGGCAGAAATTTCTCTCCATTCACCTACAGATCTATTACGTGTGATCTCAACATTGTCCCATACCGTAAGGAACTATATACATTTTGGAGTCTAATGTCTATTTTACCTAAATTAAATAGTTACAAATGACAACTATACCTTATTTGATAATTCATTCTTCATTTGCTTCTAATAAAAATATTAAATACTATTACAAAGGATGACTGTATCTATAAATACACAAACAAAAGAACAACACTTCACATCACTACAAGCTACTTTTATTTTCTGCACAAGGTGCCTGTTTTGCCTCATTTTAAATACATAGCATAATTTAAAAAATTATACTAAAAATAATTTCAGTTTTTTATTATTTAAAAAATGTTTTTTATTGAAGTATATAGTTGATTTACAATATTGTATTAGCTTCAGGTGTACAACATAGTGATTCAATATCTTTACAGATTAAACTCCATTTAAAGTTATTACAAAATAATGGCTATATTTTCCTGTGTTGTACACTATATTCTTGTTGCTTATTTATTTTATACATAGCATTTTGTGTTTCTTAATCTTATACCCCTATCTCACCCCTTTGACCTTCCCTCTCCCCACTGGTAACCACTAGTTTGCTCTCTATATTTGTGAGTCCTTTTCTGTTTTGTTATATGCATTTGTTTGTTTATTTTTTAGATTCCACATATAAGTGATAACATAGAGCATTTGTTGTTCTCTGTTTTTGTTATATTTATTACAATTTTTTAAGGTACTAAAGAAATAGGTTTTCAATTAAAAACAAGCCATAGCACTTTCATTTTCATTGTAACTAGTTAAGTCCTTTTACTTTTTTTCAGGGCATAATGGACATAATGGTTTTTCTGTGATAAGAAAACACTCACTTTCATACATTATCTCAATATTCCCTAGTTCAGAAACTCAACTACATTACCTTTCAGACAGTTAATAAGATGCCAGTCTCTTTTCCTGTTTCCCCATGAAATCATTTCAATTTTTAATATCTATTAAAAATGATACTAAAAAACTACAATAGTTTAATAGTAGATTGAAATATATAACTTCTTTTAAGGATGAATGGAGTTTGACCCAAGATTAATAACTCAACAAACAATATCCCACATAAAATAAGTATCTTTTATATCACATATATCATGCTAAGTTCTAAAATAAATTAACTTTACATACTGATCTTCTATTTACTGGTTTGTTTTTCCTATATATATACTATAAATATACTATGGCATATTAGATCCACTATAGCTTTACTTTATATTGTTCTGTACATCTTCCTAATTTGTCCCACGTTATTTTTTCTTACAAAATGTCAATAAAAAGATTAAGCATACATATACAAAGATCATGGCTAATGCCAGATGTTGAGAGAGTCTCCTGAGACCAAAGATTCCACACCAGGTGGTTGAGCCAGCCTAATGAAGCAACACATGCTCGTGAGGGATACAAAGGGTGGACTTGGAGGGACCTGCTCTCATTTGGTTATTTATGAAAGTATAGAGAAGGACTTCAAATCATAGTAAAAATGAAATTAAATCAAAGTCTCTCATTTTTATAGCAGTGTTTTGTTGTTGTTAAAGGTTTTAAGTATACTTCAGTGACAAGATATCATTAAATATATTTCCAGCTCCTCTACAAGTGGTAAAAATGAAAATAAATAACTTTTCTTTAAGTGGATTAAAATACAAACATCATTTCTTAAAATTTAATATGTTTCTTGTATCGAAAGACTTAAAAATGTAAGTTTGGGTCAGTGCTATTACAACTAACTTTAGTAAATGGACTGACCATAAAGCATGACCTTAGGCAATGACTAATGAACCTAAGAGCATTTTAATATATTTTCTTATCACCAAGTGAAGCACTTTAAGTTATTACAGCTAGGCAGCATGACCTCATGCAATTGAATCAGGCTAGAGTCAAATAGGCTAATGTCTTTGATAGCAATTAGATAAAGGTAGGATGTTAACTTTTACTTTAAGAAGTGTTAAACAAAGAGACTCATCTCCTGGCTTAACTTAGTTAGAAACAAACTACTCATTTAGCAGTAGAGGTTAATGTGGGAATGGCCTCTTTCACCTGTCAAAAAGAAAATTAATTTTATTTTAAAAATTATCAGGGAATTTTATTTCTATAACAGACACTTTGCTAGAGTTACTAAAGTTTCTAATAACATCTTAATATACTCTAACATTTCATATTTAAGCACCTCCTCTTTAATATCTTAAATTTCCAATATGCTCAGCACAGGTTGAGAAATATCCTCTTGTCAGTCATCATCACGAAGTACTGCTGAGCTGACCACGGCAGGTCACAACAGAGAAATTAAATGATAAAAGTACAATAAAATGTGATATAGGTACTAATTTCATATTTCATCCAATCTAAGATGTCACTGATTACAGTGCACAATTATTTTACACATCAGTAAGAAAGAAAAAGCTGTCCAACTATGCTTTCCACTATGCTTTCTTATAACTTAGAATTTTTTTATTTCCACTTATTAAAAGAGCTCTTTTAGACTGAAAACAGATTTTTAAAAATTACATGTCAGTCTTGCACATACATAAAAAGACAAAGGAAGAGAAACAAACTGGCTAGGGTATTCCTAAAAGTTTTCCACATTTAAAATACAACTTTTCTGAATCTTTCAACTTAGGGTTGTAGGTGTCTACATTTTTGCTTACAATAATGTTCTCTTTGCCATCAGGGGTATTTGTGAGGCAGCCTTTCTTAAGAGGGTGCTCCTCTATTGTCTCTAGAGTTTTCTTCCAAATTACTGACACTCATTCTGCAGGTTTTGTTGGAAATTTTTAAAAACTTGGAAAATTTGGCACTTTCAAAATTGTACCATTGAATATTTAAATAATCAGTGACCAGTTAAAAAGAAATATGATTAAGGGCTTCCCTGGTGGCACAGTGGTTAAGAATCTGCCTGCTAATGCAAGGGACATGGGTTCGAGCCCTGGACTGGGAAGATCCCACATGCCATGGAGCAACTAAGCCCGTGCACCACAACTACTGAGCCTGAGCTCTAGAGCCCGCGAGCCACAACTACTGAGCTCACTGGCCACAACTACTGAAGCCTGTGTGCCTAAAGCCTGTGCTCCGCAACAAGAGAAGCCACTGAGATGAGAAGCCCGTGCACCTCAACAAAGAGTAGCCCCCGCTTGCTGCAACTAAAGAAAGCTCATGCACAGCAACGAAGACCCAACACAGCCAAAAATAAATAAACAAATAAATAAATAATACAAAGAAATATGATTAAGTATGAACACATGACTATATATCTATCCTTGTATGTGGTAAATCATGATTGTAACTAGCTAGTTCAACTGCATAGAGCTGTTGTTTACAAATGCTTGTCTGTGCAGCAGTGCTGGTTAAAAATCAGAATCACTTGAGAAACTTTAAGAAAATATATAGGCTCTTGGGTTGACTTCCTCAAAATTCAGAAAAATATAAAGTGTTTGGAATCTAAATATTTTAAAAACTACCCTCAGGTGAATCTGGTGTATGCCCGGCTTGGGAAGCACTGGTACTGTTTAGAGCATGTTGCTGTGGAAGTCAAGATCAAGGTCCAATTGCTAGGTAGGCTGGTTGGCTGTAACAGTAAAAAGAGCTCTGAATATAAAGTTAGGATATGAATTTTCAAATTCCAGCTAGTTGCTACTTACTAGTTGTATGACCTTGAATAAGTCACTTAAATTGTCATGTTTCCTTATTTATAAAATGAAAATACATAATTCATAGGGTTTTTGTGGGGCTGAAACCAGGTAACCTATGTTCAGGTACCAGCACTGGTAAAAGCACTTGGTATAAACTCAAAAACTGTTCTCTCACCTCCCCCACCACCTGCATGTTTACTCCAGGCTTCTTCATACTGACAGATTTGAAAAATGTAAGCAATCTCCTCAAGGCATTCCCCAGTTCTCTCAGCTGCAAGTGATCTCCCC
This sequence comes from Mesoplodon bidens, assembly GCF_964165515.1. Taxonomy (NCBI): domain Eukaryota; kingdom Metazoa; phylum Chordata; class Mammalia; order Artiodactyla; family Ziphiidae; genus Mesoplodon; species Mesoplodon bidens. The sequence continues at coordinate 76,816,397 of NC_138161.1, read as the reverse complement.
ACTTCTCACAGGCAGTCTACCTGTTATTTCTTTACTGAAGCTTATTTCTACTTTGTTTTATACTTATTTATGAACATGCAAACTTTTTTAGAGGAAGAACCTTGCCTTATTTATCTTTAGAGCCCTTCCATTAAACATGGTTCTTGAAACAGATTTGGGGTTTTGCAAATGGAAGGATATAAATGAAACAACAAGGCAGTGATCCAGTTTCCATACTGACCTCTCCGTTTAAACAACCATTAACTGTTAAGAGGTCACTGCTGCTAAGTCAACACTAGAAGTCAGGTAAAGGAACCTGAGAATGTGACTTATCAATTAGTCATTAGAAAATCAACTAACGTTTACTTGAAGGCTAGCAGAGAGAAGGACATTTAAAGAAAGAGTTAATATATTTCCATTTTCTTAGTCCAAAAATATTTGTAATGGTTCTGGGGAAGGGATGAGGATGTGGTACAGCACTGCTTAATATCTGAAGAAATAACAATCAGTATGGCTGACAAACAGTCAAGTTTTCATTTGATGAAAGAAAAATTAATTTTTTCTCTGATGCTTAAAAATAAGCTTTTAAGATTATGTCTTAAGTTCATTTGAGTAGTGTATGGATATTTTACACACATGTGGACTTCACACCAACCCAGGTAGAAAACTTTTTTTTATTGAAGTTAAAATTTTTTCTTGTAATTTTTATTGTTTTATAGGAAACTGTCTTTAAATAAAATCTTCAGGTTAGGGCTTCCCTGGTGGCGCAGCGGTTGGGAGTCCGCCTGCCGATGCAGGGGACACGGGCTCGTGCCCAGGTCCAGGAGGATCCCACATGCTGCGGAGCGGCTCGGCCCGAGAGCCATGGCCGCTGGGCCTGCGCCTCTGGAGCCTGTGCTCCGCAGTGGGAGAGGCCACAATGGAGAGGGGCCCACATACCACAAAAAAAAAAAAAAAAAAATCTTCAGGTTAGTGAAAATCATGCCCATCTAACTCACAAGAGTCAACCTTTATTGGAAAATGATAAGCTCGTGTAAATCCACCACATGACTAAAATTAATTCACAAATCTTTCTAAATGTAACTGAGGTGGTAGATTAACCAATTTCAAAAAGTAGCCAGATAGTTACTGTCAGATGAGAGAAAAAACAAAACCCACAAAACTTCAGAGTTCATACACTGATGAAGTAAGTGGAAAAGGGGTTCCTGATTGGAAAGTGCAATCTATTTCTAGCCATTTGAGTTTTAATCCACAGGAAAAGACACAATCAGAAGCAAAGCTCTGGTGTCGTATGTTGCTTTGGTGCTTAGTCAGAGAACAAATGCTATTCATGATCTTAATATATTTATATTATATCCTTTGTGGAAGATTTTAAAAGATATACTAGAATCAGAACTAAGCTTGGCTTAACGTACATAATAAAAGACTTGCCTTTAACACCATTGTTTCAAAGGGATTTAAATGTTCACCATTTTTAGAAATAAAAGCATTTGAATATTAAAGATGAGGAATTACTTCAGTTATTCGCCAAAAGTACAATCTACAATTAACTTCAGGTAATGACTGATAGACAACCAAGTGGACTTTTTAGTAAACAAGATACATGAAGCAGCCAACAATCTTCATTCTTAGGTTATCAGGGGAACACAATTAGAATCTTTCTGAATCATATTGATAAGTATATGTATAATAACATGGATTGGTGACAAATAAATATTGAGGAATCATACTGCAAAATAATAAAACCAGTTGAAAAATGGGCTCTGTAGATTTAGGACTGGGTTAAACTTGTTCAACATTTTGGTAAAATATTTAGCTTTCAAATACTAGATTAAGAAATACTATCACATAGAGAACTGTATCTTCTATTTTATATTCTAGTGAATATATTTGCTTGCTATAACTGGAAAAGCTAAAACCAGAACACTTCCATTTTACATAAGAATTATGGTAAATATTCAATCCAGTTACTGACGAACTTTCTTGCCATTCTCAGATTTAAAACTTCCCACAATAATGTCTATTTATTTATCTATACTCCTATTTACAACTAGTAATTAATAACTTCTATGAACTAATATTTTCCCAAATATTGTTAAAGAATTTTGTAAATTATTTTGGAATCAAGCGTTTAGTATTTGATTAAAAAATTTCTACCATTGAAAAGCACAAAAATATGCTGCTGCTAGAGAACTGCCTGAAGAGATTAGAATGTACTATATATTGTTTAAACTAGTATGCAGAGCTTAATCATGATTCTCTTATATGACAGGCTATTTATTTTTACATTTTACAGACCAGAAAATCTTCATAATGATATATGCGGATTTCACTCTATATTGTGAACATCTTATATACCAATAGTTTACTTATTTTCATTTCAAAATGATAGTGGAATTCCCTTAATAGCCAATAACATGATTCTTGTTTGTACTCACTCATTCTTTCCGCCCACGTGGGCCTCACTTCTAAGCCCATTCAAAATGATGTTTTCCAAGCATGTGCCACATGACTTGTTCATATAAATGGAGCAAATTAAACTGTCTCCACATATATCCTATCACATTTGTAGCCCTGATTTCTCTCTTTAACACGTGGCCAAGACACCGTATTATCTGCCTGCAGAGGTTGACCTCAGGATATTAGATTCTGCCACATAGCTCTCTTATACTAAACCAAGGGGAAACACTTAATCACCCCTGCCTTTTTAGGAAAAAATCAACTTTAAATTTACCGTGATGAAAAATCAATAAACCAGTAATTGCCTGGCTTATCATTGCGTGGAGGAACAAATTGGGAAGCGAAGCTTAGTGTCCACACAGATTTCAGTGAGACACATGGAGTTTCAGGATCACTAAGCTAGAAAAGGAAAAGGTCTCAGAGTGATAATTAAATCTACTCATGCTGATTTTCTGCCAAATTTATTTCCCAAGAGTATATAAAAATGTTTCACTGCTTCCTAGTCAGCCGTAACTAATCAAAGCAACATTACACAAACATATACGAGAAACAAAAAATGCAAATTTAAGACTGTAGACATCAGAATAATATATTCTTGGGAATAAATATTAATGTAAAGTTACTTATAAAATAAAAAAAACTTACTTAAATTTCTTTTTCAAGATTAAAAATATATTTCTTTGTTATGTAAATGCCCATAAAAATTTTATTTCATCAGCCAATACAACATTCTACTTACTTCATAACTTTTCAACTCTAAATTGTAAATGTTTTCAATTAAACAGCAATACTTAAAAATAAATCTCAAACTGTGAAACATTAAATATTTTAAATTCCAAGAATGTTTCTAGCTCATTTTACTTGGGTTCTCTATGCTTTACTGGTGCAAATACATGTTATCACGTCTAAATTGGTCCATTATTTCTATATATTTTCACCACATTGAATGTGAACTGCTAGACCTGTTGTCTAAATTAGGCTTTAAAAGTAAACACAGATCTATTGTCTGAAATAAAATGAGGAGTATACATCATCTTAGCTACAAGGAAAACACATGCCAATTGGAAGTATTACTGTAAATGTTTAGTGATTTAAAAAATTATTACTGCTAATAGAACTAATTTAATGCAGCAAATTAGCATAGTTCCAATGGAAGTGCAAATGTAACCACACTCAAACATTCATATTAAGAAGAAAAAGGAAGATGAAGCTTTTTCTTTTGTTAAAAAATGATTTTATGTGTGTCCTTCAACTGGCTACTGGGACTATGATAATTAAAACATTTAAAACAGCACAAACCCCCCCAGTCTCTAATCTGAAGCTCAGGTCAGCTGTCTGTAGATTCTAATTTGTCCTCCATTTGTATTCATGACAAGAAAATACTGAATATTTAACAGCAGACCAGCAGGAGGGGGTATTGTGGGCTTAGAGGTTAAATAATTTGATTTCTGTGCAGATTACACGTAACATCCAACATCTAATCTCACACCTGATTTGGCAATACAATTACAATAAAAATAATGTAGGAACAGTCTAACCGTAAAGTGGAGAAATAAGAACTTTATTCTAAAGGATTGAGAAACAGTAAGTTTATTTAAAGTACTACATTTGTTTATTATATTCTTAAGGCCTGACTTTTCAATAATAAAGGTGAAAATGACTTAACATAGCATGATAGTTGATGAGCAAAGTATGTAATTTCTATCTTCCTTTATGGGCACTGTAGGCTCCATCTATTTTAGCTCACTAAAAAGCAGTGAAATTCACAAAGAAAATATAGGGATATGGAGGGGACTTTAAGAAGTCTTCTAGTCCATTCTCCTGCCTTTAGGCAGGACTACACTGAAACAGAAGCTTTGTTTTGATATAAGATAAACTTCCATCTGCTGAAAAATCCAAGAGCTGTTTTAGAAGAACTGCTGCTTCTCAATGCTGGATAAGAATAATTAAATGGAAAACAAGAAGTTGAAAACTCAATGTCTTTATAACATCATGGATTTGATTATAAAAGTAACATATAAAATTGAATTAAAGAATAATATTTGCTGGATTAAGGTTTATGTTACACAGGTAGAACAAAGATTAGTAGACTTACTAATCACATGAAAATATGCAGGTTTGATTTTATAGTTTTCAATCTTTTGTTTAAATTATTTTTTTGGATAAGATCCTCTGCAACTATATTGATCTATTTGTTTTTCCTTCTACTGAGTGGCAGCTTTCTCTTCATCAGTGTGATTTTTTTTTTGCGGTACGTGGGCCTCTCACTGTTGTGGCCTCTCTCGTTGCAGAGCACAGGCTCTGGACGCGCAGGCTCAGTGGCCATGGCTCACGGGCCCAGCCGCTCTGCGGCATGTGGGATCTTCCCGGACCGGGGCACGAACCCATGTCCCCTGCATCGGCAGGCGGACTTTCAACCGCTGCGCCACCAGGGAAGCCCCATCAGTGTGAATTTTAACACACTAAGTTGTTAATTCACTATTGAAAAAGAATGCATGAATTCTTTATTAATTTATTAAATAAAACAGGACAAAAACAAATACAAGCTTATTTAGACAATACATAGGAAATAAAAACACTAAAGGACTTTATTAAGCTGACCTTCTAGACTGATAAGATCCAATGTCACTTTTTTTAAATGAACTCTTTACTCTTTGAGTTTTTGGAATTCCTTGGGGAGTCATCATCTTTAATTATTATACTAATTGCCCTGTGCTGGGTGCTGGGCATACCAAAGCCAAACCAGGCATGGTCTCTGCTCTCTTGTGGCTCACATCCTAGCGGAACAAACATTATTATTATTATTGTTACTATTATTAAAATGATAAAAATCGGGGCGTTGATCCAATTACAAAATGGAAGGGAGTATAGAAAGAAAAACAGGACATGTCCATACTTTCAAGAAGCTTTCAACATTTGTATACAGATTCACATTTAAAATAATATCAATAGGGTTTTTTTTTTTTCTTATTACTTTTGCTTGATTCCTGTATTTCTTTAGTTCATGACATAGTAGGACTGTGGGCTGCTTTGCCCTACCTCTTTTAGGGACTGTCAGCTTCAGTGCAGCTGATATGGGTAAGGAAAAAACAAAACCAAAAAACCTTCAATGCTGTTGACCAACCTGAGTTCCAAACTCACAGACTTTTCCCAAGCGTGTGATTTAGTTCTGTTCTCTTGCGTGATTTGTGCAAATAACTTAACCATTTGCGACTCAATTTCCCAATGTGTGAGATGGGAGGACTGGACTACAAAATCATTTAAAGTTTACTTATTCAATGAGCAAGTTTTGAATAAGTGCCTATGATTTGTCTCGGTGTTTTGCTATGTGAATGGAGCAGTACAGGTATACCAGGATTGCATAGAGCAGGATCACCTATTCTAGCCTGATGAGGATTAGGGAGTGGTAGGAAAGAATAAAACAGCTTTACCTGATACCTAACATGATTTAGATATATGTCAAGAAACAGCAATCTATGATGATGAAGGAAATTGTGAAAACTTTCTCTGGGGCTGAGTCAGAGGACAATATGACACTGCTTTCTAGCAGTCCACAAACCACCCTACGAGAAAAGAGCTCAAACACCTCCTTCCTCAAATAGCAAGGAGGTTTTCTGTTTCTGCAGGGTATTTCTAAGGGCTCAGAACTGTCCTTCCTTCTAAATTTTTCTTTGAAAATCTTAATTCTGTTGAATTAGATTCAAATTAGCAGTTTCAAGGGTCTGTAGTCCATTTCCCCAGAGATTCACGGAATTCCGACTTAAACATACCTGTGATGATATGCTCTGGATTATGCAGATTAAAACACCCCTGGAGAGTCACTTCATAATAATGAATTAAACCACGTTTAAAGGCATAATAAGGCTCTGCACTTAGTCACAGATTTTAAATACAATCAAAGAGAGTTTCTAGGGGCTTCCCTGGTGGCGCAGTGGTTGAGAGTCCGCCTGCCGATGCAGGGGACACGGGTTCGTGCCCCGGTCTGGGAAGATCCCACATGCCGTGGAGTGGCTGGGCCCGTGAGCCATGGCCGCTTAGCCTGCGCGTCCGGAGCCTGTGCTCTGCAACGGGAGAGGCCACAACAGTGAGAGGCCCGCATACCGCAAAAAAAAAAAAAAAAAAAGAGAGTTTCTAAAATTTTATTTTGTGGAAGTGAAATTAAGGTAATGTTTGTCAAGAAACAACCAAAACCAAAACAAAACAATACATATGCATTTATAGTTTTTGTGATTGTCACCTTCCAGGGTAAAATAGTTCATAAACAAATTCACGTAAAATGCACAAACTGAATATGGTTTCCGTACACTGCAGTTATGCCCAAATGTCAATTACTGATAAACAGGCTATGTTATTTATAATTTGCCTATAATTATGATACTATAATACAAAAATTAGAAAAATAAACATTTCTAATTCAGAGAACTTTCAAATCCAATATAAATTTTTTTCCAAATATCTCAATAGGCATTTCAATACATGAAAGGAAGTTCTGTAAAATATCCTTTTTACTTTAAATACATTAAATTCTAGATTAATTAAATGACTATGCTAATTAAAGGCTAAATTAATAAGTCCAGAGAAAGAATAAAACATTTTGAAATGTACAGTTGGTTGATCTTCTCAACTTTACGGCTTTTTTATTCTTTTGAAAGAAATCCAAAATAATTTGGTATATTAATTTATGATATATCTCTATCCATCCAAAATAAATTATTTCAAAAATTTTAAATTAACACAGATTTCCTTAAATTATAGCTAGGATTTTACTACATCCAGTATACTAACAGATGGAGAAATTTAATTTTTAGAGAAAAAGCTCTCATTTCCTATTTGTATGACTTCTATTCCTTTCTTCTCCTTGTAGTTTTGCATGCTATGAGAATGCTGCCTGGTTCCAAATGTGAACACTGAATACATGTGAAAGATGGACTTGAAGCTGCTAAACAGTTACCCTTGACTTTTGCTAGGGAAAATATTCTTCCAAATAAAAACACTGAAAGCTTGAAAGCAAGATCTGTAATTTCAAAAATGAAGAGAAAATGAGGGGTAATCAAGATTTCTAGAATAGTATTTGATGCTTTCCTATTGGCTCACAATCTGTTAGTAATAAGACCAATGTTACGGGTGTGTTGGATCACTTTAGAACTACTGGCAGCATCACAAACACGACTGCTCTAACAAGTCTGTGTTGTTCATCACAAGATATAACAGGAAAAGGCTCATTAGTTCTGTGCAGAGACATCATTAGTGGGGAAATATTATCATCAAGTGCTAGGAGTGACTATTCTGAGTAAGGTACTGTGCAAGCACTGAGATTACAAAGAAGTGTGAGACACATGGTTTCTGCATTCAAGGTACTATAATTCAGTTGAGGAGACGAGACTTAAAATAGTGTGACTGATTTTTAAAAAACAAACCAGAATGTATAAGTGTTTTCCATTGACGATGCAGACACTGCTTTAACACTTGGATTTTCACAGCCTACCATACACTCCCAATACGATTTTCATAGCCCGCCATGCAATCTTTTGAATAATCTAAATGTTGTCACTCAATCCTTGGAGGCTGGATTATATTTCTCTCAGTATTGAAATCATATCTGGTGAACTATGTGGGGTATCAAGCTTGGTTAAACTTTTCAGTAAGGCAAAAACAAAAACAAAATTGGGCAATGTTATAAGGTCACAAGGCTTAGTCCATTGTCTGTCTGGAAAACTGACTCCATTGAAGGAGACAACAATAACTTGGATGCATTAAAACCAATCTCATTGGCAAAAAATATAATGTACCATCTCCTATTATTAGCTACAAACTGAATGGTTTAGAACAGTGGTTCAAAGTTGCGAATCTGGGGTGAGGCTTGGGAATCCATACACTGTACTTAAAAAGCTCTCAAGGATATTCTTATGATTGTGCTCAGAAGGCAACTGCTTGTATCATTTGTTTTTTACGATCTCATTAATCCAATGGATTTACAAAATCTATTATAATTAGTAAATTCCAAAAATGAGGATGAATACAAAACTTAGTCCACAATGATAAAATGCCATATGATTGCTTATATCTTCCATAAATTTGTTTTCTTTTTGTTAACAAGTTTCTTCTGCTTAATTTCCCCACTTATCTTTAGTCTCAACCTTCTGCATATTATGCAGAATAATGAAAAGAACAGCATTCTCCATTTTCAACCTCTTTCCCTAGACATATTTGTTTCAGAAAACACCTGAATGATAAAACATTACTGAAGATTTTACATATTAAAAGTGAAAAGAAAAGAAAGGAGTTTCTAGGACAAAAGAGACCAGATTTCTGATTCACAATCATTTCTAGTAACCAGCTTTTCTTGTCTACTTCAGAAATTTACCCAAATTCTGAGGGTAAGGGAGGGAGAGGTTATAAAAGTGATATTCTATCTCTGAAGATATGCAAGAATGTCCTTACCAATAAAAAATAACTCTTGATAGGTAACATATGCCTCTCTACAGATATAAAAGATGAACATCAAAACGAGTAGATTGATAAGAATCTGGGAGGAAGGGAAGGGGAGTAGTCAGAATCATGTTTTTGTATGATGTTTAAGAAAGTCTCAATTTCACTATGTCTAAACGTTTATTTTTCTAGTTTTAGTAAATTAGGCTCTTTTCTTACTCCTTGCCATCTCTACAAAAGAAATTACCACTGTTTTGTTTTTTTCAGATGTGGGATAGAATTTGGTAACAACGTAAAATGATTCTACCATTTTGGAGAAAATGCTATTTTTTAACTTGCCCAAGTGGTTGGAGTAGTAAGATGCTATGTAATACAAATTCACAAATGTTAATTGGTAGGAGATTAACTAAATTATTTGCATTTTCTGTATCTTTTATTTTGAAGAATTATCCGATACAACATTAAATCATTCAAAAATTGAAGAATACTGATTTACAGGACTGGGATTTATCAAGAAAAAGAGGAAACCAAGAAAGTACTAACATTGAAGGGTGTGTATATTCTTCATTCAAAACTCAAACTCAACTTCATTCATTCTGCTCAAATGTCATCTTATTATAGAACTTTCCTGAAGATACTATATAGGTAATGACATCCCTCCCCCAACCTCTCTCTCACCATGTTCTACTGTACTCCCTACCACTTATCTCTTCATGTATTACATATTTGCTTATTTGTTCATTATCTGTCTTTCCCCACTAGAATGTGCTCCATGCTTCGTTTTCTCCTGTAGCCGACACCAGAATAGTGTCTGGCTCAATAAGCACTTGTTGAATAAATGAATGATTTACAGTTGTGATAAATACTATGAAAAGACAGCAAGGGGTGCTAGAAGATAGTGTCATAATGAGGCTTGATTAAATTGTGAGGTAAGGATACAGTTCCTCTGAAGGTACATTTAAGCTGATACCTGAATATTGGCATATATTAGCCAGGTAAAGAAGAGGGAGAACTTTCTAGCTTTCCTGGTATAGAGAACAGCATAGGTGAAGCCCTAAAGAAGGAAAGAGTTTCCTTTTTTTTTTTTTTTTTTTGAACACAGGAAGATGTCCAACTGAAGCTAAGTTACTAAACATTTCCTGTTCCTATCTCCCAGAATAATGTCTGGGCATTTACCTTTCTAGAGGTAAAAATTTCCATTTCATAGAAATTGAATCATACAATATGTAGTCCCTTGTGTTCATGTTGTAACATGTATCAGTAGTTTATTCCCTTTTTATTACTAAATAGCATTCCATTAGACGGATGTTCCACATCTTGTTTATCCATTTACTAGTTGATGGATATCTGAAATATTTCTACTTTTTGGCTATCGTGAATAATACTGCTATGAATATTTGTGTACTAGTTTTTGTACAGACATGTTTCATTTCCCTAGGGTTAAACATCTCCATGAGTGAAAGTGCTGAGTTATATGGTAAATTTATGTTTAACTTTTTAAGAAACCATCAAACTGTTTTCCAAAGTGTCTGTACTATTTTATCTTCTCATAAGCAATGTTTTACATTCTCTCTATATTACCAACAATACTTGTTATTGTCTATCTTTTTGATTATAGCCATCTTAGTGCATGTGAAGTGGTATCTCATTGTAGTTTAAACTTGCATTAAGGCTGCAAAATAAAGCATTGATTTATCTTTTTATGAAAAAATTAAAATGGGGATAACCACTCAGATGAGCTATTTTTCCTAAGGATTAACTAGCTGACTCCCACAACTGCAGTTTGTGGGTGTACAAATGAATTCTCTTTTTTTAACCTGTTTTTTCAGTACAGACAGTTCAATTTTCAGATGAACAACATCAATTCTGATGCTTGCTGATTATATATGAGCCTTTCTTTGAGTGCTTTACCTTTCCTGGAGTATATAAATTGACTAGGAAGAACTAAAAGCAAATCAGAAAGCTTCTCCAAACTTCAGTTCACATCAATAGGCTGAAGGAAGCCAAGAAACATTATACATATTCTAGTGAAGGATTCCTAAAGAAAATCTAATTTTAGAAATAGATTGTCATTTATTAAAGCATAGACCTAATGTTTTCTTGACAAAAATATTAATCAGTTAAAAAAATGTGACTGTACTGAATTTGTGTTCTGAATTAATACTACTTTGGGAAAATAGCCTGTTTTCTCTGTAACATATCTAAAGGATAGTTCTAAACGTTTCCGGAAGTACAAAAAAAGTTAGATTGGGCAATTTGATGGTTGTTAAAATATTGAAAAGCATTAAATTTCAACCCTGAGTAGATCCAACTTTAGGGTAATATTTTCACTCTGTTCCATTAACTAAACAAACAAATAAGCAAAGAATCCTCTACTATCGGAGAGTCAGTTATTGAAGCTTGTACAGAAGCAACTATTGTCCATTAGGAAAATTTCTTTTTTGGAGTTCATACTAATACAATTTCTCAATTACAAAATGTGATTAATACTTCCTTCCTTGTGGATTGAGAAGAGTAAGTTAAATAACATATGCTTGTGAAAGTTCACTGAAAATCATAAAATACTGTGCAAATAAAAGAAAGGGCTACTATTATTATTCCCTCTCTGGCCTAAATTGTCCCTCTTTTCATCATGGTTTATAGCTCTGGAAGTACAAATTCTTTAAAGATTGCACAAAGAAGCTCTTTATAAACAAATGGAATGACTTTCCACATACATAATACTGGTAGCAAGTACTTGTATGGGTCTAGCACTATGCTCCCACACCTGGACTGCTTCGTATTACTGAGTATGTATCTCTGACAAAATATTCTAAAAGTCTAAACATCCCCAAACAGAGAAATTCTTAAGTCACAGCATATCTATAAATACAGATTATCCAACCATTAAAATATTTTCAAAGATCTCTTAATAGCATGAGAAAATAACTACATAACTAGTGAAAAGTGCAGCACACAAAATTGTATATATCTGGGGGCTGAAGAGAGTGAGATGGATTTGTGGAATGGGAGGCAGGGTAAGGTGTGCTTATTATACTCCACTGGCAACTTTGTACTATGTAAAAATTTGGAGGCCTACAGAATGTGGCGTCCTCTGCACAGTGAGATCTCTCTCCTCGTATTTTTTAGAATACACAGTTGATACATTAAACTAACACTGTACATGCTCTATGAGCTCAACATTATAAACAAGCAAACACACATTAGGAGGATACACCAAAATTTTAGCCTAAATTCTCTCTCTTGGTGGTAGGATTATGTGTATTTATTTCCTTCTCTATACTTTATATATTGCTCACAGTTTCTACAAAATAGGTTCATACTATTATTATTAAAAATGTAATTACATTTAAAACGATGCCTCTAGGCAAAACAAAATGCAGTACACGAAGTCTTAAGAAAAGGATTTCAAAATAGATTCTAAGTAGTAATATCAATCCCCTAATTAAAAAAAATTAACACAAATTAAAATCTGGCAATTTAAATTTTGTTAGCTTAATGTTTCCCATCCCCAAAAGATATATGAATGTAAACTATTTTGGGGGAAGGGAGGTAACAGAATAAAATCCCTTTCAAAAAAGGTACCATCATAGGATAGCACAGTAGAAGATTATATAGCATAGTAGTTAAGCTCCTGGGTTCTCGTATTAGAACTATACTCTATACTCAAATACTGGCTTCACCAACTTAACTGTGTGACTTGCTATCACTTACTCTCCTAAAATTAAAACGTCATTTTTACTTCAGAGGACATACAATTTAAACAATCTGGCTAGGAAGAAAACCCCATCTTTTCTATTTTCTTTCTTTTCAAAAGTTTACTTGTTCCAGATCTGGATTTTTATTTTTGAAATAATTTTATAGTTAAATTTTATTCATAAATTAAAAGAGCTGCATGCACAGAAATAATTGAATGTTAATTGGCTTCTGACACATAATTAGATGAATTCAGGCCATTTCCATAACTTGGATTCAAGTTTATAATCTAAATCATCATGAAGTCAGATTTGGCTCAGTTATCAATTTCACATTAACATGAATTCCGTTAGCGGTTAGTGATCTGTGCTGGAAAACAGTGCTAAAGGGGAAGGTACTTCAGACTTAACTTAATAAACTTTATCTAAAGATGTGAAGAAATATATCACCTACATATATAATATTCCACTTGTAAGCTGTATATTTTACAGTAACTAGAAACTTAGATAATTATATCCTAAGTAAGAACACACAATGTCCTCTAGACACACAGATACTTATAGGGAAATGATCCATAATCAGTTAAGAATTATTTATTGAGTTCATGCAGTATGCCAATTTAAGAAATCTAGTTGCTAATTTTGAATGGATTAATTTCATTTTATATTATTACAACATATTGATTCACCTTAAAAATTTGCCTTAAGAAAAATGCCAACAATGTGTGTAGTAATTTACTATTTTCAGTTTAACTACAATCATAGGCAAAAGCAGAACATATTCTCAGGCTTTTATAGTTAAGGTATGAGAGTGATTTGGGTAAGGAAGAAATGTAGGAGAAACCTATCCCAGAGCAACGCCTTTCAAATGGAGAATCATGACCCATTAGTGGGTGATTTTTGTTTTGTCCTGTTTGACGATGCAATCCTATTAGGAAAAAAAGAAAATATCTGAGTGGATTAAGTATTTTTTGTAAAATTTTTTCTCAGTTATGTGTACTTATGCATATGTATATTAGGTTAGAAGTAGAATATATTTCTTACTGTGCGTTGTATGTAAAAAAATAAAAAAGCTGGACAGATCATGCTCTAGAGAGAAGCTGAAAGGATACAGAAGGTAGATTTTTTTTTCTAACAAGAGGCTATTTCAGGTTGTTTTAGAAAGAGAAGACATTATTTTCAAGCCTCAGAGTAAATGCTGCTCAGTGGTATTTCTGCCTTCATGTTCTTAAAAAGATAATGAATAGGAAGCCTGGAATTATAAAACAACCTGGATTTAAAAATCAACTTGACTTAAAAAATCATCTATGAATATGGTAGGTAGAAACAAAGACTGGGTAGAAGTAAATACAATAAAAATTGTTTGGGATACCTAGAATGTTACTGTCACACAAATGTTTTCCTTTTCATGATCTATATTTTGGTGCTTAATGATGGTTTGCAGAGTGGATTTCTTATTCTTTGTTTACATAAACAAGTAATTTTGTCTTTTCACGTAAACAACCCCTATGTGGTATTTTCCTGAAATTTCTTAGTGTGTTTTGGCTCTGAAGATTAATAAGCATATGCATTATTACTATGGTGCTTACTCTGCCTTGGTCAGCAGCCCTACAGCAAAGCTTGATTCCAATTACAAGCAATAAGGGCTACATCAGTTGGATAGGATTCAACAAGATGACTGAATCCTCTCCTTTACTCTTACCACAATAATTTCTACCATTCCCAATATCTTTGTAGCACTCTCTTACAGCATTGGAGGGTCTGAGTCACCCAACCATTGAGCACAATGCTGACTTGCCTTTCAGGGCAATACCCTGAAACTAGTTCTGACTGAAGCAGAATGTACAGAAAGAGTCCTTTGACTCAGAAAGCAAAAGACTTGGTAACCCACTGTGCCTCTTGGGGGCTTGCACTAGCATTCCATGTATCTCCCTCAGATGTATAGTCTTGTTCCATGGCCTCATAACTTTTAAGCCCTGGCTCTAGTCTGACATTGTGTAAATCCTCTGCCTTAGCCTCTGCTTGGCTTTCCAGTCTAGGATTCTGATTCTTATGACATGAGCTTCTTGAACTTCAATTCTCCTCTAAATTTTGGTTCTACTTCAACCCTACTTGCTCTATGCAATACCTAATATCCAGTTTGACAGAAAAATTCTTTTTTTCTTGACATCAGAGCTGATTTCCATTGGGTCTTGCTGATCATCCTGGATTAATAATATTTTATAGTTAAGGTAGAAATGTCCAGAATTGGCCAGATTATGATTTTGCATAAACAAATTCAGCTTTTTCTATTCTAAAATGGTGGTTGTTATCTAATCATACTAAACTTGCACAAATAATCAGGGTTTACATAAACTATTTTCTTTGAACAATATTCTCCATTTCTTAATTTTACATCAAGTAACAGGTGTAATTTAGAAAACATTTTTATATGTTACATTAATCCTCTAATTTTCCCCTATTAGTTAGTAACATGGTTTTAGAAATAAAGGACATAGTCTTATTAATCCCAGAAAAATAAAATAAACTTATATATATTTTCAAAAAAGGTCAATTACAGTAAAAATTGTCTCATAAATAAATTTCTAGTAGCACAAAGAAATAAGGCCAATTTTCTGTAAAACTTTTTGGTAATAGAATTATTCTTGGATGTCCATTCTGAACCTCTAAGAGCAGGATTAAAGCTTGTTAGTCTGCCAGTAAGCCTAAAAGTATGTTTGGGGAAATAAAATATTTGGGGGATAAAATATTCTATTTAGAAACTAGGTCTGACTTCATTATTTATTATACATATTGATTAATGTGTAATCAATAATTTAATGTCCTTAAAGTATTTATCTCTGAATATGTTATTGCCATACATCTTATGGCCAAAAAGTAGATTATAAGGTATGTTGTAGGAGATAAACATTTACACACTCTAATTGGATTTTGGCTATATTTCTTTTATTAGAGCAAATAATTTCCTGTAGTAAACATATTCTGATATCGTTAAAGTTATTAATAAGACTTGAGGGAATTCCCTGGCAGTTCAGTGGTTAGGACTCCGAGCTTCCACTGCAGGGGGCATGGGTTTGATCCCTGGTAGGGGAACTAAGATCTCACATACCACTCGGCGCAGCCAAAAAAAAGGGAAAGACTTGAGCCTTACTAATACCAACAATTATAAATTGCAAAAATTATCTGCATTTCATCTGCTTTCTGTTAACAGGTAATTACTATTTCCAAATGCTAATACTATAATCAAGGCAGAGTTCTTACTTAGGCTAACCCATAATTATCCTTATCTTACATAAATACAACCTGATTCATGCACTTGCTAATTTGTCTTCCTGATGTGAACACTGGCTTGTGTTTGATCTTTAGCAAACAGACATATCTCCTTATTTCTACTAAAAATTAAATGTAAGATAACTTGACATGTAGATAATGTTGCCAGCTTATTCAAGTAAACATCAGTTTTCTCCTCAATAAAGTGAAGATCTTTCAAACCTAGTGTAAAAGCAGGTTTATATTTATAATCATTTATAGATCTTTGCCATACTGTTTCATTTCCCTGAGAAGACAGTGTAGTATAAGACTCCGCACAGTATTAATTGATCCATCTTCAGCTTCTGATTCCATCGACAGAAATCATGTATCACCACAGGAATAATTCTTGCAGCATGGTTTTCTTTAAAGTCAATCTTGTAGTGGCACTTCTAAAATTAGAAGATGTAGGCAGGGACTTTTGAAAGATTGATTTTTAAATGTAAATATTGTAAAATTATAATTCTTGGCCTTATTTTAAGTTAATATTTATATATGTATGTAACTGATTCTCTTGCTGTACAGCAGGAACTAACACAACACTGTAAATCAACTTCACTCCAATAAAAATTTATTAAAAACTAATAAACTAATACCTACAAAACATGATATAGTTTTTAGATCAACTGGGTGCAGGTCTTCCTGGTTTAGTAAATAGACAAACACCTTTTGTGTAGCTAACATGCTACTATCATGGCCAAGAACTGGCCTTAAAAACAAGCTAAATCTGTCGGATAATAACTATCAGAAGGAACAGGTGGATAAAATCACTTATTTTTGTGATATCATTACCCTTCATTCAATGAAACTGATGCACAAAGGTGATTTGCAGAAACTTTTAAAATAAAAAAGAAAGTTGTAATTTACCAAGTAATAATTGTGACCTACATACTTTTGGGTATTTTTCTCATTATTTAGAGAAAAACTCATCAAAATAACTGTCACTGAAAATGTTATCCACTATTTCACTATTTAGCCTTGGGATTATTATGTTTTACTATTAGGCCAAGGAGTGATATCAGCAGTGTAAGATGTCTTTCCATTTTGTCCTTCCTTTTGTACAACTTAATTAGGCATCTATCCATGAATAAAAGCACCTTAATGGGAGTTGAGGGATCCAGCACCGCAGGCCAAAGGGCCTGGGACGAGTCTTGCCCACCTGTGCATCTGGTAATAAGCAGACAGACCTCAGTGTGGGCTGTGAAACCAGAAGAAGCTGCAGAACCTACCACAACCCCTCTCGGCCATGGCCTGGGAAAACCTGTACTTGAGCAGAAACCCATGGAGAGGGGAGATTTCAGCATGCTGTTGAAACAACAACAACAAAGAAGTTTGGATGCACTGGAGACAGAAAGAGGAACTTTGCCAGTGCTATCCCTCTCTCAAGGCAACACTGCACTGCTGAACTGGCAGTGACTTCTCTTGTGGGGGAAAGGGAAAGCAGTGAGTGAGTGCTCGGCATCCACAGCTGTGTGGGATGCTGCTGGGGAAACCCTGGAGAAACCTGTTTCTCATCAGCAGCACCCAGAGTACTAAGGTAGGAACTCCATGATACAGTGGAGGGAGAATATCAGGAAAGAGGAAGATAAGAATGTCACAAATCATTACAGGGATGCAGTTATGGGTGACTGCACTCAGGACTTCAGGGGGAAGTCTGCCCATGGGCATCTGGGAGAACCTCACCTGAGGATCCCTCCACTGGGCCTATGGGTACCCCCAATGCTACAAGTGCTAAACCCACACCTCCTCCAACTCTGCAGCTAGCTCCTTGTGTGCGCTCCCAAGTGTACAGCACACTTGGTAAATGGAGTGCTCTCAGAAAAGCAGACCAGGGTCTGTGGACAAGGAAGAAACCACAAACATGAGCTGTAGTGCCGCCTTCGGAAAACAAAAGAGAAGTTTCCAGCAGTCAGTCTGGTGAATTGTAAGAACCAGAGAAGACATAAAAGCTTAAGGATTCTACCACAAGAGAGAACAAGAAGTGTGAAGCAGGTGTATCCATACAAGGTCAGAGAAAATTTCAGATATAATAGGACCAAAAAACAGTATATGCCACCTGAAGGCAACTAGTAAAGATTTCAGGAGGTGTCTGCTACTTCAAATGCAAAAGCAGTAATGCAAAACTATAAGGAATGTGAAAAATCAATGACACATATCACCAAAAGATAAAAATAATCCTCCAGTAACTGAATTCATTGGAATTTTGTGATCTAGCTGATATAGAATTCAAAAAATTGTTTTGAAAAAACTCAACAAGCTACATGAAAATGAAGACAGTTCAACAAAATCAGAAAATAATACATGAACAAATAAGAAATGTAAAGAGACACAAATCATAAAAAAAGAACTAAGCAGAAATTCTGGAGCTGAAGAATTCAATGAGCGAAATGGAACAACAACAACAAAACAATAGAGAGCATCTCTATCACAGTAGACCAAGCAGAAGATAAAATAAGTGAGCTAGAGGTGAGGAACTTTGAAATAATAATTGTTGGTGAACAAAGAAAACAGAATGAAAGAGAGCAAAGAAAGCCTACGTGATCTATGGGACTCATTAAACGTACAAATATGAGAATAATTAGGGTTCCAGAGGAAGAAGAGGGCAGAAAGTTTATTTAAAGAAATAATAGCTGAGAACTCCCCAAACCTGGGGGGAGACTTAGACATTCATATTTATGAAGCTAACAGATCACCCTCTTATCCATACAAAAAGACTTTCTCCAAAACACAATATAATGAATTGTCAAAATCAAAGATAAAGAGAATTCTGAAGGCAGCCAGAGAGGAGGAAAAAAAAAAATTATAACCTACAAAGGAACCTCTCATCAGGCTACCAGCAGATTTCTCAGCAGACATCCTATAGGCCAGGAAAGAGTAGAATACCATATTCAAGGTGTTGAAGAAAAAAACCCTGCCAGTCAAGAATACTCTATACAGCAAAGTTTATCCTTCAGATGTGAAGGAGAAATAAAGACTTGCTTAGACAAACAAAAGCTAAGGAAGTTATCACCACTAGATCTGCCTTGCAAGAAATGCTGAAGGGAGTTTTTCAAGATGAAAAAAAAAGGATGTTAATTAGTGACATAAAAACATATGAATGTATTCAACACACTGGTAAAGGTAAACAGTGAGATTTCGGAAACCCTAATTTTGTAATAGGGTGGTGTATTAAACACTTAACTATATTATAAAGGTTAAAGGAAATGAGTATTAAAAATAACTATAGCTATTATAACTCGTTAAAAAATACACAAAAAGGTAAATCATGACATCAAAAATATGAGGGGAGGAAGAGGGTAAAGCTTTTGTATGTGATCAATGTTAAGCTGCTATCAGCTTAAAGTGGATTGTTTTATCTATAAGGTGTTTTATATAAGCCTCATAGTGGCCACAAAGCAAAAAACTAGGTAGATTCATAAAAGATAAAGAAAGGGGAAACAGAGAAAACCACCAGGGAAAATCACAGAGGGAAAAAGAAACACTGCAACCACAAAACTGCCAGAGAACAACTAATAAGATGGCATTAGTAAGTCCATCCATATCAATAATTACTCTAAATGTAAATGGACTGAATTCACCAATTAAAAAGCACAGAGTGGCTGGATGGATAAAAAAACAAGATCCAACTATACACTGTCTACAAGAGACTCACTTCAGATCCAAGGACACACACAGGCTCAAAGTGAAGGGATGGAAAAAGATATTCCATGCAAATGAAAACCAGAAGGAAGCAGGAGTAGTTGTACTTATATCAGATAAAATACTTTAAGCCAAAAACAGTAACAAGAAAAAAAGAAGGACATTATATAATGACAAAGGGGTCAATTCATCAAGAAGATATAACAGTCATAAATATATATGACAAATTTATAAAGTCGTGGCAATGACTTTTTGGATATACACCAAAAGCACAAAAAACAAAAGCAAGTATCAAGAGGGAATATAACAAACTAAAAAGCTTCTGCACGGCAAAAGAAACAATCAACAAAACGAAAAGGCAACCTACAGAATGGGAGAAAATTATTTGCAAACCATATACTGAATAGGGGTTAATATCCAATATATATAAATAAGGAACTCATGTAACTCAATAAGAAAAAAATGAGTGGAGGCATTCTTCCAAAGAAGACACCCAAATAGCCAACAGGTACATGAACATCATCAACATCACTAATCATTAAGGAAATGAAAACCAAAACCACATTGAGATATCACCTCACACCTGTCAGAATGGCTATCATCAAGAGCACAAGAGATAAGTGCTGACAAGGATGTGGAGAAAAGAGAACGCTTGTGCTCTGGCAGTGGGAATGTAAATTGGTACAGCCACTATGGAAAACAGTAAGGAGGTTCTTCAAAAGATTAAAAATAAAACTACCATATGATCCAGAAATCTCACTTCTGAGTGCACATCCAAAGGAAATGAAAACAGGGCATTGAAAAGATACCTTCATTTCCATTTTTATTGATGCATTATTAGCTAGAGCCAAGATATGGAAACAACCTAAGTGCCTGTCAATGAATGAATGGATAAAGAAGATGTGGTTTATATATGTATGCAATGGAATATTATTCAGCCATGAGAAAGAAGGAAATCCTGCCATTTGTGACAATATGGATGGAACCTGAGGTCATTATACTGAGATAAGTCAAACAGAGGAAGACAAATACTGTCTGATATCACTTATATGTGAAATCCAAAAAAGCCAAACTCATTAAAAACAGAGTAGAATGGTGGTTACCAGGGGCTGGGGTTGAGGAATTGGAGGGGTGTTATTTAAGCATACAAACTTGCAGCTAGTAGATAGATAAGTTCTGGAGACATAATAAACAGCATAGTGATTATAATCAACAGTGCTTTTTTATAAACTTCAAAGCTGCTAAGAGACTAGTTTTTAATTGTTCTCACTACAAAAAAATAATTATGTGAGGTGTTAGATAATGCTACGATGGCAATCATATTTCAATATATCAAATCAACACAATTAACCTTATACTATATTACATGTCAATCTGTATCTCAATAAAGAAAATTTTACTGTTAGGCCAAATTTTTAATTAATTTTATAGAGGAGCTTTATTAGATATTTTATTTTTTATGTTAAGAAAGAACACAATAGAGAATCTCATTTTTAATCTAAAATATTTAGGATGCTATGAAGGTAAAAATAGGTAAACTTTTATATTGAATTGAAATGTAGTAGGACTAATTCTTACATAACACATATTACCTCTGTTTCTTTCTCCTTCCTGTACTTTCCATTCTGTTGTTTTTCAGTGCTTCATTCAAGATGCTTTCTTCTAATCTATCTTCCAGTTCTCTAATTCTTTTTTCTGCTCTGCCTCGTTGAAACTTAAGCCCTCATTAAGTTCTTGATTTCAGTTAATGTATTTTTCACTTCAATACTTTCTTTTAAATTTTTTAGTTTCCATTTCTCACCTGAAGTTCTTAGTATTGTCTTTTATTTCCATGAACATATTAAGCAGAGTAATATTAAAATCTGCATCTAACAACCCCATTATCTTGATCTGCTATGAATCTGTCCCTACTGACTGTTTCTTCTGTTGTCCTCTTGTTCTTGTCCTCATTGTTCTTCATCTTGTCTTGTTTTCTCATATGCCTGGTTATTCTTAATGGATATCATACAGGAACAATTGCAAAGATAATTTGAGGCTTAGGATAATGCTCCCTTCTTCCAGAAAAGATTTATATCTGCTTTGGTAATTGGCTAGGGGCACTAGCAATCTTTTTTTTTTTTAATTGGGGTATAGTTGTTTTACAATGTTGTGTTAACGTTTCTACTGTACAGGGAAGTGAAGCAGAATTCCCTGTGCTATACAGCAGGTTTTCATGTTATCTATTTTATACATATTAGTGTATATATGTCAATCCCAATCTCCCAATTCATCCCAACCCTCTCCATTCCCCCTTGGTGTCCATACGTTTGTTCTCCACATCTGTGCCTTTATTTCTGCCTTGCAAACCGGTTCATCTGTACCATTTTTCTAGATTCCACATATATGTGTTAATATACGATATTTGTTTTTCTCTTTCTGACTTATTTCACACTGTGTGACAGTCTCTAGGTCCATCCACGTCTCTACAAATGACCCATTTCGTTCCTTTTTATGGCTGAGTAATATTCCACTGTATATATGAACCACATCTTTTTTATCCATTTGTCTGTCGATGGACATTTAGGTTGCTTCCATGATCTGGCTATTGTAAATAGTGCTGCAATGAACATTGGGGTGCATGTGTCTTTTTGAATTATGGTTTTCTCTGGGTATATGCACAGTAGTGGGATTGCTGGATCATATGGTAGCTCTATTTTTAGTTTTTTGAGGAACCTCCATACTGTTCTCCATAGTGGCTGTATCAATTTACATTCCTACCAACAGCGCAAGAGGGTTCCCTTTTCTCCACACCCTCTCCAGCATTTATTGTTTGTAGATTTTTTGATGATGTAGGGGCACTAGCAATCTTGAATCATCTTAATTCAGTCAGGAATTGAGATGATTCAAAACTGGGCTTCAGCCCCCATGGGTGCTTGTCTATTTCTGGTTCATCCTTACTTTCGGGGAATAACCTATTAAGATCTCAACCAAAAGCCCGGTGGCTTTTATCAGGTCTTCCCTTCCTTGACTGGCCCTGAACTCTAGATTTTTGTCCCTGTAGCTCCATGAGGCTCTCAAAAGCTCTGCCCAGATTCTTAGCCTTTCAGTGACCTTTTTAAGAATTGGCAGATAGATGCCACTACAGGAATCATCTCCAGGGGAAAACTGGCTCCAACTGTTGAGCTCACCTTATTTTCTTTGAACTGGGACCCATACTTCCCCACCACCTTAGTAACTCTCTCATGCCTTCAAACATATGTTTTAATATTTTGACCAGATTTTCTATCTATTCTCAGAAGGAGGGTGAGTTCAAATAAGCTAGTCCTAACAAATCATCTTTATCCCATAAATCTTGATATGTGGTCTTATATTTTCCACTGTGATTTCCTTTTTCACCTACGGATCACTGAGAAGTGCTAAAGTATTTTAAAAATTAATAATAAAAGAGCAATGACTAATATTTTATAAAGTCTATAAAATGGTTTCATATCTAGTGTATCACAACCACCTCCTTAGATGGTAGATAGATCATTATCAACCTTATTAACAGATTGGAAAACTGGGTTTAAAGCGACCACTTAAGATCATACAAAGGATGAGAAAACATTACCCTATTTGAATTTACTGTATTTCACTGCTCTCATATTTATATTCTGTCTTCCCCCTCTACAATGTAAGCTCTTTTTTTTAAAAGGTGTCACGTTTAATTTATTTATTTATTATCTTTGGCTGTGTTGGGTCTTCGTTTCTGTGCGAGGGCTTTCTCTAGTTGCGGCGAGTGGGGTCCACTCTTCATCGCGGTGCGCAGGCCTCTCACTGTTGTGGCCTCTCGTTGCGGAGCACAGGCTCCAGACGCGCAGGCTCAGTAGTTGTGGCTCACGGGTCCAGTCACTCCGTGGCACGTGGGATCTTCCCAGACCAGGGCTCGAACCCGTGTCCCCTGCATTGGCAGGCAGACTCTCAACCACTACGCCACCAGGGAAGCCCCACAATGTAAGCTCTTTGAATGCAGGGGCCTCGATTTCCTTTTTCCCTGCTCTCTTCATATGGCTTAAACAGTACCCAGCATGCACCAGATGGTCGGTATATTTTTTAAATTGATAAAAGCTATCAAAGGAACGCATGATAAAAGGAAGATACTCCTTGTATTGCAATTCTGAATAATAAAAATTTATATTTATACACTACTGTGTAGTTGTGAAATGATTTTTAAATACTTTATGCATTTCTATTTATAACAATTCTAGATAGATTTTATCATCTTTCTCACTTTAGAGTCACAGTGAAGTTAAGGGACTTAGTCACAGAACCAGTAAATGGCAGGGCTGGGACTCTGAACTTCATTCTCTTACTTCAGGTACAAAAGGATAGGGCTATTTCCACTAGAGTACAATTGACTCCATATATTGCAGTGGGTCCCCTAGGTTACTTCCAGGATTGCACAATCCTGTGGGCATTCAATATGTATGTCAGCTTTCTAATGTTTAATTTATATTGCAAATAGCTGATTGAAAAGAAAGCTGTAGCTTTGAGTTGGTCTTGAAATTTGTGTGTGTGTAGAACACAGAAAATATTTAAAATGGTAAGCAAATGCATGATGGTCAGTCACTGGAGGTCTAAAAATCGTTAAATAGATATCCGTGTATCTGCATTCATATACAAGAACACCTTACTGAAAATAAGTAAAATGTGATCTAAATCAGCTTCCAAGTCCATAAAGAGTACAGCTGAGTACATATGAAGCACAAACATTATTAGTGAGCTATTAGGAAGGATCCTTTGCGTTGTTAAAAAGTTAAAAATGAATTAGCACACATTTACTGGAAGCGTCAAAACTGAGGAATAAATAGCTGATGCTATAATATGGCACAGATAAAACTATATACAAAAGAAAGGTTAAAAATATTTAACAATCAAGTTCTTGCAGACATGGAATCAAGGGGACTATAAAGGACAAATCACTGCTGACGGAAATAAGACAGATGGCTAGGCTAAATAACTGAGTCTTTGTTCTTGAGTAATTTTTGACTAAATAAGAACTTGAGGAAAAAATATGGAATAAAGCAATGCATCCTAGCTAAGCAGATTAATTCTCCTCTTAAAGAAAGCAGCTCTCTAACATTAGAGCTAATGTGTTAAAGGGCTATACAGATACATTAAGAATACTACAATATGACAGATGTAGAATTATTAAATCTGATACATGGGAACACAAATTTCCTAAAAGGGTATTTAAAATCTTGGAATGGAACTACCTAATAAAGAAAGACAAAGAGGGGAAGGGGGTAAACTTTCAAATGTTTAAACCTAAGAAGGAAATCATACTGCGTATTATAATGCGTAGCCAATTCAGGAGAGGGCAAGAAAGGACAATCCTTATTTCTACCTAACCTGCTTATGGCAACATGCCAAATAAACACTGACTCCTAAGTGATACCCCTGCGCCTGTTAAATTTACCCTTTTAACTTCATTCTAACCTTCTTATAAAGGGTGTCCAGAAGGAATAAAGGATGCCTCAGAACCCCAAACATTCATTTTCTTCTCTGGTCTTAGGCAAGGAGCCACAGTGGAGGGAAAGAGGGATTAGAACAGTTCTCTCTCTGGGTGTGGTAAGATGTGGTGCCAAGTGTGCTTTATGCTAGGGACCTCGAAGCATGGGAGAGCCAGGACCTCTAAGAAAGGGTAGATTTGGCTCTGGTCCAGGCTCTGAAGGATGGTGTGGACTTGAAAAGTGAGTGTCTTACACAGACCAGCCAGTCACTGGGGAGAAAAGCAGATAGAGATTATGGGAAAAGGACAAGGACACCTCGACAAACTGTGTCTCTGACGAGTATCTCACCTTCTGAGGTCCCAGAAACACAAGTGAGGCAACATAAAATGGGTACAGATCTGAGTACACACAAAAAACAGTAAACAAGTACATAAGAGCTAGAGGGTGAGATCCAGAGAGGAAGGCAAAGGACAGAGGAAGAGGGATTTAAATCATATTATATTTGAACACTGATCGTAGGGTTGTGATTTATCCAGGCTATTTAAAGAGAGGGAATGTGTACTGGAGTCATACTCCTGGGTCTGTATACTGCCTTCACTACTTATTAGCTATAGAGCAAGTTATTATGCCTTATTTTCCTATCTTCCCTACAGTACAGGGATAATAACAGCACAGACCTCAGAATTCATGAGGATTAAGAGAGTTAAAACAGGTAAAGTACTTAGAACATTGCCTGGCACCTCCTTTTTTTTTTTTTTTTCCAGTTACTAGTACTTTTTACCCCAGCTTTGCCAAAGGATTAACAATAACAGAAAAGATGAAATTAAGGCTAATCTCTTACTTCTTGTCAGGCAGATGTGGCAAAAGGGTTGATGGATTTCAACTTAAACAAAGGAGACTTGGGGATTCTTCTAAGTCTTCACTTGAATCGCCTAATATTATGTTCGTATTGTCACTGTCCACCATTTCCATGAATAATTTAGAATAGGTTGCCTAACGCTTTTGGAAACAACAATATTTGAGGCAGAAAACTAACCAATGGGTAGGGCTATTCTGAATAAACACAAGGGGGAAAAGAATTTAAAAACCACTATACTTATGCCACAAATGAGAAATTCATATTAGAGAGAAGTCAAAATGCAAAGAAAGACAATAGTGCTTATAAGTGAATTTAAAACATAATTAGAACACTTAAATGCATACTATATTAAACATAAAATAGAATACAGAAAACCTAAGCAGTTATGCTAAAGCATTCAATAATACAGAAAGAAATCAAAAGGAGAAAAGTTGAAATAATTTTTAATTATATATAGTCAGAACATTTTCAAATACATACAGAGAAAAAGAGAAAGTCAAAGTCAAGCATTTATTAGGACAAAGAATAAAAACAGAACTGAAAGACTTAATTTTTTTAAAATATAATACAGTTAGAAAAAATGCTTATTTTTAAAGAAGGAAACTATAAACCCAAACTTTAAATATTGCTAACTTTTATGAAATAATGTAACCTTTATATAATTCAACTAAAACGGAAAGAGTTGGAGAGTAAATGGTTCAAAAAAGAGGGTCCATGCAAATGTATAGTGATATTCAATAGGTAGACAATCAACTGAGCTGTGTAAGGACCATGAAGGGCACTCTAAATGGGGTATCACTGCTTCAAGAGTGGAAGGCAAAATGGTTACTCTGGACAAGTTTTGGTGAGTAGCCTGACTTTTATCTTGAATACAATACTGGCAAACATAATTATGATATTGATTTAAGAACACTCAGAGAAAAGGACTGCACAATAGTCAGAATGTATTTGCAAGGCACAGATCTTGCTATGCTAATACAATAGCTTTTTTGAGATGACAGAGAATGGATAGAGAGAGCTGGGCAGATAACATTTATCTACATTTTAACAATGCTTTCAACCCTGTGCTACATACCAGCATGCTGAGAAATTAAGAGATGAATTGTATAAATGATGTAATAGACTGAATTTCTAGTGGCTTATAGGTTAAAAATAAAGGATTATTATTCTTTCAGATGCAGAAATATACACACATACACGTACAGATGTATCTCAGGTTTCAATTTGCAGCTAGACTAATTATATGAAATAAAATAAATGTAGCTTATACATTAATCATTTTCAGGGAAGTTTAATTTGATAGCATTCAAGTATTTAGACAACCTATAAGAAAAAAATTCTGGAAGCAAACAACAGCAACAAAGAATCTGGCTAGTAATTTACTTTCACCCACAAAATACAGGCAAAGGAAACCCATTTAATGAAACACACCTTTTATCCTTCAAAATTAGTGTCATATAGGTTGTTTTACCAGTAGAATTTTTCTTCAACATTTGTGGTAATAATTTTCCTACATTTTTTGGATGCACAGAAAATTCAGTGAGCTCAGGTAAAGACTTGATAAATCCATACTAGCAAATATTGATAGTATTTTGAAATTCACTGATTTCTTTTTGAATGGTTGTAACTCTTTAGAGAAACAGTCTAATGAGTGAGGTCCTATCTTAGCGAAAAGACATAACAAAGTTGGGTTATACTTTCAATGATGTTATTTGGAATCAACTGCAAGCTCAAGTTAAGTTACTTAAGCATGGATTTAAAAGAAGGAAGGGTAAACTGGTCATTCATTCGTCCATTCATTCAGTTGTAAAATAATTAAGAAATTGTGTATCTACTACATGCTAGGCATTGTGGATACTAACTAAATCCTCTACAACCTTAAAGTTTATATTCTAGTTAGAATGACACGCTTAAAAAGATGCTAATTAAAACAGCTATGATTGGAGGGTTGTGCTTTTTTTTAAACAATTCTCAGGTACTGAAATGGAAAAGGTTACTGTATATCACAGGCTATGTGCAAGGTCAGTTTGACTTAGTGAATGTCTAAATGAAAAAATATTTTCAAAAGAATTACAATATAACCTTCAGTACCTATAGTTACCTAAATATTTTAAAAATCTTTTAAAAGATGTTTAGAACTAATTTAATGAAAAAAAAAAGAGCGACACCATTAGAAATATCAATTGACATCAATGTAAATGAGGGGTTCTGAAGTATTAAAGTTTCTCTGAGCACTTAAAGCCAGTATTTTAGAACACATTATCAGGCTTCAACTCCTTGAAAGCTTACAGAGGAAACAGTTACTAGGGCAAGCGTTCATATTATATATTTTTTCATAACAATAAATCACCTAGCAATGTCAGTATCTGTGGTTATCACATCAGTGTCATCCGTTTTCAACTGGTTATGACTCGATTAAGATCTGAATTAATGGAATTAGACTAATAACTATTGCAACATATATATACTGTGTTGGTTGATAATAAGTGCCACACTTGTAATTTATAGCACCACAGTGTTTTATAAGCACTATTATGTTATTAATTAGTTACATTGATCAGAATACCACATAACATAGCGGTACTAAAATATTATAATTTGCTTAGACTACTTTGCATCTATTATTATATCTATTTGTACTACGGGTGACCATAAGCATAACTGAAATCAGATAGATTGTTTCCACTAACAATACCAAAATATGCATTTCAGAAAGCCAAAAGAACAGAATTCTACTGAGGATTTTTGCCAGTGGAATTCACTTGTTTTCTTAATACACCATAAAATTAGTTGATCTAGGACAAGAGTATAAAGTCAGGATTTAAGGGGGTCAAATAAGGTGAATTCTATATATACATTTATATGTATAAATTAGTTCACATTTAGTTCGAATCTACTTACTTGTAGGGTTCTGCCACCTAAATCTACAGGGTTTTTTTGTTGTTTTTTTGGATTTGCTTTGAGGGTTTGGCTCTGACGGAATGCTGCTATTAAGCATTCTAAACCATCATACTTAAAACATTTTAGGTTCTATAACATCTCAGCTTCCATTTGTAAGTTGGGGGTGTAAATTTTTTCTGTTTGTCATAATAGAAGGTATGCACTAAGGAAAAATTCTCAATTTTCAGATTTAGACAATAGCAGTCAAAACCAGTATTTTGGGACATAGTATCAGGCTTCAACTCCTTGAAAGCTCACAGAGGAAATAGTTATTCTCCTAATTAGCCAGCAGAGTGACATGATTGTCAGTCCAAATGCACCATCCACTAACTGACTGAGAAAGAGTTGCGTGGATCTTGCTTTAAGCACTGTAATTTACAACAGTATATACAAAACCTCTAAGAAGGAAACGGGCGAAATTTTCACTC